>NC_056076.1:38140667-39381252 GCF_016772045.2 Ovis aries | reverse complement strand
CCCCAATTTGCATGTACGTTGGGAAGAAAGTTACCAAAGAACCGACAGAAAATTTTTCTAAATTTTTTTAGTAGAAATGTACCTGGTCAGCAGCTTTATTAGGATAACTTTGTGACAGTAGATAGTCAATAAAAGTATTTGCTATAAATCTTTAAGAAGACTTCAGAAGTGAAAATTCATAATTACATAGTTATTTGCACCCATGGACGTTACTGTAGCGGCTCAGTGGTAAAGAAGCCGCCTGTCAATGCAGAAGTGGGTTCTGTCCTGGGTCAGGAAGATCCCCTGGAGAAGGAAATGGCAATCTACTCCAGTATTCTTACCTAGGAAACCCCTTGTACAGAGGAGCCTGCCGGGCTACAGTCCATGGGGTCTCAAAGAGTCAGACGTGACTTGACGACTGAATAGCAGCAGCTCTATTTGTAAAATATTCAATAATAAAAAATAAAAGTTTGTCTATTTAATCCTAAACCAAGAGGTTTTAAGACTTTTCTGATAAGATTAATGAATGTGAAAGACAAAAAAAATGATCGAACAGAAGTTTAAATCCCCTGCTCACATGTTTGGAACTTGGCAGGACATAGTGAGTTATAGCTAACTGCCTAAGAGAGTTTATTGTAGGTTTGTCCAAAAAACAGTAGTGCATACAATCTTATCTTCCCTTTTTATTGTTTTGTTCTAATTTTCCCCCACTGCATACATTAATTGAGTGATTTTTTTCCTTTTGCATATTTTAATGTAAAAGCAGAATTCATGAATAATGTTTTGTATAGTTTTGTGCTGTGGTAGAAAAGAAACTTAGTTGCTAAACCTCTTTGTGAATAAAGAATAGATTTCTTCCCCATCTGTCCTGTTGTGCTGTCTCTGCGTCCTCCGTCTTTGTCCTCCAAATCTGATAGCATCCTAAAGGGAATAACGTAGAGGTAGTGTGCTTCAAAGTAGAAGAAAGATTAGAGCAAGCAAAACTGGGTGTAAATTATGCAAGTTCAGTAGCCTGATGCATTTCTCCTCTTTTGTTTTTCAATCAGAGAGACTAATGAAAGAATCAGAATTATTAACTCATCTTTGCTCCTTAGGCAGAAACATCCATGATTAACTTACAGCCTCCTTAGTGGTTCCGTATCTATTTCTTGCCAACATTGTACTTGTTCAGTCACTAAGTCATGTCTGACTCTTTGTGATCCCATGGACTGCAGCAGACCAGGCTCCTCTGCCCTCCACTGTCTCTTGAAGTTTGCTCAAATTCATGTCCGGTGATGCCATCATGTCCAGTGATGCCATCTAACCATCTTATCCTCTGCCACACCCTTTTGCCTTCAGTCTTTCCCAGCATCAGGGTCTTTTCCACATAATATATAGTAAATATCTGCTATTATCGCATAACAGATAATACATATGTCCAATTTCTAATTAAAGTAGTTAATATAATGGAAGTAATCCAAGCCCTGATTTCAGCTCATCTAGTCTCTACATTTTCTGGTAGAGTATAGAATTACCTTCTGTCTTCGAAATCAACTTCTCCACGGGTGGAAAATGCAATTTCGAGCATCACTATATGGAATATAATGGTTACAGTAGTTCATAATACTATACTGTATATTTGGAATTGCTGGTAGAATAGATCTTAGAAGTTCTTATCACAAGAAAACAAGATTGTAACTCTGTGCGGTGATGGATAATTAATTTGCCTCATGTGGTAGTCATTTCACAAAATGTACAAACATCAAAACATTATGTTGTACGTCCGAAGCTAATATAACGTTGTGTATCAGTTTCATTCTCAAAAGAATCAGACTATAAAGCAGGCAGTCGTGTTTAATGTAAATATAGAGCCAAACTTTTATTTGAAGACTGAAATAATCTATAAGTTTTTCATACAAATACATGAAATTAAAGTCATTTTTTATATTTCCTTAAGACTGTATGTTATGACCAAGATATATTTGATTTATGGAGCATTTATTAAGTGAGAATCTTTTATTGCCAAGAACTGTGTTGGGCCAGCTTCCCAGGTGGTGCTAGAGGCAAAGAACATGCCTGCCAGTGCAGGAGACGTAAGAGACTCTGGTTTGATCCCTGGATCAGGAAGGTCCCCTGGAAGAGAGCATGGCAACCCACTCTAGTATTCTTGCCTAGAGCATCCCTTGGACAGAGGAGCCTGGTGGGCTACATTCCAAAGGGTTGCAAAGAGTCAGACACTAGTGAAGCGTGAATATTCACAACCCTGAATATTCATTGGAAGGACTGATGCTGAAGCTGAAGCTCCAATACTTTGGCCACCTGATGCAAAAAGCCGACTCATGGGAAAAGACCCTAATGCTGGGAAAGATTGAGGGCAGGAGGAGAAGGGGACGACAGAAATGACTGGATGGCATCATCGACTCAATGGACTCGAGATTGAGCAAACTCTGGGAGATGGTGGAGGACAGGGAAGCCTGGTGTGCTGCAGTCCATGGGGTTGCAAAGAGTGGGACACAACTGAGTGACTGAACAACAACTGTGTTGGGCATTGAGAATAGAAAGATAAATGTGACCTTGTTCCTGTCCTGTTAGGGAGTTTCTGTTTCACAGAGAAACAGACTGAGACAGTTGGAATCACAGAGTCATGATCCAAGTGTGATCGTATTCCATAGACTAGGAGTGAGTGTAGTGAGGGGCCAGAAGGGCAAGTCTGAGCAGTGCATCTGGGGACCGCCATGAGCCTTGGGAGCTTTAAACTGGGATGTGACATACTCGGTGGATATTTTGGGATGAGATTCAGTGACTTAGTAATGTGATGTGATGGGACCTAAACTAGGGCGGAGGCTGTGGGAATAGACTGGAAAGAGCACATTTGAGAGAGAGAGGTTTCAGAGGCAGAGGCCGTGGTCCTGCAGACAGGATGCAGGAAGGATCGAAGGAAGAAAGAAGAGAGTCCAGGAAAATCAGAAGCTTTGGGTTTGCATGAGCGAGGTTGATGGCAATGATATTATTAGATAAGAAAGAAAAGTAGGAAGAATTTCAGAAAAAAAAAATTGACATTTCTTTGCAACAGAGTTTTAGGTGATGGTGATCCTTGCATAGTAAGAAATAAAAGATTTGAAGAGTGTCATCAACTGTATAATACATTTTATTCAAGGCCTTAGGCCTGGAAGAAATTACCAAAGAACAAGTAATTCTTATTCAATAAGGACAAGCTGGGGAAAGACCCTAAAACAAAAATTATGGGTAGTGCCACTTTTTCTTGGCCTTTTTAGCTAAGATCAAGTGTAGTATAGGGACTTCCCTGGAGGCTCAGTGGTAAAGAATCTGTCTGCTAACGCAGGAGATGCAAGAGACACGGGTTCGATCCCTGGGTGAGGAAGATCCCCTGAAGAAGGGCTTGGCAACCCACTCCAGTATTCTTGCCTGGAGAATCCCATGGAGAGAGGAGCCTGGTTGGCTACAGTCCATGGGGTTACAAAGAATCAGACACAGTTGAACAATGGAGCGTGCATGCACATTCATGCGTGCGCGCACACACACACCACTTTTTAAGGGAGGGGTTGGCCGAAGGGGACCAGAGGCAGATGAAGAAAAGCATCCAGAGAAGAAAAGAACAGCCAGAAACAGTCATGGCTAATACATAAGGATGATGAGATGCAGTGACTGTGGTTCACCAGCAGTACCAAATGGGGCAGAGGAGCCTCTCGGATGGGAACTGAGAAAAGTGGGTTGAACTTGACAGGCAGGTCCTGTCGTGACAGTAAAAGCTCAGAAAGGAGTGAAGACCGGGCAGATGGCAGCCAGGTGAGAAGTGGACTACAGCGGCTTCTCCTCCTGCCCCTCAGCCCTGATCCTGGCTCTGCAGAAACAAGCTCAGAGAACGTCCTCCCCGCCCTCACTTTTTACAACCATGTTTATAGGCTGAGAAGAAAGGATGAGAAGGAATTACTGGTGACACAAAGGCTCCAAAGAAGTTGAAAGAAATGAATCCAAAGCCCAGAGAAAGATAAACACTCAGAAAGTGCCGGTCCTCTCTCATCCTTGTGCTGAGGAGACTCTTCCTGTAAGACCCCTGCCCTCAGCATTGCAGTGTGTGGTCCTTCAGCATAGCGTGTGGTCCGTGTGAGATGCAGGATGAACACGTGGAAGATGGTTTAGTCGAGGTCCCTGATCCTCTGGTCTGTCGGTTGACTGGGTCCACTGGGTGGGGTGAGTTCCATGACCACCCCGTGACCATCAGAGGGAAGGAGAATTTGAGGAAAGCAACTGCATTTACAGTCACCCATGATGTTCTCCCCATCTCCCCTACCTACCCAGTCCCACTCAACGAACAAGGAAGAGAGGTCCAGCATAAGGAAAGCTCACATGCCTTGCACAGGACCCCTCCCTTGGTTCTTTGCCACATAATTTCCTTTTGCTGCTGATTATACCAGTAGTCTGGTGGGTTTGAGCTCTTTGGGGAAGGCTTTACTGTTTAAGATGATTGCCCTCTGGTGGCCTGATGGATCCTGTCTTCAGAAAAATTTTTTTAAATCATTGAGTATCTGCCATAATAATATGAAAATCTGTTACTCAGGAAATTAGCTATTTCACTTTGGAGTGAGTGTCATCTCAAGTCTACATGCTAAAAAATTTGAAAATACATTCTCCCAATCCTTGATCTTATGCAGTCGGGCCTTCTTATCCCAAGGTTCTGCATCTGTGGATGCAACCAATCATGGATCAGAAATATTCAGCTAAAAAGATCCCAGAAAATTCTGAAAAACTAAACATTTGAATTTGTTGCAACTGTTTCCATAGCATTTTACACTGTACTTAAATTCTTTCCCTAGCATTTATATTGTGTTAGGCATTATAAGTGATCTAGAGATGATTTAAAGTCTGTGGGAGGGTTGTGTGTGTGTTATATGCATATACTAGGCTAGTCTGTGTGAGAGACATGAGCATCGATGGGTTTTGTTATCCAGGGCAGCCTGGAACCCATACCCTTGGATCTTGAAGGACGAGTGTAGATAGTGTTGAGATGTTAGCATCTAACATGGTAATCCATGTTGTTGTTGTTGTTGTTCAGTCACTCAGTCGTGTCTCTTTGAAACCCCATGAACTGCAGCACACCAGGCATCCCTGTCCTTCACTATCTCCCAGAGCTTTCTCAAACTCATGTCCATTGAGTCAGTGATGCCATCCAACCATCTCATCCTCTGTCACCCCCTGCTCCTCCTACCCTCAATCTTTCCCAGCATCAGGATCCTTTCCAATGAGTCATCTCCTCGCATCAGATAGCCAGAGTATTAGAGCTTCAGCTTCAGCATCAGTCCTTCCAATGAACAAATAAAATCAGCAATATGTATCATCGGATACATAGAATGTATGCATATTTCTAGACCAGATACAAGGAGAGAATGTCATCCTGAGGGTGCTGTAGACGCTAAATGTTTTATTCATTTCTGTGTGTTCCAGCTGATGTCATGATGTCAGAGAGAAACCATGAAAATTAGGCTTAAAAGATCAGGACAAATTGGTCTCTGGAAGGAATACAGATTCTCTTGTTTTCTGCATTTAGTTTTCATAAGATTAATCCTTGTACATGCAATATTTACTACATGCATAATGTGGTTGTCTGTACCTGCAGTGTTTTGAGATTGATATAAGAAGACTTTTTTTAATGAATGAATGTGTGTAGCATGAAATCTGTATATAGCAGTTGATTTAGGGAGTAGAGAAAAATTTATGGGTGGTATTTTTATTTTGTATGTTATTTGCTTTCATGTTATTTATGACTCCAAACTTCACTCTGCTCTCCAACATTTTTTTAAAATTTAGTTCGAACAATTTGAAAGTACCATCGGGTTTAAGCTGCCAAACCATCGAGCCGCCAAGCGTTTATGGAAAGTATGTGTAGAACACCATACATTTTTCAGGTGGGTGGAAATCACTTTGGTTTTGTCCTAAGGAAGTAGGGTGATTGGAATCACCTTACTGAAAAAGGTGGTTAGAAAGAAGAACACGGCAGCAAAATTCTTTCTGTCGTTCAGGTTTGTTGCCATCAGATGCCTTGATAAATCCTAAAGATCTTCTGACTAAATTTGAAGGGTTTTCCTTCAGCTGTCTTATAGTTACCTGTCTTATCACTCCCTTTATTATCTTTAGTGGCTTTCCCGATTTTTATAGGATGTCTATTTCAGATGACCAGTCCATTCCTTGCTATTGCAATAACTTTTCAATACCCTCAACTCCTCTGTTCACCCACAGTAAAGCTGTCAGATTTGTGTCTACAAAATAACAAATTATCACTGTTCACCGATATCACCTACTTAGTTGCTCACTGGGTTTGTAGAACCACAGACCCTCCAGTTCCATGGGATGGTCAAGTTCACCTAATCCTGACTCCACCCCCATAGCATGTCTACAGCATCCCTTGTTGATACACACTGTGTAAATTGACTTTTTTTCTTGCAAAATCAAATTCATTGAATTGCAGGTTGGCTGTTAAGCCTGTGGTGCACAGAGCACTTTTTACCTTTCAGAACAGAGTAAGAAATTAGCATTCTTGGGGCTTCCCTGGTGGCTCAGTGTTAAAGAATCCTCCTGCCAATGCAGGAGACACAGTTTTGATCCCTGCTGCAGGAAGATCTCACTTACCACAGAGCAAATGCACCGAGCCCATGCAGCACAACTGTTGAACCTGTGCTCTAGAAGCTGGTAACCAACTGCTGAAGCCTGGGTGTCCTAGAGCCCATAAGAAGCCGCCACAACGAGAAGCCCGTGCACTTCACCTAGAGAGTAGCCCCCGCTCCCCACAACTAGACAAAAGCCCACACGGCAAGGATAACCCAGCACAGCCAAAATAAATAAAAATAAGTTAGCATTCCTAATACTTAGCCTAATCATCTTTCCGATGCTTTTCCTTGAATCTCTGTAGACTGTTGTTACCAGAAGCGCCTCCAAAGAAATTCCTCACCTTGGGTTCCAAGTTCCGTTACAGTGGCCGGACACAGGCCCAGACCAGAAGAGCCAGCGCGCTGATAGATCGTCCAGCCCCATACTTCGAGCGCTCGTCCAGCAAACGTTACACCATGTCCCGCAGCTTGGATGGAGGTAGGTACCGCTCGTAAGGACTGCTAGTGGCCACCAAGTAGTGTGAGACCATAGTGAGCCTTTGATGGACATCGTTGCTCTGGGATAGTATGGAATGAAAAGCACTTGTTGGTCTTTGACCAAATGGAAAATTTTAACTAACCCCTAACCTCAAAAAAACTTGAGGGACTTCTGCTGGCAATCCAGTGGTTAAGATTTTATGCTTCTACACAGCAGGCACAGATTCGATCCTAGTCAGGGAACTAAGTTCCCACATGCCACATGGCATAGGCCAAAAACAAAGGTGCCTATGTGAGTCTGGGGTCTGCTGTGCTATGCTTAGTCGCTCAGTCGTGTCTGACTCTTTGCAACCCCATGGACTATAGTCCCCTGTACTCCTCTGTCCATGGAGGATTCTCCAGGCAAGAATACTGGAGTGGATTGCCATGCCCTCCTCCAGGGCATCGTCCCAACCCAGACATCAAACCCAGGTCTCCCACATTGCAGGCGGATTCTTTACTGTCTGAGCCACCAGAGAAGCCATGGTAGGTTTATGTAAAATCACAGAAAAGAATGGTACTTGGAGAATGAGTCAGCTTTTGTAAGCTGGCACCCTGAATTTGGAGAAGGATGCTCTTATTCTTCAATATAGGAATCACATACTTACACATCATTTGCTTCTCTCGCCAGCAGATCTTAAATGATTATCAAGTTTATTTTAGATCATTTGGTTTAGAAAGAAAACTGCATTAAATGTATCTCTTGTTCTTTTAGAAATGTCAGCAGTGAAATATGACTTTTATCTGTCAGTGAATAATAGCTTATAGGAAGGGTGACATTCAAATAACAGTGAAGGGCTCCAAGTGACCTCCTCCTGGTTTATATGAATCACTCCAGCAGATGGGCTGGGAGGGTGGCTGTAAATGCTCTCCACCTTTAAGTCAGGTGTGTGAGTATGGTGGGGAGAGAATCACTCAATCACTTAAGCAACATTTTTAAGGCATGAAAGGGAGTCTTTAGCAAGTTTCTGCATCATGGGGCAGTTTTCTGTGACCATGTAGAGTTACACACTGGTGTGCTTTTCTGCTCTAAGACGTGGCAGCTGAACTCAGAATATCTGTATCCTCAGAAGTGAGATCCACAGAGGAGAGGCCAAATATAATTGCTGTGCCGCGTACAGTGTTTTGTGTCAGGGAGTTGAGTATCCACAGCTTTTAGTTGTCCTCGGAGGTCCTGGAACCATCCCCTCCAGACTCCACAGGATGACTGTGAGGCTTGACTTAGGCCCCAGGCCTCTGTCTCCTAACCCAGAGCTCCTGAGATGTGTTATAGGGACCTTGTCCTGGATACATACAAAGTGATGTTTCTAGAAGCATGAGTATATGATTTTAATAATAAGCAAAAGCATAAATAGAATCACAAGTTATTACAGATGCCTGGGATCACCTCCCCCTTGACCTTCTCTGCCTTCAGCTCACTATAAAGTCTCAGTCCTTCCTTCCCTTTCACCAACCCCTGATGTGGCTGTTGGGGTGACATACTCCCCGGATTTCTTGACTTAAAAGGCTATATTGCATTGATGTTGTTAGAAATCCTGATTCTGACTGCAGAAGAAGATACAAATATGAATGAAGTGAGATAAAGAATCCTATAATGCTTTATCTGAATATATCAGTCCATGGAATTCTCCAGGCCAGAATTCTAGAGTGGGTAGCCTTTCCCTTCTCCAGGGGATCATCCCAACCCAGGGATCGAACCCAGGTCTCCTGCATGGCAGGTGGATTCTTTACCAGCTGAGCCACAAAAAGAAAGCCCAAGAATACTAGAGTGGATAGCCTATCCCTTCTCCAGCAGATCTTCCCAACCCAGGAATCAAACCGGGGTCTCCTGCATTGCAAGCGGATTCTTTACCAACTGAGCTATCAGGAAGCCCAACAACATGAAGTCATAATTTATAACTCTTAATTCTTGGCTCTATCCGTTGAAGGGGCAAAGAAGCCATGATATCCAGCAGTACTGAGCACACTAAGTGCCTACATCTTACTTTCCCAGTGTGTCCCCTGCCCCCGCCACCGTGTTCTGAGCTTATGCCTATGTGGATAGAGAGAAAGTTAGAAAGATATATACCAACGAGTTTGCAGTGACAGTGGAATAAGGAGGGTGGGCAGTGAGCAGACTGAAGAAAAGAAGAGAAAGTCTGTGTAAATTGTTATGACTTGCTGCCATAACCAAGAGCTCCTTTTGCAGTTTTCAGATTCTAATGACGTGAATGAAAACAGTACACATAAAATGAAAAAAGACTGTATTTTCCCAATGGAGTACTTTATAAAAGTTAATAGAGGGAGTCAAACCTGTGCTATTAGTGCTCTATTCTTCTTATAAGTTCTGTTAGTGAAGTGGGAAGAATGCTCACCTGGTGTAGATAAACCCAGACCCGCGTCCAGACCTGTTCCCTGTACGGCAGTGGGCGAGTGGCTGCCCGTCTCCAGGTCCCAGGTTTAGGCGCCGTCTGTAAGGTGGCATCATGGCCACCTCTGGCAGGGCTGTCGCAAAGAGTGAATAAGACGCTGGTGAAAGTGGTCTTATTCCAGATGTGACCCTGAGACCTCCGCAGGTATATTGAGGGTCATTCTTCAGGCTCTTGTGAGCGGGCCTAGGAATGTCAGTTACCTTTCCCTACCTTCTAGAAGAGTGTTCCATTTTTAGAATCTCCGAGAACCAAGCTTTTGGGAAACACTGTTTACTAGGACTGTTTGAAGCTGAATTAAGTTCTTTGAAAGTTCGCATTCACAGTGGCACCTTTTCTCTGTATCGTCTCATCTGCTCTTCTTTAAAGCATCTGGGTAAACTGGTGTGTGTTCTTTAAGTCAGTGCTGGAGGAGCTCATGTAGAATCAGAGCTTTTTCCCCTGAATGTCCTTCACGTGGTTCTGTGATGTGAACCCAGGGGGACACATTTGCTGTGAATGCTGTTTTTCCTTGTGACCCTCTGTGCAATGGTGATTGCTGAGAAGACAGAAGCCAAGCGTGAAACCAATGTACTAATTCCGTGCTGTGTCTCTCTCTCTCCCCCTGCCCAAAAGTGACGCTAGTATGCGTTGTCTCACTCTCTGGGGTCCTGCCGGTTCTCGTATGTTTTCTGTGCTGCTGCGTGGGGGACCATGGCTGCATGTTGCAATAGCTACTGCTTTTTGCAAGGTTGCATCTTCCATGAGAAAAGCCTCACAAGCCTTTTTAGGATACTGTGTCTCATACAAGCTTTTTTGTCACTAGATGGAGATGCAAAATATCTTAGTGAAGGTATTTTAGTGAAATGGTTTACTAGTCAAAGGATTTCAGAGTTTTTTTCTTAACGTTTATGTCTTAAACTCCCAAAAATATGAAACCAGATTAAATTTTGCCTGTGATTTGAAAAGCAGCCTTTCTAAATTTTAGTAAATGTTATGGTACCTAAAACCCTTAAAGAATGAGTAACAAATTTCAAAAATTTAACTAAATCAGGTATCTCTTTCACTAAGACATTTTAGCTGGGAGGAAAGGCTGGATCTTACATCTCTTACGTTTGCATGCTTTGCAGTTGCACGAGTTTCGTTAGCAGTGTTTGCCTTCCTTTCCCCAAATACCAAAGATGAATGAATGTATGCCCATTATGGCAGTCTTTTTAAAACTCAGTGAAAATTAAAAAACATTTCTGCACTTCAGTTGAGCAGAGTTGCCATCCGAATTGTATCATCTCTGCTGAGATGGCTACTTTTCAGTATAACTTAGGTAGCTTTTATATTATAGCAGAGAGAGACTTTTCAGCCACTAATAACAATAGTAGTAGTAGCAATGGTAATAACACTACAAAAAAAGTTCAGTGCTCCTCAATGACTGGCACTTCCAAAGATGTGTTTAAAGTCAAGTGTAGTAGGGCAGTTGTCTGTCTGCTGTTAGTTGTGGAACTTGCCTCTGAGTGCCGCTGCCCAGCTGGTTTACTCTGTGGGTAAGAGGCTCAGCAGTCACTCAGTGCTCCCCTCTTCCCACTCACATCCACCCTCACACACGTCCTTACCAGAGAGCCTGTGAGTGGATGCACACTGTGCTGGTGGCTTCAAGAGATGAGCATTGAAATCACGCTTAGACGCAGTTACAGGTGACAGGAGTATGACACTGCGGTGTTGCTTAGATGAGAGTACCTGTAAGGCTGATGTGTCTTTTGAAGAGAAACCTGGTGCTTTATGGGGGTTTTTTTGTGGGGTTTTTTTTGTGGTTTTTTTTTTTTGCTTTTTTTTTTCCCTGTAATAGGACAATGGGTGGCGTCCATCCTTCTTCTGACTTAACTATCTCAGACTTTATTTCTCCAATTGTATCTGCTTTTAGCGTCAGTGAATGAAAACCATGAAATATACATGAAGGATTCTGTGTCCGCTGCAGAGGTTGGTACTGGCCAGTACATCACCACAAAGGGCATGTCTCAGACCAACTTGATCACCACTGTGACTCCGGAGAAAAAGGCCGAGGAGGAGCGGGACGAGGAGGAGGACAGACGGAAAAAGGCCGAGGAAGCCACGCCGGTAGCTGCCGTCCGGCACGAGGGAAAGGTACATCTCCCCTCTGCCTCCCAGGGCTCCTGCAGATTCTAAAGAACTCCTGAATGGTGCTGAGAATGGGAAGCAGGAATGCGTGCATAAGACTGAGGCTGACTCATAGCTCAGCGTTAGTCACATTCATACTATCAGTCTTTATTATTTCTTCTGTCCACAGTTTTCCTCTGAAAGATCCCTTTTTTAACTTTTTGAAACTTCTTGTTGAACGACTTAGGTGCTACGTAAGACTTTCAACAGCTGTCCTGTCTGTAGATCTTAAAAATACTTTAGGTGGCATATTAACCCATTTATTTGTGTTTGGGCTTACAATTCAGAATTGCCGCTAAAGCTGTTTTCTTTGTTTCTGGCCCCATTCTCCTACCCAAGGGCTGTGTATTTTTCTAGACGTATAGTATTGACTTTGACATACTCTTGACTGCAAGTAACTGAGTGACCACAGCTTGCATATTCGTACACTGTTTTCTCTCTTAGTCTTTGATTTTAACCTCATCATCAAAGTAGCTAGTGGATGTATTTTGGAAAAGGGTTAAGGCAGACTTCTCAGGGGAGATGGAGGGTGAACTTGGCAGTCATTTCTCTAGGGTGTTTGATTCGCTGAATTCGGTCACTTCATTTCATCTGAAATTCAATTTATTTTTTAAAAATAAACATTATGATTATTTCTGGAGCTCCAACACTACAAAGCAACTTTTTGAGAAAATGAAAGTCAAAAACACATGTAGATAGCATCCTTCTGGTTCCAGGTTATGTATCTTGCAAAACAGTTCCCATAAAAGTCAAAAAACACAGTAGGTTTATATGTATTAATCATGGAAACCCAGGAATGTACAGGGAGAAAGGAAACCGCAGAATAAAAATACTGTATAACTTAGAGGTGATGCTAAAATCGGGGTAAATTTGACTCAAAAGTGCTCTTTTGCAGGTGGGCTCTTCAGATGTAGAGGCTGGGGTGGGAATTTCCCCTGGGGTCTGTAGAAAATACTTTTGGTAAGAACGTAACAGTGACTTCTGAACAGGCAGATTAGCAAATGTATCATCATTCTGCTTATGATAGAATATCCCAGTAACCCAGTGCACATCCCTTTCCTTAGGGTAAGATTAACTTATTTGCCAAACTCAAATAAAGACAAGACATAACAACAAGGATATCTGGCTCACTTTAGCTACGAAAATGTGCATTGTTTTGAATTTCGTTTTCACACACCTCCTTTTCAGTTAAGATGGGTTTTAACTAGGTCTTAATCAGAAGATGATGATATACTTGAAAACCAGTGCATCCCATGATTTTTGGAAGTTGCCCAGGCTAACATTCCACTTTCAGGGATGTGTAAATAATATGAAAGTATTAGTTGTAGTCGTGTCCGACTCTTTGTGACTCCATGGACTACAGCCCACCATGTTCCTCTGTCCATGGTATTTTCCAGGCAAGAATACTGGAGTGGGTTGCCATGCCCTCCTCCAGGGGATCTTCCTGATCCAGTGGTCGAACCCAGGTCCCCTGCATTAGCAGGCAGATTCTTTATCTTCTGAGCCACCAGGGAAGCCGAATAAGATGAAGTGCGCTATTAAAGTAAATGACTTGTCCTTTGCTCCTGAAATGATCCACTCCTACTTTATTGATTTTAAAAGATCAGGGATTTGTTTACATGAGATGGAGCCCTAAGCCGGTGTCACTTGGTGCTGTTTGTGCCACTGGAGAATAGAAAGACAAAGGAAACTGTGGCTGTCAGAGTCAGAGCGCTGTGACCCAGATGCCTTCTGAGAGGCTGGGGCCCAAAGCTCCTGCTGCAGCAGCTGCATGCTGCCTCCATCCCCCCACCCCTGCCACCACAACGCTGTTTTTAAAAACCACTCTTTAAAAAAAAAATTAAAAACCCACTCTAATCAGCCATGTAAAAGATTAAGCCATAATTTCATTTTTCTCCATCTTCAAAAAGGAACACAGCACTCTTTTTATTTTTTTAACCAAAATGAAAGTGTGTTACTGAAAACAGTACTTAAACAACTGGTCTCTGATTCATTTGAGAGTGTGTTTCCCCACTGATGATCACCACCGGTGATGGGGCAGCCTTCTGAGGGCAGCAGTTCTTAACTTTTGCATTATCCTCAGTTCAATGAGATTTGTGCAGGGTCTTGTGTAAGATACAATGTTTAACATCAAATGTGAGTATTAGGAAAAGACATATTTGTCTGATATCAAAAAAGAGACATTTCTGCATTGTAGTAGGTCCATGCTATCATTTTATTTGTGCCTTTTCTTACCCTCTGCCTCTGTATTTACCAAGTCAAGGTTGGATAACCGCCACAAAGCAAGCTGGGTAGTGTCCATGCTATCAGGACACTAGGCAAAAACACACATGTGCGTATATTCATGTACACACACACACACGTGGAAGTGCGGTCATCTTCAGGCTCCAGGAGGCCTTGTCTTGAACTCCTTGGTGGCAGCAGCCTCTACACTGGACCCCAGGTCCTGTTTGGCTTTTGCCTGCTTCCTCTCCCCTCACCCACCACCCACCCTACCGCCTCGCTCAGCAGTCTCCCACCACCTGCAGAGAAAGCTGGCTGTGGTCACAGAGACCATGGGACCAGGGAGGATGTGAAGAGCCTCATATGCCCACAGAACCCTGCACAGCCCTCCCTGGGAGCAAGCTCATGGTGATGCTGGCCTAGATCTTCCTCTTAAGGACTCAAACCAGGCAGATGAAGCACACCACTCCTCTGCTGAGAAAATGCAGAAGACTGGGAAATTGTGTCTTTCTGTTACTTATGGATCACAAATAATACAAAGTGAACATTGATAAACCACATCACAAGAAAGCACAGTCTTTTTGGCTAGTTAGCTTATTGAAACCACTTCTTCAAACTCCTCCGTGTACACCATGGGTAAATGGAGCCAGAGGAGGAGTTTTCAGAAGAGCCTCGGTTCTTCACAGAGACTTTGTGTTCCTACTGTGTTCACTATGGATTTCCCTGATGGGAACTGCTTACAGATAGGAATGGGGCCAGAAACTTCTTGATTTGGAAACCCACCTTGTTTTGGCTATCATTGAGTAACCAAGGAAAGGTGATGCTGGAGATTTTGCTTTAAAGAACTGCAAATTGGATTCACTGTCATTTTAATCCAGTTGAACCCTCACGACAGACCTAGTAGCCGGACATCAGGAGAAGTTATTGAAAGTCTTGGTTTTAAGTTATCAGAGTTATATTTTCTCAGCATCCTAACCATTCATGGAGTTGTTGGTCTAAACACAAGTTTTGAATTGTATGAAACATGTAGATATTGAGATTTCCCACAGATATCTTGCCCTCCAACCTTTTTTTAAAGCCTACCCTATGTTTGGCTTGAGGGTCTAATGGGGAAAACGATGCCCTTTGTGGGAGCATTGGCATGCACCTCGAATGCTTGAAGATTCATGAACGGTCCCAGTGCTGAAATTCTTGTTTTGACGATTTTATATCGGTACCCATAAGAAAATTAACTAATTGCAGTTTTCTTTTTGTCCTTTTGCACCTCTGTTTGCTGCTTTCTGTCTCTCTCGCTGTCCCTCACATCAGTCACCTGGGCTTGGCACCGACTCATGCCCCCTGCTCCCCCCATCAGCCCACCGTCCCCCTGCATCCCCCACAGGGCTCCGCAGGAGGTGTAAGGAGAACGGGCAGCCCCCGCCGGGGGTCGAGCTGACCCGAGAACCCTGGTGCCAGCACGGGGAGCCCGCCTCGGACCATGACGGCCGAGGGAAGCCGTGCCCAGGGGACCGTGATGTGGCTCTCGGCTACAAACCGCAGCCGGGCAGAGGGGCCACCCTGTTTTCCTTCTCCCTGCAGCTCCCTGGGTCCTTCCCCTCTCTCCTGGATGACGATGGCTACCTGTCCTTCCCCAACCTGTCCGAGAGCGCCCTCCTGCCCCAGAGCCTGCAGCATTATCTCCCCATCCGCTCGCCCTCCCTCGTGCCCTGCTTCCTCTTCATCTTCTTCTTCCTGCTCTCCGCCTCCTTCTCAGTGCCCTATGCCCTCACTCTCTCCTTCCCTCTGGCTCTGTGCCTCTGCTACCTGGAGCCCAAGGCGGCCTCCTTGAGTGCCTCACTAGACAATGACCCGAGTGACAGTTCAGAGGAAGAGGTGTGTACCTCGGCATAGAACACATGTCCCTGTCATGTTTGGGGCTTCGGTCCGAAACACTTGGTAGACGGCTGCTGCGATAGTGGTCCTCCTTTCAGAGCCTCATTTACCGTCTGTGCCACTCCGTGCAGAGGTTTTGTGTGCCGGGGATGCACCCCCCCAGCCCCGGGGTTAGGCACAACACCATGTGGACGCAGCAGGCTAAGCCCGGCCAGAACCGTGCTGCCACCCACCACCTCCTGCGAGTGGGAAAGCACTCAGCCATGAGGCAATCATACATAAATAACCCATTTGCTCTGTAGGAACTCAGGGGCAAATAAAAGGCTCTGTTTAGTTACCGTTTAGTAAAGGAAAGGACACAGAAGACAGATAAAGTAACTTTTCAGCTAGATGAGGTGAGGTACCGAAACGTGTCCTGATGCAGTGATGCTCTGTGCTGATACGCGCCTGGTAAAGGATGCCCCAGGTGCGGGGAAAGGGCACCGCCCTCGAGGGTGCATCACCACCAGGGTGGCTTTCCAAGGTTGTGAGCACCTCCCTCTCCTCCCTGGAGGTTCTGAAATGCCCCTACCACTCTTTGACGGTCATTGCCAGACTGTCCTTGTGACTCCCGGAGGAAAGTCCAATCCTGTGGTTGTGTTGAGTCAGAAAGACAGGCTGGAGCCATTTAAAACACCCAGTGACATTAGTCATTGGCAGGGTCAGAAACAGGAGCAGAAAGAGCTGAAGTTGAAAACAGTGGTTTTCAAACACAGTGGGGGAGAAACTCATTTTAGGTTTCTGTACACCATAAAAATGGGCTGAAATTCCTTGAGCACCAGCAATGCCAGATCAGGTATTGGGAGGCAAGCATGCTGTCAGGCCAGCGTGAGCCCCAGATCCACCCACATGGGGACAGTCTAGTAGGTGAGCCTCTGGGGCTGGCAGCCAGGGAAGGACTTGAGCCTTCCACCTCCATACCTGAAAGCGGGCTGACCCCCATCCCTCATCCAAGCCACTGGGGCAGGTGACGAGGTAGCTGGTAGTTTTTCCTTTTAATTGCTCCGCTTCCCACCACTGCACTGGCATGTGAACAGCCCAGCGGTTTCCCTTTGTGCGGCCTTCAATAGACGCCAGGGAAAAGCACAGAAGCTGCCAACAGGCCTCTGGCTGACACCCCTCCTCCCCCGCCCCCACCTACACCTGCCCCCAGCTCCTCCAGCAGTTCTCTCCCCACAAAACAAGCGTTTTGTGGCAGGAGACAAACTCGATACACCTAGCAGTTTAAAAAAAAAAAATCACAAAACAGCACTTTAAAAAGGAAAGAAAGTCTATTCAGGTCTGTGCTCAGCTAGAATGATAATTCCAGCACACCTGTGAGTGTATAGCATTGCGAGGTGCGTAAGCATCTATATTTAGTGGTATTATGACCATTTCTTTGCAGCAGCAGGGAAAAAATGGTAATGATCTGAGAGATGTTCTAAAGAAAAGTTTAGTCTTTCAATTTGATATTGCCTAAGAACCCTTTGCAAGGTTCTTGGATCCTATATGACTTTGATCCAAATCTTATCTGTTATAGAACTATTTTCACACATGGAAAATATTTTAAGAGAAAAACCGCTCTAAATCCTAGGCTTAAATATCTGTTTCTCACAGTAGAAGCATTATCAAACAATGTAGGTCTAAACGTATAGCCTTTTAAGAACACAGTATCTTCTGCAGAAGCTGTTTGTACTATTAACTGGTTTCCAACCTGGACATCATCTATTCCTTTAGCAATGGAGTTAGTCATCCAGCTCACAGAAGGCAAAAAGATTGGCGTTTTATGTTCTTCTGCATTGTTAAATAACTGAACTTCTATGTAGCCAACCACACAGATCTTGTGCCTAATCCAGGGTATACATCTTGTTGTAATCAGTGCATGAAAATTAATGTTCCACTTGGGCATGTCTGCGTTACATCAGCAAAACAAATCACAGCACTTAGTCCTCGCAAGCTGGTGGCAGCGTGGCTGGCGTGTCATAAACCCTCCTTGTTCCTGCAAACCCCTGAGACCGTGAACCAGCTCTGGCCTCGGCAGCCTTCCCGGCCACCCATGACAGCCTCCTGCCACATGACCTCATATTTGGCCATCTGTTCAGTGTCACCTCTTAACCCCAAATGTTAAGAGCTATGTGCTCTGGTTCAAGCTGAGCTAGAATACTCAGATGTAGGTCATTCAGTTAAAAAAAAAAAAAAAAATCTCACCATTTGTTGGCACGGCCTGTTTTCTTCCCTGGGCCTCAAGCACTTTGGCAGCAAAACCGGGTGACTTTGTAACATACAGTTCAGCTCTGTCACTTTCATTTTGCAAAATCGCTAATGACTGGAACGCTTTTAAAATATTTTTACATCCCTGCTTACATTTGTCGCGTGTGGCCGTGGCTTCATTAGTCCCAGACCTTCTCAAGAGTGAAATCCAGTGTAGAGAGTTGTAATCCTTTCCAACTGTAGAGCAGTTGGCCAGTTTTTTCTTTTGTCCTTCTAGAATTTGGCTCAAATAAGGAGGGGCTGAATACTAAATCATCTCCATCTCTCAAAAGATAAAAGATGAACCTAGTTCACCATAAATTGTGTGTCAACTTGTGAAGAATTTTTTGATGATGCCAAAAAAAGGAAATGGAATAAATCTGGAGGAAAAGAGTGGTCACCTGATTCAACATCTTAAATTGTGTAAACACATCATATGATAGTCGATGGTACACCACACACTTGGCAGTCTTACTTAGTCATGCTCAGTTGGCCAGTCCTGTCCAGCTCTTGGCAACCGCATGAACTGTAGCTCACCAGGCTCCTCTGTCCATGGGATTCTCCAGGCAAGAATAGTAGAGTGGGTTGCCATTTCCTGCTCCAAACTGTTGCTATAAAAGTTGTTTTATTCAGCCTTTATGACTTCAGTCTTTAACTGTTTATTGATCAGGTACTATGTTTGTTGAATGACTGACTGGCTAGGTTCTAAGTAGAAAATTTAAAGGAGCTTAAATGTAGCCTAAGCTACTATTTATTTGTGTATACCTAGGCAAAATAACAGTAATAATTGTGACACGTTGGGTTGGCCAAAAGATTTGTTCAGATTTTTCCATAACATATTACAGAAAAACTCAAACAAACTTTTTGGCCAACCCAGTATTATATTCGTAGCAATATTTAAGATTTCATAGGCATTTTTAGCTCTGTGTGTGTCGGGTAATATATAAAGGCTTAGTATCAATTACCTGATACAGTTAGGGCTATTAATTTCCCTATTTTCCAAGAAGGAAGTGGGAATTAAAACATGAAACATTCACCTCATGCCGCAGAGTTAAATAGCAAGAATTAGAGCTGGTGTCATTCTGACATGAGACCCCTCCCTCTTATTATTAACTGTGGTGCTAATTCCAGTGCCAAGATGCTTGGAATGCTGCTGAAGTGAATTCTAAAGGCACAGGGGGAGTAACGTAAGGGGGAAGAGAAATACTTTGAAGAACGTTTGAGGCCTTTGACACAACTAGTTAGCCCTCTGAACCAAGTCATTCTTACTTGTTCTTGAAAGCCTAAGGTTTCCTTGAGTTGTTCCGTACCTTTCAACAGCAACCTGCCTCTGTCTTCCTAAATCAGACTGGCCTTGCCCTAGACTGTCAGTTGAAGGCATGCTAATGCGCCAGCAGGGGTCACCTGATAAGAAAATTAATAGCCACCCACCGCCAGGTGTTGCCAAGATAGTTAGGTCATGACCGCTCTCAGTGTGGTTTCTTTACCAACCTATTGGAAAGGGTTTCCTGCCCCGCTTAGGCACGGGAGCATGTTGCCAGGATGGAGACCCAGGTGCCCAGGGCAAGCGTGAGCTGACAGTTCCTTTTCTTTCAGGAATATAGGAATTGAAAACTTAGGAGCAGGTCAAAAAGTCAAACCAGCCAAGAGTTGTGTCAACTTAACCATGTCCCAGCCCTCCCTCTTGATAACCCATGGTCTTTGCAATGAAAGATCTAAGAGACAGATTCACAACCTTAGAACCCCGAGTTTTGATTGTCATTTACAAATTATTAATCACACAGCTTCATTCAAGGGAATTTTAATAGTTGCTAGTTTCAAAGGGAAGGTCAGTTGCTATTATGTGAGATGTTTAGGTCTCCATTTCAATGGCCATGCCTCTTCTCTCCTCCAGAAAAAAAAAAATTTATAAAAGTGTTTGTTCTAAATCATAAACATCTATAAAACAGATTAAAAGTCAGTCCTGAAATTCCTATTGTAATTCTCCTGTGAAAACCTAGGCTCTATAAAATGCTGTGCTTTGTTTTATTTGTTTCCAACTAAATGTCTCTCTCCCTCCCTCTCTCCTTATTTTTCATCACTATGATTATTATTTGCTTCATTTGAATGTTTATTTTGGAACAAGATATTCAAATTCCATACTTTTATATACCTCTTGCTATTGGAGGGTGGGACAAAGTAAACAATATATAGTCTTAAAAATATCTAGTTACCAGTGCTGCTTGTGAGTTAAGTCACACTTTCCATACGTAAAACATAGGCCAGAGTCACTGGCATGTGCTTTTCATAATTAAAGGGTAATGCAGATAGCCTGATGGTCTTAGAGGGATGTAAATTATCAAAAGGATATAAAAAATGAGGGGCTGAAAGTCCAGTGACTACTACAGTAGCTTTTTATTTAAATGTACTTGTTTATTTACCTTTCAATTGTGACCTATTGCACTAGAATTTTTTAAAAGTATATAAATTGCCATTTTATTTGCATTTAACAGTTTTAGGTCTTTCTTGGGGTTTCTGTTAAAAGGGCGGGAGAATGACGCAGCAGCAGACATGGCACCCTGGCTGATGCACGTCCTGCAGTTCAGGCGGGCCGTGTGCCGCTGGTCTTCCTCCCAGTGTCTCTGCTGATGGAACCTGGCTCTGGCCTTCCTTTGGCTTTTGTTTGCACCTGCATTCTTGTGGGAAGGTAGTGCAGTTTTACAGGGCACAGAGAAAGGGACTGGGCTCTCGGACCTGGACATACCCGCTTTGACCAGATGATTTGTTTTCTCTTCCTGCCTTTCTCCTGGAACCTGATCACCTCTGCCATCCACAGACGGACAGTGAGCGCACAGACACGGCAGCTGATGGGGAAACCACCGCTACTGAGGTTGGTACTCTAACTGAAGGGCTCGGCCAGTTGCCTGATGAAAATGCTCTGAGGGCTAGCTCTGTGTTTATTAGCAGCTTGCATTTAGCATTTTGGCATTTAGAGTGGAGAGAAATGCTATCTTAATAATGGGAGTTAGAAATATCCTGCCGCCTAGACTGCTGGTTCTTAAACTCTGGCCTGCATCAGAGTCACCTAGAGTTTTCTATTCGCATTCAGAAGAAGGTCTGGGGTAGGCTTAAGAATTTACATTTCTAACAAATTCCCAGGTGACAGTGACTCTGTCGGTTGTGGGGTTGCATTTTGAGAACTCTTGGCTAAACTGATAATACATTTTAAAAAATGTATTCCCTTAACCCACAAGTTTAAGTATGATAGCCATAATAGGAGGGGAAAAATATAGGGGGAGAGTCACAATTAATTTAAGTAGCTTGTTGACTGAATACAAATACATTTTAAAATCCTAAATGGTCAGAATGCTTATTAAAATTATAATACTTCTCTTAACTCATTTTTTGTAGGCTGGATATAGTCTAGGTTACTCAAAAGAAATGAATTCCCCAGGGAAGAGAAAATTAGCAAATTACTGTTAGTACTTTATGGGAAAAAAGAAAAATTATCATATTGACCAGTGATAGGAGAGAAACTGTGCTATTATTTAACTTTATAAATTTTTAGGGTTCATTAAATATGTATATGACTTGTTTTTTAAATCTTCTCTATCAGCAACTAATTAAGATATCTGTAAAAAACAATATTTATTTCTAGCAATGGAAATCAAGATGTTCATTTCCTAAAGTGCTAACAGAATTTATTTTTCACTTTGCTGTAGTGTTTACATTAGGTTGTTTTTTACGTTATCCAATCATAATATTTTCTAGTTAGGTATTTAGGAAGAAGTAAAAATAAGTAGTATTTACACATCATTTCATTGAAAATATGTTCAGGAAAACATTTCAAAATGGAGTTTAATTGTTTTTTTCCTTTGGAAATGCCAGAATTCAATTCAAAGCTTGGAAATCATCATTTGTTAATTTAAAGATAATACTGGAGAATTATTAGCAGTTTCTTTGAGGCAGTCACATATAAACTGATTACAGTATAATCATTTTCTATGCCAAATATCCCAATTGCATCTTAATTTTGTGAGAATTAGTTACAGGTAGCTACTGATACATTCAACAAATTTCATTGTAATCCTAACGTATGCTATAAATGAAAAATATTTTAATAATACTACTTTAAATTTTCTAGCAGTTTTAAAATTTGTTTTTATTACATTTGAAGCATGCAAGTGAAGACATGTAACATAGATAGATTATGCATTTTAAAAATGAAACGAAGAGCTATGAACCCACCACCATTGTAGAGTCAGCATGCCACCAGCCCTCTAACGCTTTTTATAAATACTCCCTCTTCTTTTTTCTGGAGCTGGTTGTAACAGTAGTGCAGAGTGGGGCGTTCAGGTTAGACAGTCTAGTCCCCATTGAAACCAGACAGACTCATCTTGAAGGCAGCCTGCTCCAGTATCACCTGCTTCTCATCCATAACTTCACTCTGGACCTCCTCTTGTGGTTGATTTTGGACTTGAGGGAGGTTTACTTATTTATTTATTTTAATTTTCTTAGTTACCCGATATCAGCCTTCTCCTCTTCCTAAATTTGTTTAAAAGTATGTGGGCTTAATAAATTCAAGGTTTAAAGAAATTTTTTAATGTGAGAACCTTTGTGTTAAGTTCTTTGTGCCTTACTTCTCTAGTCTACAAATTGGGGATCATAATAGCTAACCTCATAGGATTATGGTAAAAATTGACTCAGAGAGAGCACTCATCATTGGGTATTCATAGCCGTTTGGTGAATTTTAATTTTGATGTGGCCTCTCACACTTCCTGAACCGTTTCTAATGTAAGGACAACCCGTCAAGTCCTAGCTGTCACCTCCCACGCAGGGTGTATGCTTGTCATTCTTGGAAGTCTCCAGGTTGAAGCGTCCAAGACCCACCGAGCAAGGAGTCCTTTGCTTTCATCATCTTATTAAGCTTCATAATTCATAAGAGAACATTGTGGTTCACATATAAGAAAGAAATATCCTCCAGTGTAAGCGTAGACAAGTGTCCCCGTATAGCTGGCTTATCTAGACCCCATCCTTCCATCTCAGAGTCGATGGCATGGTAAGACTTTATCTCCCACTCTTTCTTGATGCTGGCAGTCGGACCAGGAGGAAGATGCAGAGCTCAAGGCACAGGTAGAAACTCAAAATGGAACAAAAGCCAAAAAAAAAAAGCAGCGCGTTTTAAGTCACTGTTGGTCTCCAGTGTTCAGATCTTCCAGCATGCTCCGTGGCGGTGACCGTGTGTTGATGCCGTGCTCAGGGTGGCACCTGTTTTCGTGACTTATCATGTCCCTTACCTTTCCTTTCTTTTCCACTTTTTTCAGAATAGTCTGATTAAGCGAATAAAGGGTGAAAATGTGTATGTCAAACATAGTAATCTTATGTTAGAGGTTGGTATTGGTATATACCAGTGCATGCTCGTGTGTGTTGGTATTCCTCCAGGGGCACACCTGTGGGCTTGTACCATGATGCATGAAGGGTGTGTTCTCACCTGTGACTACATGCGGTTGACTTCTCTGCTTCCTTTGATTCCTTCCTGTCTCCCCAGATGTAGATCCCCTTTCCTGTGTGTGTATTTATTTTAATTCTCTGGTTCCGTGTGAATTACACTCTTTACAGTCGACCTTTGAAACTTTTGATTTTTATGCTTGTGTGATGTAGATTTTGTTTTCCCTCGCTTTTCCTTGGAAATATCACATTTTCACCAGAGTGTTTGTGGTAGTGTCATGAACCCTGATCAGAATTTTTTTTTTTTTTTTGACTACTAATGCGATAACGACCTTACTTTTAAAAAGAGAGCGAGCACGTGCGGAAAGGAAATCAAATGTAAAACATTGACTGTTGGATTCTCTATGTTCTGAATATAGGAGCTAGATAAAACCCAAGACGACCTGATGAAACATCAGACCAATATTAGTGAGCTGAAAAGAACCTTTTTAGAAACCTCCACAGACACTGCCATCACGAACGAGTGGGAAAAGAGGCTTTCCACCTCCCCCGTGCGACTAGCCGCCCGGCAGGAGGATGCGCCCATGATCGAGCCGCTGGTACCTGAAGAGGTCGGTATTCGGGCATCAGGTTGCACTCATCTTCTGTTCACTAGTGTTGCTCCTCTACAGGGTCTTCAGGGAAGGGATCTGGAAGGCTTCTGAGTATAGCCTCTCACCCCTTGTCTGTGTATAACCTGTAAAATGGTTGGGTGGCCAGGGAGCGAGTAGTCTCATCCCATGGCGCCTTGGAAGGACACTCTGGTGCAGGGCTGCTTGTTCTAGATTGCACAGCTAAGAGACTGACCTATTGTATGAATTAACTCACTGTCACTTTTTCTGAATGTACTTTCGCTGCCTGAAGAAATGCCCTGAAGGCCCATAACTGTTTCTCATCACTTGCAAGATGAGGCCTGTTGAGATGGTCTAATGTTTGACTGAACATTGTTCTAGAGTTGATAACATTTCAGGACATATTTTCCTCTGGGAATACTATGCCAACCTTTTACTGGTATTTGGCTTTTATTTATAACATATATATACATATAGTTTTTTAAAAACCAGTTATTTTAAGTGATATATGTAAACATTTATATTATGATTTATAATCAGTTTTTATTTAATTTTTAAAAGGGAAAGTAAAGGCCAGATTTTTGTTTATAACATATATATATACAGTTTTTTAAAACTGGTTATTTTAACTGATTTATATATATAAGCATTTATATTATGATTTATAATCAGTTTTTATTTGATTTTTAAGAGGGAAAGTAAACACCAGAGGTCTTTTTGAGTAAGAGCTTTCCGCATAGAACGAATACTCTCTTTAAATGTTCAGCGAGAAGATTCAGCTGGTGTGACTTAAAGGCACCCCGATGTAGGACCCAGAGCGGCAGTGGTACTAATCTGACTGTAGACTAACAAACATGTCATCTTTCTTTGTCTGTCTGTCAAAAGAAGGCATTTTAGAAATCAACTTCTTTCTAGCATCACATTGATTAACTTCTTACCAAGATTCCTTTCTTGAAAGACATTTGTCCAGGAAGATGGGATAGAACAGAATAAAATTAAAACTTAGGCCCTTATGGTAGAAAACTCCTTTTTAAGCAGGAGTCTATATGCAATGCTTAGATATTAGTCATTTTCTAAACTTCCTTTGAAAGCTATTTATCTAAAGTGACCATAATCATGACTTTCTTGACAGTTCCAGTCCCACTTTTTAAAAAATGACAAGGTGTTATCTCCATTTCAGTCATTTTGAAAAGGGCCTTTTTATGCAGAATAAGTGAAAAGTCTGGTGACCAAAATATTCTTGTACCATTGGTGGTGGTGGTGGTTTAGTCACTAAGTCATGTCTGACTCTTGCGACTGGATGGACTGTAGCCCACCAGGTTCCTCTATCCATGGGATTTTCCAGCCAAGAATACTGGAGTGGATTGCCATTTCCTTCTCCAGGGGATCTTCCCAACCCAGGACTCGAACCCAGGAATCGAACCAGGTCTCCTGCATTGCAGGTTTCATTCAGATTGTTTAGAGTTTCACCACAAAAAGTTTCAGATTTTCCAGATTGATTTAAATATTTTAGTTCCTGCATTAGTAAGACTGTCATTCATGAGTTATGGTCAGATTAGTTTTATCATCATTGATCAAGTTTGATTTACCCTATTTCTTTTTTTCTTATTAATTTTGTTTTTTTTTTAATTGGAGGATAATTGCTTTGTAATGTTGCATTGGTTTCTGCCATACAACAATGTGAATCAGCCGTAAGGATACATACAGCCCCTCCCTTTTGAGCCTCCCTTCCACACCCTACCCCATCCCACCACTCTGAGTTGCCACAGAGCACCAGGAGCTCCCTGTGTTTTACAGTAACTTCCCAGTCGCTATTCTGCATATAGCTTACCCTATTTCTATAAGGGCTGGACATAAGGAAGGACACTGGCTCTGAAGATGACCGATACTGGATTAAGTTACAAAAGCACAAAATAAATTGCCACTGAAAATGTCAAGCCTCTCTTCCTCTGCTGTCACTTAAGGACTTGGGAGGTAGCAGGCTCTCTGAATGGAGGTTCAGGTAGTTTGCTTAGAAAAGTTAGAGTGGTGATAATAAACTAGGGACTGTAGAAGTCTAGGCCATTAGACCAGTAAAATAAAATTTTTTCACTTATTAAATCCTCTAATTCTTAGAGAATAACATTGATGATCCCACCAGGCTCCTCTGTCCATGGGATTCTCCAGGCAAGAAAACTAGAATGGGTTGACATTCCCTCCTCCAGGTGATCTTCCTGACCCAGGGATCGAACCCGTATCTCCTGCATTGCAGGCAGATTCTTTACCGCCTGAGCTACCAGGGAAGCCCATTGATAAATCCAAAGAACTTTGATGACTTGAAGAGGTGATGGTTGGAAATACTGAACTTGACATGGATATGGCTGCATATCCTTGCCTTGTCCTTGTTGATGCAGAGAAACTACAATAGACCTAGAAAGGATTTTTTTTTTACTAAAGGATTAACGGATGGAGGAAACACATCCTCTGCAGAAGAGCAAGCGCTTGGTTTCCATAGCCCAGGCATCAGCAACTGACTTAGTAACTGCGTTTAAGTGTCTGTTAGATGAAGACTTGCTGGATGTAAAGAAGAGCTTCTTAAAAACAGGGTTATCAACTCTGTTATCAAAGGGGCTCTGAGAAAGCAGCTCTAAGTAGCCTCAAGTCCCAGAAGAGTGGTCCTTCCTGGGCTGGGCAGTCAGGGCTGTGCCCACTTCTCTTGCCCTGGGGCCTCCCATCTAACACTCCTCCCCAGTAGGATGACACCCAGTTTACACTCATTTGAGGGCCCTGAAGACAGCCCTAAGGACTACCCTGCAAGTTCTTATCCTTTAAATTCTTCTTCATTTCTATATTCAGACTTAACATGGCTTTCATTATTGGTTGTGTGAAAAGCACAAAAGGTAATTGTGTCCTCCCAGCCAGCTAGGCATATGCAAAGCATATTTGTTTAAAAACACGTAAACAGAAGATATTCATCTTAGAGGCGAGGTATTTTTCTAGATAAATTACTCATTTGATCTTACCCATTCGTTTAATGTATCTCACTTTAATTAAACAGTAATTGGCCAGTTTTAAAAAGAGGTCTAATTATTTCTAAAAGGTATTTAACTTAATTTTTTAAAGTGACATCTCAAAGTAATACTATTTGTGTCAGAAAGGTAAAGGAACTTTGATTTAGTGACCCCAAGCTTAGTTGGATTTTTTTTTTTTTTTTTGGCAATCTCAGTGATACAGTGTTGTTTTGGAAAGATAATATAATGACCCCTGATTTTTAATGAACCATCTTTTTTCTTTAATCTATGGTGGTCGAACCCTAAGTAAACCTATTTTGCTACCAATTTATGAACAATTAAGCAAATTAGGGGTTGGAAATAAAATGAGTTAGTAATGGGATCATATTCTTAGAATATAATGTATGTTTAATGTGAAGTGTGAATTTTATTGCCAGTTGTTTCGCATTTCAAATGTTTGAGTTCGTAGTAGACAAGAGGCCACAATGTCCCAAAGAAGCAAATGATAGCAAATCCTCCTGAACTTTGTAAAACAGACAAACCCGCACATAGAGCCCATGGAATGGACGGTAGATGGATGAGATGTGAAGGGTGTCGGGTACATCTTCTGTCCACAGATACGTCCCATGGCAGCCTTTTTGTGATGCAGTCACAGGCCTAGTCCATATCAGGGGAATAGTGAAAGTGTTACTGGCTCAGTTGGGTCCGACTCTTTGCAACCCCATGGACTGTAGCCCGCCTGATTTCTCGATCCATGAAATTTTCCAGGCAAGAATACTGGAGTGGGTTGCCATTTCCATCTCCAGGAGATCTTCCTGACCTAGGGATTGAACTCTGGTCTCCCACATTGTAGGTAGATTCTTTACTGTCTGAGCCACTAGGGGAATATTCCTTCATGGTTATATGAATACTGAGAATTTCCACATTCTAACCACAGTGCAATACAGGGTAACACTTATACATTGCCAGTGCTGTCCCCTTTTCTAAGGTGGCAGGCAATTTTACTGATATATAAGCTTAGCACAATCAACCCTCCCTATTCATGGATTCCAGATTGTGCACATTCACCTATTCACTGAAATTTATTGTAATCCTAAAATACTAAACATTTTCATGATAATTTGCAGACAGGTGCAAAGTGGTTAAAAGATAAACAGTTGCTCAAGGCATCCTCAGATAAGGCTCAACAGGTAACAAGTCTCAGGTCTGATACTGTAAGCACGCGTCCTTTCCATAGCCTGTTGAATGCCACGTTTCTGCTTTTTTATGTTCTTGTTGGTGATTTTCACTGTCTAAAATGACCTGCAGGCACAGCACTGAAGTGCTCTCTAGTATTCCCAAGTACAGGAAGGCTATGGTGTGCCTTATAGGAAAATATGTGTGTTAGGTAAGCTTTGTTCAGGATTAAGTTACAGTACTGCTGACTGTAAGTTCGATGTTAATGGATCAATAATATATATTAAAATAGTGGTCTTTAAACAAAAACACACATAAAACAAGGTTATGCATTGATCAGTTGATGAAAATTTCATGACCAGAGGCACCCAGGAACCTGACCCAGGCTTTCCCCTAGGAGCCATGGTTCAAGCAGTCACTAGTCCAGTGTTCACTGATTCAGTGTTCATGGCAACTTCATAGACCATAATTGTCATGAATACCTAGAATCAGCTCTCTTTATGCATTTTTCTGCTTTCTTGTCCAAGTTTACTTTTGCTAGGTCTCAGATGGCCCTTAAATTGGGCAAAAAAAAAAAAAAAAAAATCCATTCACCATGGATCATCTATACATGCTAGAGAGAATCATCTTTATTATCTGAATCTGACTTCTGTGACTTTGCATTTAGACTTTGGGGTGCAACTCTGGATGCATATTACAATCACCTACAAGACTTTTAAACTACTGATACCTGGGTTCTGCATCAGAGTCTGATTTAATCAGAGGCGCACCTCACACATTACCCTTACTTAAAAGCTCTCCACAGAATTGTAATGCACAACCAAATTTGAGAACCCTCAACCCAAGCAGAAATGAAAGTCACAGCTCCATAGAGACCCTTATGAGCAAGTAACAGCTCTGTGAATTTTGCAGGCCACTATAGGGCCTTGTGTCCCAATTATGACATAGACATGAATGTTTAAGTAACTAAATGAAATAGAGTGTGCATCTGACTCTGTCTTGAAAGTGAAGTCACTCAGTTGGATTCGACTCTTTCAGACCCCATGGACTATATCCCACCAGGCCCCTCCATCCATGGGATTTTCCAGGCAAGAGTACTGGAGTGGGTTACCGTTTCCTTCTCCAGGGGATCTTCCCTACCCAGGGATCAAACCCTGGTCTCCCTCATTGCAGGCAGACTCTGTCTTAACCCCTAGTAAATGTCTCAATCATTAGCTTCTCTTTATCAATACCTCTTCACTTCTCTTTAGTCAAACTCACTGGGTTGGAGTCGATCATGCATAGGATTAATGGTAAATTTGTACCCTCACGTTACCCGTTTCTGTTATAGGGTATGCACAGTTCTGAGTGCGGACCATGTGGACATTTTTAATTACAGACACAGACGTTGTTAAAATTAGTTGATGTCAGATAACAGGATATGCTGAAAACCACTGTTTTCCTGCTGCTGGGTCTTTTTTTTAAGCTTTCATCCTAGGAAAAACATTTAGTTCAGTGATTATAATTAGAAGCCTAGTCTTGGTATTCTGAAAAGTACCTATAATTTCAACCTTTCCTTCCTGTTTCTTATTTCTGTTGGAAAAAGAGGCTCTGATTGAAAGTTTAAAGCATAAATCCACATTTAATGATTCCACAGGGTACAGTTTGTCTCTTCCAATATCTTTCTCCAAAATGGGGCGGGACAGAATTTTTTTTTTCCCCTTCAAAATGTCTTCTTTGTTCCTTATTTAAAAGGAGCATCTGAGAGCAGTGCTATCAGAATCTGTCAGCAGGCCCTTCTGGAGAACACTCCAGATGCTCCTCTATAACCTCTTGCAGGAAAATGATTAAATAGAGTACTGAAAGCTTTGTAAACACATACACAGGAATTTTAAATACCTCTGATAAAATTATACTGTTTAACAAACAGCAAGAAGGTTTATTTTCAAAGTTCCATTCATCTTGATACTCTGAACTCTGTTACTATTTTTAAATTGCTTCACCAAAATGTCCTTTCTATCACTATTCTGTGGAGTTTTATTAGCTACTGAGCCTGTACAGAGAGACAGGCTCAGTAATTATTGTATTGTCCCTTGAATTACACATTTTTAATACTAAAGAAAGAAATTAAAATAGATGAAAGGAAAATACCTATTTTAACATGACATAATGCAGTGTTTTTCTTAAGTTTATATGTTAAAGACGAGTACGATTTGAAGTACTTAATTCTTCACGAAGATATTCTGAAGCTGACTTTTCAGAATTACTCACCATGTTATAAAAGTTCAAATAAAGCTATAATCTTGAGTATATTTTATGTTTATTTGTAGAATAAAGACCTCAAGTAGGCTGGGTATTTCAGATTAGTAGGTAATACAATGATCCGTATTCCCTTCCTCTGCATCAGGCAGCTCTTCAGTGCAGAATATGATGAAGAATTTGTCAGAAATGGAAGTGAGGATTTATTCCCAACTTATTTTTTTTAATCTTAGCATTTTCATTGGAATACTCATTTCTACAGTATTGCAGATGACAGCCATATAAACACCTATTGAGACGCCAGGAAGTCCTTTATTCCACTCTTGCATGTTCTGTGTTTGTAGAAATGAGAAATGTTTGAGTTCTAAAACCACCAGAGAGTCACAGAATAATCTGTTTCACTTCGGAAATAATTATTCAACTTTGACATTAATTTTCCAAATTAACAGACAGTAATTCTTCTGGGGAAAAAAAAAATGAATGACTGTTATATGTGTAGCACAAGAAAAGAGCTCTCTTCCTAACTTGATTTTTTGGAAACTGTCTGCTTCCTCCTCTCCCATCCAACCCCCTTTATTCAAACAGACTGAAGAAGAAAGGGAGATTTCAGAAAGGTTCTATTTTTGCAGCAAGGAAGCTCTCCATTCTTTGAGTCTCAGGTAAAAAACAAACATTAAGGAATCAGAGGGAATTGCTCCTCAGATTTCAGTGTCATTCAAATATCTTTAGTTTTTTCTTTCTTTTCAAAATTTACCTTGCTTGCCACCAAGGTAGGTATATCATTTTTGCCTAGATTCCTGGGAGGGAAAATAGGGAATTTTCTTACTATTTTAGTTATCCGTTAGCCATCATTTCTTTGTGGCCTTTGCTTCTCAGTGATTATGTCTGTGTTTGGTCATTGAAGCATTATGATTATAGTTTGTAATGATATTATTGGGCCTTTTTGCTGTCTCTCTCACCCATAGAGCCATGGTAATTCAGATGACCTTGATTGACTTTGAAAGTTCTGAACTTTTACTGGTTTTTCCACTAGCAGAGTGTGACACAGAAAATTCAGGAAGGAGACTCAGCAATCTCTGTGTTTACCTCTCGTCAAATCATTTTCCAGAAAACTGTCCCGTCGACCCTAGAGGTTACTTTTCAATTCATTTCATTTAATCCAGCACCAGTCTGTAGATGGGTCTGTCATCTTCTTTCTTAAGCCCCGCCCCCTCCAATTTTAGCTTCAGGCTTTCAGGCAAGGATAAATAAGAAAGTAAAAAACATCCGAGATCAAAATGTAAAGCAAGGCATTCCCCTGCTCCTGGCTTGGTTTCTCTTCCCTCTGTAACTTGTTAGACTAAGTCACCTGCTAACCTCTCCATAGGCTTCCCAAATACAGAAGTTTCATAACTCCCATTTCTTCTGCCTTTTTGGAACTAACACTAAGGAAAGTGGCAAAGAAACTCCTGAGACAATGAACTTTGGTTGTAAATAAGTTCGGAACAATGTGCAGACAAGTATAGCCTATTTTTTAAAAGGCTCTGAACAATGTGCTAACGGTGGGAAATAGTTCATTACCATGCCTGGAACACAAGTGCACTCAGTATTTATGGATAATAAGTGCTAGAGTGGATTCCAGCACCCATATAAGGAAATATAATTCACAAACACAGAAAATGATTTTCACAGAAGTTTGTGGAAATGCTGGCACGTACTTTGTGAGAACAACAGATGTGAAGTGCAGTGTTCTATTTTACATGGAAAACAGTCTTTTCTGTGTCCACCTAAGTAAAGCTGAATAACATGTACAACAGCTTCAAAAAGGTTTTATAATCTTGAAATACAAAATGACCAGACATTGAGTACAAGATCAGATATATTCCTTGCAAAATTTACCACTAAAGTATTTCAAGAAATCTGAAATTGCAGGTCTGCAATAGATCATACTCTGAGTTGAAGGCTAGAGTTATCAGATGAGAAGAGATTGCAGCTGTAAGTAATAGATCACAACCCCTGCCCTGGACACTCACCTCCCAGACCGAGTGTAGCTCTCATCTAGATTGCCTTTTTTAGAGGATTCTTATTTTAGAAATGAAATACCATCAGAATTTCTAATTTAGCTTTTATATTTCAAATATAGGGCACAGAGGATTGGGTTATTGTAGACAAAGTGCCCACTGAGGTAGCTGATGGTGATTCGAGAAAGACTGTGACGTACAAGGCGGTGACCTTGAGCAGTAGAACTGGTGACATCCCCACCGACCTCTTAGGATCGAGCACCGTGGAAGTGCAGAGCTTCGAAGACTTGGCCCAAGAAATGCACTTGAAGGAAGAGAACAAGCAGAAGATATACACTCTCGGAAAGTCCTATGACACCGTGTCGGGAAAAATTGTCACGATGACCGGAAAAGGCAGAGAAGGCGAGAAGGTGCTGTCGCCCTCCACTGTGGAGCGGGGACTGGCCGAGTCCATAAAGACCCCCCTTGTCCTGGCCGAGTTCGAGGTCCTGGGAGCTGTGGCCGAGGACAGGGCCAGGAGGGGGGCCGAGGTCCACACCCCGAAGCGGAGGCTGTCGGAGTCGCTGGCCCCCATCAAGGAAGCCGAGTCCCGACGGCAGAGCCCAGAGGACGATGCTGTGGGGAAAGCCCAGGTGCCCAGGAGGGATGCTGGCCTGGAGGGCCCGCGACTGGGCCGAGCGGAGCCCGAGGCCGAGGCCTTGAAGGTGGGGCCCTTTGGTCCCCGCAGGAAGAGCCTATCCGAGTGGAGGTACTCGCAGGAACCGGCCGTCACCGTCGCCACTGCCCGTTATGTCGTCACCAAGTCGGCCGCATCCCGAGTCGTGGTAACCGGGGCCGCCTTCGGGCCGCCGTTTCCGATTCCAGCATGACTGTTTGCAGAGGCAGCCCTTCCACCCCAGCCTTTCCGTTTCTCTGGCTGTTTGGCTTATGTTGAGAGCCGCCAACCCAAGCTTTTTGGTTGTTTTCATGGTTAAAAGTCACCACGCGGTCCGACGTGCACCTTGAGACACCTGCCGTTTTATTTCAGCTCTTGTCCCCGAGGTGGGGTGGTGCTGCCGGCCTTGCGGGGCAAGGAAAGGATCTGCTTCACCCAGCACCGCCCCAACCCAGGAACTCTGTCCGCTTTCCCAAACCAGAGCCCCTGCTCACCCCGATGACTGGCTGTTTTTGAGTTCCCCTCCCTTTCTGTAGCTCCCGCCATCCCTCTCCCTGGGTCCCACACCCACCGTTGTGTCTCACCGGCTGTGAATGTGTACATGCCCACGTGTGTCCCAACCACTGTGCCTGACTCTCCATTTCTCTGTTCACTCAGACCAAACAGACCTCTGGCGAAAAGCTCATGGACGGCTCAGAAATCCTCAGCTTATTAGAGTCCGCGAGAAAACCGACAGAGTTCATAGGCGCGGTCACTTCCACTTCTCAAAGCTGGGTGCAGGTGGCCGTTTGTTTCCATGCCCCGTGTCTCTGCTCTGCCTTTTTGCCTTTTCTTTATGCCTTTTTGATGTGTGTGTGTGTGTGTGTGTGTGTGTGTTTTCTGTCCAGGTGGCTCTGCCTTAAATACCTGAGAGGGTCTTCACTTCCACCCCTCTGTGCCTTCCCCACATATACATCACATGTCTTCAGTTCCATTACAAGAACATACTTCAGATGTTCAGAAAGTAATCTTGCTGACACATTTTAACAGCATTTAATTTTTAAAGCATCTTATGTCATCTGTTAGGTCTGAAGAAGCCGCCGAGACTGATAGGCATGTGTCCCCATGCTTTCGTTTTGTTTTGATTTTTAAATTGCATTTTATACCGCACTCTTTCTTTTGCAACATCCCAGAGGAGCAGCACAAGTTTGAGTGTGTGTTTCGGGGTATCAGAGATTCTGGTGGGGAGAATGAAAGCTGAATTATACTTTCTGTAAGTGCTTCTGGGTATAAGCACAGATACCCCAGTGAGTGGCTTCTTTTGGTTTTTTTGCCTTTTGACCTTTGCTTGGTGGAAAGTCATACTGATGCCACAATTTTTTTTTTTCCATGCAGAAAACAGAAGTCAAGACGGAGTCCAGCGATATAGAGACAGAAACAGCCCAGCAACCCCAGCCACCTAGTGTGGAGAAGGTTGTGCAGGAAACGGTGTTGGTGGAGGAGAGACATGTAATGAATGTGCATGCGAGCGGGGATGCTTGTTACGCAGCTGGAGATGACGCAGACACTGCGACCCAGGCAGCACCTGCTGATGCTTCTGGCGCAAAAGGGAAGGAGGGCTCAGCTCTTACTGAGGGGGCAAAGGAGGAGAAAGGGGAGGTGGCCGATAAAGTTGTTGTGGAGCAGGACGAAATGGCCACTGTTTCCTGTGAGCCAGAGGAGGAGCAGAGTGCAGCCGTCCACGTTTCAGAAACTTTGGAACAAAAACCTCATTTTGAGGTAACTAATAGTTAATATTCCTTGTAGCACTAAAGCAAGTCCCTAAAATTTAGTTAAGTGTAAAGGCGGGGCTACGTGTTGATAATTTTCTTCCTTTTCCAAGAGCAGTTTGTTTCTCCTCTTAACTGCCTTCTTGCATGGCAACTGTGGGTCTCCGTGCTGGTTTCCATCTTTGGGATCACATGCAAACATAGATAATGATGATTAATAATCTACAGTTCCAGGAAATAATTCTTACTGTTGTAATTACTGTAATTGGCAGTAAACCTGGGAGATGCATGGCCAGCCAAGATATTAGAAAACTTGATAGATCTATTTCCGATCAGTGTACTTATCCAGAAGGGCCACAGCCAGGCTTGCCCAGGCACCAAGTGCTAGAGTTTATTCTTTGTTTTCTTTTACTGAGATCTCAGAAGTATATGTAGGCAGGGGTGGTTCAATGTCTTATTACTTGCTCCTTTTCTCTAAGAAGTTATGGAATAAAAGGCTAATTTATGGTTTTCAATCTATTAAAATTAGTTCTTGAGATAGAAGAGAGGGAATATAAAAATGTGGGTGTTTTTTCAATTTCCTTCAAAATGTTTTCCTTTACCTGGAACATTCCATATGAATTCTGGGAAACTCACATATATCTGTTGTATGCCTCATTCCCCAACTTACCCCCATGTAAAACATAAACATTTATTTCATACTAACCTGTGCTTATATAGCCACCAAGAGGGGAGGGGGAAAATATATGTGTCTGTGCAAAATTTAAGAACCACTCTGCCTCCTTCCCGTTGGTGTAGTCTTCAACTGTGAAGACAGAAACCATCAGCTTTGGCAGCGTTTCACCAGGAGAAGTAAAGCTAGAAATTTCTACCAAGGAAGTGCCGGTAGTTCACACAGAAACAAAAACCATAACGTATGAATCAGCACAGGTAAGAGTCTAAGAAGCCCAGAGCCCTGGCACCTGTTTCACCCCGTGCATGCCTTCGTGCACCTGAGTGTAATTAGTGAAAGTGTTACTCAGTCATGTCCAACTCTTTGTAGCCCCATGGGTTGTAACCTGCCAGGCTCCTCTGTCCATGGGATTCTCCAGGCAAGAATACTGGAGTTGAGTAGCCTTTCCCTTCTCCAGGGGATGTTTCCAACCCAGGGATTGAACCCAGGTCTCCCCACATTGCAGGTGGATTCTTTACCAGCTGAGCCACAAGGGAAGCCCAAGAATACTGGAGTCGATAGCCTATCCCTTCTCCAGCAGATCTTCCCGACCCAGGAATCGAACCAGGGTCTCCTGCGTTATAGGCGGATTCTTTACCAACTGAGCTATGAGGGAAGCCAAAATGTAGGAAGAGGCTCAGAAATCTCATCTCCCTCACTGTTTAGATAAGGAAAAGCACTAGTTCCACCGGCCCCTGCTTACACTTCTGAAGTCATGCTTTTTTGTGTTTTTGTTGTTTTTAACAATAGTGACCATTTAGTAAGCCTATTATGTACCACATACTCTACAAACATCCCACATAAATCTCATAAATAAGGCGGTGGTGGTGGTGGTTCAGTTGCTAAGTTGTGTCCAACTCTGCAACCCCATGGACTGCAGCACACCAGGCTTCCCTGTCCTTCACTGTCGACTCTCTCCTGGAGTTTGCTCAGACTCAACATCTGTTGAATCAGTGATGTCATCCAACTATTTCATCCTCTGTCGTCCCCTTTTTCTCCTGCCTTCAATCTTTCCCAGCATCGGGGTCTTTTCCAATGCGTCAGCTCTTTGCATCAGGTGGCCAAAGTATTGGAGCTTCAGCTTCAGCATCAGTCCTTCCAGTGACTATTCAGGGTTGATTTCTTTAGGATTGGTTGGGTAGAATTTTTTTTTTTTTCACTTTTAATTTGGCCACGCAGCACAGCTTGTAGGATCTCAGTTCTTCTTCCAATGATTGAAGCTGGACCACTGCAATAAAAGCATCTAATCCTAACTGCTAGACCACCAGAGACCTCCCAACAAGGATTTTCTTATATTTTTATCTTTTGAAGTCCTGGTTTTAATGATAGTTCACAGCGGCCATGTTTGGTCCAGTCTAGAGTCAGTGGCAGCTCTCAGGGCTATCAGGGAAGCACAGTGATTGTGCAGATAACTAAGTCATCACCATGCCCTCAAGCAACAGAGCGGGCATCCTGGAGAGATAATGTGTCGTGTCTCCCACTTGGCTTGCTTAGGTCGATCTTGGTGCTGACTTGGAGCCAGGTGTGCTCATGAGCGCGCAGACCATCACATCTGAAACCACCAGCACCACGACCACCACCCACATCACCAAAGTAAGTGGACTGGGAACAGATCCAGGGAGGTGTCCGTGCAGAACCCCCAGGTTGCGCTGCACCTGCAGGCACCTGCATGAATACCAGGATGCCAAGCACTGCCTTGGAGCTCTCACAGCTGCTGTTTATGATGCCTCCATCCTCACCTGCCGAGTTCTGCTTAGGAACATGCATTCAACACCCTTGGCGTAGCACTTAGCTCCATTGCTTCGCATATGACAGACGTTTCAGAAACACCAGCCAGCCAAACCCAAAGGGATCTATTCTGTCTTTGCTTCTGAAACTAACAGTTGTAAATAACTGCCATAGGAGTCCATGTCCACTTTTAAAGAATGAATGAAGCTACTTAAAGCCGAGTCAGCATTTTCTACCATTTCCCCCAGTCAACAGGGACGGTAACGTCGTAACACTTGTCTGTTGCTTTCAGACTGTGAAAGGAGGCATTTCAGAGACGAGGATTGAGAAGCGAATCGTCATCACTGGAGACGCGGACATTGACCATGACCAGGTATCTCGTGAGAGAGGGTGGATACCCTGGCAGGGAACCTCGAGAAAGACCGGCTGGCCCTACTTTGCCCAGAGCCATCCTCCTAGTCCAGCCTGTAGTCAGTTTTCAGAATTAACTTTCCAGCACACAAAGTATAAGCCCCTTGGCAGTCGTTGTACTCCATTTGTGAGTTGTGTAGATAGATCTAGCTCATGAGTCTCCTCCTTGCTCTGACCATGCATGTTCCACCTCCTTTTTGTCTCTGCCCTCCTGTGATTTCCCGGGGATAGGCGCTGGCTCAGGCAATTAAAGAGGCCAAAGAGCAGCATCCTGACATGTCAGTGACCAAAGTAGTGGTCCATAAAGAGACAGAGATCAGCCCGGAGGATGGAGAAGACTGAGCCCAGGTAAGAGGTGGGTGCTGCTTCTCCAGGCTTGGCCTTGGCTGGCATGTGGCCCGGGGCCTCCCTCTCTCCCTCCCCTCACCTCCTCCTTTTCTCCTTTTTCTCTCACTGGCATTTGCAGGGCTGGATATCAAGAGGATGGAGAATTGGTGTGTGGATACTGGTTTGTTTGAGATTTAACAGGCTCCATGCTATGGACTTTTGATGTCCCCCCTGCCAGTTAGAGGATAAAGAGAAAGCAGAGACTGCTTGCATGGTCCTGCACGTCTTCCCTTTCAGTCCATGCTCCTCTCATTAGCCAGGTCTGAAAGGTCGTGTTTGTTGGATTTCACTGGCCATGTAGCCTAATCAGCTCTAATATGGTTTTGTTCTGAGAGGTGCAATTTGTGTGTTCCAAACACTAGGGAAATAAAATGATGCCCATTCTAATGCCAGCATTATCCCATTGTTAGCTTCCTCGTCAACTGTGTTTGGTTCTGGCCTGTTTATGCTTTTGTTTTGCTTCGTTTTACAATTTGAAACCAAACCACTCACTCTCACTGTGGATGTCATCTATTTTCCTATGTACTTTGGGATGGTTTTTTTTTTTCCCCAGAGTGTAGCACTGTGTCTCAGGAGGAGGCAAAAATGCAGTCTTGTGGTCCTGCTTTCCTTCAGGAAACGCATGCCTTTCCAGCTGCTGTTTGGCCAGCATCATAAGCAGACAGCATCTCCTGTGTGTCCTCAGACTTGTTATGCATACTAACCCACCTGCAAGAACTTGATGAACACTGAACATGCTTGGAGGGCTTTGAATGCTGAATGCAGCTCCTTGCACACTTGGTTATGTAATAAAAATCTTTTAAATGCTCTACCTGTGTAAAGGAAGTTAGTTCTCTAACATTGGTTTAGAAACCTAGATTGATAAGTAGCCTCTCTCAAAGGAAGAATGTAAAAATCACTCATCATATTCAAGTTAAGAAGGAAAGCAAAAAAAGAAAAAGTTTCTTTTCAGTGCAGTCAGCAACTTGGGTAATGATGAGGTTATTTCAGAAGAAGCCTGTCCATGACATACACTGGTGTTTTACAGTATCTTGTCCAGAAGAGCATTTAATAACCTTGTGAGATACTTGCCACCTGACTTCAGTCTGAGGGAAACTCTCATGTATTTTCAAATGAGTAACTGATCAAATCTCTCTTCTACAGGAATAACCTAGGCTGCACACGAAGCCAGTTATGCAAACCATTAGGAAAAAACAGAGTCTATATGGCGTTCCCTCTTCTAACCCACTGACTTGTATCTGCCCATGGACAATTTCAATCCAGAAGAACTGACTTTGACCATTTGATAAAGACACTGGCAGAGAGATCTTCCCATAATAAAGCAATCTGAATCAGCACCACTAAACCGATATTGCATGAAGCAACGATACAGTTACAAAAAGAGCAGCATTTTTACTTTTCACACCGTGTCTCCGTTTTCGGCTCCACCTGCACGTTCATAACCAACAATACAAACCGTGATCTCATGTAACACATACAGCAGTCCATGCCTTTCATAGCTGATGATGATTAAAGTCTAAACAAAATTGCAGTTTCTTAGGTGGCAAATCTTTTGTTTACAGATCAACAAAGATTACCCTCAACTGCTAGAAGCTGTCTAGGTCCACTGTGTCAGGTTTTTCCCAGATTAGATGTGCCAATAACCGAGTTTATTCAGTAAACAACTTGAATCTTGTTATTTGTTTCCTCTGGTTTATTACTCTCACCCATTAATGGTAATGACTCTCCGGAAATATTTAATGCTCACAATCCTGCTTTGTGTAATCTAATTTAATTCGTTATAAGGTAGTACTGATTTTAGCATATTAATGTGATTTCTTCCCTGTCATCTGCTTTGGTCCGTGTTCAATCTGGAAAGCTTCCCAGGGTACCCTGACAAGTCCTAAATATGTAAAATGTCATTATTTTGGAAAGAAAACCTGTATTTTTGTTAGTTTACCATAATGATGAAACTTCACTCCAGGAAAACTCGTTGGGCTTCAGTTGCTTTTGTTTCCTTTCTTCATTTCTCCTTCCTTGTATTTTTTTTTTTAATTTTCTTTTTTTACTTGAAAAAAGTGTTTTATTTCCAAATCTGGTCCATATTTACAATCTAGTTCAGAGCCAAGCCTTAAACTGTACAGAATTTCCACTGTAATTAAACTATTTAGCATTGAGTTATAAATAGCCTTCAAGAAGATATATTCTCCATTTCACTGTCAACTGCATCGCACAGCCCCTGGTGAATGTATGTTTCCGCATAGCAAAATAAAAATGGTCAATGCATTTAAATCTCTAATTCTCTACGTGTAATACTTTCAGGATCAGACGCATTTGGCCCAGAGCTAACATTTGCATGACATCAAAGGCCTCATTCATCTGCAGGATAGAGAGCGCCTGTCTTTTTTCCAGGATAAAAAGTACAGAGAGATGGTGAACAAACTACGTGTAGATAAACGTTGGATTGCCTATGGAAGCCTGGAAAAGTACAGCGAGTATCACAGAACCTCGTTTTCACCATTTTTGTTTTTCTGTTAGAAGGGAGGCTCTGTTGAAAACCCAGTGCTTCTGGAGCCTTTTAATTCTACCGGAGAGACACCTCTGTCTTGCATTAGCACCAGAGCTGAGCAGATAAGGAGGCCGGTCTGCAGGGCCCTATGTGTTCCCGTGGCTGATTCACATCGAGCTCCTCGAGTGCTGGGGACTAAGAATCAGACTTTCTGTTGCCAGCTGCCCACCTAACTCCTGAGTGTATCCACTGGCACTTCGTCCCTCACTTCCCAACTTTAAAAAAAAAAACACCCTTCATTAAATTTTTTTTTCCAGAAAATTATTAATATATTTGACCACATTTATTGTGTTACGTTGCTCAGTTGTGTCCAACTCTTCACAAACTCCTGGACCGTGTCCTGCCAGGCTCCTCTGCCCATGGGATTCTCCAGGCAAGAATACTGGAGTGGGTTGCCATGCCCTCCTCCGGGGGATCTTCCCAACCCAGAGATCGAATCTGTGTCTCCTGCATTGGCAGGTGGATTCTTTACCTGGGAAGCCCTATTTGACCACATATCTTAGCCCTATTGAGGGAGTCAGATTCTTATCATTTCTCTCTGAAGTTCTCAGTCTGTCCTTACTGTCAAGACTAACTGTTCATTTTCGGAACTGAAGCATCATTTTAATTGTGCTTGAAGCCAGTCCAAAATTGTCTTGAGAAAAGTTAACACTTTTACTGATAGGAAAATGACAAGTGGCCTCCCAAAGATGCCAGCACCTGGTCTGCTGACTTTGTATCCAAGTTGTACCTGTGTTCCTGGTTTTATTTATTTTTCTGAAATTCTTATTGAGGTATAATTGATGTATATTATTTTCAGGGTACAATATCATAATTTCATATTTTGTATATGTTGTGAATATAAACCCCCCCGTAAATCCAGTTACTGCTGTCGCCATACACAGCACAATTTTTTTTCTTGTGCTGAGAACTTTTAAAGTTTACTCTCTTAACCTTTAAATATATGTTAATAATATGGTATTAATTATTACAGTCACCATGCTGTCTGTGTTTGCTGTGTTTACCAAACCTAGCATTTTATGTTCCTCTGCCCTCAGCAGTAAGGGCTTACTCATTTTTATGAAATTATACATTGTCAAGGAAGCTACATGTTCTCAGCTTTCTTTTCCTTCTATCATGCTTCTCAGACTTTTTCCAGCTTCCTTCTACTATTCCAAATCACTGTCACATACTGCTGTCTCTGACCGCAGTGCCCACTTCTAGTACCGAAATCTGTATCTGCTTTCCATTGCTTTATAACATGACAAACCTAGACAGCATATTAAAAAGCAGAGACATCGCTTTGCCAACAAAGGTCCATATAGTCAGGGTTATGGTTTTTCCAGTAGTCTCATATGGATGTGAGGGTTGGACCACAAAGAAAGCTGAGCACCGAAGAATTGATGCTTTTGAATTGTGGTGTTAGAGAAGACTGTTGAGAGTCCCTTGGACAGCAGGGAGATCAAACCAGGCAATTCCTAAAGAAAATCAACCCTGAATATTCATTAGAAGGACTGATTGTGAAGCTGAAACTCCAATACTTTGGCCACTTGATGTGAAGAGTCAACTCATTGGAAAAGACCCTGATGCTAGGAAGAATGGAGGGCTGGAGGAGAAGGGGACGACAGAGGATGAGATGGTTGGATGGCATCACCAACTCAGTGGACATGAGTTTGAGTAAACCCCAGGAGTTGGTGATGGACAGGGAGGCCTGACGTGCTGCTGTCCATGGGGTCACAAAGAGCCGAACACAACTTAGTGACTAAACAAGAAGTCTAAAAGACCCTGTCTATCACACTTGCAGAAACTGAAGAATTCCACTCCAGTTACCTACTTGCCTCCCAGAAAATAAATGCTTGCTTCTCAATTTGCTCAAAAATTCAGGTCCAGGGTCATAAGAAAACAGGAATTTATGAATCTCTCCAAATGAGCAGAGCAAGTTACAAACCTGAAGGCATTGTGGTCCAGCCTACTGGTGACCTGTGTACAAGCCTGTGTGCCTGCTCACTCGGTCCTGTCTGACTTTTGCAACGCCATGGACTGTCACCTGCCAGGCTCCTCTGTTCATGGGATTTCCCAGATAAGAATACTGGAGTGGGTTACCATTTCCTTCTTCAGGGGATCATCCCAACCCAGGGATCAAACCTGAGTCTCTTGCATCTCCTGCATTCTTTACCAGCTAAGCCGCCCAGGAAGCCCCTTGTGCTCCAGCCTACTGATGACCTGCTGCTAAGTCACTTCAGTCGTGTCCAACTCTGTGCGACCCCATAGACGGCAGCCCACCAGGCTCCCCCGTCCATGGGATTTTCCAGGCAAGAGTACTGGAGTGGGTTGCCATTGCCTTCTCCACTGATGACCTGGACTTCCATGCTAATCACATAGTGATGTGCAGAAACATTTGTTGCGGAGTTGCTGAGTCCTCCAAAATCTTCATGATGTTTTCTCTGGAGTCACAGAGCGAATGGCTAAGACCAGGCAATAGCCCTCCTTCCACGCTTTCTGCCCAGTGGAGCCGGCGTGGAGCTCAGCCCAGGTGTGAGGCACAGCCTTCATGGACACCTCGGGCTCCTTCTGCGGTGTTGGGATTAATGGACAGAGCTGCATTGATGCTGAAACTTCACTGCCCCAGCGAGAGAGGCGGGCAACACTAATAATGGGATTTTCTGCAGCTTCACTCTCCTGGAAGAATTTTTCCATCCTCTATTCTGTGTACATGCAAAATCACTTCAGTCATGTCCAGCTCTCTGCGACCCTATGGACCATAGCCTACCCGGCTCCTCTGTCCATGGGATTCCCCAAGCAAGAATCCTGCAGTTGCCATGCCCTCTAGGGAATCTTCCCAACCCTGGGATCGAACCCACATCTCTTACATCTCCTACATTGGCCGATGGGTTCTTTACCACTTGCACCACCTGGGAAGTGACCTCTATTCCCTATTCCTTTCTGATTTCCCAGACCACCATGCCCCTTCTGCTGGGCACTGTGTGTGAGTTCATGCAACCTGTAGAATTCTTCCATTAATTTTTTTAAACAATCCATTTCCTTCATTCTTTCCAGCACGTCTATTATGTTATATTTTCTAAATCAACATCAATTGTAGCTATTTTTTGAAAACCAACGTGGAATCTACAACGGGACTCTAAAATGCTCCTAACTTACAAATGAGGGTTATAGGTACCTCCATGAAATTCTCCCTTATCTTTCTCGCTATGGTCAATTAACCAGTGTCAGAAGCGTCTGCTGTGACTTGCTGTAGAGGTGGCCTCATATTTGTTTGTTTAACTTATTTGTTTAATTGAAGGATAGTTGATTTACAGTATTGATTTGATTTCTGTCGTACATCAACACAGCCTCGTGTTTTAATAGGTATTTACTCACTAAGTAGAATTGGGTTATTCCAGTTTTTGGTAAATGCATTTTTGTAGCAGGTCATTGGTACGTGTAAAATTGTCTTCTCAGAAATGACATTTCATTTTGCCAAATCATTTCTTATCAGAGCTGATTAATTCTGAGGAAGAGCCATGGAGTTAATGCTTCCCCAGGAGTGTTACACACAGGCACACCCACAATAGCCTCTTATGTTTCTTTGAGATAAGTGTAATCTTTTAAGGGATTGGACACGTTGTTGCATTGCAAGCTCAAGGGAGAGCTTATCAACCAAGATAATATGTGGGTTTTCATGGCACCCCACGCAACAAGGAGGAACCGGAGTATTCTGGGGCTGAATTCCAGGCATAAACACTCTTCTTGAACAATACTGAAATCTAAGTGATCCCTGAAGACATGCAGTGACAAAGAAATGCACGTTTTAATACACTATGATTTTATGATAATCAGCCAAAACACCACTGTAAGTCTAAGCTGTGGAAGGGTGCAAAGCAAAAGCCACTTCTTGTGGGAGTGTCAGTTGCAGATTTGCAGTAGAATCAAGGAAGACAGGTATTTTCGAGTTTTTTACAAACTTTTGACCCAGCAAATCCGCTTCGGGAGATTCTTCCTAAATCCAGCACAGAAGTTTATAGAAGTTAATGTACCATCCTGTTTGCCACAGTGTTACTCATAAAAACCAAAGTGTTTAAACAGTAAATATTCAGCAAAGTGGAAAATTTATAAGTAATGGTATTTTCCTAAGATGGAAGACTGTACAATGCCCAAGAATTGTAGAATACTGACCTGATAGAGGAATTAATCCTAGTAAATGTAAAAATAGGTAAAACAGTTTATACCTGATGCTGAGCAGGCAGACATACTGTCTGTGCATAGAAAAGACAGAAACATCAGCCAAAATGGTACCAGTGGTTTTCAGAGGAGAGAACATCTAATGATTTTCTTTCTTCTTTGTGCTGTTGTATTTCTCCTGTTTCTTCAAGTGTCTGTCACCTTTATCATATATATATATGATGTATATATCATATATATATATATAACCATTGATTTGGGAACAGTAAGAAATGTAAATGAGAAATTTGGAAAACTGACTTTTTCCTGGAACTTCAAAGCCATTATTACCCTCACCAAATGTTACAGATGCTTTGTTCAACACGGATTTCTTTAGCCATGCTCTAATTAGAATGGTGATAGATGAGTTTCTATTACAGATAATAAAGCTATTTGTAGTAACACTCCATGCGAAATCTTTCCAAATGAATAAGGTTTGCTTTGTATGAATACATATTTGTGATTCAGGAAGTGCATTTGCTTTTGATGGACAGTAATTTAGTATACTGTGTAAGTAATTTTTAAGTGTTACCACAGTATAATTGAAAGATAATGCTTCTCTGGGTGTGCTTAATTTTTACTTTCCTCTGCATAAAGCTGTCTCTCACCGGTGCTGTCTTTTTTTTAAGCAAGCATGGCTTAAAACAAAACCAAACTCAAACACTGGACCCAGCAACCCTGCATTCCACCCCTTTTTTGTCACCTTAAGGCAATGACTTGAGCATTTGAGCCTTGGTTGACTCAACATAAAAAGGGAACAACAGCCAATTACAAAGGTTGTTACAGCGAAAACCCTTTGGTTCTATGACAGTCAGCACCCTATAGAAACACCTGAGAATGTTCTTTGTAAAACAGAAAGCAGTAGTTTGATGTAATGACCTGATTTGTCCCCCACTTCCCACCACGCTGGGCATCCCTTATTCTGTACATGAGAACACAAACTGATTTATCTCAGGAAGAGCAGATTGCTTTTGCTTGTGAAAAAAATAGCCCTCTGCTTGGGCTGCAAAAATCTTTTCTTGTTAGGCTTCAAGCAATGAGAAAGACCCTAGCTAGGATCCTTCTCCATATCCAGGTCAACATTCACTTTGTTCAGAGGGGCAAAAAAGATGCACAGTGCGTGATGACCCTCGTGCTGAGTTGATATTGTCCATGAAACCACGGCTATGAGGCAGCCAGCTCAATGTCTTGCAATGTTCAGCATGAAACCAAAACTACACACACAACCATCCCAAGATTCTGACATGGCTTGTCAGATAAGGTGTGAGTGTAGGGTGTGCACATATTGGTGGATTCACTATATTAATTTTTTGTGTTGGGATTTTATATTTGCAGGGGCCCTTTTTGTATGAATAGAGAGTTGCTAAGTGACAATATAGAACATGCTTGAGGTGCTGCGTTTCCAATACCTTTCCTAGGGATGCTCTCCAAGGACTAAGAAGAAATTCACAGGCAGCTCAAGCTCTGTGTTTTCTGGAGCAGTGGGTCTTAAGCCTAAACATACATTAAAACCACCTGGGAATTTGTTTTTAAAGATGCTACAGTCTGAGCTACTGGAGCATCTGAGTCCTGGTCTGGAGGTGGGGCTCAGCATTACTATTATTTAAGAGATTGCAGATGAATGCCATGGACAGCCAGTGAGGGGTGGGGCACTGGTCTCAGAAAGATATCTCAGACCCAGCATGCATTGGAACACATGGAGTTTCCCAGCAACTCCATGGGTCTGGGGTAGGACCTGAGAATGAGTGTTTCTAGCAAGCTCTCAGATGCTTCTGATGCCTGAGGTCCAAAGATGGCAGACACTGGGACAACTTCTGGTTATTCTGGTAGAAGGAGCACTGATTTAGGACTGAGAAGAGCTGGGTGGCAAGTTTCTTAACCTATGGCAATCCATCTTCTAGAAAAGGAAAATAACTTATCCACATAAAAATTATTGTGAAGATTTATTGAAACAGTATTCTCAGCATCACTTAAGGAATGTTTCTAGTGCTGAATAAGCCTAAGGCAATACTATGATCTCCCCACATATTGGGAGCCTGTGACAGAAAGCGGGGGTGGCCCCTTGAGCATTAAGAAGCAGGATGGTCAAGTGATGAAGGCAATACAAGTACCACCTGTAGTCAGGATGGAAATATTAACTCCAGTCCAAGAAATTGTAGGGCAACAGGAATTGCCTTGGAAATACTGATAAGAATCACCAAAGTGACAGTTTACAAGGAGGCACCAAAAATAATTTTTAAAATATTGCAATGATGCCCCACAAAGTGCTTCGGCATTGTTTATAATCACCCAACACAGGCTCAGAAGGCCTTGAAATAAACTACACTAGAGAGGAAGAAAGTCATGGCCACTCAGAAGGATGCTTGTAAAGAGGTGAGCAGGCAGATGAAAGAAGCCATCTGCAGTAGATGTGATGGGAGGTGCTGTGGTGATGAGTGATGGTTGTTTAATCACTAAGTTGTGTCCAACTCTTGCGACCCCGTGGACTGTGTGTAGCCTGCCAGGCTCCTCTGTCCATGGGATTTCCCAGGGAAGAATAGTGTAGTGGGTTACCATTTCCTTCTCCAGGGGATCTTCCCAACCCAGGGATCGAACCTGCATCTCCTGCACTGGCAGGTGAATTCTTTACAACTGAGCCACCTGGGAAGCCCGAGTGACAATTAGCCCAGCGGAGAAAGAGCATCTCTTGAGTACGACAGGAGAAGCGACTTTGGAATTGATCCTTAAGGTATGCGGAGTTCATCAGACATCAGACAAAGGAGTGGGGATGGAGGGTGAAGAGCAGGACTCAGGAAATAGAAGCTTCTCACCAGGAACAGTTTGTAGGTCTGGCACTTGATGCTTCCAAGTAGCCATCTGCTGCCAGTTCTTCCTCTGCTCTGCTAACTCTGGGAACGTTAACCTACATGACAATTTAATGGAGACCATCAGAGGTGTAAGGGAAACATCCCAAGAGAGACGATGCCAGTACAAGTGACTGAGGGTCACCAAAGGACTACTGATTGCAACGTCCGACCCCAGGAGGAGCCGTGGCTGAAGTCCAAAGGCAGGGCTGTAGAGGGAAGGATGGGGATGGAGGAGGGGGTTTTATAGCTTGGAGCGGGTGATGGAGGTTGTGGGGAGTCTCCTCTCTGGAGGTGATAAAGGAAAAACAAAACGTCCAACAGTGTCAGCTCTGGGGACTGGCTTAGGATATCCAAGAAATTTGGAGCTGGGTTGAATTTCTTCTAGCTTTATAATTCTAGATTTATATAAGTGGTAGCTTGCCATGTAGGGAAAGTTTAAAAATAGGAAAACATGTTCTTCAAGTGCAAGGAGAATTATCAAAACTATTTAAAAAGATAGAACTAAGAAATTCAACAGAATTTTTTGGTAAAAAAAAATATTGTTTAATTTTTTTATACCTATTTCTCAATTACCAGAAATAGGTAGGACAGTCTGATTAGTTTATGCCATCCTTCATACCTGACTTAAAAGTCTGACAGTACTGTGTGATATACTTAATACTAATAATACTATGAATAATTTCTTTGAGAATTCAAAACACCTTTTCAGAATTTTTCCATGTATCAGAGTCTTCATATATTTCTCCTCACTACACAGTGTTGTGGAGACAGGAGGTGAAGGAAATGACCCCCACTGACCTCAGGACAGATTCTTAAAGTTGCTTTTTGGAATAAATTCCTTGTAACAGTCTGTTTTCACATGACTCTCAAAAAAGTACAATATAAAATTTATATGCAAATATTAGGTGCTTTGAATTTTAAAAAACTTGAATTTAAGGTGGAGGGGATTTTCCTACAAAAAGATACAGAGGTGATCCATTTGAAGCATGACATTACCCCCCTTCTGTCTGGAGAGAAAATTATCAGGAGTGTCTGGGGAAACTGAACCAGCTTTAGGTCTTATTGGTATTGGCTGGGATGTTCTGTTGGATTCTAAAATACAGTGAAATTTTGGCACAGTGGTAAAGAATCCACCTACCATTGCAGGAAACACAGGTTCAATCTCTGGTCCAGGAAGATCCCCTGGAGAAGGATATGGCAAGCCACTCCAGTATTCTTGCCTGGAAAATCCCATGGTTAGAGGAGCCTGGCGGGCTACAGTCCATGGGGTCCCAAAAGAGTCGGACATGACTTAGGGACTAAAACCACCATCCTTAGGGACAAAGACATCCTCAAACATCCAGGGTGAGACAGCTTGACTTGCTTGTATCGAAATCATCTCTCAGCTTTCTTTAAGTCATTTCTGAGAAAGCAAGAGTTTTCCATCCATCAGGGTTAGCAGGTGGGAGTCAATGGAGGAAGGGAGTGGGTTGGAAGGTGGGAACTGGGAGCAGAGGGACCAGCCAGCACAGCCTGGATCTGTGCTTGGAGCTACCTAGCAGGAATTAAAGAGGCTGCCGCAAACCCAAGACCAGGTGACAGGCACAGGTAAGAGCACATGAACATCGGCGGGAAATGTTGACCGGGGCGAGGTGAGCTTGGAAGGTTGCGGAGAAAGTCGGGCTTCCTCCTGGACATGCAGGATCCAGCAACTTACGAAGGACTGGCTGCTCTGCATGTAGCTGACTTTTGAGAACTCTGTTATTGGCATGTTTGCTTGTCATTCCCCTTCCTTCTAAAAGTGATCTGGCAGGAGTGGGAGACCAGGGGGAGGCGGAAGTCCAGCCGAGTGTGCTGGGCAGTTGGGTGCCCATTCATAAAGGGCTGGTGATAAGTGGATGTTATTTAAGAACGCATGACTAATGTCTAGCTGTCATTCCCTTGCCATGCTCCATGAGACGCCCCTGCTGTGCCCAGAATGGCTCCTACAGAATTTTTTGACAGGTGCTCTATTTTGTAAAGAATGAACACCTGACTTCAGCCCTTAGAGACATGAAAAAAGAAAAACGCAAGCACCATTTATAAGGCCATGCACCATGAGAGGTGACTTGTAAGTCACCCCTCCTACACACACGCAACTCAGCCCTTTGCTGACAGCTCTAGCCATCTCCCGATGCCCACCACACCTGTCTAGGATGGCTTTTCCAGAAGCTTCCCCATCCTGTTGATTTCACTTAACCCCACCATAAGCAGTCTTTCATTAATGTCTCAGTCATCCTCTTCTGCGGGTGCCATTTGTTCCCACAAGAACACTTGATCTGTACAACCAGCTCTGTGATGCTGGGCAGTTATTTAAGCTCTTTCTTTCACATCTTCAGGTGGAGAGTTGTAAAGGGCTCGTCTGAACCATGTCAAAATGACAGTACATGACCAGCTCTGATCTAAAAAATGGCAATGTCATTTGCTGTGAGAATGACTTGAATATAAAACAATTCAAATAGTGCCCAACAGACTGTAAGCATTCCTTTCTAGTTATGATGCTCGTGGATGTGTCCTAAGTCGCTTCAGTCGTGTCCGACTCTTTGCACCATTATGGGATGTAGCCTGCCAGGCTCCTCTGGCCATGGGATTCTCCAGGCAAAAATACTGGCCTGAGTTGCCATGCCCTCCTCCAGGGGATCTTCCTGACCTAGGGACTGAACCTGTGTCTCTTACTCTTCTGCATTGGCAGGAGGGTTCTTTATCACTAGTGCCACTTGGCAAGTCCCTATGATGCTCAGATGCTATAAGTGATCTCTTTGCCCCACAACAGCAAGTCTGTGCTGCCTCTTCCTCCCCCATCCCAGGTAGACACCCCTCAAGTAGTATAGGGCTTCCTCACCCAGCCCAGAGGCAAAGTCAGACCTTAGGAAGGAAAGGTGCTGCTTTTCAACTCCATGGCCCTGTTCTTCTAGTCTCACCCACCAGGGACTTCCACACCCACCACCTGCTCCTCTAGCACAAGGGGTGCCTGGCATCTTGGCACAGAATGTTTTCATAGAAATGCTCTGCTTAACAGGAGGGTTCCATCACTGTTAATGAAACTGTGGGTGAACATGGGTTAAATCTGTTTCACCTGTAACCTCACTAATTGTGGCTGGACAAGGTTCACATGTCCTCCAGCTGCACAGAGCCTGAACAATGAGATGTTTGACTCAGTTCTCTTCCAGAGTCTTAGACCAGCTGTGTCTAGCTGGAGCTGAACTGGTTGAGACTGGATAGGACCACTGACCCTCCATCTGGGCATGTGCGAGTATCCCGCAGCTTGGTGACCTTTTGACTTCAGAGGGTGGAAAACTCCACCGTCAGACTGTGCCAAGCACCTCCCTTCTTACGGTGCACAGGCCTGTGGCTGAGCTGCACCTGCGCAGAACGAGGAGGTCCCACCTGCTTCTCATTACCTTTCCCGTGATCCCTATGCTCTCTGAACCTGGGAGGCCAGCTCACCCAAGGAATACCCTAGCCCCTTTCTTCTGGGAGCTGCATCTGAGGCTTTGTTCTCTTTCTGCGTTAGGCTGCCTTGTGCACAAGTCCCATCTCTGCTGCAGAGCCTGAGGGCTCAGTGTTCAGCCCACTGGGCGTCAGGCAAAAGCAAACCTCGTTCCTTAACGTTAATCCTTTACTCACGTGCAGTTGCCCTGGTAAGTGGGGTTCTGTGCACTGGCCTAGAGGCTCTAGAACCTTTGTGTAATTTTGGTATTTGGGAACTTATGTTTTGAATTTCAAACTTTTTACAAATAAATGTAAGTTGCAGGACTTGGGGAAAGGGGTGTTGAGCTACCTGATTGACTGACTATGACCCAAATCTAGAGCAGAGCTTAAGTTGTCCAGGACTGGATCAGGGGAAGGGGGTGATTTTCCGTGGGTAGGAACACTCCAAAGAGGTTAAAACATACATGTGTGCGTGTATGATGCCCCCAGCTGTCCTCACTCTAATTCTTTGCAGCTCATTTATTCTAAATCTGTGCTTCCTATGTAAGCTGTCTCTTCTAAATAACATCAAAACCTCTCGGAGGTCCCTCTTTAATGTCTAGACTTGTCATAAAACTTTTGCATCCTGCCTCTCAATACCAGATCCCAGCCAAGTCCTAGGTCCTTTCGCCTTTGAGTTTAATTTAGAGCATGTTTAGGAAAGTGAAATATTAAAGAACTGAAGCAGACCTGTAACTATGAAGAATTAAGACAAGTTAAAGGTAAACATTTCTATCCCTTTTTGAACTTCTGGATAATATGCTGAAGGACAAAGGAGGCAAAGGAGGTGGCATCTTTTAGGGGGAGGGGGTCTTAAAAAAGGAAGGGGACACTTCTTTGGTGGCTCAGTGGGCTAAGAATCTGCCTGCTAATGCAGGGGACACAGGTTCTAGCCCTGGCCCAGGAAGATTCAACAACAACTGAACCTGTGCTCTAGGGCTCGTGAGTCTCTGCTACTAAGGCCCCGCGCCCTAGAGCCCATGTTCCCCTACAAGAGAAGTCATAGCAGTGAGAAGCCTGAGCACAACTAGAGAAAACCTGTGCGCAACAGAGACCCAGCGCGGCCAGAAATAAAAATTACAATTTAAAAAAGCGGAGGGGGGATTTTCCTGGTGGTTCAGTGGTTAGGACTCCATGCTTTCGCTGCTCAGGGCCGAGGTTCAATCCCTGACTGGGTAACTAAGATCCCACAAGCGGCAGCATCTCCCCCTACCAAAAAAAGAAAAGAATGATACTATTGAGGCCAACCTTCCCTTACTTTTGTGACATCCACTGTCAGTTTCCCTACAGGCACACTCTGTTGGCTGAGCATCCTTCAGGGGTCCCACTATTAGAAAGATCAAAGATTTGCCTGTTACATCAGCAAAATACATTAGGGATGAACTCCTAACAAGGAAAGCATTGGGCTCATGGGGAATATTAATTAATTTAAAGTGGAAACATTTTTTCCACACTGTTGATAAGAGATGGAAACCCACCACCCCACCTGTACTCTGGGTATAGGGTGAGTGGAAGGAAGATAGTAACAGCAACGTTAATTCAGACAGAATTCAACAAACATAATTCACAGGGTTCAATTCGCAGCTGGTGCTGAGAATGAAATTATTGCTGTTGTTGGTTAGCTACTAAGTCGTGTTCAACTCTTTTGCAACACCATGGACTGTAGCCCTCCAGGCTCCTTTGTCCACGGGATTTCCCAGGCAAAAATACGAGAGTGGGTTGCCATTGCCTTCTCCAGAGGATCTTCCCGACTCGGGGATTGAACCCAGGTCTCCTGTATTGGCAGGATGTTTCTTTACCACTGAGCCATCTGGGAAGTGTGGAATGAGATACGAGCTGATAAATCAACTGACCCAGTTACCTTTTTCTTTTTTGCCTTTGAAAACTAGTTTCCCCCTTATCAATATCTACGTTTTGCACTGTTAGATAATTGTGTACTTATAATTTTGATTTATTTTTTTTACACAGAGAATGTGTGTGCATTTCCAAAGTCTATCTTAAATGCAAACTTAGCATACTCTTACATATTTTAAGAGTATATAGTTTTGCATATATAAGGCAACTCAAATATAATTCCTCTTCCTAATTCAGAAAATACCAGTACCGGATTGTAGAGTCTCTCAAGGCATCGTCTGCCTTATGGAAATTTAGCCCACTCAGATATCACATGCGTTCTAAATTTAAACATCATCAGATTTGTATAACATTTCACTTTCCAGTGTATTTGTGACAATGTTGTAAGACACAGCTACATTTCAGGGGTCATTTTGCTCTACTTTCAACAGTTCTGTCAGGAGCTTGAATTCATTCGGGGGAATGCTACCTAGTTTGATTTCAGAAAAGCTGTCATCCAGTATGGAGCAGCCAAAGGCTACAGGGTATTTGGGGACCAGAAGAATCCTTAGTGAGCTGCCTCCTGACTCAGTGTGAGGATGCTCCTCACTGCCACCCTGAGTCTAGCCTTTCGTAAAGCTCAGAGACTCTGGGTATGATGACTTTAAGGTGTTTTTTCGTTAGCCTCAGCTGTTGAGCTGTATTTTAACTCATTATTCACTCAAGGAATTTTTGCAGAAATTAATGCCTGTGGCTGGTGAATTGTTAGGTAAGTGAATAAAGAAATGTCTCTGCTCAATGTTCGGATAACAAAAGACATCTTATAATACGTTGTCTCTAGTTGATAATATGTTGGAAGTTAGCTCCAAACTGCTACTCAAGAAGTGTGGCTTAGGCTTCCCTGGTGGTCCACTGGTTAAGAATCCGCCTCGCAATGCAGGGTACATGGTTTGAACCCTGGTCTGGAAGATTTCACATGCCACAGGGCAAGTAAGCCCATGCGTAACAATTACTGAGCCTGAACACCCTAGAGCCCATGCTCTATAACAAGAGAAGCCACTGCAAGAAGTCCACACACTGCAACTGGAGACTATCCCCCGCTTACTACAACTAGAGAAAGCCCACATGCAGCAACAAAGACCCACCGCAATAAATAATTTTGTTGTTGCTTTTCTTTTTGTTGTTTTTCATTGCCTTTTTTAAAAACCACAGTGATCACAAGTCATTTCCAATCTAGAGGTAACTGCAAACTCTTAGCAACCTGAAGAGTTTGGAAGGAAGCTCAGTGGTGTAGTTTTTTTTTTTTTGTAGTTATTTTTAGATGCTTTTATTAGTGTGCCTAAGATCATGGCATCTGGTCCCATCACTTTATGGCAAATAGATGGGGAAAGAAGTGGAAGCAGGGACCGATTTTATTTTCTCAAGCTCCAAAATCACTGCTGACGGTGACTGCAGCCATGAAATTAAAAGATGCTTGCTCCTTGGAAGGAAAGTCATGACAAACCTAGACCATGTATTAAACAGAGATGTCACTTTGCTGACGAAAGTCCTTATAGTCAAAGCTATGGTTTTTCCAGTAGTCATGTACAGATCTGAGAGTTAGACCATAAGGAAGGCTGAGCACCAACAAATTGATGCTTTTGAACTGTGGTGTTGGAGAAGACTGGAGAGTCTCTTGGACTGCAAGGAGATCATTCTAAAGGAGATCAATCCTGAATACTCACTGGAAGGACTGGTGCTGAAGCTCCAGTGCTTTGGCCAACTGATGTGAAGAGCTGACTCATTGGAAAAGACCCTGATGCTCGGAGAGATTGAAGGCAAGAGGAGAAGGGAATGACAGAGGATGAAATGATTGGATAGCAGCACCAATTCAGTGAACATGAATTTGAGCAAACTCCAGGAGATAGTTAAGGACAGGGAAGCCTGGAGTGCTGCAGTTCATGGGGTTGCAAAGTGTTGGATATGACTTAGCGACTGAACAACAGCAAATCAGTGTGCCTGACTTTATTCCTAACAACTGTTCTAGCAAATCACAGTGCATATTGTTCAATTTCACATTCTTACACCGTGATGGGGACTTTTAATTTAAATAAATAAGCACCAAAAATAAATAAATAAACATCTACCACAAGTAGTAGAATAGTTATATAACAAGAAAACTTACCCTGGAAACGCTTGCATAGCAACTAAAGAGCAATTAGTAGTGCATCTGCTCATATAATCCTAGTACATTTTTAAAATAAAGTTGTTCTCCCAGATCACTGTACCTTTTAAACAGGATTTGCTTATGTTTTATTCATATTTATGAACAATATAGCACCTTATCCCATAATGTGTGTCATTCTGGCAGTTTTAGATTATTTAGTCAGGTATTTTAAATAAAAATAAATTTAATGTCCACTTAACGGCAGTAGTAATAGATATTCCCTAAGTTCAGTTCTAAAATATTTTTCTAAAACTCTCTGGAAATGTTTGTCCTACTCTGTAATGTTTAAGATCAATAGAGTGAACACGCAGAATTCTATCATTTTTTATTATGTGTTAGATCTTAGGTATTTCCAGTGCAATTAAAGCATCTGTAGGAGGTGTCCATGGTTTTCTGTTTTATAAAGTGCAGAGTAAGTCCCAGACCTTTTCATACTGTCCATAGGGTTCTCCAGGCAAGAATACTGGAGTGGGTTCCATTTCCTTCTCCAATTTTTCTCCGGGTTTTTCCAATAGTCATGTATAGATGGACATGCAAGTTGGACCGTAAAGAAGGCTGGGCACCAAAGAACTGATGCTTTCAAACTGCGGTACTGGAAAAGCGTCCCTTGGACAGCAAAGAGATCAAATCAGTCAATCCTAAAGGAAATCAACCCCAAATATTCATTGGAGGGACTGATTCTGAAGCTGAAGCTCTAATACTTTGGCCACCTGATGCAAAGAGCAGACTCATTGGAAAAGACCCTGATGCTAGGAAAAGATTGAAGGCAAAAGGAGAAGGGGGCGACAGAGGGTGAGTTGGTTAGACAGCATCACCGACTCAGTGAACATGAATTTGAGCAAACTCTGGGGGATAGTGAAGGACAGATCAGCCTGGTGTGGTGCAGTCCACAGGGTGGCAAAGAGTCAGACGCGACTTAGCAACTGAACAACAAGGTCTCAAGTAGTTTTCAAATGTCTTGGTTTCAAGGACCTTTTCACACTCTTAAAGACGAGTGAGAACTCAGAGAGGTGTTTTATATCAGTTGTATCTACTAGTATTTATGTTATTAGAAGTGGAGAAATGTCAAAATATGTATCCATTTTAAAATAATAAATCCATTTCATGTTAATAGACGATATTTTTGTCAAAAAAATGGTTTATTTTCCAAAACCAAAAGGTGAAAACAGTTAACACTGTCTTACATTTAAGAAAAATCTCTTTAGTGTCTAGAATAATAGAAAAGCAGATGAGTTTTAATATCTGCTTTGCATTCGATCTGTTGTGGTATGTTATCTTGGCTGAAGTATATGAAGAAAATCATCTCACACAGAAATGAAGTTGGAAAAGAAAAGAATATTTTTCACAAAATCTTGAGCATTGTTTAACACGACACTCCACTAGTGATTTATGAGGACTCTGAAGCTGTTAGCAACATTCTTCTCACACTCACATATCGTTGCACATTGACTTGCGTCTCACACTTATGATTTAAATTATGATTGTAATGGGCTTCCCCGGGGGTCAGCAGGTAAAGAATTCGCCTGCAACACAGGAGACACAAAAAGACGTGGTTTCAATCCCTGGGTCAGGAAGATCCCCTGGAGAAGGAAATGGCAACCCACTCTAGTATTCTTGCTCGAAAAATTTCATGGACAGAGGAGCCTGGTGAACTACACTCCATGGGGTCGCAAAGAGTTGGATGCAACTGAGCAACTGAATACAATTATTGTAATATGATGCATCAGTCATTTGGAAAATGTTGGCTCACTAGATCACACAGATATTTTAAGCACTGACATATTTCATTATATAATCCCCGAAAAACCTCCTTCATTCATGTAACCACTAATGTCACAATACTTAAAAATCTTGGAGGGTTAGAAAACTGAAAAGCTTACAGTGGGAAAGACAAGTTTTCCATTATTCTAATCTTCACTTGAAAAGTTGACTTTTGTTATTGGCAGAAATAATTTCAGTTGAAGTATTTTTCCTTGAGGTGGAAACCTTTTTTGGTCTTTGAGAAAATATCTGCCAAATCCGTAAGCCTGATTAGCTACGATTAGTCTCTCAGTGATATCCCATAAAATAAACTGTTAGTTGGGCTTGTAACCCATAGACTTTTTTTTTTTTGACTGTGCCACATGCAGGATTTTAGTTTCCCAATAAGAGATCAAACCCGTGCCCCTTGCAGTGGAAGTGTGAAGTCTTAACCACTGGACCACCGGGGAAGCCCCCACGTTTGCAGCTCAAATAGCCACCGGGCAACCATTGTGCACCAGTAGCGACTGAAGAGCTTTTCACACACTTCCAATGTCACCATCAAAACATTCAAAGACATATAAAGGGTCAAGATTCAACAAAAGTAGTGGTTTTTATGGCTCCCTCAAGGGCATTTTTAGTGAAAATAGCATTTTAAAATTTTAGGGGTTTTTTGTTTTGTTTTATTTTTTACTGCACGTGCACTGTATTGAACCCAATAGCCGATAGAATAGATTTGACCCACTGGATTTATACTAAAGGGCCAGCTGTTTTACTCACTAAGGCTTTTTTGCACCTTCAGAGCAAATGTCAGCACTGAAAATGGAAAATAACATCTCAGTGTTATTAGGAAAATAGTTTGAGCTGAAACTTCTTGGGGACCACCAGGAGTTTGCAGGCCACACTTTGAGTCACTGTCCTAAACACTTACCGAGTCATAGGTCACTGGATATGTGAGGAACCCCAAATAGAATCACAGCTTTAGAAGACATTTTAGAAGATATCATTCAGCAAAATGATCTCCGTGTTGTCCCACATTTTCAAATAGTATGGTATTCTCCAAACTATAAATATGTAATACATCTCCCATTTTACAATACTATAAATGAGTATTTGCAATCAGCTATTTTTCACCCAATGCATTCTACCCTATATAAATCAAATTTAATCCCATCACTTTTAATTCTGTTTTCAGTAGAGATGGAGGTTGGTTAGACCACTTTGCATTAGATTCCTATTTGTAAAAGCATGTGAAGTTGGTTCTCCTTGCCTTCTGTATGTGTTTAATCATAATCCTTACAGGTTTGCTTTGACAACCACTTTTATCCCCTTTTTGACCGACACGTCTTCCACATGACCCTTTTTTAGGTACACCTGTCCTTCTTTACTCTAGCCCTTTTATCGTTAAAACAGACTTCCCTGGTGGCTCAGATGGTAAAGCATCTGCCTACAATACAGGAGACCAGGGTTCGATCCCTGGCTTGGGAAGATCCCCAGAGAAGGCAATGGCAACCCACTCCAGTACTCTTGTGTGGAAAATCCCATGGACAGAGGAGCCTGGTAGGCTACAGTCCATGGGGTCTCAAAGTGTTGGACACGACTGAGCGATTTCACTCACTTGTCCTTCTTTAGCCCTTTTATCGTTAGTTTTGCTAACCTGGACTTCCTTGGTGGCTCAGACAGTAAAGTGTCTGCCTACAGTGTGGGAGACCTGGGTTCAATCCCTGGGTTGGAAAGATCCCCTGGAAAAGGAAATGGCAACCCACTCCAGTATTCTTGCCTGGAAAATCCCATGGATGGAGGAGCCTCATAGGCCACAGTCCACAGGGTTGCAAAGAGTCAGACACGACTGAATGACTTCACTTTCTTTCTTTGCTAACCTGAAAATGTATCACACACCTTCCCCCAGCCCACAACCTCCATTCTCTGCCTTGTGAACATCTAGCTTGCAAATGCCCTTCATGTGGAAAGCTTCTGAGCAGTTGCCAGCACATAGAGCATTTCTATTGACAGCCATCTGTGGGTATAGAATAAAGGGAAGGAGTCGGGTTGTGGACTAGAGCAGCCTTGTCTAACAGACCTTTCTGCAGTGAACGGAAATCTTTCACATCTGAGCTGCCCGTGGAGTAGGCACAAACCACTTCGGGCTATTTTGTACTTGAAACATGACTACTGTGATTGAAGAACTGCATTTTAAATTGTATTCAACTTTAAATAGCCATGTGCAGTGGTACCATATTATATAAGTAATACCCTACTTTAAGTATCTCATTTAATTAGTGAATTGAATGCAGTCCTTCTTAACATTGTCGGTGTGTAGACATTAGTTTTGCTCACCAGATGGGTTCTTCTTTATTTCCTGGGCACCCAGGGGAGATCACTGCCTACCCCTCTTGCGGGAAGGCAGGATCATGTAACTACTTTGGGCCAAAATGCTGTGAGCAGGTGACAAAGGTCACTTCCAGGACAATACTTATTGCTTGTGCATGGCACACCTCATCTGTCCTGCTGTGGTGATGGGAGTGTCCCAGATGATGGAGACTCTGTGGTCCTGAGCCTCGAATAACTGTGGAGCTGAACCCTCCACTCCACTAAACCCACATGGAATGTACAACATGCATAGGAAATAAATGTTCATGTGTTAAGCCCTGGGAAATGCAGGGTTCCTTATTACAGCATAACTTAGACGTTCCTGGCTGACGAGTTCCCATCAGAATCACCTCATCAGAATCCTGAGCAGATTTTTAAATCCCCATTCCTAGGACCCACCCCAGTCTGGGATCAGGACCCTTGTGTTTTGGTTCAAAAGACCTCTCCAGGTGAGTCAGATGCATGCTCGCCTAATGAAGAGCAAGAGCTGAAAGGTGACGTCGTTGTCCCTACAGATACTACAGAAATGAGACTTAGATTGCACGCACGTGTGTTCAGTCGAGTCTGACTTTGCAGCCCTATAGACTGTAGCTCACCAGGCTCCTCTGTCCTTGGAATTTTCCAGGCAAGAATACTGGAGTGGGTTTCCATTTCCTTCTCCAGTCAGGTAGATGGTGCAAGGTTGTTTGGCCACTGAGTGATGGAGACGGCATTTGAATTGCTCTTGCCCTGGGCAGTGCCTCCTTTTCTCTTATCAGAGGTGGGAGTGGTGAAGAGAGCAGAGCAGAGTCTCTTATCTTCTTAACTGAATCGGTTAATACTTTTATTCTTATTACAATACTTTTCCAAATAGCAATTAGCTCCACAGAAGCCTGTTTAATCCAAAATATAGTTTCAAGAGTTGCACACACTGTGGAATAGGCTGAGTCTAACTTCTACTTAATATGTTTTATTTCCATAGGCAAATGTATTCCAAGTTTAGTTAATATATCTAAAAAGAGAAAAAGTAATTTAAGATTTTATTTTTGATGTGGATTTTTTTTTTTTTTTGGTCTTTTGCAAGATTGTTTCTGTTTTGTTCTTTGGTTTTTTGGCTGAGGGGTATGTTGGAGCTTAGCTCCCTGACCGGGGATCAAACCCACACCCCCAGATTTGGAAGGCAAAGTCTTAACCACTGGACTGCCAGGGAAGCCCCTAAAATGAAAATTTTTAAATAAAAAAATCTATTTGTACCATCTTTCTAAATTCCATATATATGCATTAGTATACTGTATTGGTGTTTTTCTTCCTGGCTTACTTCACTCTGTATAATAGTTTCATCCACTTCATTAGAACTGATTCAAATGTATTCTTTTTAATGGCTGAGTAATACTCCATTGTGTATATGTACCACAGCTTTCTTATCCATTCATCTGCTGATGGACATCTAGGTTCTTTCCATGTACTGGCTATTATAATCAGTGCTGTGATGAACGTTGGGGTACACGTGTCTCTTTCAATTCTGGTTTCCTCGGTGTGTATGCCCAGAAGTGGGATTGCTGGGTCATAAGGCAGTTAAATTTCCAGTTTTTTTAAGGCATCTCCACACTGTTCTCCATAGTGGCTGTACTAGTTTGCATTCCCACCAACAGTGTAAGAGGGTTCCCTTTTCTCCACACCCTCTCCAGCATTTATTGCTTGTAGACTTTTGGATCGCAGCCATTCTGACTGGCGTGAAATGGTACCTCACTGTGGTCTTGATTTGCATTTCTCTGATAATGAGTGATGTTGAGCATCTTTTCATGTGTTTGTTAGCCATCTGTATGTCTTCTTTGGAGAAATGTCTGTTTAGTTCTTTGGCCCATTTTTTGATTGGGTCATTTATTTTTCTGGAATTGAGCTGCAGGATTTGCTTGTATATTTTTGAGATTAGTTATTTGTCAGTTGCTTCATTTGCTATTATTTTCTCCCATTCCAAAGGCTATCTTTTCACCTTGCTTACAGTTTCCTTTGTTGTGCAGAAGCTTTTAATTTTAATTAGGTCCCATTTGTTCATTTTTACTTTTATTTCCAGTATTCTGGGAGGTGGGTCATAGAGGATCCTGCTGTGATTTATGTCAGAGAGTGTGTTGCCTATGTTCTCCTCTAAGAGTTTTATAGTTTCTGGTCTTACGTTTAGGTCTTTAATCCCATTTTGAGTTTATTTTTGTGTATGGTGTTAGAAAGTGTTCTAGTATCATTCTTTTACAAGTGGTTGACCAGTTTTTCCAGCACCATTTGTTAAAGAGATTGTCTTTTCTCCCTCGTATATCCTTGCCTCCTTTGTCAAAGATAGCTGTCCATAGGTGTGTGGATTTATCTCTGGGCTTTCTATTTTGTTCCATTGATCTATATTTCTGTCTTTGTGCCAGTTCCATACTGTCTTGATGACTGTGGCTTTGTAGTTTAGCCTGAAGTCAGGCAGGTTGATTCCTCCAGTTCCATTCTTCTTTCTCAAGATTGCTTTGGCTATTCAAGGTTTCTTGTATTTCCATACAAATTGTGAAAGATGGTAACGATAACCCTGTATGCGAGACAGCAAAAGAGACACAGATGTATAGAATAGTCTTTTGGACTCTGTGGGAGAGGGAGAGGGTGGGGTGATTTGGGGGAATGGCATTGAAACATGTATAATATCATATAAGAAATGAATCGCCAGTCCAGGTTTGATGCAGGATGCTTGGGGCTGGAGAACTGGGAGGACCCAGAGGGATGGTACGGGGAGGGAGGTGGGAGGGGGGTTTAGGATGGGGAACATGTGTACGCCCGTGGCAGATTCATGTTGATGTGTGGCAGAACCAATACAATATTGTAAAGTAATTAGCCTCCAATTAAAATAAATAAATTTAAATTTTAAAAAATCTATTTGTATTGGAGAATCGGTTAAAAACAGCATCATATATTGCCCAATTACTAAAGAATATTCTTAGTAACAACTACTCTACTCATCACATATTGTCTGGCTTAAATGTCTTTTCTTTTTTAAGTGTTTATTGAATATATTACAATATTGCTCTTGTTTTGTGTATTGATATTTTTGGCTATGACACATGTGAGATCTTAGTTCCCTGACCAAGGATCAAGCGTGCACTGGAAGGTGAAGTCTTAACCACTGGACCACCAGGGAAGCCCCCTGCCATAAATGTCTTTGTTTACCTTTTAAAATGGGGAGAATTGAATGTCGGTTATTTCATTTATTCGCCAAATATCTATCACATATCTGTTATGAACTGGCACGGGGATGTGTGTTAGGTACAGAGAGGTAAACAAACACACACAAAAATACCTATTTACAGTTTAGTGGGAGATGTAAACAGAAAGCAAATACAGTTAAATATAGAATTGCAAATTGTGTCAATTTTCCCAAAATTGGTATCTAAGTTTAACGCGCTTCTATTTATAATCCCAGCTTTTTTTTTTTTTTCCTTTGATGGAGAAGACTCTGTAGTATCTTGATCGTGTGTCTATGGAAGAATAAAAGTCCAAGGCTAGCCAAGAGGAGAAGGAGTTGGGTGAGGCTGGGGTGGCGCAGTTTACGTTGGGTATTAAGTGTGAATCCTTGGAAAGCATTGAGATAGAACCCAAAGTGTTAGTCGCTTCAGTCATATCTGACTCTTTGCGACCCCATGGACTGTAGCTCAGCATGCTCCTCTGTCCATGGGATTTCCCACGCAGGAATACTGGGGTGCGCTGCCATTCCCTCTTCCATGGGATCTTCCCGACCCAGGGACCCAACCCAGGTCTCCCATATTGCAGGCCGATTCTTTGCCACCTGAGCCACCAGCAAAGGACAGGAAAGAGTTAATTTCTGGGGGTTGTGGGGGTGGGGATAAAGAATGCTTATAAAAGGGAGGAAGCCCTCAGGCCTTGATGAGACTTGACCCCTGTGGAAGGGAGGCTGCAAGGGCAGACACCAAGCGGTCCTGACCACCCGTCCCAGACAACCTGAGAGTGGAGAGCTTGGGATGGAGCAAAGCTTCCACAGCTGGGGGCATCCCATTCTGGGTAGAAGGGACCAGGCCCTTGCTTCCGCCAGCCAGCTCAGTCCCTGGCTGGGGGCTTCCTGGCCCCCACACTGAGCCTCAAGCAGCTCTCCAGCTCTTCTAGGCTGACCTGCTGGGTTCTCCTGCAGGAGATCTGAGCAGGCATGAGGGGGCCACCCCAGACCACAGAGCAGCACCCAGAGTAGAGCCACCTCCGTCAGAACAAGATGGTGCCAGGGTCATAACCAAGACAAAGTCCGCGGGACAGAAGGAGCAACAGAAAACACTGCTGAGTGAGAATTACTTTACGAAAAACATTTAACCCAGTGGGAGGAACGGTCTGTCTTATAAACGGTGCTGATGTAAAGAGCTATCTTTCTAGAAGATAAAAGTCGGCTTCCCAACTTAGCGTAGACAAAAATTCAAGCCAGAGGTACAATGGATGTAACTGGCATTAACAAAATCTTTAAAATAATGTAAGAAATGCCACAAAACTTCAATCCAACAGCAAGGAAGACTTTATTGTGCATAGCTGGAAATCAGAAGCTATCTTTTAAAAAAGACTGTAGAATATTTAAAATCTTTGCCAAGAAAAGAAACCGTAAATGAAGTAACTAGACCATGCGAAGGTCAGGAAAATCTTTTTTAACTCAGGTAAGGGACTGGCTCATGGTAGGGAATAGCTGTGAAGTAAGGTTGACGTCTATAAGCCAGGAATGAAAACCAGTTCTGTATTTCTTAGCCGAATAACACACCTACACTTTCTATACCAGTTCGGTTGCTCAGAAGGTAAAGAATCTGCTTGTAGTGCAGGAGACCTGGCTTTGATCCCTGGGTCAGGAAGATCCCCTGGAGAAGGGACTGGCAACCCACTCCAGTATTCTTGCCTGAAAAATCCCAGGGACGGAGGAGCCTGGCAGGCTATAGTCCATGGGGTCACAAAAAGTCGGACAGGACTGAGTAATTAACATTGTGCTGTAGGACCAATTCTACGACCTGGAAGTCTTAAGCAGTGCTCGCATGGACTCTCCAGTTTCTGATTTCCTTGAATGATTTACAGCAGTGGAAAAAAAATTGACTCTCACTGCAGTGAAAGCCAAACCCCCAGCACAGGTGTTCCTAGCTGCAGGAATCTTCTATGTTAATGTGGGTGTTTTGCATTGTATCCCTATAGAATATAATGGCTGCCTCTGAATGTCTCTTAGACTAATCCCTTAACCCTCTGGCAAAGTTGTCATTTACCCTGGAAGGTATAGTCATTTCCTGGATCAGGGCTGAGGTTCAGTGAAAGAGGTTAATCTCCAGGAAATGAAATCCAGAAAGGGAGACTTCAAGTAGATCAGTAAAGGAACTTGTTTTCTTTTTTTGAGGTTTTCTTTGCTTGACTGTTGTTCAGTTGCTTAGTCATGTCTGACTCTGCGACCCCATGGACTGCAGCACGCCAGACTCCCCTGTCCTTTACCCTCTCCTGGAGTTTGCTCAGATTCCCTTGGCAGCAGATTCCAATAATGCAGATGTCTTTGAAGTAACCCATGTTTGGTAGATGTTCAAATGGCTTTGATTGATAGACCTTACAGGATCTCAATTGCTAAGCCACTCACTGAAGATGCATAAGGAAGATTTACTGAGAGTCACTGAGACAGATAACTAAGGGTCAGAAGTTCTCTGTAGCTCGTTCCCATGTATTTTCCCAGTTCCCATGTATTTTCCCAAGCCTTTGATAAACATAGCAGCCCTCACCCAGATCCCATGGACTAGCACATGAACGGTCTCAGGACCTGGTGCTGCTGCTGCTAAGTCACTTCAGTCGTGTCTGACTCTGTGCAACCCCATAGATGGCAGCCCACCAGGCTCCCCCGTCACTGGGATTCTCCAGGCAAGAACACTGGAGTGGGTTGCCATTTCCTTTAATGCATGAAAGTGAAAAGTGAAAGCGAAGTCGCTCAGTCATGTCTAACTCTTCGCGGCCCCATGGACTGCAGCCTACCAGGCTCCTCCATCCATGGGATTTTCCAGGCAAGAGTACTGGAGTGGGGTGCCATTGCCTTCTCCCAGGACATGGTGACACCATTATAATTTCAGTTTCTTCTGTCTTTACCTCCAAGGACACCTCCAAGGCATCTGTAAATTTACTATCGCTCTGTATATCAGAATTACTTTTATTAGCCCTCAGTTTGCTTCTTCAGGTTTCAAGGGATACCCTCTACCCTGGTATGACAATATTTGTTGACTAACGCATGGGTTTCCTGAGTGACTCGGGAAAGAATCTGCCTGCCAAGCAGGAGACATGAGTTTGATCCCTGGGTCAGGAAGATCCCCTGGAGAAGGAAATGGCAACCCACTCAAGTATTCTTGCCTGGGAAATATCACGGACAGAGGATCCTAGTGGGCTACAGTCCATGGGGTCACAAAGAGTCAGATATGACTGAGCAACTAAACAACAACAATTCAGGGTTATTCTCTATATAAATTGCACATATACATGAACTCTAAGACCATCAATATGCATTTTCAATAAATTTGGAAATATTCATGGGACTAAATCATCTTGGTATCACAACCCCTCTGGACATCAGTGTATAACAATCATTTTCATTAGATTTTTCTCCCTGTGATATTTGAAAGGGAAATAAATCTTATCCATTATCTGTGACGATTGCAATGACAATAGGAATGGTGATTTAATTTCAATATTTATATGAATACATGAATATGCTTGTATCATTCACAAGATTTATGAATAGTACATCCTGTTGAAGCTGGAAGAATGCGAGGCCTAAAGGCACAATTATGTGTTTAATTCTAATTTCTTTCCAGGAGTTTTAATTGACTTTACAAGGAAGTACCTGGTTTAAATGCAATCTTTTATATATTGTTGTAAGGCAATGTAGGAGGATGGAAAGAAAACTAGCTCTGGGATTTCTAAAACCTGGGGAATATTGCATAATGCAGGGCCTCAGGGCTTTAATGTGCTCTGCCATTTAATAGACAAGTCAGTTTAGTTGGACAAATCATGTCACTTCTCTGGATCTTAAGATACCTTCTTTGGAAAGGAAGACTGAGCTGGGGGCTAAGGAAGATGTTGCAGGTACAGCCTTCACGATGTGGATAGTACGGATAGTATGGGGCAGCTTTTCTTCTCAGTTATTTCCATCCTGGCTCCATCACTAACTGTGTGATACTGAGCTGGTCACAGCCTGCAAAGGCATCTTCTCTTTATTTAGTTAAATAACTTGCAGCTAAAGAGTTAAACTCTAAATTCTCCTTCAACACTGCATCTTAAATTCTTATATCTGAAATGCAATTTTTTTTAACACCACGTCCATCCTAAAGGCACTCTGTAAGATTCTTTTCTGTTAAGTCTTCCATGACCAACACCCATCCCCACCTTCCTCATTCATATGCCAAGAAGAGTCAATCCCAACTCCTTGCACCCCCAAAGTCTCTTGTCTTTTAAGGTTAAGAGATCTTAAGGCCAGAGGTGGTTTCTTTCTCTTCTTTGCCTCAGTTGGAAAAAACTCTTAACATGAAAATGTCTTCTAATGTAATCATGTTATATTTTATGGACTACATCCTTTTCAGTTCAGTTCAGTCGCTCAGTCGTGTCTGACTCTGCGACCCCATGGACTGCAGCACCCAGGGCTCCCTGTCCATTGCCAACTCCTAGAGTTCACTCAAACTCATGTCCATTGAGTCAGTGATGCCATCCAACCATCTCATCTTCTGTCGTCCCCTTCTCCTCCTGCCTTCAATCTTTCCCAGCATCAGGGTCCTTTCCAATGAATCAGTTCTTTGCGTCAGGTGACAAAAGTATTGGAGCTTCAGCTTTAGCATCAGTCCTTCCAAAGAACACCCAGGACTGATCTCCTTTAGAATGGACTGGTTGGATCTCCTTGGGACTCTCATGAGTCTTCTCCAACACCACAGTTCAAAAGCATCAGTTCTTTGGTGCTCAGCTTTCTTCACAGTCCAACTCTCAGATCCATACATGATCACTAGAAAAACCATAGCCTTGACTAGATGGACCTTTGTTGGCAAAGTAATGTCTCTGCTTTTGAATATGCCATCTAGGTTGGTCATAACTTTCCTTCCAAGGAGTAAGCGTCTTTTAATTTCATGGCTGCAATCACCATCTACAATGATTTTGGAGCCCCAAAAAATAAAGTCTGACACTGTTTCCACTGTTTCCCCATCTATTTGCCATGAAGTGATGGGACCAGATGCCATGATCTTCATTTTCTGAATGTTGAGCTTTAAGCCAACTTTTTCACTCTCCTCTTTCACTTTCATCAAGAGGCTTTTTAGTTCCTCTTCACTTTCTGCCATAAGGGTGGTGTCATTTGCATATCTGAGGTTATTGATATTTCTCCTGGGAATCTTGATACCCACACCCTACTCATTTCATGTTTGACTTTTATGCTGTTGAAAGAAGTGAGGACAGAGCTATAAAAATGCACCTCTGGGTCTTTCTCACCTTATCCTTGAACAATGTACAAATGACTCTTTAACAATATTTCTCATATAGGTTTGGGCTCCACTAAATTATTTTCACTCCCTGTGCCAGATTCTTTATCTATCAATAGAATTCCTATTCCTTTGGTGGAGGGCAGTGGTCAGACTTTGAATGTAGCTTCCACTTGACTGGAGACTTTAACATGACCTTACACTTGTCATTCTCACCTGGCGTTGGAAACTAAACTCTTCTCCCAACCCAAGACTAGGCAAGCCTTTGAATGGAGTGATTATGGCATCACCTCTGGCATCAACATGAACATCAACCTAAAAAAAGTCACCTGGGAATGCTAATCTGAATATGAGAAGTGATTTGTATTCTCCAAGGGTCCAGAAAGACATTCAAAGACTTTTGGTTTTGCTTTAATACAATTTCCCTTTGAGCTTGACTTACGCACTACAGATAAAATGTCACATAATTTGATATTTTCCTTTGGGCTGTAACCCCTAGGTGACAGTCAATATTATTGAATAAACAATTCAGCACTGGAATATTGCACGACAAGTCCTGTGACATTCTGAGCATGAGTTGTCATTTTTCTGGGGCAATTTGTTATTGAACAAATTAGATTTCCCAAGAACATGGCCATTTCTTCCTCTAAAGAGAGAAGACGCTTGCTGAACTCATCTTACCGCTGCAAATCTCCATACATTATCTTTGTTGTCCTCAAATCTCACAAGTCATTAGGTCGGTTTGTCTGAATGAAGAGTTCTCTAAAGTAAACTTGAAAGCTCCAAGGCCCTAGAGCAATATTTCTCCAAGACACAGTCTGGCCACCTCTGCAGATGGCCCAGGCTTTTGCTGAGTGCAACAGTTCTGGGTCCTGAGGCTCAAGTGATGAAAGGGCTCTTAGAGGGGTCCTGAGTAGCACTGGCTTTAGGCGGTCACATCTTTTACATCAAGATTCTCATTGCTGTCACTCAGGAAGGACTTTTACTAATAAAAGTCACTGGCGGGGTTGGGGGTGCTACTGAGTAATTCAGTAAATGACAGCTTTTGTGCTGAAGCATCGCTTTGCCAGAATCAGCCTGGGATCTAGGAAACAAGAGAAAAACATGGCAAACTTATAGGCAGGTAAACAGCAACTCACCCTGAGCCTGTACCACATAGGGGTGAAATTGACCAGGTAAAGAATCAGATTGCCATCCTCTTTACATCATCAGAGTTTGATCCTACCCTAGTCTATAATCACACACAGTGATAGGGAGAAGTGCTTGTACTAGACACAGTGGGGCAGTGAAGTGTACCCCATTTTGGGTATTAGTGGGGAAAGAGTCTGGCCTTAGAAGTTGAGACCCTGGCCCTCACTGGTGGCTGCTTGTGGTTTTCCTACCATCTTTAGAGTCTCATCTGCCCAAGGAGGAAACACACAAAAATATGGTGTATGTGAGCCAAGTACATAAAGATGTTCCTGGTTCATTCAGATAGTGCAATTCCAGAAAACCCACATGGAGATGATGATAACTTCAGTCATTTAATAAGGCAAGTTATTGTCTTTGAAATAACTGATCTATAGAAATGGTCAAATTAGACCCTGTCAGATTATTCCTTCAGTTCAGTTTAGTTCAGTTGCTCAGTCATGTCCAACTCTTTGCGACTCCATGAATCGCAGCACGCCAGGCCTCCCTGTCCATCACCAACTCCTGGAGTTCACTCAGACTCAAGTCCATCGAGTTGGTGATGCCATCCAGCCATCTCATCTTCTGTAGTCCCCTTCTCCTCCTGCCCCCAATCCTTCCCAGCATCAGAGTCTTTTCCAATGAGTCAACTCTTCGCATGAGGTGGCCAAAATATTGGAGTTTCAGTTTTAGCATGTCCTTCCAATGAACACCCAGGACTGATCTCCTTTAGGATGGAGCGGTTGGATCTCCTTGTAGTCCATGGGACTCTCATGAGTCTTCTCCAACACCACAGTTCAAAAGCATCAATTCTTCGGTGCTCAGCTTTCTTCACAGTCCAACTCTCACATCCATACATGACCACTGGAAAAACCATAGCCTTAACTAGACGGACGTTTGTTGGTAAAGTAATGTCTTTGCTTTTGAATATGCTATCTAGGTTGGTCATAACTTTCCTTCCAAGAAGTAAGCGTCTTTTAATTTCATGGCTGCAGTCACCATCTGCAGTGATTTTGGAGCCCCCCCAAATAAAGTCTGACACTGTTTCCACTGTTTCCCTATCTATTTCCCATGAAGTGATGGGACCAGATGCCATGATCTTAGTTTTCTGAATGTTGAGCTTTAAGCCAACTTAGAACACATTTTAAAATGAAGTGTTCTGTAAATGAAGTGGAAATCACTTTATAGCAAGAACAATTATTACAAGCCGGCCTATTAAGAACCATCTTCCATGCCTCATGTTGGTATCAGTTGAGTGGATGGGAATTCAGTCGTGCCCAGCTGATTACAAGGAGAATTTGCACGGAGTCCTTTTCTTTCTTTGCCATCAGAATTCAAGGGTTAAACTACAATAGCAAGCAAGGGGGCAGTGGTGTTTTAAAGCAACTCAGCCTGGTTGAAAATGTGATTTACTTGAAGAAGTGACTGAGAAAAAGCTTAGAACTTATCTGGTGGTCCAGTGGTTAAGAATCCAAATTTCTAATGCAGGGGGCACAGGTTCGATCCCAGGTTGGGGAATGAGGATGTCACATGACACAGCCAGAAAAAGAAAAAGAAAAAAATCATTTGTACCCATTGTCAACTGGTCTAAAGCAGATATGAACAGGATAAAAGCAGAAAAAATATAATCAAATGGAAGGGTAAAAGATATGTCGTTGTGGTTCACTTGCTAAGTTGTGTCCAACTCTTTGCAACCCCACAGACTATAGAATGCCAGGCTTCCTTGTCCTTCACTGTCTACTAGAGTTTGCTCAGATTCATGTCCATTGAGTCAGTGATGCTATGTAACCATCTCATCCTCTGCCTCCCCTGCTTGTTTTGCCTCTAATCCTTCCCAGCATCAATCTTTTCCAGTAAGTTCGCTCTTTGCATCACATGGCCAAAATACTACAGCTTCAGCATCTGTCCTTCCAATGAATATTTAGGATTGATTTCCTTTAGGATTGACTGGTTTGATCTCCTTGCAGTCCAAAAGATAGGCTAATTTGGAATAATTCTAGCTTTTGAATTTTACCTAGACAGGCCTCATTGGTGCTACAGCAGCTTTTGATATTTCCCCAAAGCAAAAATCCCCTTTAGCCTTGAGTCCACAGTCAGGAGACAAGCAGGCAGTAGCCATCTGGCTTTCCCTTTCACAGCCAACTCATGGGGCTCCCTCTGGTTTCTGGGACAGAATCCTTAGGAAGCCGATTGGATAGAAAAGCCAAGAAAAGAGCTCCAGAGCCCTCAGAGGGGAAAAAAGGCCTTTGATGTCCCAGGTGGACTTGAACAAAAGACCCAGGTGTGCTGAGGAGAGGATGCTTGCTCACTGGAGCCCAGAGACAACTGGGGACTTAGAGGGATGACGAGACATGCATCCTTCACCTGCTGCAGACACACCTTCGATACTGGTGAAGCAGGAACACTGATGCCAGAAATATCAGTACTGCTCCTCTAGCAGAATTTAAATTTAAAGCAATTAAAAAAAAATTCTTGGAGTATAATTGCTTTTCAATGTTGTGTTAGTTTCTGCTGTACAGTGAAGTGAATCAGCTCTATAAATACGTGTATCTCCTCTCTCATGAGCCTCCCTCACGAGCCTCCCTCACCCCTCCAACGATACAGCAATTTAAGATTCACTTGTCATGCCAGGTATTGTCATAAATCCTAGAAATATAAAGATGAAGACCATAGTTTTTGTGCTCCAAGAAGTCATCATCTACTGGGGAAGGTAAACATACAACACAACAAAGGTTGGAGTGGATAAAGGACAGAGAACAATAGTAGAAATAAATAAGAATGAAGGGCAGGAGTGATTAAGGGATAGACAGGGAGGGGATTACCAGGGAAGAGGTGCTTAAAGCTGATCATGAAAGATGAGTAGAAAGGCTTCCAAACGCCTGGGAAAAGGAAAATATGCGAGACCTTGGCTTGTTTGAAAAAGTCTGCCGAGTTGTATGTTACGAGAGCATAGGCTTCATTGGGCTTCCCTGGTGGCTCAGCAATAAGGAATCCACCTACAGTGCAGGAGACATGGGTTCAATCCCTGGGTCCGGAAGATCCCCTGAAGGTAATGGCAACCCACTCCAGTATTGTTGCAGGAAATTCCATGGGCAGAGGAGTCTGGCGGGCCAAACTCCATGGGGTCACTAAAGAGTAGGACATGACTTAGTGACTAAACAAACAACAAAGCTTCATTGGTCAAGAGGCGACAGAGAGATGGGACCCAGAACTTGGAAAACCTAGGAAGTTGTGCTAAATAATTTAGACTTCTCATGCAGCTCAGCCAGTAAAGAATCTGCCTGCAATGCAGGAGACCCCAGTTCAATTCCTCGACTGGGAAAATCCCCTGGAGAAGGGATAGGCTACCCACTCCAGTATTCTTGGGCTTCCCTGGTGGCTCAGCAGTAAAGCACTGGCTCCCGCAGTGCTGGAGACCTGGGTTCGATCCCTGGGTTGGGAAGATCCCCTAGAGAAGGGAACAGCTACCCACTCCAGTGTTTTGGCCTGGAGAATTCCATGGACTTTTTTCACTACATGCTCTGGAGTGTCATTATTTAAAAAGTTGACTGCAGCATGGTGTGTGACAGGCAAATTGGAAACAAACAAGACTAGCCTTAAAGAGGCCAGCTGGGAGGCTGTGGATAACAACCATTTGAGCCTGCAGTCGGGAGGTGGGGGGTGGGGTGGGGGTGGGATTGAGGGATGAAGGAAGAAAGATGTCTAGGAATTCTATCACCGAGTTCAGGATGTACGGGGCTCCTGCCACCAGGAGTTCTTGTGGAGGAATGTACGCGTGTGGGCGTGGGGGTGCTGGGAGCCAGTGGGCAGAGCAAGACCTACAAAGGCAACTCAGGAAGCTGACCTGGCTCTCCCCCGCCCCACTCCGACCACAGCTGCTTCACACCCTCGCCTCCGCTCAGACTTCAGCCCACCCACCGCTTCCCGTTGGTCTCCACGCCGCTTCTGCCAAGGTCATCAAAGACCTCCCAGTCGCTCATTCTCTGCACATTTGACCCCACTGCAGTCTCCCTCCTTGGGATGTTTTGTTTCCTTAGCTACCACATCACTCACTTTTCTTGTTTCTCTCCTGTTTCCCTGGCTGCTTTTCTTAACTTGTTTGTAAGCTTCCTTTTCTCTCCCTAGAGTTTATCCTCAGCCTCTTATTATTACTTTGGGCCGCACCACGAGGCATGCAGCGTCCTAGTCCCCCAACCAGGGATCAAACCTGTGCCCACTGCAGTGGAAGCTCAGAGTCTTAACCACTGGACCACCAGGAAAGTCCTGCCTGTATTTTTTTTTTCTCCTGCTTTATTTTTTCCAGCCTTATTGAGATGTAATTGATACACATGTATGTTTAAAGGTACGGTATGATACATGGGTATACATACTGTGAAATCATGGCCACAACAAGGTAAGTTAATGCCTCCATCACCTCACATAAGTGCCACTTTTGATGTGTAGGAGAACATTTAGAACATTTTAGATCTGTCTTGACAGCTTTCTAGTATATAATATAGTATTGTTAGCTATACTGTCCATGCTTTGTATTACAGCCCCAGAACTTACTCATCTTACAACTGGAAGTTCATATACTTTGACCAAAATCTCCCCATCTCCTCTACCTCCAGCCCCTCATAACCACCACTCTACTCTGTTTCTGTGAGCTCGGCTCTTTTAGATTCCACATATACATGAAATTGTATACTGTTTGTCTTTCTCTGATTTTATTGCACTTGGCGTAATGCCCTCAAGGTTCATCCATGTTGTCACGGATAACAGGATTTCCTTTTTTTGGTCTGAATAATATTCCATTGTATGCGTGCAGGCCACATCGTCTTTATCCATCCATCTGTTGATGACTTGTAGGTTGTCTCCTTGTCTTGGCTGTTGTGAAGAGTGCTGCAGAGAATATGGGAGAGCAGTTTTCTCTTTGACATCCTAATTTTGTTGCCTTCAGGTGTATATCCAGAAGCAAGATTGCAGTATCTCATGATAGTTCCATTTTTTATTTTTTTGAGAAAACTTCATACTGTTTTCCATAGTGACTGCACCGATTTACAGTCTCAGCAAGCCTGCACATGGTCTCGCTTTTCTCCACATCCTTACCATCACATGGTATGTCTTATCTTCTTTGTAATATTCATGCTAATAGGCATCAGGTGATATCTCACTGAGGTTTTGATTTATGTTTCCCTAATGATTAGTGGAAATAGTGTCAGACTTTATTTTTTGGGGCTCCAAAATCACTGCAGATGGTGACTGCAGCCATGAAATTAAAAGACCCTTACTCCTTGGAAGAAAAGTTATGACCAACCTAGATAGTATATTCAAAAGCAGAGACATTACTTTGCCGACTAAGGTCCGTCTAGTCAAGGCTATGGTTTTTCCAGTAGTCATGTATGGATGTGAGAGATGGACTGTGAAGAAGGCTGAGCGCCAAAGAATGGATGCGTTTGAACTGTGGTGTTGGAGAAGACTCTTGAGAGTCCCTTGGACTGCAAGGAGATCCAACCAGTCCATTCTGAAGGAGATCAGCCCTGGGATTTCTTTGAAGGAATGATGCTAAAGCTGAAACTCCAGTACTTTGGCCACCCCATGTGAGGAGTTGACTCATTGGGAAAGACTTTGATGCTGGGAGGGATTTGGGGCAGGAGGAGAAGGCGATGACAGAGGATGAGATGGCTGGATGGCATCACTGACTCAATGGATGTGAATCTGAGTGAACTCCGGGAGTTGGTGATGGACAGGGAGGCCTGGAGTGCTGCGATTCATGGGGTCACAAAGAGTCGGACATGACTGAGCGACTGAACTGAACTGAACTGAATGATTAGTAACGTTGAGCATCTTTTCATGTGCCTTCTGGCCATTTGGATATCTTCTCTGTAAAAATGTCTAGTCAGTTTCTCTACCCATTTATTTTTATTTTTTTACTGAAGGAAAATTGCTTTACAGAATTTTGTTGTTTTCTGTCAAACCTCAACATGAATCAGGTATACGTATAGGTATACATATAGGGATACATATACCTCTGCCCATTTTTTAATTAGATTGTTTGAGGTTTTGCTATTGAATTGTGTGAGTTCTTTTTATATTTGAATACTAACCCTGTAACTGTTTGCAAGAATTTTCTCCATTCCATAGGTTGCCTTTTCGTTTTCTTGATTGTTTCTTTTGCTGGGCAGAAACTTTTTAGTTGATATAGTCCCCTTATTAATTATTGCTTTTGTCACCTCACTTTTGGTATCATATCAAAAAATCATTGCCAAGATCCATGTCAAGGAGTTTTTTCCATATGTCTTCTTGGGAAATTTTACAACTTCAGGTCTAATATTCAAGGCTTTTATCTGTTTTAAGATAATTTACGTGAGTAGTATAAAACAGAGATCCCATTTCTTTTCTTTTTTTTTCCTGGGATTAATTCTCCCAGCAGAGCTTCCCAGGTGGCTCGGTGGTAAAGAACGCACCTGCCAATACAGGAGACGAAAGAGACACAGGTTCCATCCCTGGGTCAGGAAGATCCCTTGGAGGAGGAAATCGCAACCTGCTCCGGTATTATTGTCTGGGAAATCCCATGGACAGAGGAGCCTTGTGAGCTACAGTCCATGGAGTCTCAAAGACTCAGACATGATTGAGCACACACACACACATAATTTTCCCAGTATACTGTTTACTGAAGAGATTGTCCTTTCCCCATTGATTACCTTGGCTACCTTGTCAAATGTTAGTTGACCATATATGCAAGAGTTTATTTCTGGGTTTTTGATTCTATCTTATTGGTCTATATGTCACTTTAATGCTAATACCATACCTCACTGCCCCCAATATTTACGCCCCAAATATTTCTGGTGGAAATAGGAAATATCTTACCTATCGTCAAAGTACTCCACAGAACATTGCTGCTCATCAGGAAAAGCAATTCATAATAAGAGAAGAGAAGAAATGGAATTCTTTGGTCTTATGCTACACATCCTATTACTGAGAGGCATCTAGCCTGACAGAGCTGACAGCCAGCCTCCGGAAGATTCAGTGTAGTGCAGTGAAGAGATGGTATTCTGTGTATGAGATGGGCATTGCCACACAGAATATGCTTTGAGACAGCACCCAGTGTGTGATGCCGTTTCTCCAACTGCCAGCATATATGGGTCTGGAAATGAAAAGGTGGGTCTAGGTGTGGCTCTTTTCACTATCTAATAAGCCACTGCTAGAATTTTTGCTTCTAATTCCTACACATTTGGCCTCTGCTGATTTCGTTCACAGTCTTCCCAAGGGAGGAGTGCTTCCATCAGGAGATACCATCGCAGGACGCGTTGGGTTAGAAGCACAGAGTGCCACCTGGCCATCTCAGGTCTCTGTGTCCCTGGACTAGCAGAGACCAGTTGGGGAAATTGATTCTAATCATCAAGTCAGTGAAACTTTGATTTCTACTGTAAAATGACATCAGTGAATAAAATCTGGACATGAGAAAACTTTCCTGGGGCACTTCTTTCCACTTCCCTGTCCATTTGTACAAGTTAACATGAACTTCCCTTGTGGTCCAGTGGCTAAGACCCCATGCTCCCAATACAGGGGGCCCAGGTTTGATACCTGGTCAGGGAACTAGATCCCACATACCACAACTAAGCCTGAAAAGAAAAAAAGATCTTGCCTGCTGCAACCAAGACCCAAAAGGACCAAATACATAAATAAAATAAATATATTTTTTAAAGTGAACAGAAAACCACTGCAACATAGCAAAGACAGAACTATTAAGAATTTGAATTTACTTCACCAAGTCAAAATTATCAAGTAGTTTAGGTGCTGGCCCTAAGAGCCCAGGAACCATGGAATTAGTAAAAAAAATGAAATTTTTAGTATCAACTATAACCTTGCCATCAGTAATAGAAACAATGATTGTAGCAGCTAGGCATGTTTTTTTTTTCTTGTTTTCATGAATTTGCATATTTTGAATATTTTTGCCTTCATTCTCATTTTTTATATTACTTGGTACAAAGAAATTTCATGATCATTGCCTTTGCAGTTTAGTCTTTGTAGCATAGTACACTCATGTGGGGGTTGTAATGAGCTAGAAAAGCAATTAAAGACACCCTGAGCAATTAAAGAGGGCCTTCCCTGGTGGTCCAGTGGTTAAGACTCAGCACTTCTACTGCAGCGGTATAGTTTCAGTCCCCGGTTGGGGAACTGAAATCCCATGTGCTGAGTGGCCAAAAAAAAAAAAAAGCACACAACACCCCGAGATGAATATGTAACTGGGGATTTTATACCTCTCTTCTTTGGCTATAGGTGATGTCTTACTTAGTCTGCTCAGGTTGCCATAACAAAATACCACAGCCTGGGGGGCTTAAACAACAAATATTTACTTTCTCACAGCTCTAAAGGCTAGAAGGTGCCTTTATCCATTATCAAGGTGCCAGGAAATTTGGTTTCTGATGAAGATGCTTCTCCTAGTTTGTAGATGGCCACCTTTCACTTTGTCCTTTCATGATCTCTCCCCAGCACATGCATCAGGGGATAGAGAGAGATTTTCCTCTTCTTATAAGGCCACCAATCCTATTGGATTAGGGCTTCACTCGTGTGACCTCAGTTCAGTTCATTTCAGTCACTCAGTCATGTCCAACTCTTTGTAACCCCATGGACTGCAGCACACCAGGCTTCCCTGTCCATCAGCAACCCCCAGAGTTTGCTCAGACTCATGTCCACTGAGTCAGTGATGCCATCCAACCATCTCATCCTCTGCCATCCCCTTCTCCTCCTGCCTTCAATCTTTCCCAGCATCAGAACACCCTATCTCTAAATACAGTCACAATGGGTATGACTCATAACATGAGTTTCGAGGGGGACATAATTCAGTTCATAGCCAATGAGAACATTTTCATTTGTACAAGAACATCTTGTTGGGAAGAAGTCATTATGGGAAAGTTTACGTAAAATCAAAGCACGCATACAGACAATACCACTAATAAACATAAATGTAAAATCCTAAACTGAAAAAAATTAGTAAATCAAGTCCAAGTTATATAAAAATAATTCATCACTAACAAGTTGGATTTATTCCAAGAACATAGATTGTTTTAACACTTGAGAAGTAATGAGTACAATTCATTTATCATAATAAAGAAAAGATCATACATGGTCATAAAAAAAGAAGTGCATTTGATAAAACTCAACACGAAAGCTCAGTACTTTTTGTAAATTATTCATAGACAATAACTCCCTTAATCTAATAAAGAGTACCAAAATCCCTATTGTAAGCAATACACTTCATGGTAAAACAAAGGTTTTCCTCTGAGTTGGAAACAAGACAAGGTTCCCAGTCTTACCACTTAACACAGTAATGTGTTCTAGCCACCATAGCAAGACAACAAACAAGCAAACAAATAAGTGAAATAAACAAAGGGCATAATGATTGGAATAATAAAATAAATATTCTTTGCAGATGACATAATTATGCAAGGCAAATACAAAATAAGACACAATTAGAATTTAGCAAAATCATCAGGTGCCCAAATGTATTTCTTCCTACCTACAGTAAACAGTTAGAAAATATAATTTTAAGTTATTTAATTCAAAATAGCATCAAATATATGAAATTTTAAAAATAAGTCAAAAGAAAAATGAGAAAAACCGCCATACCAAAAACTAAAGAAAAATTATTGAGACCAAAATAAATGGAATGACATGTTAATGGATTAAAAATTTGGAAAAATTGATATAAAACATGAAATTCATATAAATGGTTTAAAGTTAAGGAAGTTAATTCTCCCTAAATAGATTTATGGATTTAATAAAATCTCATTAAAAAAGGCTAGCAGTTTCTTTTGTATAAAACTTACAAGATGGTTGTAAATTTTATTTGAAAATGCAAAGGGCCAAGAATACTGAAAAAAATATTGAAGGGGAAAAAAGGGGGCTTATTCTAGTGAATAAGAAGATTTATTACAAAGCTACAGTAATTAAGGGAGTGTTGTTTTTCTGCAAAGATTGCCAAATACACCAGATACAACAGAGGAATAGATCAGAGAATCTACAATCAGTGCTACACTTACATGGATGATTGATTTTTGAAAAAGGTCACACAGCTAAGCAAGGTGGGAAAAAATGACCTGTTCAATAAAAGTTGTTGGGATGATTGGATATCCAAACATACAAAATGAATCTTGACCCCAACACCACACTACGAATTAATCAATTTAGTTGAATTTTAGATATAAATGTGAAAGGAAAATATAATACAAATTTTAGTATGACATAAGGAAAGGCTTCTTCAACAGGAGACCATAAAACTCCTACAGGAAAAGTTAAGTTCAGTTGCTCAGTTGTGTCCAACTCCTTGTGACCCCATGGACTGCAACCCACAAGGTTCCTCTGTCCATGGGGTTCTCCAGGCAAGAATACTGAAGTAGGCTGCCATGCCTTCCTCCAGGGAATCGTCCCAAAACAGGGATCAAACTTGGGTCTCTTGCATCTCTTCCATTGATAGGATGATTCTTTACCAACACCACCACCTGTAAACAGGAAAATGCAAATTAAAACAATACACTGTACATTACACACATATACATCAGAAGCACTAATTTTTCTTTTAAGTGGAGGAAAGAAACAGGAGAAAATGTGAGAATGTGGAGTAACTGGAACTGTTAACCACTATAAGTAGTGTAAAATGGTGGAACTTTGAAAATCTGTGTAGTAGTTTTTATTAAATTTGGAAATTCACATTCACTATGTCACTAGTTTAAGCAATACTGTATTATTCTTTTGTGTCTTGATTCTGTTGTTCAACACTGAGTCTGTGAGATTCGTTTATGTAATTATTGTGTACCATTCATCATCATCTGTCTTGAGTTTCTGAGGTTGCTTTGTTCTCGGTTGACTATTGATTACCCACATCAATTCTCCAACATGTGGGGAGCAGAGTAATACCCACTCTTCTCAGCTCCACCTACAGAAGCAGAAAACTGACTACCTTCACCCTACTACCATCCTCTTTTGAGCATTATCTTAAGCATAAGGGCATCTTCCTCTTTGAAACTGGGATAAAGATTCAAAGAACAGAGAATGAAGTACAAATAAAGTTCAGGAATTGGGTTGGCCAGAAAGTTTGTTTTCCCATACGATGTCGCAGGAGAACTTTATGGCCAACCGGATACTTTAGAGGCCAGGCATATGCAATTAGGGTAAATCGAATTGTTTAAAAGAGAAAATCATGGAAGCAGATGACTGAAATTCCAAAGACATTGAAAAGTTTTGCTGTATTCCAGGTACTGGGCTAGACCAACCTAGCCTGGAACACCAAGAAAGACTTTTGGTGGAGAACACACCAGTACAGAGTCTGAAGCCTGACATGAGTCAGCTGACATGGGGCGCAGAGGAGCAATGAGAGAATTCAGCAGTCAGAGAAGCATGTGCAGAGGCCCTGGGTGAGTACCAGCATGAGACATTTTGAAGACCACAGGCACTCATTTGGACAAAAATAGACAACACAACAGCAGAGAGTGGCTGGGTCAGTGTGGTATGTAAGAGGTGGCTTTCAGAAGGCCTTGAGGGCCACAGTACAGAGCTGGGCTGTACCCTCTCGGTTCTCTGGAACCTCTAAAATTTTCAATGTGAAAAAAAAATTTTCAGTGCGATGTTATGGTTGGTAGTGATGACAAACTCAGATCTGCCTGATTTGAGGGTAACATTGTAGAGGTCGAACTGATATGATTCAGTGATCAATTGCAATGAAGGTGAGAGAAATGGTGAATTTAAGGATGGGGCTAAGGTTTCTGATTTGTTGGTGACAAAGCCACTGCTGCTCCCTTACATTGAGGAGGATGTAGAGGGTTTAAGAAGCTGGATGACTAGTTCAGTTTTGGAAAAATGAGAGCTGGAAAGTTGCAAATTAATCTAACCAGGGAAGAAGAGCTTGAGACACTACGCGGGAGAGACTGACATTTAAGGGAAAGAGAGATCAGACAACAGAAAGGACATTTCAGTGTTAGTGCTATTTTAGGCCTGAGGGCTAGAACGTGTCCGCTGGCTTCAGCAGTAAGGCAGTGATGATTTGGGGTGGCTGGGGCAGAAGCTAGGTACTAGTGAGTGAAACATATGCTCTATCATATGTAAAAGAGATAGCCAGTGGGAATTTGCTGTATGGTTCATGGAACTCAAATCGGGTCTCCCTAACAACCTAGAGAGGTGGGATGGGGTGGGAGGTGGGAGGGAGGTTGAAGAGGGAGGGGACATATGTATACCTATGGCTGATTCATATTGATGTATGATAGAAACCAACACAGTATTGTAAAGCAATTCTTCTTCAATTAAAAATAGATAATTTTTTTTTTTAGAGTGAGTGAAAGAAGGAATTGGAATAAGAAAGTGGACATGATGGTTACAGACCACCCTTTCAAAGAGCTTAACTCAAGAAAGGAAATGGCCATCAGGACAGACAAGGGAGGTTTTTTAAAATATTAGATTATATAAGCATTTTATGCTGAGGATATCCTCAGTAAAATGGAAGAAAGTTACACCCCCTGGAAACGGTAATCAGTGGAGCATCGTCTAGGGAGAGACCCTTCTACTGCGACAGGAAGACAAGAGCCTTGTGGCAGCAGTGAGTCTGTGGAGCAGGGACCCAGGTGTTCTCTAGTCTCCTGAAGCCGAAGGAGGACCTTTGCTGTGTGAAGGTGGAGGCTGCAGGCTGCAGGCTGTAGGTCTGGGGTGGTGCCGACCTTCTTAGTAGCGACACTTTCTCCCATGCTTCTCAGCTGCCTGGGGGTGGTGATGCAAAGATTAGGAAGATTTGGGCTGATGGAAGATGAGGGCTTTGCCAAGTTTGTGGGGAGAGATGGACAAGGGAAGTGAAGGTTTGGAGTAAAGGTGATTATTGCTAAATTAAGGTTCTTTGGAGCTTCCTAGGATAGGGTGCTTAGTCTTGTTCAGGTTCATCATTCTATAAAGGGGGTGGCTGGAGAACTTGTCCAGAATCAGAGCTCATTGCTGATAGAGTGATGTCCAAAATTTAGAACCTTTGACCCTGTGTCTTTTCTACTGCACCCACTGAGGGGTTTTCTGTTCCGGCTCCTCTCTGCCCTGCACACTTGCCCATGGGCACTAACTTGCAGGGGGGATTATCAGAACATGGTCATCAGGCATCTGGAGAAGGCGGGTTTGCTTCACCTCTGACGTTGCTTTTGAGCATCGCTGAGTCACGGGTTGCTCCATGCAGACACGGGCTGCTTAGGTTTACATGTTAACAGGTGGAAACCTTTTCTCTTACTGCTGGTTTCCAGCAGACACCCAGGAAGCACAGGGTTAGTACCATAGGGAAGGAAACTGGATAAGAGACAAAGCCATCCTGTATGTCTGCTTCTCTATTCCCACACTGGAAATAGGTTCCTCTGCACCATTTTCCTAGATTCCACATATATGCATTAATATGCAATATTTGTTTTTCTGACTGTTTTCATTCTATGTGATAGACTCTAGGTTCATCCACATCTCTGCCAATGACCCAGTTTCATTCCTTTGTATTGCCATCTATACACTATCATGTGTAAAACAGGCAGCTTGTGGGAACGTGCTATAAAGCACAGGAAGTTCAGCTCGGTACTCTGTGATGCCCTAGAGGGGTGAGGTGGCGGAAAAGTGGGAGGGAGGTTCAAGAGGGAGGAGATTTATGTATACATATGGCTGATCCACTTCACTGTGCAGCAGAAACTAACACAGAATAAAAAAACAATATAATAAAATCTTGAGGATAAAAAGAGACAAAGCCAGTGATTATAGAATGCTCCCACAGTGGAGAACTTTAAAAATCTTTCCCTACTTTCCGCCAGTCACCTTGTCATCTTTTCTGATGCCAGTTCTTTTCACTGTACTTTGAATATTTCCCCTTTGATTTTACTGTCTTTTTTGTTACAAGAAGAAACAGTCATTACTGGGATGTTGGCTTTTGTGAAACAGCAAGGGATGGGCTCCTTGCTGACACTGTCCCAGAGATTTCAGTCACCAGCCTCTTGATCGGTGAGGCACTGAAAATGTATCATGGAACCTCTGATGCAGTCATTTTCGGAGCTGAATGTCATGTCAGTCTCTTTCTCAATGGTTATCAGACTAATTCTGAAAAAGAACAGGGCCCACTACCAATTAGAATTATTCTTCAATACGGCAGATATATGTATTTCAAATACTTAAGTTTAATTATAATTATATAAGTGATCTCAGGTCATTATTAAAATTCATTTGCATTGCAACAAAGGAAAAGTATCCTTGAAGTTGTTACTCACTCAGTCTTATGTCTGACTCTTTGGCACCCCATGAACTGTACAGCCCACCAGCCTCCCCTGTCCATGGGATGATTTCCCAGGCAAGAATACTGGAGTGGGTTGCCATTCCCTTCTCCAGGAGATCTTCCTGATCCAGGAATTGAACTTGGGTCTCCTGTATTGCAGGCAGATTCTTTACCATCTGAACCATCAGGGAAGCCCATCCTTGAAGTTACAGATCCCCAGATAATATGGTTTAAGAATACTACACAGACCTTTAAAAATGACTGTAGGAACAGGGCTGAACACACTGTTTCAAAACTTACACTGGATTAACATTTTATTTTGTTTGACATCATGACTCAGGCTTAGAGTTACCACATTCAGCAAATAACAACACAGGGTGCTCAGTTAAATTTGAATTTCAGATAAGCAACAGATAATTTTTAGTATAAATATGACACACACTTGCATATGTAAGGCAAGTCTCTGCCTCTCTGAGCCTCAGTTTCCTTATCTATAAAACAGAGGCAAGGGTAAGGTAATCTAAGGCTTCCTTTACCTTTGACATTCATGATTAAAATCGGAAGGAACATTCTTAGGTCATTTTCCCATTTATCCAGATGTGTCCAGATCTCTGGGGCCAGATGCTCAGAAGGTCACAATAGGTAAGCCCAGAGTGAAAGTGTTAGTCGCTCAGTGGTTAGTCCGACTGTTTGTGACTCCATGGACAGTAGCCGGCCAACTCCTCTGTTAGTGGGATTCTCCAGGCAAGAATACTAGAGTGGGTTGCCATTCCCTTCTCCAGGGGATCTTCCCGGCCCAGGGATCGAACCTGGGACTCCTGCATTGCAGGTTGATTTTTTAACTGTCTGAGCCACCGGGAAGCTGCTGCTGCTGCTGCTAAGTCGCTTCAGTCGTGTCCAACTCTGTGCGACCCCATAGACGGAAGCCCGCCATATTCCCCTGTCCCTGGGATTCTCCAGGCAAGAACACTGGAGTGGGTTGCCATTTCCCTCTCCAATGCATGAAAGTGAAAAGTGAAAGTGAAGTCGCTCAGTCAGTGGGTCCGACTCTCTGCGGGGAAGCCCCAGCCCCTAAATCTGATTGAAATAGCTCTGGTGACATGGACGGGAAGGGGCTAGCTCCCCCTTCTGGACACCTGCCATCATGAAACAGTTCCACAGTTTCAGGGACTCAGTGTCAGATCAATTTGAAATTACACGGATTCCAAGTTTACTTGAAGCCCATCTTTCCCCACACCCACCGGAGACACATTAGAACTCAGGCATGCCCATCCTAACTTTTGGATGCTTCTTTACCTGGAAACATAGGCTCCAGGAAGCCAGGCACATAATAGGAACTCAGTAAATGTTTCTTTAATAAATGAGGGAATGGTAGGCTAACCAGATACACTGAGGTTCACACATCCTTTCATGTGTGTCTGTGGCTCTGGATTGAAAGTATCTCTGTATTGTTCACCATTTTCTAAACGTAAGTCTTAAATTTGCAGACAGGCTTCCCTGGTAGCTCAGTGGTAAAGAATCCACCTGCAGTGCAGGAGACACAGGTTGGATCAGGAAGATCCTCTGGAGAAGTAAATGGCAACCCACTCCAGTATTCTGGCCTGGGAAATCCTATGGACAGAGGAGCCTGGTGGGCTACAGTCCGAAGAGTCTCAAAAAAGTTGCCCATGACTTAGTGACTAAATAACAATAACATAAATGACTAAGAGTTTTGCTCCAGTAGGAGATTCTGGGTGCTTTAATAGATGCTTCATCATGTGAATACAGATAAATATTATACTTAGAGGATATGTATTGAATTCATCTAAGCCCTGTTTTTCCCTTAGTCTCTCGGCTTTCACTGCAACTCACTGTAACTAGGAAACAAGCACGTAATCGAAATGTACACCAAAGGCAGAATGCGGTCATATCAAAGGAAAGGCGTTTACACGTGTAGATCACCTTCACTGTGGCAGGCACTGTGCATACATGGAATTACCATTAAAAACATTCTAGCAGTTCGATGAGGTGAATTTTCATTCACCTACCCTCTTTTTAAAGATAGTTTTGTATTTATTTATGGCTGTGCTGGGTCTTCACCGCTGCGTGGGCTTTGCTCTAGTTGGGGCGAGTGGGAGCCGCTTTCTGGTTGCAGTGCGCCGGCTTCTCATCGCAGTGGCTTCTCTCGTTCTGGAGCACAGGCTCTGGGGTCCATGGGCTTCAGCAGCTGCAGCTCCCAGGCACTAGAGCACAGGCTCAGTAGCTGTGCGCAGGTTTAGTTGATCCGTGGCACATGGGATCCTCCCAGACCAGGGATCAAACCTGTGTCCACTGCGTTGGCAGGCGAACTCTTTTACCACTGAGCCACCAGGGAAGCCCTTTCTTTTGCCTGGAAGAGATTTTTTTTCCCATGCCCTTAGGTCATACAAATAGTAACAGAATTGAACTTCAAACATAGGTTGATAAATTCTAAAGCCCATACTGTTTTCATTGTCTGAAAGAAAATGCAGCATTAGGCAAAAGGGTATGTTTGTCCAATGGAACTGGTAAAACGAGTGGAAGAAACTACAGGAACTACAGACATCAAATGAAAATTAGAGGACTGTGGTATTTTAACAGAACTAAACAAAAGGTTACATTTGCTTGTCCATTCCAGCAAGGAGGTCCTTTTGTCTGTTGTCAGACACATCGCCTCTACTTCCTAACTTCATTTGTTTTATTTGGTTTGTTGAAGGGAGTACAGAGAAGGGGGTGTGGTCAGGGAGTCAGGATTCTAGCATCCTCAGTGCCTCTTGGTATCTTTATCATCCTAGATGAGTCATTTAGCTTCCCAGCCTCAGTTATTCCATTTCTAAAATGTCAGCTCTACCAACCCAATGCCCTCCCAATAGCATGCTGTACATACAGGGGACCCACAAGAAATATACATGTGAATGTTAATTTCATAGTACTGTACAGAAATCATAGTGACCACCTCAACTAAAGGCTATGGAGATGAATATTTGTTTTTCTAAGACCAGCAAGTATGGCAGGAAAAAAAAAAAAAAGACTTGAGATGCATGATGGATTCTAAAGATCATTTGGATTCCAAGTCAGTCTGGCTGCTGTGGTGACTACAATGATTCTGGGTATACTCGATTACTATCCTTTCTACTCGGCAGGGGAATAAATCTTTTTATGATTCTCAATTGCATTTAACACCTTGACAATAAAAATGAGAAATTTTGCATGAAGCGTTGATTTACTCATGATTAGAGCTATTGCAGTTCAGACCAAGTTACTGAATTTGATGGCTGAAGAAATATAAGCATCCAACAGTGGGTTGTTCCAAGCGAAAACCACTGTGCTGCTTTCAGAAACATTTGGCGAGAGATTTGTGTGGGGACAAAATAATACCAAAGGCCAAAAATGAACAAATGACAAGCTGGTTATCCATGAATACCCTGTGGAGTCATAGAAGCTGAAAGAGAGATTCTGGCTGTGATTTCAGGGTCATAATTCCTTCTTGGGACTGCATGCAAATTAAGGAAGAGTTGGCATGATGTGACCGTATCAAGGAATTTATGAGTCAGCATAAATAAATAAGAATGCTGACTAGGAGACTAAGTAATTGCCTCTATTTCCTGTCTAACTGCCTATTCTTAAAGTTATACAAGAATCATAAATAATGAAACCTGAACAGTATGAACGCGTGCCCACCAGCTGGAAATTCAAAATAAAATCAGCATTCTGCATGAAGTTTTTAAAGATAAGTTATCAGATATAACCCATTCCATGGACTTTTATCTATTAAAGAAGATATCATAAGCTCCCTCTTGTCAGCAGATAAAAATGAAAGAATTATTTTTAGCCTAAATCTTAGGCACTAAAATATTTTCAGCTTCCGGAGACTGCCAGGATGTTGTAAGGTACATTCGGAAATTTTTGTCTTTGGAGGATAGAGGATTATTTGGGACCAGAAAAGAATGTGTCCCCTCTTGAATTTCACACATTCTGCAACTTACTCCCCCTAAAATACAGATATGATAAAGGCCCCTCCCTTTGAAATATGGGAAACCAACTTTGGCAAACAGTTTTCTTTTAAGGGATATTAAAGAAATGAAGTGACACCTACGTTGTCTATGCCACTATTACTGAACTTACTGTGGTCATAGTCATGGTGACTATCTCTTCTAAAACATTACCAGGATCCTGCTGCAGACGGTGACTGCAGCCACGAAATTAAAAGACGCTTACTCCTTGGAAGGAAAGTCATGACCAACCTAGATAGCATATTCAAAAGCAGAGACATTACTTTGCCAACAAAGGTCCATCTAGTCAAGGCTATGGTTTTTCCTGTGGTCATGTATGGATGTGAGAGTTGGACTGTGAAGAAGGCTGAGCGCCGAAGAGTTGATGCTTTTGAACTGTGATGTTGGAGAAAACTCTTGAGAATCCCTTGGACTGCAAGGAGATCCAATCAGTCCATTCTGAAGGAGATCAGCCCTGGGATTTCTTTTGGAAGGAATGATGCTGAAGCTGAAATTCCAGTACTTTGGCCACCTCATGCGAAGAGTTGACTCATTGGAAAAGACTCTGATGCTGGGAGGGATTGGGGGCAGGAGGAGAAGGGGACGACAGAGGATGAGATGGCTGGATGGCATCACCGACTCAGTGGACGTGAGTCTGAGTGAACTCCAGGAGTTGGTGATGGACAGGGAGGCCTGGCGTGCTGCGATTCATGGAGTCGCAAAGAGTTGGACATGACTGAGCGACTGAATTGAACCTAGTATTTAGTCATGAACTTATTAATCTATTTGGGGTGACTATTTCTGTTGCTACAACTTGCTACATCTTTTTTTTTGTTTGTTTTCTTCAGCAGCTAATTCCTTTGTGCTGGTATGGTGAGAACATTTTCTGTCTACCATCTCAAATTTCAGTCCCTACTTCCCTACCGTGAACAAATGACAATTTTCCTGAGAGCAGGATTATGTCTATCTTGCTCATAGCTCTGTCCTCAACCGCTTATATATAGCAGGTGCTCAATATGCATTTGTGAAGAGAATGACTGAATTGAAATCTCTTTTCTTTTTTCTAATTGAACTATAGCTGATTTACAGTGTTGCATTAGTTTCTAGTGTGCAATAAAGTAATTCATTTATATATATTATATATATCCTTTTCCATATTTTTACTATAACATTAAAAGATATTGAATATATATCCCTGTGCTATACAGTAGGTCCTTGTTGTTTATATTTTATATATAGTAGTCTGTATCTGCTAATCCCAAATTCCCAATTTAACCTCCCCCACCCAACCCCCCACCCCCAACAACTTTCCCCTTTGGAAAACATCAGTTCAGTTTAGTCGCTCAGTCGTGTCCGACTCTTTGCAACCCCATGGACTGCAGCACACCAGACTTCCCAGTCCATCACCAGCTCCTGGAGCTTGCTCAAATTCATGTCCATCAAGTTGGTGATGCCATCCAACCATCCCATCCTCTGTCGCCCCCTTCTCCTCCTGCCTTCAATCTTTCCCAGCATCACAGTCTTTTCCAATGAGTCAGTTCTTTACATCATGTGGTCAAAGTATTGGAGCTTCAGCTTCAGCATCAGTCCTTCATGAATGAATATTCAGGACTGATTTTCTTTGGAAAACATAAGTTTGGTTTCTATGTCTGTTGAGTCTGTTTTGGAAATACGTTTGTTTGTATCATATTTTAGATTCCACATGAGTGATATCATACCATATTTGTCTTTCTCTGTCTGACTTCCTTCACTTAGTATGATCACCTCTAGGTCCTTGCACGTTGCTGCAGATGGCATTACTTCATTCTTTTTATGGCTGAGTAATATTCCATTGTCTCTATGCACCACATCTTCTTCATCCGTCCCTCTGTTGCTGGACATTTAGGTTGTTTCCATATCTCGGCTATTGTCAACAGGGCTGCAATGAAGATTGGGTGCATGTATCTTTTCAAATTAGAGTCTTCTCTAGATATATGCCCAGGAGTGGAACATTTCTAGAGTTAACGTACGATCCAGTGCATCTTTTCAATGCACTGTGAAGGCAAAGGTGGAGGGGACCAGTGTAAGGAGAAATTCAGCAACTGTCCCAATGGTCTCATGAGAGCAAAATTATTTTAGCTCAACTTGGGAGAATCTCTTCCATGTTGTTGACAGCCAGCAACCTGAGGCTCCTGTGAAAGATTGAGACAATAACAACAGTTGAAAGCTTTCTATTCACGAGAGTGAAAATGAAGCTAAGAGGCAAGAAAATCACCTTTTGGGTCAGGGCAGACTGGTATAGTGGTTAAGAGATCCTGGAGTGAGGTGATCTGGGTTCAGATCCTTGGCTGGCCATATGCTGGGTGGATGATGTTTGACAAATTCTTTAATTTCGATGTGCTTCAATTTTATCACTTGTAAATGGGGATGCCTACCTCTTGGAGTGTTGTAAGGATACATGAATGAATACATGTGAAGTGTTTGGAAGACTTCCTGACTCATGATGACTACTGTACAGGCATTCACTGTTTACAGTATTATTATTTACCCTCAAGAAGCCAGCAAGCAGGTCTGCAGGACCAAGGGACCAGAGATTGTTTCTAGGCTGTACCAGTAACTAGCTCCAAGCGCTGATGCTAACATCTCTAGCTTTTTGTCTTTTCATCTATAAAATGAGGTGGTAGGCCACATGGAAGGACTTCTAGATTAAATCCTGTAACAAATGCTTCCCTTCTAAAATGGAGATGCACAAGGGCCATAACAATGATCAACAAGTGTGTAGGTATCACACACATGCAAAGTGAATGTATCAGTACAGGGTGTATTCAGTACTCTATTCATTATAAAACATTTGAATATTAATTTCCAAGTCTGATAAGCCCCACTTACTCCTCAGGTTTAAAATTGAGTGATCACAAAAGGAAATGGAGGATGAGATGGTTGGATGGCATCACTGACTCAATGGGCATGAGTTTGAGTCAACTCTAGGAGATAGTGAAGGACAGGGAAGGCTGGCAGAGTCGGACACGACTCAGTGAACAACAATAAAAGGAAATAAGGCAACTGGAAAAGCTTGTGGATAAAATGGATTGCCTGCTGCCCAGCAGTTCCTTCTTTCTCCTCCACTCTCTTTGTTCATTTCTTTCTTCTCAAACTTTTCTTCCTGTTCTCACTCCAGTTTCATGGGTTCCTATACCTGGAAGCATCTGTCTCATTCTTGATGGCCCCATAATTGAATACATTGCTGTTCTTTTTTTGGGAAATTGGATTGTTCATGTATTTCTTTTTATTCTAAAGTAAAGTATGATCTATTTGTCTTCAGTGGATAACTGTAGCCCAGAATGGAGATATTTAGTAGACTGGTAAAATCTATCATAAATCTACAAATGCATGCAGGACACATGGCTTATGGGAAAAGCATAAAATTAATCTGCTGTGGTCCATGTATCATGTGGGCTTCCCTGCCCACTCATCACTTGAGTGAAATTAGAGGCCAAAGTTTAGAAAACTAGAATACATATACATTTATTTCTTTAGAAAATAGAGTGTGTGTTCACTCAGTTGTGTCCAGCTCTTTGCCATGCCATGGACGATAGCCCACCAGGCTCTTTTGTCCATGGGATTTCCCAGGCAAGAATACTGGAGTGGGAAGTCATTCCCTTCTCCAGGGGGCTCTTCCTGACCCAGGGATCAAACCTGGGTCTCCTACATTGCAGGCAGATTCTTCACCATCTGAGCCACAAGGGAAGCCCTTAAATATAGTGTAGATTTTTCCAAAAAGATCTATTTAGAAAGATAAACAGTTTCCCTCCAAAGCAGAGGACACAGTAGGGGAAGCCAATGACATACTCTGTCAGATCACTTCCTTTTCCTATTACAGAATTGGCTCAAATATTGACTCTGAAAAGATCTATGTGTCTTGATGAATTTCTTAGGACTCCTGTTGAATTGTTCCTCTTTTAACTGGCGATTGAGACTGTGACTTTTATTAATATCAGATAAGAGAAGCATGGGAAAATATATTAGCTTATTCCCTAAGCATAAAGATAGTCATGGAATATTTAGGGTCATCTGTTACATTTATTATTTTGCAATTTGAATATTGTAGCAGCTAATAGATGAACTGGCTGAAATTCATGCTCAACCTATTCATCCCAAAGGATGAATTCTTTGGTTCAAAAAATTTAGAATCAAAGTGGTATCTAGTTATGCAGACAAATCTGTGTGAGTCGTCAACTAGATTAAGAGGAGAAAGTGAACTTTCTACTTATTCCACTTGACCTCATCTGCTGTCTCATTTGTAAAGCATGGAAGCTGAAGAATGGCTCATTTCTGGAAAGAACTATGAGCTGATCATGAAAGATGGATGAGAGCTGTAGAGATATTAACGTGATGGAGTGAAGAATTCCACTGAGATGTCCTTATCCATTTAGTGTCAACCCTGTCCTGCAGAGCAAATGTTCCCTTCTTAGTCATGCCAGAAGTTAAGCACTGGAGCCTGAAGAGGGAAGCCAACAGCAGACTCTGTTCCAGGAACGGTGTTAATAACTTAAAAGAATCATCTTATGTAAATCTCTCGACTCTCTGAATGTCCTTGATTGGCCCCTTCCTCTTTGCTGATTTTCATGGGTGGCTGTACCTTCTGATCACCTGGAGAGCTGTTGTAACTCCAGATCACTCAGTGTACCCCCCCCCCAACACAATTAATTAGAAACTCTGAGGGTGAGACCACAGGGGAAGTATCTTTAAAACCCCCCAGATGATGACTGTGAGTAGCCAAGACTGACAAGGACTGCTCTCAGGCATCTGCTGGACACTGGTCCTCACCAGAGGATGTGGCTCCCTGTACCCCTCTGGAGAGTGACTGTGCTTCTGCCTAGAGCTGAGAGGTGCCCACCTTCTCTTCCCAAACCTTTTCCCCTCTCTTCTCCATAAAAGCCCATAGCTGTGACTGTCTGATCATCTAACTATCCAACCTACTACCCCTCTTTGTTGCCATCATGATCCACCCACCACTGTCACTTCCCCTTAGAAGATTTTAATTCCAGGAGTCTGAAGCCTTGCTAGAATCTGCCTGGAAGAATATGGTCATCGTTAAATTAGAGTGTTTTGCCATTTCCTCTTCAACAAACATTTAACAAATGGTGGCAAAATGTTAACAACTGGTAAATCTGCATGCTAAGTCACTTCAGTCGTGTCCAATTCTTTGCAAAACCATGGACTGTAGTCTTCCAGGCTCCTCTGTCCATGGGATTCTCCAGGCAAGAATACTGGAGTGAGTTGCCATATTCTCCTCCTGGGGATCTTCCAACCCGGGAGTCAAACCCACATCTCTTATGTCTCCTGCATTGCTGGGCAGGTTCTTTACCACTAGTGCCACCCAGGAAGCCCCCCTGTAAATCTAGATAAAGGTAAAATAAATATCCCTGCAGAGGGAAATGGCAACCCACTCCAATATTCTTGCCTGGATGATTCCATGGACAGAGGAGCCTGGCGGCTACAGTCCATGAGGTCGCAAAGAGTTGGACATGACTGAGCAACTAACACACACAAAATAACTATAGAAATTCTTCTTACTATATTCTTTCAAAATAAGAAGCTACCCAAGAAAAGATAACTCAAACAATTTCCGTATAATTAGAAACAAAATAATATTTATCACACTTGGATTACTAAATAACATGATTTAAAAAGGAAGTCATAAAGAAACCTAAGAAATACATAGAACTGAATGTAAATAATACTACACAGAAAAATAAGCTGGAAAGGGAAAAGCAGTCCTGAGGAGGAAATGTAGACATAGCTCTTTGAAATAAACGTATCCAAAAACAAGCAACCTTATCACCAAGCCAATTTTTTTTTTTCATTCTGGTTCTCCTACTGCTTGGCTCTCGATGCAGGGGCCCCCAATTCCTGGTTGAATAGAGAAAGGAGCCCCAGCAAGGCAGAAGTTACCAGGCAGTCACAGAAAGAGAGAAATCCAGGAAAGCAATGCCATAAAGCTGTGTATAAATCCTAGGTTCACTTTCAAGCTACATGTGGAAGGATCTGATCCTGAACTAATGATTGCCGCCCAGGTCCTATGCTGGCCAATGCAAGATAACACTCGCAACAGATCCAAATAGCATCCAAATATACCGAGCAAGGGGGCTTCCCTGGTGGCTCAGATGGTAAAGGATCTGCCTACAATGTGGGTAGACCCAGATTCTATCCCTGGGTTGGGAAGATCCCTTGGAGTATGAAATGGCAACCCACTCGTATATCCTTGCCTAGAAAATTCCATGGACAGAGGAGTCTGGCAGGCCACAGTCCAAGGGGTCTCAAAGAGTCAGACACTAACTGAACACACAGCACACAATACCCCCAAGAACCCTCTGAACGTATGTTAAAAACTGACCAGAATGTAACCTAGCTGATTGTCTACTAAAATTCAAAGAAAAAGAAATCAACATTTTTCCATAGGATTTCACATGACCCAGAGTCTTGTAACATAGTATTTAAAATACCTAAGACACAGTTCAAAATTACCCTGTATGAAAAGACCCAGGAAATCAGAATTCACTTCTAAAAACAGTCAACAGAAAGTAACAGTGAGATGACAAAGATGTTGGAATTAAGTAACAAAGACTTAGAAGCAGTTTTATTAAAATTCTCTAACAAACAATTAGGAACACTCTTAAATACAAAACTAGAAAGTCTCAGAAAAGAAAGAGAAGACGAAAAGTAAAACCGTAAACTTTAGACTGAAATAGACAACTGCAATGAAAAATCTCACTGAGTGGGCTAACTAGCAGATTAGAGGTGAAAAAAGGGCAAATCAGTTAACTTGATAGAGCAATAGAAATTATTCAATCTGAGCAAGAGGGAAACAAATTTTTTTTTTAATGAGAAGTCTTATAATCCTAAGAGAAAAATTTTTTTAAATCCAATGTCTATATCATTAAAATCTCAGAAGAGGAGAAAGAATGTGATGCTGAAGAAAAAAAAAAGTGAAGAAATAATGGCCGAAAAGTTCTCCCAGTTAGAGAAATATATAAACCTGCAGATTCAAGAAGCTCAGTAAATCCCAAATAAGATAATCTTAATAAAATTCATCCCCAGAAATATCATAATTAAAATGCTAAAAACCAAAACAAGGAAAAAATCTTGAAAGAAACCAGAGAAAAAAAATTACCTACACAGAAAACCTTGTTGTTTTGAAATAATAATATATATGCAGAAGTTATCAAAACTATAAAGTGTTCCTATAAACCCTTCACCCAGCTTCCTCTATTGTTAACCCAAGGGAACCGTGAGAGCGTTCTCTGGATGACCAGCTTCAAGAGGAGGAAGACAAAGGCTGTCTTGTTGTGAAGGTCTACCCAGGGTAGACCAGATTCCCCACCACGTTCCAGCCTACAGGGGACGGATCCTTTCATTCAGCCAACTCCATCTTTTTTTTAACATCAAAAACATTTTGTATTGGGGTATAGCTAATTAACAATGTTGTGGTAGTCTCAGGTGAACAGTGAAGGGACTCAGCCACACGTATACAAGAACCCATTTTCCCCCAAACTCCCCTCCTATCCAGGCTGCCACATAACATTGAGCAGAGTTCCATGTGCTATACAGTAGGTCTTTGTTGGTTATCCATTTTGAATATAGCAGTGTGTACATGACCTTCCCAAAGTCCCTAACTATCCCTTCCCCCCAGCAACCATAAGGTTGTTTTCTAAGTCTGTGAGTCTCTTTCTGTTTTGTAAGTAAGCTCATTTATATCATTTCTTTTTAGATTCCACAGATAAGGAATGTCATATAATACTTCTCTTTCTGTCTGACTTCCTGCACTCAGTATGACATTCTCTAGGTCCATCCACGTTGCTGTAAATGGCATTGCTTCATTCTTTTTAATGGCTGAGTAATATTCCATTGTATACATGTAGCACATCGTCTTTATCCATTCCTCTGTTGATGGACATTTAGGTTGCTTCTGTGTCTTGGCTATTGTAAACAGTGCTTCAGTGAACACTGGGGTGCGTGTGTCTTTTGGGGCCATGATTTTCTCTGGATATATGCCCAGGAGTGGGACTGAAGGGTCCTATGGTGGCAGCCAATCCATCTTTGTGCAACAGTGTTTCCCCATGGGCAAAGCAAAGCTTATCCTTGTGCTCCTTACCTTGGAAGATGTTTGGAACTTTTTTGATCCACACCTCCCACCTGAAAGGTTGCTGTTAGCTTAGGTTCTCTCTTTAGAGGTCAGGTATGACAGAGAAGTTCCAAGGAGCAGTTCCTCAGGATACCCTGTTCTTCTCTTTCTCTCGAAAATGAGAATAAACCTCCCCAGAAATTCACTTCACCAAAGGAATTCCCTGGCCCAGCATAACCAAAATGGGCAATAAGAAATGTCCATAGCAAGGGCTCAATTAAATCTTGTATCTACAACGCTGGAAAACAAGATTGAAGTATCTTGTAAGCAGACACATCTTCCAATAAGTGTATTTCTGAAGATACAGAACTATATAGCAAGGTGCCTTTCCCCTTTCTACTGAAGAAAACTTTTTTTGTCCATTACTTTTATTGCTGTTAATTAAGAGATAATACAGTGGTTCAAGTGGAAGCCTGATATAATTAGAATTCTTAGAATAATGTTTTATAACTGTAGATCCTTTAAATGTGAATCTTATCAATTAATTACTTCCATTTTATTCTATTTCTAGGTAGTATAATTAAGGTGTTTTTGTTCTTAACAAGACCCTGAAATTATCCAGAAACATAGCAATAATAATTTTTGATCTTTCTTCTAAAATGAGTTTGAGCTTTTTCTCTTTTGGTTTCATTGCTATCATTTAAGTGTTTATACAGTAACTCCAGTGAAAACCTCATGGGAACATAATTCTTAGGATAATGTTCTGTAAATATGTATTCTGTAAATGTGAATCTCATTAGTAATTAGCTTTCTTTTTATTTGCTTTCCAGATAATGTATAGTATTTCTATTGTTGCTATCTATTAATAACAAGTTTCTTATCTTGATCCACAAACAGAGCAGTGTTTTGTGTCTCTGCTAATTCAGCATTTTCACTCATTTCATTTCAATGCTGTTGTTAAGTCCTCATATAGTCATTCAAGCGGAAGTCTGGTCAGAGTCTTTTCTTAGGATAGTGTGATGAATGTATTTCATTCGAAAGTAAAATTTCATGAGTGAATTATTAACTTTTATTTCTAGATAAAGAAAGATAGGATTTCAGTTGCTGGTGTCAAAAAAATCATTTCCCATAACCTGAACTATGATAAAAGTTTTACATGAGCAGTCACACCACTGGAGGTATTTGAAATTCAAAGTCTATATCTGCTTTCCATAGCCTGCATTTACCCTAGTTGTAAGATTAATATATTTACCCAAGTAAATGTTAGTTTACCCTCTGATGGCGCTCACTGTGCATAGTAAAATCCACAGCCCTCACTATGGACTGCAAAGCCCCAGATGTGCTGAGCTCCGCTGTTCCACTGACCTGTCTCACGCCCACTGAGCTTTGGTCACTCTGTCCTCCCCTAGAGCCTCAACCCACCAAGTCTCTTCCATCTTTTCCTTCATGCTATTCCCAGTATGCCTGAAATGCTAGCCCCCAACCCCAATGATGCCTGTCTCCCCTCACTCTTGTGGTCTCAAATATCCATCTTAGAAGAAGCTTTCACTGAGTTCGCAACCACAATGAGTTCCTCTGTTTCATGACATTCTGAGCTTTGTACCTTTTTATTAGTAGCATTATCAGAATGTGCAGTTGTAAAATTACTCATGTGATCATGTTTGAATGTGTTTCCCTACCTCTGCATCATCTGGGATTAGGTCTGCCTCCTGTTCATGTACCCTGCCCAGTGTTTTCAGAGCATCAAGGGGAGAGTGCTCCTGGCACTTGGTGGGACACTTTTCCTTGCACAGGTGTTTTATGTTTGACTGCAATGACAAAGCATAAAACACAGCCTTCTGGCGCCTAACGAAGCAAGCGTTTCTTTCTCACTCACAAGTTTGTGGATGAGCTGTAGCCTGCCTGGGCTTGGTAGGCCTTGGGTTTCAAGTCAGCTTCCTTCTCTGAGGCCTGCTTGTCATTTGAAGGCCCAGGCAGAAGAGACAGTGGCAACCTAGGCCCAGTCCTCACGGAAGACCGCACAAACCCAGGTGGAAGAGGGGAACACAAGCCGCTTCTCAAAGCCTCTGTTCAGAGCACATGTGCCCACTTTTCTGCACATCTTCCACTGATCAGAGGGCCCAAGGTCAGTGTGATAGAGACATCAACTCCATGCAAATGATCTAACATCACCCATGTCCCTCAGGGGCCATTCCAAAGCCACTCTAGGCCCTGACGCCCTAGATTCCTGCCTTACAGTTAATTTTTTTTAGATTTTTATTTATTTATTTATTTTCAGGTATACTGGGTCTTTGTTGTGGTGTACAGGCTTCTCACTGTGGTGGCATCTCTTGTTGCAGAGCCCAGGATCCAGAATGCAGGCTTTGTATGGGTTCAGAATGTATGGGTTCAGTAGTTCCAGCTCCCGGGCTCTAGACACAGGCTCAGTAGTTGTGGCACAGGGCTTAGTTGCCTTCCCAGACCAGAGATCAAACCCATGTCCCCTGCATTGGCAGGCAGATTCTTAACTAGACCACCAGGGAGGTCCCGGCCTTACAAGCAGGTTCCAGTTAGGAGGCAGCCATGAGCACCCTAGGGGGAGGAACAGTGTGTTCCCAGCATAGCTGTTGGCTTGAGACTCCCACAGAGTGACAGCATTCGGAGCAGGAGAGGCAGAAGGCTTCCTTCAAGGGCCTCAGATCTGTGAATTTCAGAAAGCTCCCGAGCCCACATCAACCCACAGCGTGTCCTTGTAACTCCCCACAGTACTGTGTGAGTCGTCACTTACCTGTGAGCCCTTATTTATGGAGGGCCTAAGGGATGCTGGGTGGTGCCAAGGTAAGGCTGCTGTGTGCCGGGTCTGGGTCAGGCCCTTCCTTTGTAGCTTCCCCTCCTCCCTCCTCCAGCCCACGGAATTTCCTCTTTTGTTTACACTCACCCCATGATTCCCATGGAGCAAGGGACAGAGCCCAGATGATGAGCACAACAAAACAAGTGAAAAAGCGGAATAATTCATGCAAAATCAAGATGTCAAGGACCTGTCACTTGAGCACTGCATTCTGCTGCTCAAGGACTCTTCTGAGCCATTTTAATTGGATCAGATTAGTCAAATCCTGAAAGACTTTACCTAGCCATATGCCAAGAGACAGTCTTTACATAGTAGATAGGTAATCGATATATGTAGAATGAGTGTATAAAGCTATGCAATTAAGTGGTTTGGAGGGAGTGTTTGCATCGAACGATGAACCATAACTAAGAGAGCAATGCCCACACACTGCTCAGTGAAATGACAGCTTTATCACTTGATAACATAATCTTATGATATACTGCTAATATTATCCCCCTATAAAAACACAGACAAGATTGAAATATAACCTTAAAAGCTATGGGAAATCCCATGGACAGAGAAGCCTGGTGGGCTACAGTCTGGGGTTGCAAAGGACACCACTTGGCGACTAAACAAACACATAAGAATAATCAGGCCCAGCGTGGCATCAGAGGGGACGTGGGCCACCTAGGGATCAAGTGTGGGCCTGACCCCTGGTGGTTCTGGTTCTGTTCTTGCCACTGAAACCCACTATCCAGACAGACTTGGCAGGTCACTTAATACCATCGTGCTAGTATTTGAGCTAATCACTTAATTGAGCATTACTCCATTTAATCCTCACAATTTCCTGCTCTTATCAGAGAACAAGAAGTGAGGTTTAGGGAAGCTAAATCATATACCCAATATTTGAGGTGTGTATGTCTGACTTTAGAACTGGTCTGTTCTACCTCGTTTCATTCAGTAGACCCTCAGGCTTTTGTGAACATCAAAAAAGATGTGTATAAAAAGCATTTTTGGAAACGTTGAAACCGACATCAGTTAGTACTACAAATCACCTTGGGACAAACAGAATTTCTTTGGAATTTAACACAATCATAATTTCTTCACGGTGTATTATGGACCCGTTACAAGCGTTAATTTTTGTAATTATCGCACAAGCCCACAAGGATAGTCCTGCTCTAATTTTTAGATGTGAATTACGAATGTTTTGGCAAAACGCTGTTAAAACAGGTATGATAAAGCTGCACAAGCGACGCGAGGGAGCCGCGGCGGCGTCCAGCTTCCTGTGCGTAGATGAGCAGAAAACGGTGGAGCGGGAGGGACTCCCCCGGGACCGTCACTGAATGGGAGCGATGATGCTCCCACAGCACAGGAGTCTTTACTCTGCTCAACAGGGATGTAGGAACGGCGCTGAGTTATCAGAGTTCTCCGAGGGAGGTGAAAAAGAAGCCGAACCCAGGGGCTCCACCGCCAGGGATGGGCTATTCGGGCTCCAGCCCCGAGACTTTTCCTTGCGAGTTTCCAGGGAGATGCGGCAGCGTGGGCGCGTCCCTGACTGGCTCCCGAGCTTTGGGGCTGTGGGTGTGGGTGTGGGTGTGGGTGTGGGTGTATGATCCCTTTCGTCTCTGGGATTGGGATCGCCCCTTACAGTCCAAATGAAAAGATGCCACCTTTGCATCTCTTCTACAAACGCTTACTGAGCTCCTATAACTCGCCCATAGACAAAATGCGGCGGCGATGCCCGCTAAGACCCAACGCCCGCGAGCGCGCGTCTCGCTGTCTCCGGCGAGCGCGGAAGGCAGGGTGCCCGGAACGCCCGTCCGGAACTCGCGGGCGAGCCCCGCAGCCGCGGCGCCCGGCCTGCGCGCGCCCGAGGGCGGCACTGCCCACGCACATGCACACGCACGGGAGCGCCGGGCTCCCGCGTCCCCGGTGCCGCGCCGGCGCCGGCGCAGGGCGCGGGCGGGAGCTCGGGAGTCCGAGCGGGAGGCGGGAGCGGCAGGCGGGGCGGGTGCCCGAGAGCGGCGCTCGTGCATTCGCTCCTCCGCTCCTAAGCCCCGCCCCAGTCCCGCCCACCGCCTTCTCCCGCGCGCGGGCTCCGCGCGCCCCAACCCGCGCGCGTGCGCGCGCGTGCGCAGGCCAGGGCCCTCCGGGGGCGGCCCCGTAGACTCCAACGAAAGCGTCGCAAGGTCCCGGATTAACCCTTTCCCCGCTCGCCCATTTAGAGGCCCGGTCGTGTTCCGTGCCTGCGCAAGCCGGCGGCGCGCCTTCCCCCTGGCCCGCACCGCGCATGCACGGGAAGGGGGGGGTGCCGGTGGGGGTGTTCGCGGCCGGCTAGACATTCTGTGCTCGTGCAGGAGAAGGGCTGCTACCATCAGGGACGTGCACGATTTCCCCCCCACCCCGCCCCCTCCCCAAACTCCAAAAAAAAAAAAAAAATCCAAAACACACTGCCACCCACCGTGCCCCCGCGCCCCGCGTCCATCCCGTCCCCGGCCTGCGTGCAGCGAGCGCGGGGAGCCCACGGCGAGTGTCTGTGGCTGTGCCAGGCTGCAGGTAAGCGCGGGCCGGGGGTGCGGAAGGGGCCCGGGCCGGCCGCGAGGCGGGCGCGGGGGCGGCGGGCGCGGCGGGGCTGCCCGGAAGAAGCGCGTTCTCGCCGCGCTCGGGGGCACCCGTCAGCTCCAGGAGGTGCGGGCGGCCCCGGCGGCGCGGCGCGAGCGGGGCCGGGCGTGGGGCCGGGGCGCTCCGGGGGCCGCGCAGGCCGGCGAGCGGGCTCGGGCAGCGGCCAGGCGGCGACAGTGGCTGCCCCGCGCGCGCGCTCGCCGAGCCTCGGCGGCGGAGTTTATGGCCGCCCCCGCTCGCACCGCCGCAGTGCACCGCGGTGGGGGTGGGGACGGCCCGGAGCCCGGCGCCGAGCGCGGCCCGCCGGGCGCCGCCCCTCGGCGCCGCGGGCCCCGCCGCGCCGCCCCCCAGCAGCCCGCGGAGGAGGGGGCCGGGACCCCCGCGCTCGCACTCCCGGGAGCGCCTGCGGAGCTCGGGAAGCCGGCCGCGCGCCGCCCCCGCCCCCGGCCGCGGGAGGGCGGGGGAGGGCCCGGCGCGAGCCGGCCGGGGAGTGCGCGGGGCGCGAGCTCCGGGCTCGCGGGCGGAGCGGGGCGCGGCGCGGCGCGGCGCGGGGCTGCGGAGCCCGGCCGCACGCCCGTTCCCGATCCCCGCCGCCAGGGCCGCCGTGGGTCCTCCCTCTCGCGCTCGGAGCAGCGGCCCTAGCCCGCGCCGAAGAGCCCGATTCTAAAAGAGAAAACGGCTGGTGCTCCGCCCGGCTTCCCGGGCGGGAGCTTTTGTTCGGGAAGGAATGCCAGCCGCTGGATCCCGTCCCCCACCTCCCGGGCTGAGCGGGATGGTAGCGAGGCTCGGAGAGGTTCCGGAGGTGGCCCGGGTCATGCGCTCAGTTCCTTGCTCCCTTCCCATCCAGAAGCGGCGAGCTCTTGACCGGGAAGTGGTGCCGCCGCCATTGTCGCGGCGGCCCCGGGGTCGGGGAGGCGGCCGGCTGGTCGCCGCGGCTTCTGTAGTTTCGGCTTAGCCGGGGCCCCCGCGCCGGCGCTTTGGAGAATCGACATGCAGGGGCAGCTTCGTCCAGGAGGTGTGGTTGGAGCGGCATCTTGTCCTCCACCTGTAGGGATACTGGCAACGGGGATCTTCCCGTTTGACTCACCTGAACTTAGCAATGGGAACATCTCAACAGAGGGGGGAAAATGGAGATATGGAGAGAGGGAGTGGGACCAAATAACACATAGGCTTAAAAAAAAAAAATCTAAGTATGTTGCCATGGGTACCGTACGCCTCTCCTGTGCCTGGTCCATGCACCTTTATCCCACAAGCTCCAGAGAGAGCGACTGTAGGAAGTAACCCGGTAGGAAGGCTGCCTTCCCTTGGGGGTGGCCTCAGGCTGGGGTGCACCCTTAGAAATTATTCTGCCCAGTCCTCGCACTTGGCAAGTAAGAAAACAGCCTGCCACTTTAGACACCTTAATGATGTTTTTGCTTTTCTGTAGAGGGTTTTCAGGACTCTGGTTCTGCCACGCTCAAGTTTGTGTGGTCACCGTTCAATAGAGAAGGCTTGATGTTTTTCAGGATGTTGGTCTGCAGAATGGAGTTTAAACTGGAAAAAACCTAGAATCCTTTGAGCTTCCCTGTAGGGATAGAGGCAGACACACCTGGAGTTCTCTAATGCAAGCTTCAAGACCAGAGTGATTTAAGTAACTATATACTACATCATCGGAGAAGGCAATGGCACCCCACTCCAGGACTCTTGCCTGGAAAATCCCATGGACGGAGGAGCCTGGAAGGCTACAGTCTATGGGGTCACTGAGGGTCGGACACGACTGAGGGACTTGACTTTCACTTTTCACTTTCATGCATTGGAGAAGGAAATGGCAGCCCACTCCAGTGTTCTTGCCTGGAGAATCCCAGGGACGGGGGAGCCTGGTGGGCTGCTGTCTATGGGGTCGCACAGAGTTGGACACAACTGAAGCGACTTAGCAGCAACAGCAGCACACTACATCATACAGAAGAGTGGACAGAAGTAAACGGCTACTATTCCCTCTCCCCCACTTTTAACTGTTGAGTATATGTACTTTTCTTAACTTTGTCTATATTTATCGATGTAAAAAATAAATAGTCTATGTTTATATAAGCCAAGCCGAAAAAAATGTGGAAGGCTGTGTATCCAGCAGGAAATGGTAGGGGAATGAGGTATTTACCAGCTTTTACTCTATCTGTGCAGCAATCATCCTTGCAAATACAGACAGAGGCTTTGTGAGGGGAAATCCCTTAGTGGTTCCCCAGCCCATCCTTCCCATTCCTGTCGCACACCCCCTCCAGGCTGCCAGTGCTCCAGCCCTTACCTTTTCTCCTTCATATCTGTTCAGAGCTGAACCCGACGCTGCCAGCCACCCTCCTCTTTGTTCCCAACCTGAAAATGGGTACAGGTGCCAGTGACAGGACAAAAAAGGAAAGTTTCTTTTTAAAAATCAATTTTTGAAAACATTCTTGTTTGCAACTGGGGATGAGGAAAGAGCCAACTTTACTCTTGTATGTCCTTTTCTCTTGTAGGACTGGCGTGCCCCTGATCAGAGTTATTCTGATCCGAAGATTTTGGTGTTCAAAGCATTAAGATAATAGCCTGAGTTGTTCATGGTAACTATGACTTTGCATATTAAGTCTTTAGAATCTTATTGGTGTCAGCTTTAAAATGTCTCTCAGTTATGTATTAGCGTTCTTTAGGGGACTAGGTACTTTCCTCATACTTAATGCTTGGTCGAATAAAAGGAAAGCAAGGTTTTTGAAAAGAAACACCTAGGACACATTAATTTTAAAAAGATCACTTCTTTAACACGTGGCAGATGTCTTCTGTGCCAGTTCTATTTCTTTTTCTCATAAAACCCCCGCCTCACTTGTCAAGTGCATCCAGTTCTGATGACACTTTGATCCAGATGACAGATAGACTGGCATCCAGTGGGGAATGAAGCTGCTTGTCACTGCCTTCCCAAATGTCATCTGATTCTCTGAGGGTCCTATTAAACCTTGCCCCTTGTTCAGAAGTGGCCCAACACTGGTGTGAAAAAACTAGAGGACAACACTGAATGGAGTGTTCTGGAAATGATTTCCCTCCCTGGGTCTGCAGGAGTGATCTGTCTCTTCCGTCAAGGAAGCAGAACCTTGAGAGCTGCTAGTTACTTTACTGAATCTTCCTCGGCATGAAATTAGACACAGCAGAGGGCTCTGGCAGATGCTTGCCAGAGACGGTTTTCTTAAACCTTGAAGCTGAGTTGTCATTATTACCTCTAGTTGAAGCACTGGTTTTGGAGCTAGAGTGCCTGGATTTGCTAGAGCTAGAGCCCTGTTGGTCCACTAAATAGCTAGAATATTGGGCAGGTTCCTCAGTTCATTGGTAAAGTAGGGTAATAACAATGCCTATCTCTCAAGGTCACTTGATCACTGCCTTTGTGAAGACATGAAAAGCGTGTAGCACAATGCCAGGCACGTATTGCGTGCTCAGTAGGAGTTGTTATTATGAGTAAGCATAAGCTGACTACAGTGAAGATAAGTAGAAGGAACTGTGGAAATCCCTAAATTTGGATCTGTCTTTTCTCCTCCTATTCTTGAACCCCTCCTGACAGTGACTTTCTGAAATTGTTAGGGACCGGAAAGTGATCAGAAAATGAAATCTCCCTGAAATTTTTATATGGAAAAGTACTGTCCATAATGACCAAAATTCTTTTTCTTTATAAACATTTTCTTGTAGGAGTTTTTCATCAGTATGTCTGAAACCATTAAATATAATGACGATGACCATAAAACTCTGTTTCTGAAAACACTCAACGAGCAACGCTTGGAAGGAGAATTTTGCGACATCGCGATTGTGGTCGAGGATGTGAAGTTCAGAGCGCACAGGTGTGTTCTCGCTGCCTGCAGCACCTACTTTAAAAAGCTTTTCAAGAAACTTGAGGTAGATAGTTCCTCAGTAATAGAAATAGATTTCCTCCGTTCCGATATATTTGAAGAGGTCCTGAATTACATGTACACGGCAAAGATCTCCGTGAAAAAAGAAGATGTTAACTTAATGATGTCATCCGGTCAGATTCTCGGCATCCGGTTCCTGGATAAACTCTGCTCTCAGAAGCGGGACGTGTCCAGCCCGGACGAAAACAACGGTCAGTCGAAAAGCAAGTACTGCCTGAAGATCAACCGCCCCATTGGGGATGCTGCCGACCCTCAGGATGACGACGTGGAGGAAATCGGAGACCAGGACGACAGCCCCTCGGATGACACGGTAGAAGGCACCCCCCCGAGTCAGGAGGACGGCAAATCGCCCACGACGACGCTCAGGGTGCAGGAGGCCATCCTGAAAGAGCTGGGCAGCGAGGAGGTACGGAAGGTCAACTGCTACGGCCAGGAGGTAGAGTCGATGGAGACCCCCGAGTCCAAGGACCTGGGGTCCCAGACCCCTCAGGCCTTAACATTTAACGACGGGATGAGTGAAGTGAAGGATGAGCAGACCCCAGGCTGGACCACGGCGGCCAGTGACATGAAGTTCGAGTACCTGCTGTACGGGCACCACCGGGAGCAGATCGCCTGCCAGGCGTGCGGGAAGACGTTCTCGGACGAAGGTCGGCTGAGGAAGCACGAGAAGCTGCACACGGCCGACCGGCCCTTCGTGTGCGAGATGTGCACCAAGGGCTTCACCACGCAGGCCCATCTGAAGGAGCACCTGAAGATCCACACGGGCTATAAGCCCTACAGCTGCGAGGTGTGCGGCAAGTCGTTCATCCGCGCCCCGGACTTGAAGAAGCACGAGCGGGTGCACAGCAACGAGCGGCCCTTCGCCTGCCATATGTGTGACAAGGCCTTCAAGCACAAGTCCCACCTCAAGGACCATGAGCGCCGTCACCGCGGCGAGAAGCCCTTTGTGTGCGGCTCCTGCACCAAGGCCTTCGCCAAGGCGTCCGACCTGAAGCGGCACGAGAACAACATGCACAGCGAGCGCAAGCAAGTCACCCCCAGCGCCATGCAGAGCGAGACCGAACAGCTGCAGGCGGCGGCCATGGCTGCGGAGGCCGAGCAGCAGCTGGAGACCATCGCCTGCAGCTAGAGGCGGGGGACCGGGATGCGCATGCGCGCGGCAGGGATGCTCAGCATCCTTGATCCGCATCCGGCATCCCGACCCATGAACGCCAGCCGCCACATTTCGGTGGAAACTTACGGAGAACTTGTACTCGCTGGACCTAAGGCAGTGCTTGGTTGGGTGTTTCAAAAACTTTGCAAGGAAATAACCGTTCCTTGGTTCTGACCAAACTGTTTCACTGTCCCGTCTGGTGTCTTGTATTAATGTTGCCAGTAAGCACCCGGCCCCCGCCCCCCGCCACCTTTTTTTTCTTTTTTTTTTTTTTAATGATTTCTGATTTTAATTTGAGAACTCCTGGGCCCAGTTCAGAAGTGAGAGACTTCTGTCCCTTTTTAAAAGTCCCCCTCTCCACCTGCTGCACCAGGGAGTGCACCGTTCAGAGTGATAATTGAGTGGATTGATTTCCTGACCATCACCATTCTGTGTGACTTACAGGTCACAGCGACATTTTTAAGAACTTTAGTAAAAGTACTTCGTGTAGACGCAGGAAATACGGGTGGATGGTTGACCAAGAACCCTGCGTGCACGGATAGGAAAACAAGTTCTGGAAATGCAAAATGTTGTCAGATTTATATATTTGGTTTGTTAATTTTCTATCACTTGTTTTTCATGGTTTTTGTGGACAAATAATGGTTGCTTTGCTGAAGTGTTTCTTCATCCTTTTTGATTGCCCGTACCAGCCCCTAAAGATGTCACAGGACCTAAAGGCATGTCAGTTGCTTGAGGGCTGAGTTTTTTCACTCTTATTTGGGGTATTGCTACTCTGCAGCTGATGGGGTTTGTGGGCTGGACCAGTGGTGAGAGGGTTAGAAAAGGGAGTGTAGGAACCTGGTTCTCAGAGACAAGGTTTGCACATTTGCAACAAGTCCAAGATTTCTTAGATCAAAATAATTCCTGATTTTGAAATTGGATTTTTGTTTAGGATCAAAATTAGGCCAAGAGCAGGTATACCTCTTTGGGTACGTTTGTGTAACTTAAAAGAGTGTCATCAAGCTTTTGGGCTCTCGGTAGCACGTGATTATCCATAAAGAAGATGCGATGTCCTTCCGGAAATCATTATGTTTAAAATCTTTTACCTGTGTAAATAGTACAGAAGCGTTGGTCTTATGTATCTCAAGTACAAATAGACAGCTGCACTTTTTTTGCACATGGGATTAACAATATCTCCATCAGAAACAAACAGTCTGTTTTTAACCAATATTAAAGATTGTCCAAATGTTTATGTTCTTGAAGTATATTTCATCACTGGTTACAGTTTTAAGTGGAAGATGATTGCCTTTTCATAGCCATAAACTGAATTATAAGTGCTGTTCCAATTCTGGTGTACGAAATTTCTTTTTAAACATTTCTTTAGGAATACATTGAAATACCAACAATAGTTTGAATTATGTTCTGTAATAAAGAATTAGTTCTTTTAGAATGTACCATTTTCAAAAAATGTCGATTTTTAAAATTTATTTTTGGTTGCTAGGGTTTTTTTTTCCTCTTAAGCTACATTAAAGTAATTTCATTTCCTAGCTCGTTGCATTAACACCTGTAATTATTATTATTGTGAGAGAAAGTTTATTTTTTAAACTGGTGTATATGTTATGCCCATGATTGTAGGATGAAGATGTTACCTTTTTAAGAATCTTATTTATTGGTAAATGTTTAATTTAGTTTAAAACTAATTTAATTTCTTTTCTTAAATGTTGTTTATTTTCTCCCAAAAGCAGTTGTGTCGCTGTGTTTATATGCTCTTCATAGAAGGGGAACCGATTGCTGTTCCTAGACTGTTTTAACCAAAGCAAAGGAAAAGTGATCTAACATCTTGTGGATGGCTACTTCAACAAATCATACCGGGGGCCTTTGTTTTTGTATATAAAAGAAAATATACTTCTGTCATTCCTGTTTTTGTTTTTTTCCTAGCAGCCTGTCACACACCCAGGTTTCTACCCAAGTGCATTTTCTATACTATCTTCATCTTGGCTATAAAGAGTTGCAAGTTCCCCATGTGGCATTAACCTTCACTGAAACCACATAATCGCAGTGGTATCCCCAAAAGAAAGCTCTTTCAGCACTTTATTTGCATCGTGTAAATATGTGTCATTGCTCGTATTTTGCATGAGAAATATATTTGTGTTGTAATTTCCACCACCGGTGCTGGGCTCATCTGTGTTTAGGGTGCATGTTTTTGTTGTGTTCTGGGCAGCGAGGTTGTGACATGGCAGCTCTCCTGTCTCCTGGTCATGAAGCCTGCCTCTCTCCCACCTAGCTGGCTATAGTGTCCTGTGGATGGTGACGCCCTCATGTCCAGCAGTTCTAGGGTACCTCCCTTCCCAGCCAGTTCCTTCTGAAACATGCTTACTCTGAATCTGCCTTGTGAGAAGGAAGGAAATGGCCAATGTCAACATTACTACTTTGTTTTACCAAGTATTAGAATGAAAATATATATAATACTTTAATATTCTTTAAAGGTACATTTTAATCCTTTGAAGTTCTCATGCTCATGCTCACTCTGTTACCCCACCAGGCTCCTCTATCCATGGGATTTCCCAGGCAAGACTACTGGGTGGGTTGCCATTGCCTCCTCCAGGGGATCTTCCCATCCCAGGGAACGAACCTACATCTCTTTTGTCTCCTGCATTGCAGGTGGACTGTTTACCAGCTAAGGCATCAAGGAAGCCCTTTGAAGCTGCAACAGTATCATTAAAGAATCACTTTTTAAAAATTTATTTATTTTTAAAGCCCACAAAGCATCCAAGTGTCTACCTGGTTCTAGCCTGGCAACTCAGAATTGGAGCCGCATTTGGGGTACATCCCTGGTGGTTTTTCTGATGGCCCCTAGCATTGGGTGGGTATGCTGCTGTCTTACAGCAGTATCAGACGTCATTTAATTTTAAAAAATGCTGTTTGTTGTTTTGGTTGCCCTCTGAGGTTTGGTGCCTTTTAGCAAGGTATAAAACAAATGGGACCATTTGGCTAGACTGAGAGCTTGGGACACCATTGATCTGAGATGGTCCCTACCGATAGGTGTGTAGAATGTAAAAGGAAGATAGCAGCTTCCCATGCACATTGTTGGGGAGATGCATGTTATAATAGGATTATGTCCCATGGCGGAACTCCCATGGGACTGATGCCAGGGAGGTCAGTCAAGATGGGGTCCTTGGCTTCCTGTGGCTGGTGGACTTCACTGTGCATCACACAAGAAGTGTGTTACCACTTCTTTTTGAGTCTTGTGATCAGGGCCACCAGTCTGAAAGTGGGGTGTTTTGTGTTCACTTGTAGCTTACTGACATTCAAACAGTCCTGCTGGGCAGTAAATACAGTGAGACTTGCCGTGCTGATGTGACAGCTTCCTTCTTTCATTTAGGGGCATGACTATAAGTATCGGTTCCTGAGTCTACCTTTCACTTGTGGAGCAGGTGCAGGGTTCTCTGTCCACTGTTAGAACCACTTTTTCATTATATGAAAACCGTCTACTTTTTTTTTCAATTTGTTCAAAGAGAATGTCTACAAACATTGATGGTAGCTTTTATGCCAACTTGCATGGCTTCAGTAATGATTGAGGAAGGGAATTTTAGACAGTCTAAAATGTAGGTAATCTGCCTTCTCATTAACTTGATCACAAATTCAGAATTGTTAGAAATCACAGAGGTCACTATCAAGTCAGAATGATAGTAACAAATTCCTCCTATTCTGTTGTGGCGGGGGGGGGCGGGGGGGGCGGGCTATGGTGGTGTTTATGAGAGTGATTCTGGTTGATGTAGTTTCCAACTTCATGGATTATGTTGCGTAAGGTTGTCTATAATTTAGTCATGTGTATGCATGCTCAGTCATGCCAACTCTGCAACTCCATGGACTGTAGCCTGCCAGGCTCCTCTGTCCATGGGATTCTCCAGGCGAGAGTACTGGAATAGGTTGCTGTGCCCTCCTCCAGGGGATCTTCCCGACCCAGGGATCAAACCTGTGTTTCCTGCATTAGGTCAGTTCTTTACGCTGAGCCACTGGGGAGGCCCAACTTAGTCTTTGTGTGCTGTGCTGAGTCACTCAGTTGTGTCCGATTCTTTGCAACCCCATGGACTGCGGCCCTCCAGGCTCCTTTATCCATGGGGATTCTCCAGGCAAGAATATGAGAGTGGATTGCCATTCCCTCCTCCAGGAACTTAAATCTTTGGGAACCTAGAATTAATTTTCTCAAGTAGTGGTGTTAGTGGTGATTAATTCCCCCAGCAGATGTAAAGGCCTTTTGTGTAAGTGGAAATGAACTAGTTTAACAGAACTTCTGGTCTTGAATTCTGAGTTAGGAGTTAAGGAAAAAAGGGAGAACAACTCTCAGGTTCCTCTCTGCCCTTCACCTTGAGCATTTGTCTGCCTCTCTCTCTCTTAACTCCCCATCCCCACCAAACGTAAGGGAAACAAATAAAGACATCTAACTGCAGGCAAAGTGACCGCTGAAAATCATTCCAGGGACAGACAAGGGCCTAAATGTATTCCCTCCTTCCTTCTAATCCTCCACTGAAACCCATGAGCACTCGAAATTGTAGGGATTCCCTGCCCCCTGGTGAACACCCATTCCTGTCCTGGGACCTCTAACTGCTCCCTGTGGCTTGAAGTCTGTATCTGTTTTTTGCCTACCTCCTTGAACCTTCTTCCCCTTGGAACTATTCAAAATTGGTTTAACTCTGCTTGAGAAAGCTTTAGGTACGTGAGGATAAGTGTGTGTGAGTAGTGGTGTCTGACTCTTTGTGACCCATTTGAGGCTCCTCTGTCCATGGGATTCTCCAGGCAAGAATACTGGAGAGGGTAGCCATTCCCTTCTCCAGGGCATCTTCCCAACCCAGGGGTCAAACCCAGGTCTCCTGGATTGCAGGCAGATTCTTCACCACCTGAGCCACCAGGGCAGCCCATGGTGAAGATAGCATGTCCTTAATTCAGCGTGTATTAAGCATTGTGTGAGGCCAAGGGCTGAACCCTGAGATACAAAGGGAGATTTGGCCCCTGGCTAGTAGGGTAGCCCTTTCGAAGTCTTGTCTTAAGCAATCTTAAAAAACAAAGATGGCGTTTGCCTCTGATTCCTTAAAGATCACCATACTTATCTTATCTCAGGGGCCCTGGGTGTGATTTATCTGGATTACAACAGATTTCATCAGTTGTGACTGTTTGATTTATTCCAGAGATGCTCCCAGTTACCTTTCTTCACATAAATCTTTTCAGTATAGCAAGGAGGGATGGTAGGTTCACAGGAAGAATTTTCAAGTCAGACTTGAATTGGACCCCGATTCTCCTTTTCAATTAATGTGTGTGTTTAGGCTTCCCCAGTAGCTCAGTGGTAAAGAATCCACTTGCAGTCCAAGAGACGCAGGAGATGAGGGTTTGATAGCTGGGTCAGGAAGATCCTCTGGAGGAGGAAATGGCAACACACTCCAGTATTCTTGCCTGGAGGATCTAATGGACAAAGGAGCCTGGTGGGCTCTCAAAGAGTCGGCATGATTGAGCAACTGATCACATCACATCACATACATTTAGGCAAATTCTTAGCTGCCCTGAGCCTTCATTTCATTATTTCTAAAACAGTTGATTGGGATTTCTTCTTCATGGTCTGCTGCAAAAATTAGTGATAACCAGTACACACCTACTGCTTTTGAGGTGCACCAAAAGTGTTCCCTGCTTAAGGGGCGTTCTGCATAGAGAAGCAGAAACAAGATTGAATTTCTCTTGACTCTGACATCTGTCAGTCATTGGCCATAAGCTGTCAACCTAGATCTCACTTAGTCTTCTTATCAGGTGATACCTGTAGAAGATGTTTATCTTAGCATTTCTGTAATCTTCAACCAGTTCACAGCCTTGTCCTCACAAATTCCTGTATTCCTCTAAGAGTTGTCTTTGGTTCTATAGTCTCCCATCCTTTAAGTGGTTCGTGGGAGTGTGGTTAAGTGTAAACACTGGTCTCCAGATGGCTCCCTGCTATTCGGAAATATCTGTGATGGCAGAGTCAGAATTGCAGTTTTGACAGCTGGCTTATGAGTTTCCTCTCAGAAATCATGCATTTGGGGAGATATGCTTACATGTACTATTCAGATATTGTATGTATTTGGCCAACACCTGACCTTTGCCTTTCTAGTTTGCCAGAATTCCAGGATGACTTGTTGCATTCTCACAAAAGGGACTTACACTACTGCTCAGGAATTCGGGTCTTTTTTTAGTTCCAGAATACCGTGGTATTGAATCACTTTGCTTTTCTCTTTGGAGGATATTTCCATAGATCTTACATAAAACTACTTTTTGTAGATTAAGATTAAAGAGTATTGGTTAACAAATGCTTCCTGGATGTCTCGTGTGTGTGCCAGGCCTTGGACTGGACACTGGGAGCTAAAAGTGAACAGGACCGAATCCTGTCCCATTCTCATGAAGCTTTCGTTCTAGGATGGAGTTAAACAATGACTTTCCCAAGTTTTACTAAATTTTACAAGAAATCATAAATGTGAAAAATGCTTTAGAAACTCTGTTCTCACGTGTATTTCAGTGCAGTTAATGGAATATACTTTAGGATGTAAGTAAACATTTTGAATGCATAGTCATGAAGTTTGGTTGTCCAAAAGAAACATTCTCAGATGACTTTTGAATGTATACTAAGGAAATATATTTGTTCAATGTGACCATTTTCATAGAATGGTTCTCAACTTTTCTCACTGATACTGGATTTTGGAACTAGGTGTGTAAAAAGAGACTATGGTTTACTTCTTAAAGATAATGAATGCTGTTATCAAATAAGAGTACTTAGGTACTTCCCTGGTGGTCCAGTGGCCAAGACTCTGCATGCAGGGGGCCCAGGTTCCATCCCTGGGACCTAGATCCCACATGTCACAACTAAGACCCAGCACAGTCAAATAAATATATATATATATTTTTTAAACTGTACTGATGTAGAGAAAATTAGGAGAGTAAAAGCATGATAACTTGGGCTTCCTACAGCATTGAACGAGGATAGTAATACCTGGGAAGAAGGGACCTCTATGAGCAATACAGGATATCCAACTGAGATTCATGAGGTCTTCCTTTAGAGTGCACAGGTCAGGGCAGGGTAGCAAGCAAGCTAAGGGAAACATGAAATCTCATCTGTTGCTTTTAGGTCCCCATGAGGTGCCCTACCATTTCGATGGAGCTCTGTGCAAAGCATCCTGTGCTGTTCCACTTACTTGGAATGTGGTTATTTTTTTGGTTTCAATCAGAGGGCAGAAGTCTTTTATAGATGATTCCTATACGTGATTCTTACAGATCATGGCTATTTCTTTTCCTTTTTTTTTTTGTTGTTGTTTTCACCTGTGGCTTTGAACTTCTGTCACTGGATACCAAGAGGATCAGGAATTAAAGCATAAAAACTAGCACATGTTGAATGTTTACCAGGTATCAGGCACTATACAGACAATCTCTTTATATGATTTCTGATGACTCTTGGGTACGCATTATTATGGATTAAGATGTCCAGATTCAAAGAAGTTATAAATGCTGCCAACATCAAATTGTTTTCAGAGCCATGACTGAGGGACCAGTCCATCTGCCTCCAGGGCCTGTGCCCTTAGTCACTGTGTTATATGCCCTCCAACAAGCAGAGGAGCAACTCTGACCCTGCCCACGTTCTTACCACGCTCAGCCCATTGTTAGGGGAGCAACTGGAGGACAGAGGGAGCATTTATGTAAACTGCTGCCTCTAAGTTTGTACAATAAATTAGTACCAGTATTTTAATTTCTGTGCATGTTTCCCATGCAAGGGGCCTAAATACTAACCTACATTGTTTTGTCTCTTTTCCAGTCTGGAGGCTGCCCCCAAATAATGTGGAAAACTGCAGACAGAATGTCATGGATGATTGCAAAATAACAAAGCTAGCCGTCTGCTTTCTTTACACGTCCCGTTATGCAGTGAGCCAGGGAAATCCCACCAGACCAGAGACCATCGACTTTGGCACCAGGATTAACTCTTTATCTGTATAAAAATGGTTACCTATGTCAGGAGTTCTCCCATCCACTCCCTTCTCTCTGAAAGGTGCTAGAAAACTTGAATTCAGGTTCTATCTCTACTGTTTTCAAGCTGTCACCACTTTGGGCTGGTTGCATAATCTCTTAATTTCTGCAGCCAAAATGCAAACAGTGATTCCTTGCTCAGCTGACTCCACTCTTGCTTAATATTTCAAAGATAAATTCACTTTTTGCATAATTTAACAGACAGGAAGTTTAGCTTTAAAATGTTTTGCAAGATCAAATATAATTGGTTTAAAATGTTACCGGCCTCAAACTGGATGACCTGTAGAGAAGGTTAGACGGATAAGAGGAAACTAATTACACTTCATTCATGTACATTTAATTAAGTGAAAGGTGTGTGTATGAGGACAGGCTTTTTCTAAATCTTAGAATATTTTAGCTGCTCTTATGTAATCTTCCAGCAAGCTTTCAGCCAGTCTGAAGCAGAAAGTATTAACCAGATTGGAAGGCTACTGGATCAATTGGTCTGATAAGCATAGATAAGATTATATTTGATAGTCTGTAATAAAACGTGGCATTGAGAATTGAGGAATGAAAAATAGTAGGGGTGAATTAATTTTAGGTGCTATGTAACTAATCATTATTTCCCAAAACTCACTTCTTTGAATTATGAGGCCATAAGAGTTTCCTTGATTTTTTCCCATGTAAATTTAGTGAACATCCATCTCATATAGATACAAAATTAAAGAAATATAAAAATTTATTTTTCTTTGTGATGAGAACACTCAGGATTTACTCTCCTAAAAACTTTCATATTTAACATATACCAGTGTAAATTATCATGTTGGGTATCACATCCCTAGTATTTATTTATCTTATAACTGGAAGTTTGTACATTTTGACCACTTTCATCCAATTTCCTTCCCCTCCCATTCACCTCTGATAACCACAAACCTAATCTCTTTTCCTATGACTTTGTTTCTGAGGTATAATTGACCTACAACACTGTTAGTTCCTGGTCCATGACATTGTGATTCAGTATGTTCATCCATTACAAAATGAGCATCATGGTAAGTCTAGTTACCACCTGCCACCATACAAAGATGTTAGGTAATTATCGACTCTACTGCCCACACTGAACATTTCACACCTGTGACTCATTTATTTTGTAACTGGAAGTTTGCACCTCCTTATCTCCCTTACCTATTTCTCTCTCCCCACCTCCCCTGGTCAACTACCTGTTTGTTCTCTTTATGACTGTTTCTGTTTTGTTATGCTTATTCATTTGCTTTGTTTTTTAGATTCCACATATAAGAGAAGTCAGGCATTTTACCAGGCATGAGATGATATCTCCTTGTGGTTTTAATTTGCATTTCTCTAATAAGCAGTGAAAGTCGCTCAGTCATGTCTGACTCTTTGCGACCCCATGGACTGTATACAAGCTGAAATACGGGAGTGGGTAGCCTTTTCCTTCTCCAGGGGAAACCCAGGGTTTGAACTCAGGTCTCCCACATTGCAGGCAGATTCTTTACCAGCTGAGCCACAAGGGAAGCCCAAGAACACTGGAGTGGGTAGCCTATCCCTTCTCCAGGGGATCTTCCCAACCCAGGAACCGAACTGGGATCTCCTGCATTGCAGGCAAATTCTTTACCAGCTGAGCTACAAGGAAGCAATGAATTGAGCACCTTTTTTATGCGCCTGTTGGCCATTTATATATTTTTGGGAAAATGTCTATTCAGGTCCTTTGACTATGTTTAATTGGATTATTTGGGGTTTTCTTAGAGTTTTAATTTGATTTTTTTAACTGAAGCATAGTTGATTTACAATGTTGTGTCAGTCTCTGCTGTACAGCAAAGTAACTCAGTTATATTTTGTTGTTGTTCAGTCACTAAGTTGTGTCCAACTCCTTGTGACCCCATGGACTGCGGCACACCAGGCTCCTCTGTCCTTCATCATCTCCCAGAGTTTGCTCAAATTCACGTCCACTGAGTTGATGATGCCATCTAATATCTCATCCTCTGCTGCCCCCTGCTCCTCCCACCTTCAGTCTTTCCCAGTATCAGGGCCTTTTCTGATGATTCAGGTCTTTGCATCAGGTGGCCAAAGTATTGGAGCTTCAGCATCAGTCCTTCCAATGAATATTCAGGATTGATTTCCTTTAAATTGACTGGCTTGCCATCAAGCAAGACCCATCCAAGGGACTCTCAAGAGTCTTCCCCAGCAACACAGTTGGAAAGCATTCATTTTCCAGTGCTCAGCCTTCTTTATGGTCCAACTCCATACTTACTGCACTTTATTACAAGCCAGGTTCCATAGGAGGAGCCTGGAATACAGTGAGAATCCTCCTAATTGAGTGAGGGAAGAAAGATCTGTAAGCAATTGTAGTTTCATGCAAGGGGAGTATGGGCATGAGGTGCTGGTGGTCCCCCACAGGGAAAGAGCACCCAATTCATACTTGGGGTGAGGGGAGGTTCCTGGAGAGAAGGATTTCTGCATACTAACTACATTACATGTGGTCTCCGTATTGATTTCTAGTAGGCATCTTGGATATGACAAATTCAAAATCGTCCTCCTGACTTGACCCTCAGATCTCCCCACTCAATCTTTCCTGTCTTATCGAATAGCAACCCCATCCTCCCACCTGTTGAGGCTATAAAACCTCTTCTTTCATTTGCATCCTACATGTTAGACACCAGAACCCCCTACTGGCTTAGCCTTCACAATGAAGCCAGCATCTGACCACCCTAGTTCTAAGTTCTCTCTTGCCAGGAAATTACAGTGATCTCCTCCTAGGCTCCCCTGCTATATCTTACTAGTGGAAATTTATTTTGTTTGTTTTCTCTTTCCACCACTGGAATACAAACTCCATTATAATTGGAATTCAGTCTGTTTTATCCCTTACAGTATATGCCCTAGATAATCCTAGACCTGTGTAAATTTCTCTTGACATTTTTGAGTATGCCTTCCAGACATTCTTCTCTGCTTTTATGCTTGTGCTTAGTTGCTCAGTCATGTCTGACTCTTCATGACTCCGTGGATTGTAGCCCACCAGGATCATGTATCCATGGAATTTTTCAGGCAAGAATACTGGAGTGGGTTGCCATTTCCTCCTCCAGGGAATTTTCCTGACCCAGAAATTGAACCTGTGTCTCCTGCATTGCAGGTGGATTCTTTAGCCATCGGGGAAGCTTCTTTTAAGCTACCTTCTATTCTGTATTTAAAATATATTTAAATAAACATAGGATCATGTTATATACCCTGTTTTTACCAAGCTTTTTTCATCGAACAGCATTTTTCAGTAGCAATACTGTTCTTGCACAGTATAAATTTGTTTTTGTGTAGTATTCCAGTATTTGAAATAGATTATTTATTCAAGCTTTTATTTCCCTGGTGGCTCAGAGGTTAAAGTGTCTGTCTGCAATGCGGGAGGCCGGGGTTCGATCCCTGGGGGGGAAGATCCCCTGGAGAAGGAAATGGCAAGCCACTCCAGTATTCTTGCCTGGGAAATCCCATGGACACAGGAGCCTGTGGCCTACAGTCCAAAGGGTCGTAAAGAGTTGGACGTGACTGAGCGACTTCACTTCACTTTTAACTTTTCTGTGTGTCCAAAGCTCACCATTCTGACCAAATATTTATTCACATCTCAGCACAGGATATGTCCCTCAGATTTGTCTTAGGAGGTAGACTTGTTGATGTTCAGTTGCTAAGTCATGTCTGACTCTGTGACCCCATGGACTGCAGCAAGGCAGGCTCCCCTGTCCTTCACTATCTCCCAGAGTTTGATCAGATTCATGTCCATTGTGTTGGTAATACTCTCTAACAATCTTATCCTCTACTGCCCCCTTCTTTTGCCCTCAATCTTTCCCAGCATCAGGGTCTTTTCCAGTTAGTAGGCTCTTCACATCAGGTTTACAAAGTATTGGAGCTTCAGCTTCAGCATCAGTCCTTCCAGTGAATATTCAGGGTTGATTTCCTTTAGGATTAACTGGTTTAATCAAGATAAAAATCACTTGTTGGGTCAAGATATATAAAAAAATTAAGTCTTGTTACCAGCTGCCAGTTTGCATCTCAGAAAGGTGGTATTATTTATATTTCTACCAGTTTCATACAATTTCTTTTAACACTTACACTAGCAGGTGTCAGTTCAGTTCAGTTCAGTTCAGTCGCTCAGTCATGTCCGACTCTTTGCAACCCCATGAATCGCAGCACGCCAGGCCTCCCTGTCCATCACCAACTCCTGGAGTTCACTCGGATTCAGATGCATTGAGTCAGTGATGCCATCCAGCCAACTCATCCTCTGTCATCCCCTTCTCCTCCTGCCCCCAATCCCTCCCAGCATCAGAGTCTTTCAGTGAGTCAACTCTTCGCATAAGGTAGCCAAAGTATTGGAGTTTCAGCTTTAGCATCATTCTTTCCAAAGAAATCCCAGGGCTGATCTCCTTCAGAATGGACTGGTTGGATCTCCTTGCAGTCCAAGGGACTCTCAAGAGTCTTCTCCAACACCACAGTTCAAAACCATCAATTCTTCGGTGCTCTGCCTTCACAGTCCAACTCTTACATCGACACATGACCACTGGAAAAACCATAGCCTTGACTAGACGGACCTTAGTTGGCAAAGTAATGTCTCTGCTTTTGAATATGCTATCTAGGTTGGTCATGACTTTTCTTCCAAGGAGTAAGCGTCTTTTAATTTCATGGCTGCAATCACCATCTGCAGTAATTTTGGAGCCCAAAAAAATAAAGTCTGACACTGTTTCCACTGTTTCCCATCTATTTCCCATGAAGTGATGGGACCGGATGCCATGATCTTCGTTTTCTGAATGTTGAGCTTTCAGCCAACTTTTTCACTCTCCACTTTCACTTTTATCAAGAGGCTTTTTAGTTCCTCTTCACTTTCTGCCACAAGGGTGGTGTCATCCGCATATCTGAGGTTATTGATATTTCTCCTGGCAATGGGGTTATAGAAATAGCTTCAGTTTTTCATGATAAAGTGAAGAAACCAATAATAATTTGATCCTTTGAAGATAAGAATCTTCCTTTTTCAGTCTATTGCATGCTCTGTATGGTATCATATTCAGTTTAATTTTGTGAAAGTCACTTAAAAGGGGTGGAATAACCTTTTCAATGGTTTCCTGGAGAGTCTTTAAGACTCTCATTTAGAAGGTTCCTATAAAAAAATTTTTTTTACTTAGGAATGAAATTTTTCATTAATATATTACCCATAACAACTCATACCCATAATACTACTGGATGTTTTCTGTAAAAAATTCTAAATATTATCTTTATTTTTATAATAATAAAAAATTAATGCCCAGTATTTTGTGGAAGGCACCCTGATAAACAAGGCATGACTGCCATTTGCTTGCAAGTTCTACTTTTTGTATTTAGACACCAGAAAATTCTACTAGTATTGTCATGGAATAATAAGGATGAAGGTAGATTTAGTGCTTAAGAGTTTCAATCTTGCAAATTGCACTGAGCAAATAAAAGATTGGTCACTTAATCAAAAACTTTGGTAAAGTAACATGTACCTTAAACATTTATAGGTAAACCATTTAAATGTACATTCTTTTTACCTCCATATGATAGAAGCTCAAGACATTTCTTGTGGATTAGATGATTAGGTTGTCATAATCTTAATAATTCATAACTGTAATACTACTATTTTCTTTAAAATAGAGTTTAAGCCCATTGTTGGTTTTGAAATTTGGTTTATATTTAATTTTTAATTTTAATAGTTGTATGAAAGCTCCATATATTTAACTCATAGTTTTCATTCCAATCCCAAAGAAAGGCAATGCCAAAGAATGCTCAAACTACCACACAATTGCACTCATCTCACATGCTAGTAAAGTAATGCACAAAATTCTCCAAGCCAGGCTTCAGCAATACATGAACCGAGAACTTCCTGATGTTCAAGCTGGTTTTAGAAAAGGCAGAGGAACCAGAGATTAAATTGTCAGCATTTGATGGATCATGGAAAAAGCAAGAGAGTTCCAGAAAAACATCTATTTCTGCTTTATTGACTATGCCAAAGCCTTTGACTGTGTGGGTCACAATAAACTGTGGAAAATTCTGAAAGAGATGGGAATACCAAACCACCTGACCTGCCTCTTGAGAAATCTGTATGCAGGTCAGGAAGGAACAGTTAGAACTGGACATGGAACAACAGACTGGTTCCAAACAGGAAAAGGAGTACGTCAAGGCTGTATATTGTCACCTTGCTTATTTAACTTCTATGCAGAGTACATCATGAGAAATGCTGGACTGGAAGAAACACAAGCTGGAATCAAGATTGCCGGGAGAAATATCAATAATCTCAGATATGCAGATGACACCACCCTTGTGGCAGAAAGTGAAGAGGAACTAAAAAGCCCCTTGATGAAAGTGAAAGTGGAGAGTGAAAAAGTTGGCTTAGAGCTCAACAGTCAGAAAATGAAGATCGTGGAATCCAGCCCCATCACTTCATGGGAAATAGATGGGGAAACAGTGGAAACAGTGTCAGACTTTATTTTTTTGGGCTCCAAAATCACTGCAGATGGTGACTGCAGCCATGAAATTAAAAGATGCTTACTCCTTGGAAGAAAAGTCATGACCAACCTAGATAGCATATTCAAAAGCAGAGACATTACTTTGCCAACTAAGGTCCATCTAGTCAAGGCTATGGTTTTTCCTGTGGTCATGTATGGATGTGAGAGTTGGACTGTGAAGAAGGCAGAGCACCGAAGAATTGATGGTTTTGAACTGTGGTGTTGGAGAAGACTCTTGAGAGTCCCTTGGACTTCAAGGAGATCCGACCAGTCCATTCTGAAGGAGATCAGCCCTGGGATTTCTTTGGAAGGAATGATGCTAAAGCTGAAACTCTAGTACTTTGGCCACCTCATGAGAAGAGTTGACTCATTGGAAAAGACTCTGATGCTGGGAGGGACTGGGGGCAGGAGGAGAAGGGGACGACAGAGGATGAGTTGGCTGGATGGCATCACTGACTCGATGCACGTGAGTCTGAGTGAACTCCAGGAGTTGGTGATGGACAGGGAGGCCTGGCGTGCTGTGATTCATGGGGTCACAGAGTCGGACATGACTGAGTGACTGAAGTGAACTGAACTGAACTGACCTGAAGGATTTATAGTTTCCTTAATTTGTATATGCTTATGTGACATTCTAATAATTGAAGCCAGCCTCAGAGATAGATGAGAATCTTTTTTTTTTTAATTTTAAAAGGTACGTGTACAACATTCCAATATGAGAATCACTATCATATTAGCTAAGAAGGAATTATCTTGAAGTGATACAAAGAGATACACACATACCTTTACTGATCCACCCTAACTCTCCATCTCCAACTTTTGTTTCTCAAATTAACTCCCAGTTGGGCATTAAACACACAAGGAAAGCACTAAGCTGTGAATATTGGTGAGAAAAGTGGATACAAAGATGAATAAAACTTGGTCTCTGGTTTCTAGACATAAGTCTGGAGGCAGAGAAAAGTGACATAATGTAATCCCTCAGTCACAGATACTATTTAACAAGGCAAGAAGTTAAGTGCCCTGAAAAAAAAAGTAGAGATGGCTACTTTGGAACATTGAAAGCATGATGCTGCTGGTATTTAGTTTTTTGCACAATGAGTTTCGGCATTAAAAACTGTAACGTGAATCTTCAAGAAGACTTCGTTCTGAACTTGCCTCTCTATGGGCTGAAACCACTATAATGGTGACAGATTGTTCAGATCTCAGTTGATATTTGCTGTTATTATTACATAAACAAACCATATTGTTTGCAATTGCACTTTCCTCTAGGCCCACGAAAATCTGTTAAAAGGCAGTATGTGTATGTGTGTGTTTAATCCCTCTAAGTATGAAAGCTATACGTCTAAGAGACTGAAGCTAATTCATAATTTCAAAATGGCATTGGCAGTTTACTATACACAAAGACTTGGCTCTCATAGATTTCTGCACGTCCAGATGTTCATGTGTTAAGTTTTCTAGAGTACCAAACATTTGTTCTATTCAAGGAAATTATGCATATATAGGAAGTTTTGACAAAGTCTACACTATTAACCCCTCCAGGGAGGAATCTGGCAAGTACTCATATTTCTACCCAAACCTGGTTGTTTCACAGCAGAACAGGCCCGAGGGTTTGGGGAACCAGGCTGGTTAGTCAGATAAACTGAACAACCAGATCTGGTCTTTAAGACCAGTCCACAGAGGGTAGTCAGAGACCTGGTCTTAAGGACCAGTCCACAGAGACGGGTAGTCAGAGACCTGGTGCCTGGGCTGTTCGGGGTCTCAGGATGTAAGATCTCACTTGAATGGGTCAGAGCCAGGCAGACCGGGTTCTAGGAGGAGCCCTGCACGGGATTCAGGTTCAGAGTTTGGGGAGATAGAAGCGGAGACCAAGTTCTGCCTATTAAGGTCTCCGTGGTAGTAGAAAATAAATCAGAATCTGACCATGAGTCCTTCACAATGGTCAGATGAGTTTGATGACTTTGCCAGGGGAGGGGAGAGACTCCCAGATCATGATCTTTCTCTGCTCTTTAAGGCATGATTTACTGTCTGAAATTCACACTAATTTTTTTCTCCCTTCTTCCCACTCCTTCTCCCTCCCCTACTTTCTTCTTCTTCTTTTCTTTCTTCTCTCTCCCTCCCTGCCTCCCTTTCTTTCTTTTCTTCTGGATTACTTTACTAGGGCTGCCATAGCAAAGTACCACAGACTGGGTGGCTTCAAAGAACAGGAATCTATTCTCTCAAAGTTCAGGGGGCATCAGTCGAGGTTTCAGTAGGGCCATGCTCCCTCTGGGGTTTCCTTGCCTCTTTCACAACTTCTGCCTGGGCATCCTTGACCTCCCCTGCATGGCTGGTCTCTGTTGCCACTCACCCATCTGCCTTGCATGTTTCTATGGCTCTCTGCTTTCTCTCCTCTTAAAAGGACACCAGCCTTGTTATATTTAGGACTCATACTAATCCAACATGTTCTCAATTTAACTTAATCAATTAAATCTGCAAAGGTCCTATTTCTATATAAGGTCATGTTTTAAGTTCTTGGGTGGACAAAAAAGTTGGGGGGAGACATTATTCAATCAGACTCCTTTCTGTTTATCCATCCCCTCCACCCTGTTTTACTTTTTTTCCCTTTCTTTTTAGAGCTTTAATCAGTTACAAGATAAGCAATGAGCTGGTTATGCCCTTCCTTGTTTTTGATGACTTGTTACAAATCACTCCTTGTTATGTTTTTCTCAGCATTCATGAATTTTAAGAACATCAATAACTCAAAGATGCATTATTTATTTTAAACATGCTTATTAGTCAAGCTTCATATATTTTCTTGGACTTTTTACTTATCTTCTTTAATTATCCTGCTCTTTTGGAGCCTGCGTGAACATCAAATGTCAGTCAATGCATTTTTCATAACTTGTAATGGATTCTTGGGGTTTTATTTTTAATAAGCCTTTCAAACATGGAAAATATCTCTATCAACCTATTCATTTCTCATTTTTAAAACAGCGGGAGATTCTGTGTGGCTTTAGCTTTTGATGCAGATATTTATACTCTCCTGACAAAGGGGTGATGCCAAACAGTAGAGGCCAGTGAGAAAAATGGAAAGTGTGAATAATACTGTTTCATTAAAATGGCATCATTTCTGCATCAAGAAGCAGAAAATTGACTGGAAATGCTTCTTACTAACATCCACATTGTTAGATAAGACTAACAGGCCAAAAATAGACTTCCAAGTCTCATCAGGTAAATCAAATAACTATTGAGGAAATTAAACAAAAAAAGTAACCATGACCTGTGTAGACAGTGGGCTGGAGGGGAGTAAGAAGGAATGTAGTTAGGAGTCTGTTGTCATAGTGACAAACTGCAAAGCGACAGTAAGAACCAGAGGACCAGCTCTGCCTGAGCAAACAGTGGGGCCACAAGTGTCCCCAGACACACCCACAAGGAAAGAGATGTCAGAAGACTAGTGAGCTCTGCCCAATCACTTCATTCCCTCCTTCCTTCTTGGAGAGAAACAAAGGCGATGCAGAAAAATGGAAATAGGGCCTGCAGTATTCCTGACCAGGGAGAGAAGAAGAAACACCCCCCACATCCATTTATCGGTATAGTCCGCGATTTCTGTCTCCAAAGTAAAGTGTTCGTGGCTCAGTGGTGTCCGACTTGGACACGACTGAGCGACTTCACTTTCTTTCTTCCTTTTCCTCATCTTCACCTGGAAGAGAGAGGAAGCAGGCTCTCCAGTCTTTTCTTGTAAGGCCTCTAATCCCATTTATGTGGGCTCCACCATCAGGACCTAATTACTCCCAAGCATGTTGGGGGCTTAGTGTTTCTTTTTTTTTCTTTTGAACTTTTTATTTTGTATTGGGGTATAGCTGATTAACAGTATTGCCATGGTTTCAGTGAACAGCAGAGCAATCTTGTGTGCATATGCATGTACCCATTCTCCCCCAAACCCCCGTCCCATCCAGGCTGCCACCTAACACTGAGCAGAGTTCCCTGTGCTGTACAGTAGCTCCTTGCTGGTGATCCATTTTTAATAGAGCAGCATGTACAAACTCCCTAACTATCCCTTCTGGGGGTTAGGATTTAACATGTGCATTTTGGAGGGACACAAACATTCAATCCATGGCTGGGCTTGGGGTGCCCCTTGGTGCCATCACAGGCACGCTCCTCCTGCCTCCTCCCTGCTGCAGTGCAGCATGATGATGGCCAGTTTCTTTATCTCCTGGAGAATCAGGATTGTCTTGTTAGTACTATGTCCACAGCCCTGGCAGAGTAAGTAATAGATGATTGGCTGGTGACTAATAATGTAAGCACTGCAGTTACAGGGACCCTTGGTGCCTCTTTCCTGAACTGACTGTGGGTTTGGAAAATGTAGATTCATCAATTTTGTAGATTCATCAATTCATCAACTTTGATATAAAGTAGGGAGAATGACAGACTCAGAACTGGAAAATACAAAGATTTGAAATGCCTCAGGCTGGGGCTTCCCTGTGGCTCAGAGGTAAAGAATCTGCCTGCCTATGAAGGCGAATATGGGTTTGATCCCTGATCTTAGACAATACCACATGCTGCAGAGCAGCTAAGCCTGTTCAGTTCACTTCAGTCGCTCAGTCGTGTCCGACTCTTTGTGACCCCATGAATTGCGCCACGCCAGTACGCTACAACTATTAAGCCTGTGACATTACTTTGCCAACAAAGGTCCATCTACTCAAAGCTATGGTTTTTCCAGTAGTCATGTATGGATGTGAGAGCTGAGTGCCAAAGAATTGATGCTTTTGAACTATGGTGTTGGAGAAGACTCATGACTCTTGAGAGTCCCTTTGACAGCAAGGAGATCCAACTGGTCCATCCTAAAGGAAATTGGTCCTGATTATTCATTGGAAGGACTGAGGCTGAAGCTGAAACTCCAATACTTTGGCCACCTGCTGCGAAGAACTGACTCATTTGAAAAGACCCTGATGCTGGGAAAGACTGAAGGTGGGGGGAGAAGGGGATGACAGAGGATGAGATGGTTGGATGGCATCACTGACTCAATGGACATGAGTTCGAGTAAACTCTGGGAGTTGGTAATGGACAGGGAGGCCTGGTGTGCTGCAGTCCATGGGGTTGCAAAGAGTCCGACATGACTGAGCGACTGAACTGACTGAAGCCTGGAAGCCACAACTACTACAGCCCAGGGGCCCTAGAGCTGGTGCTCTGCACCGCAATGAGAACCCTGTGCATCAAAACTAGAGCAACTGGAGAAAGTCCACAGCAGCAACAAAGATCCAGCCCAACCGAAAATCAAATAAAATACCACAGGCTGAGACCAACAAGGTAAAGTTCTAGAGAGAAATTTTAAATTCAACTGGTCAGTTCCTGTTGTGCAGCGGTTCTCAAAGTGTGGCCCTGACTGGTGTCAGGAAAACAGAATCTAAATAAAATCTCTTGTCAACCTAGAAAACCTCTTCACAAAGATAGAAGAGAAAGAAAATGGTTTTGTTCTGAATAAGCATTAAACCAGAAAGTGATATGAATCACAGAAAAGCCACTAAACAGATAGCAAAGACGTCAAGAAATCGCACCCATTTAGGTAGCCAGGAAAATGAAACCCATTACCTCCATGTTTTCAAGATAAAGGGTAACTGATGCTCAAGTGAGAGGACTAACTACCTTCATATGAAGGAAAAAGTAATTTCTTCTATTTTTACGACAGAAGGCATTTGGGGACAGGTACCTGCTGAAATTGGGCTTCCCAGGTGGCACTAGGGGTAAAGAATTGACGGTTTTGAACTGTGGTATTGGAGAAGACTCTTGAGAGTGCCTTGGACTGCAAGGAGATCCAACCAGTCCATCCTAAAGGAGATCAGTCCTGGGTGTTCATTGGAAAAACTGATGCTGAAGCCGAAACTCCAATACTTTGGCCACATGATACAAAGAAGTGACTCATTTGAAAAGACCCTGATGCTGGGAAAGATTGAAGGCAGGAAGAGAAGGGGACAACAGAGGATGAGATGGTTGGATGGCATCACCGACTCAATGGGCGTGAGTCTGAGTGAACTCCGGGAGTTGGTGATGGACAGGGAGCCCTGGTGTGCTGCAGTCCATGGGGTCGCAAAGAGTCAGACACGACTGAGCAACTGAACTGAACTGAACTGAAGGAGTAAAGAACTCACCTGCCAATGCAGAAGACCTAAGAGACACAGGTTTGATCTATGGATTGGGAAGATCCCCTGGAGGAGGGCATGGCAACCCACTCCAGCACTTTTGCCTGGAGAATGCCATAGACCCAAGAGCCTCGTGGCCTACTGTCCACAGGGTCGCGGAAGAGAGCCAGACATGACTGAAGGGACTTAGTTGCACACACCCACACACACAGACAGAGACACACAGAGCAAACCCCACCCCCACCTCCCCACCCCCTGCCACCGCTGGAATTAGGCATCTAGACTCCCAGGAAACTGGGAGGGAGGGGTGCTATTATGCTTTCTTGATGGTTACATTCTAAGTGCTGGCTCCAGGGCCCCTTTCAAAGAGAAAATTCCTGTATTGTAAAATGGGCAAGTGGCTTACTTAGCCTTTACAAAGACCTACATACGTTTCAAAAGACAGAGAAAGAGCCCACAAGGGGAAGTTTTCTAAAGTTAATGATCTCTTTTTCTTTGCACCATGGAGCATTTGATATTCTTTTTACTTCTAATTTCTTTTACCCTCACACCAACAGCATCAGTATCACCTAGAAACTAGAAGTCAGAAATGCATATTCTCGGATCCCACCCCAGACCCACTCAGAAACTCTGGAGATATGGCCAGGCAGCGTGTGCTTTCTAATAAGTCCCTCAGGAAGGGGTAATGCTCCGAAAGCTTAAGAATCACTGCAGACAACTGTTGACAGCAGGCCACTTGAAAAGGATCTAGGAAAGGTGAAGGATTTCACTGAGCTTGAATAGTTATCTGTAGTTTGCATCACATAGGTAGTCACTGCTCTGCTGGTCCATGACCTTCAATTAGTTGGCAGGAAATGAAGAGGTCTGAAATAAATGTATTAGATGAGACTTAGCTTAGGCAAGACAGTCCAATTGTAACAACGTGCGTGACAGAGATGGAAAAGCAGCATTATGCAAAATGATACTCCTCTGGCTCTAGGTGCATTCTCTAGTTGAATAGATGAAGAGTTGCCTGAGTTTCTGGAAAATTATAAAAAGCCCAAATAAAGCCATATAAACCAAACTCAAAATAAGACACTTGTGCACTTCCCCCGCCCCATCCCCCCAAACCCTTAAGTTCACCTGAAATTAAAAAATATTTATTTATGGCTGCACTGGGCAGAAAGTGAAGAGGACTAAAAAGCCTCTTGATGAAAGTGAAAGAGGAGAGTGAAAAAGTTGGCTTAAAGCTCAACATTCAGAAAACTAAGATCGTGGCATCCGGTCCCATCACTTCATGGGAAATAGATGGGAAACAGTGGAAACAGTGGCAGACTTTATTTTGGGGGGCTCCAAAATCACTGCAGATGGTGATTGCAGCCATGAAATTAAAAGATGCTTACTCCTTGGAAGGAAAGTTATGACTGACCTAGATAGCATATTCAAAAGCAGAGACATTGCTTTGCCAACAAAGGTCTGTCTAGTCAAGGCCATGGTTTTTCCTGTGGTCATATATGGATGTGAGAGTTGGACTGTGAAGAAAGCTGAGCACCGAAGAATTGATGCTTTTGAACTGTGGTGTTGGAGAAGACTCTTGAGAGTCCCTTGGACTGCAGGGAGATCCAACCAGTTCATTCTAAAGGAGATCAGTCCTGGGTGTTCATTGGAAAGACTGATGCTAAAGCTGAAACTCCAGTACTTTGGCCACCTCATGCGAAGAGTTGACTCATTGGAAAAGACTCTGATGCTGGGAGGGATTGGGGGCAGGAGGAGAAGGGGACAACAGAGGATGAGATGGCTGGATGGCATCACCAACTCGATGGATATGAGTCTGAGTAGACTCCGGGAGTTGGTGATGGATAGGGAGGCCTGGCATGCTGCAATTCATGGGGTCGCAAAGAGTCGGACACGACTGAATGACTGAACTGAACTGGGTCTTCATTGCTGCCTGCTGGCTTTCTCTGGTTGCAGTGAGCAGTGGGCTACTCTTGAGTCACAGTGCATGGGCTTCTCATTGCAGAGCACAAGCTCTAGGGCGCGGGCTCAGTAGCTGTGGCACACGGGCTTAGCTGCTCTGCATCACATGAGATCTTCTCAGACCAAGGATCAAACCCATGTCTCCTGCACTGGCAGGTGGGTTCTTTACGACTGAGCCACCAGGGAAGCCCAATTTTATTATTTTTTAAAATTTACTTTATTGTGGTTGATTTACAATAATTGTATTGTACTGTACAACTGTACAGTTTGTGTTAATTTGTTCGGTACAGCAAAGTGACCATTTTTATATAATTTTCCATTATGGTTTATCAGAAGATACTGAATACACTAATAGTTTCTTGTGCTATACAGTAGGGCCTTGTTGTTTATCCATTCCCTGTACACTAGTTTGCATCTACTAATCCGGAACTCCCAATCCTTCCCTCCCCAACTCACCCCCACACACACCTTGACAAGTCTGTTCTCCATGTCTGAATCTGTTTCGTAGATATGTTCATGTGTTGTATTTTAATTGCCATAACCTGTATTTAACCAAATCATGCAAGAGTATAATCAGAGGTTTTCACTACAGTCCTTATGTATGTAAACTGTTCACCAAGGTGGCAAGAGATGAGTTTTTCTTAATACAAACTATCTTAACTAGGAATTTAAGGTATTTCAGTGAGACTGTACTGACCACCAGAATGACAAAAATCCATGGACATTTAAGGAAAGGTAGTACAGACTTTGGTCCCTAGAGGATTTCAAGAACTCCTTTCTTTAAAAGGACTCCGATACTTTTTCTTCCCCTTATTTGGCCCCATAGAGAATCACAGAATTCTGAACTAAATTGTAATGATCAAGTTATGCCTTTAATTACAGAAGAGAAACTGAGGCCAAACCTATCAAGTAATTTACGTAAAGGGAAGGGAGCCAGGTTATCTAAAATAGGAGAGTAAGCGACTACAGCTCAAAGAATGCACACCGCGCCGCCTCCCCAACCCCCATCCCCCTACCCCAGCCATTCTTTTTGCTGGTAGTTGCACCCATATTGAAAAAATACCATCTTTGCTCATCCAGGAGCAAACATAAAAATTACTCGTTGAGTCTTCTGCCTCCTTGTAAGATGCACGTTTTTAACATGTACTTAATTTTTAAAATTTACTTTTAATTGGAGAATGACTGTTTTACAGTATTGTGTTGGCTTCCGGTCATATTAACATGTATTTCAAAACCATGAGGTGAAAAGTGAAAAAAGGCCATAAAACAAGAATCCAATATGCCATTCTTTGCACACGACATCAGAACATGCACTTAGAATTTCTTTCTCACAATTGTGTTCCTGTGGAGATACACTTGGTCTTACTCATCTGGTTCTCCTGCAACCCCAAGAATGTAAAATACATATTTACATTTTAAAAGGAAGTACTTTTCAAATGTACCGTCCAGTGCCTGGACTTCTCCGACTAAAAGGCACAATCTCTGAAACTGCTGTGGTTTCAGAACTGAAACAAAGTATGCGGAAAACAGATTCCTAGGGTACAAGGGTCAATATTTGGCCGCCAGGCACGCGAACCCTGGCATCCGTCTCAGGGCCTCAGCTCTCCGTCGGTGTCCCCGGGGGTGTGACAAGCTCGGGCACTTCCCAGGTGGCCCAGATAGTCCAGGGCAGACTACAGCAGCCTTCGCAGACTCGGAAGGTCTCGGGAAAAGCCACAGGGCAGGCGGGCGGGCGTGCCTGGGACCGCAGGTCGGCCTTCAAACACAACAGCGGCCGAACTTGGTCCATGAGCGCGCCTTTATCCCTGCGCAGCCCGTGGTTCGGATCCACGACGTCCCGCATCAGGACCGCCAGCGCCTCCACCGCCGCCCACCCAGCTCCGCCGCCTGCCGCCGCGCCCCCGCCGGAAGTGCGTGTCACTCGGGGGCGGGTCACGGAGGCGGCGCGTCCGGCCTCCGCGGTCCAGGCCAGGCCAAGGCCCGAGCGCCCGTGGGCAAGGTCGCCAGCATTATTGGCTGCAGAAGCGGCGAGCCGAGAGTCCTGACGCCGGGGGACGGTGGGGAAGGGAGGAGACCTAGGGTAGACTGGCGGCCGAGCAGCGGGACCGGACGCCGCTCTCGGCGGAGGAATCTGACCCCGTGGCAGCGCGCAGCGACTTCCGGGTGGCTCCCTCCGCGGGTCCTCGCGCAGGTGCTTAAAGGGGAAGCCGCGCATCCCTGGGAGGCTGCGGGTTTCCCGGCCCCTCCCGATATACCACGCAGTCTTCAAGTTTTTTGAGGTTCCACGTTCCTGGATGTTAACATGTTACGCCCAAGACCTCACAGCCAGGAGGAGGCAGTTCTAATACCCACCCCCACCCCGGCCGCCGTGCTTGCAAAATAGGCCGTCCTTTGGGGGCTTCCAACCTGCCAGGAGGCTTCCAACCTCCCAGGTGCCTGACGCCTTAGGCTATCGCATCCTAGCCTCCCGGCTCTATGAAGCCCTTGCTGGTTCTTTGGTAGGTTTGTGTTTTTGTTTTCCTGAGGACACAAGTAACTCAGAGTTGACACACTTAACTCTGGCTGTAAAGTCGGGTGGGTCGTTGGCGGAAGCTTCCCGAGTGTCAGATGTTTGAAGATGAGCTTGAACTCCAGGTGGCGCAGCGTCTGTAGATTGGAAGGGACCGTGTCAAGATTAACGCCGTCTCTGTTTGTATAAATGAAAGGAACACGTTCCAACTGGGTCAGTTCAGCCGGTTTTCTGTTCCTTCTTGAGTCAGTTTTGGTAATTTGTGTGTTTCATGCATTGAAGGAAATGGCAGCCCATTCCAGTGTTCTTGCCTGGAGAATCCCAGAGACGGGGGAACCTGGTGGGCTGCCGTCTATGGGGTCGCACAGAGTCGGACACGATTGAAGCGATTTAGCAGCAGCAGGACATTTTTCAGTTTTGTTTAATTTATTGGTGAGCGATTATTCATGGCATTCTTTTTATGTAAAGTTGGTCGCAGTGTCATTTTCATTTCTGATTTTAGTTATTTACATCTTTTTTTTTTCCCTCAGTCTAGCTAAAGTTTGTCAATTTTGTTGGATTTTTCCCCCCTAAAGAACAAGACATTTGATTTCATGGAATCTATTGTTTTTCTGTTATCTATTTCACTTATTTCTGTTTTGATCTTTATTATTTACTTTCTTCTACTAGTTTTGCGTTTAATTTGCTCTTCTTTATCAAGTTTCTTAAAGTGTGTTATGGACCTAATTGGGTCCCTTCAAAATTCATATACTGAAGTTCTGATTCTCAGTGTGACTGTATTTGAGAATAAGGCATTTAGGGAGGCAGTTAAGGTTAAAAGAGGTCAAAAGGGCGGTTTTGTTTTTCTGAAGAACCCTGATGAATACATTCTTTTAGTCATTTCTAGTTTTTCTTTAATCAAGGGTACATTCGTGGATATATTCTATAGGAAAATATCTTTCAAGTGTATTTCCTGCCAAAATAAAACTACTTTTTACAAACAAGAACCAGGCCCATTGTGTGTGTAGTCTCAAGATGAACTAAAAGACTTGAAAATATATTGAATGAGGGTACACACCTACTTTTGGACAGGGTTCTGTGTGTGTGTGCGTGTGTGTGTGTGTGTGTGTGGTGTCCAATTTTTTGCAGCCCCATGAACTGTAGCTTGCCAGACTCCTCTTTCCATGGAGTTTTCTAGGCAAAAATACTGGAGTGAGCTGCCATTGTCTACTCCAGGGGATCTTCCCAACCCAGGGACAGAACCTGCATCACTTAAGTCCCCTGCATTGACAGAAGGATTCTTTACCACTAGCACCACCTGGTGAGATGTAAAGTTGAAAGCTCAGGCAGAATTCTCTGGGAAAAGAGTGTTTGCTCTTAAGGCCTTCAACTGATTGAATGAGGCCCACCCAAGTCATGGAGAGTAACTGCTCACTTTAAGGTCAATAATTCTAAATGTCAATCACGTTCCCCCCCCCCCCCAAAAAAAACCCACCTTCACAGCAACATGAAGACCAATCTTTGACCAAACAATTAGTCACCATCATCTTGCCAGGTTGACACATAAAATCAGCTACATGTACATTTAGTCATTTTAGAATTAACCTTGAAGACATTCAAAGAAGTGGCCCAGGCAAACGTGGGGATTTGTAGGAGAACGCATCTCCTAAAGTTGTTTTTTATTTGACTCACAAATCTTTTAGAAAAGAAGTGACATCAGGAATATTTCAAAACAGTTACTTCCGTTAGGCAAGTAAATGCAGAACCATGTCCCTGTCTGGGTCGGGTTACTCAGAATATATTTCAAACTGCTAAAAGCAGTTATAACAAAGGACAGCGTGACCAGCAAATGAATGGTTGTTTTTATTTCCAGCGTGTACCTTTATCACTTGTTCATTCTCTTTGGGCCGTCGTTTACAGTGACTCAAACTGTGAGTCAGGAAGCGAGCTGTCCCCTGATATCACATTAAAAAGACTTGTGAGACTCATAAACTATACAGGCTTGATGAATGGATCACGTATGGAATTGAAATAGCGTTTTAAGTGGTTATATTTTTCTTGCAGATATCCTCAGGAGACAGTCTTCCTGCCTCCTGGAATGAATGTGCTTTGCTTTGATGTGGGCGCCATACTAAGGTGACAGTCTGTCTTGATCATTTGTCAGTGCGTCTGGAACCCCAGCTATAGGCACCAACCTTTACAGATTTGTAGGGGAATCAGATGAGTAATGCATGTGCAAGCATTTTGGAAGCAATAAAAAATTAGAATGTTGATGATACAGGTAAGACAGTGTCTTTACCAAAGAGATTGTAAATGTTGGAGGATTTATCAGAGGCCATTTGTTGGTTGCAAAGCTGGATACAATGTTTAAATGAATTTTGGCATTTTGGGTGGGAAGTATGGTTTAATTGCATTTTCGGAGCTTTCAGTGTGGGAAACAAACCATTAAAGAATTCATTGAACTCTAGATTTTAATAGTGGAGGCAATAATATGGCTTCCGTGACTCTCAGTTTAACAAGGTTAAGTGGTCCTTTAAAGGACAGAATTCTAAGACCAACTATTTGGGTTTATTGTAAAAAAATACCAATCATGAAAAATTTTCAGAAAATGTTCTCTTACCTTCTGGCCCCTCTTTTTAATGCCTTTGTTGAATTTGGCACTCTCCATCCTGGGTCTTTATCTTTTCCTCCTGTGCACCCTGTCCCTTTGTTACTAAAATTAGGACAAGACTCCACTTCTTTGTATTCCAAAACTCTCAGATCTTTGCCTCCAGCTCTCTTCTCACCTCTGGACCACTATTCTCAACTGCTTCCCTGTGTCAAAAGGGTCAATCTAAATCTAAGTTGAAATCCTTACCTCTGCATCAGCTTCTGTTGCTGAATCTCTAACTGGGCTAGTAGCATCATTGTTGTGTTAGTTGACCCTAGGAGAAGGAAATGGCAACCCACTCCAGTACTCTTGCCTGGAAAATCCCATGGATGGAGGGGCCTGGTAGGCTGCAGTCCATGGGGTCGCTAGGAGTCAGACATGACTGAGCGACTTCACTTTCACTTTTCACTTTTATGCACTGTCGAAGGAAATGGCAACCCACTCCAGTGTTCTTGCCTGGAGAATCCCAGGGACGGGGAAGCCTGGTGGGCTGCCGTCTATGGGGTCGCAGAGTTGGACACGACTGAAGCGAATTCAAAAACTTAGTGGCTTAACCAAATAGACGTTTATTTCTTACTAATGTAAAGTACAGTCAGTGCAAAGAAGGTGTGAGCCTTCTTTGCAGGGAGCCAGGCTCAGAGCAGCTCTTCTTCCATCCCCATGTGCGCTGACATCCAGCTGATGGGGGAGAGAACAGAGGACAGACTGGAAGTGATGCTCATCCTTGGCACTCATTCCTTTGACCCCAAATCAGTCACTTTGTCACACCTGACTGCAGGGGAGATTGGGTTAGGTCATCTGGCTCTGTGCTCAGTAAGGGCTTACCTGATCACTACTATTTAAAATTTTCAACTTCTTCCCAACACTCACTCCCTATTCCCTTCTCCCACTAAATTTTTCTCCATAGCAACATTCATCCTGGTGAAAAATACCTGTTTCTATATGTTTGTGCTTTTATTCCTCCCTCTCCAACGAGAATGTAAGTGTAATGAGGAGAGGAGAGTTGCCTGCTTGGTTCCCTGTCATATCATCAGGGGCTGTGCTCGACCTGTAAAAATCTCAGTGTTTGTTGAAAGTGAGAATTAATGAATCCAAGTGCACATAGTGAGTAGGCAAGTTGGTCTATAAGTCTGGAGCTTAGAGGAGAGGTCTTCATTGGGGCAATGCATTTGGGACTCACTGGCATAGAGATAGGGTGACCGTGTATCCAAGTTGGCCCTAAACAGTCTGGGCATAATTGCTAGTAGTACCCCTCCTTTACTTTTAAAAATGCTCTGTTTTGAATGATCAGTTGTAGAGTTCTAAAAATTTATGATAAATGAAACCATAGAACTGGATGGGGTTCCCTAGAGAAAACCTGTAAAGTAAAAACAGAAGAGGATCCAGGAGGAGCCTGGGTTCCTTAGGAACTTAGGTTCCTTAACTTTTAAAGGCTCAGAGATGAGGGAGGAGTCAGAGAAGGAAGGAAAATCACAGAATCACAGAGCCAAGAAAAAAGAGTGGTTCCAAAAGGAAAGTGAGAGATTGATCAAGTCAGAGTCTACTGAGAGCTGGAATTAAGATGAGGACTGAGAGACACCCGTGAGATGCTTGGAAGTCAGGGAAGACCTTGGCAATAGACTTCATGGTGGAGTGATTAGGGCAGAAGCCAGACTGATGCAATGGAGAGAGGAGAGATAAGGAAATGAAGACAGGAAGTTATAGAAAATCCAATTAGTTTGGTTGTGAATATAAGAGAACGGGCAAAAATTCTGGGTCACCCATTTAGCAGATTGAGTGTGTGCTCAAGGCAAACCTCATAGCAAAACAAATATGCAAGAATTTAGTACTTGACAATTTAAAACAATGAACTAAAGGAGTCATCGCCAACAGCTCACAGTTCTGTTGGGCCTTCTGTTCCTTGTTTTAATGTTGACTTTACACGTGGGAGAGGGTGCCTGAGTACTCAGTCCACTGAGCAATCTGGTCTGGCCCTGAATGTGGCCACAGTGGAGGTGGGAGTGGCCTTGAGAGAGAATGTTTTCTGTTTTTGTTGGAAGAGATTTGAGCTGAAATGTTGCTGGGCAGGATCCAGGTGAGAGGGACCATCAGAGCACACAGGAGAGGGTAGAGAAGGTGGATGGTAGCATATCACCTGAGCAGGTGGGAGGACAATGGGAAGAGTGGCCAGAGGTCAAAGGGTATGGACCGGCTGTAACTGGAAGGAAGGAGGAGGATCTGGGCTCGTGTACAGCTGGGTTTGTCCAGGCAGACATGGGAGGAGAGGACGCTGTGGCCTAAGGTCTTAAGTGTCCCTGAGAAGGAGGAAGGACCACCTGTGTGTGCAGGAGGTGTCTGTCTGTGGTTTAGACCAGGTAGAAGAGTGAGAAAAGCACCAGCCAAGGAAATAACGTCAAGGGTGCTCTTGAGGTTGGTGATCATGAATCATCGGCCGACATGTCTTCAGTTACCCAGGTGATTACAGGAAATCACAGGCTTTTTCTCTGATGGACCAAAACCACCGAGAGAGAAGTATTTAAGAGGGACGTTATCTTCTACTTGTTTTTTTTTTGCTATGCCATGAGTCAGCATAAACATGTGGGGAAAGTAGGGATCGTTAGCAGAAAAACATTCTGGAAAACATTCACTCTGTTTTGTTTTGTTTCTTCTGCAGGAATGAGTGGGATTGATACTCAGGTTTTCCTGAGATGCAGGTCTCACTGGACTGGGTGGGAGTCAGGGGGCCTGGGACACAGTCCTGGTTCTGTTGGAACCACGTGAGCCTCTCTCTCTGAGCGTTGGGTTTTTCACAGAAAAGCTGTGAACAGATTATCCTATTTTCCTTCCGCTTCTAGAATCTATGAGTCTATGATGTTCTGTCTCCATCTCAGCTGCCTCCAGCTGACAGGCAGGCGTGTAAGTCCTAGGCTTCATTCTGGAGTTGGAAGAGTTCTTACAGATCACCTGAGCCCGGATTTGTGCTCCGAGACACTGGCTTTGGAGGGGTTCTGATGAACTTGCTGGGTGGAGTTTCGAACCCATTAGCAGATGAGGCCAAGGAGTCAGGCCAGGATAGATTAAAACATTGTTTTATTACTGGTCAGTCTGATGCTGGTAAATGTGGATTAGAGGAGCAAGCCAACGGGCTCTGTGATACTGAATTCCCAGATGAGGTCATTGCACCCACCAGCGTCACAGGAGTGCGGAACATTGCAGGTCTTCCCGCATCGTCCCTGAGGGTGTGATCACATGGGGAACAGAGGAAGACACAGACCTTGTGCAGGCTCCCGGCTCCCTGGAGGCCAAGGGAGGAAGCAGGGTCAGTCAGCAAGTATCAGGTTCTCTCCTCGGCTTACCACTCAAAAAAGTTATTTCTTGTAGGGAAAAATAAGAGTGCAGCAGAGAGGGAGAGAGGGGCTGGCTCAGGGGTAAAGAACCCTCCTTCAAGCAGGAGACACAGGAGATGCAGGTTTGATCTCTGGGATAGGAAGATTCTCTGGAGGAGGAAATGGCAACCCACTTCAGTATTCTTGGCTAGGAAATCTGATGGACAGAGGAGCCTGGCAGACTACAGTCCATGGGGTCACAAAAAGTCGGACATGACTGAGTGTGCAGGCATGCACACACAGAGAGGGAGACAAGGAAGGTGGGAGACAGAGATAGAGAAAGAGCAGGATTTATGGGAACGGACACCATCCTTTCCAAGGTTTATGAAAAGTGTAAGTGTGAACTCCAAGTGTCTGCATGGCAGGGAAGTTTTGGTCATATAATACACATATCGTGTATGTATATGCATATGTGTGGGGTACATACAGGTTAAGTGGGCAACGATGTTATTTTGTTCAGATGTAAATATATGTGAAGATACTGGCAGTGTGTATATCTTCCCTCTGTGTTGAAGTGGCTGTTCATTTAAAATCTCAGATATCAGACCAGGGTCAAATGAATGCTTTTCCGTGGACAGAGGCTCAGATGTCTGTGGGTATTTGTCCATTAAACTTTACCTTTACACGTTTGTTTGTTTGTTTTTCTTTTTCTTTTTGGCCACACTGCATGGCACGTGGCATTTCCCTGACCAGGGATTGAACTCATGCCCCCTGCAGCAGAAGCATGGAGTCTTGACCACATCAAATAACTATGAAATACCAAGTTGGGGAAGGAGCGATAACAAAAATGAATCTAGGATCCTATTAGAAAATAAACGGTGTGTGTATTTGTGTGTGTGTAGTAGTAGGTGGTGGTTACACATACCAAGGTTAGTTAGACAGGACAAACCTCTCCAGGAGTGATACCTAAACTTGGATTGGGATGAGAGAGAGACGGATGTGTGTGGGATGGAAGGAAGAGCATCTCAGTTGGCCAAAACTGCTGTGTGCATGTCCTAAACAAGCACTGAAAAAAAGCATTTAGTGCAGGTGGTAGAGCGTCGCAGACCTCAGATGGGGAACAGAAGTTTTTGTTTTTGTTTTAAATAACTGAGAGCCAATCTTTTTATCATTTTGTCTGATAGTAGAAAACTTAATCTAGTTACTGCCAGGCAGGCTCAGTCAAAATGATTGATTACTCAGAAATTTCTGAGTAAAGTTCTGGATTTTAAATAGCTAATACAGGATCTCCACTGCGCACGTTTCTTCTGAGGCTGTGTCTAACTTTCTAACACCAGACACAAAAATAAACTCAAAATGGATTAAAGACCTAAACGTAAGACCAGAAACTATAAAATTCCTAGAGGAGAACGTAGGCAAAACACTCTCCGACATAAATCACAGGAGGATCCTCTATGATCCACCTCCCAGAATACTGGAAATAAAAGCAAAAATAAAACAAATGGGATCTAATTAAAATTAAAAGCTTCTGCACAACAAAGGAAACTATCAGTTCAGTTCAGTCGCTCAGTCGTGTCCGACCCTTTGCAACCCCATGAATCGCAGCACGCCAAGCCTCCCTGTTCATCACCATCTCCCGGAGTTCACTCAGACTCATGTCCATTGAGTCAGTGATGCCATCCAGCCATCTCATCCTCTGTCGTCCCCTTCTCCTCCTGCCCCCAATCCCTCCCAGCCTCACAGTCTTTTCCAATGAGTCAACTCTTCGCATGAGGTGGCCAAAGTACTGGAGTTTCAGCTTTAGCATCATTCCTTCCAAAGAAATCCCAGGGTTGATCTCCTTCAGAATGGACTGGTTGGATCTCCTTGCAGTCCAAAGGACTCTCAAGAGTCTTCTCCAACACCACAGTTCAAAAGCATCAATTCTTCGGCACTCAGCCTTCTTCACAGTCCAACTCTCACATCCATACATGACCACAGGAAAAACAATAGCCTTGACTAGATGGACCTTAGTCGGCAAAGAAATGTCTCTGCTTTTGAATATGCTATCTAGGTTGGTCATAACTTTTCTTCCAAGGAGTAAGCGTCTTTTAATTTCCTGGCTGCAATCACCATCTGCAGTGATTTTGGAGCCCCCCAAAATAAAGTCTGACACTGTTTCCACTGTTTCCCCATCTATTTCCCATGAAGTGATGGGACCGGATGCCATGATCTTTGTATTCTGAATGTTAAGCCAACTTTTTCACTGTCCTCTTTCACTTTCATCAAGAGGCTTTTTAGTTCCTCTTCACTTTCTGCCATAAGGGTGGTGTCATCTGCATATCTGAGGTTATTGATATTTCTCCCGGCAATCCTGATTCCAGCTTGTGTTTCTTCCAGTCCAGCGTTTCTCATGATGTACTCTGCATAGAAGTTAAATAAGCAAGGTGACAAAATACAGCCTTGACGGACTCCTTTTCCTATTTGGAACCAGTCTGTTGTTCCATGTCCAGTTCTAACTGTTGCTTCCTGACCTGCATACAGATTTCTCAAGAGGCAGGTCAGGTGGTCTAGTATTCCCATCGCTTTAGCAAGGTGAAAAGACAGCCTTCGGAATGGGAGAAAATAATAGCAAATGAAGCAACTGACAAACAACTAATCTCAAAAATATACAAGCAACTTATGCAGCTCAATTCCAGAAAAATAAAAGACCCAATCAAAAAATGGGCCAAAGAACTAAATAGACATTTCTCCAAAGAAGACATACAGATGGCTAACAAACACATGAAAAGATGCTCAACATCACTCATTATCAGAGAAATGCAAATCAAGACCACAATGAGATACCATTTCACACCAGTCAGAATGGCTGCGATCCAAAAGTCTACAAGCAATAAATGCTGGAGAGGGTGTGGAGAAAAGGGAACCCTCTTACACTGTTGGTGGGAATGCAAACTAGTACAGCCACTATGGAGAACAGTGTGGAGATTCCTTAAAAAACTGGAAATAGAACTGCCTTATGCCCAGCAATCCCACTGCTGGGCATACACACTGAGGAAACCAGAATAGAAAGAGACACATGTACCCCAATATTCATCGCAGCACTGTTTATAATAGCCAGGACATGGAAGAAACCTAGATGTCCATCAGCAGATGAATGGATAAGAAAGCTGTAGTACATATACACAATGGAGTATTACTCAGCCATTGAAAAGAATACATTTGAGTCAGTTCTAATGAGGTGGATGAAACTGGAGCCGATTATACAGAGTGAAGTAAGTCAGAAAGAAAAACACCAATACAGTATACTAACACATATATATGGAATTTAGAAAGATGGTAATGATAACCCTGTGTGCAAGACAGTAAAGAGACACAGATGTATAGAACAGTCTTTTGGACTCTGAGGGAGAGGGAGAGGTGGGATGATTTGAAGAATGGCATTGAAACATGTATACTATCATGTAAGAAATGAATCGCCAGTCTAGGTTCGATACAGGATACAGGATGCTTGGGGCTGGTACACTGGGATGACCCAGAGAGATGGTATGGGGAGGGAGGTGGGAGGGGGGGTTCAGGATTGGGAACTTATGTACACCCGTGGTGGATTCATGTCAATGTATGGCAAAACCAATACAGTATTGTAAAATAATAAATAAATAAACTATAAAAAACAAAAATAAAAAATAAACTCAAAGGGAGGGGGTGGGGATGGGGTGTCCAGTTTGCAGGTACCTGCTCTGCCTTTGGTGTTGCTTCCCTGATCAGTAGGTAAAGAACCCTCCTTCAATGCAGGAGACACAGGAGATGCAGGTTTGATCCCTGGTTTGGGAAGATCCCCTGGAGAAGGAAATGGCAACCCACTCCAATATTCTCCCATGGACAGAGGAGCCTGGTGGGCTAGAGTCCAAAGGGCTGCAAATCTGACGTGACTGAGCGACCGAGCAAGCACACTCTGCCTAGGCAGTTACTGAGGCATGACTATCTGTCCTTTGCTTTTGAAACTTGATGCCTGGTCCATCGTCTTAGATACCCATGTCTCTGCATGGCCTCCGGTCCCTCTGGAGCCTTCCTTATTCTGACCTGAAGACCCATCTTGAGATGGAGCCTGAGACCTGTCCCTATGTGTCCAAGCCCTTCTGTGTGTGTGAGTATTCTCTAGGGCTGGAAGGGGCCTAGAAGGTGACCCTGAAGCTCACGTGCCTGACCATTCACTTCGCCATCTGTACATTATCCCTCTAGCCTCAGCCTGGAAACTTTCAAGAGGCTGGAGGACTTTCTGAGCTACAAACCCTTAGAAGTCAGATGAAGATCTTGGGATTTTTCCAAGTTCATCTGGGTTCTCAAGTCATTTCCCCTTGAGGCCTGCTGGCTGAAAAAAAATGCGCAACATGAGAGTTAAGTTTTATTTGGGGTAATGTGAAGACCTGTACAACAACCTCAGATAGCTCTGAGAAACTGCTCCAGAGGGGTAGTGGGGAAGGTCAGTATACATGTGATTTTGGTAAAGAGAGGAATATATGCAGTCAAGCACGTATTTTTCCAAAAAGTTTCTCGTGACGTCTCATGAAGCCTTTGCTAGTTACGAGGAAGAGTCGTCACCATGAAGGATTTTAGTGCTTTTCTAGATATGAGGAGAGACAAGAATTGGGCTCATAAAATCAGCTCCTGAGAACATCTGAAGACCTGTCACGCCAGCTTTTCCCCTGAGTACAGAGTGCCTCATTTCTGTTCTCCACCCTCAATTCCTTCAAGGAGTGTTGAAGGTCAGCAACTGTGGCAGCACATGATTTAACCCTTTGACAGGCCCAACCTCTCCATGGATTGACCAGGGCTGGGAGCAGGCTGAGATACAGTCCCTTTGTCTGGAGACCTTGCTAAATCTACAGTTTCTTATCTATCCTTGTTTAAAAAAAAAAAAAAAAAATCTTGCCTCCAAGCCCCAAAGGAGATTTCAAGCAAAATAAATGCAAAATATTTCCTTTGGGGTTTGAATGAGTTTTCAAACAAAATAAAACAAATGCAAAACTGGCTATGCTTTTTTCCTGTTTTTCATTCAGACTCTATTTATGTTACAAGCTTAACCTTGAGGCTGGGACTCCAAACCTTTCCCCTCTGCTCTGGCAATTGATTGAAAGCCTCACCTTTCAAGACTTTAGCCCCCGCTCTGCATTTCAAGCACTTATTTTAACATTCAGATGCTAGGAAAGTGGTTATTTATTTTCTGAACTCAGGTCAGTCTCTCTCTGAAGCAGTAAGATCTAGCCTAAGGTCTACTGTTGTTACTTAAAGTGGTGTAAAAATCAATTACCACGAAAGAAAGTGAAAGTGTTAGTCATTCAGTCATGTCCCACTCTTTGCGACCCCATGGACTGTAGCCTGCCAGGCTCCTCTGCCCATGGAATTCTCCAGGCAAGAATACTGGAGTGGGTTGCCATTTCCCTCTCCAGGGGATCTTCCCTACCCAGGGATTGAATCCAGGTCTCCCGCATAGCAGGCACATTCTTTACTGTCTGAGCCACCAAGGAAGTATTGCAGGTGAATTCTTTACCTTGTGAGCCACCCTGGAGAAGCCTGTTACCATGCTAGTTATGCATTATTGGCTTATTCAAAGACCTTGTAACTGTCTTCTCCTTAGATTTATCTGGCAACTTCTCAGTAGTTCTAACTATCCATGCCCCTGCCCAGCATCCACTGATGGAAGCCAAGCCGTGAGGCCCATTATCTCCTCATCTTTCTCCACCAGCCTTCCAGAGTGACAATCCCCAGGGAGGAAGTGACCTCTGCATCGCTCACTTCCTCCCTGGGGATTGTTCTGCAGTCAATTATGGAGGTGCTCTTGAGACCTTGCTGTCCTTCAGGTCTCCACCTTAAACCAAGAAATCCTATCTCCAGTCCTGGCAGCTTTCTTACTTTGCTCTTGTGAAGCTCATCTTTCAACCTCACAACTCCTAATCCAGAATGACCTCTTACTCTCCTCCTTAGAGAGTTCCCCATGGCTTAATTTCTTTACCACTTGGATCCCATTGGCTAGTGCATTCTCAGCTGTACATTCAAACCATAGTGAGGTATCATTACATACCCTGTAGAAGGCGGAAAAGTAAAAGGACTGACAATGCTAGGTGTTGATGAGATATAAGACAAGGAGCAGCTAGAACTCTGGTGGGAATGTAGAGTGTTACAACCACCCTGGAACAGTTTGATAGTTTCTTTTAGCATTAAGCTGATACTTACCCTAAGACCCATTCATTCACTCCTAGGTGATTATCAGAGAACAGAGTGACTGGGCACACGATCCATACCCAGACTTATGCAGAACATTGACAATAACTTATTCATCACAGCCAGAAACTAAAACATCCTTGAAGTCCATCAACACTATTGAGCTACACAAATTGTGGCAGATAGAGGTACAATATTGGTAAATTTCAACAATGTACAGAGCAAAGGAAACCAGACACCACAGAGCACACACTATAGGATTCCATTGATATGAAATTCTAGAAAAAGCTGGAAAAGCTATAGTGACAGAAAGCAGATCAGGGACTTGGGGACATGCAGAGGTGGGTTGGGACTGACTAAAAAGGGACATGGGCTTGAACAGATGGGGCCTTCCTCAGCATCAACAAGAGGCAAGTCAGCTGATGGGCAGGATGAAGGGTGTGTTTCTAAATATTTTAAAAGATGTGCTAAAAGTAATTTCTTTTTAAATGCTAATACATCAACATCTTGCTATTCAAAATGTAGCCCATGGACCAGCAGCACCTACAGTGTGGACATCACTAGGGAGCTTGTTAGAAATGCAGAATCTTGGGCCCACCTGCAGTCTCCTGAGTCATCACTGCATTTTGACAAGATCTCCATGGGATTCAGGTGCACAGTCAGGTCGGAGAATTACAGGTTCGGAGAATATCTAACATATTTAGTTTGCTTTCCTGTAGGGTGTCCCCCCTCATAACTCAGCTGGTAAAGACTCTGTCTGCAATGCAGGAGACCCCGGTTTGATCCCTGGGTTGGGAAGATCCCCTGGAGAAAGGAAAGGCTACCCACTCCAGTATTCTTGCCTGGAAAATTCCATGGACTGTATAGTCCATGGGGTTGAAAAGAGTCAGACAGGACTGAGCGACTTTCACTTTCACTTTCAGGGTGTCCTCCACTCCCAGTAATTTCCTGGAATGTGTTTAATACTTGAGGCAGACTGATTACCAAGCCTTTTTTCTTTTCCTACATTCCATTATTTTTTCCTGGAGACAGAAATAGCAACCCACTCCAGTATTCTTGCCTGAAAAATCCCATGGACAGTGGAGCCTGGCAGGCTACAGTCCTGGGGTCATTGGACACGACTTAGTGACTAAACCACCAGTGCTCTTAATAAATCCATTAATCCATTATCACATTTAATCTTCACAACAAACATTCAAGATACCGTAATCCTTCTATTGCAGATAATACAGTTAAGTCACTTATCTAAGGTCACACAGCTAGTAAACAGTGAAGATGTTCTATTTGAGGCAGACTGATTCCCAAGCCTTTTTTATTTTCCTACACTCCATTGCTTTTTCTTGAACTTTATAAAGAGTAAATTGTTTATGCACTAAGGGAATAAACTCATTAAAATTTAAGCTTATGAAAGAGAGACCTTTTGAGCATGTTAAAAGAGGTCTTTCAGTTGTTTAAAGAGTATTTCAAATAGTGTCTTGCACTTCTGTCAGTAATAAAGCAGACAGAGTGAAACATCATTGGTTTCCTGTTTCTGGTATAACCCAAGAAGTGGGAAGACTACATCCTGCATACACCCTTCATCCTGCCCATCAGATGACTTGAGTCTTGTTGCTACTGAGCCAAGCCCCATCTGTTCAAGGCTGCATTGAGCCAGGTGCTAAGAGCAGTACTGATTGTTTTCTGCTCAGACTGCCCATATGCCTCCATGCAAACTGTAGTCCAAGAGCTGTAAAACTATTTGCATTTGCAATCTATCAGATGGCTTTGAACAAAACTAGTGCCAGTAAGGCCATTTGAATGCTTGCTATTTGCCAAAAGAGTGTAGAGCTTATGGCCACCAACCAAATTAGTAAGAAATCTGGTGTTTTCAGAAAAGCTACATTTTCTAGGGAGAGGTGCAAGTGAAGAAACCCCAGTGAAACACCGGTAATGACCTGGATCACCTTTCATTCTTGGAAAACTCCACTCAGCTGCAAAAACAGAGGCTAAAACTCAAAGCCACTGACGTTTGCTTTGAGTGTAGAGGATCCTTATGTCACCCTAGCTTGGGGGTTGTAACCCAGATGGATTTGTTTCAAGCTGGGTAATATCTAGTGTGGGCTGTCCACACCACACAAGCACTTCTTGGCAGGAGAAAATGTTTTAAAATAGCAGTGTATTAGAAGCTTGAAGTGAGCATGGTGGCCACGTCCGGGTAACTTCAGAGTAGAACTGGGTGTACACCTGGCTGGGCGTTCATTTGGATAAAGGCAGGGAAAGCACTGATGTTTCTTGATTGGTCTCGGGGCTGTTCTCACACCTGAAGGGAACTCTCTTGGCCCCACCTTTCACAGGGGTTGTGTGTGTGTTTGTTGGTGGAGGAGACCTGCCTCACCGAGGCCTCTTTCCTCTGCTCTGGACAGCCCTGCTGTCTCTCACACGATGACCTTGAGGGTGTCCAAGCTCAGAGCTTTCGGAGCAGCCTGGGAGCAGGGGGCCTGATGCGGCGCACTCCTCACACGCTCCGTCCGCAACTTGTTCTTCCTTCCAGCATCCTTTCTGACATTAGGTTGGGACGTGGGGGCGAGAACAGAGTCATGGACTCCAAGGACCCCTTAACTGAACAGAGGGGTCCCACCCCTCTGTTGAGCCGACCCAACTCGGAGAACTCGAGTCAGCCTCTAGAGTAAAGCTTTTTGAATTATATATATATATATATAGTTTTTAAAGGGCAAACATCCTAAATGTCAGTCCAACATCCACGGGGGGGCGAGAGACAGCAGGTAATTAGAAGCAATTAGCTGCCCCCTGCCGGGAAGCCGGGCGTTTACCTTTTCTCTCTTCCTCATCCGTCGGTCCCTCTCGGTGGAAGCGGTGCTGCTCCCCAGGCAGTGGGTGCGCCGCGCTGGCGCGGGTATGAAAGCTGGACCGAGCAGCAGCCTCCGCTCCTCGCGTCGCGGCGCCGGGCAGAGCGGTGCATTGTGGAGGCGGAGCGCCCGGGGCCGGGACCGCGCAGCCAGAGCTGTCCGAGGTGCTGACCGCCCGACCCGCGCCCAGCGCGCCGTGCACCGGTCCCCAAGCCGTGGCCTGCCCTTCACCTTCCGCCTGCCCGTCTGTCTCTCCTTACCTTGGGGCGCGGCGGCTGGAGGAAATCATGGTGTTCGCTCCAGGTACACTGGCACCTTGCTTTTCCACCAGGTGTCCGAAGGGGAGAAAGGGAGAGAAGAGAGGCGATAGAAAAGGCCTTTACCTTACGGGGCACCTGTGCGTTTTGGAGTTACTGTTTGTGAGCGGGCGGTGGCGGGGTCGGCGGAGGGCGGCGGCGAGGGAGAGAGAGTGTCCCTCTTCCCCCAGACCCGCCCCATCTGTCCTCTAAGAACCCACCACTGCTTCCTGCCTGCCCCTCCGTGTCCCGTCGGACTCCGGCATCTTGAGAACGGGAGCCTTGGCCAGCAGCACGCGCCCCCTTCTGAGCGGGAGGGCGGAGGGATGGGGCACCGAGTAATGGGCTTCGGGCTACTTCGGTGGGAACTTTCTTCAGGGTCGCTTCCCCCTCCGTAGAAGTGGCAGAGGGACCAGGGACCTCCTGGAGAGGAGAAGTGTGTGCCGCCCGGGGAGTGGGAAGGAGGGAGGAGGAGGGACGCGTACTCCTTAAAGAATTGGACCTGGTACCGAGGCTGCCACTGCGGCGCCGCCGGCGGTTGCAGTGTGTTTTTGGAGCTAGCGGTGAAGGACTTCTGTGCTTTTGCTGCTGTCTGTGGCTACAAGTTGGCCAAGAGTCAGGTTTGCCTGCGGTTGACCGGCGGGCCGGTGTATTTGAGTCACCGTCCCGGCCTCCCTCCCGCCCCAGGAAGGACTTGGGCGCGTGTTTCGGCTGAGGTCAGTCGAGTTAGGGAGTGGCAGGGGAACTTGACCATTGTTAATGTAGGAAGCTCTCTCTCCGGACAGGCTCTGATAGTAATATCATTGAAGACCGCTTGGGGGTGGGGGTCGGCAGGAAGGAGAAAGGAAAAGAGAGAGGTCTGAAAGTCTTTAACTTTGTTGTGATTCTTTACCTTGAAAGGTTGGTTTGCATTCGCTGTGGCTGTGGCTGTGGACCTCAGCTAGCTAGGGAGGAAAGGTAAAATGCACTTTTTTTTTTTTTTTCAAAGGTAAGAGTTGAGCCTGGCCTTCAAAAAATTCAAATAAAAACAGGAGAAAAGGAAGCCTCACCCTGCCCCCACCCACCTCCCCGCAACCAGCTGAGGAGGCAGGAGTGAGTGTCTGTCTGTCAGGACACTCACTGCAGGCAGTGACTCTGAGAAAAGCTGTCTGTCCCAAATAACTCAAGGTGGGTCAGGTTCTGTTCAGTGAAGGACATTCAATCAACCCAGGGTCTGGAAAATTGGGAAACAGCAGCTCCTTGATATGTTTATAAACTACCTAATGCTTTATAGGTGGGGGTGTAGCTCAGTAGTAGAGCGCATGCTCTATAGGGCTTCCCCCACGGTTCAGCAGGTAAAGAATCTGCTTGCATTGCATGAGACCCAGAAGATGCCAGTTCCAGCCCTGGGTGGGGAAGATCCCCTGGAGGAGGCAATGGCTACCCACTTCTTTATTCTTGCCTGGAAAAATCATGTAGACAGAGGAGCCTGGTGGGCTACATGACTGAGTGACTAACACTTTATAAAGCATTTTTCAGGTCTTTATCTCATTTGATCTTCAAATTACCCTCTGAGGTAAGCAGTGTCATCTCTAGCTTACCTCCTCCTGGGATGGTAGTGGTTCCAGGTAATCTTGTCAACCTCAGCTGGAGTTTTCTGACTCCAGATTCCCTTCCTCCCCACGTCCCCATACCTCAGGGCCTATCTTCCCGACAAAATGCTATACCATTTTCAGGGGTAGCTGCCTTTGGGTCCAAGATCAGACATAGCGAAAAGGAAGTGTTCTTACACTTCTAAGATGGGAGATGGACTGGTGTTGTCGAATTAGGATTGCTGGGTGATGTTAATTTTGTTGTTTAGTCACTATGTCATGTCTGACTCTTTTGCAACCCCATGGACTGTAGCCTGCCAGGCTCCTCTATGCATGGGATTTCCCAGGCAAGAATAGTGCAGTGGGTTGCCATTTCCTTCTCCAGCAGATCTTCCCAAAACAGGGATTGAACAGGGATTTTCCTAAGTGTGATTGTGGGTGAAAGGTTGTGAAATGAGTGGTGGGGAATTTCTGGAGTGGACTGACTTGGCTTAAGCAGCCCACTATGTAGATAGGGCTTTATTTTTCCATTTCTCCCCAAGTTTTGTATTAGTGCCATCTCTTTATAACCCTTAGAGATGGCATAAATTGACCTGAATAGGATATGTACGGAAACCCATAGGGAAACACTTTTTGGGTCATTTCTGCAATTTTGAATTTCTCTTGAAAAGTCATAAGCATTTTGGGGTGATAAGGACAGGGTGCTAAAAATATTATGTCAATTACCTGCTCATCTACTGATCATTGTGACATTATTCTGAAAGAAAATCAGAACAATGAATTATTTTTTTAAACCCTGCTAAATTTTCAGCATCACAGTCCCATTTCTAGGACTATTGCTCTTCTAAATCTCTTTAATCTGGGGCTCCAGATGTTTTGTACTAAGTCAAGGGAAACACTCCCCCACTGCTTTCTCCAAGCCAACCTGACACTCATGAAGGGAGGGAACAGAAACAAGTGCTATGATTATACCAACATTAATTTTAAAAGTGTTAGATAATTCAAGATGAAAATAATAACAAACTAACAATGGGCTGTTCATTGGGTCGGTGGGTATATGTCCTTCAAAACCCATTGTAGCTTTCCTGGATTTTAGCAAAGGGAGGCAAGAAGCCTGAGGTCTAGTTCTGGCCTTGCCTGCACACACTGGCCTGTCTTTGAATTGTCCTGCTACCTCTCTGCTTACCTTAAAGGCAAGGTGAAAAGTGACAGGGATTCATGGAGCCAATTTAAGTCCAAGAGTACAGTGGAATGAAGTTTAGATAACTGTCTTACCATATTTTTGCATTCTCTTCTTTCAGTTAATCTACAGATTATAAGGGACAGAGCTTAAGTTGGGCAGGATCTTTGGGTGCTTTTTTCACTTTACACAGGGTAGACAATTCAGTTCTACCCTTTTCCTTCTTCTTATACCATTCATGGGCCTTCCCGGTGGCTCAGTGGTAAAGAATCCACCTGCAAGAAGGAGATGTAGGTTTGATCCTTGGGTTGGGAAGATCCCCCAGAGAAGGAAATGGCAACCCACTTCAGTATTCTTGCCTGGGAAATCCCCAGGACAGAGGAGCCTGGTGGGCTATAGTCCATAGGGTCCCAAAGAGTCGGACACAACTGAAGTGGCTTTGTATACACACATCCCCTTGACTTCTAAGTTTAGTTTGAAAAACATTCAGCAAAAATAGTTCTAGAGAGAGCTGTCAAAAGTATTTAAGAAAATATATATTGCAAGAGGGTTATAGTTTTTCTTTATTTACAGAAACCTATTACCAATTCCTGAGAGATCCATGAATAAATAAATTATATAGCAGGCGTCTTAACTGTAAGGTTTACAGTCTGCCAACTTAAATTCTCTTCTGTTGGCATAAAGGCTTTTTTTTTAATAACTTTTATTAATTTATTATTTTTAAACATTTATGTTCAGTTAAATTGACCTCTTTTTGGATGTACAATTCTATGAGTTATAACTCATGCATAGAATGGTGTAATGACCACAGAACAGTTCTGTTGTATCAAAAAATCTTTTCCTGCTACTCTTTTTGTAATCAGCCCTTTTCTCCTACCCCTAACCTCTGGTGACCACTGATTTATTTTCCACTTTTACAGATTAGCTTTTTCCGGAATATCATATAAATGGAATCATAGGGTGTGTAACCTATTTAGGTGTATTTAGGTTATTTTCAATTTTTGGTGATTATGAATAAAATTGTGATAAACATTTCTGTACATGTTATGTGTGAACATAGGTTTTCATGAGTCTATAAATATTAATACCTAGGCTTGGAACTACTGGATCTTATAGAAGGTATATGTTCTTCAGAATTTGTACCATTCTGTATTACCATCAGCAGTTTACAAATTCCAGTTGTTTTTCTAACAGGCATGTAATGGTATTCATTGTCATTTTATTCTGTATTTCCCTAATGGCCAATGATTTTGATAATTTTTTTTCAGAATTTTATTTGCCGTATGTGCATCTTTTTTTTGTAAGTTAAATTTTACTTTATATGGGGATAGAGTAATTTATAGTGTGTTAGTTTCAAGTATACAGCACAGTGATTAGCTTATACATATATATATATGTACCCACCCTTTTTCAGACTATTTTCCCATATAGGTTATTATACAGTATTGAGCTCCCTGTGGTATACAGCTGGTCCTTGTTGAAGTTGTATCTTCTTTCAATGAAGTGTCTGTTCAAATCTTCTGCCCATTTTGTGGGGAGATGTTTGTGTTCTTATACTTGCATTTTCAGAGTTCTTTATATATTCTAGATACAAATCTGTTGTTGAATAGGTGATTTGTAAATATTTTTCATCTAATTGTGGCTTGACTTTTTATTCTTTTAACACTTTGACCATTTTTAAGGGCAAAAGTTTTAAATTGTGATGCAATCTAATTTATCAGTTTGCTTCTTCTAAAGATTTTATTTTTGATGATGTCTTAGAACTTTTTGCCTAACCCAGTGTCAGGGAGAATTTTTAAAAGTTTTATAATTTTATATTGAGATTGAATCATGGGATTAGATGCCCCCTGTCAACACTTCATGTAAATCTAATTGTTTCCTCAAGGCCCCACCTCCTAATACCATCACATAGGAGCTTAGGGCTTCAACACAGTAATTTTGGAGGGACAACAAACATTCACTCCATAATAACTTGATCAATCTTAAAGGAAATCCTAAAAGATGATCGTGTTAAAGTGCTGCACTCAATACGCTAGCAAATTTGGAAAACTCAGCAGTAGCCACAGGACTCGAAAAAGTTAGTTTTCATTCCAATCCCAAAGAATGTTCAAACTACCGTACAACTGCGCTCATCTCACACACTACCAAAGTAGTAGTCAAAATTCTCCAAGCCAGGCTTCAACAGTACATGAACCATAAACTTCTAGATGTTCAAGCTGGATTTAGAAAAGGAAGAGGAACCAGAGATCAAATCGCCAACATCCGCTGGATCATCAAAAAAGCCAGAGAGCTCCAGAAGAACATCAACTTCTGCTTTATTGACTATGCTGAAGCCTTTGACTCTGTGGGTCACAACAAACTATGGAAGATTATTCAAGAGATGGGAATACCAGACCACCTGACCTGCCTCTTGAGAAATCTGTATGCAGGTCAAGAAGCAATAGTTAGAACTGGACATGGAACAACAGACTGGTTCCAAATCGGGAAAGGAGTGCATCAAGGCTGTATATTGTCACCCTGCTAATTTAACTTATATGCAGAGCACATCACACGAAATGCTGGACTGGGCGAAGCAAAGGCTGGAATCAAGAATTCCAGGAGAAATATTAATAGCTCAGATATACAGATGACACCACCCTTATGGCAGAAAGTGAAGACGAACTAAAGAGCCTCTTGATGAAAGTGAAAGAGTGAAAAAGCTGGCTTAAAACTCAACATTCAAAAAAGTTAAGATCATGGCATCTGGTCCCATCACTTCATGGGAGATAGTTGGGGAAACAATGGAAACAGTGACAGACTTTATTTTCTTGGGCTCCAAAATCACTGCAGATAGTGACTGATGCCATGAAATTAAAAGATGATTGCTTCTTGGTCAAAACTGTTGGTCAAAAGCTATGACCAACCTAGACAGCATATTTAAAAGCAGACACATTACTTTGCCAACAAAAGTCTGTCTAGTCAAGGATATGGTTTTTCCAGTAGTCATTATGGATGTGAGAGTTGGACTGTAAAGAAAGCTGAGCGCTGAAGACTTAAAGCTTTTGAACTGTGGTGTTGGAGAAGACTCTTGAGAGTCCCTTGGACTGCAAGGAGATGAAACCAGTCTATCCTAAAGGAAATCAGTCCTGAATATTCATTGGAAGGATTGATGCTGAAGAGCTGACACTCTGATACTTTGGCTACCTGATGCGAAGAACTGACTCATCAGAAAAGACATTGATGCTGGGAAAGATTGAAGGCTGGAGGAGAAGGGGACAACAGAGGATGAGATGGTTCGATGGCATCCCTGACTCAATGGACATGAGTTTGAGCAAGCTCCAGGAGTTGGTGATGGACAGGGAAGCCTGGTGTGCTGTAGTCCATGGGATTGCAATAGTTGGACATGTCTGAGCGACCGAACTGAACTGAAAGGAAATCAATCCTGAATATTCAGTGGAAGGGCTGATGCTGAAGCTGAAGTGCCAATACTTTGGCCACCTGATGTAAAGACTCGACTCATTGGAAAAGACCCTGATGCTGGGAAAGATTGAGGGCAGAAGGAGAAGGGGGTGACAGAGGATGAGATGGTTGAATGGCATCACCTACTCAATGTACATGAATCTGAGCAAACTCCAGGAGATGGTGAAATACAGGAAAGCCTGTTGTGCTGCAGTTCATGGGGTTGCAAAGAGTTGGACATGACTTAGAACAAAGTTGATTTTTGTATATGCTATCAGTTATAGGTCAAGTTTATTATTTTTTTTTGCATATGAATATCCAACTCTTCTAATCCATTTTTTAGAAAGACACTGTTTCTCTACTGAATTACGTTTGTGGCTTGTCCAGAATTATTTGATTATATTTGTGTGGGCCCAGTTTTAGACTCTTTATTTCATTCATCTTATCTTTCCACTAACACCATACATATTGGTGTCTACAGCTATATGGTAAGTCTTAAAATCAAGGAGTGGAAGTCCTTCAACTTTGTTTTTCTCTTTTAGAATTGATTTGGTTATTGTAGTTCCTTTTGCCTTTCCATATAAATTTTAGAATCAGCTTGCCCATATGTACATAAAATCTGCTGAGATTTTGGTTGGAATTTTGTGAAATCTATGTTGTTTAGTTTCCAATCATTTGAAGATCACCTACATATCTTTCTATTTATTTCTAGTTTAATTTTGTTATGGTCAGAAAAAAAAAGTTTTCTGTGGCTTCAATTGTTTTAAACTAGGTAAGGTTTGATTTTGAAACAGCATTGTCTGTCTCGGTGAATGAATCATGTGTGCTTGGTAAGATTGTGTATCTGCTCTTTTCAGGTGAAGTTCTTTATCAATGTCATTTTGATATGGTTGGGTGATGATGTTGTTCATTTTTCTCTTTTCTAGTTGATAGCATACTTGGTCTATTGACTACTAGGAGAAGAATGTTGAAGCCTCTAGCAAAAAACTCGATTTTTCCATTTCCCCTTTTGTTTTATCACTTTTTCTTCATGTATTTTGCTGCTCTCTTAATAGGTGCATATACATTTAAGATTGTTGCATTTTCTTGGTGATTTGTCTCTTTTATCATTAAGTAGTGTCCCTCTTTATCTCTGGTAATTTTTCTTACTCTGAAGTCTGTTTTGACTGATAGTCATGTTGTCACGTCAGCTTTCCTTTGAGTACTGCTTGCATGGTGCTGTTGATTCTCGTTTTTCACAGATTCCATATTTATAAGTTTTCCTACTCACTAAAAGCTATTAGTAAAACACATCAAGTGAAATCAGTGTTCACAGCACTTTTTCTGTGTCATTCAAAGACATGTGTGGAATGGCAAAAAAAATTTGAGTTGTTTGACATACATATTCCTAGTTCAGTTCAGTTCAGTCGCTCAGTCGGGTCCGACTCTTTGCGACCCCATGAATCGCAGCAAGCCAGACCTCCCTGTCCATCACCAACTCCTGGAGTTTCACTCAGACTCACTCCATCGAGTCAGTGATGCCATCCAGCCATCTCATCCTCTGTTGTCCCCCTCTCCTCCTGCCCCTAATCCCTCCCAGCATCAGGGTCTTTTCCAGTGAGTCAACTCTTCGCATGGGGTGGCCAAAGTACTGGAGTTTCAGCTTTAGCATCATTCCTTCCAAAGAAATCCCAGGGCTGATCTCCTTCAGAATGGACTGGTTGGATCTCCTTGCAGTCCAAGGGACTCTCAAGAGTCTTCTCCAACATCACAGTTCAAAAGCATCAATTCTTCGGCTCTCAGCCTTCTTCACAGTCCAACTCTCACATCCATACATGACCACTGGAAAAACCATAGCCTTGACTAGACAGATCTTAGTCGGCAAAGTAATGTCTCTGCTTTTGAATATGCTATTTAGGTTGGTCATAACTTTCCTTCCAAGGAGTAAGCGTCTTTTAATTTCATGGCTGCAGTCACCATCTGCAGTGATTTTGGAGCCCCAAAAAATATTCCTAGCTGAGGTTGAACAAGGTGGTGGTTTGCTGCTTTATTTCAGTTCTCCTGCTATAAACAAATGTGCTTTTTGTGGTCTATTTAGTTTTTTACAAATTGGTGCTCTGTGTGTGTGTGTGTGTGTGTGTGTGTGTGATTTCACTGTTTAAGGTGGCCCTCAGTTGTCATGCTGAGGTGTTGTCTAATGTTCTAAGTGTAATAAAGTTGTGATGTGTCTTGTGGAGAAGGAATTTATTAGATAAGCTCCATTCAAACATCAGTTATAGTGCTGTTAGTTTTGAGGTCAATGTTAGTAAATCAGCATCATGTATTAGATAAGGTGTCATTGGGAATTCCCTGACAGTCCACTGGTTAAGACTTCCGCTGCAGGGGCATGAGTTCCAAGCTTGTTTGGGAACTAAGATCCAGTAAGCTGTATGGGGGTGCCAAAACATAAAGAAATAAAAGCAAAGAAGCAAATAATAAAGTGGTTTTAAACAGAAACATAAATAAAACAAAGTTATATATTGATCGGTTGGCAACAGTGTTGTGAAAAGAGGCTTGTGGGAACCTGATCCATGTGTTTTCCTTGGGAGCATTAGTTCCATATTTGTTAATTCATTATTTGCAGTGACTTTATAGGATATAACTACTGTAAATAATGAGAATTATCTGTATATTATTGTCCATCCCTTTACTTTAATACCTTTATTATTGCATCCACTGTGGGTATCTTATAGACAGCATATTGTTGGGTCTTGCTTTTTAATCACATGTAGAGCTTTAAAGGTGGTAAGTTAGCTACTGACTGCCGGGATGTCTTTCTTGTATAATTACTGCATTTTCTAATTTCCCATCATCATTTAAAATTCAACAGTATTTCATCAATTGAAAAATTTTACTGTTATAGTTCTAGAAATTTTAATAAGCACAGATAATAAAAAAGAAAATAAACATCACAATATTACCCAGCAGCAACTGTTAATATTATATATATAACTTCTCAGACATTGCCTCTATAACTACATCTCCCACTTTTTTCAGCAGAAATGTTATCGTGACATGCTTGTTATTTGTCATTGGACATGACTATTTACACGATGTACCGTTATCATGCCATTTAGCTGTCTTCTACATGTCAGTTTTAAAAGAGGCATAGAGCAAAGTTGTCATTGTTCCCATTTTTACAGATGGTAAAGGTAAGGTGCAGAATGCCTGACCAATTTTAGGTTTCAGAACCAAGATTTGATGTCAAATGCACTTGTTTCTGTACACAACGTCATTTTAGAATACATTTCAAGCAACAATTTGTGCACTAGAGTTAGAGACGAAAATAGATAAAACCAGTCTCCTTTGAGGAGAATCTCTGTGGACTGAGCATCTCTTCTGCCAAGTTAGAGGACACGAGGTACTTTTTCAACCACCCTGAAACGAGCTCCGTCCTTTCACACTTGCTGGATTCTTCATCTTCTCCTGGCAGCTGTCAGTAATGGAGAGTGAAACAGTAGAAAGCCAGAACTGGCAAAAGATTACGTGGAGAGCAAAAAGGTCTAACAGGTTTACACAGGGCCTTAGCATTTCTAAAGCATTTATATTAACTAATAAAAGACACTTACTCCTTGGAAGAAAAGTTATGACCAACATAGATAGTATATGCAAAAGCAGAGACATTACTTTGCTGACTAAAGTCCGTCTAGTCAAGGCTATGGTTTTTTCAGTGGTCATGTATGGATGTGAGAGTTGGACTGTGAAGAAGGCTGAGAGCCGAAGAATTGATGCTTTTGAACTGTGGTGTTGGAGAAGACTCTTGAGAGTCCCTTGGACTGCAAGGAGATCCATCCAGTCCATTCTGAAGGAGATCAGCCCTGGGATTTCTTTGGAAGGAATGATGGTGAAGCTGACACTCCAGTACTTTGGCCACCTCATGAGAAGAGTTGACTCATTGGAAAAGACTGTGATGCTGGGAGGGATTTGGGGCAGGAGGAGAAGGGGACGACCGAGGATGAGATGGCTGGATGGCATCACTGACTGGATGGACGTGAGTCTGAGTGAAACTCCAGGAGTTGGTGATGGACAGGGAGGTCTGGCGTGCTGCGATTCATGGGGTCACAAAGAGTCGGACACGAGTGAGCGATTGAACTGAACTGAATTGCTATATACAAGACATTCCTTGGGTTGAAAATAAATGGCACTGGGTTAAGTATAGTCTCTCCTCCTCCATACCACTCATGAGAATATTTCAGTTATTCAAAGTTAGTTGCTGCAGAAGCTTGGGTTTGGGGACCAGTTGGCCTGGATGCAAATAGCTCAGCTCTGCCATGTCCACACTGAGTGGCATGGCTAAGTCATGTTATCTTGCTGATTTGTTCATGTGTTAGCTGAAGGTCAGAATATCTGTTTTCCAGAGTGGTGATGAAGGTGAAATTGAAGTGCCTGGCCGACAGGGGATTGAACAGTAGCCATTACTGACATGATTGTTTTAAAAGGCAATGACTAAGATTGTGTATTTTTTAAAAAATATTTTGTTTATTTATTTATATGGCTGTGCTGCTAAGTCGCTTCAGTCATGTCCAACTCTGTGTGACCCCATAGATGGAAGCCCACCAGGCTCCCCCGTCCCTGGGATTCTCCAGGCAAGAACACTGGAGTGGGTTGCCATTTCCTTCTCCAATGGATGAAAGTGAAAAGTGAAAGGGAAGTCACTCAGTCGTGTCTGACTCTTAGCCACCCCATGGACTGCAGCCTACCAGGCTCCTCCATCCATGGGATTTTCCATGCAAGAGTACTGGAGTGGGGTGCCATTGCCTTCTCCATTATATGGCTGTACTAGGTCTTAATTACAGCATGTGGAATCTAGTTCCCTGTCCAGTAGTCAAACCTGGGTTCCCCCTGCACTAGGAGCATGGACTCTTAGCCACTGGATCACCAGGGACGTCCCAAGAATGTGTATTTCATACACTTGTGTGTGTATACATAGAGAAGGCAATGGCACCCCACTCCAGCACTCTTGCCTGGAAAATCCCATGGACGGAGGAGCCTGGTAGGCTACAGTCCATGGGGTCACGAAGAGTTGGACACAACTGAGCGACTTCCCTTTCGCTTCTCACTTTCATGCACTGGAGAAGAAAATGGCAACCCACTGCAGTATTGTTGCCTGGAGAATCCCAGGGACGGGAGCCTGGTAGGCTGCCATCTGTGGGGTCACACAGAGTCGGACACGACTGACGTGACTTAGCAGCAGCAGCAGTGCATGTATATGATTTCACGATTGAGTCCTCAGTCTTGGGGAGCTATACAGTTGATTCTCTCTGTGCAAGACTGCCTTACTGGTTCACCGTGTCACCTGGATGGAGGTTATGAAACTTTGAAGTGAAGTGTTGTGAGAAGCTGAACTGATGATAAAGCAGATATCAGAGCATCCTGGGATGAATCAGTTATGAATCATGGAAAGTTGCTGTTCAGAGGCGCACAGCTGCGTGCTTGAAAGCAGATGGCTGTCTTGCTGATCTGAATGATTCTAATCGTCTCTAAAATTAAATCTGAATGATGATTTTCTGGTAAAGGTATACTTTAATATTTGCTGTATTTTTCATGTTTAACTGCTACTTAGGGTAAATTGATATTTTGGGATTTGAGATATTGATTCACCTTCTCTATGCCTTTTTTTTTCTTGGAGCCTTAAGTTCCCATTTTGTGACCTTATGTCATTGGTCACACACAAATTCTTAGATACTCTTCTTTGAACATTATCTTTGGTCCTTTGTAAATCTTGTTAGGAATGAGACAGGAAGGGGGCAGGGCACAACCTTTTCAAGAATGACATAGCCCAAGGGCACGACATAAAGTGATTAGGCCCAACTGTGTCCAAGATGGTGGACTTCCAGTAGACCTTAAGCCTCAGTATGTGAAATATATTCAGATTATGAAGGCATCTGAGCACGTCTCATAAACTATGTTTGAATGATCTCTTTGGTATTTAGAGAAGAGGCCTTCATCGAGTCCACATCTGTGTTGTGTTGTCTGATAGGAGTTCATTTTTCTCTCCATGGAATTTATTTCTAATGTTCTTGTGTAATTTTTTTTTTTTTTTGCCTTCCCATTTAAATTTACATTGTTTCATGAGCAAAAAGTGAAATCCAGTCTTTATTGCAGTATAGTAGATGAGATTTTGATCACCCCTAGCCAGGGAATTTGGAATGAAGTGCCCTATAGACTTAATTGCAATCTGACTCATGGTTCAGAATAAACTATTTCACCACCAATCAGGCCATGCTATACAAATCCATAATAGTTGTTTTGCTCTAAAGCTAACTTACGTCAAGAAGGACAACTTTTAAAGGTTCATTATGTGTTCTTTCTCGTGCCTTTGGGGCAATGATAGTAGGGTGGAGTTCAAGACCCTGAGAATGGAATTCAGGAAAAAGAACAGGCATAGCTGCTCTCCCTCCCAGTGCCTTAGAGCAGAGCTCTTAGTGTGAGTCATTACCCCCTGGGGAGAGAGGCCTTTAGTAGCCTTAGTGGGAATGGAGCTGGGATGTTGAGAATGCCAAGGTTGGTGTGTGTGGAAGGGGTGTGGAGGGGTGGGACATAAATACTTTAGGTAATTGCACATATTTATTCACTGTGTTAGGTCTTCCCTGGTGCCTCAGATGGTAAAGAATCTGCCTGCAGCGCGGGAGACCTGGATTTCATCCTTGGGTCGGGACAATTCCCTGTAGTAGGGCACGGCAACCCACTCCAGTACTTTTGCCTGGAGAATTCCATGGACAGAGGAGCCTGGCAGTCCATGGGGTTGCAAAAGAGTCAGACATGGTGGAGAGATGAAACAACAACAGCAACACACATATATTCTGACCAGAACAGTGGAAACACTGCACAAAACTTACTGAACTGTCTCTATTTCACTCCATGATATGCTCATGTTCTACCAACACTGACCTGATGCTCCTGATGACTCAGGAGGGCCTGATAAAAAGGAACTAAGGATCATCCTGTCTTTCCTTCTCCTTCTGGGTTGTTGTTTTCAGCTTAGGTTGTTGCCTAATACAGGGGAGTGGTAGGAATGAAAAAGAATGTGATCCCTTGGTCATGCACATTTCACAGACATCACTGCCTTCTTCCTGGGTTCTAAGCAGGCTGTGGTTCTAATAGCAAGTGTGGCTGCCCCACTCAACCCCTCCCTCTATTGTAGACAAAACACAATAGTGCTTGCCTGGGGGCCTTGCATCTCACTGAATTCATACATATCACAGGTACCTGCTCAGTTGTGTCTGACTCTGCGTGACCCTACGGACTGTAGCCTGCCAGGCTCTTCTCTCCATGGGATTTCCCAGGAAGAATACTGGAGTGGGTTGCCATTTCCTCCTCCAGGGGAATCTTCCCGACCCAGGGATTGCACCCACATCTCTTACATCTCCTGCATTAATAGGTGGGTTCTTTACCACTTACGACACCTGGGAACACATATCATGGTCCGTTGCAGTTCTGTGCTCACGGGGCATCACTGAAGATACACAAAGATGCATATGGGGTGGCTGAGAATGATGTGTTGCATGGATCTCCTCTGGGCCGGTCTCTGTTCTATCATCCCATCCAACTTCACTTACAGAACTCAAGTTCATTGATATGATTGTTAAGACTTTTAAGGCAGCAACAGCAGAGCATTAAATCCAGCACAGGAGCCTTCTGAAGGTGGGGCTCCATGTGACTGCCTCAGTCACATGCCCGTGAAGCTGGCCCTGGCTGCTGGCATATCTCCTGGCTTGAGGCTAGGGATGTTCTGAACATTGTGCGGTAGCCAGGCCTGCCCCCCATCAAAGGCACTGCTGGAAAGGTTGGTCTTCTGTGTCTGAAGAGCATCTGAGGTCTGCACACAGGACCAGTTCTCTCTTTGTCTGCGGAGCTGTTCCCCTGGTGGTCTCTGCTCTGAGATCCTCCGTGTCGCGGTCACTTCATGGAAGACCAGCGCTTTCGGCTTACGCGGCAGTCATCGGGCCCCTCTCTGCTTTGTCTGAGCGGGCAGTTCTGTTTATTGCTCTTTGCTGTCATCTTGCTGATGAGGACAGTTCTCCAAGGTGGACCTCGACGGCTTCTGGATGTGGTGTGTGGCCCTCAGGGTCCCAGTAGGCAGTGCCTCCCTTGAAAGGGAACCCTCAAGAGCACTGCCTCTCGCTCAGGGCAGGACAGTGAGAGGCGGTGGCCCTCCAGAGCCTGGTCTGTCTCATTCATTGGTTCCCGGGCTGTCCTAGCCAGGCTGCATCATCTTCAGTACCAGGGTCCACAGCACTATTGTGACTTTTGTGCACATCGGAAAGGTGGAAAAAAAATGTCCATGGGTGAAGAGCTAGGTTAGGCAGCCAGAGAATGTAATGCAGGGAGCAGAGAGCAGATGTGGAATGAACTGGGGGTTGGGGCAGGGGGGCGCAGAGGGGAGGGCGGTGGGAAGGGAGGTTCCAGGGCAAGTGCTCCAGGCATCTTTCTTGGCTTGTTGTCTTCCTGTACCAGGATGTGTGCAGCGGGAGGGGGGTGGGTGTGAGCAAAGGTCCCAGACAGCCCAGAATCAGTCCTCCACCCCTTTTCTGGTTGTTATCCCATTTCATGATCTCTAACCGTGCGCAGCAGATGGCAGGGGTGGGGATGATGGCAAAGAAGGGCCAGTCTGGACAGTGCTCCCATGGCAGCTGCTGCTGCTACTGACCGCCCTCCGGGTGGTCCAGGGCTTAATGATTGCTCTGTGCTCCCAGCATTCAAGACCATTCTCTGAAGCTTCTTTCTGAATTCCCAGAGCTTGAAAAAAAGTCGTAGTTAAAGTGTTAGTTGCTCAGTCGTGTCTGACTCTTTGCGACCCCATGGACTGTAGCCTGCCAGCCTCCTCTGTCCATGGAATTCTTCAGGCGAGAATATTGGAGTGGGCCATTCCAATATTTGGAATTCCCTTCCCAGTTGTCATTCCCTTCTCCTGGGTATCCTCCTGACCCAGGAATCGAACCCAATTCTCCCACATTGCAGGCAGATTCTTCACTACCTGAGCCACCAGGCAAGTCCCAGAGCTTGGTTCTTGTTAATTATTTATGAGGCAAACACTCTGTGCCAGATCTGGGCTCCTGTAAAACAGACGTGACCCCTGCCCTCAGGGGGCTTATCATGCTTAGTCACAGAGACTAGAAAAACAGCTACCCAGGGTCTTGACTCTGTTTTTTCCATCAAAGGAAAGGGCATGATTTTATTCCAGTTAGAATATAACCAAAGTCAGCCCCTCATTTCTGTTCTGGCTCACAATTGAGTCGCCAGCTGCTTTTGTTGGTCTTTTATGTCACTGATGGCTGATCATCTTTTTGGACGTGGGGAAAATGTCAGTAACTTGAATCAATGATTTGGAAAACAAAAATTATGCAGACGTTGAGACAGCTACACGATCAAATACAACACACACCAGAAAACACCTACTATGCTCCGTAACGTGATCTTTTAAAAACTTTTGTTTAATTCTACAAAAGGCTTTCAGCGATTGTGTTCATTACATCTGAAGGAAATTCACATGTATTATGCAGCAGTGTCTGGTCAGTCAAAGCAGGTTCTGGGGATAGGATCTGAGCATTTTCATGGTTAGTAGTAATTAATATGGTTCTCTTCGGCTCTTTATTTTGCATGTTACAGTGTCCACTTGCAGGATTTTAATGATTAAACAATTTTTAAACAGTTGTGAAATGAAATAATCCTCATGCATTAGAACTCAGAAAATATTTAAGTGAGACTTTTCACCAAATCTTTTGCCCTTCTTCAAAGTATCTGATTATGCTGTAAACTTTCAAACAAGAAGTGTGTTATCTACATCCCATCTCTATTTTCTTCCATCTTGACTTTTTTCTTCATTGGCAGGACCCTGATCTTTACAATTAATATGAAGGAGGGAGTTTAATAGATTTGGTATAAATGAATTGAGTCAGGCGCCTTAACAATTGCTTCTCCAGGCAGTAAGAATTCAATTTCTTACATTCTTGGAAAGTACTAACAGAAAGAGACCAAGGAAAACTCCTTTCTGATGGAGGTTTTTTCCTTCGTAAAAATGTTTTATTTTATTCAAACGTTTTTATGAATCGTCTTAGCCTTTGGTAACATGATTTCTTGGAGGAAAATATCGGTGCATATAATTATATTAAAATTATGTAAAATATATTAAATAATTTGGTCTGTGAAGTATCACAAGGAATAGATAGGGCTATGAATCAAGGACTAATCGTCTATCAATAATTACTTATTAAATAATTATACAGTCTAGTGAGAACCCAGTTTGTGGAGTCCAGCTGCCTCAGTTTGAATTCTGTTTACAAGCTGTATGATATTGGGCAGTTCACATAGTCTTTTTTTGTGCCTGTTTCCTCATGTGTAAAGAAAGATAAAACATGACTAACCTTATTCTAGTTATTATTACTGCATCACAAGCCACCACAAAACGTAGTGGCTTTAGCAACAGGACACTAGTCATTTGGGTCATGAATCTTCAATTTGGGGATGGGCACTTGGCAGAGATAGCTTGTCTCTGCTCCACTGCATCAGCTCGGTGGGATGACGAATATCCGAAGCCATGTGCACTTCCAGCAGCTGATGGTTGATGCTGGCTGTCAGCTGAGATTCTACCTGGGTGCTATTGGTTGAAACACCTCTCTGTGCCCTTCCCACGTTGCCTGACCTCCTTTACACTGTGGTGGCTGGATCCACAGTGAACATCCCAAGGGAGGAAAAATCCATGTGGATGTGGTATTGCCTATCCTTAGAAGTCAAGCCATCCCTTATCCCATATTCTGTTAATTGAGACCTTCCCAAATGTTCAAACAAGGTCAAGGGGAAGGGGATAGAATCCATCTCTTGCTAAGGGATGGTAAGGTTCTGAAGAACATCGGAGACCAGAGATATGGCTGTGGTCATTTTGGAAAACACAACCTTTGACCTGCTTGATGTGGTTTTTGTGAGTCAGTTCACAAATAAAATGTTTAGCACATATGAAGCAGTAAGCACATGTGCTGTTGTTATTGCAGAGCATGTAAAATGTGCAAAGGGGATTGTATAAGTTCTTTGGTTAGAAAGAGAATTCTTCAGTTATCAGCTGTCCCTAATTTCGGCATAAGAAAACAGAGGGCTAGAGGCTAACTTGCCCAGCCATCCAGTGAAAGAACTGAGGTCATGAGACCAAAGTTGTGAGTGCTTATTATTTCAGGTCAGACTCTGGAAACTTACAGAGCTGGCAATCATGGAAATAGACTTCTAAATAATTAATTAAGATAAGAAATGAATGCTCTGTCTCTAGAGAGCTTTGGAATCAAAGATAGATCTGATTACAGAAGAAATAGCCCTTTTCTCTATCTCGTAGTATACTTGTGTTCAGTTGCAAAATTGGTTTTTCTGCTTTTATTTTGTGGTTGATAGGATCAGAAGAAATTCTGCCCAAACTGCTAATACCACTTATTTTGCCACATAATGCACACCAGGCAGTAGTTTTGTTAAGAATCATAATATTTTTTTAAATATCCCAAATGTGTGAAGGCTTGCCAGTCTCATATACAAATATTTATAACCGTACCAGGAGATTGTACCTGAAGAAGTGGGCAGATGAGAAGTACATGGCGCAGTCCAGGTCATCAGGTGGCAGGAGGGAGCTGGGAAGTGGTAGGGGGTGGCCCTTGTTCATTTCAGAAACCTTTACCTCCCACCCCAGGGCCCGGTAAGCCCCAGCCCAAGCCCACTCCCACAGGCTGAGATGCGGACGTGAGACTGCAGGAGGGAGCCTCGCTACCTTGGACCAGTTCTTTGCAAATAAACTTTCTCTTCTCAATGATGCCTCTGTGATGATCATTATGTCGGCACAGCTTGGCCAGTGCTCTCCCTAGAAAAAGCCCATTTCCACTGGTCTTGGCTAAGCTAATGCTTATTGAGTCATCCTCCTGGAAACTTGGGGCAAAACAGGGTTTGTCTGCTGGCTCCCAAAAGCAGATTTGACATTTTCTCGATGTAAAATTTCAGTGGTTTCAGTTACTAAAACTTCAGGCCATTATGAGACTGAGGGGCTGCAGGCGAAGAATAACTTACCTGCTGGGCATAGGCTGTAATGGTGGGTGGTTAATATGAATATGTTTTAATCAGGGAGGACTCGTTGGGTTGGGGGCAGGGAAAGGGATGGTGGTCCCCTCTACAGCCTGCCATGCCTGAGGTCCTATCTTTCTTCCTGGCTGTAGGAGAAACAGTGCTACTTCCTGCAGGTAGAGGAACAAAGGAGAAAATTCATGAAACGTGCTCACTGTGGCAGGTGTCCAGTACAGGTTACCTAGAGGCAGCCGCAGCGGCAGCAGTATCAAAGACTGGCATAGAGCACGTCGGCTAGGGGAAATACGAAAGAAGGCAACATGGGAAAAGTAAATGTGATGTGTAATCTAACGCCAGCTAGACTGTAAGGGAAAAGTTTTCAGTGGGCATCGGTGAAAAGTAGAACCAGGACAACGTCATAAACTCAAGATATTGTCATATGTTTATTATGAATAAACTCCTGTTATATGACTTGGCAATGGTTTATGAGACTGCCCTGTAAAACATCACTTCTGTTGTAAAGTCAATTGGTATAGACTCTTGATAGGATGATGCCCGGTATTTCTGCAAAATTAATAATATTGATATGGGGGACACTGATGCTCGTCTAGACAATAGCAACTTCTCCTTCATCTGGGTAAGAGTCCTATTTTTGTTCTGGTTTCAACCTTTTATCCATGTGGTTCAGGTAGCCTTTAACCATCTAGGCTATAATGGTGGTTCTGTTCTTGTTGCCAATGATTGGTTCAGGGTGGAAAAGGAAGAAGGCATCTAGTAAAAAGTTCCTAGCTCTTGGAAATAGCTACATTCTGCCTCTGGAGATTGCTTTATGAAGTTGTGATGCCTGGATCTACTGCAGTCGTATTGTGGACATGAGGGAGGGATTAGCCATCATTTTATTATTATTTTCATTGGCTTAGTTTTGCCTGGGGAGAGATGTTCCATCATCTCTCCATTTTTTATACTGGATGAATGTATCTTGCTGTTGTTTTTGCACATTCTGCCTGTGTTAAACCCTACTTATTTCTGCTCCATAATAGTGTTGATTGCAATCCCAGAATCTCTTTGCTTTCCTGGGCTGGCTGAGTCCCACTTTCCTGGCAGTCCTCTTATAGTGTATTTCAGAATGTGGCTTTTTTTCCATTTCCTATGTCTGTTCAATCTCATATGCTTTTCTTTCAGAAATTTATAAAGGTCTATCTTCATTGGTGTCCTCTGTTCCATTTTCTCTTCTTTTTGTGGTTGTGGGTTTATTCTTTTTTACATTTTTATGCATTGGAAAGTACACAGGCTAATGCTTGGGCTTAGTGGATCAGTTTGGTTGTTTCTTTCCTAAATTGCTCATTATAGTTCCATTATTTATGTTTTAATATTATTCCTTTCAAGAATTAAACAGTGAGAAGTTAGCTGGAACAGTAGTTCAAGTTCAGCTAAAGGGGAGATGCTGAGGATCAAACCTGGGACCTTGTGCCTGCAAAGCATGTGTGCTACCACTGAGCTGCGTCCCCACTGCTCATTATATTTCATCCCTATTTATATTGGCGGTGCCATCGATTTGCAAGACCTGTTTATACACTAGGGAACATTGGGCTTCCTTAGTGGCTCAGAGGTTAATGTGTCTGCCTCCAATGCAGGAGACCTGGGTTTGATCCCTGGGTCGGGAAGATCCCCTGGAGAAGGAAATGGCAACACACTCCAGTATTCTTGCCTGGAGAATCCCATGGACAGAGGAGCCTGGTAGGCTACAGTCCATGGGGTTGCAAAGAGTCGGACACGACTGAGCAACTTCACCTCACCTTATTTATACACTAAGATATCAATCCTTTTTCCCGTGTATAGCCAATATTTTTCCTACTTTATTGCTTTTGAGAACTGTTTGTGTGTTTCTGGACATATGGAAGACTTTATTGTAGTGTAGTAAAACTTATCCATCTTCTTTGTGGTTTCTTTCTTTGTCTTTATTCTTAGAAGGACTTTTTCTCCCCTATATCCGACGTACAGCTCCTATTACATTTTTGATCCTCCCTTCCTCCCTTTCTTTGTGCACTCAAATGGGTTAAATTTAACTGAGGACATTTTCAGTTCATGGCACACCATCATCACTGGTCCATGCAGAGCCCTTGTTTTTCACTTTCTCTTTTCCCTTTTGTCTTCTATCCTCAGTGGCATTTCTCTCTCCAACCATATACATCTACTGTAATGCGTATCGTGTATGTTCTTCATTTTAGAAAAACATTCACCAGTTTTTATCCATCTGGAGTTAGAGATTTAAAAAATTAAAAAAAAAAAAAAACCACTTAGTTTTCTTACTACCTTTCTCTAATTATTCAAACTGCCTTCTTTACCAAATGTCAGGCTCCAGGTTTTCTAGCGTGTTCTGTTTCTGTTTCTGCCTTAATGATTATCTGCCTTAATGATTATCTAATTTAAAAACATTTGAATATGTAGAAATGAAAATCACATGTAATGCTCTTCCTGTATCATTTAATTCTTCACTTTTTATTAATACGATAGACAAGGGGGCCATTCTTTAATAACTAGCAGCACATTTATATATGTTAAAGTAGTAAACTGCCGTCACTGCCATCTAAGCCAGTCATGTGTTACGATTTTCAGACTGTGAAAACCATCATGACTCTAGGGGCAGGAACATATTTAAAAGTAGTGCCTATGACTAATTCAAAAGGAGTTACTGAAGATACTGACTGTGATTAACATTCTCATAACCTTAAATCACACTCTACCAACTTCGAAGCAAATAATTTCAAATGTCATTTTGTGGATTGATAAAGTAGGAGCCAAGAATGAAATCCGGGTCTGACCTTCTTTTCATCCATGCCGAGCAAACTTTTCTTTCTGGAATTGATATTTATCAGCAGCTTTCATCTTTCCTGTGTGTTTATTGTGGGGTTGTGGTTTATATATGGTTCTTATTCCATGGAGCATATGGAAATTGGTGGTGAGAATCAAATTTGCTGCTTTTGGACAAAAAATAGTGCCTTGTTCCATGAAGCAGCCCTCTGCCGTGGTTCTAGGTGCTTGATGTGGGGGAAGAGACGGAGGGAGAAGGAGGGTAGCAAAGACTTTTTATGCTTCCCAGGGCAAAACAAAAAGGGAAAAGTGGCAACTAACGAGAGCCTCAAGAATTAAATGTAGTAATTCAGAAAAACTGAAACTCTAGCATTTTGTGGCAGCAAAGCAGGAAAAAAACAAAACCAAAACAAAAACCCACAACTGCTTTCCTTTAAGATGTGAGAATTTTAATTTCTACCAATAATTGGTAATATAATAATTGAGGGGGCTTTGTTTGGAGGAGGACTTGGGACACTTTAGGTAATTTAGGTAATTATTTAGTTCAGGAAACCTTCTCACTAATAGATGCTTATAATCTTCCTGGATACTGTGTACATTCTAATTGATTTACTAAAAGCCACATAGTTTAAAAGCCATGAAAATAATAGCTAGTCGCAGTAATTGCATAGCACATTTTACAATGCTGAATATGAGAGGATTTTTAGAAAAGGAAGGTTGAACCCAGATAGGTCAAGTGCATTGTGTCAGGTTACTCAGTAGCTTAGGAGCAGAGCTGGATTTGCATATCAGACTTTTAACAATGCCCAGTGTGGGTTCTGCTTTGTAGGAAAGGCAGACTGCTTTCTCTACGAATCACCTGGCTGTCTGGAGCACTGGGTGGAGACTGAGGATTAGCCAAGGTCACTTTCAACCAGTGTGTGGTCACTGCAAAACAGTTGAGTTCACTGGATTAGACACAGTGAAGGGGAAGTTAGATACACATTTTTCACTTGCTTTTCCTGAGTTAATTTTCTTTTGAGTGAATGAAAAATTCATTTAGTAAAACAAGTACAAAATTTTCATAAATCTGAAACCACCAGTGGCTCTAAATTGTGTTGCTTTTTGTTTGCTAAGTCATGTCTGACTCTTTGCAACCCCATGAACTGCAGCACTCCAGGCTTCCCTGTCCCCCACTATCTCCCGGAGTTTGCTCAAACTCATGTTCATTGAGTCAGTGATGCCATCCAACCATCTCATCATCTGTTGCCCCCTTTTCCTCCTGCCCTCAATCTTTTCTGATATCAGGGTCTTTTCCAATGAGTCAGCTCTTCACATCAGGTAGCCAAAGTGTTGGAGCTTCAGCATCAGTCACAAGCAGTAAATTACTTACTTCTCAACTTCACGGAAGGGCTTCCCTGGCGGCTCAGCTGGTAAAGAATCTGCCTGCATGCAGAAGTCCTGGGTTCCATCCCTGGCTTGGGAAGATCCCCTAGAGAAGAGAATGGCTACCCACTCCAGTATTCTTGCCTAGAGAATCCCTTGGACAAAGGAGCCTGGTGGGCTACAGTCCCTGGGGTCACAAAGAGTCAGGCAGGACTGAGCAACTTTCACTTTTTCACTTTCAACTTCACAGAATTCTACTCTGTAAAGGCAAATGAACTTTGTAATAAGAGTAGGCACTAATAGGGCATATTTTTTATTTATCTTTTTGTCATCTTACTGGGATTAATTTATTCCTCCCCCTTGGGTTAACATGATTTTACATAAAATCATTTCCATGTGTATTTATTTTTTGGTTTTTTTTTTTCCATGTGAATTTTAAATTAAAATATAAGTTGTTTTTTCTTCCCCCAGCCATCCTTTTTCTCGTCTTGCTATAAATTTTCTACACACAGTTAGAGAATATAGTCCAAATATATTCACAAATAGAGAATATATTCCGTGTATAATATCTGCCTATGCTACATATTCAAATGCATATCATCTTTTCTGTTCATTTGATAGAATGACAACCTCTACCCCTTTCCCAGTTTTCTAGAAAAGCCTGATTGTTATACTGTTGGATTTTTAAAATAAACTGCCCAGTACATTATGTGACTCCCATAAGTCTACCAGATGGATCCCGAAGATACTGAGTCATGTTGTTCAGCCTCCTGAACACACATACTGTTAACATTATCTGCCAGCGTTTTAAAAACTCATTTGCAAATATTCTACCTGGTAATGATTCAGAGATTTAGGAGTGTATCTTCTAGTTTTCGTACTTCTTAGAATCCCTTTTAATCCATGTCTGTTAACGCCAATCAAATATTGAAAAAAGAGCTTGAAGGCTGCTAAGAAGACAACATGACTTTAACATACAGAGAGTTTCAAGCATGTATATGAGGAGCTTTTCCATAGATCATATTTTTAAAACATAATATAAAGTCTTCATTCTGTACCTTTCATAGTGCCTTTTGAAATGATTTCTGAATAATCAAAACATTTTGTTATTGAAGCATAATATATCAGATTTAATATAAAAATCAGATTTAACTGAGGAATGAGATACCCTGAGAGTGCCTGTAGCTTGACTGAGATATACTTGGTGGAAACTTTTCCAGGCAGTTTCAATCGGAATTTAGTAATTTAGTTTTATTTTGGGGTAGCTCATTTGCATCCTCGGTAGTACTGTTGCCCTTTCCCTTCATCTCTCCCTCCCTTTCTTCTTTTCTCTAAGTCTGATTCTTGCACCAAGTGTGCAGTGTGTTTGCTGTGCCATGACTTGGGGTTTTGAGGCTGACCGCCAAGGCTCCCTGAGACCCAGTGTGAGACACAGGTTCCGTGGGTCTGGCAGCCGCTCCTCACATCGGGGTTTATTTTCCTTCAGTCTCTCTTCCTTCTGAAATATCACTGGAAAGAAAAAAAAACATAAAGCATCTGATCTTGCTTTTCACTTCCTTTTCTATTTCCAGCCACCTGTTCTTGTTTTCTAATTAACCCCAACACAGTGACAAGAGCCAAGATTCTCATGGTTCTGTAAAACGCAGAATAAAAGAAAAGCCACATCTGCTAGATTGTTGCCCTAAGGGAGACTCGACATCGTATTTGAGGAAGGCAACTCTCTTATTTCTTTGTCCGATTTGTAGAGGAAGCAATGGTGACTTGCCTTCTCGCTCCTCTGCTTCAAAAATGAATCAGAGGTTTCTGTGTATATTGTGTGATTAAGGGGAGGCTTGTTCCTAAGAGCTCAGAAAGGCTCAAAGGTGGACTTTGAACCCCATGTTTCTAGGCCAGGGCCTCTGCACAGGCTGATGGCCTCCCAGCACCTGCATGTAAGCTGATTCAATAGAGCCTGGTGGGTGCAGGGTTCAGGGGGTTGATAAACGCCTGGAGAGTCTTCATGGCAGACGCTTGGCCAATAGGAGTAAAACTACCCGGCACCATCCGATGGGCCTTTCCACACTGCCTTGCTCTGAAGAGTATTTGAAACCAAGCAGAGGGTGCTGAGAACTGACACAAAGGGGCCCTGTAAGGATGGGAAAGGAGGAGAGAAAGAAGAAAAACTGGCTGGTAGGAAACGAGAGAGAAGAACTTGCTGTAAAATTTCCAAAGCGGCAACTGACCAGGTTAGATGTGGCCAGGAGACTGGAGCAGCCTTTCTGACATTCTCATGCCAGGGTGCTTTCTGCACGGAAGCTGGTGTCAGAAGATCATCTCCCAGGCGCTTTCCTCCTGAGCTGGATACAGTGAAGCAGCAAAAGGCAGCAAAGGCAGCCAAGAGCAGGGAGTGAATGGAGCAGAGGGAAGGGAGGAGACGGAACAGGTTGGAGAATGGAACCTGGGCACCCGGGGCAGCAGTCCCTCACTGAGCAGATCCTGACTGTCTGCTGTGGACCAGGGCTGGGCTCTGGGGTTAGGACAGATGGGGTCGTGTCCTGGGGGCTGATGGTCTAGTGAGGAGGGACAGACCAGCGGCACAGGTCAGGCCACTGTCGGCAGACGGGTGGCCGGTTCATTCCTGACGGCTATTTGTTCACTCGTTCCCTCTTGATGGGAGACTTCCTGAGAGCTACCCCGTAAGGAAGTAGCTTTTCTTCTCCAGGCTGAGGTCGGAACACTAGTGGGGCATTGCTGCACAGGGTCAGGTGCCCCTTTGGAGTGGGCAGAACTGGACGACGGCTGGAGGAAGGTTAGTTCCACACTGCGCCCCAGCTCCTGTGCGTGTTCCTCCGTTAGCAATTCATAGATTTAACATCTGTCTGCTTTTCACTGCTTCCGGCATCTCTCGGCTTATATGGGAGCCAGAAGGACCCGGGGGCCATGGCGCTGTTTCAGGGGATGGGGATCCCATGCCTGTAGCTCCCACTTCCTGTGATTGGAAGACACAGTCTCACAGAACTCCTTTTCTGTTGAGATGAATAGCATTCATATCCGTCAAAATACATTTCTCAGTTCATAGCCTCTTTTTGTCATTGGGTTGTGCATGAGGAGATCTGTGAAATATTTTAATCTGACAGTGGAATCATCTTCAAAAGGGTGGGAACTGCTCCTTCAAGGAGAGTAAGAAAGATCTTACTTTCTGTTAGAGCACAGTGCGCCTCTGCTTGTCCTTCTCAGGCTCCTGCTCTATACGCCTGTCCCCACCCGGGACAAAGAATTACTACTGGGAGATTATCTAGGTAAAATATTAAAATCTAATCTTGCACTGATGACTTGTCACAGCTGGGAAACTGATTCCTTCTTTAGCAGAAAATGGTGATTGTGAGGATTATGCTGTTCATCTTTAAGGAGGACAGTACAAGAGGACTTTTGTCTCTGTCTTTTAAGGATTCCTCTGAAGGCACTCAGAGAGCAAGGATCAGCTCTTTCCTGCCTCCCTTCCTCTCTCCTTCCTTCCTCCTTTGCCTCCTTCTCCCCTTTCCATCTTGAGTAAAAAGGGAGAGTGTGAGCCTAGTTTTGACCAGGAACTCAGAACCTTTCGTTAAATATTTATAAGAGCTGGTAATTCGGTCAAGTAATTCTCATCTGAATGAGGACAGGAAACCTCTGGACTGTGTTTCTAGCTGCTCCAGAGCTCTTGGAAGGACAAACTATAAATGACCTCATGCTTCCCTGGTGGCTAAGACGTAAAGAATCCGCCTGTGATGAGGGAGACCTGGTTTCGATCCCTGGGTTGGGAAGATCCCCTGGAGGAGGGCATGGCAACCCACTCCAATATTCTTGCCTGGAGAATCCCCATGGACAGAGGGGCCTGGCGGGCTGCAGTCCATGGGGTTGGACACGAGTGAATGACCAGGCACAGCACAGAGGCTTTCTGTGATCAGAAAGCACTGTGGATACGCTGGTGATTCTAAGTGTGTGTGATAAAATGAAACCACAGTCTTGTCTCAAAGGTTTCCCCTGACAACACTCACACACACAGTTACACACTGACACATCTCTACATTCACACACACATTCATACATATAAACATTCGTGCACACACCCACACCCCATCTAGGGAGCAGGGCAGACAGCTCTATGTCTACGGACATTCCATCCCGGTCTGCAGCAACCCCAGGAGTGGCCACCAGGGGGCAGCAGAGGCCGCCGAACCCGGCCGGCCCCGCTGGAGGGGCGGTGGGGGGCGCTGAGCCTCTTGGGGTGGACCCCTGGGGTAGGGACCTGGCTCCCAGAGAGAGGAGAGTTCGAGTTTCCCCAGCATCCCCAAGTTTGTTCTGCTTCCTGTTCGGGCCTAGGAAGTCACCTTTTAAGCACACGGGTTCACATGGTCCTTTACTTTCCTGTCCCCTTCATGCCTGGCTCCCATGCTCCTGGAGTGGCCATCCGTGACCCTACCTGCTCTCCTTTCCTGACACATCCCTGGGGTGGGGGACTGCAGGAGCCCACAGTCTGGGCCAGCTGGGGTCGTTTGGGGGCTCCAGGAGGGGAGGAGGGGCAGTGGGTGACGTGGCCACTTGTGAGAAATGGGGGCGGTGGCTGTCACAGGGCGGTCTGTCCCTCCCACCCCATGCTGTTGGAGGGACGGACAGGTGGAGGATGGACGTCTTTTCATTCTTGTGAAAAGTGTCATATACCCTAGTTTGAAGTCAGACTCTTGGTTTCCCTGTCCCTCTGCATTGCCCTTTCTGAATCTCTCCTGCACAGAAATTCTAGAGCTGCTGCCCACTGCAAGAAAGTGGGGGCTGGAGGACTTGGTTTCCTGCATCTTTGGGGTGAAAGGAGGGAAACTTGTAGCTGAATTTTGCAGAAATCCATGTGGAGATCAGAACAGCCTTTTGGGTCTCTCTGAACTCACAACCCAGTCTTGATGGAGTTATTTGCTATCCAAGTGTTCAGAACATTAAATACCTAATACATTTCCAAGGTGGCATTTTCACAAGCATTTTTCCTGCCTCAGTTTCCTTGAGTGAAAAGCTTCCCCCCCCCCCCGTGTGTGTGTGTGTGTGTGTGTGTGTGTGTCTATGACAAAAAACAAAAGCCGAGCTGCCCTGATAGGGATGTCTGCAGTTTGTATATTTAGTGACCCAGTGGGGAAAGGTGACAGCTAGAGATGGTGCTTCTTATACAGCCTTTACCACCAGCTCTGTGCGATCCAGGGAAAATCACTAATCGTATTTGGCCTCAAAAATGGGAACACTGACCTTTTCCAAAATCCGCCAAACTGGAACATAATAGAGTTAATGTCATAGAGGCAAATGACACTTAGGTTGTTAGGGGGGGAAACATTGTACATTTTTATCAGAAGGATATTCCTAAGGTCCTCAGAAGCATGGTTTTGATGGATATAAATAGGGAATTAAGACCTGTTATTAACCACCTTGCACTTGAGGTCCTCTGATGACTTCCGGTTGGGGGAGGTGCCCGGTGGAACAGCAGGATCTGAGGGGAGGAGGCGAACACGAGGGCTCACGGCAGCCTTCTGGAAGCAAGCCCCACGGGGTGGGGGTGGGGAGGTCTCTCCAGAAACTGACCACAGGGATGGATGCCTGACTGCGTGTGGGGGGATGGGGGAGTGGGTTACCGTTCAGGGTGGAAAGATGCTGAAGACAGATTTAGTTACATCTCAGTTTCTTGATTTCAGCGTGTTTATATTGGGCGTTTCGAGTTTAGAGCTAATTAAATCGATTCATCATCTTTTGTGAAATACCAAAACGATTTGGTAAATGCTAAGTAGGCTAGCGGACGTTTACATCGTTTAACACAAGGCGTAGGCCACCTGCAACGTGTAGGTGATTCATTAATTTCAAGTAAGTTTCACGCATGTAAGTAAATGGCAAAACTAAGGGCTTCCGCTGCGGCTCTGCCTTCTGCTGTGTTTGTGCTGTAGGTGTCTAGCCAGAAACTTGTCGCCAAGACCCTTGTCAAGGAGCTTTTTCCCTCTGTGTTTTCTTTTAGAATTGTATGGTTTCAGGTCTTATATCTAAGTCTTTAATCCATTTTGAGTTCATTTTTGTGAGTGGTATGAGATAGGACCTGTGAATATCCGATTTTTCCAGCACCATTTAAAAAAAATTTATATTTTCTCAACTTTTTATTTTGTGTTGGGGTATAGCTGGTTAACAGTGTTGTGACAATTTCAGGTGAACAGTGAAGGGACTCAGTGATACATATGCATGTACCCATTCTCCCCCAAACTCCCCTCCTATCCAGCCTGCCACCTAACATTGAGCAGAGTTCCATGTGCTGTACAGTAGGTCCTTGTTGGTTATCCATTTTGAATATAGCAGTGTGTACATGACCTTCCCAAAGTCCTTAACTGTCCCTCCGGCAACCATAAATTCATTTTCTAAGTCTGTGAGTTTCTTTCTGTTTTGTAAGTAAGTTCATTTGTATAATTTCTTTTTAGATTCCACATATAAGGGATGTCATATGATATTTCTCCTCTGTCTGACTTACTTCACTCAGTATGACACTCCCTGGGTCCATCCATGTTTCCAACACCATTTATTGAAGAGACTGAGTATCCTTTGCTCCACTGTTGAGTATTAGTTGACTGTACATGCATGGATTTATTTCTGGGCTCTCTCTAATGTTCCCTTGGTCTTCCTGTTTGTTTTTATGCCTGCACCGTATGGTTTTGATTACTGTAGTGTTTATAACATAGCTTGAAATCAGGAAATGTGACACCTCGCGCTTTATTCTTCTTTCTTAGAACTTCTTTGGCTATTTGGAATCTTTTGTGGTTCTGTGTATAACTTCTTGTTTTGCTTTTCCTCTCGTAATGCCCTGAGTGACTTTTACCCTCATCTTCATCCTTCTCTTTCTCTGTTTGAGCTCGTTGCACATCTTTTTGTCCCACATGCTCTGCCATAGGTAGAAATTCCTGACCCAGAACAAAGTGGTGATGAGGGCAGTTAAGGTTAAACCTGCCTTGCAAATCCCCAAAGGGATCCCCCAGACACAGAATCTCACAGACTGCCTCTGACTTCTTAATCAATTTTTCTTCAGAATGGATGGAGCGAGGGGAAGACGATTTAGCTTGGATGTTAGGTCACATAAATTCAGAGTAGATTTTCTTTTCTCTCTGTCTCTTGTTAAGAACTCATCCTGTTCTTACCCTTAGAGCTGTCCATCCTCCACCCAAAGAGTGAAAAGTGACTTCACGCAAGGGATCATTTGCGAATGCACACAGATCTGGCTTGGCTGAGATCATCTTTCTGGGAGCATCCCTGGACCTTCGGTACTTCGTTGTTTGCCCACGGACTTACGCTGTTTGGTAGGCATAGGCTGATCTCCCTGAGGGTCAGTTGGGACCTGCCGCCGGTGTACATCTTCTTGCTTTTCACTTTAGCCTTGCTGTTGCATGGAAGTCTTCACTTCTTTGTTCTAGTGATAGAGCCTCCCTGAGTTGAAAGCTGGGCACATGGCTGTCTGGTTGGTGACTGTTTTTGTGGTCTTCTGTGTGGTAAGAGTGGCCACATGGCTCCATTTCCCCCAGTAAAATGTGAGCAGAGTGATGTTCACAGGGTCTGCCACAGTTCCTCCAAAGAAAATGCCCTGCCCTGCCTTTTCTCTTTGGCTTCCTTCCAGCCCCAGAGGGGCTCTGCATTAATAAGCTCCACTCATGCAATACTTTGGCCGCTTGATGTGAAGAGCCGACTCATTGGAAAGGACCCTGATGCTGGGAAAGATTAAGGGGAGGAGAAGAAGGGGGTAACCGAGATGAGATGGTTGGATGGCATCACTGACTCAATGGATATGAGTTTGAGCAAACTCCGGGAGATAGTGAAGGAGAGGGGAGCCTGGCGTGCTGCAGTCCATGGGGTCGCAGAGAGTGGGACATGACTGAGTGGCTGAATAGCAGAGAGTGGGACATGATTGAGCGGCTGAACAACAACATGCGGCTGAGGGCGGTGCAGTCAGAAGCGACAGAGCAATGAGATGGAAGGAGGCAGGCTCTGCTCTTGAAGGAGCAGAACCACCAGAGGATGCTGGGAGGATGGGAGTAGAAATTGGGCATGTCACTGGGGCAGACCCGTGGAGATTCTGCTGAAAAGGGAGACAGGGAGACAAGAGTGGTATGCATTAGGTATTCAGTCGTGCCCAACTCTTTGAGACCCATGGGTTGTAGCTCACTGGGCTCCTCTGTCTGTGGAATTCTCCAGGCAAGAATATTGGAGTGGGTTGCCATTTCCTTCTCCAGGGAATCTTCCCGGCCCAGGTTTTAAACTTGGGTCTCCTGCACTGCAGGCAGATTCTTTACTGTTGGAGCCACCAGGGTAGCCCCTGCTGTGCGCTCCTCGCAACTAATGGGGTGGGCCCCTCTAGAGATCTTATTTATTAGCCTCTTTTTTCCTACTAGCCCCGGCCTGTCTAACCCCCCACCCACGCCGACACCCCCAATTAATCTTGTGCTTTCCCCTCCCTTTCTGTTCTTGGCCAGGTGAGAAGCCTGGAAGTGAGCCCGAAGAGGCGAAGCTGCAGACCACCAGCAGACAGATCGTGCAGAATGCCATCCTGCGGGCCGTGCAGCAGGTCTCCCGGGAGAGCCAGAGCCGGAGGAGGGACACCAGGGCTGGCGACACTGCCCGGGGCAGCCTCCGGCCGGGGGCAGGGGAATCAGCCAAGAAGCACGAGAAGTAACCCACGGATGGGGCTCTGATCACATGCTTGGTTTCCAGCCCTTTTTAAAGTATAGGATGTGCCACCAAAAGCGCTGCCAGTAAAGCAAGCCGAAGAATCATTCACACCTAGCAGCAGGGTGGATTCGAGCTAGCCCTTGGCCGAGGGGCTCTGTCCTGGAAAGTGCATTAGACAACTCTGTTTATATTAATGCAGTGCCTCTGAAATAGTCAGGCAGGCAAGACACTGCCGTTACAGATGTAGTTTTGCAGCACAATTCATTTCTAAAGTTCTTTTTAAAAAATGGTTCTGTCTTGTTTGTTAATTTGGCCTTGTATGCATTCTGCCTGTAACTTAACTTACCAGTTCTTTCTGCTGAAGCACCGACTGCCCTACTGTGATCTTTACAGCATTAAACAAGGCTTGCTGGAAAGGTGAGGGAAGGGCATTGCAGTCCTCCTCAAATATGGAACTGAAGGCTTTAATAAAGTGGGTTCAGGCCCAAGATCATATTAAGAAAAGGTAAATTCTAAGTCCCTCAGGATCTTACAGAGGCATGTATTTATATTATTTTGTTAAAAAAAAAAAAAAAGGAAGAATTTAGATTTTCAAGAACTCAGTTTCAATTCTCTCAATTGTTTGGTAGTTGATATTTTCTCCCTGTGCAGAAAGCCTTGCAAAATATTACAGATTTCTTTTTCTATTTCGCAGTGAAAGTAAGACAGGTGAACCTAAGTGCACAAGTGAAGAACAGCTGGAATCGTAGATTCCATCCTGAGATGCCCTGGGGTCTGATTATGGGATGCGGGGTCCTCGCAAGGAGCTCTGAGGCCTCATAAATGCCGTGTGGCCATCAGACTATGCATATACACTAGTAATTTGCAAATAGGAACTTTTCTGCTCCCATCCACAAATTAGATTTTTGTTTTTTGAGACTATGAATATCATACCTATCTGGAACGAATGACATGTAAAATGGGAAAAATCATTTCTCAACTCTCTGAAATGTGAAAATACGGTGAGATCAACAAAGCGACCGTGTTGTGAATGCAGTCGTGGGAATGTACGTGTGCAAATGAATAAAGCCAGCTGTGTTGCCACAGAATGAGTTCTGCTCCCCTCCCACGTGGGGGCCGTGCAGCCCTCTGTGTCCTCGCAGTCCTATTTCCTGGGCCCCCCAACAGGTACTGAGCTGGTGCTTCTGAGAACAGAGGAAGAGTCTGACCTTTGTTAGAAACTTCTGGGCTTTCGAGTGTCAGTGTCTACATCTGATGGTTTTTTAAAAAGCAAAGTACCAGCGAATGAAGTGTGACTGATATTGACAGACTTCTAAAATCCCACTAATTTACACTTTCCAGAATGGAGATTGTTGAGAAATGAATGAGAACAGTGTCTCATCAGTTCTGTTAGACACTCTCACACCATGTGGAATGTGATGGAATAAATTTACAGGGATAATGATTAGGGAGGGAGCAGAGGGGTGAACCTTCAACTGTGGTTTATTCATAATTTTCTGTAATACTCAGGACAGTTGAAGAACGAGTTTAAGTCGAAGTTATACAATGGATGGAATATAATTGTACAACCTCGATAATAGGAATGTAGGTATTAAGGGAACTGAGTCAGGAGTATCCACGATTGAAAAAATAAATCCATTGCTTGTAGTTTGCAAGTGATCCGGCCCTCTGTCTACTGAGATGTCTGGATAGAAGCAGCTTTGGGTTTAGCTGCCAGATGGCAGAAACCCATAAACATGCTCTCTTTCCTCTCTGGTGTGTCTGTGCTAATACTCTGGGGGATCTTGGAGAATCTCTGATTAACCTCTGTATCTAAATGTTATTTATAAATAAAATATACCCAGCTTTGAAACATGTTGTCATTTTAAGCCAAGTTTTCGTCACCCTACTGTTTGGCTCCTTCCATATGGGTCCACGAGGCATCCCAAGGCTGTTTTCCAAACCTCTAGATTCTGGGATCCTGAAAGCATTTCTTAATGGGCCGTCACTGACCCTGTCTGAACACAGCTGTGGGATACGGGTTCCTGAGGCATGAGCAGAAAAGCTTGTGTGTGCTAAGAAGTGGCCTTTTGATCTCAGGAAGTGAAGGTAAGTAGGTTTGGAAGCCAGGTGTCTTTCATGGTCTTTCTGAGATGCAAAGTCTACAGCAAGGAACAGAGATACTGATAAGTTCTTGGAAGGTGAAAAGAAAGTTTATCTGTCACTGCACTCGACAGGTAGGTGCGATATTAGTAGAATCCTAAGGAAATGGCAACCACTCCATTATTGTTGCCTGGAGAGTCCCATGGACAGAGGAGCATGGTGGACTACAGTCCATGGGTCGCAAAGAGTTGGACACAACTGAGTGACTGAACACACAAGAAAACTCAGCCATAAAAATAAACGCATCTGATAAAGTTATGACGTTTTAAAGGAGCCAACAGAACTTCATTTGGAGGTGGTCCTCCCCCTGATTATGTTTGCAAGCCAGCACAAAGCTTTTGGTCCTAGGAATTAGCTGTGCATGTATGCTCAGGCATGTCTGTCTCTCTGTGACCCCATGGACTGCAGCCCGCCAGGCTCCTCTGTCCATGGAATTTTCCAGGCAAGAATACTGGAATTAGTGGGAGTGTGTATTTCATGCCCTTTACCTTCCTGGCTTAATAGATAGTAAAACGCACACGGACCTCCCAACTCTGTTTTCAGCTCTTTGTCTTGGGCTTTGCCTGTCCCTGGGGTGGAACTGGAGAGAAATTCTTTCTGCTGCTTTGTTTTTCTGCAGTCACCCACCCACCATGAACAGTATTGTAAAGAGAAGTTACTGCCTCATCTTTGTTTCTCTTTTTTCTCCTTTAGCTGCTTTAGACTCCATTTATGGCATGGTTTCTGGTTACAAGTAAATGAATCGGCCATTTAAAAATAATCTTTGTAACTGCGCCACTTTGACTATTTTCAGGGTTTAAGGTCTATAAAAAATTACTATTAAAAATTACAAAAAAGGAAGGAATTTTACATTTATCCACAGTAACAACTATTCTAACTAAAAAGTAGTAGAGAATGAAATCCCTGAAAAATCTGGTAACTAGTTTAGCAACTCTAGGACCCAAACTGGTGTAGAAACTAAATACCCCAATTTGAGTAATTCTTCAGTTTATGTAAAGAGAAAGTAGAAAATATAATCATATTGTTGGCTCTCTTGAGCGTGAGAAAGTTTTCTGAAATATGTGACTACATGTTAACTCACGTGTGTCATCACAACTTCACAATCAAGTTGTAGCCAGGAAGACTTTATTCTCCGTTTGCAGAGAAAGTCACACTGAATCTCAGAGAGGGTAAGTATGAAAAGTGAGTAGTACTATCGGGCATAAGAACACATACATCGGGCTTCCCAGGTGGCTCAGTGGTAAAGAATCCACCTGTTAATGCTGGAATCCCAGGAGATAGAGTTTGATCTCTGTGTTGGGATGATTCCCTGGAAGAGGAAATGTCAACCTGCTCCGTTGTTGTTGTCCCCCCCCCCCCCCCCCAGCTAAGAATACTAGAGTGGGTTGCTATTTCCTTCTCTAGGGGATATTCCCAACCCAGGGATTGAACCCTGTCTCCTACGTCTCCTGCTTTGGCAGGAGAAGTCTTTACCACTAAGCCACCTGGGAAGCCCCGTGCCTAATCCCCACTTCAGTATTCTGGAGAATCCCATTAACAAAGGAACCTGGTGGGCTATAATCCATAGGGTCGCAGAAGAGTTGGACACAACTGACCACACACCTACATCCATCACTGTTCTTTGTGGGCATGTGCATTAGCTGGGGAACTTCAGTATATAAATTCCAGGGACACTTAGGTTAAGATGGACTAATCAGACTGCCTTACAGAATAAGAAATGTAAGACATAGTAAAAGGCCAGCAAAAACCATCATCAGGAGTAAAAGAATGCCGTCACCCAGAAAAAGTGGCAGCAACGAAAAGAAACAGGAGACCCCAGAGGGAACAAAACAGAAAATGACCACAAAGCATGGGAAGTGACTGCTTTCCCTTCTGCTCCTCAGAAGCCACAGAATCCTGACCCACACGTGGAGAAAGGTGGATGAAGAAGTGTCGTGATTGTCTTCTGGCTCCAGTGTAGGGTAGAAATAGGTGAAACAGGAAACAGGGCTCCTTTCAGAGACATGACAACCTGGTCTTACAGAAATGAAAACAGGGAGACAGAAAGGAAACAAAACACGTTTAGAAATCTCATCATTTTCTAGGGAAATGGATACATATACTCACCAGGGATATTTTCAAGAATCAAAGAAAAATTCTTGAAAGTCCTAGGCTGAGAGCTAGTCCTTTACGGAGGTAGAACTTGGAGCTGGTGTCAGACTCCTTCAGAGCAGTGTGTGACATCCTAAGGTAAGAGAGAAAGGCCCTGGAGAAGCTCTGAAGGATGCAAAGTGTGAAGGAAGGATGCTATTTCCAGCCAAGATGTCACTCAAGGACAAAGGCTATCATAAAAAAATGGTCAAGAGCCCTTCTTTGAAAACCTGCTTGGCTGGAAACTTCAGCCAACTAAAAAGATAAAGAATCTAGGTTGTTGACAGTAAAGAAAGCTGAGTGCTGAAGAACTGATGCTTTTGAACTGTGGTGCTGGAGAAGACTCTTGAGAGTCCCCCTTGGACTGCAAGAAGATCAATCCTAAAGGAAATCAGTCCTGAATACTCATTGGGAGGACTGATGCTGAAGCTGAAGGTCCAATTCTTTGGTCACCTGATGCGAAGAACTGACTAATTGAAAAGACCCTGATGCTGGGAAAGATTGAAGGCAGGAGAAGGGGATGACAGAGAATGAGATGGTTGGATGGCATCACCGACTCAATGGACACGAGTTTGAGCAAGCTCTGGGAGTTGGTGATGGACAAGAAGGCCTGGTGTGCTGCAGTCCATGGGGTCACGACTGAGCAACTGAACTGAGCTGAACTGAACAGAGGTTGTTGGGAAACTGTAGTGTAATGATCGGTGAGGAGCAATTCGTGCGTGCTAAGTCACTTCAGTCAGGTTTGACTCTGCGACTGTATGGGCAGTAGTCTGCCAGGCTCCTTTGTCTATGGGATTCTCTAGGCAAGAATACTGGAGTGGGTTGCCATGCACCCCTCCAGGGGATCTTCCCAACCCAGGGATTGAACCTGCGACTTCTGCATTGCAGGCGGATTCTTTACTGCTGAGTCACCGGGGAAGCCCAGTGAGGAGCAGTGCTTTCACCTGAGTATCAAGTGAACATGGTGTCATTGCAAAAACTGGGCTAATGAAAAGACTGCGAGTTGTTCTGTCTTGACAAAGTAAAAACATAGCATAAAAATCAGGAGATGGGGCTGAGGACATGACATTGTGCTAATGACTTCATTTATTAGAGAAAGACAATTTAATCTCATCTTAACTTGAAAGATTTAGTTTTTAAAAAACCCAAAGGTTTCAATCCCTTAACTGATTTCAAAATTTTCCTTAACCCTCAAGGAATGCATTAGAAAATAATTTCTTATGATAAAGGTTTATTTAAAGTGTAAAGATTCCTTTAGCTTCCATTTAGTTTCATTTTCTTTCATGAAATTCAAAATGAATGAAGTTACATATATAAATTCCCTAGATACCAGGCATGACCATTGTTTACTCATGCTTCCACTGAAAGTGATCACCAGACTCTTACAACTCTTGCAGCTCTGAAGATCCGGAGTCACTGTCCAGTTGGGAAAAACAATTCTGCTGATTATTACACCTGGATCACAGATGGTCCACAGTTCTAAGTAATAACAGAAGAAGAGATAGCTTTATTCACATACTGCTTTCATTTTTAAAATTTTTTTGTTCTCTTTTCTTATTGAAGTATAATAATAGTTGATTTACAATGTTGGTTAGCTTCAGGTACACAGCAAAGTGACTCAGTTATATATATATATAATTAATATATTATGTATAATTAATATAACCCAATGTTATAATTATATATTATAAAATATACTATTATTAAATATATTATCATGTAATATATAAAATTATATAGTATAATTATATTATTAAAATATATTGTAAATATATATTTTATAGAGTATAATATATATTTTATTTTATATAATATAAAATATAATAATATATAATATATCTACTAATATATATATATAAGATATAGCTATAATATATCTATGCTTCTCACTAGGGAAGTATATATATATGTATAAATAATATACGTACAAAAATATATATACTTCCCTGGTGGCTTAGATGGTAAAGAATCTGCCTGCAATGCAAGAGACCTGGGTTTGATCCCTGGGTCAGGAAAACCCCCTGAGAGGGGAATGGCTACCCACTCCAGTACTCTTGCCTAGAGAATTCCATGGACAGAGGAGCCTGGTGGGCTACAGAATATATACTTATGTATTTTATTTTCAGATTCTTTTTCCTTATAGGTTATTACAAGATATCGAATATACTTCTCTGTGCTCTACAGTCGGACCTTGTTGGTTATCTATTTTGTATACAGTGGTGTGTATATGTTAATCCCAAACCCCTAATTTGCCGCTGCCTCACCCCTTTCCCCTTTGGTAACTGTAAGTTTGTTTTCTGTCTGTGGCTCTGTTTCCCATTTGTAGATAAGTTCGTTCGTTTGTATCTTTTTTAGATTCCACTATAGGTCATATGATGTTCTTCTGTCTGGCTGACTTTGCTTAGTATGATAATCCCTGCATCCATCTGTGTTGCTGTAAATGGCACTTCTTTTTTATGCTGAGTGATAGTCCATTGTATAAACACACCACACCTTTATCCAGTCATCTGTTCATGGGCATTGAGGTTTCCATGTTTTGGCTATTGTATGTAAATAGTGCTCTTACGAACATTGGGATGCAAATATCTTTTCTAATTATAGTTTCCTCTGGATAGATGCCCAATAGTGGGATTGCAGGATCATATGGTAGTTCTATTTTCAGTTTTTTAAGGAACCCCCATACTGTTCTCCATAGTGGCCGAGCCAATTTACATTCTCACCAACAGTGTAGGAGAGTTCCGTTTTCTCCACACCCTCTGCAGCATTTGTTACTTGTAGACATTTTGAGGATGACCATTCTGATCAGAGTGAGGTGGTGCCTCATCATCATTTTGACTTGCATTTCTCTAATAATTAGTGATGTTGAATATCTTTTCCTTTGCCTGTTGGCCATCTGAACTCACATACTGCTTTTCAATTTTTAAAGCAAGACATGTGCCTTGTGTGTGTGCTGTCATATCCGACTCTTTGCAACCCCGTGAACTGTATAGCCCGCCAGGCTCCTCTCTGTTCATGGAACTCTCCAGCCATTTCCTTCTCCAGGGAATCTTCCCAATCCAGGGATCAAACCCATGTCTCTTCTGTCTCCTGTATTGGCAGGTGGATTCTTCACTGCTGAGCCACCTGGGAAGCTAAGAATGTGCCTTCAGTTCAGTTCAGTCACTCACTCTTTGTGACCCCATGAATCGCAGCACGCCAGGCCTCCCTGTCCATCACCAACTCCCAGAGTTCACTCAGATTCGCGTCCATCGAGTTAGTGATGCCATCCAGCCATCTCATCCTCGGTCGTCCCCTTCTCCTCCTGCCCCCAATCCCTCCCAGCATCAGAGTCTTTTCCAATGAGTCACCTCTTTGCATGAGGTGGCCAAAGTACTGGAGTTTCTTAGATCCTCTCAACTGAATTCTATTGAACCATTTAACCAGCGTTTTCTCAACACGCCTGACACTTGTGTTTAAGAACCAACCTCCTGCTCACTCTTGCACTAATGCTTAGCTACTTGTTACACGTGTGGCCAGCGTTGTTGGTGGGCACTCATAACCCCTTAGCATTTGCCATTTTCCTCCACTTGTGTGCTCAGCCCACACAAGGCTAGCTGGAGGCACCAGGGAGCTAGGTCCCCAGGTGAGGCTTTCAAACGCTGATGGCTGGTAATGGATGGTGATATGCACCCCAGCCTCCTTGCTCTTAGGTGGACCAATCCAGAGGTTCTTATCATGACCAGCCTGATTGATTTCAGGTGTGCACTGTCCCTCCCTTCCATCTCTCTCTCTCACTCCCGCCATCTCCCCGCCAGTGATTTCTTGGGTAAGCTCTGAAATGAACTACTTTCATTCAAATCTTCATCTCAGAGTGAACTTTTCTCAGAAACCCAAACTTTTAAGATAGTGGTTCTATGCGCTTGGTCACTCAGTTGTGTCCAACTCTGGTATTCCGCCAGGCTCCTCTGTCCATGGGATTCTCCAGACAAGAATACTGCAGAGGGTTGCTATTTCCTCCTCAAGGGGCTCTTCCGGACCCAGGGATTGAGCCCGTCTCTCCTGTGTCTCTTGCATTGGCCGGCAGATTCTTTGCCCGCTGAGCCATCTGGGAAGTTCAGTGGTTCTATGGGTGTCTCTTATCAAAGAAAACTGAACTCACTAAAGACTCGTGTTTGTTGCAGGCAAAGCTGAGCAGCTTTTTTGGAAAGAGAATCTGCCTGAGCGGAAGCCGGAGTCATTTGAAACAAATCCCCGAAGTCATAGACCGCGAGTTGCTGAAGAAATCAGACGTGGTGTGTATTTTAACTTTATTATGGAGATCTTGGCTGTCTTGATATTGATTTGTCTTGGTCCTGTTTTCCAAGCTGGCTAATTTATAACAATTGAACCCACATAAATGTCATATAAACAGAGAGGGAGGGAAGAGTGGCTGAGATACTGTTGCCAGGCCATCCACCTCTTGAATCTAAAGAGCTGAGATGTGACAGGAAGCTAATGTCAAGTCCCCACATTTGAGCAGTTCCTTTCCTGACAAAATGGAGTCCCTTCTGGCAGTTCTTGAGAGGGTCACCCCCCTTTACATTTATTTATTGTTTTGCCTGTGGTTTGTAATTAAAGGTTGCCCTTTGAAGTCTGGAGAAATTCTCCAGAATAAATTCATGAAGATTTAGAATTTCTTCCTAGTTTTTTAAAAGTTCAAAGTTGGTGGGAAAAGGCAGTGTTGGAATCAAGGGAGCAGGAATCTGTCCACCAGGCGGGCTTGTGCTCCAGGTGTGATCCCTCAGACACCCCGTGTTGGTCCTTCACACCGTTCATCACAATCTGCCCTTACGTGTTTACTTTTTAGGTTATTTGCTTAATTTCTGTTTCTACAGCTAAACTGTAGGCTTCGTGAAAACAGGTGGCATGTCTGTCTTGATAACCTGTATCTTCATACGGTGTCAGCAAAGAGTAAGCTTCCAGTAATTACTTGCTGAACAAGTGAATACATTACCTGCACGGTATCAACAAGTTTCTTAATTTCCTGAGACTTGGTTTCCTAAATGTAAAATAAAAATTGGCTAAGATGATCACTAAGCTTCTTTCTGGTTCTAAAATTAAATTATTCCATGTAGGGTTTTTTTTCCCTCTAATTTTTAAATTGAGGTTTTATATCAATGTACAGCTTGATGAATTTTTATGTGTGTGTATAGCCAGGGAAGTACCATTAGACTGATATAAGCACATTTCCTCATGCCGCTGACTGACTGATACCTCCATAAAACTAACCACTGTTTTGACCTATATAATTAAAGATTAGTTTTGCTCTCCCTTTTTTTTTTTTTTAGTTTTGCTCATTTTTAAACTTCATTAAAGATGGAATCATGCAGTCTGCACTCTTTTTTTGTTTGGGGGGAGTTTTTTCCTCAATATTTTGTCTGAGATTCACTCATGTTGATGAAAATAGTGGTAATTTTTAAAAACATTTGCTTTGTATTCTATTGCATAAATATACCTCTACTTGTCAACTCTATTCGGGTTTCCCCTCAGTTTTGGATATCACAAATAACATCCTTGTCCATATCTTTGGGTAGTTAGCCAGGAGCAGAATTTCTGGGTCATCACATATATGTGTTTGCTAGATTCTGTCAAAGGGGTTTCCAGTGTGGTAGTAATATGTGAGAGTTCCAATTGCTTCATATGTTTGAGGCAGACCTCATCCTTCTAAAGGGACTGTGTTTCCTGAAACATCAGTTATGGGGAATTTCATTTCCCAGCCTCCTGCCTGTTCTGCCAGAAGCCAGCATGAGTCCTTCGGGGGAAAGCCTAGCCCCCTTTTGGACATCTCACATTTCTGTTCAGTCCATCAGACTGCCAGAATCCTTGCTGATTCCATTTTCCTCAGTCCTCATCCAGAATCAGCCCAGACCCCACCCCCTCCCCCTGGAAAGACTTGCCCTGATTTGCAACTCCTGTTGACCCAGTTCCCATCACACCTCATCACTCTGCTTTATCTCAAGTATTCGTGCTTAGTTGCTCAGCTGTATCCAGCTCTTTGCGACCCTTTGTACTGTAGCCCACCAGGCTCCTCTGTCCATGGAATTCTCCAGGCAAGAACACTAGAGTGGGTTGCCCATTTTTCCTCCTCCAGGGGATCTTCCTGGCCCAGGGATTGAACCCGTGTCTGCTGTGTCTCCTGAACTGGCAGGTAGATTCTTTACCCACTGAGACCTTGGGGAAGCCCTATTTGAAGTATGCTCTTGGTAATTCATCCACTTTTTTTTACCTCTAGTTGCTATAGCAGAGCATTGGGCTACGTTCCTTCCTGAAGCAGAAATCCTCTGATTCTGTGAATTATTAATCTAGACATGGTACCAGTGATGTCATACCAGTTATAGATCGACTAGGATCAAAGAAAAGAACAAAAGTCCAGTTTTCACTTCCATTTGTTTTAGAATTACAATATGGAGGCAACCTTGAGTACCTTCATTAATGTGATTTCTGATAGTGTTTCATAACAAGGAAATTTTGATAAGATCTTAGTCACTTAACATCATGTCGAGGTGGGTAATAAAGGAATCCAGTGCTATTAGAGAACAACCCTTTTCATCTCCCATCTACTTCATCCAACATTCTGCAAATTTCCCTTTTCTCCACTGCAATCATCTTTTCTGCCTCCATCAAGCTTCTGTGTCACCACCCTGCCTTAATGATTGTGAATCCATCTTTGAAAGGAGAAGAGGTGAAAGGAGGGAAGGGAGAAAGCTAACACAAATCAGGAAGGGAGTGAGGTTAGTGCTCTGTGTGGAAATGTCATATATGGGCACGTCCACAAGGACACGCGTGTATATACTGTATGTGTGTTGGTATGTATTGGGGTGTATTTATGTTCTAAGTCTGAACATGCATATGGAGGATAAAATTAAGTTAATAGTTTTGATCTTGGTTCTAAATGAAAAGCAGGCGTGTTTTGTAACAATTTTCATAAATATTAAATAATTTGCATTAAAAATAATTGCTTTGAGTTGCACTCTTCTGTGGCATTAGCACAATTAGAAGTGGTTTTCTTCAGACACAGCTTCCCTGGTAGCTGAGATGGTAAAGCATCTGCCTGCAATGCAGGAGACCCAGGTTCAATCCCTGGGTTGGGAAGATCCCCAGGAGAAGGAAATGGCAACCCACTCCAGTATTCTTGCCTGGAAAATTACATGGCTGGAAGAGCCTGGTAGGCTACAGTCCATGGGGTCGCTAAGAGTCAGATACTACTGAGCGAGTTCACTTCTTCAAATGCATGACATCTTGATTTCCTGGCAACCTTGTCAGCCAGGCTTCTAAAGAAAATTCTTTCATTCAGATTGATTTATGAACTCAGAGTCCTTCTGTTGTCTTAAAAAGAACAAAACAAAGGCAACACAACAAAAATACCTTCCATCATCTTTACTAAAATAATTTTCCTTTTGGAGTAGCTTCCTATCCTAATTTGTCTCAAGTCACTTATTTTGATTAGAGTTTATTGAAAATTGGAGTTCCTGTTGAAATAATGTAACTATTAAACTATTACAAACCATTCTGATGATATTTGTTCAAAACTAATTAGATTTGTGACCTGAAGCAAATGAGTTTATCTTTCTAGTGCTAGTTTTCATTATTTTAGAGAAACAGGATCATTATATGGGTCTGATTTTTTTTTTAATTGCAGTGTGGTTGATTTACAATGCTGTGTTAATTTCTGCTGTACAGCAAAGTGACTCAGTTATGTATATTATATATATATGCTTCTTTTTCATATCCTTTTCTATTATGACTTATCACAGAATATTGAACATAGTTCCCTGTGCTATGCAGTAGGACTTTGTTTATCCATCCTATAAACTAGTTTGCATCTACTAATCCCAAACTCCCAATCTGTCCCTCTTCCACCTCCTCCCCCTTGGCAAGCACAAGTCTGTTTTCTGTCTATACAAAAGTTACAAAATTCTCCTTTGTATTATTAGCTGGTCTGTGAACAGTATACAAATGCTGGCGTCATTGCATTCAGTCCTATGAGGGTCCTAAGAGTTAAGTGAATGGAGCGCTCTTGAGCCAAATACATCCTTAATCCTAGTGAGACATCAGAGCCAAACCCACTATGTGGTTTGTTAACGTGGTCAAGCCAGCAGGATAATAAACCTTGTTACCTAGACTAGCGGAAAGCCAAAGCATCCTACTGTATACCTGCTTTGGGGTTTTTTGGTTTTGTTTTTTTCAAAGCCCACCTTTATTCTTTCTGGGCTTCCAAAGATAGGGATTATTGTAGTGTCTGACTCTCTGCAGCCCCATGGATGGCAGCACGCCAGGCCTCCCTGTCCTTTACTATCTCCCAGAGTTTGCTCAAACTCATGTCCACTGAGTCAGTGATGTGATCTAAACATCTCATCCTCTGTCACCCTCTTCTTTTTTTTTTTCAATCTTCCCCAGCATCAGTGTCTTTTCCAATGAGTCAGCTTTTCACATCAGGTGGTCAAAAGTATTGGAGTTTCAACTTCAGCATCAATCCTTCTAATGAATATTCAAGGTTGATTTGGAATGGCAAACCACTTCAGTATTCTTGCTGTGAGAGCCCCATGAACAGGATGAAAAGGCTAAAAGATAGGGATAGTCCTTGGAAGAGTCTGTCATACCATATACATGACCAGACAAGAACAATTAAAAATTGGTTTCATGCAGAAAAGAATTCCAAAATATATAATTTTTTCCCAATTCAGTTCTATTTATACTACCCATAAAGGCTACACCTACTCTCACAAAAGTTATAACCTGTGATTAATGATCTAGTTGTATATCTATCAGGATTCTCTTTTGTCCTTGACCTACACAAAAAATTCTCTAAAGGTGGAGTGAAGCAGTTCCTCGAGCTCCCTCTAGAGGAAAAAGTTCATTATTACATTGCTTTAGAGGATTAGCTCAAGAAATCATGTTAATGTTTGTGCGAGTGTGCTCAGTTGCAGATCCTATGAACTGTAGCCCTCCAGGCTCTTCTGTCCATGGGATCTTCCTGACCCAGGGATCAAACCCTCGTCTCCTGCACTGGCAGGCAGGTTCTTTACCACTAGCCACCTGGGAAGCCCAAGAGCTCATGTAAATGATAATAATGATAATAAAAGAACTATAGCATCCATGAGGGCAATGACCACAGCTCCCTTGCTTTGTACAGAGTGAGTGCTCAATACACGTTTTGGAAGAATAAAGAAATTAAGTCATTAGTAGAAACTTTAATTAGCATTTATTATGTTCTAAAATCCGTGATTAGTTTCTGGCATGTACTAACCAATTTAATCCTTCTCTTTTTATAAAGTGTCTGCCACAATATGCCCATTTTATACTTAGGTTAAGGAACTTAACCAAAGCCATCATCTAATAAATGGTGAGGTCAGAATCTGAAGAGAAGCATCCCACTATTTGCTCGGGAGCACAGCCTCGTGTGGAGCCCGATGGTGGAGTGGGAATCCCATGGGAGGCGCTAGGAGATTGGGTCCTAGATTTCCCTCTCCTTTCCCAGCCTGAGTGTCTTCACATGGTAAATATACAGGGTGACAACCTCTTTCCCATCTTTCTGCCAGACAATTGCGAGGATTAGGTTTAGACCAAGGTGACTATAAAATATCTGGCAGAAAAGTCAATGTACTTTTGAAACGCTCAGTAAATAGAGGAGTGGGAGTAGGGAGTTTAGGCTGGTGAAGGGTGGGGAGGTTCCCTTCTCAGCGAGTTTACTGAACTGAGGAACCTGAGGGCTTTGGGGTAACTTCAGATTTCCCTGGAAATCTTGGGACTCTGAGTTCAGGGGGCTGGGAGTAGGATGTGGGAAGAAGAGCAATCCTTTTGCTTCTTAAGTAGAGAGATAAGTATTTGCAGAGTCTTTACATCTATACATTGGAGATGTTAATTGGCCTTAGAAGGTCTTGATCAATACTGTATTTTGTTAATAAGCTTTGAAATGCATATTAGTAATTTAAATATGATTAGAGAATGTTTTTAGTTATAGAATGATACCATCTGTTTGTTAAAGGTTTTTCTTTTCTTTTCTTTTTGGTGCAGTATCTGGAATGTATCTCTGTGCTTCTGTCAAATAGGGGATAAAGTTAAGGTTTTTCTCATCTAATTAAGGATGCAGGATTATCTAACTGAGTTATCAAGGGGCTGCTCTCTCTCCCTCCCCAACCTCCTGTCCTCCTGCCTTTTTTTTAAAATAAGTGAATTAAGATACAGTTTAAATGGAATGAATTATATAGCCCATCAGGAGATATACTTTAACAGCTCTTGGAACAAAAAGTAATAGGAAAATAAGCTTGATGGAATCTAAAGTTGCCTTAAAATTTAGATTGAAATTGGGTTTTTAAAAAATATTTATTTTTAATTGAAGGATAATTGCTTTACAATACTGTGTTGGTTTCTGCCATACATCAACATGAATCAACTATAGGCATGCATATGTCCCCTCGCTCTTGAATCTCCGTCCCTCAAATTGGGTTTTAAAGCACTTAAGGTATAAGTTATAGAGTTCAAACACTGATGTATTTTGACTTTGATTGCTTTTGTTTAATGTGTGTGAAAATTTGATACAACATGTCTGTCTAAACTATGACATTTCACTGTGTAGCCTTAGTGACGGCATTGCCTTCAATAATTTATAATTAACCACATGTGGACATACAATGTTAGAACTGAAGGGACTTTCAGCATAGCATTTCTTAGAGTTCTGTAGGAGCCTCGTCCTCTAAGATGCTCTGGGGGAAAAAAAATTGTCCTCCATGCAGTCAAGTTGGAAGACACTGCATTTCATAGCTCTCTCTTGGAAATTGACAATGCACATGAACTTAAAAAGAAACTGAGAAATTCTGCAGTAATGAAACCTATCGGCATTTATTTAACCAACTGTTTCTGCAGTATATTTCTCCATGGAAACTTTTAGACAAATAGCCATTTGTGACTTGAAGGGAAAGCACTGGGGCATTTAGTTCAGAGTCAAGTGACTTGCCCACAGTCATGACGCTTAATGTTGACAATGCTGGTCACTTGAACAACTCTGCCTGCAGCTTCTGTTAAATGTTTCTGAGATGAAAGGAACAAAGAGGGTCTGTTTTAACTAATCCTTCACAGAGGATGTGAAGCTTTCCTGTGATTCTCAACTAGCGAGCTACTTCACTTCCCTGGCTGGACACTAGGTGTCACTCAAGCTGTTGAAAAGCAGTATCAGGTCATTTTCAGAAAAGGAAGTTCTTCCCCGAGTAGACACTGAGATTTAATTTCTGCCGAATATTTTCAGTGATGATTACTTATATTTTTTTACTTTTCTTGAGTTTTCTCCTCTATAGTTACCCTGTAGCAGGACCATTATGCGGGCTTAATCAGATGAGAACATTTCTCCCTTATTTCCTCTTTTGTTTTTTAAAAAAAAACTCAGAAAAAGTAATTTTCCTCTCCCTTCTTACAGTTTCTTTCTCTCTCTCTTTTGAACTTGCCACATTGCATTCAACAAATTTGTTTTCTTACAATAGACTCTTAATTTAGTTGTTCAATTACTCAGAACATGACCATATTAGGGTTGTTTGAAGGTTTCTCTCTTTCAGTGCAGATTTAGGAAAAATCTCCTTTCTTAAAGTTTCTCTCTCTCTCTCTCTTTTTTGGCAGCTTACCAAATGACATGCTGTGTGATCGTTCACCATAAATTCTAAGGCTTGGATCGACCCACTTATTGTTCGCTTGTCATCGTGGGATTTGTGCTATTTTTTTGGCAAGTTTTTTTTTTTTTTTTTCCCCAGCCTTATTTTGTTTCACTTAAAAAGCAGACTTGAAATATTAGCAAGAGGACAAATCTGTAGTCTGTTTTCCTTCCTTATTTGATTTGTGGAAGTTGAGACTCAGACATTATTCTTGACTTTCTGATAATTTTTCTGGACGAACTCTGGGATTGACATCTGTGATGCTTGGAAGAACAAGTCCTACCTCTGTAAAGGACTGTGGGTCTAGACTAAGTCAGACAACACCTTAGACCATGAGTCATACCCTGGGGCTTGTGACTTGCAGTTATTACATCACTGTCCTCTGTCTGCTTGGAAAACCTGATTTGTCTCTTTGATGCTTTTGAGTCACTTATAAAAGGAGGCTACCAGGAGGCTAGGTAGTGGAAATAAGAAAAAATTCAGTATAGAAAGAGTTAGAGAGCGAACAATCCACAGATAATACGCTAGATTCTTGGAAACGAGCTACGTGAGAGTAGGTTTATAGGGTACTTGGAGGTTGACCACCTTGTGCAAAAGAAGATATATTAACTTCAAAAACTGTTTAAAGAATTTTATTGGGGTATAGTTGATTTACACTGCTGTGTTTCAGGTGTGTAGCAAAGTGAATCAGTTTATACATATACATATATCCACTCTTCTTAAGACTCTTCTCTCATGTAGGTCAATACAGAGTATTTTTAAGAAAGATTTTTGTGAAGACCTAGGAGAAATCAATTAAAAAACTATTTTCTTTTCCCAATTAAAAAAAATGCAATAGACTAGTCAGTATGACAGCTCTAACCATAATTACAGACTTTCTTGTGTCATTATCTTTAAAAAACAAACCAATAATATCTGACTACTTGAACAATGTATATTCATAATCAAAATCTGGGAAGTGAAAAAAGTACATAAAGGATGTGTCAGTCAAGCATCTCTTCTTATCAGATGAGAGAAACCCATCCAAACTCATCTGAACACAGGAAAATGTATGACTCAATACAAAAAAAGTCAAGCGATTTGGTGAGGTTTTACTAATAGTAGAAAACTCTGGATTGATGGTAATGTTGGATTGAAAGATGATATTCTTTCTAGAAATCACATTAAAAAAATTTTTTTAAACATCAAACACATTTTGTGCTGGGGTGTAGCCAATCAACAATGCTGCGGCAGTTTCAGGTGGACAGGGAAGGGACTCGGCCACACACGCATGCATCCATCCTCCCATAAACCCAGTGTCATATTTCTTTATTTTTGTTGGCGTACAATTGATCTACAATGTTGTGTTAGTTTCGGGTGTACAGCAATCTGTTATACATATATCCACTCTTTTTTAGATTTTTTCCATATAGGCCATTACAGAGTATTGAGTAGAGTTCCCTGTGTTACACAGTAGGTCCTTATTAGCTCTCTATTTTATATATAGTCATGTGTATATGTCAATCCCAGTCTTTCAATTTATCCCTCCCACTACTCCCTGGTGTGTGTGTGTGTGTGTGCTTAGTTGCTCATTTGTGTCTGCCTCTTTGTAACCCCATGGACTGGAGCCCACCAGGCTCCTCTGTCCATGAAATTCTCCAGGCAAGAATACTGGAGAGGGTTGCCATTCCCTTCTCCAGGGGGTCTTCCCGACCCAGGGATTAAACCTGGGTCTCCTACATCGAAGGCAGATTCTGTGCCATCTGAGCTACCCGGGAAGCCCTGGTAACCCTAAGTTTTTCCCTACATAGAGGTCCTATTTCTTGAGCGAGTCTCTCTTTTTCTCTCCCCATTTCATTTCCACTTTCCTATATCTTGGTTTCATGTCAGAAGGCTGTCTTAATGAGGTGGCAAAACCACCACCACAAGAAAAAGTCACGTTGTCAGTTCTAGTTTAACAGCGGCCTTATTAGCTGAGCTTTGGGTTTCTCTGATGGCTCAGGCAGCAAAGAATCTGCCTGCAATGCAGGAGACTCAAATTCAATCCCTGGGTCGGGAAGATCCCCTGGAGAAGGGAATGGCAACCCACTCTAGTATTCTTGTCTGGAGAATTCCATGGACAGAGAGGCCTGGTGGGCTAGGCTACAGTCCATAGGGCTGCCAAGAGTTGGACACAACTAAACCACTTTCACTTTCACCAGCTGACAGTGACCCAGAGAGAAGACATGCCTCTTTCCTGATGCTCCAGGGAAAGTGCTGATGTCCAAGTTCAGAGCCCATGCACATCCCTGACCTAGCCACAGTGGGCAGCCATTGGCCAGCATCCTCTGGCTGGTCCTGGTCATGTGCCTTCCTCTGCTCGGGGAAAGGAAGGTCAAGTGCCTCAAACTCACAGAAAGGATGCCTATGAGAGGAGGGGCTGTGCTGCACAACAGAGCGGAGAAGAGGTCTGATTCTGGTGAGAGAGCAGGAGCTGCTCGAGTTACCTGAAGAAGAGGAGAATATTTATCATACCCCACTCAGAGATGACCAATAACATCTTTTGGTATATCCTTCCAGTTTTAAAATCTATATGTTTAAAATAGAGTTCTCCAGTGTTGTCTCCTGTTTTCTATGTATCATTACGACTGGCCTTGGGTGTTTCTTGGTGAGGTCATTTCTGAGTCTCTCTGGTTCCTTCTTGTTTAGTCACTAAGTCTTGTCCAACTCTTTGCAATCCCATGGGCTGTAGCCTGCCAGGCTCCTCTGTCCATGGAATTCCCCAGGTAAGAATACTAGAGTGGGTTGCCATTTCCTTCAGGAAGGGATATTCCTGATCAAACCCACATCTCCTGCCATTAGCAGGTGGATTCTTACCACTAAGCCACCAGGGAAGCCCCCTCTTGTTCCTGGCCGGGTCCCAAACACTCCGCTATTATTTGGGCGTGTAGGAAATGAGCAAATGAAGGAAAATCTCTAGGACTTTTTGCCACGATTGAGCCACACACCTCTTCAGGGCAGGAACCTCTGTATCTAGTTTTTCATCACTTGACCCAGCATTTGATAGGTACATTTAAGCAACTGATGGATTTATGTGATTCTTGCCAAATGCCTACTGCTGTGGCATGTCAACTGTTCCTCAAAGATTTATGACCCACAGATGTTCTCACAGTTCCAGCGAGGACAGAACTTATGCCCTGTGAAGTCTTAGGCAATCCTCTGTAACTCCCACTGGAAGCAGTCCTCCAGAAACTCACGGTGGAATGTCACTTGCCTCCTCTCCTTTCCCGACTGTGGGAATTCCAACTATTTTAGTGGAGAGATAATCTGGGTGATGTTTTTACTCTAGACTTAGCAATGGGTCGCATGCTGATTCACTTCTATTTTGCCTATGGTTGTGGGCAGGAGGGGGTTTAAGAGTTAAGGAAAGTACATGATGGGGGTCCAGGGTGATGAAGGAAGAAAAAAGTAAAGGAAGGGAAGAGAGAAGGAAAAAAAGAGTTTTGCACAAAGAAGGAAATGGCAGCCCACTCCAGTATCCTTGCCTGGAAAATCCCATGGACAGAGGAGCCTGGCAGGCTACAGTCCATGAGGTCACAGAGTCGGACACAACTTAGCGGCTAAACAGGAACACTTTATAGCAGCAGATATTAGCTTGGGTGTATATGTCAATAGCAATGTAGTCAATTGGTATTTTCAACCACCACTTCTGTAATTTATTTTTAAAAGTCTTTACTGAATTTGTTGCAATATTGTTTCTATTTTCTCTTTTGTTTTTCTGGCATGTGGGATCTTAGATCCCCGACCAGGGATTGAACCCACACCTCCTGCATTGGAAGGTGAAGTCTTAACCACTGGACTGCCAGGGAAGTCCCCACTTCTATAATTTTTATCTGAGTTTCAGTGACCCACTTTAGGCCAGGATAGAAGACCTGAAATAAGAATGACTCTAAATGTCCTCTTGGTTGAAGTTCTTATTGCTTTGAGAGGTGTAGTTTGCAAGTCCTTCTCCAGGCCGGAATTAAATGCACCGACGTGCTCTCGTTCCTGAAATGTGTTCTCCATTTAGTCCCAGATGACAGAATGAGTCATCGCTTGTGGGGGTGGGTGGGGAGGGGAAGACTTTTCTTTGTGTGCTCTGCAGGGTTGTTTGTATTTAAACCTGTGAAGATTTTGAGATTGTTTAAACCTTGAAGCAAGGGACCGACTGTCAAGAGATGGATTTCTGGGTGCAATAAAAAAAGATCATTTTGACTTAGGTATACCGGTATTTGGCTTCCCAGGTGGCACTAGTGGTAAAGAACCTGCCTGCCGATGCAGGAGGTGCAAGAGATGCAGGTTCAATTTCTGGGTCAGGAAGATCCCCTAGAGAAGAACTAGCTCCGCACTCCAGTACTCTTGCCTGGAGAATCCCACGGACAGAGGAGCCTGGCGGACTATAGTCCATAGGGTCTCAGAGTCGGACACGACTGAAGTGACTTAGCATGCATACATCCCTGTATTAACACCTCTTTAGACAGAAAACCTCATTCAGGCTGAGCCTTGGTCCTACTAGCTTATTTGCAGCTCTGTGGATATTGATGTTTTGAAGAGTAAATAAACACGCAGGAATTACATGATACATAAAACACAGCACTTAAGCTTACAGCCTACCCACCGCAACCATTTACCTCCAAACGTTTCAGTTGATTGTGGTTTAGTAACAAAACTATCTGAAAATTGTGTTTTATTGGCTGGCAACACACAGTGCCGGCATGCTCAAGCTGATTCCACTCCTGCAAAGTCACCCTCAGGGATTTCTGAAAGTCCCCAGACTGTGTCCAGGTCCTCCCCAACAGGCAGGGTCAGCCGCCACAAGGAGACCTCTGGCGACCACTGTTTGCGCCGAGGCATCACTCCCTCTGCTGGGCATTGCAGCTTCCATCTGTTTTGGTGGTTCTTTGTGGTGTCCAGCTTAATCCCATATCTAGCTTGATGAGGATTAACACGTGGGATCTGCTTTTGTAGATACGAGGCTTTAAATGAACTATCCAGTGGCTGCAGTCACTTCCCCAGTTTTGTGTCAAAGATGTACTCTATTTTTTCTTTAAATATATTAAAAAAAAACTTCTTACAGTGTTGTGTTGGTTTCTGCCATACAACAAGGCAAATCAGCCATGATTATACATCCCCTCCCTCCCCAGCCTCCCTCCCCTCCCCCATCCCAGCCCTCCAGGTCACCACAGAGTGCCAGCTGAGCTCCTGGGCTACACAGCAACTTCTCACCAGCTATCCATCTCACACCTGGGAGTGTATATCTGTTGATACTACTTTCTCCATTCGTCCCACTCTCCCGCTCCCCGCCTGCGTCCACAAGTCCATTTTCTACATCTGCGTCTCCACTGCTTCCCTGCAAATAGGTTCATCAATATCATTTTTCTAGATTCTGTATGGATGCATTAATATACTATGCTGGTTTTTCTCTTTCTGACTGACTTCCCTCTGTATAACAGGCTCTAGGTTCAGCCACCTCACTAGAATTGACTCAAATGTGTTCTATTTTTTATGAGTGAGTAATATTCCACTGTATATTTGTATGACAACTTTATCCATATGACCCAAAAATGTCTTCTTAAAGTTCAGTCAATCCATGGGTGGACGGCTCTCATGCTCTACAAGGAATATTCACTGCTGCTGCCTATGGAAATTCTTTTTTTTTTTTAATTTAATGTAAAAAATAATTATTTAATTATTTGTCTGGCTGGACTGGATCTCAGTTGCAGCATATGGAATCTTATTTCCCCAACTAGTGATCAAACCCAGGCCTCCAGCATTGGGAGCATGGAGTCTTAGCCGCTGGACCACCAGGGAAGTCCCCAGCTCAATTCTTTGAGAGGGATTTTTCCTCTCTTAATCTCTTAGTTTTATGAAATTACATAATTTTAAATCCCTTCTCATCACTTTTGTTTTTACTGAATTAATCCTTGAATCAGTCAAGGTTCTTCAGAGAAACAAAACCAATGAAGGGGAGAGGGATAGAAATTGATGGAGAGATGTGTTGATTTGCTTTTAAGGAATTGGCTCACGTGCTTCTGGGGGCTGGCAGGCTGGAAACTTGGGGCTTCCCCAGTAGCTCAGCAGTAAAGAAACTGCCTGTGATGGAGAAAACACAGGAGATGTCGGGAAGATTCCCTGGAGGAGCGCATGGCAACCCACTCCAGTATTCTTGCCTGGAGAATCCCATGGAAAGAGGAGCCTGGCAGGCTACAGTCCCTGGGGTTGCAAAGACTTGGATACAACTGAGCAATTGGGCACACAGGCTGGAAACTCAAGGGGGGACTTTTCAGTTACAGTCCTGAGGTAGAATTCCTTCTCAAGCAAACCTTAGACTTTGCTCTTCAGGCCTTCAGCTGATTGGCTGAGGCCCACCCACATTATTGGAAATAATCTACTTAAAGTCGACTGACTTTGTTGTTATTCAGTAGCTCAGCCATGTCCGATTCTTTGCGACCCCATGGACTGCAGCATGCCAGGCTTCCCTGTCCTTCACTCTCTTCTGGAGTTTGCTCAGACTCATATCCATTGAGTCGGTGATGCCATCCAACTATCTCATCCTCTGTCATCCCTCTCTCCTCTTGCCCTCAATCTCTCCCAGCATCAGAGTGTTTTCCAGTGAGTCAGCTTTTTGTATCAGGAGGCCAAAATATTGGAGCTTTGGCAAGTCCTTACAATGAATATTCAGGGTTGCTTTCCTTTAGAGTTGACTGGTCTGATCTTCTTGCTGTCCAAGGGACTCTCGAGAGTCTTCTCCAACATCACAGTTCAAAAGCATCACTTCTTTGATGGTTAGCCTTCGTCATGGTCCAGCTCTCAGACTCACATATGACTACTGGAAAAATCATAGCTTTGCTGTACGGACCTTTTTTGGCAAGATGGTAGATGTTTATCATGTCTACAAAATGCCTCAACAGCAACATGCAGGCTGATGTTAGAACAAATCACTGAGCTCAGTTTATATAGAAAATTGAGGCTCGGGAGGGTCGAGTGACCTGCTCAAGGTACCTGGAGTGGACAGAACCAGGGTTGGTATCACGGTTTGAACTCTCCCTAGGCCCACTTCCTTCTGTGCTTGTGGAGGATGGCACTCAGGGGCCACTCCTTGGATTGGGTGCCCCTCTTTGCGTTCCCACTATGTCCTACGTGTCTCTATCACCCAGCTGGACACATCTCATTCTAATTCAGCTGTTGGGGCCTTTTTGTCCGTCCTGCTGTTTCCTCATTAGGGCTAGATTCCTGCCCTGGTCCTTGTCCAGTTTAGGACTGGCATGTACTTTTTCCAAACGTTCATTGATGGTAGATGACACAACTACCCTCTGTGTTCTCCCAGAGGTGACCCAGGCTCCCACTCGGGCCCACTGTGCATTCAGTGATTGGAGGGGACAAATGATTTCCTGTCCAGCACCCATAGGTCTCTCAATGACAGTGAGTTTTCCAGGACCCTTTAATTACTGAAGACTGTCCTGGCTGGGTCTCTCTCCTTGCATCTCTTGACTTGGCGTGACAGAGTGGAGTTTTGTGTCTGCATGAAGGCCACCAGGGCCCTTCTTTGGGGCAAATCACCACCAAGTTGCAGAGCTGGATGTGCAAAGAGCATGCTCACATGCACCTCCAGGAAAGATGGCCTTTGGAGAAATGATACTGTTTCTCTGTTTCTGCTTCCCCTCCAAAGTCTTGCATTATGTGTGTCTCTGAGAGATAAATTCTGGGCTTCTACCGTATCAAAGATTTTCCATCACTTGAGGAAGCAGCCCACCTCCTTTTTTCACTTTTTAAAAACGTTTGTATTGCAGTATATCCAAATAACAATGTTGTGATAGTTTCAGATGAATGGTGAAGGGTCTCAGCCATACGTATACATGTATCCATTTTCCCCCAGATTCCCCTCCCATCCAGGCTGCTATATAGCACTGAGCAGGGTTCCATGTGCTGTTCAGCAGGGCCTTGGTTATTCATTTTCAATATAGCCGAGTATACATGTCGATCCCAAACTTTGATTCTCATTTGCAGGAGCTATGGCAGCAAGTGTTGAGAGGCTGGGGATCTATTGGGTGGCTCATGGGTTTCTGACAAGCTCTATGATCCCTAAAGCCCTGAGCTCCCCCATCTGGGACCCTAACGCCCTTGAGCACCATGGAAACCTGTGGGAAGCAGCCATCCCAGCAGGCAAGATCAGATGGGCTCTTGGGTGATAAGTTAACCTTGTCTTTCCTTCTGTGGACAGAGTTCTTGATTCCTATGCCTCTTCACTGGTGAGTAAGAATCCTGTGGGCTTTGACTTGAATAGAAGTGGCCTAATGGCCGTCTCTATAAATGGTCTTCTAAACTGCGACCACCAGTAACTCTGTCTTGGATTGGGACTAAAAATTTCAACATTGTCTCTTGGCTGGCAGGTCACTTTTTCCTCTTACTCTCTCCAAACTCATCAGTGTGATGCCGATTGTCCTATTTATTTTGGGACAGAGACCAGCGTGGATTGCTTTTCCATCAGTCCTGCTAAGCAGTGTGTAGTGGGGGATAGTGATAAAACAGCCAGGCCCATGATGAGATTTCAGTTTCAGAACATGACATACTCCTTGGACCAAAGGGCTGTCTTCTTTGGAAGACAGGCATGTGGGCAAGTCACCGCCAGCTGGCAGCCCAGACCCTCCAGCACCCTGCACACACTTTGGTGTGGGTCATGTTACCAGTGGGGCTGGAACTGCAGCTGGCAGAGTCCTGGACCCCAGCCCAGCTCAGCTGCTGGGTGGCCCCACTCGGAGGAGTGCAGGCGGCTGGCACTGGCCTAGCCGTGAGCACATTTGCACGGAGTGAAAGGAAACAGACAGAATGCTTTCCTCACAAATCCACCCACCGTTCCTCAGGAGAAGAAACACAGGGGAGGACTGAGGAGTGCAGGCCAAGTTCCTATAAGGAGAACACCGCAGAGTTGCCACTGGGAAATGGAACAGAAGACTCGGGTCAGGGCACCACCTCCAGCGGAGTCAGGGGAGTCAGGTTGCGCTCAACTGTCTGAGAAGCTGGGCTGGAGAGAAACAGTGTTTAAAGGAAACCCTTTTAAAAACCCAACTTTATCTTTTAGAGTGCTTTTAGATTCAGAGCAAAACTCAGAGGTAGGTACAGAGATTTCCCATAAATCCCCAGTTTTCCACATGCACAGCCTCCCTGGCCATTCACATCCCCCACCAGAGGGGACATTGGTTATAATTGATGAACTTATCATTGACACCTTGTTATCACCTACTGCTTTGTAATGGACTTTTGTTAACAATTCTTAGTGGCTTGGATTTCTTTTCTTTCTTTCTTTCTTTTTTTTTTTTAAACTTTTTATTTTACATTGGAATAGACTTAGATGGTAAAAAATCCACCTGCAAGGTGGGAGACCTGGGTTCGATCCCTGGGTTAGGAAGGTCCCCTGGAGTGGGGCATGGCAACCCACTCCAGTATTCTTGCCTGGAAAATCCCCATGGACAGAGGAACCTGGTGGGCTGCAATCCGTGGGGTCACAAAGAGTTGGACACAACTAAGCACAGAGCATAGTTGATTAACAATGTTTTAGTTTTAGTTGTATAACAAAGTGATTCAGTTACACATATACATGGCTCTGTTCTTTTTCAAATTCTTTTCCCATGTAGATTGTTATATAACATTGAGCGGAATTCCTGTTGCTATACAGTAGGTCCTTACTGGTTATCTATTTCATTTTTTGTTATCTTTTTCACTGGAGGACAATTGCTTTACAATATTGTGTGGGTTTCTGCCATACATCAACATGAATCAGCCATAGGTGTCCATATGTCCCCTCCCTCTTAATCCTTCCTCCCATCTCTCACCCTATCCTGGTTATTCACTTTAAATATAGCAGTGTGTACATGTCAGTCCTAAACTCCCTAACTATCCCTTCCCACCCTGGTAACCATAAGTTCATTCTCTAAGTCTGTGAGTCTGTTTGTTTTATAAATAAGTTCATTTGTATTGTGCCTTTTTAGACTCCACATAGAAGTGATATCATCTGATACTTCTCTCTCTGACCTCACTCATATGACAATCCATCCATGTTGCTGTGAATGGCATTATTTCATTCTTTTTAATGGCCAAGAAATATTCCATTGTGTTTATGTACCGCATCTTCATCTGTTCCTCTGTTGATGGAATTCGCGTTGCTTTCACGTTTTGGCTATTGCAAACAGGGCTGCAGTGGACACTGGGGTGCATACATCTTTTTGGGTCATGTTTTTTCTCCAGATATATTCCCAGGAGTGAGATGGCCAGACCAAATGGTAGTTTTATCTTTAGTGTTTTAAGGAACCTCCATACTATTGTCCATAGTGGCTACAGCAGCGTACATTCCCACCAACAGTGTAAGACAGTTCACATCTCTCCACACCCCCTCCAGAATTTATTGCTTGTGGATTTTTTGATGATAGCCATTTTGACTGGTGTGAGGTGATATACTTCGTGTGGCTTGGATTTCTTTACTTTGAGGGAGGGAAGACTAGCACTAGCTTTTCCCTCCTATTTTATTCCTGATGGAGTTCTCTGCCCTGTTCATTTGCCTCTAGCCCCTGCTGAGGTGCCCCCAGCAGCATCCTCCCCTGGCCATCCCCCTGAGATCCCACAGAGCTGAAAGGCTCTGCTGCTCTGTCACGCACACCTGGAAAGTGTACTGCAATTTTACGTGCATCCATCTCATCCATCTCATCTCATCTCATAATCTTTTCCAAGAGATGGTGCGCTCCCTGAGTACAGCAACCGTTGTTCACATGCTCTCAATAAGATACATGTTGCCTGAAAGAAGTTTTATTTTTTTTTAAGAGCATAAACACCAGAGATATCCAAACACTGGGATAGGTCTAAAAGAACTGTTATTATGATTATCCATTTTGGCATCACACCACCGCAGGAATGAAAGAGCAGTCTGCTTCAGGGCACAAGGATGTGATTTGCCAAGATACAAGGGGCTGTGTCTCAGTGGTCTGAGCTCCATGATCCAGACAGCGTGATGGGGTTTGTAACAGACACGTGAAAAACAACCCTGTCAGATGTTGTTTGATGCTATGAAAATCTTATAAATTACATGGAACAAAGGGCATTTACTCTAGAGCAGGAGATATTCCAGGTGGAGAGACAAGCACAGTTTGGAAAGAAAGATGAAGCCAGAGCAAGCAGAGGATACTGAGGGATGTTAACGAGGATCAGTTCTGATGGTGAATGATTATTGTCACCCTCCTGCCCACCAGTCAATAATGATGTCCAGAAATGCAAAATCTCTGTATGTATTCCACAGTTTTCTCTGACTTTTAAAATACAATAAATAAAGGGAGTTTTGATTTTGTGTGTGTGTGCGCAAAAATTCAGTGTGTTTATGGTATTAGATATTTGCAACATTATGTCTTTTCACTTGCAGATAAAACCAAGTAGTTTTAATTTATATTAATTGATTATGGATACTCAATACATTCTTCCACCTCATGCGAAGAGTTGACTCATTGGAAAAGACCCTGATGCTGGGAGGGATTGGGGGCAGGAGGAGAAGAGGATGACAGAGGATGAGATGGCTGGATGGCATCACTGACTTGATGGACATGAGATTGAATAAACTCCGGGAGTTGGTGATGGACAGGGAGGCCTGGCGTGCTACGATTCATGGGGTCGTAAAGGGTCAGACATGACTGAGCGACTGAGCTGAACTGAAACAGTCGGCTTTGTAAATATTCCTTAATCCTTACTGTAATCTGCATCCCTTTTTTGGGTACCATTGCCTTATGGGCTAAAAGTGTCTTCCAAAAATATTGTTACTATGAAGTTAAGATTTCTTTTTTTTTAAATCGTGAATAATATTTTATTTAGTCATTTCTGTTTACAACTGAAACTCTGTGAATTCAAAATTAACATCCTTGCCCGTGATCTTCTTATAGACACCAGAAAATGTTTCAACCATGAGTTCCGTGTTGTTCTGCTGTGCTTTATCCAAATGGACCTTTATGAGTAGGCTGCTGTCTAACTTCTTGCAGATTCTCTTGCCCACAATCTCATTTGGGAAAACCAAGTCCTCCAGGATGTTGTCATGCACAGTGACCAGAGTGCGGCTCCTGGGATGTTTTTGCTTAGTTTTCATAAGGCTTATTCGAGTTGGCTTAGGCAGAATTCTTCTCTGAGTGATGAAGACGACCTGCTTTCTACTGAACTTCTTCTCCAGCTCACACACGAGCTGCACCTGGATTTTCTGGAAAGACTTCAGTTGTGCAACGGGAACAAAGATGATGATAGCTTTCCAGCCACCGCCAACTTCAATTTCCTTGGCGGCCACGATGTTCAGCTCCCGCAGCTGGGCCTTGCGGTCCAAGTTCATCTCCAGCTTCAGGAGGGCCTGGGAGGTGCTGGACTCAAACTCATCTGGCTTCTTGCCATTGGACTTCACGATCTTAGCACTGGAACCGAACATGGCCTGGACCTTGCAGATGTGGCCAACACTTGTTGCCATTGCCGGCACTAGTAGGCCTAGGAAGAGCTGAAGTTTAAGATTTCTAAACTTCAGAAATATTAACTTGAAAGCAGTCAGTCCCCTGACGTTTTGAATAACTCCCCTCCTATATTTCTGTGTTTACCAATAGATTTAGAAATCATCTTAAAAATCATGGTGATTTATGTTGCCAACTTTATATTATGCTTTATGCCATCACTTTTTTCTTTTTTTATGGAAGTATAGCAAGGAGATCCAACCAGTCCATTCTGAAGGAGATCAGCCCTGGGATTTCTTTGGAAGGAATGATGCTAAGGCTGAAACTCCAGTACTTTGGCCACCTCATGTGAAGAGTTGACTCATTGGAAAAGATTTTGATGCTGGGAGGAATTGGGGGCAGGAGGAGAAGGGGATGACAGAGGATGAGATAGCTGGATGGCATCACGGACTCGATGGACGTGAATCTGAGTGAACTCCGTGAGTTGGTGATGGACAGGGAGGCCTGGCGTGTTGCGATTCATGGGGTCGCAAAGGGTCGGACACAACTGAGTGACTGAAATGAACTGAACTGAACTGATAGTTGATTTACAGTATTGTTTTACAATATTTTATTACTTTTAGGTTAAAGCAAATTGATTCAGTTTTGTAAATATTTTTTTCAAATTCTGTTCCATTATAGGTTATTACAAGATTTTGGATATAGATTCCTGGACTATACAGTAGGTCCTTGTTATCTCTTTAATGTGCAGTGGTTTGTATCTGCTAATTCCAAAGCCCAAATTTATCCCCCTTTCACTTTTGGTAACTGTAAATTTGTTTTCTGTTTTGTAAATAAGTTCATTTTTACTGTTTTTTTGATTCCACATACTAGTGATATCATATGGTATTTGTCTCTCCCTGATTTAACTTAGTGTGATCATCTATAGTTCCACCCATGTTGCTTCAGATGGCATTATTTCATTCCTTTTTTATGGCTGAATAATATCCTATTGTGTATACATACCGCATCTTTATCGATTTCTCTGTCGATGGACATTTAGGGTGCTTCCTTGTCTTGGTTAAAGGAGATCGGTCCTGGGTATTCATTGGAAGGACTGATGTTGAAGCTGAAACTCCAATACTTTGGCCACCTGATGTGAAGAGCTGACTTATTTGAAATGACTCTGATGCTGGGAAAGATTGAGGGCAGGAGAAGGGGATGACAGAGGGTGAGATGGTTAGATGGCATCACCGACTCAATGGACGTGGGTTTCGGTGGACTCCGGGAGTTGGCGATGGACAGAGAGGCCTGGCGTGCTGCGGTTCATGGGGTTGCAAAGAGTCGGACACGACTGAGCAACTGAACTGAACTTGTCTTGGCTAGTGTAAATAGTGCTGCAAGGAACACTAGGGTGCACGTATCTTTTCGAATTAGAGTTTTCTCCAGATATATGCCCAGAAGTGGGATTGCTAGATCATATGGTAGCTCTATTTTTAGGTTTTGTTTTTTTAATATTTCTTATTTTATTTATTTGGTTGCTTAGTTGCAGCATGTGGGATCTAGTTCCCCAACCAGGGATTGAACCCAGGCCCCCTGCATTTGGAGTGTGGAGTCCCAGTCACTGGACCACAAAGGAAGTCTTTTTAAAAACCATTTATTAGAGACAAAAAAAGATGAAGATATTTCTTAAGCTCCTTTACACACAAATTATACGTTTTTTTAAAAAGATCACAGAACAGGGAATCTTACACCCTTCTAACTAAATATTTTCCAGAACAAAATTAACTCCTTTGCTTAGAGTCAAAAGAATGAATGGTAAATTCTAAAATTATAATAGGGAGTGGACAAAAAAAAATTCCCAATAGAAATGTAAGAAAACTGAATTCACATTTTAAAATTTCATAATATCTACAGAGCCTTAACTCTTGAGTATTGGCTTCATGGTAAGTTTACTATTTGTAACAAAAGTGACAAAGTCAGAATTATATATCCAATGTCAAAGCCCCTATTGGTCAAAACTGCAAAATATAAAGAATCCACTCTAATTCTGATCCTCTATCCTCTTGAGTATTCAACACCTGACCTCTATGGCACCCTGTCCTTAACTGTCTTCTAAAGTATCATCCCATCATCCTGTCCCAGTTAAACCTACCTATGGAGAGAGTAACATGGAAACTTACATTACCATGTGTAAAATAGATAGCCAGTGGGGAACTTGCTGCATGTCTCAGGAAACTCAAACCTGGGCTCTGCGTCAACCTGGAGGGGTGGGATGGGGAAGGATATGGGAGGGAGTTTCAGAAGGGAGGGGATATATGCATACCTATGGCTGAGTCGTATTGAGGTTTGACAGAAAACAAAATTCTATAAAATAGTTATCCTTCAATTGAAAAACAAAACAAAACAAACCTACCTATGCTATGTTCAATCCTTCAAGCCAGCAGTATGGGCAGAGAATCTGATCAACAAAACCATAACGATGTGTTTATGGAGCATTCATGGGCCAGCACAGATTTGTCCACTAACGTAAGTTAGCAGTGGCCTCTTAAAGACAGAGCCTTTAATAAGAGGCATAGCCACATGACTTCAGTAGTGAAATACATGGGGCGCAGGAGGAGACTAACGATAAAGGGCAGCCTGAGGCACCCTTGACCCAGTGAAAGAGGAGATGACCAGTAGATCTTTGGATATGTGAGACTGAGACTCAGGAGATAGATTTGGGCTGGAAGAATTAGCCTTGGGACATCGGCACATGAATGACCATTAGAACCGTGGCAGCCGGAGTGCTTCAAGTTGTCCAAGAAAAGTGTCTCGAGTGAGAAGAGAGTCGCTCCTCTCGGTTCCCACCAGCACCCTTCGGTCGGCCTCTCTCTCAGAGCCTGCTGCCATTCCGGCCACCTCCATTCTTTCTCAGTTCAGCTAGAGTGTTCCTTTTGGTGACTGATTCTTTTCCTCAAAACTCCCCAGAGACTACACCCATCTCCTCTGAGGCTTCCCAGGTGGCGCAGAATCCACCTGCCAATGAAAGAGACCCCAGAGATGCAGATTCAATCCCTGGGTCAGGAAGATTCCCTGGAGAACGAAATGGCAACTCGCTCCAGTATTCTTGCCTCGTGCCAGGCGCTGGTCCCAGAGACGCAGGCAGGTGATGTCCCTGATTTCATGAGACTCATACAACCACATCTCAAGCCGGAGAGCCCAATGCTAGGCCTCCTCTCCCTGCTGCTGCAGCTGCGAGTTGATGTGCACTCTGCTTGGAGCTCTGCAAAAAGACTGCCTGAAACTGAGGCTTCACTCTTCATGCGGCCCTAAACCAGCCCAGTGGCCTCACCTGGTGCTTGCTTCCCTTCTCTTTCATCAGGCCTCTGGGCAGTTTCCCCCTATTTTTAGACTTTTAAGGAACCCCCACACTGTTCTCCATAGTCTACGCTTTCACCTTTGTTAGGTGAACTTGAACTACAAATTTAGGACTTGTTTTTAACACATTCTTCTCAGCGTTAGGTCCAAGTGCCAACTCTAGCCCATTCAGATTCCTAAAAATTTCTCATATCTTCCCGTCCCTCTTCCTTCCTGGGCTCTTGGGGCAGCCTGAACGTGTCTACCATGGCACTGATGGCAGCCTCTCCCCTCCATGTGAGTGCACACTGGGCTTGCCACGATGCTGTCCCCAGTCCGTGGCAGGTGCCAGACATGCACTTCATTAATATTGAATGAAAGCTTGGTGAATGAATGAATGAATGAATGAGAGCCCTATATGTCTGAAGTATCAGGAATCCTGAATTAGTCAATCATTAGGCTATGATGTTCAATTAAGCTTCACGAACAATTTATACTAGGCAGTGCCTGTCCCAGTGGGCAAGTAGTTCGCTAGGAATTGTTTTAAGGGATGGAATGATCTACTTCATAAATTTGAGGTGTGTTCTTTGGTTATGATTTTCGGGGCCAGTGTTTTCTGAAACCAATTAATGTCTCGCTTTGAAATGACTATTATGTCGATCTCATGGATAGGTGATATTTCCTCCCCAAAATAGAGGAGGGTGAACATTGGGGTCTATTTTGGAAACCAGACAATGAGGTGATGGCATGACAGCTGTGTTATCTTGAATCCAGGAGAAGAGGTAATAATAAAGTAAACACAGGTGTGCTAGGTCCTGAGTATATATCCCTCAGGTCAGGTCAAGCCAAAGACAGACTCAAAGAGGCCAGCGGAGGTCATGGGAACTTGAGCTCTCATTTGCCACCTCTATCCTGTTGAGGGCAGCTTGGAGGGGATTTTGAAATGCAGAGGGCAACCATCCTTCTCTCCTGCTGCTAAGTCACTTCAGTTGTGTCCGACTCTGTGTGACCCCATAGAGAGCAGCCCACCAGGCTCCCCTGTCCCTGGGATTCTCTAGGCAAGAACACTTTTCTAGAGCTCAGGGTGAAACCCCAGAGATGTCAAGAATAAAGGACCACTGTCACTTGTGATGCCATCCAACCATCTCATTCTCTCTCACCCTCTTCTCCTTCTGCCTTCAGTCTTCCCAGCATCAGAGTCTTTTCCAGTAAGCTGGCTCTTCACATCAGGTGGCCAAAGTATTGAAGCTTCAGCTTTAACATCAGTCCTTCCAATGAGTATTGAGGGTTGATTTCCTAAGATTGACTGAATGGCACCACTGATTCAATGGACATGAACTTGGGCAAACTCCAGGAGATGGTGAGGGACAAGGAAGACTGGCATACTGCAGTCCATGGGGTTGCAAAGAGTTGGATACAATTTGGCGACTGAAAAACAACAGTCACTTGTGAGTTTTAATGATGCTCCCTTCTTTAAATAGCTTCCTGAGCTCAACATTTAGAATCACTTCATGGGAAATAGATGGGGAAACAGTGGAGACAGTGTCAGACTTTATTTTTTGGGGCTCCAAAATCACTGTAGATGGTGATTGCAGTCATGAAATTAAAAGACGCTTACTCCTTGGAAGAGAAGTTATGACCAACCTAGATAGCATTTTGAAAAGCAGAGACATTACTTTGCCAACAAAGGTCTGTCTAGTCAAGGCCATGGTTTTTCCTGTGGTCATGTATGGATGTGAGAGTTGGACTGTGAAGAAGGCTGAGCGCTGAAGAATTGATGCTTTGAACTGTGGTGTTAGAGAAGACTCTTGAGAGTCCCTTGGACTGCAAGGAGATCCAACCAGTCTATTCTGAAGGAGATCAGCCCTGGGATTTCTTTGGAGGGAATGATGCTGAAGCTGAAACTCCAGTACTTTGGCCACCTCATGCGAAGAGTTGACTCATTGGAAAAGACTGTGATGCTGGGAGGGATTGGGGGCAGGAGGAGAAGGGGATGACAGAGGATGAGATGGCTGGATGGCATCACTGACTCGATGGACGTGAGTCTGAGTGAACTCTGGGAGTCGGTGATGGACAGGGAGGCCTGGCATGCTGCGATTCGTGGGGTCGCAAAGAGCCGGACATGACTAAGTGACTGAACTGAACTGAACTGATGCATTTAATACAATTTCTGTGTGTTCTCTCTTCCCTGGGACCGCTCATTGAAATGAAACTTGAGATTGTTCTCCAGTGGCTCTTGAGAGGCTCAGTTTTCCCTCCCTGTTTAATGATACTCCTTGTGTCCTTGTGTGTCTGTTCCACGTCTCTGATGTGTGGTTACTTAACATTTTGCAGTGAGAGAAAGTGCCTGCCACCTTGTATTTCCCTTCTGATTACAGGACTCTCGCAGCTCAGAACTGACATCTGTAGTGGGAATTTTTAGGCAACATTAATCTTGGGTCGGTTTCTCCTGGGTCACTGGTGGGCAGCCCCTGCCCACCTTAAAGAGAACCAGGTGGGCGGGCGCAGTTGCGTCAGAACCATCTTGTCGCCCAGGGCTCCAGGCTGAAGTGCAAGGGAGAGAGTATCTGAAATCCTAATTTTGATGGAGAAAGTGCCCAGACCTGGAGGTTTTAGGGTCTAGAATTAATTGAAGACAATTAATTCTAAACAAAAAAAGAGAAGGAAGAAACATGGTGTTCAAGTAAAAGGAGTGATTTCTTCTCTGTGCTCAGAGAAGTTTCAGAGCGGGCAGGAAGTCTTGGATCTTTTAAGAGAGAGGTTTGAGGATCTAGGTCAAGTAAAAAGTGTCTTCACAGCTTTGTCTGCAAAAAGTTGGAGAAGCTTCTGACTCGAAGTAATGAGCCAACATCTTTCCTTGTGAAGTATTACATTTCTGAAAAAGACTGTTCGTGAATATGAAAAAAGATGCAAAATGCATGTTGTTTATCAGTCCCTCGATCAATGCCAAACTAAGGCTTCTAAAGACCCTAAGAAGTAGAAATATTTCTGTAGCCAGCCCAACACATGTAAAATAAGAGGAAATCAATTTTAAATGGTAAACAAATGTGAGGAAGTCAAAGAAATTCTGATTTTTTTTTCACCAGAATGACTATTTTCATGTTCTTTTAAAATTTGAACAGTCAAATTATTTAAAAATGATTGAGAAGGGGTGGAGGTGATTTGCCCTGCTTTGAAAGTGAAAATGTTAGTGGCTCAGTCCTGTCGGACTCTAGCCCTCTAGGTGCCTCTCGTCCATGGATTTCCCAGGCAAGACTACTGGAGTAGGTTGCCATTCCCTTCTCCAGGCGATCTCCCCAACCCAGGGATCAAACCTGAGTCTCCTCCACTGCAGGCAGATTCTTTACCATCTGAGCCGCCAGGGAAGCCCTCGCACTGCTTTGTTCCCAGCTTGTATACAGTCTGGATAATTCTATGCTGAGCAGATGCCTTTAGGAGAAAGATCCTGCTTTTCCTAACAGGCATATGGGCAGAGTTCCTTGATGGCAAAATCTGTCCTTGAGAATCATGTCAGCCTGAAGTACAATGCTGTCATCTGGTGACCACATTCTGAAATTACAATTATATCTCCCCCTGGGGCTCTTGTCATCTGCTTCCTGCACCATTGTTAAGTGACACCAAATAATTTTACAGCCAGAGTGATATTAGAGCAAACTGCATGCAGCTTTTCCAGTTTACAGATGAGGTGCCTAAAGTGGCACAGCCAGAAGGTGGCCCTGGCATATGACTAGTTAATAATCCATTTCATGGTATAAGTAGACACTTAGTACCAGCAAAGTTGAATTTAGATGGTAGCTCTGCAGTGGACTAGGGCTTCCCAGGTGGCTCAGCAGTAAAGAATCCGCCTGGCAATAAAGGGGACCTGGGTTTGATCTGTAGGTCGGGAAGATCCCCTGGAGAAAGAAATGGCAACCCCCTCCAGTATTCTTGCCTGGGAAATCCCATGGACAGAGGAGCCTGGTGGGCTACAGTCCAGGGGGTTGAAAAAGAGTTGGACATGACTTAGAGACTAAAGAATAACTGTAATTTTCTAGCTGTAAAATTCCTGTGCAAATGATCAAACCTTGCTGAACCTCAGTTTCCTTGCATGTAAAATGAGAATTCCATTAGAATATACCTTGTGGGTTTACTGGAAAGATTAAATGACATAATATAACTTGCAGAGATGATTGAGACGTGCCTGGCAGAAGACAGAATATTGTTAGGATAAGTGTGTCGGTGGACACACAAGGGTGCCTTGAATATTTCCAGAACTGTACAAACAGGACAGTATGCTTCAGAGCCATTTAAAATCAAATGATGTAGAATAAAAAAAACTAGCACTCTTTCCCCATTTCCTTCTTCTTCTTTGAGAAGATGCCAAATTGCTCTTGATCCATTTCACTGTCTTATTCTACTGTCTCTAAGTTCCAAAGCTCTGCTTTGTTGAATTTCTTGCAGAGCCTCAACTCTTTGGGGTAACTAACATGCTTGTAACTACTGTCTAAACTGAATCCTTGTGACTTATCTTGTTTTGAATCCTGAAGTGCCAAGACCAAGTCAATTGATGACTCTAATGTCAGCAGTTCACGCTGTCACTTTAGCATATCGTCTGACCAGGTAGAGCCTGACAGCATGCGTTAAGCTTGCTCTGCACTTGTGAGCACATGTAACACCTGGGGAGGTCTAATTCGGAAAATAGAATCTAACCATCAGAGCTTTCGAATTGTGGTGCTGGAGAAGATTCTTAGAGTCTCTTGGATAGCAGGGAGATCAAACCAGTCACTCCTAAAGGAAATCAAGCCTAAATATTCATTGGAAGGACTGGGGCTGAAGCTGAAACTCCAATACTTTGGCCACCTGAAGTGAAGAGCTGCCTCACTGGAAAAGACCCTGATGCTGGGAAAGATTGAAGGCAGGAGAAGGGGACGACAGCAGATGAGATGGTTGGATGGCATCACTGACTCAACGGACATGAGTTTGAGCAAAATCTGGGAGATGGTGAAGGACAGGGAAGCCTGGTGAGCTGCAGTCCAGGGGGTCGCAGAGTCAGACACAACTGAGTGACTGAACAGCAACAACAATCCTCGTCTTCTAGCTTTTCTTTAATTTTTCCTTTCCTCAAAGCTATCTCCCCCATGATTGGTTTCTCCAAATAAGACCATTTAACACTCATGGTGAATTGCATCATTCGCCTTCTGACAAGTACTACTGAAATCAGGTCAGGTAATCATGGTGTGACTTTCATCTTTGTTAGATTATAAATTCCTTTGCATCAAGAGAAATTATTCTACACAAGGTTCCTCAACACAATTAAAAATAAAACTGCCATGTGATATAGTAATTTCACTTCTAGATATTTACCTGAAGAAAATGAAAACACTAATTTGGAAAGATATTATACCCCAATGTTCACTGCAGCTCTGTTTACAATAGCCAAGATATAGAAGCAAACAAAGTGTCCACTGACGGATGACTGGACAAAGACGGTGTGGTGAAGATACGCGCAATGGAATACTATTCAGCCATAAAAATATGAAATCTTATCATTTGAAGTAATATGGATGAATCTAGAGAGTATTATGCCAAGTACAATAAATCAGAGAAAGAGAAATACCGTATGATCCCAGTTATATGTGGAATCTATAAAAAGAAAACAAGCAAAACAAAACCTGAATAGACCCAGAGAACAGATACAGAGAATAAAAGGGGGCTTACCAGCAGAAAGGAAGGTGAGGGGGTGGGTGAAATATATGAAGGGGACTAAGAGAACTGTGGTGTTGGAGAAGATTTTTGAGAGTCCCTTGAACTGCAAGGAGATCCAACCAGTCCATTCTAAAGGAGATCAGCCCTGGGTGTTCTTTGGAAGGAATGATGCTAAGGCTGAAACTCCAGTACTTTGGCCACCTCATGCGAAGAGTTGACTCATTGGAAAAGACTCTGATGCTGGAGATGGAGAAGGAAATGGCAACCCACTCCAGTGTTCTTGCCTAGAGAATCCCAGGGACGAGGGAGCCTGGTGGGCTGCCGTCTGTGGGGTCGCACAGAGTCGGACACAACTGAAGCGACTTAGCAGCAGCAGCACGCCTGAAACTAGCATAATACTGTGTACCACCTCTACTTCGATACATAAAAATTTAACGAAGTTCCTGTCACATCATAGAAGCTCCAGGACTTTGGCCACCTGATGCGAAGCACTGACTCACTGGAGAAGACTCTGATGCTGGGAAAGATTGAAGGCAGGAGGAGAAAGGGACGACAGAAGATGAGATGGTTGGATGACATCACAGACTCGATGGACATGAGTTTGAGCAAGCTCTGGGAGATGGCGAAAGGGAAGCCTGGTGTGCTGCGGTCCATGGGGTTGCAAAGAGTTGGAACATGACTGAGTGACTGATCTAAACTGACACATACATTGTACATATGCATACAAATGTTTATATGCACACACATACCAATTGCATGTGTATGGGTATGATGCGCACATATATGCATGTGTGCATATAAGCATGTGTATATACGCATTAGGAAATAGTCACTCAGTTTGTATGTACGTATGTGTGCAGTGTTTGTCTACCTCTCTCGCATGTATATGTATGTGCTCGGGCACTCAGTCGTGTCTGACTCTGTGACCCCATGGACTGTAAGCTGCCAGGCGACTCTGTGACCCCATGGACTGTAACCTGCCAGGCTCCTCTGTCCATGCAGTTCTCCAGGAAAGAATACTGGAATGGGTGGCCATCCCCTTCTGCAGGGGATCTTCCTGACCCAGCGACTGAAAGCGTGTTTCTTGCATCTCCTGCCTTGGAGGGCGGATTCTTTACCACCAAGCCACCTGGAAGCCCCAGGTGTGCGCTGCCTTTTCTTCGTCCGTTTGTCCCCTGATGGACAGTGAGGTTGTCTCCGTGCCTTGGCTCTTGTGAATAACACTGCAGTGCACATGGGGGTCCAGATAGCTTTCTGAGTTAGTGTTTTCATTTCCCTTAGATCAATACCCAGAAATGGCATTGCCGGCTCATCCATATTTTGTCCTTGATAAACAACAAAAAAGCAAGTTGATAGTATTCCCAACACTTTTCTTTCCCAAGTTCCTGCCTCTCTCAAATCCTCCTCCATTCTTCCAGACTATTATTCTTCCCTTACAGTTAACTGCCTCACTCAGAAGTTGACTATTCTGTTCTAGGATGGCTTAGTTCTCCCCTGCGGCCATGAAGCTACTGATTCACAAGTCACAGGGGCTCAGGAGATATGGAAAGAAGAGGCTGGTTATTATCTCCATCTAGGTATTTTCCTGATAAGAACACATCAACCCAGCCAGACACTGCTGACACATTGATCTGGGACTTGTAGCCTCCCTATTTGTGAGAAATTAAACTTCTGTTGGTCAAGCCAGTTTACTGTTATGCAGCCCCAGCTAGCTAATACATGGCTTTCCTGAAGGTGTTCCTTCCTTTCAAGGACCCAACTCCACAGGAAGTCAGAGAGCTCAGGGCTTTCATTTGCACCTTTCCCCACAGAGCGGGGAAGAGAAAGATGTGATGTGGGTGGAAGGTGGGGAGGGCAGGGAGGCAAACAGAACCCCCAGGACGAAGGGCAAAGACCGAAAACATAGCAGAATGAAACAAAGAGAAAAGAGTTGTCCACAGAATGCATGTTCACAAGGAAAATGAGAATCTGCCTTGTTTTAAAACTTCAAAGGTCTGATCCATTCTCATATTTAGTGGGACTGCATCTAGAGACTGCAAGTTTAAATTTCTCACAAAACGCATGAAACTAAAAATAGCCTTTTGGAATCTAGTCTATCGGTAGCAAAGCGTCCTGGCATTTGATTTGCAGTTGAGGTACGTCGCCTCCAAGTTAATTATAGGGCCGTGGTTTGAACAGCTAGATTGGGAATTTTCCAGAACATTTAGTAAGAGCTCAGGAGAAAGCTTGGTGCTAAGTGCTCTGTAGGATAGAGGGTTTTATATGAGATGTTTTATGAAATTTGTACCCCAATGCCTCTACCAGGGGTAGTATTTGAGCAAACCTGGAACTTGTATTTCACAAAGGAAATCAGCCTTGAATATTCACTGGAAGGACTGATACTGAAGCTACAATACTTTGGCTGCCTGATGCGAAAAGCTGATTCATTGGAAAAGACCTTGATGCTGGGAAAGATGAAGGGCAGGAGAAGGGGATGATAGAGAATGAGATAGTTGGATGGCATCACTGACTCAATGGACATGAATTTGAGCAAACTCTGGCACATAGTGGACAGGGAAGCCTGGTGGGGTGCATGGGGTTGCAGAGTCAGGCACGACTTAGTGATGGAACAACAATAACAGAACTTTCATTTGCCTGGAACACCCAGTATAGGCACGGTGCAAAAGGCAGTATTTAAGATACCTTGTTTGTCATGAAGTCTTTCGGTTCTTAGGTGGGTGTTTGAGGCCAGCCCCAGTGCAGTTACTATCTGTGTCCACAAGATGGCAGTCACGGCCAGGAAGGGGCTGCAGGAACCACTGGCTGACCCTTTCCAGGCTGGACCATGGGTGGGGTTTTTAGAGGTTCCTGGAGGACGGTTGAGATTCCATAGCCGTTCTTCCTAAGAGTGGGGGAAAGGATCAGGTTGAAGTAGCTGGGAGGCAGTCAAGAGGAGGGGAAGGAAGAAATAATAAACAATCAGCGGAAAGTCTGGAGAGGGAGGATGAGATTGTTTTGATACTGAGTTGAGGCACAGAGGATAAACCAGCGACAGGAGGAAAGTCAGAGGAACCAGAGCATCTGGTTAAAGGGCGAAAGGCTGGGAGATAAACTAGACAGCAGAGTCTACAGGAGGTGGGCCGAGGAGAGGGGCGTGTCAGGGCATCCCTGGGAGAAGTAGAGTCTGAGGTCCATGCATACTGCGGGTTTTGACTCCTGCCCGTGCCCCTGGGTGCTTCCAGGAGAGGGGGCTCAGGGATGGATCCTGACTTACCAGATCTTGAAGGAGGAGCAGGGACAGAACACATAGAAGGAGCCAAGTTCACAGCTGGTTCAGAGAAGGCAGTACTTCTGATGGGCTGGAGCAGAGCTTTGTGGGAAGGGGGAGAGAGAGGAGACTACAAAACTAGGGGTTTATCAGTTCCAGGTGAATCTTTGGATGCTCAGCCAAGCAGGGGGGCTACCTGGTTGAACAGAAATGATGCAGTTATTAAGATACTTTAAATAAAAATTGTACTGGTGCTCCTCTATGCTTAGTTGCTACGTCATGTCCAACTCATTGTGACGTCATGGACTGGAGCCTACCAGGCCCCTCTGTCTGTGGGGTTCTCCAGGCAAGAATCCTGAAGTGGGTTGCCATTTCCTCTTCCAAGGGATCTTCCTGATCCAGGGATCGAACCTGCGTCCCCTGTGTCTCCTGCATTACAGGCAGACTCTTTACCTGCTGAGCCATCAGGGAAGCTCACTGGTGCTTTGGGAAGAAACAATTTGAAGCTAAATACAAAACTGATTTGAGGGAGAGTAGAGTGAAGCAGTGTGAGTGGTTCCAAAGCTCTGGAAGTAGTTTAGAAGTATGGAATTAAGAATTCAATATGGTAATGATATTTGAAAAAAAATGGATAAATGTTAAAGGGATTAGTTGCTTATGTGTAATGAGAAAAAAAGCTTAGGAATGTTTTTATACTAGTTCTTAGTAGAACTGGAAAACATATACACAGACTCAATTAGATTATATAAATTCAGAGAAAAAGTTAAAGAAATGCTAACACCTAGACATTTAGGTATTTTACTTTATTTTCTACCAATGGTTTTCTCTAAGGCATGGATATAACCATCTCATCCCAAATGTTTTACTTTGTAATTAAACCTCAGGAGAATATAGAAGGGCTTGGCACACTTCAGTGTTTCAGTGGCGTTTAGAAATGTTTGTCTTATTAGAATTCCCCAGATAGCCTAGACATATGTCTGTACTTATCTTGGAGATAGATAGATTTGGAAGGGTACTGTCCCAGCTCCGAAGATGCCACTCAGCCCCTTCTGCACTAAAGAATGTGCTGTCGACTAAAAAGATGCTCAATGTGAGAGCTGCGAGCTAAGTTTTATTTGGGGCAAAATGAGAACTGCAGCCTGGGAGACAGCACCTCAGATAGCTCTGAGAGACTGCTCCACAGAGGCACGGGGTAAGGTCAGTATAGATGTGGTTTTGGTGAAGGGGGAGTACATGCAATCAAGCACATATTTTCCAGAAGGTTCCTGTTAGTCTCATGAAGACTTTGCTAGTCACGAGGAACAGTGTCACCATGAACGATTTCAGTGCTTTTCTAGATATGAAGAGAGACAAGAACTGGGCTCATAAAACCAACTCCTGAGAACATCTAACTATCTGAAGACCTGTCCTGCCCGTTTCCCCCCTGAGCACAGAGTGCCTCTTTTCTGCTCTCCACCCTCAACTCCTTCAGGAGGTGTTGAAGGTCAGCAGCTGCAGCAGCTCATGATTCAGTCCTTATAGAAGTAGATGACAAGCACCCTTGGCAGGGCCAGTTTGTAGCTGACATTACAAATGCTCCGGGGTTGCTCTTATCGAAGAACATACATCTGTTGGGTGGGAGACTTGCTTGTAATCTAGGTTAGATATTCATCTTGAGGTGTTACCCGTGGTTCAGCAGGACTGTATACAAGAGGACTGTATCTTTGGTAGCAGATATAAAGGCACATCTATATTTCTACATGGAGTATATGTATTTTGACATGTGGGCTGGGGCATAATTTTCCATTTCATTAAGCTGTAGCCCCCCAGTCTCAAGCCTGAACACGTGGGTAAGAGTTTGAAACACTGCTGTTAAACATGTTTAGGTTTAAAATTAGGATGAAAGCTGGTTTTCTATCAGTGGAAAACCATTCTTCTAGAAATTGAGTTCTGTTGACTGGGGAAAAAAATGCACCACCTAAACATTGAGAATTATGTTTTATTTGGTGGATTTTCTGAGGACTTAAGCCTGTAAGACAGCCTCTCAGATCACTCTGAGGAAGGGCTCCAAAGACATAAGGGAGGAGCCAGGATGGATAGGGGGTTTTGTAATAAAAACCAAGTAGTCAGAACACCAGAAGATTACCGTTAAAGAAAACCAGGCATTTTATTTTATTTATTTTTAATTGGAGGATAATTGCTTTACCTGGTGGCTCAGATGATAAAGAAAATCTGACTGCAATGCAGGAGACCTGGGTTTGATCCCTGGGTCAGGAAGATCCCCTGGAGGAGGGCATGGCAACCCACTCCAGTATTCTTGCCTGGAGAATCCCATGGACAGGGGAGCCTGGAAGGTTACAGTCCATGGGGTCACAAAGAGTTGGATATGACTCAGTGACTAACACTCACTCAATTGCTTTACAATGTTATATTAGTTTCTGCTGTGGTGGGAATCAGCTCTTAAATATACATATATCCCCTCCCTTTTGAGCCTCCCTCCCACTCCTACTCCCCACCAGGCATTTTAAGTTAATGAATTTAGGCTTTTCCATATATATGAGTTGGGAAGATCCCTGGGGGAGGGAATGGCAACCGACTCCACTATTCTTGCCTGGAGAACCCCATGGACAGAGGTGTCTGGCGGGCTACAGTCCATGGGGTCAGCGTCAGACGCGACTGAAGGGACTTAGCATGCATGTATATGAAAGATGCAAGAGTCTGGGCTCAGTGATACTGCTCCTTTGACGTGCGCCTCAGCTGTCTGGGGCCAGCATCCTGCTCTTTTCCATCCTGAGTCCCCTCAGGGTGCACTGCTGGGCGTGGCTGATGGCTTAAAGGCCACAGCATCTTTTGTTTGCTGATAAGGCAGGCAATAGTTTTTCATCCATAGCTCCGAGCTTCCAAAGCTCTGCTTTATCTTCATTGTCGCCCCTGTTTCCCTTTGAGGGGCCCTCCTCACCTGTTATCTTTATTGTCATCCCTGGGTCAGGAAGATCCCCTGGAGAAGGCAATGGCAACCCACTCCAGTACTCTTGCCTGGAAAATCCCATGGACAGAGAAGCCTGGTAGACTACAGTCGATGGGATCGCAGAGTCGGCCAGGACTGAGCGACTTCACTTTCACTTTCATTTCCTCACCTGTTCCAGTTTCTCCCTCAGCCTTGCCACTTCATTAGCATATGTGCATTCATTCTGTCCACTTTCCTGTGGGCTGCAACCTATTCTGACCTTTCTTTTCTCCAAGCATTTTGTATCTTGCTTGATATTCAATGCCATGATTTAGGTTTGCATTTTTCCCCCCGCCTCTTAGCATAAGAGAGCCTTTCCTTTACCTCCTGTCCCTGGCAGAAAATAGATACATCATAACAAGACTATTTTTAAGTCAACAATATAGATATAATTAGAAAAGTTTAGATGGAGACCTAGTTTTGGATCAGCCCTATCAGAGCTATGTTTCGTCATCACAGTTGTTTCCTAATCAGCTCTCTTGCATGCGTGCGTGCTAAGTGGCTTAAGATGTCTCCGACTCTGTGTGACCCCATGGACTGTAACCCACCAGGCTCCTCTGTCCATGGGGTTCTCCAGGCAAGAAGCCTGGAGTGGGTTGCTGGGCCCTCCTCCAGGGGATCCTCCTGATCCAGGGATCAAACCCTGGTCTCTTGCGTCTCCTGCACTGTCATGTGGGTTCTTTACCACTAGCGCCACTTGGGGAGCCCCCCACCAGTGGCCGTGAAATCCCTACTTTCCTGTTTTAACTTTGCTGATACTGCACTTCTGGGATGTCTGTGGTCCAGCAAGAAACTGGGACAAGATGGTTTTTCCCTATAACGTCATCAAGGAAAAGAGTACGAATGGCACCAATGCTCAGTATTAGGTAGGCACTGGTTCTTTATTTTTACAATCCTAATTAATTTTCATGGGGAATTTTTCCCATGACAGCAGTTAATTTTCATGGGAATTTTTTTTTATGGTACCTACAAAGAAAAGTAGAAGTTAAACTTGGGGAAACATACTAATAATTTAGAGACAGGAAAGCTGAGGAGGAAGCACTCCTAAGATATAGAACTTTAGCTTCTGGCTGCCCTGATTCTAATTGTTTTATTACTCCCATAGGATTTGGCTGAATTACTTTTTACGTATCAGTTTGCCTAAGTACATCCATTCAAGGTTGACAGACAGTTGTTTACAAGGAGGTCTTATATTGAGTTGGCCAAAATGTTCCTTTGGTTAGTGGATTCGTTGTTCAATACAGTTCTTGGTGAATATGAAAATTATCTTTCATTTTTGCTTAAAATAGAACAAACTTTTTGGCTAACCTAATATATACATAAGTTGCAAGTACGGATCATGAAGGACCACTTGTCTGTTTATTGTGAGAGATTTCCTGAAGATCTCTTTTACTGCTTATTTTCAGTTGTTATGTATTTGAAAACAATGGTTGCTATTCCTTGAAAATATTTTGTTTGCTTATTCACTCATTATTTCATTAAACATTTGACTACCTACAAATAAATTTATTACTTTAGTGTTTCCTTATTAAGTAAAATTCTATAAGTTTCCATTAAAAAAAATGTAGTAAGGAGGTATACATTAATTACTTGTCAGGGATTAAGAATCAGGTTCCCAGGATTCTTGTCCTGAATGTACTATTTTAGCTGGGTGAATGTAAGCAACACACATAATTAGTCTCAGCTTTAGTTTACTTATTTGTAAAATGAGGATATTGTCTGCTTGGCATCAGAGGATTTGGGTGAGGATAAAGGCAAATAATTTGTATAAAAATGTTTTGCTAAATTGTAAAATGTTACATAAGCGTAAAGGAATTGACGTTGACTTCTAGCGGCTAAGTCAGGTATATCAAGGTGTGCTTTCTTTGTAACTTCTATGACTTTAAGCCTATTTTTAGAACATTAAAAAGTTGAATCTGTCAGCAAAATTATCCATTTGTGTTTCAAAAACAGCACCTGGAAACATCTCTTGACTATCATGAGGCAAAGAGGCTCCCAGAACTTTCCTGTTGTGGACGTTTACACATGCATGGAGACCCAGGGCAAATGACTTCCTGGCCGGTTCAGTGTTCTGGTAGACCAGTGAGGCTTGTTGAAACACAGTGGCAGAGAATAGGGAGTGATGGATCTGTTTTAGGTAGGGGGTTCGGGAAAGTTCTCTCTGCAAAGTACCATTGAACAGAGAACTGCGTAAAGTCAGGGAGCAAGCCACGTGAGTATTTGACCCAAGAGCGTTCCAAGCAAACTGAACGAGTATCTCAGGGTAGAAGTATCTTGTGCATGTATCTCAGTATATTTGAGCCAGCATCTCTGTAATATAGATCTAGAAGCTGAACTATATTTATAAATGTAATTTCATAATGAAAATTAGTTGGTTTATGCATGTGTCTGAAAAAAAATACATAAATTTGAAATAATTCATTCTATAACCTCCCAACACTTCATTAGGCAGGGATTTCAGCTTCCTTATATTTGTGATGTCCTATGAAGCCTGGAGCCATTAGCTTCAGGTCAGAATGATTTGTTCTTGCTTTTTGCCAAAACTGACGGAACCAGGCAGTTTGCCATCAAAATGGGAGTCATCCAGCTTCATAATTTCTGAATGAGGTTGAGAAGGGAAATACATTTGGAAAAGAAAATACATTTCATTCAGAAATAATTGAATTCACTTCTTGAATGATTGATAAAGAACTGACCTAAAGTTATTCAGGAAGACAACAGGAGCTTGGAAGAAAGAAACCAAATCAACACTGTGGCTTTTTGAAGTCAAAAGTCAAGAAAGGCCTGAGTTACATACAACTCTGATTTATTCAAAACCTAAATTTAGGAGTGGTATTTGCCTACTAGAAGAAATCTTTACCCCAGAGAGGGGGATATGGATTTCGATGGAGAAGACAATGGCACCCCACTGTAGTACTCTCGCCTGGAAAATCCCAAGGACGGAGGAGCCTGGAGGCTGCAGTCCATGGGATCGCTAAGAGTCAGACACAACTGAGCGACTTCACTTTCACTTTTCACTTTCATGCATTGGAGAAGGAAATGGCAACCCACTCCAGTATTCTTGCCTGGAGAATCCCAGGGACGGGAGAGCCTGGTGGGCTGCCGTCTATGGGGTCGCACAGAGTCGGACACGACTGAAGCGACTTAGCAGCAGCAGCAGCAGCAGCAGCATGGAATAGGGACCAGGGAACAGTCAGTTGTTACTGGCTTCTCTGGGGCATAGAGCGATTCTTAGGGAGGGGAGCAGTGGTGACAGCAGGCGTTGGTGTTCCTAGCATTTTTGCTGCTTGAAATCTTGGTAGGGGCTTCCCTGGTGGTCTAGTGGTTAAGAATTCACCGGCTAATACAGAGGACACAGGTTCGATCCCTGACTCGGGAAGAGCCCACATGCTGCTGAACAACTAACCCTTGGGCCACAATTCCTGAGCCTGTAACTACCGAAGCCTGCATGCCTAGAGCCTGTTCATGTGCATGCATGCGTGTTAAACTCCTTCAGTGGTGTCTGATTCTTTGCTACCCTCTAGACTGTAGCCCGCCAGGCTCCTTTGTCCATGGGGATTCTCCAGGCAAGAATACTGGAGTGGGTTGCCATGCCCTCCTCCAGGGATCTTCCTGACGCAGGGACTGAACCCGAGTCTCTTGCGTCCCTGCATTGGCAGGAGGGTTCTTCACCACTAGCACCAACTGGGAAGGCCACAGGGCTTGTATTCTGCAACAAGAGAAGCAACTGCAACGAGAGCCCCAGGTACCGCAACGAAGAGTAGCCTCTGCTCACTGTGACTAGAGAAAGCACACACAATGAAGACCCAGTGCAGCCAAAAATAAATACGTAAATAAATTTTAAATGATTACATAAAACACATTTTCATAGGTTGCCTTGAAACTTCTGTATGTGTGTGTGTTTCTAGCATTTAAGCGTACCATATAATACAGCAAATTTTTACCATCATAGCTTGTGCCAGTGTGTTTGTGTTTCTTCTCATATTCCTGTGTAAATAATAGAGGTTTCCTATATTTCCTATACAAAATAGTCCGTTCCATATTATAAAATATTTCTACGTGCTTTATCTCACTTGGTACACACAATCCTCTTTAGTTTCCATGTGATAATAAAACTAGGATTATTTATTGAATGCATGATTTCATTTTATTATTATTCCCATTTTATTGATGAAGAAGCAGAGTCTTTAGTAAAGTAACTCTTAGATGATTTTGGATAATTGAAGTAACAAAAAAACCCCAGTGATGGTTTTACTGATGTAATTGGATGTAAGGCTATTTTTCCTCTCAGGTTCAGTTGGGATTTGTAAGTATCTCTAGAGGGAGACCTGGGTTTGATCCCTGGGTTGGGAAGATCCCCTGGAGAAGGGAGAAGCTACCCACTTCAGTATTCTGGCCTGGAGAATTTCATGGACTGTATAGTCCATGGGGTCGCAGAGTCAGACACGACTGAGTGGCTTTCACTGTCACTAAGTTAATTACCCCCTAAAGCAGGTCCAAAAAAACAAAACAGTCTGACACTGTTTCCACTGTTTCCCCATCTATTTCCGATGAAGTGATAGGACCAGATGCCATGATCTTCGTTTTCTGAATGTTGAGCTTTAAGCCAACTTTTTCACTCTTCTCTTTCACTTTCATCAAGAGGCTTTTTAGTTCCTCTTCACTTTCTGCCATAAGGGTGGTGTCATCTGCATATCTGAGGTTATTGATATTTCTCCCGGCAATCTTGATTCCAGCTTGTGCTTCTTCCAGCCCAGCGTTTCTCATGATGTACACTGCATGGAAGTTAAATAAGCAAGGTGACAATATACAGCCTTGACGTACTCCTTTTCCTATTTGGCACCAGTCTGTTGTTCCATGTCCAGTTCTAACTGTTGCTTCCTGACCTGCATATAGGTTTCTCAAGAGGCAGGTCAGGTGGTCTGGTATTCCCATCTCTCAGAATTTTCCACAGTTTATTGTGATCCACATAGTCAAAGGCTTTGGCATAGTCAATAAAGCAGAAGTAGATGTTTTTCTGGAACTCTCTTGCTTTTTCCACGATCCAGCAGATGTTGGCACTTTGATCTCTGGTTCCTCTGCCTTTTCTAAAACCAGCTTGAACATCAGGAAGTTCACGGTTCACTATTGCTGAAGCCTGGCTTGGAGAATTTTGTGCATTACTTTACTAGCATGTGAGATGAGTGCAATTGTGTGGTAGTTTGAGCATTCTTTGGCATTGCCTTTCTTTGGGATTGGAATGAAAACGGCCCTTTTCCAGTCCTGTGACCACTGCAGAGTTTTCCAAATTTGCTGGCATATTGAGTGCAGCACTTTCACAGCATCACCTTTTAGGATTTGAAATAGCTCCACTGGAATTCCATCACCTCCACTAGCTTTGTTCGTAGTGATGCTTTCTAAGGCCTACTTGACTTCACATCCCAGGATGTCTGGCTCTAGGTGAGTGATCACACCACTGTGATTATCTGGGTCATGAAGATCTTTTTTGTATAGGTCTTCTGTGTATTCATGCCACCTCTTCTTAATATCTTCTGCTTCTGTTAGGTCCATACCATTCCTGTCCTTTATCAAGCCCATCTTTGCATGAAATGTTCCCTTGGTATCTCTAATTTTCTTGAAGAGATCTCTAGTCTTTCCCATTCTGTTGTTCGCCTCTATTTCTTTGCATTGATCACTGAAAAAGGCTTTCTTATCTCTTCTTGCTATTCTTTGGAACTCTGCATTTAGATGCTTGTATCTTTCCTTTTCTCCTTTGCTTTTCGCCTCTCTTCTTTTCACAGCTATTTGTAAGGCCTCCCCAGACAGCCATGTTGCTCTTTTGCATTTCTTTTCCATGGGGATGGTCTCGATCCCTGTCTCCTGTACAATGTCAAGAACCTCATTTCATAGTTCCTCAGGCACTCGTATCTATCAGATCTAGTCCCTTAAATCTATTTCTCACTCCCACTGTATAATCATAAGGGATTTGATTTAGGTCATACCTGAATGGCCTAGTGGTTTTCCCTACTTTCTTCAATTTCAGTTTGAATTTGGCAATAAGGAGTTCATGATCTGAGCCACAGTCAGCTCCCGGTCTTGTTTTTGTTGACTGTATAGAGCTTCTCCACCTTTGGCTGCAAAGAGTATAATCAATCTGATTTCAGTGTTGACCATCTGGTGATGTCCATGTGTAGAGTCTTCTCTTATGTTGTTGGAAGAGGGTGTTTGCTATGACCAGTGCATTTTTTTTTTTTTTTTGGCAAAACTCTATTAGCCTTTGCCCAGCTTCATTCTGTATTCCAAGGCCAAATTTGCCTGTTACTCCAGGTGTTTCTTGACTTCCTACTTTTGCATTCCAGTCCCCTATAATGAAAAGGACATCTTTTTTGCGTGTTAGTTCTAAAACGTCTTGTAGGTCTTCATAGGACCATTCAACTTCAGCTTCTTCAGCGTTACTGCAGCCATGAAATTAAAAGACACGTACTCCTTGGAAGAAAAGTTATAACCAACCTAGATAGCATATTCAAAAGCAGAGACATTACTTTGCCAACAAAGTCTGTCTAGTCAAGGCTATGGTTTTCCAGTGGTCATGTATGGATGTGAGAATTGGACTGTGAAGAAAGCTGAACACTGAAGAATTGATGCTTTTGAACTGTGGTGTTGGAGAAGACTCTTGAGAGTCCCTTGGACTGCGAGGAGATCCAACCAGTCCATTCTGAAGGAGATCAGCCCTGGGATTTCTTTTGGAAGGAATGATGCTAAAGCTGAAACTCCAGTACTTTGGCCACCTCATGTGAGGAGTTGACTCATTGGAAAAGACTTTGATGCTGGGAGGGATTAGGGGCAGGAGGAGAAGGGGATGACCGAGGATGAGATGGCTGGATGGCATCACTGACTCGATGGACGTGAGTCTGAGTGAACTCCGGGAGTTGGTGATGGACAGGGAGGCCTGGCGTGCTGCGATTCATGGGGTCGCAAAGAATCGGACACGACTGAGCGACTGAACTGAACTGAACTGAACTGAAATTAGGTCCAAATTTAAGACCAAGGAGACAGACTGAGATTGGTTAGCACTGTTGGTCATCCATTTCCAGTAGAAACAATGTAGGCTCAAGACCCTGGCGGAGGAATCTCTCAGAAGAGAAAAGCAGGACAAAACTGTAGCATTTCCTGTGTTTGCTACAGAGCAAGAAATAGTTTCTCCTTATTTCAAGCCAAGTGTATGTGTTGGGGAGGCTTCGAGGGGATCACCCAGAAAGTTTGATGTGTCTCCTGTAGTTTGCAGGTCACAGAAGAACTGGGATTTGATGTATGGCTTAAAAAATATCTAAACTCAGGTGGTTCTGATAACTGGCTAGAGAAGCAGAAAGAGCGAAAGATGGGCTTGTATTAGGAGCATCATATATGTGGCACCCTTGAACCAGGTATGACCAGCCTAGTCCTTTAAAAACCCTGTGCAAGAGGGCTGTCTGGAGGGCTGAAGGGACCAAGGGGAAGGTCAAGGGCCGAGGAGTCAAAAGCAGCCAGGTAGAGGAGGGGCATTGCCTGCATCTTGAGGGGTGGGGCTATCTCTGAGGGTCTTGTGGCAGTGCCCCTGGGTGAGAAAGAATCAATGTCTGGAAATTGCTGCACCAGAGGACAATGCATGGTTGCAATCATTGCAGCTACCTACTGTTGGTATCAGTCATAGTAGAACTGATTATGCCGCAGTCACCAATTAACTGAAAATCACATCAGCTTAACACAGTGAAAGCTCTTTCTGTGCTTGTATAGAGATGGATGGGGTTTGGGTGCCTTGTTGCTATATCATCTAGTACATGTGGTCTCAAAGGCTGTTTGCAGCAGAGACCTTAGGATGAGTGGGCCAGGTATATAGGCTCCTGACTTGCTCTGAAAGTGACTTTTATTAGCCAAACTGACTGCAGAGGAAGCTGGGAAGTGCAGTTTGCCCATATATTAAGGAAGAGGATATGGTACAGTAAACACATAGAGCATCTTTGCCAACTGTTCCTTTCTGCTCTTCCCAGTTCCTGTTCAGCACTGGGGGAGCTAAGGGCAGCCTAGGGAGTGAAAGCAGATGCAGAAAACCAGAGCAGTTTCTCAGAATGAGCCTTCAAGGTCAAATCACACCAAAGCTAGAGGAGAGGAATTGGTTTAAATTAATAAGGTTATTTAATGTCAGTTGGACATTTGATTGCTGAAATGAAATGGTTCTTCTTGTGGCTAAAAATGACCCAAAGAAATGTATTATTTGAATTTGGCCATAACATTTATGGAAACCGCATAAGGTTAGTGTATGGAAACACGTTAGATTTTTGTATAGTCATTTTGTAACCCAAAGCTATACTGAATGCATTTATTCTACAGTTTGTGTGTGTGTGCAATCTTTAGGATTTTCCATATGCAATTTCATATCATCTGCAAATAGTGGCAGTTATACAATCTTTTCTGATATGTGAAAAGTGAAAGTGTTAATCGCATCATTGTGTCTGACTCTTTGTGACCCCACAGACTGTAGCCCACCAGACTCCTCTGTCCATGGAATTCTCTAGATGTGAGTACCGTCTATTTTTTTCTTATTTAATTGTTCTGGTTGGAATATCCAATACTATGTTGAATAACAGTGGCAGAAGTGGGCATCCTTGTCTCAGTCTTAGAGGAAAAACGTCCAGCTTTTCACCATTGACTATGATGTCATACATGGCATATTATATGGATTTGTCATGTATGGCCTTTATTATGTTGAGATACATTCTCTCTGCATCCTCTTTGTTGAGAGTTTTATTATAAGATGGGTATTGAAATTTGTTGTATGCTTTTTCTGCATTTATTGATATCACATAATTTGTGTCTTTTTTTGGTTAATATGATGTATTACATTGATTACTGTGAATGTTGAACCATCCTTGTATCCCTGAAATAAATCCCACATGGTCACAGCATATGATCCTTTTAAGATATTGTTGAATTTCATTGGCTAGTATTTTGTCGAGTATTTCATATCTTGTCCATCATGCATATGGGCCTATTATTTTCTTGCGGTGTTCTTCTCTGGTTTTGGTATCGGGGTAATGTAGGCCTCATAAATTGATTTAAAGTGATTACTCTTCCTTTTTTTTTTTTCCTTTGGGCTGTTCCTCTGTGTCTCCATTTTACTTGACTCTCTGTGTTTGTTTCTATGCATTAAACAAAGTAGCCACCTCTCCCCGTCTTGAAGAAGTGGCCTTGTGTAGGAAATGAGCGTTAACTCTGCCCTTGCTCTTGATTGTCCTTAAACTTTTGTGATTGTCTAAGTGACTGTTTTAGTGGCTCCCAGTAGTTGAGGGTGTGCCAATACCTGTCAAGGTCCAAAGTGGAGAATCTTAGCGCTTAGATTCGGGCTGACGGGAAGCCGATTCCTCAGGCAGCAGCCTTTGCAGTGTTAGTCGCTCAGTCATGTCTGACTCTTTGTGACCCCATGGACTACACGTAGCCCACCAGGCTTGTCTGTCCATGGAATTTTCCAAGCAAGAATACTGTTGTGGATTGCCGTCACCTTCTCCAGGGGATCTTCCCAACCCAGGGATCAAAGCTGCGTCTCCTGCATTGCAGATAGACTTCTTACCATCTGAGCAACCAGGGAAGCCCGCAGCCCCACGGGACTGCAGCAAAAGTCCCCTGGCCATAGAGCCAGGCCATCCAGAGGTGTCGCCTTGGTAGCAATCACAAAAGTCAGCGCCAGGTGAGTGTACAAGCTCCTTTCCAGAAGTGAGGCAGAGGGAGAGTGCAGAGATGGCCCCCACTGGTCTCCATCCCTGGATTGCACCTCGGTGCACCCCTAGGTGTGTGAGAACCTGAAGCCTGCCCCTCAGCCTGGAGCTCCGGGGTGAGCCTTTCTCTTTCTCAGAGAGACTGGGAGTGTGTTCAGTCTGCTTTCTGTGCTGTGCCCTGCGTAGTAGCTGGCTAGAAACTTTGTCCCCATTTGTTACAATCCCGTGGGACACTGGCATGCAAGCCTTGCTGGCCACCAGAGCTAGGCAATGAAGGGACCTCCCTGGGTATCAGCCATGAAGTCCAGGGCACTAGATTCACGTACAAGCTCACTTCCAAGGGATGCTGACAAGCTGAAGCAAGGCAGTGAGAGAGCGCTAAGCCGATGCCCACTGGCCTTGGCCTCCTGGGAGATGTGGGCCACACGAGATGCCTGCCCTTGAGCTTAAGCTCCAGGACAAGCAAATAGGCCTCTTTCACAGAAAGCCTGGGAGCATTTCCATCAGCTGTCTTTGTGGTGCCCTGGGGCTGGGAGCCTGCCAAGAACTGTCTCTGATTGTTACTGTCCCAAGGGACACAGGAACACAAGGCCCCCGTGGCCACCTGAGCCAGGTAACCAAGGGGGATTACATCTCCCCCTGCCTCCGCCCCCCCCTCCCTCGGGCAGCAGCTGCAAAATCCAGGACACCAGCCACGTGTGAAAGCTGCCCTCTGGGATATACCAGCATTCTGTAGCACAGCCGCGAGGACGAGAACACGAAGAAGACAGGAGCGCTCCAATGTCTCTGGATGGGATTGTATTAGGCCCTAGATAAGCTTGATTAGAAGCTGCCCCTCAGGCTGCAGCTGTGAGGTAAGTGACTGTGCTTCTTTGCAGAAAGACCGGGCTCCTCCAGTGTTTGTCTCTCGCTTTTCCTGGGGGCTGGTAACTGTTTGGGGACCCTGTCTCCAGTGGCTCTAGTCCTGTGGGACCACCAGCACAAGCCCCTGCCCGCCGCCAGAGCCAGGCAAGCTCTATAAGATTGGCAGCAGCCATAGAGACTGCGGGGCCAGAGGAGGGTGAGGGCTCTCCTGGTGGTTCAGTGGTAAACAAATCTGACTGCAGTGCAGGAGACCCAGGTTCAGTCCCTAGGTGGGGAAGATCCCCTGGAGAAGGAAATGGAAACCCACTCCAATATTCTTTCCTGGAAAATCCCAGAGACAGAGGAGCCTGGTGGGCTACAGTTCATGGAGTCACGAAGAGTTGGACATGATTGAGCAGTTGACACTTCCTGATGAGTAGAGTACAAGCTTCTTTCTGGGAGATACCACTTAGAAGAGGGAGCAGAGGGAGAATGTTCTTGTTGTTAAGCATCTTAAACAGTTTACGTTGGGATGCCTGTTTTTTATTACACTTGGGTCACTGGGTTTCATAGCTTTTCACTGCTTTTGGACTACGGAATGACTTTCATTTTCAGAAAATGTATTTCCACTCATGGGAAATGTTTATAGGAATCACTTTTGATTTCTTTGAGTTGTAGTTTGTGTCATGAATAATCAGTACATGTTTTAAAAAGAAAGACTCCAAGAAACAGGATATAAAATTGCATCCATGTGTAGAGCTAACTCTAAAGTGAATAGACCCGAAAGAGGGTGGTGGTATTGTAGAAAAACTGGTAAATTATCTGTGGTTAAGATGACAACTGAAGTGATCTATAGAGTCAATCAAATTGTTCTTAAAGTCCCAATGGCTTTTTTTTTTAAAAATAGGAATGGAAGAGCCAATTCTACAATTCATAAGGAATTTCAAGGAGACCCAAATAGCCAAGTGGTTTTAAAATGGGAGAGGAAAGACCCCAAGAACAAAGCAGGTGTTCAAACAAAAATTGTACAGGAATGTTTAAAGCAGCCTTATTCATAACAACCAAACAGTGCAAACTGCCAGTGGTCAAATGGTGGACAGATTAGAAGTAAGTCGTCATCACAATCCATAGTCCGTATGCAGTAATATAAAGTTTTAGTAAGAATAAATATATGAATTTTAAAACAAACTACCAACAAATAACTGGAGAAACCTGCTCAGAGTAGAAGGCGGGTGAAAAACTCTTCCACTATTTGCAACTATCATGAATATAATTGATTCTGGCAAATATCAATGGATACTAAAACTGAGTCAAAGCTTAGTGGGGAATAGATCATTTATACAGCCTCAGTGTAGTAGTATGTCAGTGTTACATTTTCTGAATTTGATTGCTGTGGCTATGTAAGATAATAACCTTACTCTTAGGAAGTATATGCTGAAACAGGCATTTATAGGGGTGAAAGGTCATACTGTCTGCAACATTTAATTAATTTTATAACAATAATTATTACAAATATATATATGTGTGTGTCTGCCTGCCTATTTATCTATATGATGAAGCAAATGCAGCAAAATGTTAGCTATTGGTTCAGTTCAGTTCAGTTCAGTTGCTCAGTTGTGTCCGACTCTTTGTGACCCCATGAATCGCAGCACGCCAGGCCTCCCTGTCCATCACCAACTTCTGGAGTTCACCCAGACTCACATCCATCGAGTCAGTGATACCATCCAGCCATCTCATCCTCTGTCGTCCCCTTCTCCTCCTGCCCCCAATCCCTCCCAGCATCAGAGTCTTTTCCAATGAGTCAACTCTTCGTATGAGGTGGCCAAAGTACTGGAAATGTAAGTAAAAGATACATAGCTGTACTTGCAACTGTCTTGTAAGTTTGAGGTTTTTCCAAAGAAAGTGACAAAATGAAACAAAGCCCACTCATTCCCAACATAAAAATTCCCCCTTCTAGAATCTGCTCCCTCCCTTGGGCTTCCCTTGTGGCTCAGCTGGTAAAGAATCCACCTGCAATGCAGGAGACCTGGGTTCGATCCCTGGGTTGGGAAGGTCCCCTGGAGAAGGGAAAGGCTACCCACTCCAGTATTCTGGCCTGGAGAATGCCATGGACTGTATAGTCCATGGGGTCACAAAGAGTCAGATGTGACTTTCACTTTTGGAATCCACTCCAGTAAAGACGTGGTAGGCTGGATATGTGGCAGGTTCAGTTTTAAAGCACTTTCCAGCCATATGACTTTTGGTGTCTATTCTCCTACGTTTCACCATGAGGATAACATGAGATCTGATGAATAAAACACACACACACACCCCTCAAACCCCCGTATACAAAGGAGGAGGAGACTCCCCCTTGCTTGGAGCGTTCAAGAAGATTGATAGGCTGGCTCAAAGACACAGTTCTGGGGGGACTGGTGTTGGTGGAAGCATTTCATTACCTTTAGTTCAAGGTGAAGACCCCGTTCAGGAGGGCTGCTCAGCTGAGCCCAGGACTACACAGCCTGGCGGGGTAGACGGTCCAGAGAGATGACACATGGGTGGCAGTTCCCACAGTGTGGCTGACACCCTACGACACACCTGTCACTAGCATTGTCAGATGCTGCCAACCAAATAAATAGGGAACAACTTCCCAGAGGAGCCAGCCTCTAAGGTTCTGGAAGGTGCTATCCAGAACAGCTTGTCCCCGAAGGTGTATTACTGGGAGCTTCAGTGAGGCTACAGGTTCAAACAGGAGATTGATGGACTATGCCTGCCTGCCTGTGTTCTTTATCCACTGTCAGTCAGTTTTATTTCTGCTGCCTGCGTTTGTGTCAAGGAAAGCCAAATTCTATGAATATTTAGTATAGCTTTGCCATGAAAAATTAAAGCCTCAGTATTTTTCCAATGTGAGATTTAGATGTTAGATGACTTCCTTTATTTCAGGAATTCATCCTTCTTTGACACATGAGGTTAAGAGGATGGAAAACAAGAGAATGATGCTGAGAGTGGGCGACTCAATAATTTATTTGACTGAACTGCTCAGACCTCCAAATTTGATAGCACTAGGTATCAGCATTGCCTTTTCTTTCAAAGTAATCTGGATTCGAAGTATAACCAGCAATTAAAATTTCTTTTAGAGCAATGATTTGCTCCTTGTGATCTGCTGTTTTTCCCAGCCCAAGATTGAAAAGACTCTTTTTAAGGTTCATTGGTTTCTGCTGAACCTGAGTTTATAGCAAATGTGTGTTAGTGTGTTTTTGGTAGCAGGGTCTCACACACACACACACACACACACACACACACACACACTGATGCTCAATTTAAAAATAGAAAAGTTAAGCTGAGTGATTTCTGTTATTCGTGGATGCTGAAGTCAATATTCAGATTTGATGCTGTATGCTACAGTCAGCAGATCAAATTCAACGTAACCAAGCATCAGACATGAAGAGAGTTTGTGGTCATGCAGGCAAAGCCTATTCACTAACCATACTAAAATTTTTATGGAGCACAGTATTACAGTCAGATTCATGATGTGGTATTGGAAACATTTACTTAAAAAAAAAAAACCCACTGACCTGCTTTGAGAGGCTGATATGTAGGTTTTTTAATTCTTGGAGAGGCTTTGAATGATAGTATGTGTCTTTGAAAGCAAAGCTATACAGTAAGAAAACTAATACACTATTAATTTTATATATTGCCTTATGCCTGTATAAGGATAGATGAGTATTTACATATATTTTACTGCATCTTTTTAAAGAATTAACAATATATCTTGAATTATTTCTTTTTTAATGACTGCATTACATTTCATTGTGTGGACATTACATAGACTATCCAACATTACATAGACTATCCATCGCCTAGTCATGTCCAGCTCTTTGCGACCCCCTGAGCCACAGCACTCCAGGCTTCCTTGTCCTTCACTGTCTCCTGGTGTTTGCTCAAACTCACATCTGTTGAGTCAGTGATGCCATTCTGCCATCTCATCCTCTGTCACTCCCTTCTCCTCCTGCCCTCAATCTTTCCCAGAATCAGGGTCTTTTCCAATGAGCTGGCTCTTTGCATCAGGTCCCCAAAGATTTGGAGCTTCAACATCAGTCCTTATAATGAATATTCAGAGTTGATTTCCTTTAGGATGGACTGGTTTGATCTCCTTGCAGTCCAAGGGACTCTCAAGAGTCTTCTCCAGCCCCACAGTTTGAAAGCATCAGTTCTTCGGTGCTCAGCCTTCTTTATGGTCCAACTCTCACATCCATACATGACTACTGGAAAAACCATAGCTTTGACTAGACGGACCTTTGTTGGCAAAGTAATGTCTCTGCCTTTTAATATGCTGTCTAGGTTTGTTGTAGCTTTTCTTCGAAGGAGCAAGTGTCTTTTAATTTCATGGCTGCAGTCATTGTCCACAGTGATTTCGGAGCCCAAGAAAATACAGTCTGTCACTGTTTCTATTGTTTCCTCAACTATTTGCCATGAAGTGATGGGACCGGATGCCATGATCTTTGTTTTCTGAATGTTGAGTTTTAAGCCAGGCTTTTTACTCTTAGAGGTCACACCATTTTAACCCACTCCTCCTCCCCTGAAAACGTGTGCATGTCAGTTTCTTCCCCATGGCCTGACCTACAGAGTGTGTTGTCAAGCCTTTGCACTTTTGCCAGAAACCTTTTTTTTTTACCCCCCTGCCACCATCTTTGCCCTGAGTCAGCAGGAGAAACCAGATGTCTGAGCTGATGAGTGTGCTGGAGCTGGCTTGGTGGGCTCACCAATGTCTATTGTGAAAAGTCCAGAGATTTTGTGCTTGTTGTTAAACATTACATTTAAACTATAAAATCAAACCATATAAGCATATAAATTAAATGAATATTAGGAAAAAATGGCAATAAGTTCTCAGAAACATGACTTTCTAATCACAACTTTTACTATTATTAATGGTGATGGTGGTTTAGTAGCTAAGTTGTGTCCAAGTCTTGTGACCTCATGGACTGTAGCCTGCCAGGCTCCTCCATCCATGGGATTTTCTAGACAAGAATACTGGAGTGGATTGCCATTTCCTTCTCCAGGGGATCTTCCCGACCCAGGGATTGAACCCGGGTCTCCTGCATTGCAGGCAGATTCTTTACCAACTGAGCTATGAGGGAAGCCCTTTATTGATGGTAATTTCCTCCTATTGTCTTTAAGGCTGAGACACAGGTGAGTTCATCTCTGCTCAGTGACCCCACTTACACTGTAGCTTGAAGTCAGCATGGTGGAAGCAGTTACACTATGGAAATCAGTATACACTACAAACTGGGGCTTTTACCTCCCCAGAAGAATCAACTTTTACGAGCACACCACTACCCACTAGGAGAGAAGTTCCCTGGTAGAAAACCTGGTTCTGACGTTTTTTACAAACCTTGGAGATATTGTGAGTTCAGTTCCACACCAGCACAAGACTGCAACATAGTGAGATACATGACCTTTTGGTTTTGCAGTGCATGTACAAGTTATGTTTATACTACAATAGTCTCTCAAGCATATAATGATAGCATTATATCTAAAAAATATAAATACTTTAATGAGAAATACTTTATTGCTTGAAAAGTGCTAACCATCATCTGAGCCTTCAGCAAGTTGTGATCTTTTTGCTGCTGAAGGTTCCTGCCTCGATGCTGATGGCTGCTGACTAATCAGGGTGGTGGCTGCTAAAAGTTGGTGTGGCTGTGGCAGTTTCTTAAAATAAGACAACAGTGAAGTTTGTTGCATGAACTGATGCTTCCTTTCACCAACAATTTTTCTGTAGCTTACAGTGCTGTTTGATACCATTTTACTTCCAGTCAAAATTCTTTAAAAACTGGACTCAGTTCTCCCAAACCCCACAGCTGCTTAATCAACCAAATCTACCTAACATTCTAAATCCTTCCTTGTGATTTCAACAGTCTTCTCAGCATCTTCACCAGGAGTAGATTCCATCCCAAGAAACCACATTCTTTGCTCATCCATAAGAAGCATCGCCTCATCTGTTAAAGTTCTAATAGCATGAAAACAATGTTAATCTCCTTGTACATCTCTGTGAGAGCTCTTGGATGACCAACTGCATAGTCAATGAGCAGAGATATTTTTGAAAGGAATCTTTCTGTTTTTCTGAGCAGTGGGTCTGAGCAATAGGCTTAAATTGCTCGGTAAACAGTGTTGTAAGCAGATGGGCTGTCATCTAGACTTTGTGTTTTCCATTTTTAGAGCACAGAGTACAATTAACATCATTTTAAGGGCTCTAAGATTTTGAATGGTAAATGAGCGTTGGCTTCAACTACAAGTCACCACAGCTGCATTAGCTCCTAATAGGAAAGTCAGCCCAACCTTTGAAGCCAGGCATCGACTTCTCCTCTCTAGCTATGGAAGTCCCAGATGGCATCTTCTTGCAATAGAAGGATGTTTTGTTTACATTGAAGATTTGTTGTTTAGTGTGGCCACCTCATTAATTATCTTAACTAGGGGACGGCAGAGGATGAGATAGTTAGAAAGCATCACCAACTCAATGGATATAAGTTTGAGTAAAATCAGGGAGATACTGGAGGACAGAGGAGTCTGGTGTGCTGCAGTCCATGGCATCGTAAAGAGTCAGACATGACGTAGCCACCAAACGACAACAACAAAGATCTTCTGGATGGCTTGCTGTAGCTTCTACGTTAGACCTGCTGCCTCCCTTGCACTTTCACATTATGGAGGTGGATTCTTTCCTTAAACCTCATGAACCAACCTCTGCTAGCCTCAAGCTTTTCTTCTGCTGATTCCTCACCTGTTTCAGCCTTCATAGATTTGAAGAGTTAGGGCCTGGCTCTGGACAAGATTTTGGCTTAAGGACATCTTGCGGCTGCGTTGATCATCCAGACCATTGAAACTTTGTCCATATCAGTAACAATGCTATATCACTTTCTTATCATTCACATGTTCCCTGGAGTCAGCCTCTTTAATGCTCTTCAAGAACTTTTCCTTTGCATTCACAACTTGGTCTGGGGAGGCAAGAGGCCTGGTTTTTGTCTTCTTTTGGTTTTCAACATGCCTTCCTCACTAAACTGAATCATTTGTAACTTTTGATTTAAAGTGAGACATGCAACTCTTTCTTTCACTTGAGCACCTAGAAGCCATTGTAGGCTTATTAAGTGGCCTAACTACTATACTGCTGTGTCTCAGAGAATAGAGGGAGAGAAAGGGAGAGAAACAGGGGAGTGGCCGATCAGTGGAGCATTTGGAACATTCACCCATTTGTCTGTTAAGCCTGCCCTCTTATATGAGGGTGGTTCATGGTGCCCCAACACAATGACAATGGCAACATCAAAGATCGCTAATCACAGATCACCATGAAAAATGTAATAGCAAAGGAGTCTGAAATATGGTGTGAGTTACCAAAATGCAGTGCAGGGATGCGCAGAGGAAATGCTGTTGAAAAAATGGTGCCTGCCAGAAGACTTGCTCAACTCGAGGCTGCCAGAAACCTTCAGTTTGTTAAAAAGAAAAAATAAAGGAACCTCTGCAAAATGCAGTGAAACGAGATATGCCCACATAAATGCCAAACCCAAACACATTTTCCTCCTACGTTCCTTCTCTTTAGTCTGCCTCATGCCTCCTTCAGGGTTAATCTTGCAGTAATATCTTCCCGCAGATGTTGGGTTCATAATGCATTTATCTTTTATTATCTTGTTGTTAAATATGGAGTTTGGGCTGGTGTTTTAGCCTGCCCTGTTTGGTACCCTGGCAATAACCATAAGGCTAGTTATTTTTCCTCCAAGTTCATGTACTCCATGTTATGCTTATGTGTTTAAAACCACGTAAGAATGAGATAATTACATTTCACCGATGTCAGTTAGTATAAACTGACTGGCCTGTTTTCCACTGTTTGTGGATTTTTCCCCCCTCTGGCAGAGGTCTGCTTCTCTTTACTTCTGTTTACATGTTTCTAGAGCACTCTGAGGCCAGTTTTAGATCTTAATTTATTTTTGAAAAGGGATGGAGATTAAATTTTCTCTCCTTTAGTTTTACGATATTAAATAAATGTTGAGCAAACACTTTCTGGGAGATTTAATCATAAGGAACTTTATTTTTGGTTCCCACTGGCTCTCCTTTCTCTCTTGCCCAAGATTAAATATAAGTTATGTTTGTTGGGTTTTCTGGTCTCTGCCAGCAAATGTAAGTGTCTTCATTCCAGAGACTAACAGATCCAGACCCCCATGATATTCACAACCGTGCCTACCATGTAAAGGTGGGTCTTCTCTCTCCCCAAGCCTGGACCTATCTCTCTGCAATGGTTTGGGTTGGTGAGGGAGGCCTGATTCCCCTCCTTGTCTCTTTCCCCACTTCTGTTTCTATTACACAGGGTTGCTTGCAAGGAGAAAGTTAAGGAAAGGAGATCAAGAAAATTTTTATCTGATGGTTCTTCCACGACCTAGCATTTGCACTTCCACACTTGTTTGTTGTTTAGTCACTAAGTAATGTCTGACTTTTTTGTGATCACATGGAAGCCAGATCAGCTCCTCTGTTCATGGGATTTCCCAGATAAGTATACTGGTGTGGGTTGCTGTTTCCTTCTCCAGGGCACCTTGTGCACTAGGCAGGGGTTTAAACCTCAATCAGCCAGCTCTTTCAGACAAGACTGAACTTTGGGTCTCCCATGAGTGTCCGCCCAAATCTGATCCTGCCCTAATGCACACATTCTTTGCTCTTAAAAACTCGTTGCCTGCAAAGCATCTAAGATCTAGGAATTTTCCTTGGCTCTGCCATCAAAGCTTCTGTCTTATACCTTTCATACTGTTCATACTGTTCATGGGTTTCTCAAGGCAAGAATACTGAGGTGGTTTGCTATTCCCTTCTCCAGTGCACCGTGTTTTGTCAGAACTCTCCACCACGACTGGTCCCTCTTGGGTGGCGGTACATGGCATGGCTCATAGTTTCATTGAGTTAGACAAGGCTGTGGTCCACTTGATCAGATGGGTTCAGTTCAGTAGTCGCTCAGTCGTGTCTGACTCTCTGTGACCCCATGAATTGCAGCACGCCAGACCTCCCTCTCCATCACCAACTCCCAAAGTTCACTCAAACTCATGTCCGTCGAGTTGGTGATGCCATCCAGCCATCTCATCCTCTGTTGTCCCCTTCTCCTCCTGCCCGCAATACCTCCCAGCATCAGAGTCTTTTCCAATGAGTCAACTCTTCGCATGAGGTAGTCAAAGTATTGGAGTTTCAGCTTTAGCATCAGTCTTTCCAAAGAAAACCCAGGACTGATCTCCTTTAGAATGGACTGGTTGGATCTCCTTGCAGTCCAAGGGACTCTCAAGAGCCTTCTCTAACACCACAGTTTGAAAGCATCAATTCTTTGGCGCTCAGCTTTCTTCACAGTCCAACACAGTCCAACACAATCCAACACAGTCCAACATGACCACTGGAAAAACCATAGCCTTGACTAGACAGACCTTTGTTGGCAAAGTAATGTCTCCGCTTTTCAATATGCTATCTAGGTTGGTCATAACTTTCCTTCCAAGGAGTAAGCATCTTTTAATTTCATGGCTGCAATCACCATCTGCAGTGATTTTGGAGCCCCCCAAAATAAAGTCAGCCACTGTTTCCACTGTTTCCCCATCTATATCCCAAGAAGTGATGTTACCAGATGCCATGATCTTAGTTTTCTGAATGTTGAGCTTTAAGCCAACTTTTTCACTCTCCTCTTTCACTTTCATCAAGAGGCTTTTTAGCTCCTCTTCACTTTCTGCCATAAGGGTGGTGTCATCTGCATATCTGAGGTAATTGATATTTCTCCTGGCAATCTTGATTCCAGCCTGTGTTTCTTCCAATCCAGCATTTCTCATGATGTACTCTGCATATAAGTTAAATAAGCAGGGTGACAATATACAGCTTTCACGTACTCCTTTTCCTATTTGGCACCAGTCTGTTGTTCCATGTCCAGTTCTAACTCTTTCTTCCTGACCTGCATATAGGTTTCTCAAGAGGCAGGTCAGGTGGTCTGTATTCCCATCTCTCTCAGAATTTTCCACAGTTTATTGTGATCCACACAGTCAAAGGCTTTGGAATAGTCAGTAAAAGCAGAAACAGATGTTTTTCTTGAACTCTCTTCCTTTTTCATGATCCAGCAGATGACAGAATGTGGTCCACTGGAGAAGGGAATGGCAAACCACTTTATTATTCTTGCCTTGAGAACCCCATGAACAGCACGAAAAGGCAAAATGATAGGATACTGAAAGAGGAACTCCCCCGGTCGGTAGGTGCCGAATATACTACTGGAGATCAGTGGAGAAATAACTCCAGAAAGAATGAAGGGATGGAGCCAAAGCAAAAACAATACCCAGTTGTGGATGTGACTAGTGATAGAAGCAAGGTCCGATGCTTTAAAGAGCAATATTACATAGGAACCTGGAAGTGATCAAACAGGAGATGTCAAGAGTGAACGTTGACATTCTAGGAATCAGCAAACTAAATGGACTGGAATGGGTGAATTTAACTCAGATGACGATTATATCTACTACTGTGGGCAGGAATCCCTCAGAAGAAATGGAGTAGCCATCATGGTCAACAAAAGAGTCTGAAATGCAGTACTTGGATGCAGTCTCAACAATGACAGAATGATCTCTGTTCGTTTCCAAGGCAAACCATTCGATATCATGGTAATCCAAGTCTATGCCCCAACCAGTAACGCTGAAGAAGCTAAAGTTGAACGGTTCTATGAAGACCTACAAGACCTTTTAGAACTAACACCCCAAAAAGATGTCCTTTTCATTATAGGGGACTGGAATGCAAAAGTAGGAAATCAAGAAACACCTGGGGTAACAGGCAAATTTGGCCTTGGAATACGGAATGAAGCAGGGCAAAGGCTAATAGAGCTTTGCCAAGAGAACGCACTGGTCATAGCAAACACCCTCTTCTGACACCAGAGAGACTCTACCCATGGACATCACCAGCTGGTCAACACTGAAATCGGATTGATTATATTCTTTGCAGCCAAAGGTGGAGAAGCTCGATACAGTCAGCAAAAACAAGACCGGGAGCTGTCTGTGGCTCAGATCATGAACTCCTTATTGCCAAATTCAGACTGAAATTGAAGAAAGTAGGGAAAACCACTAGATCATTCAGGTATGACCTAAATCAAATTCCTTATGATTATACAGTGGAAGTGAGAAATAGATTTAAGGGACTAGATTTGATAGATAGAGTGCCTGATGAACTATGGAATGAGGTTCGTGACATTGTACAGGAGACAGGGATCAAGACCATCCCCATGGAAAAGAAATGCAAAAAAGCAAAATGGCTGTCTGGGGAGGTCTTACAAATAGCTGTGAAAAGAAGAGAAGCGAAAAGCAGAGAAAAGGAAGGATATAAGCATCTGAATGCAAAGTTCCAAAGAATCACAAGGAGAGATAAAAAAGTCTTCCTCAGTGATCAATGCAAAGAAATAGAGGCAAACAACAGAATGGGAAAGACTAGAGATCTCTTCAAGAAAATTAGAGATACCAAGGGAACATTTCATGCAAAGATGGGCTCGATAAAGGACAGAAATGGTATGGACCTAACAGAAGCAGAAGATATTAAGAAGAGGTGGCATGAATACACAGAAGACCTATACAAAAAAGATCTTCATGACCCAGTTAATCACAGTGGTGTGATCACTCACCTAGAGCCAGCCATCCTGGGATGTGAAGTCAAGTAGGCCTTAGAAAGCATCACTATGAACAAAGCTAGTGGAGGTGATGGAATTCCAGTGGAGCTATTTCAAATCCTGAAAGATGATGCTGTGAAAGTGCTACACTCAATATGCCAGCAAATTTGGAAAACTCAGCAGTGGTCACAGGACTGGAAGAGGGCAGTTTTCATTCCAATCCCAAAGAAAGGCAATGCCAAAGAATGCTCAAACTACCACACAATTGCACTCATCTCACATGCTAGTAAAGTAATGCTCAAAATTCTCCAAGCCAGGCTTTAGCATACATGAACTGGAACTTCCAGATGTTCAAGCTGGTTTTAGAAAAGGCAGAGGAACCAGAGATCAAATGGCCAGCATCTGCTAGATCATTGAAAAAGCAATAGAGTTCCAGAAAAACATCTATTTCTGCTTTGTTGACTATGCCAAAGCCTTTGACAGTGTGGATCACAACAAACTTTGGAAAATTCTGAGAGTTGAACTGTGAAGAAAGCTGAGCACTGAAGAATTGATGCTTTTGAACTATGGTGTTGGAGAAGACTCTTGAGAGTCCCTTGGACTGCAAGGAGGTCCAACTAGTCCATTCTGAAGGAGATCAGCCCTGGGATTTCTTTGGAAGTAATGATGCTAAAGCTGAAACTCCAGTACTTTGGCCACCTCATGTGAAGAGTTGACTCATTGGAAAAGACTCTGGTGTTGGGAGGGATTGGGAGCAGGAGGAGAAGGAGAGGACAGAGGATGAGATGGCTGGATGGCATCACCAACTCAATGGACATGAGTTTGAGTGAACTCCAGGTGTTGGCAATAGACAGGGAGGCCTGGCGTGCTGGAGTCCACGGGGTTGCAGAGTCGGACACAACTGAGCAACTGAACTGAACTGAACTGAACTGAACTGAACTTATACCTTGGGTCTCCTAGGCAAGAAGAAAATAGCACTTAACTACAAACTCTAGCTTAGGGGACACATAAAGCCCGTTTTTCTTGACTTGAAGAGGAAATACATCCATTGTCTTTATTTTTGCAGGGAGAACTCTCTCCAAAGATACTCCCTCAAGGTAATTCCTTCTTCCATATTCAAATTCAGTTTTCTCATTCACTTCATGTGTGTGGGGTGGGAGTGAGGTTTATGAACTGCTTCTGTCATCTCCTCTATGAATTCTGCATGGGGTCTCCCTCTTCCTGTTGAAGGTGCCGTGTGATGTCCTCAAGTGTTCAGGTGAGACCTGCACTTAACTCCCCATTGCATGAAGAGGATGACAGACGCTGTTATCTTCACGTTGGGTACCATGAATAACTTTAATTTGCATATTCAGTCTACACACAAAAAAAACTTGGCATGATCTGAGAATCAATGAATATTAGAGTGCTGCCAACTGTTCTTATTCTTCCATTTTATATGTGAATTCAACCTAAAACGCTTGGTCACTTCTATTCTAGGCATCCTGGTGGTGCTGACCAAACCTGTGTGTTCCAAATTTATGAGAACTACTTATTTTAGAATTTGAGTGCTTTTTGTGTGAATTGAAGTCATTGCTTCAATATTCAAAATTAGATTCCGTTCAACTGTATCAAAAGCCACTTTCATGAGTCTGTGTACAGAGGGAACATTTGTATACAGTTTAATAGCTGTGCCATGCTGTCTGGATTGGGGAGGGACAGGATATTAGTCATTTTTACGATTAAATGCCATTCACGTAGGAATATGGACCTGGGAAACATGCTAGCTAATGCTTTAAAATTTTTTAAATTAAATGACGAACAGACCAGTGGACATTGTAGAAACAGTGAGATTTTTAGGAAGGAAGATGAAATGAAAGGAGAAGGAAGAGTATAAATATAAATTTAAAAGGTAGAAACAGAATAAAAGTTAATTTGAAGTCCTATCCCTGGACTCCATGGAACACGTGAGGGTCAGTTTTAGGCTTTAGGGAGTCTGCAATCCTCCTGAAATTGTTGCAAATGTTACTGCGATAATGTGCATTTTTTTTTTAAGAAGAGAGGGTTCTTCTCTTTCACTAGATTTTCGAAGGGATCCCCAGTGACTCCCACATAGAAAGAATCATGGTTTATTACCAGTCATCTTACACTTGGACTTCTGAAATCTGGACTGCATGAATCATTCTCTAACTAGATGGGCACACAGTTGGGCTAGTCTTTTTAACCTCTTTGGGCACCAGAGTCTTTACCTGTGTCCTGCTGTGAGATGTGGGTCCCCTGCCAGGCATGGGAGTGGGGCTCAGGCACAGAGCTAAGTAACATTCTTCTTCCTCTCCAAAATCTGGAATCACATGAAAGTAAAATATGTTACTAAAACAGATGGAGACCACATTTCCATCTTATAAATTTTAATTTTGTAAAAGCTGGATTGGAAAATGTGGTTGAAATCGGCAGCCAATGTACCTCTTACATTTCATTCCGCTGCTTCTCTGCTTGGTACATGGATTTCTCAGAGCAGCAGATTTATGCCTCTATAAGGTTACTACCCTGAGAAGCAGAGGATGTGTGCTCCTGAGGGCACATTTTTCCAAAAAAGGTGTCTAGAGCTGAGTCAAGTGTTGTCAGTTCCTTTTCTCAACTGTACCAAAAAGGTTAGTGAGAGAGCACCCAGAGACCACTTTCTTTGAGGAGGGTAAACTGTCAGTTTCCTATTTTATGAGACAAGGTAGAAATGCTGGAAAGCCTAGACAATCACATCCTATAGAAAGATACAAAGCAGAAGGGCTGTTTAATCAAACAGCTTTGGAAAAGTCATCTGAGGTCCATGGATGTAGTACATCTTCTGTAAATTTTTAAAAGTTTAATTTGAACAAATAAGCATGGTTATTCATTCTTTAAAACAAATGTGCTGTAATCAGTGTTTTGAGAGATTAAAGGGTGACGGTTTGTTATTGTTGTTGTTTAGCCACTGAGTTGTATCCACCTTTACGATCCCAGGGGCTTTAGCCCACCAGGCTCCTCTGTCCATAGGGTTTTCCAGGCAAGAATACTGGAGTGACAGTTACCATACAGTATATAAATGGGAAGATAGAAACACGAACCAAAAACCTATTATAAAAATCATGCTGTTAAGAGCAAATTTTCTGAACTGTTAACAGTAAAAATGAAGATAAACAACCACGGTGGAGATTCATGAAATGCTGGGAGCAGCATAAGGGCTGTGGAATCAGAAGAATCATGTACAACTTGAAAGCTTGGGTCTTTGGGGGATGAAGGTTGAATAACTGAGGAAGGAAGTTTTGGGGGTCATGACCAGTGATGCGTTTTAACGGAGCCATTTTCATTTGCTGGATTCTATTAGTGAATTGGATAAGTGATGCATGGTTTGCAATTAATACAACTAAAGCTAGTGACAAAGAAGCCAAGAATATCTTGTGAGGAAAGGGCCAGTCTCTTCAGTAAATGGTGAGGGAGAAACTGAACATCCACATAGAGAAGAAGGAAACTGGACCTCTATTTTGTACCATATACAAAAATTAACGCAAAAGGCTTGACTGTAAGATCTGTAAGACCTGAGACCATAAAACTCCTAGAAAAAAACAGGTACTCATCTCCTTGACATCAGTCTTGGCAGTGTATTTTTGGACTTGACACCAAAATCAAAGGCAGCATAAACAAAATAAATTAGCAGGTCTACATCAAACTAAAAACCCTCTGCACAGCAATGGAAACTACCAACAAAATTAAAAGGCAACCCATCGAATGGAAGAAAATACTTGCAATTGTATACCTGTTAAAAGGTTGGTATCCAAAGTATATAAAAACTCTTACAATTCAATAGCAAAACCCCAAACAATATGATTAAAAAGTGAGTCAAGGATCTGAATAGACATTTGTCCAGAGAAGACATACAAATGGTTAATAGGTACAAGAAAAAGTGTTCAACCTCACTAATCATCAGTTCAGTTCAATTCAGTTCAGTCGTGTCTGACTCTGCAATCCCATGAATTGCTGCACACCAGGCCTCCCTGTCCATCACCAACTCCCGGAGTTCATTCAAACTCATGTTCATCGAGTCAGTGATGCCATCCAGCCATCTCATCCTCTGTTGTCCCATTCTCCTCCTGCCCCCAATCCCTCCCATCATCGGAGTCTTTTCCAATGAGTCAACTCTTCTCATGAGGTGGCCAAAGTACTGGAGTTTCAGCTTTAGCATCATTCCTTCCAAAGAACACCTAGGACTGATCTCCTTTAGGATGGACTGGTTGGATCTCCTTGCAGTCCCAAGGACTCTCAAGAGTCTTCTCCAACACCACAGTTCAAAAGCATCAATTCTTCGGCACTCAGCTTTCTTCACAGTCCAACTCTCACATCCATACATGACCACTGGGAAAACCATAGCCTTGACTAGACAGACCTTTGTTGGCAAAGTAATGTCTCTGCTTTTGAATATGCTATCTAGGTTGGTCATAACTTTCCTTCCAAGGAGTAAGCATCTTTTAATTTCATGGCTGCAGTCACCATCTGCAGTGATTCTGGAGCCCCCCAAAATAAAGTCTGACACTGTTTCCACTGTTTCACCATCTATTTCCCATGAAGTGATGGGACCAGATGCCATGATCTTTGTTTTCTGAATGTTGGGCTTTAAGCAAACTTTTTCACTCTCCTCTTTCACTTTCATCAAGAGGCTTTTTAGTTCCTCTTCACTTTCTGCCATAAGGGTGGTGTCATCTGCATATCTGAGGTGATTGATATTTCTCCTGGCAATCTTGATTCCAGCTTGTGCTTCTTCCAGCCCAGCGTTCCTCATGATGTACTCTGCATATAAGTTAAATAAGCAGGGTGACAATAGGGGAATGCAAATCCAAACCACAATGAGTTATTACCTTGCACCCATGAGAAGAGCTATCATCAAAAAGACAAGAAATAAAGTGTGTTGGCAAGGATGTGGAAAAAAGGGAAACCTCTTGCAGCATTAGTAGGAACGTAAATTCATGCAGCCACTATAGAAAATGTGATGGAGAGTCCTCAAAAATATAAAAATTCAACTACTATATCATCCATCAGTTTCACATCTGTGTGTTTATTGAAAAAACAGCATTATTTATAACAGCCAGAATATAGCAGTAACCTAAGTGTCCAACAATGGATAAATGGATAAAGAAAACATGGTGTATGTGTACAGTGGAATACTATTCAGCTATAAAAAAGAATGAAGTCTTCTGTGACAACATGGATGGATCTTGAGGGCAGTATGCTAAGTGAAATGAATTAGAGAAAAACAAATACTCTATGATCTCACTTACAGGTAGAATAAAAAAAACTAAGCTCATAGATACAGAGAACAAGCTGGTGGTTGCCAGAGGTGAGCCATGTGGGGGTGTGAGAAAAAATGGATGAAGGCAATCGAAAGGTACCATGTTCCAGTTGTAAAATAAATAATTTAGGGGGGGTGTGATTTACAACACAGAGCCTACATTTAACAATACTGTATTGAATATCTGGAAGTTGCCAAGAGAGTAAATCTTAAAAGTTCTCATCATGAGAAAAAAGTCATAATTCTATATGGTGATGGGCGTTAACTAGACTTACCGTGGTGACCATTTTTCAATATATACAAACATCAAATTATGTTGCACACCTGAAACTGATGTCATATGTCAATTATACCTCAATAAAAAGTAAACTAGATAATTGTTGTTGTTGCATTGCTAAGTCATATCTGACTCTTTTGTGACCCTGTGGACTGTAGCCTGCCAGGCTTCTCTGTCCATGGGATTTCCCAGGCAAGAATTCTGGAGTGGCTTACCATTTCCTTCTTCAGGGGATCTTGCCAGATCAGGAATTGAATCTATGTCTCCTGCTTGGCAGGCAGATTCTTTACCACTGAGCCACCTGGGAAGCCCCAAGAGACTGTTATTAGTTATTACCTATCCAAGTCTATACCTTAATTGGGCTTTCCTAGTAATCTCATGGAGAAGGAAATGGCATCATGACTAACACGACACGAAGTTATCTCAGGGTGACATATGTAGTGTTGGTGTTTATAGTTACAGTGAATTGAGTTTTACAGTTCTTTGCTAGGCACAGTGACCATTGTCAATCTATTATTTCTCAGCTGCTATTCGCCCTTCACTACCTTCTCTGACACGCATATGTCAAGCTTTGCCAGTAGGGGGAGCTAGAGGGACATGGTAAATGTTCCCTCGCTCACTGGTGTCCGAGTCTTTGCGACCCCATGGACTGCAGCAGGCCAGGCTTCCCTGTCTTTCATTATCTCCTGGAGTTTGCTCAAACTCAAGTCTATCGAGTCGGTGATGCCATTCAACCATCTCATCCTCTGTCGTCCCCTTCTCCTCCCGCCTTCGATCTTTCCCAGCATCAGGGTCTTTTCCAATGAGTCAGTTCTTCGCATCAGGTGGTCAAAGTATTGGCGCTTCAGCTTCAACATCAGTCCTTCCAATGAATACTAAGGACTGATCTCCTTTAAGATGGACTGGTTGGATCTCCTTGCAGTCCAAGGCACTCTCAAGAGTCTTCTCCAGCACCACAGTTCAAAAGCATCAATTCTGCCTCACTCAGTCTTCTTTATGGTCCAACTCTCACATCCATTGGTGACTCCTGGAAAAACCATAGCTTTCACTAGATGGACCTTTGTCAGCAAAGTGATGTCTCTGCTTTTTAATATGCTGTCTAGGTTTGTCATATCTTTCCTTCCAAGGAGCATGTGTCTTTTAATTTCATGGCTGCAGTCACCATCTGCAGTGATTTTGGAGCCCAAGAAAATAGTCTCTCACTGTTTCCATTGTTTCCCCATCTATTTGCTATGAGGTGATGGGACCACCAATGCCATGATCTTAGTTGTTTGAATGCTGAGCTTTAAGCCAGCTTTTTCCCTCTCCTCTTTCACCGTCATCAAGAGGCTCTTTAGTTCCTCTTCACTTTCTGCCATAGAATGGTATCATCTGCATATCTGAGGTTACTGATACTTCTCCCAGCAATCTTGATTCCAGCTTGTGCTTTATCTAGCCTGGCATTTCACACAAGGTACTCTGCATGTAAATTAAATAAGGAGGGTGGCAATAGAAGATGGGGCTTCCTAGTTCTGTAGCTGTGGGCTACTTCTCCGTGAATTTATCGTGTGTGTGTGTGTGTGTGTGTGTGTGTGTGAAGGTACCATCCAGCGGCACTCGACTCAAGCTCTGTGTCCCAGAGCACACCATCATTTTGAAAGACCCTGGCCCTAACTCTGGCCTGACGACCACATGACATGGACATCCTGCACCTAAGACCTCCTGGCGCCCTGCTGATGAGTGTGCTACTGGCCACCACATGCTCAGTGCATTTGCCTCGGCCAGCATCTCCAGTGTCTCCAGTACTGTGCTCCTGGAGAGTGTGATTTCTGCAGCAAACTCATGTTCTCCATCCTGGCTCCTTCATGGTACACTTTGCTTGGTGCTCTGTGCTTGAAATGGCTTGGCTTCCTCTTGTTCTGGGAGCCCACAGAGTCCTGGTGTGTCTTGCAGTGGGCTCCAGCAATGAAGGCTTCCTGGGGCTCCCAGGTTCAGCATCTCCTCGAGGCCACTAGTTTCCCGTACTGCATGGAGGGTAGGTTTTCTGCAAATCCCACTAATGAGTCACCTTAGCCACTCCCCACCATCCAGAGGGGCGTGGTTTTGCCCTTCCCGGTGAGGACTGCCTTTCAACCCTTCTGGGGATACCCATTTCACCCTTAAGGATACCGGGTGTTCCATGTATTATATCTGCTCCTACTGGTTCTTAAGCATTCTCTTTAATTCTTATTAGCCAGCTCTCCACCATTCCAATTCCATGCCAGTAATCCTTTATGTTAAATTTTTCTCATTCATGTTACTACGTGGTTTCTCTCTCCTTAGCAGATCCTAACTTAGGGATTGGCATTGGCCTTGCAGACTTTCTCACCTTCCCTTATGCCTCTACCCAGTGACCATTCTAAGACTGATTCTACTTTATAATGACTCCTCCTTGTGTCTAAATCAGTTCAGTTCAGTCGCTCAGTCGTGTCCCACTCTTGTCCCTGTCCATCACCAACTCCCAGAGTTCACTCAGACTCATGTCCATCGAGTCCGTGATGCCATCCAGCTATCTCATCCTCTGTCATCCCCTTCTCCTCCTGCTCCAAATCCCTCCCAGCATCAGAGTCTTCTCCAATGAATCAACTCTTCACATGCGGTGGCCAAAGTACTGGAGTTTCAGCTTTAGCATCATTCCTTCCAAAGAAATCCCAGGGCTGATCTCCTTCAGAATGGACTAGTTGGATCTCCTTGCAGTCCAAGGGACTCTCAAGAGTCTTCTCCAACACCACGGTTCAAAAGTATCAATTCTTCGGCGCTCGGCTTTATTCACAGTCCAACTCTCACATCCATACATGACCAATGGAAAAACCATAGCCTTGACTAGATGGACCTTAGTTGGCAAAGTAATGTCTCTGCTTTTGACTATGCTATCTAGGTCGGTCATAACTTTTCTTCCAAGGAGTAAGCGTCTTTTAATTTCATGGCTGCAATCACCATCTGCAGTGATTCTGGAGACCCCCAAAATAAAGTCTGACACTGTTTCCACTGTTTCCCATCTATTTCCCATGAAGTGATGGGATCAGATGCCATGATCTTTGTTTTCCGAATGTTGAGCTTTAAGCCAACATTTTCACTCTCCTCTTTCACTTTCATCAAGAGGCTTTTTAGTTCCTCTTCACTTTCTGCCATAAGGGTGGTGTCATCTGCATATCTGAGGTTATTGATATTTCTCCCAGCAATCTTGATTCCAGCTTGTGTTTCTTCCAGCCCAGCGTTTCTCATGATGTACTCTGCATAGAAGTTAAATAAGCAGGGTGACAATATACAGCCTTGACGTACTCCTTTTTCTATTTGGAACCAGTCTGTTGTTCCATGTCCAGTTTTAACTGTTGCTTCCTGACCTGCATATAGGTTTCTCAAGAGGCAGGTCAGGTGGTCTGTATTCCCATCTCTTTCAGAATTTTCCACAGTTTATTGTGATCCACACAGTCAAAGGCTTTGGCATAGTCAATAAAGCAGAAATAGATGTTTTTCTGGAACTCTCATGCTTTGTCCATGATCCAGCGGATGTTGGCAATTTGATCTCTGGTTCCTCTGCCTTTTCTAAAACCACCTTGAACATCTGGAAGTTCCAGTTCACGTATTGCTGAAGCCTGGCTTGGAGAATTTTGAGCATTACTTTACTAGCATGTGAGATGAGTGCAATTGTGTGGTAGTTTGAGCATTCTTTGGCATTGCCTTTCTTTGGGATTGGAATGAAAACTGCCCTTTTCCAGTCCTGTGACCACTGCTGAGTTTTCCAAATTTGCTGGCATATTGAGTGTAGCACTTTCACAGCATCATCTTTTAGGATTTGAAATAGCTCCACTGGAATTCCATCACCTCCACTAGCTTTGTTCGTAGTGATGCTTTCTAAGGCCTACTTGACTTCACATCCCAGGATGTCTGGCTCTAGGTGAGTGATCACACCACTGTGATTAACTGGGTCATGAAGATCTTTTTTGTATAGGTCTTCTGTGTATTCTTGCCACCTCTTCTAATATCTTCTGCTTCTGTTAGGTCCATACCATTCCTGTCCTTTATCAAGCCAATCTTTGCATGAAATGTTCCCTTGGTATCTCTAACTTTCTTGAAGAAATCTCTAGTCTTTCCCATTCTGTTATTTGCCTCTATTTCTTTGCATTGATCACTGAAGAAGGCTTTCTTATCTCTTCTTGCTATTCTTTGGAACTCTGCATTCAGATGCTTGTATCTTTCCTTTTTTCCTTTGCTTTTTGCCTCTCTTCTTTTCACAGCTATTTGTAAGGCCTCCCTAGACAGCCATTTTGCTTTTTTGCATTTCTTTTCCATGGGGATGGTCTTGATCCCTGTCTCCTGTACAGTGTCACAAACCTCATTCCATAGTTCCTCAGGCACTCTATCTATCAGATCTAGGCCCTTAAATCTATTTCTCACTTCCACTGTATAATCATAAGGGATTTGATTTAGGTCATACCTGAATGATCTAGCGGTTTTCCCTACTTTCTTCAATTCAAGTCTAAATTTGTTTCTAAATAGCCCTAACCAAAACAGTAAATAAATAAAAATAAAAAATTAAATCACCCTAACCACTTGAAAAAGACCTGCAGTAGGGCAGCTCTATTCTGAATTATGTCAGTCTTGGAGATCTAACTCATTTATGGAGAATAATTTCTAGTGGCTCACATGAGTAGGCGAAATCTTAATAGAATATTATGGGACAGAGTTTTAGCTCCAGCATCAGTCCTTTCAATGAATATGCAGGGTTGGTGCTGAAGCTGAAGCTCCAACACTTTGGCTACCTGATGCGAAGAACTGACTCATTGGAAAAGACCCTGATGCTGGAAAAGATTTAGGGCAGAGGATGAGATGGTTGGATGGCATCACTGACTCAGAGGATGTGAATTTGAGCAAACTCTGGGAGATGAAGGATAGGGAAGCCTGCCATGAGGCCGCAAAGAGTCGGATACAACTTAGTGATTGAATAACAACAGCAATGGTACTGAGTGCGGGTCCTGGGAGCAGGAGCAACCTACCTTTTCCTGTGTCTGCAGGTAGCTGGCCTTCCCCCCTCTCTTTTCCATTTTCTTTCTCACTTTTATCCCCAAGGAGGCAGGAACTGGAATGATACGTGAGGACTGGGGAGTGGGGAATAAATCATGGCAAACAGATCGCAGTTTTCCAAGCAAATCTGCTGCATTACTCCAATCAAGACATTAGTCAGAGGAACCTCCAATAAGATTTCCCACAAACGTATGTTGGGACACTTACTTGGCAAACCACGGCCACTTCTCTCCTTTTATCTTTACTTTCATACCCACCTCAACCTCCTGCTCTCAGTGTCCACTTGGTACTGACATGTTCTCAAGTTCTCAGTTCCCATGTGGTCTGCTCTACACCTCAGTCTTAAGTAATGCACTTCTCACGATTGCTTTTCTCCCGTTTCCTTTAATAAAAAATAACTCCCAATTATTGACCCTGAACTAACTTTGTGCTTTTTGACATTAAGGAGTAAATGACTACTGTATTTATACTATACTATATTTAATACCCAGTTGTAGCCCTAAAGTGAAGCTTTTTATCCAGATTAACTTGAATTGATGGAATGTGCTAAGAGAAAGAGTAGGTAGATAGTTTTGAGAAGGGCATCTAATTACACTTTTTTGGTCGATCTAAATGCCTCCTCTTTCCTGGTAATATCCAAGCTAGGTTTCTAAGGGAAAAGTATTGTAATCGGGGCTGTATGCCAATCAAGCCTTAGTACTGCCTCTTGGCTACATGCCACTCAAGCCTTTATTTAATAGTGTGGTGGCTTAGACAGTAAAGAGTCTGCCTGCAATGTGGGAGACCTGGGTTCAATCCCTGGGTGGGAAGATTCCCTGGAGGAGGGCATGGACAACCACTCTACTATTGTTGCCTGGAGAATCCTCATGGACGAGGAGCCTGGCGGGCTACAGTCCATGGGGTCCCAGAGAGTTGGACACGACTGAGAGACTAAGCACATATTTCCATGGGGCTACAAAGACACAAAGAATCATGCTCATGTTGGCCAAGTGGAGAAATGATGGGTTTCTGGGTCATCTTTTGAGCTGTGCATTCACTTCCGGCAAACATTGCTCCTGACAATCTCATTTCTCCTGCAAAACTGGCAGATCCAAGCACTTGCTTCTCTTGGTTTTATACAATGGAAGAGCCAAAGACTTAACTGAATTGCTCAATTCATGACCCATCTAGGCATCAAAACTGATTAGACTCTTGAGTTTTCTATGTCATCACATTGCTTTCTATCAGGGGATTTGACTTTGAATTTTCCAAATCCCTGACCTATTTCTAAACTTGTAGGTTGGACGTGTGAACCAAGGAAAATGGTAATTGGCAGGAGAGAGATTTCAAATACCTACTGATAGGAAGAACTGGCTTAAAGTGGCATTAAAGACCTCAAGAGCTTTTCAAAATCAGTTCACAAGGCTTCTGAACATCGACTGATTCTCACGTGAAGATCTTAACTTCTAATCTCAAGGTTAAAGGAAGGAGGGTGAAAAGCAAGGACTGTTGGCAAAGCCTATTCTAAAAAAGGGGACGAACACACGGACAGAAGAAGGGATAAGAATACAATGTTTCATCTATATTTTAATATAATTATGAGGTGATTTCTCTCAATACATTGACTTGAAATATTCAAATTAGCTAGTAATTTCTTTTCAACTTTTATACTCGTGTGGCTTAGAAGAGTAGTATATATCAAAAAATTATAAGAAATTTTATAAGAAAAATTTTCTAGCACCTTTTACATTTAGATTTTCTAGATTAACCCTGGTACAGTTTTTTTTAAATTTCCTGTTTTGAGGCAGCATAAGTTTTCTTTATGTGCAGATAATTAACAAGCAATCATTCACCTATTCAGTTATTCGTGTGTTGATTTTGGAAATACCCTGTGCACACAGAAGAAAAGGAAGCATAGAATTCAGTCCTTCAGGCTTATTTTATATTTAGATTTATTTCTTTTCTTAATTATATATTTATTATATTTTGTTATATGTGTTTGTGTGGTGTGTGTGTTTGGATTGTAAGAGTTTCAGAAGTCCCAGAAAATTTGAATTTTTAACCTTCCCACATCTGTTGCGACAAAGTCAGGGCCCTGATTTGGCAAGAATAGAATATTTGTATGTGGGATCTAGACCTTTGTGTACACTCAAATATATTGAATTTCCCGGGCCTTCTAAACCTTCAGAAATAAGAGCTATGGCTTTTTCTAGTTGAAGCAAATACCGCTTAGCAAGACTACTCAAGTGCCTGCAGAATCTTCATAATCTACTCCACACGTTCCGTCCTCATGACCAATAGCAAATAAGGAACACTCAGAAACGTTGAATCCTCAAGTTGCTCTGTGCTTTTCTTAGTTTAGATAAATGCTCTCACCTTGTTTAAAGGTGATGATAATTCTCAATCTCTTTAGATCATTTGTGTCATTTTCTTTCTAATGATATTTACTTAGATTGCGATTTTATTTTTCCTTGATCAGATCTGGCATGTTTGGTCTGTATTAGGGTCTCCTACCCTACTTCTCGAGCTTCCCTGATGGCTTAGTGGTAAAGAATCTGCCTCCCAGTGAAGGAGATGTGGGTTCAATCCCTGGGTTGGGAAGGTCCTCTGGAGAATACCCACTCCAGTATTCTTGCCTGGAAAATCCCATGGACGGAGGAGCCTGGTGGGCTGCAGTCCATGGGGTTGCAGTAGAGTTGGACACCACTTAGCAACTAAGCAGCAGCAACCCTACTTCTCCACACCCCACACAATTCCTTTCTAGACCCTGCTTTTGGATGAATTGCTACTTTTTCTTTTTCGCTTTTTAATTTATGAATTAATCTTTTATCTTTATTTGGCTAGAGGTGTAATTACTTTCTCTGTGTCAGGCATTGTGATAAGAATTTTACCTTGATCACATGAATTCATTTCTTTTCTATCTATTGATGTCATTGCTCTTGCTTTGCTCTTCTCTTTTAAAATTCTACAGTTGAATGCTTAATTGATTTAAAATGAACTGTCCCATAAAATAGTATTCTTTAATAAAATCACATTCTGTAAACATTGAGTGAATCACTGATAAAATCCATTTGCACACACTTTAGATGGGAAATATTGTTTATAGCATTTTAAAAAACATATGTAGGTCTGGGAATGTTTTAGATCCAGCAGGGAGTAAACTTGCTAATTTAATATTGAAAAAAAAAAAAGTAAGCCAGATAATTCTTTTTTTAAAAAAAGAATCCAAATGTAATGTTATCTTCAGTTAAGTAAGGTTCTGAGGGTATGTGTCTTTGATTGAAGTTAGGGTGAAGAATTGGAGCCCTTACAGCTCGAAAGTGAAAGTCACTCAGTCATGTCCGACTCTTTGTGACCCCACGGACTATACAGTCCATGGAATTCTCCAGGCCAGAATACTGGAGTGGGTAGCATCTCCGTTCTCCAGGGTATCTTCCCAAGACAGGGATGGCAGATTGTTTACCAGCTGAGCTACAAGAGAAGCCCAAGAATGCTGGAGTGGGTAGCCTATCCCTTCTCCAGGAGATCTTCCTGACCCAGGAATCGAACCGAGGTCTCCTGCATTGCAGGTGGATTCTTTACCACCTGAGCCATCAGGGAAGCCCAATCATTTTCATCTCAAACGCAGCTCATGGGACCGTAATGGTTAGTAGGGCAGCATGATCTCTTTTACCCTTTTTGTCTTACAAATGTGGAAACTGAGAACCAAGAATTTCTTCTTGTCAATGCTGATTGCTATCTATTGTTGCTCAATCTGATTTTGTCTTCCTCTATTCTGTATTGCCCAGTATATTTTCTTATATGTCAGAATTTTTTAGGAGCCTCTGGCTAGCTTTTGTGGTCTGATTTGGGGGTTTTAGATAAATAATTGTGGCAAATATTTAGAAGTTTCTTAACATTTTGCTTATAATTCTTCAAAGAAATAGCATCAGTTTCCCATGTAGGACCCAGAATATTCTTTTTCATGCTCTCTTCTTTGAGTAAACTTTGACTTCAGAACAGCATCCCGTTTCCACGGAAGAGTAGTGACCATCGCTGCAGCACACATCTGCATACGAGAAGAGCGTCGTACAGTCATCATCGTCTTCATTGCCACCACCGTGACGGTCACACACATAAGCTAGACTCCTATGTGGCCTAGGAATGTGCGGAGTCACAATCAAAGAAGCCCCTAGCAGAGAAAGACAAATATTGTGTATCAGCGCCTATATGTGGAGTCTGAAAAAGACTGGTATATATGATCCTATTTACAAAGCAGAAATACAGAGATGTAGAGCACAAACATTTGGATGCCAAGGGGGAAAGGGAGGGTGGGATGAACTGGGAGATCAGGATTGACTTATATTGATTCTACGTATAAAATAGGTAACTACTGAGAACTTACTGTATAGCCCAGAGAACTCTTATTCAGTGCTCTGTGGTGACCTAAATGGGAAGGAAATCCAAAAAGAGAGGATATGTGTTGGAAGGAATGATGCTAAACCTGAAACTCCAGTACTTTGGCCACCTCATGCGAAGAGTTGACTCATTGGAAAAGACTCTGATGCTGGGAGGGACTGGGGACAGGAGGAGAAGGGGATGACAGAGGATGAGATGGCTGGATGGCATCACGGACTCGATGGACGTGAGTCTGAGTGAACTCTGGGAGTTGGTGATGGACAGGGGGGCCTGCCGTGCTGCGATTCATGAGGTTGCAAAGAGTCGGACTCGACTGAGCGACTGAACTGAACTGATGTATCCATATAACTGATTCACTTTGCTGTATAGCAGAAACTAACACAACAGTGAAAAGCAATTATACTCCAACAAAAAGTTTAAAAATAAAGGGGGAAAAAACCCAAGCCCTAACAGCAACCCAAGGTAATAAAAAGAAATGTCATTATCCTTAGAGGGTATTCAACATGCAAACCATAGCAGCACGTATCTCAACACATCTCCAAAGACCCTTCCTCTCCTGAAACATCCCGTATTCCACTTGCTCCAGTGTGTCTCTCACAGCTGCCTCTCACTCTCCCTTAAGTCTGGGCAGGTTCATCTGTTTATTTCTCTCCCACTTTTTCTCTACCTCTGTGACTTCCCCCTGCTCTTGAATCTGTATCTCAAAAATTTGGGAATGAAGTCAGCAAAGACAGAAGCCTTTCAAGGGTAAGTGAGGGAAGAAAAGGAGGGAAGGAAAAAGGAAAGAAAGCAAAGAAAAGAGAAGGAAAACCCTCCTTTTCTTCTGAAGGATTTAGTGGAAGAAAACACGGGCACGCTTAGGCCGGAACACATTTGTCCTTGTCACTTGAGTGGCTATATATGCATTAGCTCATTCAATCCTCCCGATAAGTGTATGAGGTAAATAATGTTATTACCATTTTATTTTGTTGGCAGGGTAACTGGGACTCAGGGAGATAAAGCAATGTCCTCAGGTCACCTAGCTAGTGAGTGAAAAAAGCCCTTATTTTTAAGCAATTCGCTATCCTATTATATGAAGTTTCCAGAGTTTCATAAAGCTCAATAATGGTGATTTTACAATTAGAATATATTTTTCCCCTATGTGGCCCAGTTTTCTTCTCCAAATCTAAGCCCTGAGAAGTGCATCTTTGCTTGAAATGAAACTTTATCAGATTACTTGTGCCTTCTCAATCTGCTGACTTCTTAGTTGTGGAACCGGGACTCTCAAAAATTTGCTTTAGTTATTCTAAACATTTAAAATGCAGAATGGTAGAGCTAATTCTTCCTGCAACCATGAGGATTTTTTTTTTTTGTTGACGCCAGTATATTAGAGTGGGTTTCGTTTAGTGGGTAAGATTAGTATGGAGATATCTTGGAGGGTGTATCCAGCAACAGGAGAGTATGCACAGAGGCTTCTGTAATACTTGTGTTAATATTGGTGTCAACTGAAAAAATACAACCTAAAAGTTGAGAATCATGTTTTATTTGGTGGAATTTTTAAGGGATTCAAGTCCAGGAAATAACATCTCAAGTAGCCCTGAGAGAACTGCTCTGAGGCGCCGAAGGGAGGATCCAGGTTATAGAAATTTTGCAACAATTAGTTTGAATGTCAAAAGATTATTGTTAATTAAACAAAACCAGATATCCCAAGTTAACGAATTTAGCACTTTTCTATATATGGGAAGATGCAGGAGTCTGGGCTCACTGAAATCATTCCTTTGATAGGCGCCTCAGCTCTCTGAGGCTAGGATCCTGTGTTTTCACATCCTGAGTTCACTCAGGGCTCACCGGCTCACGCTTGGAAGGCTGTAATCACTGATGACTATGACATCCTTATTTACTGACATGGCAGGAAATATCCCATTTCTCTTTGGAGTCTAGAGAGATAAAGGCAAGGCTTGGAAGAAGGCAACAGAGATGCTATCTTGCCTGGTAGGACATGAGAAAACTTGTAATTTTCTAAAGGGAAAAGATTTACAACTGTAATATCTGGTGTGAAGGAGGAAGAAATGTAACTGTTGTGGACATTGGAACCACTATATTGATTTGTGATATGTCTTATATGTCATCACAATTCAGCATGTAATTTCCCCTTGGTTTGTGAGTTAGGGAAGTCCTGTGCAGAAGAGCATAAGAATGTTGAGGGCAGAGGAGTAAATAGGTGCTTGCCTCAGTCTGAGTCTCCAGGGACCCAGATATTCTTGATGAAATCAGCCTCGAAGGGTGGACAATTGCAAGCACTCACTATGCCAACCCATTATTGATCCAACTTTACAACAAAAATGAAGCAAAATACTCCTTGAATGTGGGCAAGCATGTTGGAAAATAATTTTTGAAAAGGTAAGTTCTAGGATATCTTTACATCAAGGAAGGCCGAGAGCTTTTATAGTAGGTGCTTCTGTGAGTTCAGAGGTTCTCTGTTCTGAGCATAGTGAAGGTGCCTCATATTCTGTACACACTCATTCCTGATCAATCAGACCCTTTCTGCTTATATAATCTATAATCCCACAGGATAAAGACCATGTGTGTTTTGGTTTGAGTTCAGTTCAGTCACTCAGTCGTGTCCGACTCTTTGTGACCTCATGAACCGCAGCAAGCCAGGCCTCCCTGTCCATCACCAACTCCCAGAGTCCACCCAAACCCATGTCCATTGAGTCAGTGATGCCATCCAACCATTTCATCTTCTGTTGTCCCTTTCTCCTCCTGCCCTCAATGTTTCCCAGCATCAGGGTCTTTTCAAATGAGTCAGCTCTTCCCATCAGGTGGCCAAAGTATTGGAGTTTCAGCTTCAGCATTAGTCCTTCCAATGAACACCCAGGACTGATCTCCTTTAGGATGGACTGGTTGGATCTCCTTGCAGTCCAAGGGACTCTCAAGAGTCTTCTCCAACACCACAGTTCAAAAGCATCAATTCTTCAGTGCTCAGCTTTCTTTATAGTCCAACTCTCACATCCATACGTGACCACTGGAGAAACCATAGCCTTGACTAGATGGACCTTTGTTGGCAAAGTAATGTCTCTGCTTTTTAATATGCTGTCTAGGTTGGTCATAACTTTCCTTCCAAGGAGTAAGCATCTTTTAATTTCATGGCTGCAGTCACCATCTGCAGTGATTTTGGAGCCCAGAAAATAAAGTCAGCCACTGTTTCCCTTGTTTCCCCATTGATTTCCCATGAAGTGATGGGATCAGATACCATGATCTTCGTTTTCTGAATGTTGAGCTTTAAGCCAACTTTTTCACTCTCCTCTTTCACTTTCATCAAGAGGCTCGTTAGTTCTTCTTCACTTTCCGCTATAAGGGTGGTGTCATCTGCATATCTGAGGTGATTGATATTTCTTTCGGCAATCTTTATTCCAGCTTATGCTTTATCCAGCCCAGCGTTTCTCATGGTATACTCTGCATGTAAGTTAAATAAGCAGGGTGACAATATACAGCCTTGACGTACTCCTTTTTCTATTTGGAACCAGTCTGTTGTTCCATGTCCAGTTCTAACTGTTGCTCCCTGATCTGCATACAGGTTTCTCAAGAGGCAGGTCAGGTGGTCTGGTATTCCCATCTCTTTCAGAATTTTGCACACTTTATTGTGATCCACACAGTCAAAGGTTTTGGCATAGTCAATAAAAGAGAAATAGATGTTTTTCTGGAACTCTCTTCCTTTTTCCATGATCCAGCGTATGTTGGCAATTTGACCTCTGGTTCCTCTGCCTTTTCTAAAACCACCTTGAACATCTGGAAGTTTATGGTTCATGTATTGCTGAAGCCTGGCTTGGAGAATTTTGAGCATTACTTTACTAGCATGTGAGATGAGTGCAATTGTGTGGTAGTTTGAGCATTCTTTGGCATTGCCTTTCTTTGGGATTGGAATGAAAACTGCCCTTTTCCAGTCCTGTGTCCACTGCTGAGTTTTCCAAATTTGCTGGCATATTGAGTGCAGCACTTTCACAGCATCATCTTTCAGGATTTGAAATAGCTCTATAGGAATTCCATCACCTCCACTAGCTTTGTTCATAGTGATGCTTCCTAAGGCCCACTTGACTTCACATTCCAGGATGTCTGGCTCTAGGTGAGTGATCACACCACCGTGATTAACTGGATCATGAAGATCTTTTGTTTATAGTTCTTCTGTGTATTCTTGCCACCTCTTCTTAATATCTTCTGCTTTGTTAGGTCCAGACCATTTCTGTCCTTTATCGAGCCCATCTTTGCATGAAATGTTCCCCTGGTATCTCTAACTTTCTTGAAGAGATCTGTAGTCTTTCCTGTTCTATTGTTTTCCTCTATTTCTTTGCACTGATTGCTGAGGAAGGCTTTCCTATTTCTCCTTGCTATTCTTTGGAACTCTGTATTCATTGGTTTGAGTACATGTCTGAAATGAATTTGTGGTGTTAGTTCTTTATGTCCTGACCTTCTAAGAAGAAAGCAGGGAAAGAAGTTGATTTCTGAGGGCCTTCTGCGTTCCGGTACTGCATGGGGCTTTATGTACACAATCTCATTGACCTGCATAGAGACACAGGATGTAGGTAACACTGTCCCCATTTCTCAGATGAAGAAACTACAGAATTGAGGTACCTCATCCAAGCTCACTCAGATGGCAGAGAAGCACAGTGGGGATCTGAATTCATATTTGCCTGTTTCCTTATGGTTCCACCCTAAGCTGTGATATTCCAAAGGATGGGGTGTGTGTGTGTATATACACACATGCACACACACACACACACACACTTTAGGATCCATTCATATATTAGGTGTTAAATCCTTATTAAATATTGGTGACTTTTCCAACACCATTTATTGAACAGGCTAGTTCTTTCCCCACTGTATACTGTGGACTCCTTTGTCATAAATTAATTGGCCAGCAACCGAAGCAGGTTTAGGAGAACCCAAGCTGAAAAGATACGGTTTGGGGTCTGCTATACATATATTTAAATTCCTTAAAAATAAGGAATTTTTGATAATAATATAGACTTAGTTAACTTCTAAGGCCAAGCACAATTTTTTGTTGTTTTTTTACGTGTATACGCTGCTTTATTTATTCTATTCTTTTATTCATCTGTTTTTGGCTGCGTGGGGTCTTTGTTGCTGCTCGTGGGCCTTCTCTAGTAGCAGAGAGTGGGGGCTGTTCTATAGCTGGGGTGCGCAGGCTTGTCATTGTGGTGGCTTCTCACTGTTGCAGAGCACGAGCTCTAGGCACATAGGCTTCAGTAGTTGTGGCCCACCGGTACAGCTGCTCCACAGCATGTGGAATCTTCCTGGATCAGGGATTGAACCTGTGTCCCCTGCAGGTGGATTCTTTTCCACTGCACAACCAGGGAAGTCCAGCCAAGGACAGTTTTTAATGCAAAGGCATAATAACTGATTTAGAATTCAGGTCTATGTAGGCAGTTGTTGGCATACTACTGATGGTGGGCCAGATGGCACCCCCTGCTGGTTTGCGCAAATAAAAGTTTTATTGTGACAAAGTCCTTGTTTCCATATAGTCTGCTTTTGCACTACAATGGCAGAGTTGAATATTTGTGGCAGAGACTAGGAGGCCTGGAAAATATGAAATGTTTACTCTCTGGCCCTTAAGGGGACAAGTTTGGGACTTCTTATATGGAGTGTAAATGGGAAGATTGTTAGCCAGGGCAGCTTTCTGTAGGTGAGGAAGGCTTGCCCTTTGTTAAGATGCTCGCTGGTCTGTGGGATCATTGCTACTATGACACAGTTGGCAGAAAGAGTCCTACTGCCAGTTTGGGCAGCTTCCTCTGAAATGATGATGAATGAAAGATTTCTTGAGGTCCTTTCCAGTGTAAGTTCTGGTGTACAGTGCTGGCAAAGCGAAATGACAGCAATTTAGGGAAGATTCGTTACTAAAATACATATATACACTTCTTCATATGAGGCAGGCGCTCATTCTATTGGGAGGAAAAACACTCTTTATCCAGGTTGGATGTCATTTGAGAGATGAAGGATCTCTTTTGTTCCTAAGGAGATTTCAAAAGAACTTGTACAGCTAATAGATCACAATTTATGGGCGATTCCTCCAAGTATCACCAAAGGAGACAATTTCTAACACTTTACTACCGGTTTCCATTATCTTCAATTTGCTGGAGAGGCCAAAAGTGCTGTGCAAACATGTCAGAACATCCTTTTGCAAGGATGATACATTTATAGAAATGCTGAGTTATTGGGGAACTCCCACGGTAGTAGCTAAATTCATCCCATTCCAGCTGATGCACTGTAGGATCTATTAAACCCACATTTCCCAAATTAGGAAATATTCTGCTTCTTGAATTGCCAAAGCCAAAGCAGAGAGTTCAATCGTCAGCCACGTTATGGCAAGTAGAACTCATGGAGACTCTTCTGTGAAAAAATTTCTGACTCTTTGGAAGGACAGTACAAAAATACAGTCAGAGACGCAGGAGGATTAAAGGGATAGTCAGTAGTTCACTAAAGTAATGCGATTTTCATGGAGAAATTTTGACTGAGCCATCAACTTATGCAAAGAATGAAATTCCAGAGTGTGGGAGTCAGACCAAGAATTCTCAGAGGAAGTATTCGGAACTGTGTTTTATGATTCTTTGGCATTGTACATATTACAACGGCATAGAAAGTTCAGCTGCTTTAATGTAGAGAGGAGATTTGGTGGTAACATTTAAGAGAAAGCTGTGGATACAGAAACAGAGAATAGAATGGTGCTTTCCAGGGATGGGGGAGAGGGTTGTGGGAGTTATCGTTTCGTGGGTGTGGAGTTTCTCTTTGGGATGATGAAAAAGTTGTGGAAATTGAGAGTGATGATAGCTGAATAACATTGCTAATGTGATTAATCCCACTGAATTGTATGCTTAAAAATGGTTAAAATAGCTTTGTGTTATATATTTTTAAAATTTTATTTTATCCTTTTAAAAGATTACTGTGTTTTTTTTTCATACTTTATTTATTTATTGGCTGCACTGCATCGCACGAGGGATCTTAGTTCCCCAATCAGGGATCAAACCTGTGCCCTCTGCTGTCTCTAGCGTCTTAACCACTGGACTGCCAGAGAAGTCCAATTTCACTGCAGTTTAGAAAAGAAAGATAGCTGTCGTCATGCTGTGAGTTCCACCCCTCTAAACAGAAGAATGGGGCTCTGTCTTCCCTGCTTCAAGCCCAGTGAGAATGTATTCAGAGAACAGTTTAAGCTTATTACATCTTCCGGTCGTGTCCCCACACACGAGGTCACTCCAGGACACTTTGCCTGACTTAATGCCTGAGGAAAGGTTAGTAGGCTTTGGAAATAAGAAACGGGTTTGCATGAGAATAAATACTGTCAACTACAATGAAGATAATCATTCATGAGTCCTTCAAGTAATGAAGAGCTAAAGCAACACTTGTAAACTAGTGTTTGAAGCATAAATTCACACTCACTTTGAAAAATCCTCTAGCAGTGTGTAGTAAAACTAAACACACGCATAGCCAATAATGCAGAAATTCCACTCCTGGTGTCTAACAGAACTGACTTTGTAAAGTGCACCAAAAGACATACACAAGAATCTTTATATAACAAATTTTATAGCTATGCCAATAGCTCCCAAATAGAGACAATACAAAAGCCAATTTACAGTAAAATAAGTAAATAAATTATGGTGTATTCATAGAGAGACATACTATATATCACAATGAAATCAATTAACTTTTATACACAGCACCTCGAATGAATCTCTCCCCCTAAAAATGCTAAAGAAAAGGAGACAGTTATAAAGGAGTAATTACTGTAAGAATTCATTTGCTCTATTTTTTCATTCTTTTAATGTCTGTAGGAACTATAGTGTTGGTCGCTTAGTTGTGTCTGACTGTTTGCATCCCTGCAGACTGTAGCCTGCCAGGCTCCTCTGTCCGCGGGACTCTCCAGGCAAGAATGTTGGAGTCAGTTGCCATTCCCTTCTCCATAGTAGGAACCATAGCTTTGTCTTTTCTTTTTATTCCTGATGTGGGCAATGTGGGCCTTCTTTCTCTTGTTGTGATCAGTCTGGCTGTAAAAATTGATCTTGAAAAGCCCACATTTTGATTCTTCAATTTTCTCCTTTTTTAGTTTACTTACAATTCCAGTGATTTCTGCTCTGCTCTTCATCATTCCCTCCCTTCTGATTTCTTTGGGTTTTGATTTCTTTTTATTTGCCCATGGATATTTCATGGACAGAAGAGCCTCGCAGTCTAGTCTGCGGCAGCGTCTTCTTTTCCATCTCTTTAAGGTAGAAGCTTAGATAATTGATTTTAGACTCTTTTGTAATATAAACACTTATTGAGATACATTTCCTTCTAAACACTCCTTTAGCTGCATTTCATAGATATCGATACATTGCATTTTAAATTTAATTCAATTAAAAATACTTTCTAATTTCCTTTGTGACTTTCCCTTCAGTTCAGTTCAGTCACTTAGTCGTGTCTGACTCTTTGCGACCCCATGAATCACAGCACCCCAGGCCTCCCTGTCCATCACCAACTCCCGGAGTTCACTCAAACTCACATACATCAAGTCAGTGATGCCACCCAGCCATCTCATCCTCTGTCGTACCCTTCTCCTCCTGCCCCTAATCCCTCCCAGCATCAGGGTTTTTTCCAATGAATCAGCTCTTTACATGAGGTGGCCAAAGAACTGGAGTTTCAGCTTTAGCATCATTCCTTCCAAAGAACACCCAGGACTGATCTCCTTTAGAGTGGACTGGTTGGATCTCCTTGCAGTCCAAGGGACTCTCAAGTCTTCTCCAACACCACAGTTCAAAAGCATCAATTCTTCAGTGCACAGTCTTTTTCACAGTCCAACTCTCACATCCATACATGACCACTGGAAAAACCATAGCCTTGACTAGATGCACCTTAGTGAGCAAGGTAATGTCTCTGCTTTTGAATATGCTATCTAGGTTGCTCATAACTTTCCTTCCAAGGAGTAAGCATCTTTTAATTTCATGGCTGCAATCACCATCTGCAGTGATTTTGGAGCCCCCCAAAATAAAGTCTGACACTGTTTCCACTGTTTCACCATCTATTTCCCATGAAGTGACGGGACCAGATGCCATGATCTTCGTTTTCTGAATGTTGAGCTTTAAGCCAACTTTTTCACTCTTCTCTTTCACTTTCATCAAGAGGCTTTTAGTTCCTCTTCACTTTCTGCCATAAGGGTGGTGTCATCTGCATATCTGAGGTGATTGATATTTCTCCCGGCAATCTTGATTCCAGCCTGTGCTTCTTCCAGCCCAGCGTTTCTCATGATGTACTCTGCATATAAGTTAAATAAGCAGGGAGACAATATACAGCCTTGACGTACTCTTTTTCCTATTTGGAACCAGTCTGTTGTTCCATGTCCAGTTCTAACTGTTGCTTCCTGACCTGCGTATGGATTTCTCAAGAGGCAGGTCAGGTAGACACACTTATTTAGAAATGTGTTGCTTGGTTTCCAAGTATATGGCAAGTTTTCCAGTATCTTTCTTACTGATTTTTAGTTTGATTTCTTATAATCATAAAATGTTTCCCTGATAGCTAGCATTAAAAATCTGCCTGTCAATTGAGGAGATGTGGGTTTGATCCCTGATCTAGGAAAATGGAGAAGAAAATGGCAATCCACTCTGATATTCTTGCTTGAGAAATCCCATGGACAGAGGAAGCTGGCGGGCTACAGTCCACAAGGTCGCAAAAGCGTCAACCACGACTTATCAAGTAAACAACAACAACAATCTGTATGATTTCAGCCAGCTTAGCTGGCTCAGCGGAAGACTCTCAAATGGTCCTCGTGGGCATGTGCCCAGTAATGAGCTCAGAGACCCGAGCCAAGCAGTTAAAATAGTGGCTTCACAGTGTTGTCCATGTAATAATGAGAAGCTCTTCTATGTTCTTCTGGTATGGCCAGGTCTTGTGTATCAGACAAGTGTGTTGAGTTCCTCTAAAGGATATGACTTGTGATGGGAGGAAACACAACAGACAATGATACATTTTGGACATTCTGAGCTGAAGTTTCCCTCTGCCTCCCTTCCTCCCTCCTGCCTCCTCCTCTTCCTTCCTTCCTTCTCCCCCAACTCCTCTATTCCTCCCTGTCTCTCTTTCCCTCTCCGAAAGTATGTCATATTTCACAGTTAGGATATATAAGAAATAATGACGAATTCTATTAACAGACACTGATCTGCTACACATGCTTTGTCTATAAGCTTTTTCTTTTCTCAACTTGATGTTTTGGTCAGCTAATAAGGGTGAGTAAAATCTTGATGTCTGTAGTCCAGTTCTCTCAATTCAGTTTCCTTTCTGCGTTGTGTTTGTGTGGATTTTGCAATTAGTACTTGATCACAGTACATAGTTGAGGGTCTGTCTGATCTTGTGAGATCACAGACATCATTCCCCTGCCTTTCAGTCGCTTATATTGAAACCATTGCTAGGGCTTTCAGTCTGTGATGAGCTCATGCCACTTGTCTGAGTTTCCACAGAACTACCAGCTATACTTTCTTTGCTGTTTGTAAATATAAATAATATCATATTTAGGTAATATGCCAAATATTTTGACTTTTCTTTACATGTGTATGTAAACACAGCTTTTGTTCCAGATTTTGCCTCCTGCTCCCATGTGCTGGCAGTTGTGAGAAGCATATGGGATAAAGATAATAGTAATAAATAGGGAGTGAACATGTGGTCCCCATGATCGGAGTGACCAAAGGGACACAATGAAAATGTGCAGGAACTTCTGCTGACCTTGCCTCCCCACGCACCCATGCTTTTCCCCTGCTGCTTTTGGTGGCCTGAGTGGTCACTCCCAGAAGGAGCTACCCTAGACTCCAAGCTTCTGCAGATTCCTCTGGTGCAGGGAAAGGATACTGCCCAGCAGAAAAGTCATCCATCTCAGCTCTGTCCACTGCAAATATTAAGTGAGCCACTATAATTAAGACAACTTCATAGTCTCATTAGAAACTTTGATAATAAGGAATAAGTGAAATAACTTTTAATCTACTTTTTACCTAGTAGATCCAAAAACATTATCATGAGAACATATAAATATATTTAATGTACCTAAAATTATTGATGAGATGTATGGTCTCAAGGAAATCAGCCCTGAACATTCATCAGAAGGACTGATGCTGAAGCTGAAGCTTCGATACTTTGGCCACCTGATGTGAAGAGCTGCCTCATTGGAAAAGACCCTGATGCTGGGGAAGATTGAAGGCAGGAGGAGAATGGGACAACAGAGGATGAGGTGGTTGGATGGCATCACCGACTCAATGGATGTGAATTTGAGCAAACTCCAGGAGATAGTGAAGGACAGGGAAGCCTGGCGTACTGCAGTCCATGGGATTGCAGAGAGTCGAACACGACTTAGTAACTGAAGAACAGCAACTGATGAGATATTTTACTGTCCTTTTTGCTGCGCCCAGTCTTAGAAATTTGATATGTATCTGACATGTCTAGCACATTTCAGTTCAGACAAGCTACTTTTCAATTGCTGTTGCTGAAAACCTGAGGTGGGATAGAAGCTGTGGGTGCTTGAGTGAGAGTCTGAATGTCTGGGTGAAGGCAATAGGTGGTGACAAGTGTCCTGTTTATTCTTTGCTTTCACTTTTCCACAGTTAATGCAGCCAAATTGAGCATGGCTTTTCCTGGCTACTTACCAACTCTCCAATTTTGAATTTTGACCCATCTGTCTTCAGCAAAGTCAAAGACACTGGAATTTGATTGAAGTGAAGTGGAGTGAAAGTTGCTCAGTCGTGTCTGACGCTTTGCGACTCCATGGACTACTATACAGTCCATGGAATTCTCAGAGCCAGAATACTGGAGTGAGTAGCCTTTCCCAAATTTGATTGACTTGGCTCAAATCACTTACAGTTGTGTGACCTCAGTCAGTTATTTGGCCTTTGTGCTGTGTGTGCCCATGGAGTTTTACAGGCAAGAATACTAGAGTGGGTAGCCCATTCCCTTCTCCAGGGAATCTTCCCGACCCAGTCCGCATTGTCAGTCAGTCAGTTCAGTCGCTCAGTCCTGTCTGACTCTTTGCGACCCCATGAATTGCAGCACGCCAGGCCTCCCTGTCCATCACCAACTCCCGGAGTTCACTCAGACTCACGTCCATCGAGTCCGTGATGCCATCCAGCCATCTCATCCTCTGTCGTCCCCTTCTCCTCCTACTCCCAATCCCTCCCAGCATCAGTCTTTTCCAATGAGTCAACTCTTCGCATGAGGTGGCCAAATGAAGGAATGAGCTTTAGCTTCATTCCTTCCAAAGAACACCCAGGACTGATCTCCTTTAGGATGGACTGGTTGGCTCTCCTTGCAGTCCAAGGGACTCTCAAGAGTCTTCTCCAACACCACAGTTCAAAAGCATCAATTCTTCATCACTCAGCTTTCTTCACAGTCCATCTCTCACATCCATACATGACCAATGGAAAAACCATAGCCTTGACTAGATGGACCTTTGCATTGTAGGCAGACTCTTTACTGTCTGAGCCACCAGAGGTGGTGGTTTTTTATAACACTACCTTTTACTGAAATAAAATTCACATCTAATATAGCTTAACCACATGTAAAATATTTTTAAAAATCAGTATGATGTTCTAATGTAATATAAGGGGAAAATCTGAAGAAGACATTCACTATAAAATGTATATTTCATATGCAAACACATAGGCACCACTGCTACAGAAAGCGGAGTGAAGTGGCCAGGTGATGCTGTGATGTCCCCAAACATAGAATTGCTGCTAGTGGACAGTTCTAAGGTGATGTTGAGAGAGCTTATTCAAATACCAGAAGTGGCACAGTTACTGGTAACATGATTTCATGAGACAACCAAGAGCTCCTGAAGTTTCCAACAAATCAGAGGAGCACGTTTCCTTATTTCACTTTGTATCGTTGCATAATTCAATTTATATTAAAACTGTGCAAAACACTATATTTAAATGTAAAATAGACTTAGACTCTAGAACTGGAAGCTTACAAACAGATTTTTCACTTGTGCTAGCTATTCTGTGGGACATTTAAAAGTAGTGCAGGACATGGAGCAACTTTTTATTGGGCAAGACTATTCTTCACATTGTGGGTCATAAAACATCTTTCCCTTATCCCCATCTTCACCACTAAATGCCAGTATTGCTGTCTGACTTTTGTCATAGTCAAAGGAGATGGCTGGCTTAAGAAGTTTCACACAGTGGAACATTACTCAGCCATAATAAAGAATAAAGTGAAAGTGAAAGTTGCTCAGTTGTGTCTGACTCCTTGCAGTTCCATGGAATTCTCCAGAATACTGGAGTGGGTGGCCATTCTCTTCTCCAGGGGATCTTCGTAAACCAGGGATCGAACCCAGGTCTCCTGCATTGCGGGCGGATTCTTTACCAGCTGAGCCATCAGGGAAGCCCAATAAGATACTGCCATTTGCAGCAACATGGATGGACCTAGAGATTATCATCCTGAGTGAAATAAATCAGAGAAAGACAAGTATTGCATGATGTCACTTGTATGTGGAATCTAAAAAACGAATACACGTGAATCTATATACAAGACAGAAACAGACTCACAGGTATAGAAAATGAATTTATGGTTATCAAAGAGAGAAGAGGGGGAGGAATAAATTAGGAGTATGGGATTAACAGAGATAGGTAGATAACACCACAGACTCTATGGACGAGAATTTAAGCAAACCCTGGGAGACAGTAGAAGACAGAGAAGCCTGGTGTGCAGCTCTCCATGGGCTCCCAGAGAGTCCAACATGACTTAGCAACTGAACATGGGATTAACAGACACAGACTGCTTTACATAAGCAACAATAGATAAGCAACAAGGGTTTACTTCTGTCTGCCTCCTGGTAGATGAGGATTAAGAGGCCTGTGCAAGCTTCCTGAGGGATGGCTATGGGGAAAATTGGGTCTTGCTCTGGTGGGCAGGGCTGTGCTCAGCAAAACTTTAATCCAATTGTCTGTTTATCGTGAGGCTGTGTTCCCTTCCCTCAGTTGTTTGACCTGAGGCCACCAGTCCTGGAGTCTACAGGCGCTGTGGTAGGGGCTATTGGCAACCTCCAAGAGGACTTGGAGGCCAGCATGTATCTCCCAGGACTGCTGTTGCCAGTGCCCTGTCCCTGAGGTGGGCCATTGCCCACCCACACCTCTGCAGGAGAGCCTCCCACACTCCTAGATAGGTCTGACTCTGTCTCCTGTGGGATTGGTGTTTCTTTCCCTGGAGTCCTGGTGCACAGAGTTTTGTTTGTGCCTCCAAGAGTGGAGTCTCTGTTTCCCCCAGTCCTGTGAGGGTCTTGTAATCAAATCCCACTGGCCTTCAAAGTCAGATTCCCTGGGCATTCCCAGTTCTTGGCCAGATCCCCGGACTGGGGAGCCTGATGTGGGGCCTATAACCTTCACAACAGTGAGAGAACTTCTTTGATATTACTGTTCTCCTGCCCGTGGGTTGCCAACCCAGCAGGTATAGGATTTGATTTTATTGTGATTATGCCCCTCCTACCTACTGTTTCATTTCGGCTTCTCTTTTGTCCTTAGATGTGGGTATCTTTTTTTTGGTGGGTTCTAGCGTCTTCCTCGGAGAAGGCAATGGCACCCCACTCCAGTACTCTTTCCTGGAAAATCCCATGGACAGAGGAGCCTGGTGGGCTGCAGTCCATGGGGTCGCTAAGAGTCAGACACGACTGAGCGACTTCACTTTCACTTTTCACTTTCATGCACTGGAGAAGGAAATGGCAACCTACTCCGGTGTTCTTGCCTGGAGAATCCCAGGGACGGGGGAGCCTGGTGGGCTGCTGTCTATGGGGTCACACAGAGTTGGTCACGACTGAAGCAACTTAGCAGCAGCAGCAGCAGCAGTGTCTTCCTGTTCAACAGCTAGTTGTGATTTTGGTGCTCTGGCAGGAGGAAATGAGTGCACATCCATTATCTTGAACCAATTTGCAATAAGGATTAACTGTAGAGCACAGGGAACTATGTTTAGTATAGTAACCTATCATGGAAAATAATCTGAAAATGTATGTATAATGGAATCACCTTGCTGCAGACCTGAAAGTGATACAATTCTGTAATTCAACTATACTTCAGTGAAAAAAACAAAAGCACCCCTGCAAGCTTCCATAGTGTCCAGCAGAAGGTGGTATCAGGTTGGCCTAAAGGTTTGTAACATGTTATGGAAGGGAAAACTTGCGGAAAACTAACCTTTTGGCCAAACCAATATAACTGCAGTTGAAAACCATTACTCTGAGAAGGGTGCTTCAACGTCTCCTGTTTCTAGGAAGATCTCCATGGTCTTGGGGCTTCCCAGGCTGCACAGTGGTAAAAGAATCTGCCTGCCAATGCAGGAGATGCAAGAGACTCGGGTTTGATCCCTGTGTCAGGAAGATGCCCTGGAGGAGGGCATGGCGACCTACTCCAGTATTCTTGCCTGGAGAATCTCATGGATGGAGGAGCCTGGTAGGCTACAGTCCACGGGGTCACAAAGAGTCAGACATGACTGAAGCAACTGAGCGTGTGTATGTATACAGTTAATTTTAGTCCCTGTAGTTTCTTTGTATTTTGTTACTGGAGATGTTGGTCCAGGTGCAAACACTGCAGCAAAGGGTCCCAGGTCCCAGTCTGTCTCAGATCCACCCACTGGAGAAGCATCTTATAAACTCTGCCAGTAGGAGAAGATGAAAAAACTTTGCCTGTTACAGATGCCACACAAAATCAGTTCTGACATTTCCTAAGAGAACCACACCCAGGTTGGTGAATGAGAGTAAGGGAGGAAAATGGAGACTTGTCCAGTCAGGTAGTTCTGACTCCTCTGATGTTTAGAAGTGATGTCGCCTTACTCCTGAGGGCATGGTGAGGATTCTGACTCAGGCTCAGAGAAACCAGTAAGTTGAGAGGTCATTATTTGGGTTCTGAGCTTCCCAGATGGCGCTGGTAGTAAAGAACCCACCTGCCAATACAAGAGATGTGAGAGACGCGGGTTCGATCCCTGGGTCGGGAAGGTCCCCTGGAGAAGGAAATGGCAACCCTCTCCCGTATTCTTGCCTGTAGAATTCCAAGGGAAATCTCTGACCTAATTCTTTCAACTTACCCAGCACTTGGATCCACCAAGGAGGCTGAAGGTAGGTTAGGTGGAGGCTGCTGAGTTTGTCAGGAGAGGAGGAAATGATAAACACAACTGGCCAGGTCAGCCGCATGAGGCAAAACCCTATGTGGTGCTTCAGAATTAATTAGAGGAGCAAAAAAGTTATCAGCCTGAAGTAACCAAGGAACATCAGGCTTAGCATGCATGTCCTGAAGAAGCGTGTAAAGAACGATCAAAGGAAACCACAAAACGAAGCAGCAGTGAGGCTGAGCGTTAGGTTAAAGGCCAATAGAAACCTAAATTTTTTGGTGCAACTCTATTTAGACCATGTGTAAAGGAGGAAATAAACTGACCAGCTTAGAAAAAGGATTTTTTTTTTTGGTCAAAATTAACTTTATTTCTCAGTTTTACTTCATCAGCATGTGGTAAGAAAATTGGCACACACAAAAAGTATACTGACATTGGGTCTAATTATGATGCCTCTGGCAAAGTGGTAGGAGGATGAAAGTAACAAAGATAAGTAGAGAAGCTCTCTTTTTTTTTTCTTTTTGTTGCAAAAAGTTTTATTGTTTCCATTTGGTCCAAGGCTTGAGAGAGGGCTTCAGGATGTTAAAAAGCCACCAAGTGGCTGCACACAGGGGCTTCAGGTAGAAGCCTTGACATTAGGGCTGCTGCTGCTGCCGCCGACATTAGGGGGTGCTCCTCAAAAGGCGCTGGGCTCCAGAGGCTGGTAGTTGTATTGGAGGGTGAACCTTTGGAAGAGCTACTCACGCAGCCTGGCTTGGGGACCAGCCAGCCTGCGGAGGTTGTTCCAAGTGGCGCCCATCTTTAAGTTCTACTTGCTCATCTAGGGCGCGTCTCTCCAGGAAGTCACAGAGGTTGAGCCTGCACAGGAAGAACCCACGTCTTGAGGATCCAAAAGGGCTTGGTCCAGGTTCTTCTTCATGAGAAGGGTGGTCTCCATCATGTCCTGGGTTTTTACCCTAGTCATCTTGAGATAGCTTCTGCACGTCCTGGTAGAAGGCACAGCCACCGTGTTGGTTTTGCATTTTCAAGAGATGCGTGGTGCCCTGGTGCTTCTTCTTGGCCAATTCCTGGAAATAATGGCCCATGCCTCCAGAGCCACATTGTTGTGGTTGAAATAGAAGTCCAGAGAGAGGTAGGTGTAGGAGGCTTGCAGATGCAGGTCCACAAGGTGGTGGTTGACCATGACCTCCACCGGGTAGAATAATTCTGATGAATCTGGGAGCTCATGGTTGATCGGTAATGAGTTAAGCTCAAAAAATGGCACTGGCTGGTCTAAGTGTTCCAGGAGAGCTGAGTAACTGATTACAAAGGTTGCAACCAAATTAAAGGTTGAAGGGTGATGGGAGGCTGGAACAAGGGGCATCCCTGGGTCTGTTTGCCCAAGCAGTGTTAAAGTAAGAGACAGTTAAGAGGGACTGCCAAACGCACAGCATAGAAGCTTTATAAAATTTAATTCCTTCTGTTGAAGTCTAGGTGATCTACAATGTTGAGTTAGTTTCAGGTATGCAGCAGATCAATCCAGTTTTATATGCATATGTTTTTCAGATTCTTTTCTATTTATATCATTACAAGATACTGAGTATAGTTCCCTGTTCTGTACAATAAGTCCTTGCTGTTCATCTATTTTATGTATATCAGTTCAGTTCAGTTGCTCCGTCGCATCCAACTCTTTGCAACCCCATGAATCACAGGAGGCCAGGCCTCCCTGTCCATCACCAACTCCTAGAGTTCATTCATACTCATGTCCATTGAGTCGGTGATGCCATCCAGCCATCTCATTCTCTGTCGTCCCCTTCTCCTCCCGCCCCCAATCCCTCCCAGCATCAGGGTCTTTTCAAATGAGTCAACTCTTCACATGAAGTGGCCAGAGAATTGGCGTTTCAGCTTCAGCATCAGTCCTTCCAATGAACACCCAGGACTGATCTCCTTTAGGATGGACTGGTTGGATCTCCTTGCAGTCCAAGGGACTCTCAAGAGTCTTCTCCAACACCACAGTTCAAAAGCATCAATTCTTCGATGCTCAGCTTTCTTCACAATCCAACTCTCACATCCATACATGACCACTGGAACAACCACAGCCTTGACTAGACAGACCTTTGTGGGCAAAGTAATGTCTCTGCTTTTGAATATGCTATCTAGGTTGCTCATAACTTTCCTTCCAAGGAGTAAGCATCTTTTAATTTCATGGCTGCAATCACCATCTGTATTGATTTTGGAGCCCCCCAAAATAAAGTCTGACACTGTTTCCACTGTTTCCCCATCTATTTCCCATGAAGTGATGGGACCAGATGCCATGATCTTCGTTTTCTGAATGCTGAGCTTTAAGCTAACTTTTCCACTCTCCTCTTTCACTTTCATCAAGAGGCTTTTTAGTTCCTCTTCACTTTCTGCCATAAGGGTGGTGTCATCTGCATATCTGAGGTTATTGATATTTCTCCCGGCAATCTTGATTCCAGCCTGTGTTTCTTCCAGCCCAGCGTTCCTCACGATGTACTCTGCATAGAAGTTAAATGGTATAGTAGTGTGTATGTGTCAATTCCCAAACTCTGCTTTATCCACCCCACCCTATTTTCTCCTTTGGTAAACATACCTCAGTTCTGTATGTCTGTGAGTCTGTTTCTGTTTTGTACATAAGTTCATTTGTTTCATATGTTAGATTTCACATGTAACTGATACCATGTGATATTTGTCTTTCCCTGCATTGACTAGCTTTAAGAGAGGTCGCAGGTGACAAATACTGAACAGAAGGAAGATCAAAGGGACTATTTCAGTATCTGTGTTCTTATCCATAAATAACACTGATTCCCTTCCATGTTATGAAAAAATTTGTGAGAAAATTTTTTTGACATTAAATTTTTCTTTATTGATATATAGTTGTTGGTTTCAGGTATACAGCAAAGTGATTCAGTTATACATGTATACATTCTTTTTCAGATTCTTTTCCATTGTTCATTGTTAAAAGATATTCAGTATAGTTCCCTGTGTTACACAGTAGGTCCTTGTTGTTTGTCTGTTTGTATATAGTAGTGTGTATCTGTTAACCCCAAACTCCTAATTTATCCCTCTCACCCTTTCCCCCTTTGGTAACCATAGGAAAACATATTATTTTAAAAATGAGTATTCATTGTACAGTTTTTTAATATGGAAAATTTATTTGGCATTTAAAGTAATTTTCTCAACTATTCTTAGGTAGATGTGGCTTAGATAAGGGTTTTTTAAAAATAACTTTTGTTTATTTATTTTATTTTATTTTGACTGTGCTGGGTCTTCTTTGCTGTGTGGGATCTTCTCTGGTTGAGGCGCTTGGGAGCTATTCTTCATTGTTATGTGCTGGCTTCTCATTGAGGCAGCTTTTCTTATTGCGGAGCAGGGGCTCAGTAGCTGTGGCCTATGGGCTTAGTTGCTCCACAGCATGTGGGATCTTCCTGGACCAGAGGTTGAACCCATGTCTCCTGCATTGGCAGGCAGATTCTTTTCCACCCAGCCACCAGGGAAGCCCAGATCAGGGGTTTTTAAGCAGGGTTATCTGGGGAGAGACATCTGGGGAGATTTTAAGCAGAGACATCTGGGGAGATTTTTAAAAAGAGTCTTGGCCTCAACCCTAGACCAGAATCAGAAGCTTGAAGAAGTAAGGCATGGAAATCTGTGTTTTTAATGGCTCTAAAAACTTGCCAGGTTGTTCTAATATGGCCTTGGCTTTGGAAAGCATAATCTTGGATGGCGTTCCTACTAGAGCCTAGTATTGGGTTATTTCACATGGACAACTATTGGCTTCTGCAACTCTTGTCCTTTTGAGTACACTTTCAAATGAATAAAAATTTAAAAGCCAGGGTAATTTCTTTGGAAAAATAAAAATAGAGCATGTTATACTTCTGCCTATGATTTTTCTGGTGACCTCTCATGGGTCTTAGAAAAATATTCCAGGTTGCTGGTGTTCTGACGTGGGACTAGCTCTCCAACATCTTTACTGCTCTCTTGCTCCTCATTTAGTTGGCTTGTTTCCTATTCCTCGGCCACGCCAGTTATGTTCTTCCTGCTCTTTCTCCTCTTTCTGCCCAGATCCAGTTCCCTTAGACTTTTGCATGATTGGATCCTTGTTTGAGTCTCAGCTCAAATGTCAGTTTCTCAGAAAGAACTTCTGTAACCAGTTTCTACCCAATCACTCACTAGCATGTCATTTCATTTGGTACTTCTTCATTGCACCTTGCTTTTGTTCAGCTGCTAAGTCATGTCCAATTCTTTGTGACCTCATGGACTGCAGTATGCCAGGTTTCCCTGTGCCTCACTATCTCCTGGAGCTTGCTCAAACTCATGTCCCTTGAGTAGGGGATACCACCCAACCATCCCATCCTCTGTCGTCCCCTTCTCCTCCTGCCCTCAATCTTTCCCGGCATCAGGGCCTTTTCCAATGAGTCAGGTCTATGCATCAGGTGGCCAAAATATTGGAGCTTCAGCATCAGTCCTTCCAATGAATATTCAGGGTTGATTTCCTCTAGGGATTGACTGGTTTGATCTCCTTGCTGTCCAAGGGACTCTCAAGAGTCTTCTCCAGCACCACAAGTTGGACTTTTTTATGGTCCAACTCTCACATCTGGACTTGACTACTGGAAAAGCCAGAGCTTTGACTATGCACACCTTTGTGGACAAAGTGATGTCTCTGCTTTTTAATACACTGTCTGCTGCTGCTTCTGCTGCTGAGTTGCTTCAGTCGTGTCCGACTCTGCGCAACCCCCATAGATGGCAGCCCACCAGGCTCCCCCGTCCCGGGGATTCTCCAGGCAAGAACACTGGAGTGGGTTGCCATTTCTTTCTCCAGTGCATGACAGTGAAAGTGAAGTCACTCAGTTGTGTCCGACTCTTAGCGACCCCATGGACTGCAGCCTACCAGGCTCCTCTGCCCATGGGATTTTCCAGGCAAGAGTACTGGAGTGGGTTGCCATTGTCTTCTCTGAATACGTTGTCTAGGTTTGTCTTAGCTTTCCTTCCAAGGAGCAAGCGTCTTTTAATTTCATTGCACTTATTGCTATCCAAAATTATTTTATTTGTTTGTACATTATATAGCTCCCCCACAGAGGATGAGATGGTTGGATGGCATCACCAACTCAATGGACATGAGTTTGTGTAAGCTCCAGGAGTTGGTGATGGACAGGGAAGCCTGGTGTGCTGCATTCCTTGGGGTCGCAAAGAGTTGGACACAACTGAGTAACTGAACTGATATAGCTCGCCTCTTAGAATATTAAATATTACACTGCTTCTGAGTCAGGCTCCAATAACAGCACATGGTGGCTATTGAGTATGTATTTAAAAGTTAGATGGAAGAGTGCAGCTCTTAAAATATCCCATGAACAAGAACAGCAAGTTTTAACCTTGAAAGAATAGCCACTTAACAGACTTGACACCCAGAGGTCTAGCATCCAGAGGTTCTCTTTGGAAATATCCATCCTGTACTTTGTTATTAGAGACATTAATGTTTTACTGGGTTGGAAAAGGCATAATTAAATAAAGTGAATTTAATAGTGTCTTGCCTTTTTAGGGAATAATGGCAGAGTTAAGACTTGGAGGTTAGTTTCCTCTTAAAAATTCTCATGCTGGAGAATGAGCTCTTGAATACAATTTGAATTTCATTATGAGCAGAATAGAACAAGAAGAGCTAGATAATATAGGAAACTGTGTGTACAGTTCTCTGCTGTGTGTGCATGTCAGAAAACAATGAAATGAAAAGAAAAGAAAAAGTATAACAGGAGACTTTCAAGCTTCTGCAATATGGTCACAGATTTGGAGTTAGAAAAGTAATGTTACCAATTAAGTTACACCTTCCACCAAACTTATGAACCAGCTCCCAGTGCTCAGAAAGCCCTGAGAGAATACTCTTACCTAAAAATTAAAAGGCTGTTAATGATGATAAAGAAATGACATTTTTCAAGTTTCAAGGCTTAAAAAAAAACTCTCCAGGCTAGTAACTCTTCAAACAACAGAGAAATAGGACACTAGAACATGTATTCCAAGACAAATTCAGCAGGTAAACCTCAAGTATACATGCAGAACAACTGAGAGCTTTCCAAACTAATGATACTGGATTTAAAATCATATCTTTAAGTTTTTATAATAAGACCTTTTAAGTTCTTATAACAAAAATTTATTTAGTTGAAACTAAATAGTAGTATATAAAATATGAACAGAATTTTAGTTTATGTCACTCATTATATTGAGTTAAACATTTTGAAATGAAAGGGTTAATTTGCTGAATTATGCCTTCAAACTTTTGCCTGTTTTCTCATTAACCATTTGATGTCCTGATTTTTAGGGTCATGATGTGACATGGAGATAAACAGGTGGCGTTGTGTGAGTGCGTGGGAAGCCTCTTCAGTCACGCCTGGCTTTTTGTGAGCCTATGACTGTGGCGCACCAGTCCCCTCTGTCCATGTGATTCTCCAGGCGAGAATAGTGGAGTGTGTTGCCATGCCCTCCTCAGGGGATCTTCCTGACCCAGGGGATCTTCCTGACCTAGGGGATCTTCCTGACCCAGAGGATCTTCCCGACCCGGGGCATCTTCCCAACCCAGGGACCAAACCCACGTCTCTTATGTCTCCTGCACTGGCAGGTGTTTTTTTTTTTTTTTTCCACCACTAGCGCCACCCAGGGAGCCCAAATAGGTGGTACAGTAGAGCTATTCTGAAGGAAGGACTGATGCTGAAGCTGAAGTGAAGTTGCTCAGTCATGTCCGACTCTCTGCGATCCATGGACTGTAACTTACCAGGCTCCATTCATGGACTTTTCCAGGCAAGAGTACTAGAATAGGTCGCCATTTCCTTCTCTTGTATAGACTATTATATTATTCATTATCTAGTGGTCAAAACTTCAGAGAGTATTTTAATTTTAGTTTTTAAAATCAGTTTCTTTTTCCTGCAATTTTTAGTGACTGTGTGTATGTGTGTGTCTTTGTGTGTGTAGATGGGAACCAGTTTTGGGTTAAAATGGGCGCGTTAACATAGAGTCCTCATTAATTATGCTTTTACACTCTAGAACCTGCATCTCACTACTACCTTGAAATTAACATCCAAACAATGGAATAGGCTTGCTACTCTCAGCATGTCCTCCCCTTCTCCTATTCCGCATGCTCATTTTGAATAAAAAACTTCATGACTTTGGGTTACCTAACTATAGAGATGCTCTTCTACGTATCATCTTATGAGACATATACAAGAAGTCAGTGGCATTATTAGGCAGTATTAGAGAAAGACTTCAATGGCAAAGCCTCCTAACATTCCATAACTAAGAGAGGGTGCTATCATCTGCCTTGTAGAATGATTCCTTTAATTGTCATTAAACTACCAGGGTCAAAAGAGAGAAACGCGTAGCATAGACATTATGGGACTGGGGGTTCTGCTTTAAAAAACCTGAACCAAGAGTCAAATTGCTTCAAAAATTTTCTATTTCTTCATAAAAATTAATGTGACTTGTGAATCATAGCCCATAATATTTTCATGTCTTTTTGAAAATAATAAAATTGCTTTTAAGTGACCAGGAAACATAGTTTACATTCTAAACATGTGTACCGTATTTCTGTATCTTTAAGCTTTCTTAAAAGATAACGATAGCTATCATGGATAGCTGTGTGACTGGCAAAATCATTGATGTTCGTCAGTGGGCAGAGGGCCAGGACAAGACATGTTTTGATGGGCATTGAGTCACAGAGGAAGCCCTCAGTGTTGGATGCTCTGGTTTCTCTCCCAGACTACCTGCACCACATGTCTGTTGGAGAGACTGGGCTACAATAACTGTGTATGCACCTTGGGAATGAAACAGCACATTACATTTGTTGACTTTGTGAAATCTCTATGCTTTTAAATTAATTAGTTTATTTCAACTGGAGGATAATTACTTTATAATATTGTGATGATGTTTGCCATACATCAACATGAATTGGCCTTTAGGTATACATGTGTCTCCCCACCCCCCCCATACTGAAGACCCCTCCCACCTTTGTCCCCATTCCATCCCTCTAGGTTGTCCCAGAGCAGCAGCTTTGGGTGCCCTGCTTCATGCAGCAAACTTGCGCCGGTCATCTATTTTACATATGGTAATATACATGTTTCAATTCTATTCCCTCAAATCATCCAACCTCGCCTTCTCCTGCTGAGTCCAAAAGTCTGTTCTTTTGGACAGACATGTCTGTGTCTCATTTGCTGCCCGGCATGTAGGACCACTGGTACCATGGCATTCCCGGGTGGTGCTACTGGCAAAGAACCCACCTGCCAATGCAGGAGACATGGGTTTGATCCCTGGGTTGGGAAGATCTCCTGGAGGAGGAAACAGCAACCCACTCTAGTATTCTTGCCTGGAGAATCCCATGGACAGAGGAGCCTGGTGGGCTATAGTCCACGGGGTTGCTGAGTTGGACACAACTGAAGTGACTTAGCACATGCTTTTAATCCATGTGAATTCATGATATTTTCCATCACTCCACTTCAATAAAAAATAGTAGATTTCATCCTACATCTTACCTACTAGGTATAATAAAACTGGATGAGAAACAAGAATATGTTGCAAAGAAGATGCCGGATTTCCTATAGTGTCATGAGCTGCTCCAGCCCCTGTTCTTCTGAGAAGAGTGTGGCTTTAGGGTGGGATACAAGCCAACACATTGAGATTCTTCAGAGTGGGGTTCAAATTTTCCACCAGGCACATCCAAGGAACGTTTAGTTTTTCACCTCTGGGGAACCTGTGAAACATAATTTTTTCTCTGGCCCTGGTTGAAATTTTCATTTGGATGTACATTTGTTATGAAAGTTGAAGAATTAAAAATAGCCTCTTCTATGTGGATTTTATAGCTTTTTATTATAATGTGGAAGAAATGGCTGTTTTATTTTATTGTCTTGGAGACAACATTGAGAAACAGTAATTAAGATGTTAACTCTCTAATGAAAACAATTGCATTTGACAGATATTTCCAGAAACTTAAGAAAATGGTATTCTGTAAAATTTACCAAACCAAGTACTTCACTTTCATTTTCTCATTTAATGCAGTTCATTACAACAGCATTATATATTGTCACTTTTATGATCTCTGTTTCCTGTATGTGGAAACAGAATCTGAAGAGGACACATGATTGGCCATTTAATCTTTGTTGTTGTTCAGTCGCTAAGCTATGTCTGACTCTTTGAGACCCTATGGACTACAGCATGCCAGGCTTCCTTGTCCTTCACTGTCTCCTCGAGTTTGCTCAGATTCATGTCCATTGAGTTGGTGATGCCATCCAACCATCTCCTCCTCTGTCACCCCCCTTTCCTCCTGCTCTCAATCTTTCCCAGCATCAGGGTCTTTTCCAGCATCATCTTTAGCAAGGATTAATGGAGGACTCATCTCACCATCTACTTACTGGTTTATAGCAAAGATCCATTATTCTATTCTACCCCAGCTCTAACACTTATTAATTCTGTGAATTTGGGTAATTTCTTAACCTGGTTTTTTTTTTGTTTGTTTCCTCATTTGAAAATGGAAATAAAAATAGTGCCTGCTTTGAGAATTTGTTATTAGAGGACGTCATGCTCAATGAATCCATCTGGTGATACTGTTTTATAGGCCACCCCTGCCTGGAGATGACACATTGATTCACAAAGTGGTCCATGAGGCTGTTTGCATTCATGTCATGACTGTTATAGACAGGGCCTGGCCTTGTTGTCAGCACCTCTGATGGTCTGTGATGTGTAAATCATGTGTAATATTGCTGCGGTGTAAGTCTCAGTTACAGGTATAGAGAGGTTAGCTTGTGGGAGTGCTTAGATGCTCATCTCTCAACTCAACTTTATTATTTCTTTTTATTGCTCTGCTGTCGATAGTTCATACAAAGTGATAAAACAACAACAATAACGTCTTGGGGGCTGTGTGTGTGTGTGTGTGTGTGTGTGTGTGTGTGTGTGTATGTGAAATGGCTTTAGAACATATTGGTGGTTGACACAGGCAAGTCTGCTCACTGTTATGTGGCAGCCTGGATGTGCCGTTGGGGGTTTGGGGAAGAATGGATACACATATGTGTATGGTTGAGCTGCTTTGCTGTCCACCCAAGACTGTCACAACATTGTTAATTGGCTATACTCCAATATAAACAAGAAGTTAAAGTATGCTGGTGATTGAAATGAAAAAGTCTTAAGAACTGAATGCTTAGTTCTTAGTCTTAAGAACTGGTGCTGAAGTCTTAAGAACTGAATGGACCTTAGGGAGAAAATGAAGCATTGGCTAAATTAAATCATGGCTTGTCAGATATAGTGCCAGTCAACACTTTTTTGGGTGAGTCCATCATACTCTCTTTAGGGAACCAAGACTAGACAACACACAAATCTGTCCAGTGGGTGCTTACTTGAATCTCACCATGAATGAATTGGGTCTTTGTAAAAGTCAGGGTCTGAACAGGAAGAAGGTGGCATATTCAGATAAGATAATTGAGGGGGCATGAAGAAAACCTGTTTGCAAAAAAAAAAAAAGAAGATAGGTTTAAAGGAAACAGACAAGCAATTGTTCTGGATTCCAAAGGAAGCAGAAGTGAGGAGCTGTTAGCAGGTGTAAAGAGCCAAGGGATGGGGAGGGTACCTGAACCTGGAGAGGGTAGTGCCTGTCCTAAAGGGTGGAGGCCTTCAGAGGAGAGATGCAGCCAGCCCGCGGCAACTTGGAAGAGCTGGAACCAGGGAAGCATCCATCCTTCCACTCCTCCTCCACCCCATCTCCTGGCACCTGTCATTGGCTGAGCCTTTGTTGAAGCCAAACAGTGAGGAAAACCTTCTGTATTCTTGATGCTCTAGCTTCTAGTGCCTTGATGATCAAGAAGAGATGGCCCTCCCAGGGCTGCTCAGTCCTTAGAGACCATCTGTGAGCACATCTTGCTTTATACAAGCCAGCCGATGGCACCCACACTCCAGCCATCTACCTTCCCAGGCTGTCGCATTCCAGGCCTCTAGCCACTATCCTGATCAGCCCAAGGCCAGGAGCCAGACAGCTCAGGACGGCCCTGCACCCCAGAGCCTGCCAGAATTATTAACGTAGCCAGTGCTAGGCCTGCTTACCCTGCCTCGCTGGTTCTTTACCTAGGAAATCACAATCAGGGCTCTTGTCTGTGCTTCCCCTGAGCTCCTTCTGCCTCTTGACCGGGACCCTTGGGTTTCCTCTGTGTGGTGTGGGGAATCCCCTCCCCTTGGGAGCTGGGAGTAACCACTCTCTTGTTAATGGCTGTCTTCTGCTGCTGTTCTGGCCTCACGGTACTTGAATGAGGACCAAACCTACATTGTAAAACTCTCTCCTCCTCCCTCTCCCCCGCCCTTTCTCCCCTTCTTCCTCCTCTTCATGTCCCCCCACCCCACTCCTTTCCAGCCACACTGGTCTCCATATTGTTCCTCAATGATTTCATCACACTCCTGTTATGGGACCTTTGCTTTAGGGTTCTGTCCACCTGAAAAGTCCTGCCAGATTTTTCCTTTGTTAAATTTCTAATCTTCCTGTGTTTGCTCACAGCTCACCTTCTCAACAAGCCTAAATTTACAGACACTACACAGTCCTCCTCTTTTCTGCTTATTCCATATCTCCTAATCATTTCCCCCTCTTTTCTATTTTTTCTCTTGTATCACCCGGAGTAGGCTTGAGGGCTTCCCTGGTGGCTCAGTGGTAAATAATTTTGCCTGCAATACAGGAGAATCAGGTTTGATCCCTGGGTTGGGAAGATCCTCTGGAGAAGGAAATGACAACCTACTCCAGTATTGTTGCCTGGGAAATCCCATGGACAGAGGAGCCTGGCGGACTATGGTCCATGGGGTCTCAGAGAGTCAGACATGACTTAGCAACTAAACAACAAGAGTAGGATAGAATTTCCTTTTTCTTCTTGTAGACCTTATTTTTTAAATCTATTTTTCTGTGTCTGGAAGCTAAGTTCCCTAAATGCAGGTATCTTTGGTTCTATACATAGATGTGTCCTAAGCAATAGGTCAGTTCCCAGCAAATAGTAGATATAATATAAACAACTATTGGATGAATGGACAAATTAATGAAGTCATTATATGCAGCCAGTTTTGACTTCTTTGGAGAACTTCCTATTTCATGAAGAAAGTGGTTGGGGCATATTAAATTTAGGGTTGAGCTATGTTTTTAAAAATTATATATGGTTTTAAATCAGATACATTAAAGTTTTCTTTACATACATTCCCAATAAAATTCACTCTGAAGTGTAAAGTTTGTTGAAATTTGACACATCTACAGAGCCACGTACGAAGCAGGAAACGGCAACCGTTTTTCCTTCTCCATGGGGTCGATGCAGTTGCTAAGAGTCAGACATGACTGAAGCGACTTAGCATGCATGCACAGAGTCATATAAACACTGTACAATGAGGATATAGAACATTTTCATCTCCTTAAAAGGATTCCTCCTGCTTCTTCATAGTGAGTTCTTTCCATCATACTCTTAGATCCTAGAATTGATTTCTCTCCTTTTAGTTTTGGCTTTTCAGAATATTAAATGAATAGAATTACATACAGTATAAGGTGGTATAGTATATCATGCTTCTTTCATTTAGCATAATTATTTTCAGAGTCATCCATATTTTTGCACATATTAATAGTTTTTACTTTTTGTTGCTGTATTCCATTTAAAGAGACACATTCCATTCTAAGGAAGGACAACAATGTATCTATTCATCAGCTGATGCTTTGTTCCCAGAGTTTGGCATGGTGAATAAAGTTTGTGAACATTTGCCTCTAGATCTTTGTGTAGACATATGCTTTATTTCTCCTGGTGAAATGCCTGGAGGAGGAATTTCTGGATGTTAAGTACATGTTCAGCTTGATAGGAAACTGCCAAACTTTTCCAAAGTGTCTGTTACCCTTGTCTTTGTGCACCCCACCAATTGCTCAACATCTACACCAACAGCTGGTACTTTTCATGTTAGTCATCCTAGTGGGTGTAGCTCATTGTGGTTTTAATGTGTATTTTTCTCATGATGGTGAACATCTTTTCCTATGCTTGTTTTTCGCTTGCATATCTTCTTCTGTGAGGTGTCCAAATCTTTTGCCAGTGTTTTACTGGATTGCCCATCTTCTTTTAAAGGAGTAGTAAGAGTTCGTTCTATATTCTGAATAGAATCCTTTATCAGATATTTGTTTTGCCCATCTGTGGCTTTTCGTTTATCAGTGCCTGTCAAAGAGTAAAACTAATTTTGATGATCAATTTATCACCTTTTTATGCTATAATTTGTGCTTTGTAAGTCCTAAGACATAACCCAAAGTCACACAGTTTTTCTCTTTCTTCCTCCTTGTCAAAAAGTATGGTTTAGGATAGGTATGTGGTCCACACATGAACAAAGCAATTCTGTAGGATCTTTCCAAATGCAAGTTGGGTGAATGACAGCTCCTTCTTCTCCGACTTTAAGCCTGCAAGGCAGTGATTCTCAAGTGGGGACACTTTTTCCCCCCAGGGGACACTTGATGATGTTTGGTTTCTGGTTGTTACAGCTCAGGAGAGGGGAGACCAGTGGTCAGAGACCAGAGAGACTGCTAAACAGGCTACATTCCACAAAACAGATATCTCAAAGAAAGAATGATCCAGCTTTAAAATGTCATCAGTTTAAACTTGAGGAACCCTTATGGAAGGCTCAGAATTGTCTGTGGTCATGATTTCAGCCATGAAGAAATAGCAAATCTACACAGAAAAAAAAAAAGCACATAAAAGGTTAAAAAAAAAAAAAGGCAGATAAAAGAAGAATAAGTGAGTCCAAATGGTCCTAACATCCTCGATCCAGTCCTTTCAGAATATGGCTCCATCTACACTCATTTTTTGTTCTGCCATTGAGCCATTTTGATGGTATGAATTTTTGTGCTGAGTTTCTGCCATGGATACCTCAACTGTTATATAAAATGTGTAATTTTTGCAACAGCTGCTGCATTAGGTTAGAACTAGGAAGGTGAAGCAGCTGCTATTCTTACTGCCCCTTTTCAATTAGTGTTCATTTTCTAATAGGTAAACATGGAAAAACTCTAAGAGAAATGAATAGATAATCAATAAACATCAGTTTTGCATTATGTGTATAAACTTCTTTTAAGAGGAAGGAAAGTTTGCCTACTTCCAATTATTAGACCCATAAATTTAAGTTCCTGACTCATCTATGTTTTGAAGCTAGATTTCGTTAAACCTCATTAACAAATGACCTCTCAGACTACCTTTTAAGGGTGTGAGTCTTTGTAGGAGAAAATAGGAGATCCATACACAAAAAATGTCAATGTGGAGTTGATCTCAGAGAACATTCTTTTTTTTTTTTTTTTCAGAGAACATTCTTAAGCCTTTATTACCTTCCAAGTGCCTTTAAAACCTCAGAGAACATACTGGAGAGTTGCTTGTTATGGTTGGTTATTGGAACATTGAATCTGTTTTCAGGTCTTGATCTTCCCGACCTAAATTATATTTTAAATTATAAAGCACAGACTTTTTCCTAGAAGATAACACACCAGCTGCCAAATCATCAAGACACTCTGTTCATAAGTTTATTTAGGACTTCCCCATTAAAGTCCAAACTTTTTAGAAATTTGAGTTAATTTCTGATGTATTATCACTAGATTTCAATGATCTTTATCTATCTCTCTTTATCTTTCTCCATATCGCTGACTCCTAGGTGCAAACAGCTTTAGACTTAGATGGGAACACTCACTATTCTCTCAATATTGTGTACACTTTTGGGTCTCTGTCCTTAAACCACACTGTCATGTCAAACTGGATTATTCTTTCCTCCATCTCTCTCACCTCCTCTGTCTCCCTCCTTCTGTGGCATTAGTCACTGAGTTAGAAGCTATCCTGGGATGAGTTCCTTGTCTTGGAGTTGAGAAACAGAACATGAGGCTAAGGTTATTTAGCTTAAATAACATCTGAGACCGTATGTGAAATTCCAGTATGGCGTACAGTGACTTCCCTGGTGGCTCAGACAGTAAAGCGTCTGTCTACAAAGCGGGAGACCCGGGTTCGATCCCTGGGTCAGGAAGATCCCCTGGAGAAGGAAATGGCAATCCACTCCAGTACTGTTGCCTAGAAAATTCCATGGACAGAGGAGCCTGGTAGTCTACAGTCCATGGGGTCGCAAAGAGTCGGACATGACTGAGCGACTTCACTTTCACTTTCGTGGCATACAATTCTTAGCCATTCCTTAGAATGGCCGAAAGCAAGTCTATGTCTGATAATTCCTATTTAGTATAGAAAATTAACCTGCATAAAATATCTAAAAATCATTAGTAATGATTTTAGTAAAGCGTAATTGCTCAGTTGTATCCGACTCTTTGCAACCCTTTGGACTATGGCCTGCCAGGCTTCTCTGTCCATGAGATTTTTCAGTCAAGAATACTGGAGTGGGTTGCCATTCCCTTCTCCAGGGAATCTTCTTAACCCAAGGATGGAACCCAAGTCTCCTATGTCTCCTGCATTGCAGGTGGATTCTTTACCCACCAAGCCCCAATTATTTTAGAAAGGGTTATAATTAGTTACATGTCAAAAGTGGGAGAGTCATTTGCCTTGTGTCAGTGGCAAAGAAAACTCACTTTATTTTATTGTTAACATACTGACTGAGGGTCAGTGAGACAAGCCAAAAGCAAAATCTATGTCTGATAACTCCACAACTGGAGTGTTTATTTGTAAATTTACAATTACATTGTTTATACTGACATTATTTAAAGCTTTAGCTGTTGAAAAGAATGGTTAAGAATTGTATGCCATACTGGAATTTAAAATATGGTCTCAAATGTTTCATATCCTCCCTTATTGGGGTAGAAGCTCCAATCCTCTGTGATTTATCTTGATATATACAGTTGTTGGTGGAGAAGGAAATGGCAACCCACTCCAGTATTCTTGCTTAGAGAATCCTGTGGACAGAGGAGCTTGGTGGGCTGCCATCTATGGGGTCACACAGAGTTGGACATGACTGAAATGACTTAGCAGCAGCATACAGTTGTTGGAGGCACATTCATAATTTTATGAATTATTTTGGCCTGTCAACTCAGCTCCAACCTCACAAACTATATACACCAGTTCCTCTAGAATTATATATATTTAAAGCCTCCCCCCAGGACTTTTGAACAACTTCCTTCTTCAAGTGCTATAGACTATAACACTTCTTAGATGTTGAATTTCACAAAGCAGGTTTAATTCAGATTCTAATCATTTAAATTATATTTATAATATACTCATTGTATAATTTGCAGCCAGTTTAAAGAATTTCTCCTCTAATTGCTAGGCTGGGCTGTGGTCTTCTTCATGTGGGAAGGAAACAAATAAAAATAATTGGAACATGAAACAAATAGATCTCAGAAGTGCCCACTTATTTATTATGTGCCCATTAGTATGTGCCCCACAAAGGAGGGGGTGAATTTGTCTGAAAGAAAAGACAAGTCAAAGAGTGGCTTGTATATAAGGATGAAAGAATGATAGAATTTCACAGTTTCAAATTTCAAGCTGGGTAAGGACAGATACAGAGACCCTAGGCTCTGTTTATACCCTTCCCTCAGGCTGAAATGCTTTCCCCAAGGTGTGTGTTTGTTTGTTGCCAGTTTAATTCTTTTTTTAAACTTCAAGTCCTGCTTCAGCTGTCACTTCTTTGGCACATTTCTTCCCTGAGACCTTCGCCACTAGTTTTTCATGCATCTGTAGTCCATTAAAAAGGTTTATTTTTTCCCTTTACTGCCTCCACCAAATCATCTGTACTTTCTCAGGGTTATCCCAGCTGCAGATAATTTTATTCCAGGTCAATGTGAAGAATACCTTTTTATGGTCATGAGCCAGAAATTCCAGGTTCTAAGGTCATTCTGGGGCTTCCCAGGTGGCTCAGTAGTAAAGAATCTGCCTGCCAATCCAAGAGACAAAGGTTTGATCCCTGGGTTGGGAAGATCTCCTGGAGAAGGGAATGGCAACCCACCCCAGTAGTCTTCCCTGGGAAATCCCATGGACAGAGGAGCCTAGTGGGTTACAGTCCATGCGGTTACAAACAGCTGGACAAGACTGAGTGACTAAACAACAAAGGTCATTCTAGGCAACAGATCCATACAAACCACATTAGCCACTGAAGACGCGACGGTCCCGGACCCCGATTAGCCATTGAAGACGCGAAGTTCCCGGACCCGCCCGGTTCTGCTAGGTGTTACCTTCATGGCTCTTCAGTCAGCCTCCCTCATGACCACACCCAGGCTCCTCTCTGAACTAATAAATCTGGTCTCTTTGGCTGACCAAGATCTCCCTTCTTTTGGATCTTTCCCTCCTTCATTTCCACCACATCTGTTCTTTGGCTTCTTTAGAATTTCCAGTCATTGCTCACTCAGTTCATCATTTCTCACCTGGCTTTGTTAGGTGCATGACTAACCCCTGCACCTTTCTCTCTGATCCCCACAACTTCCATCCCTCCTTGCCTTTGATCCATATTCAGCAAGTTTACTTTTCAGCCAGTTGCTTACTGGTGGTTACACAAAAGTTGTATAATGATGGAGGAAATTCTCTGCAGATTAATGGGCCTTGAACCTGGTTGACCCCCAAGTTAGCAATTCTTGAATGTATTCCTGTTTACTCTATTTCCTGTTGCCCATTGAGTCATTCCTCTCCTTCTTGACTTGTTCTGCTTTTGCTCAGCATAAGGCTTTTTCCTCTTCCTAGAAAATTTATTTTTCATGATACTGCAGAAGTAATGTTAATGAAACATCTCATTGAGTAATTTTATTATTAGTTTTTTGATTGAAAAATTTGTAGTAGAATGTTAAATGGCACAAAGAATCTCATCTATCCCAGATGGGCACTGTTCTTTCCCCAGGCTAAGCAATGTGAAATTTTTTTTGGATCTTCTCAAGTATATTTTATACATATGTAAACATAATTGTGCATATAGTCCTTCTTTATCTCGTGTCATTTCCTCCAGACATAGGGAACTGTTTGCAGCTCTCTACTTATGCTTTTGAATTGTGGTGCTGGAGAAGACTCTTGAGAGTCCCCTGGACTGCAAGGACATCAAACCAGTCAATCCTAAAGGAAACCAACTGTAAATATTCAGTAAAAGGACTGATGCTGAAGCTGAAGCTCCAATACTTTGGCCACCTGATGCGAAGAGCTGACTCATTGGAAAAGACCCTGATGCTGGGAAGAACTGAGGGCGGGAGGAGAAGGGGACGACAGAGGATGAGATGGTTGGATGGCATCATTGACTCAATGGACATGAGTTTGAGCAAACTCTGGGAGATGGTGAAGGACAGGGAAGCCTGGCGTGCTGCAGTCCATGGGGTCACAAAGAGTCAGACACAACTTAGCAACTGAATAATAACAAGTGTGCATAGGAGCTAAAGCCTCCAAGACTTTACCCTTGATGTTCTCAATGGAAGGTCCTGCCTTGTCATTTTTGCCCACCACATCCTTTCCTTGGGAAATCTACTTTAATAATGATAGCTTTACTGCTGTGCACATTACTTAGCATATAGGAAGATGCAATAAATATTCACTGTTATTACTTAGTGATTATTCAGAGAAGAGTGGTATTTTCCACCTTCAGTTCATCATCAGTAAAATTTAAGCATTTTTTTTCTTGATTAAGCAGCTGCTCTTGAGGCTGTAGAAAATAATAGTTAGGAATTTTCCAAAAGGTTTATATAAGGTATGGAAAAGTGCCAAGAGATTATTTTGCACAATTTACATGGAAAAAGAGTATGCAAAAAAAAAAAAAACCAAAACAAATAAAGGAGGAGAATTCTGGGAAACAATGCATCAATATACCTCATCAGACTGAAAAGAGGTTCTAATTTAGGATATATTTCTGAACTCTGAGTTGATCAGATTGAAGCCCCAGCTGTGTTTGGCTGCTGAATTTTCTGTTGGGATTTCAAAATTCTTTCATCATACCCTCTTCTGTTTCCCTGTGTAATTGGTACTTTATAAATCCTTGACTGTGAACATGGTGCTAGAAAATGGGAAATTATGTTCCTGGGTTAGTGAGTTAGCCATGGTAACACCGGTGTGACTTTTTAGAAGGCTGGGGGCAATTTGGTTGGAAGTGAAGGCAACAAGTCATGCTAGAGTTACATTTGGATAAGATACTGGTTTTACTTTTGAGGGGGTGGTTTTGGGAGCATAATAAGTTCATACTCCTAGTCACCCTTTAGAACTATTCTGTTGACCAAAATTATTTCACAAAATCTATCCCTTAGGTCAGTTCTAATATTTTTGTGTGATCTATCAATATCTTCCTAAGATGTGTCTACTAAAATAGTAATTAAGCTCTGTAGGACAGAAAGAAAAGTTCTAGGGACATTATGACCTAGGAAAAAAGTTGTCCTCATTTGATTGCATTACCTTGTTTAAAAGACAGCTATGGCATAGGATACTTTCTTTCTTTCTGGCTTTAAGAAAAATTGGAGTATAATTGCTTTACAGCATTATGTTAGTTTCTGCTGTACAATGAAACGAATCAGCCGTATGTATACATATATCCCCATCCCCTTGGAACTCCCTCCCACCCCCAACCTCCTTCCCACCCTCCTAGGTCATCACAGAGCACTGAGTTGAGCTTCCTGTGCTATACAGCAGCTTCCCACTATCTACTCCACACACGTCAGGGTATATATGTCAACGCTACCCTTCCAGTTGGTCTCACCCTCCCCTTCCACCACTGTGTCTACAAATCTGTTCCTTTTTTGTCTGTGTCTGTATTCCTGCCCTGCAAATAAATAGATAGGATGGACGGATGGATAGAGATAGATAGGAAAATAGAAAGGACACTTTCTATCTAATTTTTTTTTTTTCATTTTAACTAGAAAGAAATCTCCAGGAGACAGGCCTAATAAGTATGCCTCTCTCCTCACATAAGCACATGGAGTTTGCAAGATTCAGGATCTGGCCATTTAAAATTCATCTCTCTGATATGCATCTGTGCTATGACTAATGATTTGATAAAGAATGAAAGCCAAGGGTCACTTTGGTGGCAAAGCAGATTAAAGAGCAGCGCACCTTTGGGACTTCTCTCCGTGAATGTCAAGGTCAGGACCAGCAGCTGCTACACTGAGATCCTTCCTTTATATGATGACATCCAGATACCTGGTTTACAGAAGTACTTTGTAATTCTGCTTCTGACACTGCATGACATGGCCTACCATAAGCACTTTGTTATTTAGGTCAAGAAATATACTCACAAATTAAATATGGCAGTAATTAAAGACACGTCTGGCAATAGTAAATATACATCAGCTTGAATGTAAGAGCTTTGGTAGAAATGCAAAGGCAAAAAGACTGAGCCTCTCCTTCTTGGCTTATCATTCCCTTGCTATATGAGACTCGCCTTCAGTTTTCACTGTCGTCACATAAACAGACCTTTTGCCGTGGTCCTAATTAGGACACAGTTTGTTCCTCAGTACAAGTTGTGGGGCGGCAGACAATAGAGAATTTGGAATCAGATGATCTAAATTCAAATTCATCTCCTTCCATTTTAGTAATATGACTCTGGACAAGTTATTTTACATCTTGAAACCCCAGTTTACTTATGCAAGAGCGATGAGGTGAGGGCTGGAGGAGATAATGCTTATAAGATGTCTCGTGTGTGCTGGGTACCCAACATGTGGATCTTTCCACTGCATATAGTAATTTCACATTTCCAGGACTGTATTAGTGGCATTTGTTGGTAGTAAAACCATGGCAACTTTTAAATTGAGACGTAATGCATATAACCTGAAATCCCTTTTTAAAGAGTGTGATCCAAAAGTTTTAGGATACTCGCAAAGTTGTATGATCATTGGCACAAAAGCCTCTAGAACATTTAATCTTGGCCAAAGGCCCCATACCTTTTAAGCACTTGCTCTCTATTCCCCTGCTCCCATGCCCCAACCAGCCCCTGGCAACCACTAATCTGTTTTCTGTCCCTGTGGATTTACTTATTCTAGCCATTTGATATAAATGGTCATACAGTATATGATCACTTGTGTCTGGTTTCTTTCACTTCATATAATGTTGTGTGTGTGCATGTTTATATTGAAAGTGAAAGTGTTAGTTGGTCAGTCGTGTCTGACTCTTTGCAAACCCATGGACTGTAGCCCGCCAGTCTCCTCTTTCCATGGAATTCTCCAGGCAAGAACACTGGGGTGGGTAGACAGACATTCCCTTCTCCAGGGGATCTTCCTGATCCAGGAATTGAACCCAGGTCTCCTGTATTGCAGACAGATTCTTTACCATCTGAACCACCAGGGAAGCTTTTTTTAAAAATATTATTTTTATTTTATTTTACACCCAAAACATTTTGTATTGGGGTAAAACCAATTAACAATGTTGTGATAGTTTCAGGTGGACAGCAAAGGGACTCAGCCACACATACACATGTATCCATTCTCCCCCAAACTCCCCTCCCATCCAGGTTGTCACGTAATATTGAGTAGAATTCCCTGAGGTATACAATAGGTCCTTGCTGGTAATCCATTTAAAAAAATTTTTTTTTAAATTTTGTATTGGGGTATAGCCGATTAACAATGTTGTGATAGCACCAAGCAGAGTTCCCTGTGCTATATAAATAGGTCCTGACTGGTTGTCCATTTTAAATGTAGCAGAGTGTACATGTCTATCCCAAACTCCCTAACTATCCCTCTCTCCCATCCTTCCACCTTAGAAATCATACGTTTGTTCTCTACGTTTGTGAGTCTGTTTCTGTTTTGTAAGTTCATTTGTACCATTTCTTTTCAGATTCTGCATTTAAGAGATGTCATATGATATTTCTCCTTCTCTGTCTGACTTATTTCACTTAGTATGACACTCTCTATGTCCATCCATGATGCTTCAAATGACATTATTTCATTCTTTTTACTGGCTGAGTAATATTCCATTGTATAAATGTACCACATCTTATGTATCTATTCCTCTGTTAACATAATGTTTTTAAGATTCATCCATGTTGAGGTGGCTCAGGTGGTCAAGCATCTGCCTGCAATGCAGGAGACCCATGCTTGATCCCTGGGTTGGGAAGATCCCCTGGAGAAGGAAGTGGCTACCTACTCCAGTATTCTTGCCTGGAGAATTCCATGGACAGAGGAGCCTGGTGGGCTACAGTCCATGGGGTTGCAAAGAGTTGGACACGACTCAGTGACATTTGAGTTTTCTGCTTTTTGGTAACTATAAAGAATGCTACAGTAAACCTTCATATACAAAGTTTTGTATGTAGATACATTTTCATTTCTTTTAGAGTTGTTGGATCACATGTAACAGTATGCCTGACTTTTTTTGTGTGACTTAAAAATGACATTAATTCATTTTGCTTATGAATCTGGAATTCAGGCACACCTGAACTGGGATGGTTTGTCTCTGCTCGACATGGTTTCAGCTGGGGCTGCTCAGGTGGGAGCTGGGGGACCCACTTTTGAGATGGTTCACTCACGCTGCTGGCAAGCTGGAACCGGCTCTGGATGGGAGCCCAGCTGTTATGTGGGCTGGTCCTTCTCAACATGGCTCTCTCCGTAGGCTGCTCCAGGTCCCTCAAGTAAGCTTGACTTTTTTGAGAAACAGCTGAACTGTTTTCCACAGCTGCTGTACCATTTTACATTCCTATCACTAAATTTATGAGCATTCAATCCATTTACACCTCATACCATGGGTTTTTTTTGTGTGTGTGTGGTAGCCATTCTAGTGGGTGTGAAGTGGTATCTCTGTGATTTTGATTTGCATGTCTGTGGTGAGGGGTGATGTTGAGCTTCTCTTTAAGGGCTTATTGGATATTTGTATATCTTCCTTGGGAAAAAAAGGTCTGTTCAAACCCTTAAGCTAGTTTTACACTTGTGTCTTTGCCTTTTTATTGTGGATTGCTGTTGAATTATAAGAGTTCCGTCCTGCACAGTGTTCCATGTGAACTTGAAGTTTCTACTGATGTCTGATAGATCTAATTAGTTTTTAATGTTGAAATATTTTTCAGGTTTTCTTTTGGCTCATGGATCTGCTAGCTAGTTTTTCTGTTGTTGGAATTTAATTCATTCTGTCTCTGTAGTTCAAGTCCCCATTATTTTTGAATTGTCTTTTTTGGTGTATACGTGTTTATAATTGTCATTCCTGGAGAGGTTGACCCTTGCCTCATTTTTAAGTGTCCTTCTTTGTCTCCGTTAACAATTTAGTTTTAAATGCTATCATTTTGACTGATGTTAGTACAGTGACTGAAGCCCTCTTCCAATAATTTTACATGTTGAAATCTTTCCATCCTTTTACTTGAACCTACTTGTGCCTTTGGATCTGAAGTGTGTCTCTTGTAGGTAGCCTATATTGAAAAAAAATTCAGTCTGACAGTCTTTTCATTGTTGAGGAGTGATTAGTCCCTTTACATTTAATTACTAGTATAAGATAGGATTTTTGTCTGATATTTGCATCTTACATCTTATTTTTCATTCCTGCCTTCATAATTGCCTTCTCTAAAAGAAATACTTTATATTGTATCATTTTAATTCCCTTGTTTCTCTTACTGAATTTTAAACAGTTATTTCCTCAGTGGCTGCCTTGGGCATTACAGTGAACACATTACCTTGTGTTCAGATTATTACTTATATTCAAGCAACATAGTATAACAGTATACAAAGCTCTTTTCATATGGCTTTGTTCCGTCCCCTCTTCTGTGCCACTGTCATCCACATTTCATCTTTATATATCATAAGCCCATCAGCATAGTTTTAGAATTATTGTTTCATGCAGCTGTCTTTTAGGTCAGATAGAAGAAGAGAAAGAGGTACAAATAAAAATACACTTATGTGGCCTTTTATCAACATTATCTTTACCAGGGCTCTTTTTTTCTCCCCCATGTGAATTGGAGTTACTGTCTAATATCCTTTTATTTCAGCCTAAAGGATTTTCTTTAGTATTTCTTTCAGGGTAGGCTTGCTAGTGACAAGTTCTGTTTTCCTTTTTTGTTGTTGTTAAACCTGGGCATATCTTACTATCTCTCGTATGCTTTAAGCCAGGACACGGAAACAACCTAGATGTCCATCAGCAGATGAATGGATAAGAAAGCTGTGGTACATATACACAATGGAGTATTACTCAGCCGTAAAAAAGAATTCATTTGAATCAGTTCTGATGAGATGGATGAAACTGGAGCCGATTATACAGAGTGAAGTAAGCCAGAAAGAAAAACACCAATACAGTATACTAACACATATATATGGAATTTAGAAAGATGGCAATGACGACCCTGTATACAAGACAGGGAAAGAGACACAGATGTGTATAACGGACCTTTGGACTCAGAGGGAGAGGGAGAGGGTGGGATGATTTGGGAGAATGACATTCTAACATGTATACTATCATGTAAGAATTGAATCGCCAGTCTATGTCTGACGCAGGATGCAGCATGCTTGGGGCTGGTGCATGGGGATGACCCAGAGAGATGTTATGGGGAGGGAGGTGGGAGGGGGGTTCATGTTTGGGAACGCATGCAAGAATTAAAGATATTAAAATTTAAAAAATAAAAAACTAAAAAAAAAAAAAAAGAATAACTTTGCTGATGTAGAACTCTTGGTTTATGGTCTTTCTCTTTCAGCACTGTGAATGTATCATCTCAATGCCTTCCGACCACCATGGTTTGGGATGTGAAGTCAGCTGCTAATCACACTGGGGGTCCTTTTACACCCCTTGCCAAGTCTTTCCTTTCACTGCTTTCAGCAATCTCTTTGTCTGTACCTTTCAGCAGCTTACTTATGATATATATCATTTTGGGATCATACTACTTGTTGATTGAACTTCTTAGATATGTAAATGAATTTTTTTAAAACAAATTTGGGAAGTTTGGGGTCACTATCTCTTCAGATATTATTTCTGCCCCTTTATCTGTTTCCTTGCCAGCTGGAATAATCATTATACAGATACTGACATGCTTGCCAATGTCTCAGTTTTCCCAGGCTCTGGTCATATTTTCCTTCCTTTTCATCTGTTCCTCAGGCGGGACAATCTTAACTCATACTTTGTTGATTTTTAAAACTTTGACAGTACTTTTCTTCTCACATGAGCATTTCAGGTGTAATACCTCTCAGCCACTAATTTCTGTTGGAGTAAAATATTACTTTTTATTTCAAACCCTTCTGTATTGTTTTGATGCTATGACAGGTGTGTTTCATTGGCAGTTAAACAGTTAAAAAATAAACTGCAACAAATGGGTTGCAAACGTTGAATCTTTTTAGTAGAAAGGTACTCAAGCTGGTATGTAAGAATTAATTTTATTATGAATGATGTTGAATGTACTTTTGAAAATATCAGATGGCAAGGAGTGTTTGTTACTAAATTCAGAAACTGGGTTTTTGCTCACATGCCATGTGTTCATTCTAGATATAAAAATGTCATAAGCTCTAATTCCGGAGGAAGTGAGTGATGTAAGGCGATGTGAGTCTGATGGGCTCCCAGTAAATGCAAAGGAACATACTCTGCAGCAGCAGCGGTGGAAGAAGCATCATGGTGTTGTGTTCCTCTCATCCAAAGATGCTGAGTCTTTTCTCCATCAGTTTTATAATTTACTTGTGCTTTCTCTCTTCTGTGATTGTCTCACTTTTTACATTGTATAGGTATTTGCCTGCATCTCTCACCTTCCAAGCTTGGAACTCACTGTGAGCTGAAATGATCTATTATTTATCTTTGTATCCTGACACTTAGAATAGGGCCTGGTAGGTGAAAGAGGGCACCGGAAGATGGTGAATTTTATACAGAAAGGCGGTTGTCAGGGTTGCCTTTTGTTTGCTTATTTGATTGTGCTGATTTTGCCTTGGGGAGGAGGCTATCTCTCAAGGTAGAATAAATATTGCTTTGTTTTATTTAGAGGTTCTTCTGAATATTTATGATCTAATAGTAGAAGCTCTGGGCCATGGTTTAGTTTTTCAATTACTTTTTACTTGTTTCTGACAGAAGGTAAATTCGTTTCAACTTTTTGTCGGTTAAATAGTTTAAATTTGCTTTTAGAAAGCTTAAAGGTAACTATCAGCCCTCCATTCCCATTCTTTCTTTATTTTTGCCCCCTTTAATAAATCATAACATGTAGAAGTAAAGTGATTTTCCTAAGCAGCAGTGTTAGTATGTCTGCTGTTTTAACCAACATTTTATAATTTTTTGTGGCAGAAAACCCAGTTAGTAAAATGAATTGTGCCTTGTTTTCCTATTGACTAATTTAGATGAAAAGAATTCAGACAGTAGATGAGATACTTTCCTCTTCCTTATGCTCCATTAGGAACCAGGCTTGGTATCACTGGCCTCAAGTTTACTGGATGTGGGGTCAAGGGGAACAGAGTCCTGCCCTCTCTTACCCCCAAAAGACTAGGTAATAACTGACTTAGTGATGACAAAGTTGTAAAGCACACAGGAATTCTCAATTTGGGGGCTTCGCTGATGGCTCAGATGGTAAAGAATCTGCTTGCAATGCAGAAGATGTGGATTCAATCCCTGGGTCAGGGAGATCCCCTGGAGAAGGGAATGTCTCCCCTCTCCAGTATGCTTGCCTGGAGAATCCCATGGACACAGGACCCTGGCGAGCTACAGTCCACGGTGTTGCAAAGAGTTGGACACGACTGAGCAACTAACACTTTCACTTTCATTTTAGGACCCTTAGACACTCTTGTAACCAAAGGGAGGAGAGACTCTCTCCAGGTATCATGGATGTTGGATACATTGCCATCTTTTATGAGTGGAAACATGGATCTAGATTTTTACTTGATTTGGAAAAAACTAGTTTTGTCAAACGTAATGTAAACATATACATCCTGCGAGCATAAATTATTTCCATCTGTAAGACTGTGGTGGTGTCATTCCTCCCACAGTCCAAGAGTGAGTGTGTTCAACCTGGCAAGCAAGGAGTAAAGGCCATCCTCAGTGTAACAGCAGTGGTACAGAGCAGGATGATGAGAAAAGCAAGGAGTTTCCAGGAGTCCAGTTCCGGAGCATCAAGGGGAAGAAATTGGGGGAAGAATTCAGTCTTTAATTCTTCGATTCACCTCACTGTGGTGTAGGCACTCTGCTCTGCCCATGGGGACCACAAATACTGACTTCAGAGGGAGATAGGAGCAGAAAATGAGGGAACAGTAAGTTTACCAAAGGCAGGGAGAGAGAGGACTTTCAGGTAGAAGTTGTTCCTTAAAGTAAGTATGAAAGCTCAGAAGGCCTTTGTCAAATAGAAAAGGTTGGAATGGACCTGTCAGGAAGAAGGCGCAACATGAGACTATGAGTCATGTAGATTAACCACTGTAACAGACAACCCCCGCATTTCAGTGGGTTAAGGCAATGGAAGTTATTTCTCATTTATACAGCAGTTCTACACAGTGCTCCTGGCCAAATGACTCTCTTGGTTCAGTCTCCTCCAGGGCCAATGATTCAGAGACCCAGGTTCCTTCCATAACTCGGCTCCATCCTCTGTGTTCTCCAGAACCCTCTGCAGGCATTCTGAAGCATCATGCTGGTTGTTGTTAAGGCCCGGGCCCGGAAGAAACATGTGTTACTCTCACCCACCCTCCGTTGGCCAGAAGTCAATCATGTAGATTTAGGGGTTGTAAGGAGGGCTGGGAAAGATGGTGGCCTAGCCATGTGCCCAGGAGGAAGTAGGAAGAGGCTTTGGTGATTGTATATTAGGAGCTGCAGTGAACAAAGGAAGGGAATGTGAAAACCGGCAGAGCGGGGCTGACTCAAGGAGAGTGTTGTGACTGCCGCACAGCATTCAAGAGATGATGAGATCAGAGCTGGGATTTGAGAGGTGGGAAGGATCCATCCTCAGTGTGAGGAGGATGACTATGAATTGAAATATAGGCAGGCCTGAATTACCAAGTATTGTGAATCACAAACTGAATGCTTACATTTCTTTTCTTTTTTTAAACATTAATTTAATTTTGGTTGCTCTGGGTCTTCGTGGCCGTGTGGGCTTTTCTGTAGTTGTAGCAAGTGGGGGCTACTCTCTAGATGTGGGCTTCTCATTGCGGTGCCTTCTCTTGTTGCCGAGCACAGGCTCTAGGGTAGGTGAGCCTCAGTAATCGTGGCACATGGGTTCAGTAGTTTTCGGGCTCTAGAGCACAGGCTTGGTTGTTCCACAGAATGTGGGATCCTCCCGGATCAGGGATCAATTCTGTGTCCCCTGCCTTGGCGGATTCTTTCCCACTGAGCCACCGGGGAAGTCCAAATGCTTACACCTTACATGAGATGAGTATGAATGAATGAATGATGCTTGTATATCTTCTCATGCCAGGTGTGTATGTTGGAAATGAAGAGTCTAAAGACATTCCCTCCTTTTAGAAAGCTCAGACTGGGTGTTCCTTTGAGTATTTAAGTCTCTGTTTTGTGACAATAACAAAACTCCCAATTCAGTCCTTATTCCATTCACTCAATATATATTTATCTTGAGCAAAGTTAGGTATTCTGGGTGCCACATTTCTTTAGAAAGCAGTAAATTGTTACAGAATAATTCATTTTCTTGCCTAAGACCTACTGCCTGATTCAGCTTTCAGAGACTCTCTAATGGGACATGGGTTAAGGGGTGATGGGTTGTCTCATGATTTCAAAATGAAAACCTGGGAATTAGACCCAGTTGAGTTGCTTAAGAAAATATTATGAGAAAAACACAAGCCCACATACAGCTGAAAGGCAAAGAAATATTATACAACATACTTACATAAAAGAGGCAATTCAACTTAGGTAAAATGGTTTAAAAGGAATTGATAATACTGAAGTGCCTTTTCCTCAGAATATTACTCTTGAACATGAATGAACTCCCTTGATCTTTAAAATCACTCAATAATCATCTCTTGCCTCAGAAAGTACTTTTTCTTCCTTTTCTGAAAGAACGAGTGTTTAGGAGTCATTGAAAGGTTAATTTGGGCAGTTTTTGTTTTTGTTTTATAGTGGGAGGAGGAGAGAAAGAGAGAGAGAAGGAGGGAGATAGGCTTTGAAATTGGTTATTTTGTTAACCTAGAATTTGTGGGAAATAAAAGATCAGTTGAGTAAGAATATAAGCAGAAGACTCTTGAGAGTCCCTTGGACAGCAAGGAAATCAAACCAGTCAGTCCTAAAGAAAATCAACTCTGAATATTCATTGGAAGGACTGACACTGAAGCTGAAGCTCCAATACCATTTGATGTGAAGAACCTGTTCATTGGAAGAGACCCTGATGCTGGGAAAGACTGAAGACAGGAGGAGAAGGGGGCAATAGAGGCTGAGATGGTTGGATGGCATCACCGACTCAATGGACATGAGTTTAAGCAAACTCCAGGTGATAGTGGAGGACAGGGAAGTCTGGTGTGCTGCAGTTCATGGGGTCACAGAGTCGGACACAACTAGGTGCCTGAACAACAACTCGCATTATTACTTACATGATTTAAAATTTCTTATTTTATTCAAGTATAGTTGATTTAAAACATTAATTTCTGCTGTATTGCAGAGTGATTCAATTATATGTGTATATATATATACACACACTATTTTTCATAATCTTTTCCATCATGGTTTATCATAGGATATTGAATATAGTTCCCTGTGCTATACAGCAGGACCTTGTTTTTCCATCCTATATGTAAGTTTGCATCTATTAACCCCAAGATCTCACCCCAGTCCTCCTCCATCACACTCCCCTCCCCTTGGTGACCACAAGTCTGTTTTCTATAGTGACATGTAGTTTTGAAAACAGCTATGTGATCATGTGTGATAGTGGTGGTAGTGTGTGTGTGTTTGTGTGTGTGTGTGTGTGTGTGTGTGTGTGTGTGTGTGATTAAAGAGAGCCAGGGAGGGAAAGAGCAAAGCACACACAGAGAGAAGAAAGATGAAGCAATGAGTTTTTCATTCTACTTTCCTGTGTGTGTGTGCTCAGTTGTGGCCGACTCTTTGCAACCCCATGGACTGTAGCCTGCCAGTTCCTCTGCCCATGGAATTCTCCCAGCAAGAATACTGGAGTGGGTTGCTATGCCCTTCTCCAGGGGATCTTCCCAACCCAGGGATAGAACCCACACCTCCTGCATTGGCAGGTGGATTCTTTGCCACTTGCGTACCACCTGGGAAGCCCCCTACTTTCCTAATAACCCTCTTATCTTGGGAGATGAAGGAGCTTGCCTGAAAGCTGGCCCTGATCTTGACAGTGCTCTCTGCCACCCACCCCCTCACGCCCTGCTCCTCTGCCCAAGCTGTCTCACATGTTAAATGCGTTAGCATCATGGCTGAGTACCTGTAGGCCAGTATCAGTGCAAGTGGGGGTGTTTGAGTCCTTTCAGCCACCAATTTCTAATTAGATTCTGGTTGTCACTCTGAAACAGGAGTGTCACTGTTTTGGCTTTTGTGCTGTCCAGGCTAATTAATGAACAGACTCTTTCATAAGTAGATTAATGAAAGTTGTCTCATTACCCAAAGTTATTTCAGGCATGGCTGTATTGCACCTCATTAGACAAGCATGAATTGAGGCAGCTTTCAATTAGAGGACAAAGTGCATGTATAGGGAAAAAAAATTCACTATTTTTAGAAGAGTCTGTTTTGCTCACATTTTCAGGAAGGACTCAGCTTTCATGCCTCTGCCTGTGTTCTAATCCAGGATAAAAGAGCATCTAAGTAAAATGAGCGCTGGTTTTCTACTAGATTTATAGTCAGAAGGTTTTGTGCAGCCCTGGACACAGAGGTGATGAATCCATATGCCAGTGCAGGAGACACAAGAGACGGGGTTTTGATCCCTGGGTTGAGAAGATCCCATGGAATAGGAAATGGCAACCCACTCCACTATTCTTGCCTGGAAAATTCCATGGACAGAAAAACCTGGCAGACTACAGTTCATGGGGTCACAGAGAGTTGGACATGACAGGGTGCCCACAGACACACACACACATACACACAGACTTGTGTCTAAATAAATATGTGATCTCTGTGAATTTGCTTGACATTTCTGAGTATGACTTTTTATTTGAAAAATTGTAAATAATTTTATTTAGCTTACCGCATTGGGAGGATGTGAACAAAAGTACTTAATAATCACCACGTCTTCCTCTTCCCCACATGCATATCCCTCTCTCCTTCTTTCCATGATATCGTTCAATTCCATTCCTACTATGTATTCTTTCTCAATTTCAGTATTGTAGTCAACAACCCATCCTTGACCTTCTCAGCTCCAGCCAGCTACCCCTCCAACTTCACTTCATGCTCTTGGAAATATCCTAATCTTTCATAATCCTGTCCAAATCCACTGTTACATTCCTAACTATTAATAGTTAGACTAATGATTCTATGAGATACAGATTTAATTTTTTTAGGCTAAAATATCTCATAGGTGGTGTTGGGTACTTTCTATTGCATTATGTTATAAAGCACATGATGTTGGTTTTATTGATTTTTATTGATATTAATACTGGTCAAGAGATTTAAGTGGTGGTAGCCTGATCTTTCTGAAAGAATAATTTTAGTTTTAAAAAACATTAAAGAAAACAGTAATATATAGTTTTTGTGTTTCATATTACAGAAAATACATTTTCGTCCATAAAACTTTCTCTTTTTCATATTGTGTTAAATGCCAGTTAATCCATAAAACTATCTGTTAACTGACATTTAACACAATAAAGATGCTTTTATCAAATGTTACTGTTACTCCTTACAAGATAATTTTCCAAATTCATTCTCTGGATCATATCAACCCAGTGAATTGAAGATATAGTAACATATTTCATACATTTCAATATTATTCATCGTATATGTTATGTAACAATTTTCTGAAAAGTGTTCAGTACTCAAAGATGACATAATCATAAGGAAAAACTTTATTGAAGCTGTTTAAACTGCTTTATAGTGCAGTACCTGGCAACAAGGAAGGTGAAAGAATGAATGAAATTATTAGTAAAAGTTTTTGAATAATCTCTAAATGGATGATTTTAATAGCCAAGGATATTATATTTTAACTTATCATTAGAAATTTTAAATATGTTTGAGGTTTCCCCGACTTAATTGTTAAAGATACTTGCAGCTAAATTTTGCTACTGTAATATTCCATGGACATCCATCCCATCAAATCTACTTTAGGCTGCATAAAATTGTGCTGGTTACTGTTTCCTACTTAAGAGTGTGTCTCTTGGTATTTGCACATTTTTTTCCCCCTACCACTCATCTCTCTAGTTCTTACTGTAGCTATGATACTAAGCACCAAACTTGGAATCATGCCCTCTGAACAGGAATTGCCCTGTTGCCTAGTTACTGTTGGATTTTGAAAAATCCTTTTAATCTCTGAGCTTCATTTATCTCATGTGTAAAACCATGTTAGTGATCTCAGCCTCACAGGACTGTTGAGAAGATTAAGTGAGACTTTCTATATGAAATTCCCTACGACATTGCCTGGCATATCATTGGTTTTCAAGAAATGCAGGTTTAATAGCTTTTAATCAAATATCCCCTCACTATCCATATTAAAGTCCTTTCTTTATATGCTCATTTGTCCTTTCCTTGGTTCAACTTTTAAAAACAATTTTTGGATCATAGCGTCTTTTGAGAATTTATTTAAAGTTATAGGCTCTTTTTAAAGAAATATATTCTTATAACATATTTGATATAAATTCGGGAATTCATGAATACCCTCAGGGGATTCATTGACCCTAGGTTAATAATTCTTCCCTTGGGCTGATCATGTTCACTCTCATAAATGCCAAGTGTGATTTATGAATATATTGTTAACCCTTTAGCTCATAAACTTCTGTCCTCCATTCACAATTCCCACTGGACATCTTCCTCTAGGTAAATATCCACTTTACACTTTGAACTTCCATACTTCAGATGACACTAATCTTCCCTATTCTAAATCAGTTGTCTCAATGACTTTCTTCTTTTCCTTAAGGCATCATTTTTTCAAACAACCAAGTTTGAATCATGGCAGTGTGAGGAGATAACCAATGCCATTGAGAGGGTAGTCAGTTTTGAAGAGCCAGTAGAGCCTGGATAAGAATCGGGATGAGGGATTAAATGGGCTTCCCTGGTGGCTCAGCTACAAAGAATCCACCTGCCAGTGCAAGAGATGCGGGTTCAGTCCCTGGGTAGGGGAGATTCCCTGAAGAAGGGCATGGCAACCCACTCCAGTATTATTGCCTGGAGAATTCCATGGACAGAGGAGCCTGGTGCATTATAGTCTATGGAATTGCAAAGGGTCAGACATGATTTAGAGACTAAATAATAGCAACAACAAAGAGGTTAAACACCATCAGTTCATTGAAATAGTTTCCACAATCTTATCCTGTCTCCCCTATCAACATAGCAATAAACATTCCTTGAGAAGGGGCAAGAAGCTGTAACATGGACTGGCAAATGTCTCCAATTAAAAAGCATTTTCTTTAGAAGACTCAAGTATACACACACACTGGCTTTTTTTTTTTTTTTTTTTTTTCAGTTCAGTTCAGTCACTCAGTCGTGTCTAACTCTTTGCAACCCCATGAACCGCAATACACCAGGCATCCCTGTCCATCACTAACTCCCGGAGTCCACCCAAACCCATGTCCATTGAGTCGGTGATGCCATCCAACCATCTCATCCTCTGTCGTCCCCTTCTCCTCCTGCCCTCAATCTTTCCCAGCATCAGGGTCTTTTCAAATGAGTCAGCTCTTCGCATCAGGTGGCCAGAGTATTGGAGCTTCAGCTTCAACATCAGTCGTTCCAATGAACACCCAGGACTGATCTCCTTTAGGATGGACTTGTTGGATCTCCTTGCTGTCCAAGGGATTCTCAAGAGTCTTTTCCAGCACCACAGTTCAAAGGCATCACTTCTTTTGCACTCAGATTTCTTTAACATTGTACAAATAAATGTATCACCTACTTTATGATTTGAAAAAGGATCCAGAATTCTCTAAGATATTTCTCAATATTGTAGCCCCCAAAATGTTGCTTTGAAAGTGAAGTCACTCAGTTGTGTCCGACTCTTTGCGACCCCATGGACTGTAGCCCACCAGTCTCTTCCATCCATGGGATTTTCCAGGCAAGAACACTGGAGTGGGTTGCCATTTCCTTCTCCAGGAGATCTTCCCAACCCAGGGATTGATCCAATGTCTCCCACATTGTAGGCAGACATTTTACCATCTGAGCCACCAGGAAAGTCAATATGTTGCTTTACTTCCATGCATAACCTCTCTTGCATCTAATATACATGGTTAAATAGATGTTCACATTATACTAGTCATTCATAATAAATAATGGAAATGTGAAGGATTCCAGCTTTACTATTATACAGTTTCAAAGATGAACCAAATGTAAGTGACCACCAAATTGTTTCATCCTAATGAGCAAATAAATCTATAAGAATTCTTTATCTGGATCATCAAAGAAGATACTGAAAATACACACTGATTTAAAATCTCTACCCTTCACCTGCATATCCCACACAACTTACCTAAATTCTAAATTAGCAGTCTTCTTCTTAAACATTAAATTTCTCCCAAAATATGTTAATCACTTTATCATGTATAATATTAAGCTCTTTTGGGAAATGCTGTTGTTGAATCTTCATTATGATCTTCAAAACCTAGAATGGAATTTTGTGGATCATGATATCAAAATCCCATGTAGCCCATGACAGTTATAGGTTATGAACTCAACCCCTGTCTTAACTAAAAAATTCTGCATTCAGAATTCTTCAGAATATTTCAAATCACCACTCACGTGATCATGAGTTGAAATAATTGCTAAAGTTAAATAATGTAGACTAGATCAAATGTCCCAGCTCTTAATCTTCTAGCCTCTCATAACTGCTTTCTTCTTCTTCTTCTTTTTTTTTTTTTTTGATGTTCAAGCTGTTTTTGAAGACAATGGTCTGCTTTTCTGGTTGCCTGATGTCCTCTGCCAGCCTACAGAAGTTGTTTTGTGGAGTTTGCTTGGCGTTGAAATGTTCTTTTGAGGAATTTGTGAGGGAGAAAGTGATCTTCCCGTCCTATTCCTCTGCCATCTTTCCCTCCCCCCTCTGCTTTCTTCTTAGTAGTCATTAAAATATTCTCTAACATCTCAAAAACCAAATGGGCTATGTACTCAGATTTTCACATACATAAATGACAGATATTACTAATGACTGCTAAGAAAGTGCTGCTGCTGCTAAGTCGCTTCAGTCGTGTCCGACTCTGTGTGACCCCATAGACGGCAGCCCACCAGGCTCCCCCGTCCCTGGGATTCTCTAGGCAAGAACACTGGATTGGGTTGCCATTTCCTTCTCCAATGCATGAAGGTGAAAAGAGAAAAGTGAAGTTGCTCAGTCATGTCTGACTCTTAGTGACCCCATGGACTGTAGCCTACCAGGCTCCTCCGTCCATGGGATTTTCCAGGCAAGAGTGCTGGAGTGGGGTGCCATTGCCTTCTCCACTAAGAAAGTAACCATACTGAAATAGGCAGAGTCTATAATCTACAAATTATCATTAATGTGGCATTTTAAAAAAGCAGCTTTGGTCTCATAGCCCAAGACAATTAGCCAATAATCATCAGTTTTATCCCAACAGAAAGAGAGAAGATGAATGACTCAATCTGGATAAATAAGTTGAAAAAATATTTTACCATAACACTATTTCTGGAGCAATGACCATCTGTTTTTTTAGAGTTATGGATTTATTTGCTATGACTTTGAGATAAAGACAGCACAACAAAATGGAGTTGAGTGTCATTCTTTTAAGCTGTGATAGTAAATATCTAGGATAGTGGTATGATTAGTAAAAATTGTAGATTATTTATTGCCATACTACTATTAAATGTATTGTCACCTTGAGATTTTTAGAAAAACATCCTGAAGATTTGATTAAAAGATTAGATGAAGACCCTGAGTAGATAGTTGATGATCTAATAGGAAATGGAATTCTAAATTATTTTTTAATAAACAAGAATAAATCTGTGGAAATGGTTACATGGTAGATGTGAATCACTGAGCTAACTATTTTACAGATTGCAAAACATAACACAACTTAGACTTTCAAAAATGTCAGAAAACTTTAATAAGGAAAATGATGCATGAAGAAATTAAAAGTGCTGAAAATGGAATTTCTTCCAAGAAAAGGGGTTCAGTTCAGTTGCTCAGTCGTGTCCGACTCTTTGCGACCCCATGAATCGCAGCACGTCAGGCCTCCCTGTTCATCACCATCTCCCGGAGTTCACTCAGACTCACGTCCATCGAGTCCGTGATGTCATCCAGCCATCTCATCCTCTGTCGTCTCCTTCTCCTCCTGCCCCTAATCCCTCCCAGCATCAAAGTCTTTTCCAATGAGTCAACTCTTCGCATGAAGTGGCCAAAGTACTGGAGTTTCAGTTTTAGCATCGGTCCTTCCAAAGAAATCCCAGGGCTGATCTCCTTCAGAATGGACTGGTTGGATCTCCTTGCAGTCCGAGTGACTCTCAAGAGTCTTCTCCAACACCACAGTTCAAAAGCATCAATACTTTGGCGCTCAGCCTTCTTCACAGTCCAACTCTCACATCCATACATGACTACTGGAAAAACCATAGCCTTGACTAAACGGATCTTAGTCGGCAAAGTAATGTCTCTGCTTTTGAATATACTATCTAGGTTGGTCATAACTTTTCTTCCAAGGAGTAAGTGTCTTTTAATTTCATGGCCACAGTCACCATCTGCAGTGATTTTGGAGCCCCCCCAAAATAAAGTCTGACACTGTTTCCACTGTTTCTCCATCTATTTCCCATGAAGTGATGGGACCGGATGCCATGATCTTTGTTTTTTGAATGTTGAGCTTTAAGCCAACTTTTTCACTCTCCTCTTTTACTTTCATCAAGAGGCTTTTTAGTTCCTCTTCACTTTCTGCCACTAGGGTGGTGTCATCTGCATATCTGAGGTTATTGATAATAGAAAAGGAGTAGAAATCTTAAAAAGAGCTTCTCACGTTGACTTGATGTTCAGAACATTGACTCTGGGGAGCAGTCTCCACATTACACAGTGGGGTCTCCGCAAGCACCCTTCTCTAGAGTAAGGATGTATCATCATAGAAATCTGTTATCACAGGAGTTACATTTTCCGTAGAGACCTTGATGGCAGGCAGCAGCCCTTAGCCTAGAAGTGAATCCAGACACACATCCATGCAAAATTGTGAATACAATTAACCCCCTTCGCAAGTCTGTCATCTCCCGTTGGGTCTGCAGTCAACAGGGACACCTCTGCTCTTGGGAACCTTGAATGATGCCTGTGAAAACAAGCATTTGGTGATTGCAAAGACATGAACTTAACCATTCACAAACATTCACAAACCAGATTTCTTTCCAATAAAGACATCAGAAACAACTGCCTGCCTGCACCAAATGTGTCACGGATTAATGAGCCAACCTAAGCTTGCCAGCTGTGGTACTGCTGCCATAGGTAGGCCCCATAAATATTCGCTGATGATGATTAAACGAAGAACTGCTCCCCTGGGAAGTAGTGTTTAGACTTGATTTTGTAAGCAGTGGACAAGTCTGGTAGGAGGAGACCAAATTATCTCTAATTGACTCATCACTTTTGACCTCACAAGCTTTCCAAATGTACACCAATCCTCAGCACATTAATCAAATTTGAAACACTCATCTGTAAGAAACATTCATCAAAAGTCATTTCTTTAATGCTGCTAAATATTACATAAATTAAGTTAGGATGTTGAGATTCCTCGGTAATAATAATTTACATTCATTTGCATTCGTTAGTTTCACATTTTATAAAAATGTGTACATCTTGCCTCCTTATATTCTAACATTGTGTTCTTACCATAATTCTGTAAATAGTGTACTGGAGGTCTCTTTATTTCTTGATCATAAGATCTGCTCAAGGTCATACAAATAAGTATGAGGCATAGCTGAGACAATCAGCTAGATTTTTCTTTTTTTGTCTTAGATCTCAAGTTTATCATGTCCAAGTTAAGGATCCACAATTATTACATTAGGCAACCAGAAAGCTCTCTTAATAGAAAATATTTATATTAGTGAAAGCAAGTTGGCATATTGTTGATGTGGTTTCTCTCTAACGAGTTAAGGAATGCCTTCATTAAAATAAAACATAATAATTATCTAAGACAATGTGAACTTATTTTTTCGAGTTGGCTTCTTATGGATGGTATCTAATTACAATGGAAAAGAGAAATAAATGATGATTTCACAAAAACATATCGTGTATGGTATCAGGCAAGAGTGTTTTACATTCATAGAAAAATATCCAAGATTCTCAATCCTTGTTGAAGCCTTTATATTTGTTTCAAATTATATTTGAGGTCTCTATGAGACTTTTCTATTGCGACCATAGCTTATCAGGTAATGCAACTGAAAATTCCATTCTGTAAATTGTATTTGCTTCCTATAAGCCAGTTTCATCAAGTAGAATATGAGCTAGTTCAGGAAGCATAGAATCAGAATTCAGATATTTATGGAAACTAAATATTTTCCTCTATTTTAACTTTATGGATCTGTTCAAGCAGAACTATGACAATGATACAGGGCAAAAAAAAAAAAATCACGCTGCCATTGTATAGTGTTTCTGAAAATGCTGTTTTGTTAAAATTTTTTGTTACATAACTTAGCAACAGTTTTTTGAATATAATTTCTTGTTTTTGGCTGTGCTCGGTCTTCGCTGCTGCATGGGCTTTTCCCTAGTTGTGCTGAGCAAGGGCTTCTCGTGGCGGGGGCTTCTCTTGCTGCCGACTACGGGCCCCAGGGTGTCAGGCTTCAGTCCCTGCAGCGTGCAGGCTCAGTAGTGGCGGTTTGAGGGCTCTAGAGGGCAGACTCTGCAGTTGTGGTGCCTGGGCTGTGTCGCTCCATGACATGAGGGATCTTCCCAGATCAAGGATCAAACCCACGTCTGCTGCATTGGCAGGCAGATTCTTTACCACTGAGCCACCAGGGAAGCCCTGTTTTTTGTTTTTTGTTTTTGTTTTTGTTTTTTGTTTTCCTTTTAAGTACTAAATGAACTTAGTACGCAGTCTATTGATGCCTCCATGTCTGGCCTAATTTAGGTGAGATGGGAATTAGAGGACCAAGGCTGCTAAAACGAGTACTGAGTATAAACCATTCCTGAAGAATCATCTGAGTTTGTTTAGGAAAAAAGCAAGTTTACATGCAATAATTAGAAAATGATAAGTTACATCACATGTTCAGCCACTGTTATAAATGATGAGTTAAGAGAGAGGTGCCTTTCAAACGACAGGTCTGGAGGTAGCCCTCTAAGATGGGCAGCTTCTGATGCTGAAGACAAAGGAAGGACCATCCCGTAAAAGGCACACAGCGGATCACAATGAGATCAGTGGAGTGGCCGTGAATTAGGTCAGGCCAACCACAAGGAGAGGCCAGGTCCTCTCTGATGCGGTGAGAGGATGGCTTGGTGAGATGAACTGAAAGAATGACTCGGGTCTTAAATTGGATTTAGCTTTGAAATGTGAAAACATTTGACAAAATTTAGAATCTACATTCTATCATTGTTTTAAAATTTGATATTGATTTTTATTGGAGTGTTACTGCTTTACAATGTTATGTAAGCTTCAGATATACAACAAAGTGAGTCAGTTATACATATATCCATTCTTGTCTTAGATTCTATTCCATATAGGTCATTACAGAGTACTGAGTAGAGTTCCCTGTGCTATACAATAGGTCCTTATTAGTTATATATTTTGTATATGAAGTGAAGTGAAAGTCGCTTAGTCAGCCTGCCAGGCTCCTCTGTCCATGGAATTCTCCAGGCCAGAATACTGGAGTGGGTAGCCTTTCCCTTCTCTAGGGGATCTTCCCAACCCAGGGACCAAACCCAGGTCTCTTGCACTGCAGGAAGATTCTTTACTATCTAAGCCACCAGGGAAGTGCAAGAATATTGGAGTAGGTAGCCTATCCCTTCTCCAGCAAATCTTCCCAACCTGGGAATCAAACCAGGGTCTCCTGCATTGCAAGTGGATTCTTTACCTTCCCTGATAGCTCAGGTATCAGGGAAGCCCATTTTATATATAATAGCATGTATATGTCAATCCCAATCTTCCAATTAACTTTCCCCTGCCCCCCATTTCTTCCTTGGTAACCATAAGATTTCTACATCTGTGACTCTATTTATATTTTATAAATAGATTCATTTGTACCATTTTTAAAAAAAAATCCCACACATGAGTGATACATATATGTGTGCATGTGTTTGTCCCTCTGACTTACTTCACTCAGTATGACAATCTCTAGGTACATCCATGTTGCTGTGTATTTCTCTTTTTAAAAGTCCTTTGCCCGAGGCAACCTGTGACTCAGTCCAGAGAAAGTTATGTTTTATTACTTTACGCACAGTAGGTGTTGAGCACCTACTAAGTGGGGGCATTCCTGTAGTCCTTGTGGGTGGGTGAGACACAACAAAGAATGTCTGGTTCCTGTTCATCAGGAGGGCATGGTCTCGTGGCAGAGAGGTGTGTACGCTTTAGTTATAGTATGACTTGGTAAGTGCCATAGGTAAGAGCACTGCTGCTAAGTCGCTTCAGTCATGTCCGACTCTGTGTGACCCCATAGACAGCAGCCCACCAGGATCTCCCATCCCTGGGATCCTCCAGGCAAGAACACTGGAGTGGGTTGCCATTTCCTTCTCCAATGCATGAAAGTGAAAAGTGAAAGTGAAGTCGCTCAGTCGTGTCCGACCCTCAGTGACCCCATGGACTGCAGCCTACCAGGCTCCTCCATCCATGGGATTTTCCAGGCAACAGTACTGGTGTGGGGGTGCCACTCCCTTACCCCGGTAAGAGCACACTGGTCACAAAATGCTGAGGAGAAGTGTGTCAAGGGAAGCTTGGTTTTGTCAGCTGAGAAGATAAGGAAGGGTTCAGTGGGAGGAGGGAGGGACTGGCATATGAGAAAGCACAGAGGGATGAGGAAGCGTGCCATGTTGGGGGAGAAAGCCTGCCATATTGAGGGAAGGATACATTTCATAGTTGTGGATGGTGAAGTTTCTTGGGTGCAACAGCAGAATGTTTACAAAGTTAGCAGGGGAAAGATTATGAAGAGCCTGGTATGTCACACTGAGTTAGGGATTCATCCCATAGGCAAAGGAGACTGAGGGAAGTTGATTCAGAAGCAAATGTTCCCATTCTGAGACTGGGGGAAAACAAAGAACTCTGCTAGAGAGTAGAATGTTGGTTGGCATGGGAAAATCTGGAGGCAAGTCATTTGGACAGGATGTGTTTGAATCATTCAGCCAAGATATGAGAGCTTTGTCAAAGATACCTCAATAGAGCTGTTAAAAAATCAGTAATTAATTAAAATGACTGATTAAAAAGACATGAGCAGTGGAGGATAGGAGGGGAATACAGAGAGATATCTTCACTGACTAGGCTTAGAAACTCAAAACACCCACAGACATTATATTGGAATTTTGTCACTGGTATGGCAGCTAGCAATAGCTATTCTCCTTTGAATTATTCAAAGAGCCAAAACTTTTCATTTAAAACTAGCAATAAAAGAATTATTATACCTGCCACTAACTACCATATAGACCATTAGCATGACTCAGATATAAAGTTAATTGAAGTCAGATTCTCTCGGTATTTTAAAATAGATGAAACCTGTTAGAATGATGTAAATGTTGTTGAGGTCACATATGGAAGTTGGTATCTTTGGAAGTTTCATTATTCAGAAATGGTTTATAATTTCTAACACCTTTTAAATTATTACCCTAGCATTTACAAATGTAAAAGGTTAATTATTTCATCATTGCCTCTGACAGTATTCAGCACATTTTAGGGAAGAAACTATGTGTCTCACCATCAATCCATGAGCAGTTTTAAATTCTTATGATGACTTTGCAAATGGTTCTTTTTTGTGCAGTTTGGGATGATTATTTAGAATATTCATCCAACAAACACCCTGTAATATGAAACTCATTTATATGTATACTTCATAAAATTAGAATTTTTCTTGATAGAGGTCCAGTGTTATGGATTTATAGATTAGCTGTGATTTTATTAAAAGCAGTAGGCAAAATTATAATCATCTGAGGACCATTACTCATCCGAAAGGTGCTAACACTGTCCTACCGCTAGTATAATTATATGCTAATGGAAGATTATTAGCCACAGAAAACCCATGGTACATTATCACCACTGAAATCATGAGCAATGAAAGATATATAACAGAGATACAAATGCAGTGTTGGAAATGTAGTGGATGGCTTTTCTTTGGTAGTGATTCTTCAAAATGATGAGTGTATAAAGTAATCAGTATCCTGTGGTATCAATTTATGACAATTGTTATATTATCCATACAATTTTCTGTATAATCACAAAAGACTTAGAATCTTGTTCAAAGTTATTCCGTCAAGTTGACATTTAACTTTCAAGACATTTTTCTTGTCGTGAATCAGTAGATGTATTAAAATTCTCTAGCTAAACAGAAGCAATAGAAGCAACTGTATATATAGTTGTTGTTTTACAGCCACTAAGTTGTGTCCGACTCTTTGCAACACCACGGACTGTAACATGCCAGGCTTCCCTATCCTTTACTATCTCCTGGAGTTTGCTCAAATTCATTTCTTGAGTTGGTGATGCTATCTAACCATCTCATCCTCTGCTGTCCCCCTCTCCTTTTGCCTTCAATCTTTCCCAGCATCAAGGTCTTTTCCAATGAGTTGGCTCTTCGCATTTGGTGGCCAAAGTATTGGAGCTTTTTGTTTGTAGGTACTTTATATATGCTGAGTCACTGAAATCTTAAATCTCATTACAACATACCCATCAGTAAGATAGATAAATGGAGACTTGGAGAGATTAAGCACAGTTCATATATGTCTACTAAGCTCGGATTCCAAACCTTTGCCTCTGTGACTGCTACACAAGACTGCCTCTCAAAGTATGAGTCCTAGGGCTACCTCTTAAAATATGAATTGAAAGCTGACATCTTTTCTATTTGCATATTCAGATATCTGAGGTTTTGGAATAATTTTCAAGGATGGGTATCTGAGAAAACTGAAAAGGATAAGTGAGAAGGGAAAAGGAAGACAGCATCTTGACTGTTTGCTTCTTTCTACTCCTACAAAGTGAGTGCTACGCTCAGAGGGGGAGGAAGGATGTTCATATGAACCATATTAACATTTGAGTGACTAGATGGGGTTCTACACTGGAGCTGGGTAACTAAAGTAAAACTAAGGGAAGCTGGCATCCAGAATCAATGCAACAAAAGTTAGTTCAACTAAAAAAATATTTTCTGCCCAACAAATGCCCAACCAATTAGTCCCTGCCTGTTCATTGGAAGGACTGATGCTAAGCTGAAACTCCAATACTTTGGCCACATCAAGGGAAGAGTTGACTCGTTGGAAAAGACCTTGGTGCTGGGAGGGACTGGAGGCAGGAGGAGAAGGGGATGACTAGAGGATGAGATGGCTGGATGGCATCACTGACTTGATGGACGTGAGTCTGAGTGAACTCCGGGAGTTGGTAATGGACAGGGAGGCCTGGCGTGCTGCGATTCATGGGGTCGCAAAGAGTCGGACACGACTGAGTGACTGAACTGAACTGAACAGATCCAACTTACTTATTTTCAATTCCTTACTTAATCCTCCCCTTCTCCATGAAGTTCTTTTATCAGTCAGACTGATTTCAGTTGTAAATACAGAGACATTGACTCAAGTTGCTTTTAAACTGTAATGTTGTCTCATCTATATGGAAATCTAGAGTCAGGGCTATTCCAATGTAGTCTTCAAGGTTATAGGTCCTTGCTCTTCACTGAGGCTTTCTAGACTGTCCTTGGGACTTCCCTGGTGGTTCAGTGGTAAAGAACCTGACTGTCAATGCAGGAGACGTGGGTTTGGTCCTTGGGTTGGGAAGATCCCCTGAAGTAAGAAATGGGAACCCACTCCAGTATTCTTGCCTTGGAAGTACCATGGACAGAGGAGCCTGGTGGGCTACAGTCCGAAAGAGTTGGACACAGCTGAGTGACTAAATGACAACAAGCTCTCTTTAATCTGTGTGTGGTTCCCCATTGGTCACTAGATGGCTATTTATGGCTATGTGATTCCTTGTTGTGTGTATTAGGAGAGGGAAGGGAACTTCTCCCCAACAATGGAATATAATTCCTTCCCTTCAGTTTGATTGGATAAAATTCATTGGACCAGTTTGTGTTGCTTATATCCTCCTGTTCAAATAACTATTACTGGAGTTTGTTCAAAATCCCTTTCTGCATCTGGACAATAACACAGGAAAAAAATCGGAGTTCTATTAGAAATGAGGCAGGAAGGAAGTGATATTTTATAGATGACATGTAGTATTTACATCAGTCATCCATCTTTGACTTATGTACTGGTTTGGCCCTGGAAGAATTACTTGCATACAATAATAATTGCATATATCCACCATTTTTGAGTTTTTCCTATTTCATACAATGATGTGTTAACATTGTTTTTTTTTTTTCCTAAATGTATTATGAAATCTTTGTGTATACACTAGAAAGTGTTAGTCGCTCAGTCATGTCCAACTGTTGGCAACCCCATGGATTGTAGCCCACCAGGCTCCTCTGTCCATGGGATTCTCCAGGTGAGAATACTGGAGTGGGGAGCCAGTTCCCTTCTCCAGGAGGTCTTTACGATGCAGGGATTGAAACTGCGTCCCCTGCATTGCAGGCAGATTCTTTACCACTGAGCCCCCAGGGAAGCCCACACACTAGAAGGTGTATGATAAATATAGAAAATGTGAAGACAAATATAATTCACATTTCTCAGTGCAAATGCACGCGTAGAAGTAGCAGAACATCACTTATGCCTTTGAAGGCTGCTATGTGTCCCTTCGCTATTTGAATATCCCTGCCTCCCTTCAGAGGTAATCGCTGTCTTGAGTTTTTATCATTCCTTTGATTGTATTTATAATTTTTCTCTGTATTTAACTCATTCTAAACAATGTGGAGATTTAAAAAAACTTTATATATATATACTGTATGCATCGTTTTGCATTGATTTTTCTTTCTTTATATTCTGCTGGTTATATTCATCAATGTTGATCCATGTAGCCCCTTTCATTCCTATTCACTGATATATAGTATTTCATTGTATGATGACACCATACTTTCGTGTGTGTGTGTGTCATTGTTCTGATAAGGGACATTTGTTTTATTCTCCTGGTTTCCTTCTGTTTTACACAAAGCTTCCATAAATCTTGTATGCACTTTTTTTCTGGTACACTTGTACAAGACCTATTCTAGAATGTATAGATCCAAACGTTGAATTGCTGTAAACTGTGGAATATACATCATCATCTTTACTGATCGTTACTAAATTATCTTCCAAGTGGGTCTACTAGTCGACAATAGTGTATGTGTCCCCTTTGTTATATATTCATGTAACAATGATACTCTGAAACTTTCTCCAGTTTTACTCATGTGCATTTAAAATGATATTTCATACTGACTTTTTTGTAATTATGCATAAGAATAAGCACTTTGTTGTTTTGGGGGCATTTATGGATATATAAGGAGAAGGCAATGGCACCCCACTCCAGTACTCTTGCCTGGAAAATCCCATGGATGGAGGAGCCTGGTGGGCTGCAGTCCATGAGGTTGCGAAGGGTCAGACATGACTGAGCGACTTCACTTTCACTTTTCACTTTCATGCATTGGAGAAGGAAACGGCAACCCACTCCAGTGTTCTTGCCTGGAGAATTTCAGGGACAGCGGAGCCTGGTGGGCTGCCATCTATGGGGTCACACAAAGTTGGACACGACTGACGCGACTTAGCAGCAGCAGCAGGGATCTATAAAATGCCTATTTATTCCTTTTGTCCATTCTATCATTGTCTTAAAACTAGGCATTATGAATAATTACCCTTTTCCTGGTTAATGGGAGTACAATACTTCTCCCAGTTTTTTTCATCTTGTTCTTGAGCCTTTTAAATCCTGAATTTTAATAGCTGAAAGTTTTAAAATGATTATTCAGCTGAATTAGATTGTTTCTTCACAGTTTGTGCTTTTTATATTTTGATTAAGAAATCCTTTACTGAAACCAATGTATATAAAATTCTCTTAGGTTTTTCCCTATGTACTTTAAACCCTGCTTTTCACAGAATGCAATCCACCCAAAATTTGTTTCCATGTACAATTTAGTATACAAATTTCCTTTTTTTTCCACTATTGCCTATTAGCATTTAAAATTTTCCTCCTTTTCCCATGATCCACCATGATAGCACTAAGATGGAATAGGTTTTAATTTATGCCTGGATAATTTTAGACTCTTCTCTGTACAGTGTGGTCCTTTGTCTATTTCTGTGCTTACACCACACTGTTATAAAAAAAAGCCTCAATCTGTTGTAGGGCAAGCATCTCCCTTCATTCTATCTCAGGAGTGCTTTCATACTTTTTAAAATTTCATGACCCTTTATGTTTTCATGTACTTCTTAGAGATAGCTTGTTAAATTGCATGAAATACACCATTGGGGTTTTGTTTTCATTTGCTTTAAATTTACAGGTTATTTTAGAAAGCCTATGTTATTGTAATAGTGAATCTTCTTGTCCATGAAAATAGTGTATCTTACTGTTTCTCTGGGGATTTGGGGAAATTATGAGAAATTTAATAATTTTCTCAATAGTTTTCCTCTAGGGGTGGGTATCTTTATATCTTATCTGGCTTGGGTTCTGTTGGGATTCTTAATGTTATGTGATAGCTTGGTTTCTTCAGTCAGTTTTGAAAGATTCTGGGCAATTACCTCTTCAAGCATTGCTTCTATTCTGTTTATTGTCTGTATCACTTCTGAAACTCCATATGCATGTATATTAGAATGTTTTCCTATGTCTTACCTGTATTTTATACCCTTTTGTGTCCTTGCTAGGACAGGTCCTGGTCCCCAGATCTCTTCTCTTTGAGGCTGTCCGTGGACTGGGGTTCTTTCTATCTTGTTGCTTTACCTGTTTGAGCTGTTGCCCTTGTTGTCACTGTGGTCATGACTGAAGGCTCAGTAGTGTGCCCTCAGTCCAGTGAGTGGGAGGAGGAGACAAGCATGGAGAAATAGAACCTTACTTCTCACATCCTAGCGCCCTGAACATCCTTGCATGGCTAGACCTGGCTGCAACAGAGATATGCTTTTTATCCTGGGTGGTCATATGTCTGGCAAAATTAAGACTCTGATAAAAGAAGGGACAATGGATGTTGGAGGAAAGTTAGTAATCTCTGCCACAGCTAGTTTCCAGCGTTCCCTCCTTGCATCTAAATTAACAAGGAGGAATTAAATGTGTACATGAAAGTAGTTTTTGAAATGTCCTAGATGTACTCTAGGAGAAGGCAATGGCACCCCACTCCAGTACTCTTGCCTGGAAAATCCCATGGACGGAGAAGCCTGGTAGGCTGCAGTCCATGGGGTCATTAAGAGTCAGACACGACTGAGTGACTTCACTTTCACTTTTCACTTTCATGCATTGGAGAAGGAAATGGCAACCCACTCCAGTGTTCTTGCCTGGAGAATCCCGGGGATGGGGGAGCCTGGTGGGCTGCCGTCTATGGGGTCGCACAGAGTCGGACACGACTGAAGCGACTTAGCAGCAGCAGCAGCAGCAGATGTACTCTGGACAAGCACTACATTTATTTTAAATCGAAGTCTTATTTTGTGTTGAAATATAGTTGATTTATAGTATTTCATTGGTTTCAGGTGTGCAACATAGTGATTCAACATTTTTATAGATTATGTTTCATTTAAATTATAAAATATTGGCTATATCCCGCATCATACAATATATCCTCATAACTTATTTATTTTATACATAGCGATTTGTACCTCTTAATCCCCTGCCCCTATCACCTCCCTCCCCACCATTGGTAACTACTCATTTGTTCTCTTTAAGTCTGTTTTTCTTTTGTTATATTCATTCATTTTTTTTCATCTTTTAGATTCCACATGTAACTAATAACAAATCTAAAAATATATGGTTAATGTAAATATCTTATATTGCTTGTTAATAGTAAAAGGATGTCAACATTAGATTGCAGATATGAGGGAGGGAGAGAGAGTCCTCTTTGTGTGATGGGACTGCCTTTCTTCCCAGATGGAGTGTTCAGCTACCCTTGTTTTGGCTGACTGGGGAGGCTCACAGCTGCTCTAGGAAGGACAATGGATTAGTCCCAAACTTTATTTCTAATCTAGAGACTAAGGTTCTCCAATTCCAGGCTGTGCAGACAGCAGTACTTGAAACGGTAGAGAAGCCACTCTGGCCTTTGCATCAATTAACTATAACCACAGTGATGATGTTTTATGAGCCACTTAACAACTTAATGGATCAAAACAACCACCACTTATTCATCTCACTTGTGGTTCACAAGTGTTGGCTGGGATCAGCTGGGCGCTCTCAGGCCTCAGCAGTTCCCTGTGGGTCCAGTAGGTTCTTGGCTAAAATTTGCTCCCAGACTTGGGCCTTGGCTGGGAGAACTGAGTGACTGGGTCTGCTCCCAAGGGCCCTCACCCTCCAGCAGACTCTCCAGGCCACGTCAAGGGACTGAGCAAGAGGAGAGGGGCATGCAAGGGGCTGAAACCGACACTCTGTACTTTCTGGAACATTCTGTCAGCAGGAGAGAGTCGTTAAGACCAGTCGAGGCTTAACGTGTAGGAAGACAGACTCTACTTCTCAGCTGGAGGAGCCACAAGGCCATGTTAGAGGGATCTGGATACTGAGAGGGGTGGGGTATTGTTACCTATCTACCACTCTCATTTAGTTTAATATTTTATAATTCTAGTTAACGTGTAATACCTTGAAAAGGTTAAAAGTCATTTTCCCTTAGAATGAGTCATTTTTCTAGTCCTTTCTGGAAAGTATGAGAACTCTTGGTGAGAAGGGATATTTACTGCTTCCTTTGCATTGGTTGAAATGTCGGAATAATTAATGGGGAAACAATTGTTACCTAAGAAATAATTTACAGCCTTCCAGTTTTTGTTCTAGATCCCCTCTGGTGAGAAATATGCAGTCTAGGTTGCCAGAGAAACCAATTGCTGCTAGCCTGATCGGTGATGTATGCATATCCCTTTAAGCTAAGATAAAAGCATTACATTGTTGTGGTTAAAGCTTAGGCACTGAAATCAAAGAACCTGGATCTCAGTCCTCTCTCTGCTCCTTGTGGAAATTTATGCAGTTAAAAGATTTATAATACTGGATACATGTTTAACCTCTAAGCCCAGTTTCCTTATCAGTAAAATGAGGATTTAACTATCCCAATCTCTCAGGATTGTTTGGAACCTAAATAGAATCATGTACCTGGCATATACTGCTGCTGCTGCTAAGCTGCTTCAGTCGTGTCCGATTCTGTGCGACCCCATAGATGGCAGCCCACCAGGCTCCCCCGTCCCTGGGATTCTCCAGGCAAGAACACTGGAGTGGGTTGCCATTTCCTTCTCCAATGCAAGAAAGTGAAAAGTGAAAGTGAAGTCACTCAGTCGTGTCTGACTCTTAATGACCCCATGGACTGCAGCCTACCAGGCTCCTCCGTCCATGGGATTTTCCAGGCAAGAGTACTGGAGTGGGTTGCCATTGCCTTCTCTGTGGCATATCCTAGTAGTGTTCAATGATAATAGCTCTTTATTCTAATCACTGAGCGCCTCCCAGGTGGCGCTAGTGGTTAAGAATCTTCTTGTGCCAATGCAGGAGACACGAGAAAGCACTGGTTCGATCCCTGGGTTGGGAAGATCCCCTGGAGAAGGAAATAGTAACCCACTCCAGTATTCTTACCTGGAAAATTCCGTGGACAGAGGAACCTGGCAGGCTACAGTCCATGGGGTTGCAAAAAGTCAGACACCACTGAGCACACGCTACACATTCTTATCACTAACCTCATGCAACTCATGTAGACTAGTTTGACTTCTCTGTAAATCCAGATACATGTGAAATAAAAAAACAATTTTCATCAGAGCAAGGCAGATTGAATGCACACGTGTATTGCCACTCTCCCCTTTCTAGTAAAGGGATAGCAACAGGAAAAAGGCATTATCTTGGAAACTAAGAAGCAGATGGAGAAGTGAAGGAAATAGTTTCATGACATTGGTGTTGGCAATGATTTCTTGGATATGAACACCAAAAGCTCAGGCAACAAAAGCAAAAATAAACAAGTGGGACTACATCAAATTAAAAAGCTTCTGCATAGCAACAAACAATGAACTGAGTGAAAAGGCAGCCTACAAAATGGGAGAAAATGCTTGCAAACTACATAGCTGGTAAGGAGTTAATACCTAAGATATCTGAGGACCTCCTACAGCTCAATAGAAAAAATAAATAACCTGATTAAAAAATGTGCAAACGTGTTGAGCACACATTTTTTTCAAATAGAAAACACAAATGGATATATAAAAAGATTCTCAACATAACTAATTATGATGGAAAGCAAAGAAATATGAAATATCAACTTATATTTGTTAGGATGGCCATTATAAAAACAAAAGATAAGTGTTGGATAGATTGTGGAGAAACTGAAACCCTTGCATTCTGTTGGTAGAATGCAAAATGGTGCAGTTGCTATGAAAAACATGATGGTTCCTAAAAAAAAAAATACAACTACCATATGATCCAACAATTGTGTTTCTGAGTATTTACCCAAAAGAATTGAAAGCAGAATCTTGAAAATATATCAGCAGTCCCATATTTCCTGCAGCATTATTTACAATAACCAAGATGTAGGGTTAACCAAAATGCCCATTAATGGGTGAATGGCTAAAGAAGATATGTGTATACATTCTGCAGTATGTTATAGCATGAATGAACCTGGAGGACATCATGAGAAGTTATATAAGCCAGTCACAGAAAGACAAATCCTGCATGATTCTACCAACATGATGTTATGATTAATTTATGTCAACTTGACTGGGCTAAGGAATGCCCACATAGTTGGTAAAATACAATTTGAGTGTGTCAGTGAGGGCTGTTTTGGGAAGAGATTGTTGTTCAGTTGCTCAGTTGTATCTGACTCTTTGCAACCCCATGAACTGCAGCACGCCAGGCTTCCCTGTCCTGTACCATCTCCCGGAGCTTACTCAGAGTCATGCCTATTGAGTCAGTAATGCCATCCAGCCATCTCATCCTGTTGGCCCTGTCTTCTCCTGCCATCCCCATCTCCTCTTGCCTTCAATCTTTCCTAGCATCAGGGTCTTTTCCAATGAGTCGGCTCTTCACACCAGGTGGTCAAAGTCTTGGAGCCTCACTGATTTCCTTTGGGATCTCCTTGCAGTCCAAGGGACTCTCAAGAGTCTTCTCCAACACCACAGTTTAAAAGCACCAATTCTTCAGCACTCAGCTCTCTTTATGGTCTGAAAAAAATAACAGCTTTGACCTGACAGGCTTTTGTCAGCAAAGTAATGTCTCTGCTTTTTAATGTGCTGTCTAGGTTTGTCATAGCTTTTCTTTCAAGGAGCAAGCATCTTTTAATTTCACGGCTGAGATTAACATTTGATTTATTAAGCTGAGTTAAAGAGATCCACCTTCACCATAGTGGATGGGCATCATCCAGTCCTTTGAGGCCCTGAATAGAACAAAAAGGCAAAGGAAGTGTGAATTTACTTTCTTCCTGAGCTGGGACATCCATCTTTTCATGCTTTTGGACATCAGCACTCCTGTACTGAGGCCTTTGATATTGGACTGATTTATACTACTGGCTTTCCTGGTTTTACATATTGCAAATAGTGGTACTTCTCAAACTTCATAACTGTGTGAGTCCATTTCTATAATAAATCTATTTCTTTCTATCAGTCTATCAGTCTATCCTTTCACCTATCCATCCATCTCTCTCTCTATTTTTCTATCTATCTCTATCTCATTTCTTTATATATTTCCTGTTGGTTCCGTGCCTCTGAAGAATAGAGACACAGACTAATAGGTATGCGGTATCTAAAATAGCAGAGAAAAAGAAGGCTGAGCACTGAAAGCACCGATGCTTTCAAACTGTGGTGCTGGAGATGACTCTTGAGAGTCCCTTGGACAGCAAGGAGATCAAACCAGACCCTCCTAAAGGAAATCAATCCTGAATATTCATTGGAAGGACTGATGCTGAAGCTCCAATACTTTGGCCACTTGATGTGAAGAGCTGACTCATTGAAAAAGACTCTGATGCTGGAAAAGATTGAGGGCAGGAGGAGAAGGGGACAACAGAGGATGAGATGGTTGGATGGGATCACCAACTCAGTGAGCATGAGTTTGAGCAAGCTCTGGGAGATACTGGACAGAGAAGCCTGGTGTACGGCAGTCCATGAGGTCACAAAGAGTTGGACACAATTTAGCAACTGAAAGACAACCAGTATTCTTGCCTGGGAAATTCTATGGACAGAGAAGCCAGGCTACAGTCCATGGGGTTGCAAGAGAGTTGGACATGATGTAGCAACCGAACAACAAAAACAAACATTCTCTTTCACGTTCTATATTCTAAGCAGCAGCAGAGCCCCTCAACATTTGTTAGAGATGAACTGTCTGGAGTACATGTGAATTTCCATTTCTTTGCCTCAATGAATGATTCAGTGAGGATCATCTATGCACATAGTTCTTCACTGTTTTATTAGTTTTCCCCCTAAGTATCCAATCTTCACAGTGGACTTGCTGGCACAGTGATGGTGATCACCATCAAATCCCTTGAAACACACGGCCATACTGCATTCCAAGGTGTCTGTGCTCTTGCTAAGACCAGTAGTGTATGAGAAAACGTATGTGCCTGATCCTTGATAGCATTGCTTATTATTTTTAAAGAATATTTGACAACATGACAGGTGAAAATTCTAAAAGATATAATTGTGTTAAAATTGAGGTTTCCTGTGAGGCTGAGTATTTTACCAAACTTTTGTTTATTTCCTTTCTGTGGATTTCTAGGGCTTAGTTTATCATCACTCTGTGCTTCGGTTGGTTTATTAATAATAAGCAGCAGGCATAGTAGGAAGCTGTCAGGAATTTCACCTTCAGAGAACTATGGTTTAAAGAAATAAACAAGAAGGGCATCACGTATCTAATTCACCTATAAGACTGTGTATCTTGTACCCTCTATGAACCTATGACATGGTTATTCCCAAGCTAGGCAGTGGCCAGGCTTGTGCACTGTGGATGCCCAAACCCTGGCTTTCTGCACATAAGATTCTTTGCAAAGGACCCCAAGCTAGAACTGATTGCTAGATCATGTATGTCTACCTGGGGGGTTGGTTGCGCTGCACTTAGTCGCTCAGTCGTGTCCGACTCTTTGCGACCCCATGGACTGTAGCCCGCCAGGCTCCTCTGTCCATGGGGATTCTCCAGGCAAGAATACTGGAGTGGGGGGTTGGTTAGCTCCAGTTTATATGGGATACAAGAAGCTACCTACTTCTTTCCTCTCTAAAATGGAAATCTGCTGAGTATCCTACCTGACTCTCTATGACTATAGACTCCGCCTAGCAATGTTTTCAGCCTGTGCTGAGTTCCTTTATTCTTATGACAAGGCTAGGTTAGTTTGAAAAACTCTAAATCATGTTTTTAATGTCTTTTCTTTTAATGCTGATGGATAACCATGTGAACAAGATGCACAGAAAATTCTTGCAAGTAACACCTACATGGTATAAAATGTTCATTATGATATTCAGAATAGTGCATTTGGATACCTTTTACTACAGTGTTTTTCCTCATTCTTCATTTATGCCATGAGTGCTGAAATTGAGCCTAATAAAGGTTAAGAAGTCTGAGGAACAATCAAGAGAGCATTTTCATGTAAAAGATTATTATCATTATTTAATATTTATGTCTTCTTTTGAAAAATTACTCTGATCTGAATTCATTTCTTCACTTTTTATATTTATATTCACATTCTATTCACTTTTTATATTATATATGTCTCATGTGAAAAATGTCATTAATAAAATAATATATATTATAATCTACTATAAAATAATAGTTTTTAAAAGTAATTGTTGTTCAGTTGTTAAGTTGTGTCTGACTCTTTGTGACCCCATGGACTGCAACATGCCAGGCTTCCCTGTCCTTCACTAAGGTAATAATAAAGTAAAAAGAACAATAGTTTTATCATAATTGCAAAATTGCAATCTATACATTTAGGTCCCATCAAGCATAGGAATACAAATTGGTAGAAAATCTGTTCTAGTCTTATTGTCTTTAAAAACAAGTACATTCAAAAAGTTTTAAAACAAAAGTTAACTTTTTTTGGATGAATACTCCTTTGATAACCTAGATCTTTCCCTTCTAAATTAAGAATCATTTTTACAAATATAACAGGAACTCAAGAATATTACATATTCCGTGTGGGTGATTTCATCTTACTTTTGCTTTTTTGCATTGAAATTATTAATGAAATGTTAAGCTAATGTTTTTGCATTCAAGTTCTTGAGAAGTTTATTTTTAAATTAGCAGGTGGGAGGAACAGAGTCTGTGCGTAGCTACCCAGCTCTGCAGCAAGACAGCAGCGTGAACACAACTATCAGGGGTACTCTTTTTAAAATCTGTAGTCAGTGGAATTATTATGTAACTCAAACTGTGCAGAAAATTCCCAAATTTTATGAAAAGTCCCATGTCCAAAACACTTGCATAATACAATTTTTTTTCTTATGTCCCTTGAATTTATGTGATTTTCATCACCTATGGCATAGTCATGGGAACATAACTAAACTTCAAAGCAGAATCTCATTGCAAACCCGTCAGTGTTGGAGTTTATCTAAGTGATTTTATTACCTCTAATCAAGAGATATGAGCAGGAAAAGGGAGAAAAACTGCAAACAATGGGATAGTTATTCCTTAAGCATTTCATATCTAGAACAGAACACTGGAAACTGTAAAGTTAGGTGAAGATTTTTAAAGTTCATTCTTAGATTAAAAATTGTGTGACTGATCCATTGGGACCATCCGTGAAAATGCTGTAAACACCAGGCTTTGCAGGCTTCTTCTCCCTACACAAAACACATTAAGGGATGTAACTTATTACAACACTGTCAACTTTTATATTTCCGCAAAGGATGAGCCCATGTTTTGCTCAAAACAAAAGAAGAAAACCTTTGGGACTGAGATTCATTAAAGCAAAGAATCTTAAACAGAAAGCAGCTCTTTAATAATTTTTCATGGACTAACCTGGTTTCATGGGTCAGTATCACTTTGAGTAGGATTTGCTTCAGGACAAAGATATTGTTCTTTGTTTTGTTTTAGGAACTCTGAACGGGGCTCTTCCACTTGGAGATTATAGCCAATACATTCGTATTCAATTGGTTTTGTTCAGTTGAAGATGTTGGCACCTTTGAAATGCTGACCATCTCTGTCACTATGGAGACTGAAGTGCCTCATCCACAGTGGGTAGCTATTGGCAAAGAAGAATGCTTTCTGATAGGCAGCAAAATGGACCTCATTAGTGAAGGTCTCAGTCTGCACAAAAGATGTATATGGAATGTCACCTTCCATTCAAATGCAGTTTTTGAATAATTATACATATAAGGTGAAGTGTCTCTTATCTCTTTTTGTAGTGTTCGATTTTTTGGCTATATGTCTGCATACAAAGGGCTCTCTGGTGTCTCAGTGGTAAAGAACCCTCCTGCCAATACAGGACACGTGGGAGATATGGGTTCAATCCCTGGGTCAGGAAAATCCCCTGGAGAAGGAAGTAGCAACCAACTCCAGTATTCTTGCCTGGAGAGTCTCATGGATAGATAAGCCTGGTGAGCTACTATCCATGGGGTTGTAAAGTGTTGGACACGATTTAGTGACTAAACAGCAACAAACTGCATACAGAACTCATCTTTACCAGTGATCTTTCACATAAAGAATAATGGCACAGAGAAGGGGGTGGTATTGCCTCATAGTCACTTATACCTTAGTCAGTACGTTGACACTCACCTTGAGCAGACTGTCCTTGACAAACTGAAATGAGGTAACTGCCTGCAGTCTATCTGTCTGGTATATATTTTGAATAAATCTATTTGGTTCCTTAAGAAAGGTGTATATTTTCTATTTCTTCCTGGTTTAGTCTTGGGAGGTTGTACTTTTCTAAAGTCAGAAGGAGAGAAATAAATATTGTATATTAACACATATTTCTGGAATCTATTAAAAGGGTACAGGTGAATGTATTTGCAGGGCAGGAATAGAGATACCAGGGCTTCCCTCGTGGCTCAGATGGTAAAGAATCTGCCTGCAATGCGGGAGACCCGGGTTCAATCCCTGGGTCGGGAAGATGCCCTGGGGAAGGAAATGGCAACCCCCTCCAGTATTCTTGCCTGGAGAATTCTGTGGACCGAGTTGCCTGGTGGACTACAGTCCATGGGGTTGCAAAGAGTTGGACATGACTGAGGAACTAACACATACACACACAGTAGAAACACAACCAGAGAGAACGGACATGTAGACACAGGTAGGGGAACGGGAGGGCGGGACAAACTGGGAGAGTCCATTGACGTATATACATATACATATATACACGACCATGTGTACAGTGGAAAGCTGTTGTATAGCCCTGGAAGCTCAGCTTGGTGCTCTGAGATGACTTAGAGGGGTGAGATGGGGGTGAGGATGGGAGGTAGGCTCAAGAGAGAGGGAATATATGTACACACATAGCTTATTCACTTTGTTTTTGCAGCAGAAACTAACTCAACATTGTAAAGCAGTTATACTCCAATGATAAAAGAATTTTACACGGGTTCCCTGGCAGCTCAGTTGGTAAAGAATGTACCTGCAATGCAGGAGACCTCGGTTCGATTTCTGGGTTGGGAAGATCCCCTGGAGAAGGGATTGGCTACCTACTCCTGTATTCTTGAATTTCTCTGGTGGTTCAGATGGTAAAGCATCTTCCTGCAATGTGGGAAACCTGGGTTCGATCCCTGGGTTGGGAAAATCCCCTGGAGAAGGGACTGGCTAGCCTGTATAGTATTCTGGCCTTGAGAACCTCATGGGCAGAGGAGCCTGGCAGGCTTCAGTCCATGGGGTCGCTGAGAGTTGGACACCACTGAGCAACTTTCACATCATAGAGTTATAGCATAAAAAAGAAAGATGATGCATACCACCTATAAATTCAAAGAACTAGGTATTTACACACCTCTTTCTTAAAAAATAAAAACTTGTCTTAAAAAATAAATACTTGTCCCTCAGTTCTTGTTTTTGATATACATATGATGCATAATGCAGAAAATCGGTGGCACTGAGGCTAGAATGGGGAATGTGCAAACACGCGTGCAGTTTCTGCCCTCCCTCCATCTTTGAGGCTGCATCCCAGTTGTTTTCCTTGGTCCCTTTTACATCCTGATGGGTTTTTTCCAGGATACTTTCTCTGAGGGATCTCTCTTTTTTTTTTTTTTTCTTGTGATGATAAAGCTAATGTCATATTGCTGTCTGAGTTCCATCTATGAGAAAGCAGAGGTTTTATCTTTGTTAAGCATTTGGCATGTGGTTTGCTGATAAGTGACCCAACTCAGGAGCTTATTTAATTAGAACCCTCCATCTATAGCCAAGCATGGAAAATGCACACCTCACTCAATGTCTTTGATTCTATGCGTTTCATGGTTACTGTTCTTATACATGGATCCCCATTATTCTGTCAGAAACGCAATCACAAGAAACTTCCAAAACCCCTAAGTAGTCAGAGGCAAACCACAGACAAAAATGGAAAACAAGAATGGCTTTGTGAAGATTGGGTTCATCGTTGTTCCTTCTTCCCTCTGCCTCCGGTAATCATATATGTGCCAGGTTCGTGGAAGACTGTAGTAACGATGCTCAAGCTCCCAGTTCCTCATTTTTCCTTGTTTATTACAGCAGAGATGGGGAAGGGAAAACGGAGGAGGCAGAAGCTCCATGGGGCAAACTCTTATCTCCTTTCCAAGGCATAACTCACGACAACCATGTACCCACCTGGAAGTCACTTTAATTTCTCTGGACTCCCTTCTTCCCCAAAATGCGATCTTTCTTATGGTCCTTATCACAGGGTTTCGCATTATGGCAACCTGTAGTGCCGCTTAGAAAGCTGTTGTCTCTCAGTCCCAAATCCATGCTCCAGTTCCTGGCTTTGGGCTGCCGGCTGGGCTGCTGCTCTACAAGCCACATCCTTTCTTTGCCAGCTGCTCCCTGTTAGGCTGTCTAAATAGGGAACAATAGAGGGAGACAGGAAATCTAGAGGGGGAAGGAGAGCCTGCCCTGTGCTGTGCTTCCTGTTTTCCTGAGCTGTGAGCCGGAGACCGCAGAAAATTCTGTCCAGTGGCAGCATGGAATCCAGTTTGTAATTATCTCCATATTTCCAGAACCAGATGTATGATGTCCACATCAGAGACACCAACCAAGAAGCGCTGTCATCTCCGAGATCCAACTTCTGGTTTCACAGGCCTCCTCCTCCAAGCGCGTACATTTTAATAATTCCACGCTCTTCACTCTTTGCCACAATTCTCACCCTACTTCCTGCAACCGCTCACTCTGGGATCCTCTGGTGTCCTCTTTTTGCCTTTTCTGTTCTTACATACCTAGTGAGTAGTTCTTCATAGAATAGTTATTCCCATTAAAAGGAAACAGAAATGACATCAGTTATTTTAGGACACTGAGTGAATTACCCACGTTCATGTTTTCTCCCTGCTTATCTGTGAGCTTGTTAGCCATGCCAGATAGTAATGTAAATATACACTGCTTCTACTGCTGCTAAGCCACTTCAGTCGTGTCCAACTCTGTGCAACCCCATAGACGGCAGGCTACCAGGCTCCCCCGTCCCTGGGATTCTTCAGGCAAGAACACTGGAGTGGGTTGCCGTTTCCTTCTCCAATGCATGAAAGTGAAAAGTGAAAGTGAAGTCACTCAGTCATGTCCAACTCTTCACGACCCCATGGACTGCAGCCTACCAGGCTCCTCTGTCCATGGGATTTTCCAGGCAAGAGTACTGGAGTGGGGTGCCATTGCCTTCTCCAAAATATACACTACCGTGGATAAAGTAGACAGCTAGTGGGAAGCTGCTGTATAGCATAGGGGGCTCAGCTTGGCGCTCTGTGGTGACCTAGAGGGGTGGGATGGAGGAGTGGGGAGGAGGCTCGAAAGGAGGGGATATATGTATACATACGGCTGACTCACTTTGTCGCACAACATTGTAAAGCAATTATGAGTGAGTGAGTGAGTGAAGTCGCTCAATAATGTCCGACTCTCTGCGACCCCATGGACTGTAGCCTATCAGGCTCCTCCGTCCATGGGATTTTCCAGGCAAGAGTGCTGGAGTGGATTGCCATTTCCTTCTCTATAAATACATATGCTTGATTAAAAAGTCAATAATAATACTGTTATCATTTACTGAGCAATTACCATGTATTTTGTTCTATACTATTTTTTTGCATGCGATCTCATTTAGTATCCACAACTTTATAAAACATGTTTTAGTAACTTTATGTCACAAGTCAACAAACCAAGGCTCAGAGAGTTCAGAATGAAGGGAGTTCAGTACCTGCCTGATGCCTCAAGCAGGTTTTGAACCTGACTCCAAAGTCTAACCTTTAAGGCACTCTATTAATTTGTCTACATCATGTTTGTACCCTAATTCTTTCTTCCCTGTTCCTATTAAATAACTTATTAAAGTAGCTGGGCTTATGTTCATCCAAGAAAATAAGAGCTTTCACCTCCTTTTACTGAATTAAATGTGTGCTCTAGAGGATATTTATGTTAAACCAGTCAGGAGAATGTCATGCAAGATCCGCCACTAACCCATTCATCTTTTTGGCCTTCAGTTGAGGTATAGGCTATAGAGTCTTTAAGGTCTCTGTAGATGTGTTATTTTATTTTTCTGTTAACCTAAGAGTGAAAAGAGGAGGAATTCTGTCATTTTGTCAACACAGACAAAAAATTGGAAAGAATGTCATTTTAAATGATGTATTAGAAAAGAACCCATGAAACATTTCCATGGCCAAAATGAAACATCCGCATTCCACAGGTTTTCTGTTTTCAGCACCAGTGTTGCCCAGGTTTTAACGTGCACCCAGATAACCCAAGGATCTCGTGAGACTGAAGGTTCTGATTCAGAAGTTCTGGGGCATGGGCTAAAAGTCCGCCTTCCCACAGAGCTCCACACCAGGATCACTCCAGCAGTAATAATCACAGCACCATCTATTGGGCACTTACTAGGTGCTAAGCATATTCTCTCTAATCTTCATGAGAATCTTATGAAGTTATTATTATTATTATTCCAAGTCTTCAGATAAGGAAACTTGAGTCTGGGAACAAATTCAATAACTTACTGGTGGCCTTAAGCTAGAAAGTGGAAGGACTGAAATTCAAAGCCTTGTCTTCTGACTCCATATCCTTTTGGTGTTTACTCATTAACAGTGTGTTACAACCAGCCATGGAGAAGGGAATGGCAACCCACTCCAGTGTTCTTGCCTGGAGAATCCCTTGAACAGAGGTCTGTTGAGCTATAGTCCATGGGATTGCAAAGAATCAGGCACAACTGAGCAGCTAACACACACAACCAGCAAAGCCGTTAAAAGTAGGACATGAAGTGTGTGTCAGTAAGATTAGTACCTTAAGGTGTCAGAGTGGTGACTTCTGTTAAATGCTTCGATACTTGGAAGTTAATCTGTTTTAGAGCGATTTGTCAACATATTATTTCAATTTTGAACTCTTGCTTATACCTTGCTGCAAATATCACAACTATTTCAGAAGTGTTATATAGTTCAGGTATTATAATTGAGCAGTTCATTAGAACAAAAACTGTGATGGAGATAAGGGAGTTATGTATTTCTCTGTCAAACTTAAGTAAAAAGAAATGCAGGAGGGAATTGAATGTGAGCATTAGGTTGCAGTGCTAACTAAAGTGTGAATCCATATTAGCACCAGTGACTTTAAAATGGCTTCATCATTCAGGGGCGCACAGATTGAAGCCAGATTAAGGAGAAAAAAATTATTTTACCAGCAGCCCCCAAAGATTTCACCTATAGATGTAGATAATGAGCATTACCATGGATACAGGATAATTATATCACCTGAATAGAATCTAAAGGAATTGGAAAACAAGAGACAAAGAAATAAGCTTAATTATTCATTTTTTGGAAAAATCTCTGCAGACAACTTAACAGTAAAGTGGGGTGGCTAAGGAACACATATATTTCATGCGCATATGTCATAGTAATGTCTAATTAGGCACAGTGTGCCAGTATCAGTTATAGGATGATTCTGGAAGAAGGAAGGCTGAATAGAGAGTAGCTGGCAACTTGGTGGTCCTCTTGCCATGTTGAGTGTGCTGAGTGTTGCAAGGCACTGATTGGTTGTTTTCTTTTTCTTTTTGCATGAAAATTAGATTGTAATTGACTTAATTTTTTCCCCAATAACCTCCTGGTTATAAATGAGGATGCTGAAGCCAGGGCAGCAGGTTAAGCCCTTAAAGATGGAAAGAAAGAGGAAAAATAACCTGACTTGGTAATTCTGACTCAGGGTGACTGATCCTCTGTATTCTCTTAGCTCAAGTGTAAGAACCCACATTCCCAGAAGTGTAGAGTGGTGTAAACAGTGGGGTCAATGGATACTCATAGCTCTACTCATCAACACACCTAACTTCAGATCTCTCCAAAAAATCAGTAAGATCCCCTGGAGATGAAAATGGCAAATCTCTCTACAATGTTGCCTGAAATTCCACCAGGAAATCATGTTAGCTTAATGAGTAGTTGTCCTTGAAAAACAAGGTTATCAGAAGAAGCTGTAGTATTCTCACTATTGTTCTGGATGGAATTAAATTGTAGTCTCTAACCTGGCTAAAAGAAATGAAACTCTCGTAGGAGTGAAGACAGTATGGAGGTAGAATTCTGATATGGTCCCTGAGATTCCCTGATCCCATGGTGTACACACCCCACTTAGTCCCCAGGACTATGAATACAGTTTATTTTACTCGTGGGATTAGGTTCCACTCCATGACACAGTGGATCTTAAGGAGATCATTCAAGAAGGTCTGACCTAATCTCAGAGGTCCCTTAAATCTGGGTTCAGAGGTCAGAGGTAGAAGAAATCACAGATGGAAAGCCCAAGAAGGATTTGATGGATCCTTGTTGGCCTGAAGGTGGAGGGGCCATGTTTTGAGGATGCAGTTCATCTCCAGGAGCTGAGATTGGCTCCTGAATGATAGGTACCCAGGCAGTGGTGACCTTAGTCCTGTAACCACAAGGATCTGAATTCTCCCAATGATAGGGGTACACTTGGAAGTGGAGCCTTCTGAGAACCTTCAGACAAGCATTCAGCCAGGCTGACACCTTGATTTTGGCCTCATGATCCCTGAGTAGGGAACCCAGCCATGTTGTGCTGGACTTCTTTATTTTTAAAATTATTTCTAACATGATTTACTGACTCATTTTCCATTTTAATACATTCTTGTTATGATTTTAGCTTTCTTTTTTTTTTCCATGACAGTTATACATGTGGCAGCATTTATTTTCAGTTTATTAAGTATATGTAGTAAGGTATGTTGGATAGAGAAATGCTACAATATTTACAAAGTTTAATATATTCAGCTCTTTGTATTTTTTAGGCGATAGTTACTGTTACAATTACCATTTTTAAAATTTATTTATTTCTAACTGGAGGGCAGCTGCTTTACAATGTTGTGTTGGTTTCTGCCATACATAACATGAAGCAGCCATAAGTATACACGTGTCCCCTTGTGCTGGACTTCTGACCTACAGAACTGTGAACCAAAAAAGCTGGCCTGTCCTAAGGCACTCAGTGTGTGGTAATTTGTTACATAGCATATACAAGAGTATGAAAGAGGGAGGGGCCGTAGGGACCTTTGAGTTGCAGACTGGGAAAGGACAGGTGGTTGAGCTGGTGAGCAGGGGAGGCTGGAGGAGAGACGTGCAGGTCTGGTGGTGGAGGCAAGGGTCCCCAGGTAGGCAGTAAGTCCAGGAAGGTAGGTGCATACTAAATCACTTCAGTCGTGTCCAACTGTTTTGCAATCCCATGGACTGTAGCCTGCCAGGCTCCTCTGTCCATGGGATTCTCCAGGCAAGAATACTGGAGTGGATTGCCATGCCCACCTCCAGGGGATCTTCCTGACCCGGGATTGAACCCATGTCTCTAATGTCTCCTGCATTGTCAGGCAAGTTCTTAAGGGCTCAAAACGTACAAGTTCCTTTGGATCTCTCCCTTTTTTGGAATTAGAGTCACAGTTTGGGTTTTAGTTTGGATCTACCATTATTCATTCAGTGAACCTAGAGTATCACTGTATCTGTCTAGTCCTCAGGTTTTTAATTTGTAAAATAAACAGATGAACTAATAAGGATCTCTTAAGTCCTTTTCAGCAAGAACATGCTTTAGTCAGAGACTATCATCATTGCCCTAAAGCTGACCTTCCTGCCTCTAATCTCATTCAATTTATCCTATAGAGCTGATCACATCACCCTCTTATCGAAAAGCTTAAAGGTTTAAACTCTTTAGGAGACCATCCCAAATCCTTTGTGAAATGACATCTAGTGGAACCTTAGTATCACAGACCACCTCTAAGCACTCCAAGTTCTAGACCATCTGAACATTCCCCTTGTCTCAAATGTGATTCCAGGCTTCCTTCTTTCCTGCTTTGCTCATAGTTCTTTGGGGATGAATTATTTTTTTGTTTGAGTATGGTAATCAAGCTCAGCTAATTCATTAACATGCAGATTAGGTTATTTTTTGTGCTACTATCTTAGAGATTCCCCAGTTGTCTTAATTCACAGGAATTTTGTTTGGATTAATGTCAATTTAGTTTCAATTGTGGGTTTCCCAGGTGGCACAGTGGTAAAGAATTCTCCTGCCAATGCGGGAGACATGGGTTCAGTCCCTAGGTGGGGAAGATCCCCTGAAGTAGGAAATGACAACCTGCTCCAGTAGTCTTACTTGGAAAATTCCATGGACAGAGGAGCCTGGTGGGCTACATTCTACGGGCTTCAAAAGAGTCAGCCATGACTGAGCGACTGAGCAAGCGCAGTTTCAGTTGTATGCAAAATCTTCTTATACTTTTTATCAGATTTTAAAATGAAAGTTTTGCTGGTATTAGGGAATTTTTTGGCAGGGTCCAGTGGTTAGGACTCTGTGCTTTCATTGCCAGGGGCGCAGGTACAATTCCTAGTTGGGGAACTAAGATCCCCTGCAGCACGGCCAAAAAAAAAAAAAAAAAGGATGCCGTTTAAATGATACCTTTTCCAAGAAGCAGTTTCTCATCTCTCAAACTGGAAATAATTGCCGCCTTTTCTGAACCATAGATGTAATGATTCTCCAAATCATCTGACTTGGTTCATAACCTTTTTGTGTAGCATTCATCTTCTATATGTATTTAATAGTAAGTACGTGTATGTGTTTATATATAATGCATGTTGGTTTAGTCACGAAGTTGTGCCCGACTCTTGCGACCCCATGGACTATAGCCTGCCAGGTTCCTCTGTCCATGGGATTCTCCAGGCGAGAATACTGGAGTGGTTTGCCATTTTCTTCTCCAGGGGATCTTCCCAACCCAGGAACTGAATCTGGATATCCTGCATTGCAGGCAGATTCTTTAACAACTGAGTTATAAGAGAAGCCCCCCATATATATTTCATAGGTATATATTTATATCTGATCATCTCTATTGTTCATAAATTACTCAAGGACTGGAAACTTATCTACCTGATCTCTATCTTTTCAGAAAGTGAGGAGGAAGTAAAGAGACCCTTGATGAAAGTGAAAGAGGAGAGTGAAAAAGCTGGCTTAAAACTCAACATTCAAAAATCTAATATCATGGCATCCAGTCCCATCACTCCATGGCAAATAGATGGAGAAACAACGGAAACAGTGACAAACTTTATTTTCTTGGGCTCCAAAATCACTGCAAATGGTAACTGCAGCCATGAAATTAAAAGACACTTGCTCCTTGGAAGAAAAGCTATGACCAACCTAGACAGCCTGTGCTATGTTGCCTCTCGTCTGATATTCTACCTGTTATAGTGAACTTGAAGGGCCTTTTGTGAAAGAAATTTTTCCCAAATGGCTTGGGTTTCTCTTCTCTTAAAAAAATAAAATCACATATATGTATACATGTATACATGTATATATGTATGCTGCTGCTGCTGCTGCTAAGTCGCTTCAGTCGTACATATATGTTAATATGGGCTTCCTGGGTGGCTCAGACCAGGGAAGAATCTGCCAGCAATGCAGGAGACTTAGTTTTGATCCCTGGGTCTGGAAGATCCCCTGGAGAAGGGAATGGCTCCCCACTCCAGAAATCTTGCCTGGAGAATTCCATGGACAGAGGAGCCTGGTGGGCTACAATCCTTGGGGTCATGAAGAGTCACACATGACTGAGTGACTAACACTTTCACTTCACTTTCATATATTAATATATATGTATTATTTGAAATTCATTTTCTAGATTTTTAAAAGATATTTTAGATGACAGAAATCTTAGCCTTATTACTATTATTCAAAGACAGACTATTTATTCTACATTTATCCATCCTTCTGTCCCCCCTTAACTAGCAGGGCCCAGAATCCCAGAACCATTGTATCACACAGATCATTGTAATGGACATTTTAGTTGTCTCTTTGTCTCCACCACTGCACAGTCTTATTTTTAATTTTTAAAACATTTTGCCCATGTCATCTGGCATGTGGGATCTTAGTTCCCTGATCAGGGACCAAATTTGTACCCCTTGCATTGAGATCATGGAGTCTTAGCCACTGGACCACCAGAAAATTCCCTCTACCACTGCATACTTGCATGCAGAATTTCTCATTTTGCTCACAGGGTGAGGCTTCTTCCCACTCGACCATTTCTTTTTGCTTTTTCTGTTTTTTTTTTTTTTTCCTAGTTCCCTCTGTAGCTTGCCAGAGAGTTAACACTGGTGTGATATTTTTTTTTTTTTCAGTGTAACTTGTTCAGTGAGAGACTTTATTTTGGGGGCTTCAAAATCACTGTAGATGGTGACTGCAGCCATGAAATTAAAAGACACTTGCTCCTTGGAAGAAAAGCTATGACCAACCTAGACAGCATATTAAAAAGCAGAGACATTACTTTGCTGACAAAGGTCCATCTAGTCAAAGCTATGGTTTTTCTGGTAGTAATGTATGGATGTGAGAGCTGGACTCTAAAGAAAGCTGAGCACTGAATAATTGATGCTTTTGAACTGTGATGTTGGAGTAGACTCTTGAGAGTCCCTTGGACTGCAAGGAGATCCAACCAGTACATCCTAAAGAAAATCCGTCCCGAATATTCATTGGAAGGACTGATGCTGAAGCTGAAATTCCAATAATTTGGCCACCTCATGCGAAGAACTGACTCCTTGGAAAAGACCCTGATGCTGGGCAAGACTGAAGGCAAGAGGAGAAGGGGATGACAGAGGATGAAATGGTTGGATGGTATAAATGATTCAATGGACATGAGCTTGAGCAAGCTCCAGGAGTTGGTGATGGACAGGGAAGCCTGGTGTGCTGCAGTCCATGGGATCGCAAAGAGTTGGACATGACTGAGCGACTGAAGCGAACTGAACTGAGCTTGTTCACAATTATAAGTCTACCTTGTTGTCAGGGGTCAGCTGGAGTCATTCAGTAAGTGCTTGTTGGACATTCTGTAAGAATGATAAGATATTGAGAAAACATCAGAGAGAAACAAAAATGCTCAGTTTTCAGGAGATCCAGTCCATGCATCCGTAACTTCTCTGTGTGATACACCAATAAACAGCTTGAAAGCTGGCAACACAGCTGGCTGGAGTGGGTGCCAAGGAAACAGATGGTGGTGATGCAGGAAGAACGCTCTCCATTGCTTGGCATTAGACTCTTTTGATATGTACCAAAAATGGAGATAGAATTGACAGGCACCAGGGTGACTAAAGTAGGCTGTATTGCCACCACTAGTCAGCTGGAATATTTTAAACACACATCAGTGATGAACTCTTTGGACTTACTTGACTTTCTCCCACATTCTCAAAGGACTTTTCTAGAAAAATACTGCCTTACTGATGGATGGAGAAATTGAGGTCTCAAAGTCAGTATTACTGAAGATGACCTCCCTGGTAGTTCAGACGGTAAAGAATCTGCCTGCAATGCAGGAGACCTGGGTTCAGTCCCTCAGTTGAGAAGATCCCCTGGAGAAGGGAACCAGCTACCCACTCCAGCATTCTTGCCTGGAGAATTCCATGGACAGAGGATCCTGGTGGGCTATAGTCCATGGGGTCACAAAGAGTCAGACATGACTGAGTGACTGACACACACACATACATACATATAGCTTAAATATTGAAGCATTTCTAAGATCAGGCCTCTAGAAGATGAGCTTTTGGTGTCCTTCCTTTTTAAAACTTTCTTGAAGACAGTCACATGAGCAGGCTGTTGCAATAATGTGGTATATTCCCTCTGTACTTGGTATCAATTCTGTTTTTTTCTTTTAAGAGAGAAACTGTACAGAAGAGTAAAGAGTAGACCTAACAGATGAGAGAGAGGCTTGTTCTTTAGGGTTTAACAGTCTGCCAAACTGTTTCAATGCATCTGAGCCAATCAGCTATCTCCTCAACTGGCTGAGTTGCAGAGGAAGCAGGTGCCATTACAAGGAGAGTCCATAGTGCAATACCTGCTCGCAGCACCTGAGTTTTCTGCACCTCAGCACACCTCCTGCGTGGGATGCCGTGTGTGTATAAAATTGATCTTTGAGCCTTATGACTGGAGAACTGAGGGCAAAATGCACTTTCATTTTGCTTGCTTTTGTCTCTTACGGTTCATAATCTGTCATCCCTCTATAATGATCATGAAAATAGCAGGGCTAAATTATTCCCAGTAATTCTGGAGCAGTTTTAAGGAAGGCAGGAAGAATAGTGGGTGTGCTTATTTTTAATTTTGTATGTAATTTTTAAAAGCTACTTTCCATTTACAGTTATTACAAAATATTGGCTATGCTCCCCGTGTTGTGCAGTGTGTCCTTGAGCCCATCTTACACCTAATAGTTTGTACCTCCTACCCCCTCACCTCTACATTGCCCCTCCCCCTCACTGGCGACCACTGGTTTGTTCTCTAGATCTGTGAGTCTGCTTCTTTTTTTTTTTTAATTCACTAGTTTGTTGTACTTTTTAGATTTCACATATAAGTGGTATAACAGAGTATTTGTCTTTCTCTGTCTTATTTCACTTAGCGTAATGCCCTCCAAGTCCATCCTTGTTGCTACAGATGGCAAAATTCCATTATTTGTTATGGCCAAATAGTATTCCATTGTGACCATATATACTACAGCCTCTTTATCCATTCATCCATTGATGGACGCATGGCTTGCATTCATGGCTGGCAATTGTAAATAATGCTACTATGGACTTGGGGTGCACGTATCTTTTAAAATTACTGTTTTTTATTTTTGTCAGATATGTACCCAGGAGTGGAATTGCTGGGTCCTGGGGTAGTTTCGTTTTTAGTTTTTTGAGAAACCTCCACTCTGTTTCCCACGGAGGCTGAAGCAGCTTACATTCCTATCCATGGTATCCAAGGGTTCCCTCTTCTCTACTGCCTTTCCGGCATTTACTGTAGAATGGGTATGCTTGTTTTTCACTGTTATCTCTTTTCACTGTTATCATCTTCTCTTCTCTGTGATGCTGAGGTTGGGCCTCTGTGAATCCTGTTTCCCAGACTTCCTTTCTGGTTGACTCACATCTTGGCCAACAGAGGGGAAATTGGAAGATGGCAGAAATAGAGAATGGGTTTCCCTCCTGGTTTTTCTGGTGGCTTTTGGCATCACTCCAACAGTACCAGTTGACTCTGGCAGCCATTTGGTTTTGACACCATCAGTAACAGCCTCACTCATTCCACTGAGAGGTGCTGGTACAACTTCTGACAATCTCATCTATGGTAAGCATGGAGCCTGTTCTCTGGGCTCCAAGGTTCATGACACCTCACTTGCTGCTTGTTATCCCAGCCATCTTTAACATCATGGAACCAGTTATTGTTCAGTCGCTAAGTCATGTCTGACTCTCTGACCCCATGGACTGCACCACGCCAGGCTTCCCTGTCCTTCACCATCTCCTGGATTTTTCTCAAACTCATGTCCATTGACTTGATGATGCCATCCAATCATTTCATCCTCTGTCACCTCCTTTTCCTCCTGCCTTCAACCTTTCCCAGCATCAGGGTCTTTTCCAATGAGCTGGCTCTTCACATCAGGTGGCCAAAGTATTGGGACTTCAGCATCAGTCTTTCCACTGAGTATTCAGTGTCGATTTCCTTTAGGATAGACTGGTTTCTCCTCTTTTAAGTTGAAGGAACTCTCAAGCGTCTTCTCCAACAACACAATTCAAAAGCATCAATTCTATAGTACTCAGCCTTCTTTATGGTCCAACCCTCACATCCGTACATGACTACTGGAAAAACTATAGCTTTGACTATATGAACATTTGTCAGCAAAATAATGTCTCTGCTTTTTTATACACTGTCTACATTTATCATATCTTCCCTTCTAAGGAGCAAACGTTCTTTAATTTCATGGGTGCAGTCACCATCCACAGTGATTTTGGAGCCCGAGAAAATAAAGTCTGTTACTGCTTCCATTTTTTCCCCTTCTATTTGCCATGGACCCCACACTGTGTATGAAAGAGCCACATCCCTGCAGGAATCCTGACTGTGAGAGTGAAAAAAGGGCAAGTTGATTTAGAGTGGGATTTCACAGGGATGTCTGTCAGGCTGATTTTGGCTCACCATGAGCGGGGCTTGACTTTCCAACTGTGCTGTAGCAAAAATAATTAGAGACGCTTTGCCTATGAGACTGGCAAAGCCTTAAAATATTGGTAATCACCACAGTGCAGAGATTAACAAACACCCACTGCTGGGGTTTACATGGTGGAGCCTTCTTGAAGGGGAATCCGTCAAACTATGTTCAATCCCCATCTTATTTTATAAAAGGGGACAGGAAATAAACATGATATGAATATATTGTATGTCAGGAATATTAGTGACAAGAACTCATAAGAAAGACAAGTGGGGATGGACCTAGAGATTGTCCTACGAAGTGAAGTCAGAAAGAGAAAAATATTGCATGTTAATGTATGTATATTGAATCTAGAAAAATGGTTTATATGATCTTATTTGCAAAGCATCGTTGACTCAATGGACATGAGTTTGGGCAAACTCCATGAAACAGGCAAGCTTTGCATGCTGCAGTCTATGGGGTCCAAAGAGTCGGACACAACCGAGCAACTGAACAATAGCAAATTTTCAAAGCAGAAATAGAGACAGACTAAGAGAACAAAGGTGTGGTTACCAAGGGGGAAGGTGGGGAGTGGGATGAATTAGGAGATTTGGGATTGGCATCTGTACATTATTGATAGTATGTATAAAATAGATAACTAATGAGAACCTACTGTTTAATACAGAGATCTTTACTCAGTCCTCTGCCATGACCTAAAAGAAAGAAAGTAAAAGTGAAGTCGCTCAGTCATGTCCGACTCTTTGCAACCCCATGGACTATATATAGCCTACCAGGCTCCTCCGTCCATGGGACTTTCCAGGCAACAGTACTGGAGTGGGTTGCCATTTCCTTCTCCAGGGGATCTTCCCAACCCAGGGATCGAACCGAGGTCTCCCTCATTGCAGGCAGATGCTTTACCCTCCGAGCCACCAGGGAATACACAGGAAGTCCGCATATAGCTGATTCACTTTGCTATACAGCAGGAACTAACACAACATCGTAAAGCAACTATACTCCCATGAAAGTAACTTTTGAAAAGTGTGGAGATGGCCATGCAATGTGGAGGTTGCCATTTTAGGTGGGGTGGGCGAGCACGGCCGTTCTGGAGCAGCTGCTTTTGAGCGGAGGTGAATAGCAGGCCAGGCAGGATTCTGGGGGAGGAATATTCCAAGGAGAGAAGAGGGCAGGAGTTCTGGGGAGGAAAGGGAGGACTTTCCTCAAGGAAGTTCAGGCAGTGAGGGAGAACAGGAGGAGGTGACGTCATAGAGGTGTCAGCGGCCAGGCTGTGTGGGGAATCATTGACAAGGATGAGAAAATTCTACTTTTTTCTGAGTGATGTCAGAAGACACTGAACCATTTTTTTTTTTTAAGCAAAGAAGAGCCATGATCTCACATATGTTTCCTATTAAAATCTTAAAGATATATTCAGTCTTTGACCTAAAAACTTCACTTTCAAACATTTGCTTTAACAAAATTATCAGAAAAAAAATGTCTAAGGATGTATGTATCTACATGACTGTTCACTAAGAGCTGCTCACCTTTTAGAGTCCTTACTGGACAGCAGATATTATTCCAATCACTTTACATATATGAATTCATTTTGCCAGCATAGCTTTTCCACAAGAGAGATATGGTCTCTCTTTCATAGGTGGGGAAACTGAGGCATAGATCAATGAAGTGTCTCGCCCAAGACACTGAATGGCAGAGACTGGATTTTAATCCAGGAAGGCCGGCTCCAGAGTCCACACTTTGAATCATTTGGCTGCAGATGAAAATGGCTTCCCTAGTGGCTCAGTGGTAAAGAACCCACCTGCGACTTCACTTTTACTTTTCACTTTAATGCACTGGAGAAAGAAATGGCAACCCACTCCAGTGTTCTTGCCTGGAGAATCCCAGGGACAGAGGAGCCTGGTAGGAGGCCGTCATGGGGTCACACAGAGTTGGACACGACTGAAACGACTTAGCAGCAGCAGCAGCAGCCAATGCAGGTAGACCTGAGAGACACAGGTGTGATCCCTGGGTTGGGAAGACCCCTGGAGAAGGAAATGGAAACCCACTCCAGTATTCTTGCCTAGGAAATTCCGTGGACAGAGGAGCCTGGTGGGCTACAGTCCACAGGTTTGCAGAAGGGTTGGACATGACTGAGCATGACATGCATGCTTCTTATAAATGAAAATAGGTTCACATTATAATACCCAGTGAAAAAAGGCAGGTTCTCCAACTGTGTAATTCTTTTGTATATATATATATATATATATATATATATATATACAAATCTTTAGAATTACATATATGTGTAACAAAATGAGGATTCTGAGTATTTCTTTTTTTATTCCCCAAGATTCCCTTTTCCACTAGGGAACATGCCCTGGGCTTCCCACCCCCCACTTTACCTTGCAGCTCTAAGCAAGGCTGTGGGGAGGCGCTGCAAACAGAATGCCCCACTGGTACTCTTGATCCACTATCCCAGTGGTGGGTCTATGGCCCTGCCCCTGCCCTTGTCCTCCAGGACTTTTTATCACTCTGCTTTCCCAGCCTGAGCTGATTCACCCAGGGAAGAGCATGTGGCTGTACCGGGTGATCAAACTCTCTCTCCCAGAAACTGAAAGCCAGCCCGCAGCCCAGCAGTCACTGGAATTGAGTCACATCCACAGTGGCCCCTGGAGATTCCAAATTCTCTGCCGGGTGTTCTGTGCGGATTCCCACTTCCCTGAAGCCTGGCAACTCGGCGTTTCCTTTGATTCTCTGAGTGATGCCAGCACCCATCTACTAGGTCCGGGGTTTTGTTTGTATCAGTGAGGATTGTGGTTGCTGCTACAAACAGAAGACCTTTATCTGATATTGTCTAGAGGGAAGCATAGCAAAATGCTAACAGTGGGTGAGGGAATTTTGCATGACTTTGCCTTTACAAATGCCAAATACTCAAATGTGAGGTTAAAAATGCTTCAGTTGATTTTACTGCCTGTTTATTAAAAGTGTGGCATAAAGTTCCCTGCGGTCCACTCATAGCCAACGGCACCTAGAGCACCCATGGGCCAGGCCTAAGTACAGAGACTAGGGTAGATTGCATGAAAAGATACTGATGGTGATGACATTCAAGTCACAGAAACATCTGACAGTGAGAGGAAAACTTGGAAAGTTTCAGACCAGAAGGTAGAACAGACAGTGGAGGCCAGAAGTGGGTGTAGGAAGGGGACTCATGACAAACCATATTTCAAAATCCCGGTGTTCCCATTTGCGCTATGACTGCTGTAATAAGCTCTCATGGGACTTTGTGATTTTCTCACCTAAAATACATCATAAAACCGATTAGCTTTCATGATTTCTGTTGTGGGTAACACGGTGTACGTTACTCATGTTGGAACAACATTTTTCTCCAGGACGCCCAGATTCTAAAGGGTTTGCATATCAACAAAATAGGCAGACCTCTAATGTAAATGGGTTACGAATAAAAGAAATGTTAGCTTGTGGAAATCACTGAGCAAAAAAATGTATTTCAGTCATTCCTAAGCAATGGCCTATCACGGTTTACTGCTTGTAACTAACTAATTAGTCCTTCAGCAAAATCCTAAAATCCATTCATTGCCTTCATTTCCACTAAGTTGCCCCAGCTTTCATGAATCAGTTCCACATGGAGTGAATGCTCACTCCATGTCAGGCGTGGCCCTAGGGAGAGGGGACGCAGACTGTGAAACACTTGGTTTCCACCCCAGAAGCAGCCCAATGGGGCAGGAAGGACATGGCGGGAAACCTTCAATGCATGCCCTAAATTTAAAAAAAAATAATAATTATTTATCTGTTTTCGGCTGTGTGGGTTGTTTGGCTGCACAGGCTTTTCTCCAGTTGCGGCGAGCGGGGGTGACTCTCTAGTTGCAGTGTGTGGACTTCTCACTGCGGCGGCTTCTCTTGCTGCAAAGCACAGGCTCTAGGGTGAGTGGGTTTCAGTAGTTGCAGCTCCTGGGCTCTAGAGCACAGGTTCAGTATTTGTGGGGCATGGGTTTAGTTGTTCTGGGGTATGTGGGATCTTCCCAGATCAGGGGTGGAACCCACGTCTTCTGCATTGGCAGGTGGATTCTTTACCCCTGCGCCACCAGGGAAGCCCATGCCTTAAAATTTGAACACCCAAACGTAGGACACTGTAACAGTCACAATTCTATCTATTGATTTTTAAAATTTTTATTGAACTATAGTTGATTTACAAGGCTGCACTGGTTTCAGTACATGGCAAAGTGAATCAGTTATACATATATATATACATACTTACTTTTTTTCATTCTCTTCCATTACAGATTATTACAAGATACTGAGTATGGTTCCCTGTGCTATACAATAGGTCCTTATTGGTTATCTATTTTGCATATAGTAGGGTGTATATCTCAATCTCAAACCCCTAATTTATCCCTCTTCCTTTTTCGTATGACGCTGGGACCCTGTACCTAACACTCCACACATTCGCAATGATCTTTTGTAGTGATGTTGTTATTGCCTTCCTCATTTTACTAATGAGGAAATTTGGCTCAGAGAGTAAAGTAACTGGCCCAAGATTATAACATTCAGACATGGTTGACTCAGCCTTATACACATGCACAGTGTGTACACACGCACGCACACACACACACACACACGCACACATACACACACGGAGGATGTCTTAGAACTCTAGAACTGTGGCTTTAACCACTGCTTGTAATTCTTCCCAATGTACAGCTTGTTAGAGGACATGAAGTCAGTCTGAAGGTGTGGGAAGTCAGGATCTTCTATGGACTGAGTATTTGTGTCCCCCACAAATTCCTGTGTTGAAGTTCTAACCCCCAGTGGGGTGGTATTTGGAGATGAGACCTTTGGGAGGCAGTTAGGTGGAGATGACATCATGAAGGTGTGGCTGTCATGATGGAGTCACGTCCTTTTAGGAGAACCATCATACGGCTCACTGCGTCTACATGGTGGTTTAGTCGCTAAGCTGTGTCCAACTCTTTGCAATCCCCCACCCCATGGACTGCAGCCTGCCAGGATCCTCTGTCCATGGGATTCTCCAGGCAAGAATACTGGAGTGGGTTGCCATTTCCTTCTCCAGGGGATCTTTTCCAGCCAGGAAGGACATGGTAAGAAGGTGGCCCCCTGGCAAGTTTCTCACCAGAACCTGACCATTCTGGCCTCTCGGTTGAGGACTTCTAGCCTCTGGAACCTTGCTCAGTTGCCGAGTCTTAGTATTTTGTTATGGCAGCCTGAGCAGAGTAAAGTAGGATCACTTCCTGGGCAGAGATGCTAGAGCACAGATGTTCCCCCCGGGCCTGGAGCCCTTACCTGCAGAACTGCCTGCTCTCAAGGATGCACAGGTTTATCAGGGAGTGTCCTTGCTATCATCATGAATAGGGGAGGCTGGGAAGCAGAACTAGGCAAAGGAAGAGGCTAGGCTGAGATGTGGTTGCACCAAAGGTGTCAGTTGATCCTCTGCAGAGCTGTCAATGAGGTGAGGGAGGGAGGGGTTCTTTACACCCTGAAATGGGCCAGTCCTTGGCAGCTGCCCATGGGAAGGTCCATGACCTTGATGGAGGTAGCTCCTATGGGCCAATCCTGGAGGGATATCATCTTGAGTGCTGCGTATATCCCAATGTCAGTCCTAGAGCAGGTTTCGGATGGTTGTATCAAGATGGCCAAAAGCTGGAGGAATAAGGCTTGTATCTTAGAGGGGGATCTGGGTGGGATGTTCCTATGTCTTCAGATCCAAATATAACCTCAAATGGTTATCTGTGTGTGCTTTCATGAGTGATAGGAACTCTCGAGTTTTAGAGTAAAATCCAAAGTAATCTCACTGAGTGTTTAAACACTCACAGACACTAGTGCTGATTTTAGTTTTGTATTTTTACCACTGCTGCTTCAACTTCAACTTTCAGGAGGAAGAAGAAGATTGGATTCTCTGCACAGTCTTACATTGGCAGCCTACCACTATCATAGTAAGAACAATCTGTTACTTCCAAAATTCTGGTGAGCCTGATCCCTATAAACTCAAGGCAGGATTTTGGGACTTTATCTAATAAGTGGTGAATAAGTGGTGCCAATGTTCATTCATTTTCTACTACTGTACAAGCTACATCTCTGCCTTTTTGCTTTGTGATACTGTGATGTGTCTTCCTGACATTTTGCATGGGAGAAGCCTCCTGTGGCCAACTTTTCTGACATCATTGGAATTCATGATACTTGGAGAGAGTTTTTACAACCTCCTCCTCTGTTTTTTCTTTTTTTGGACCAGAGTCATTCAAAAAACATCCATCCCTAGCACCAAGAAATGTGATATGCTTATTTTAGATGCAGGATTAGAATTTAAATTTTGGAGACTACTCTCAAAAGAAATGCACGTTAAAAAAAAAAACAACACTAAAGAACAAAATGAAAATCAAAGTTCAATAAGCTGTTTGATCATCCCATAGCAAGGCTGAAGTTTGAAGCAGGGGCAATATAGAGACAGACATCAGAATATCCAGGGAGGTCCTTCCAAAGGGATACACCCGTGTGGGGTCAGCACGGGGTCAGAGGAGGCACAGTCTATGCACATTATTTGACTGAGCAGTCAGGGAGTGGCCTAGAACTCACCTACACTGAGTATCAGGGCTTCCCTGGTGCCTCAGTGGTAAAGAATCTGCCTGCAAAGCAGGAGATGCAAGAGACGTGGGTTCCATCCTGGGTTTGGGAAGATCCCTTGAAGGAGGAAATGGCAACCCACTCTAGTATGCTTGCCTGGGAAATCCCATGGACAGAGGAGGCTGGCAGGCTACAGTCCATGGGGTTGCAAGAGTTGGACAGGATTTAGCGACTAAACCACCACCACATTGCATATCAATACATGTCTCCTGTTAAGACTTTACTGGGTCTTCTCTTGCTAGGGGCATTAGAGTTCAAGTTCACATGTGAGTGTCGGTCATCATGGTTCAGAATCTGAAAATGGGAACATTCAGGCTTGTTTCTGATACAGCTGGCCAGGCTCACTCTATCAAAACATACCGAGTCTGGAATAGAAAGAAGCACCTCAGTCTAATGAATTTAAAGTGAGAAACAGTACTGCCAGGTACATTAGAAGGTATACTTGACTTTTCCCTGCATGCTCCTCTTTATAGGAGAATAGACCACTATAAACTAACATTGTTCTCAGTAGTGGGCTGATGTTAGAATTCAGTATCGTGGCCATCACCTTCTTAGGTTTAAACTTAACAAAGAGACTTGAAATCAAGATCTATGTCAGCCATCAGTGTTGCTGGTGTCAAAGCACAAAGACTGGGTCTTGCTATTTGACTCATCTTCTTTAGTCTCCATTCAAAACACCCGTCCTTTTCCTAAGTACTTTGCAAAATAGATTAGAAAGCACTTAATATAGCTATTGCCTCTTTTTGCTTTCTGAACTATTGTTCTAAAACTGTGCCAAACACCAAACAACTAAGAGTCATCAAGAAATGCATTCAATCTATAGTATAATGGGTTATGTTTAACTATTGCTTTTTTGCCAGGAGAATAATAAGCGATGTGACCTTGGTACATTAGCTGTAGGAAGAAGTTTATTTGTTTGACATCTCTGTATCATTTCAAACGAAACGATGGCAGAAGAGTCCAAAATGGGCATTTGTGAATCTCTAAACCATAAAAGAAATTATAAAATAGTATCCTGATACAATAATTTTACAGTGATAATCATGGTAATTAGTAGAAAGTGATCTTAAAACAGGATAAATAATGATATGTGTTTGTGTGTGTGTGTGTGTGTGTGTGTGTGTGTGTATGTGTTAGTTGCTCAGTCATGTCCAACTCTTTCTGACTCTGCGGACTGTGGCCCACAAGGTTCCCCCGTCCATGGAATTCTCCAGGCAAGAAAACTGGAGTGGGTTTGCCATGCCCTCCTCCAGGAGATCTTCCTGATCCAGTGGTCGAACCTAGGTCTCTTGCAGGCAAATTCTTCACCACCTGAGCTACCAGGGAAGCCCTATAAGTAATGCTAGCATGTAGTTATAGGAATGCTCATGGGGTGATTTTACGTGGTGTTTGACACACGATACTGGGCCATGTGCTAGGGTCAGATGCGGTGCTCACTAAATGCCCTAATAGACTAAGGGAATAAATTAGGAGACTATGGCTTAAGGCCACACATCAGTCCTACTGCGATTTTCAGTCCGGGATGGGAATGCCCTGGTTTACATTGTCTTCTTGGGGTCTGAGGATTTTCTTGGATTTTCGTCTTTTCTTGCATCCAGGACTGTGTCAGGGGCTTGAAGTATCTGGGAAGGTGGACACAGTGAACTGCCCTTGGGATGAGGCATCTGGCTAACATGCTGATCTGCCCCATAGCTTCCGCCCAAGTGATGCTAGAAATATCACAAGAACAGAAGGGCAAGTTCTGCCTGTTGCCAAGTTTATTTTGTATTTTCTGCATGTTAAAAAGGAAAACCCACGCAACCAAGAGCACTCATTCTTTTGACAGGAAGTGATTAGGAAGGAAGGGGTTTGTGTCTGGGAATAAAGTTTCTTTAAGTCCTAAGGAGAGCCAAGATGACTGCACATTTTAGCGTCATCCTCAGACCTGGCGCAAGAGGCACCTTCTTTGAACTCTAGCTTTAGTGGACCCTGCTCTGGCTCATCATCAGGTACCACCCTCCTCATGGGGCAAGGAGTCCACAGGGTCAAGGCTTGCTTCCACCTATAGTCTTCACTCCCTCCCTTGTACACCACATTATGGGTACCAGGAACCTGGTGTTTCCTGCTTGGACAGTCCCAAGCTCACTTCCCAGGTCTGAATAATATCTCCCTGGGGTCCATCCTCTTCAGGGATTTTGCTGTGTCCTAGTGAGGTAGAAGATAGTGGGCCTCTGGGCTCACACCTGGTATTTGTCAAGTGGAATAAAATTCAAGCTTTGTTCTCACCCAGACACTCAAGGACAAAGCTAGTGGTAAAAGCAGAGCTCTGCTAGAGCAAAGAGATAAGGTGTCCACTCTTGAGGTCAAGGAAGACTTCTCTATCTGCATGTGCTCAGGAAGGCTCCTTGGGGGTCAAAAGGGGGCCCCACCCCAGAGTGAGTATGGACATGCATCCGTAGTCCTCTGGGGTGGGATCCATCTTAGAAAAATTTACGCATGCATCTTGGGGAGAGTCCATGGACCGGTCAGGTGTGAAAAAAGAAAGAAGATAACTGGCAAGCAGAACTGTCCTATACGGGTGATTTAGATCACTTCTCCTCATTTAGGATAGCCGCACTCCTCGCCAGGTGTGTGTCTCTGCCTAGCTTCTGACTAACTGTTCTCCTCACTCAGGATCCCCATACCCTTTCTCTCTGGGTGTGGAGTGTGTAGTTCTGTCTTACTTCTGTCATAAATAAACTTTTTCTGCGTACTCTCCCATACATTGTGCTGTGTCTATAGTAATAAACTTTGTACCCGTTTTTGCCTCCTGGATCCCTCTTGCTTTCAAAAAGAGGAGAGAACCAGCACCACTTGGCTCCTTTCTTCTAGCCCCTGGTGGTCTAGAGACTAAGATTCTTGGTTTTCATTCAGGTTACTCAGGTTCGATTCCTGGGCAAGGAACTGAAGATCTCTCTTCCGGACTGCTCACTGATTTCCTTCTACAGTCAATAGTGAGGACAACAGTCTCAGAGATGGAATGTGTCCTGTGCGCCTCTGGCAATCCTACCCACCCATCCAGGCCCATTTCAAACACTGCATACATTTCAAACACTGATGTACACTTGACGGTCTCTCTCCCTCTCTAAATATCTACAAGTGTTTGCTTATCATTTCCCTCTTGTTATTGAGTCTAAGCTCATAGTAGTCACTATACAACAGGTCAATACATCAAGAGCTGAGGTTTGGGGCAAGCGATAGCAATGTTTCTGGATGTAAGTCCATGTGCTAGACACGCAGTGAAGGCGAACATTACCAAAACATCAGAGTTTGGAGCAGAGAAAGGTTACTGCAGACCCATGCGAAGAGACAGGTGGCTTACGCCCAAGAAAAACTCCCGACCCTGAAGTCTTTCAGCAAAGCATTTTTCAAGGTACCATGAGGGAAGAGCTGGTTAGTTGTTGCAAACTTTTTGGTGATGTATTCTTTGTTCTAGCAGCTGTCCATGTAGGTCAGGTCACAATGTTCTTGTAAACCTCCACAGAACAAATGTTATTCTCTGTTCTGCACCTTGTTATCTTCTTATAAATGGAAAAGTATTATACCTTTAAAGGTGAGAGCCTTGAGAATGGGCTGTCCTGGATATTTCAGGCCACATTCTTTTACAAAAGGTGCAGACCCCAGGCTAGGTGAGGTCAGGCTGCAGTCACAGGAATGGGCAGAGTCAGCATGACTAAACACAGACAAAAAAGCACAAAGGTTAAAGATCTAACATGGAGTCAGATTTGTTCTTTCCTATTATAGTGGTTATTCAGAAAGCCAGGCTTCCCTGATAGCTCAGTTGGTAAAGAATCCCCCTGCAATGCAGGAGACTCCGGTTCGATTCCTGGGTCGGGAAGATCTGCTGGAGAAGGCATAGGCTACCCACTCCAGTATTCTTGGGCTTCCCTTGTAGCTCAGCTGGTAAAGAATTCGCCCACAATGCGGAAGACCTGGGTTTGATCCCTGGGTTGGGAAGATCCCCTGGAGAAGGGAAAGGCTACCCACTCCAGTATTCTGGCCTGGAGAATTCCAGGGACTGTATAGTTCATGGGGTCACAAAGAGTTGGACATGACTGAACGACTTTCACTTCATTCATTCACTCATTCAGAAAGCCAGCAGGCCGAGAAGATGGGACTAGTGTCCCAGAGAGCCATCTTACCAGAGTTTGAATCCAGGCTTCTTTTCTACTCAAAGAGGAAGAGGTGTGGCTGTTTATTACAGACTTCTTGGTGTAGGAATCCTTTGTTCTTGCAGTTGTCCAGTATGTCCACAGGCCATGATATTCCTTTAAGCCTCAAACAAGGCAAATGTTAGTCTCTGTTCTGAACTTCTTATCTCTGTATAAATGGAAAAGTGTTGTACCATTAAAGATCAGAAACTTGAAGAATGGGATACTTTGTATATTTCAGGCTCTAGGCAATATTCCTAACTCTTAGCAAAAGCAATAGAGTACAAAGGTTAAAGTAAAAGAAACATATCCAATATGGAGTCAGATTTGTTCTTCTCTAATCCACTTTTCACATCCTGCCTTGGATTTTAGCAAACTTTGTTACTTTTATTTGATCACTGCTTAGGTCATAAGGGTTTTGTTGTCACAATTCATGTCGAATTCTTTTTAATTTCCTCAAAAGAACCTTGATCAAGAACATTGTTAGCTCAAAACAAAAACAAAAACTCCTCTATTTGTTGCAAAAGAGAAGTAACAGCTGAAGAAATAATGAGTTTTGCTCTGGGCTCTTTGTCTAAAGGACAGGTATTTGCACTAATCTGGGCTGAAATGAGAAATCATTTCAGTTTCATCACTTTTATATCTATGTTCCAAGGGCTGCTTAGCCTATTTTAGAAAGCATAAAAGAAGAGAAAACCACTAAGAGCATTGTTATTTCAGTGAAAATAGACTTGTGGCTTTCTCAGGTCCACAGAACCACCAGGAGTGTTTATAAGGCAGTGACAGTTTCTTGATAAATCTCAGGAAAGGAGAATTGCTGGGAAAGTATATTTTCACTGTTGTAAACTTAGAGCAGAGAACTGGGCTCACTTTTCCCTAAGCATTCAAAGAGTTTCTGACCTATTTTGAAAACAGTAAGGTGTGAATGCAAAAAATTTTATAGATTGGGAAGCTAAATCACCAGGAGACAAAATACATAATTACTGAGCTATTTCCAAATCTAGGAATCAAATTCAGGCTCCCCATCTTCCCATGCAATTCACAGACTACTGTCAATAACGTGAAACAAATATTGCCTTCAAATTTTTATTAGTTACACCTCAGCAGAGCCTAATACCTAATGTAGCCAAAATTTAATGTTTTGTATCTGTGCTTATACCATAATGTAGTCTTTTGTCTAGTGGGGAGCCTTTTAAATAAAAAGATTTTAATTATTACTCCCCATGAAAGAGTGTATCAGTCTCAGAGGTAAATCTCTGCTGGTACTTGCTAAATCTTTGGTCACCTGATGTGAACAGCCAGCTCACTGGAAAAGACCCTGATGCGGGGAAAGATGGAGGGGAAGAGGAGAAGGGGACAACAGAGGATGAGATGGTTGGATGGCATCACCAACTCAATGGACATGAATTTGAGTAAACTCTGGGAGATAATGAAGGAGAGGGAAGCCTGGTGTGCTGCAGTTCGTGGAGTCCCAATGAGTTGGACACGACTTAGCAACTGAACAACAACAACTTTGTATTAGTCTGAAAGCTGGATTTGTGGGTTTTCGGATGGATGACCAAGCATGAATATTGAACTGGCAATTAAATGGATTTAAAAAAAAAATTCCTACTCACTTAGAACTTCATTGTTTGGATTCATTTGTCTTTAAAGTGGCATCTATTTCTGAAATATTATATGAATAAACAGGAAAATACATTTTAAAATATATTCCAAAATCAAATAGAAATAGCTTTTTCCCCCTAATAGCACAGATTTATTATTTCTGCTGATACTGGGATTGGATAGGAGATTTTCCAGGTACTGTATGGTTTAGTCACATGTCTATGTATGACCTAAGTCATGTGTCCAGGGATTCAGAGATGGCAGGGAGGGGAAGGAGGACCAGAACCTTCCCATGTGGTCTTCCATCCTCCAGGAATCTGTCTTGGGCTTTTTTCCATGTGGAATAAGGGATTCACTGACAAGAAAGGACAAGCTCCAACATGCTAGTGACTTTCATTTCTCTGATTGAGAGATATGGCTCCTTAGAGGCAACTGACATTTGGGGATATTAGGACAGTTTGGGAGAAAGAATAGGGGGCCTGGACAAGGAGAATAATAAAGAGGAGAAGGAGAGAAATCAGAAGGATACAGAAGAAATCAGGGAGGAGACACACCTAGGTCTTGAAGGCACCTGGAAGACAAGAAGGCAGGAGGGATATTCACTAGGAAAATGAGTTTAGCTTATTCTTTGAGTTTGTCAGCTGGCTCATTGACTTCGGCTAAACAATCTTTTATTGAAATAGGATTTGAGTCAGAATTACCTTTGGAGTCCTCTGCATGATATCAAGCGCACTCACTCGCCACATGAGAGGCCAGTGAATCTGAGAGATGAGGTGTTGAGGCGACGAATACAACTATTCAGAAAGACAGCTGACCGAGAAGATGGCAGACTAACATCTCAAAATAACCATCTTGTCGATCTGGATGCCAGGTTCATTTATGGATCAGAGATGGGGGAGGTGAGGAAACAAAGTAAAAAGACCATTTAATTTTTGCAAATATCTCCTAGAATGGCAAGCCTCAGGCCAGGGAGTGTATTAGTTTCATCTTTCTTATAGTCATTCATAGGTAGGCAGGGTCAGATTATCTCCCTGGGAGCTAAACAAAGGCACTTTAGTTTAAGGGTTGGGAGTGAGAGGGCAGGATTCTCAGAGACAGCCGTTATATATGATTATAATAATAAAAGTGGCAAAAAAAAAGGGTTAAAGTAAAAGAAACAGATCTAGCATGGAAGAGTCATAATAGACTCTTCCCTGTTGCATGCATACCCCTCAGATGCCATTTGGCTTTCACATACCATTTGGCTTGTGAAATCTTATGGCATTTCTTTCCTGTGGCACCTCTTAAATGAACCGTTTTGTTCAAATCAAATCTTCCCAAGCTGATCATTGAAGACCCCCAATCAAAAGGAAGGCCCAGGTGTGCCCTCATCATGTAACAGACAGCAACAAACCTCACTCCATGTTGGATCACTTCTGTTGGCTCTAACTTCTGTGCTCTGTTGCCTGAATTTAGTCATGCTGGTTCTGCACCTTTGGGAAAAGAATAGATTTCTCAAGATATTTTCCCATTCTCAAGACTCTGACCTTTAAATGTATAACACTTTCCCATTCATATAGAGATAAAAAGTTGCAGAACAGTGAATAACATTTGTTCTGTTGGAGATTTACAGGACGTTATGACCAGACCTACATGAACAGCTGCAAAAACAAAGGATCCTGGCACCAAGAAGTCTGTGACAACCACACACACCACCTCCTCTTTTAGAATAAAAGAAGCCTGACTTCTAAATCAGGTAAGATGGTTCTTTGAGACACTACTCTACCATCTTGTCAGTCTACTGTCTTTCTGAATAAAGTTGCTATTCTTTGTCCAAATAACTCATCTCTCAATTTAGTGGCCTATTGTCCAGCAGCAGTGTGAACTTGGACTCAGTAACAATCAGAGGTTTTTTGGTTGGGAAAGCTGTGTGTGCGCTTATTTGCTCAGTTGTGTCTGACTCTTTACAATCCTATAGACTGCACTTTGCCAGGCTCCTCTGTCCATGGAATTCTCCAGGCAAGAATACAAGAGTGGGTTTCCATTTCCTTCTCCAGGGGATCTTCCTGACCCAGGCATCGAAACCCACAGCTGCCGTGTCTCTTTCATTGGCAGGCAGATTCTTTACCACTAGCGCCACCTGGGAAGCCCATGTGAGCTGAGGGTGTGCTAACTAGAAATGGGCCTCTTCTGCGAGTGGTTTGAAGTGTGTAGTTGCCTCTTTCTGGTTGGTTCTGAGTTGGATGCAGGGACATAACATAGGGAAGCTGTCAGTCTTTGATAAAGTACTGATTGTCTGGGCTTGTTGCTACAGGTGGTGGGTCTGAGTTCTATTGTCACGTGTGGGGCAGTCACTGTCCATTTGTGTATTCACTCTCTTACAGTTATGTACAGAACTCTGAATATCATTTTACTTTTCTCCTTATGCTGTTGAGGTACATTTTCAGGGTCATGATTAAAATGATGAATGCAATGATAAGCTTGTTTGCTTCACAGAGATAACAAAGTATGAAAAACATTTCAGCTAAAAGTTCGTTCATTTAAAAAATTAACAAAACAAAACCTCACCCTGTTCAGAATGGCCATAATTAAAAAGTCTACAAATATCAATAATAAATGCTGGAGAGGATGTGGAGAAAAAAGAACCCCTCTACATTGTTGATGGGACTATAAATTGCTGAAGCCACTATGGAGAACAGTATGAAGGCTCCTCAAAAAACTAAAAATAGAGTTGTCATATGATTGAATGATCCCACTTCTGGGCATATATCCAGAAAAGATGGAAACTCAAACTCAAAAAGATACGTGCACCCCAATGTTCATAGCAGTACTATTTACAATAGCCAAGACATGGAAGCATTTTAAATGTCTGAAGAAAATCCGAGAAAGCCAAATATCATATGATATCACTTATACGTAGAATCTTAAAAAATTATATAAATGAGCTTATTTGCAAAACAAACTCAGACATTGAAAACAAATTTATGGTTACCAAAGGGAAAAAAAGGGAGAGATAAATTAGAACTATGGGATTAACAGATACACACTATATAAAATAGATAAACAACAAGGTCTTATTATATTGCAAAGGGAACTAATTATTCAATATCTTATAATAATGTATAATGGAAAGAAATCTGAAAAAGAATATATATATACATAAAACTGAATTACTTTGCTGTACATTTAAATTAACACCATTGTACATCAATTCTACTGTACATCTAAAATTAACACAGCATTGTACATCAATTTTATCTCATTAATTTTTTTTAATTAAGAGAAAAAAATAATGCAATAAAGGGATCCCAAGGGACTTCACTGGCAGTCCAGTGATTAGGACTCAGTGCTTCGACTGCATGGGGCCTGGAGTTCAATCCCTGGTCAGGGAGCTAAGATCCTGTGTGCCACATGGTGCTTCCAAAAAGTAAAAAAAAGAAAGAAAGAAAAGCAACCAAAAAAATATTTAGCCAGAAAATAATGATCTCAAAGAAGGTCTTAAAGGAAAACCCATTTTTATCTCCCTGAAATATCCTAGGACATCATCTCTTCAATGTCACGGCCATTTCTCCTTGAGGCTCTTCTAAAATGAGTAAGTAGTTTTTACCAGGTGTGAACTACCTCTTCACAGAGAGGAGGGTGACTTATTTGAGCTGTCTGCAGCCCTGACAAATGTTGTACTATGTGACTAAGAGGCAAGAAAACCTAGACGGCTCACACTGGAAGAAACCTTTGGAACATTCCCTGCTTCCCTGTGGCCAGTAAATGGAATTTTAAAATTGCGGGAGATCTTAGCATCATTAATATTGTGGCTGGCAGCATGTAGCCTCTTTAGCTCATCCCCAGAAGAAGCCTGCCCGCTGGAGTGAGAATGCAAAGAGGAAGTCGCTGCGCCACTTTAGCTGTTACCTTCAGCAATCTTTGCCCTCCTTCCTCCACCTAGTGCCAAAGTCTCTCATACACACCTCCTCTAACACCTCCATTTTCATTTAAATTTCTCGAGGAGAATGCAAATCAAGCTTTTTTTCCTCCCCTGAGTTTGACATAGAAAAAGATCCTGCATCTTATCTGGTTCAGAGCCTACGATGACTTGACTACTAGGTTTAGATTCAGGTTTCAAAGCCTTTGAATTATTCAGAACCCTTTACATCTTAAAAAAAAAAAAAGGCTTCTCCCGTGAAAGTGCATTTTGAGCCCTAAGCAAGCACAAGGCATGATTAGTTTTGGAATCACTTGAATTTTATATTTGACTTGGAAAGACGCTTCTTACCAAAGAAATATGGGGGTTTGAAACCCAGGGAGAGCAATGTTGTCCTCACATTGTTTTCACAGATGATTATACACCTTCAAAAATCCCTAACCATGTGTAACTGGAAACATACTTGCCTCTTTACCAAAGAGAGGCCCTGCAGTTATTGTGCTCAGCTGCAGGTTTTAGGACCTCTGTGTCTGATGCTGAAGGCATGTAGCTTCTAATGTGGTTGCATGTGTACAATAAAAAGCTTATCACTGTAGGCAATTCAATATAATGGTAGACAGAGAAAGACGAACAGGAAGATCCCCTGGAGGAAACCATGGCAACCCACTCCAATAGTCTCACCTGGAGAATCCCATGGACAGAGGAGCCTGGCAGGCTACAGTCCATGGGGTCACAAAGAGTCGGACATGACTGAGCAACACACAGACGCAGTAGAAAAAGTTAGAAACTCCCACTTAATTTTTGCATGGTGTAGTACGATCACCAGTATTGGTTTTAAAATGCTGCAGAGAAGAAAATGGGAGATCAGAGATAGGAAAAGATTGTCAAAATGTTGGTGATTGTGTTCATTATATGATTTCTTCTACTTTCGTATGTGTTTAAAATTTTTCACAATGAAGATGAAAACAAATCATCTCACACTGGCAAGGGAGAGTGTGGGCACGATACACTAACAACAGACGGGACAAAATCAGAAAGGACTTCCGGCCTTGAAGAAGGATGGAGACTGCATCTTTTGACTAGGGAGTCAAATGCCTTGCTCTTCTCGGTGCTGAAGTCAGGAGAATCTGTCTTGTCTGTTACCCTCTACGGTCATCTGGGATGAATCAGCTAGAAGGTGACCCTTTTGGGAGCAGTGTTTTGAAGTGACTCACTTTGTGTTGACATGGGTTCAGAGTCTAGACATTGCTTTAGGGTGACAGGGAGCAAAACATGTGACACCAGAAGTTACCACTTTGGCTTGTGGATTATTCTGAGCAAAGTCAAAGTCCTATAGACTCAAGAAGAGGTTTTCACCTCCTTCTTACCTGCCTTTAAAATAATTTAGATGAAGGGCCTGTACCAGCAGAGAGCTTATACCAAAGTAACTTTTTATATCAGAGAAATTTCTCTGCACTGCCTGCCAAACATGTATCTACCAAACACTGGCGCTTATCTTCCTTCCATTTGAGACCCCAGACCTATAGCCCCTTCTCCTTTGCTCAGTTGAAGCTCATGGTGTATAAGCTTCAATTACCTGACTGCCAGGAGACTTTTGTGTGTTTCTGGGAATTAAGTATGTATGAAATTAAATTTGTTTTTTTCCTATTAATCTGTCTTTTTTTAAAATTAATTTTTATTGGAGTGTAGTTGCTTTACAAAGTTGTATTGTTTTTGCTGTACATCAAAGTGAATCAGTCACAAGTATACACATATTCCCTCTTTGTCACCACAGAGCACTGAGTAGAGTTCCCTGAGCTATACAGTTGTTGTTGTTCAGTTGCTAAGTTGTGTCGAGCTCTTTGCAACCCCATGAACTGAAGCACACCAGGCTTGCCTGTCCTTCACCGTGTCCAAGAGTTTGCCCAAACTCATGTCCGTTGAATCACTGATGCCATCCAACCATCTAATCCTCTATCACCTCCTTCTCCTCCTATCCTCCATCTTTCCCAGCATCAGGGTCTTTTCCAATGAGTCAGATCTCATCAGGTGGCCAATTTCATTGGAGCTTCGGCATCAGTCCTTCCAATGCATATTCAGAATTGATTTCCTTTATGATTGACTGGTTTGATCTTGCAGTCCAAGGGACTCCCAAGAGTCTTCTCCAGCACCACAGTTCAAAAGCATTAATTCTTTGGTGCTCAGCCTTCTTTATGGTCCAACTCTCACATCCCTACATGACTTCTGGAAAAATCATAGGTTCTCATTAGTTATCTATTTTATACATAGTATCAATAATGTATATGTGTCAGTCCCAAAACCCTTTCCCTCCTTGCTGTCCATACATTTGTTCTCTGTGTCTGTCTTATGTCGATTTAATTATTAGATTCACCGCAGAACCTAGAAGAAGGGGAAGGAAAAGTTTTTTTCCTCTACAAGAAATTTAGAAAACGCATAGGATTGGTGGCCAGGCTTGGGATATCTTGGGCAGTATGCTTCCATTAAAAAATTGTGTTTTAGTCTGCTTCTGCTGTTGCACTCCACAAGCTGGTAATAAGGTACAATATCTTGTTAGGTGGCTCTTCGTCTCTGAGTCTACAGTCCAGCCCAGGTAGAGTTCACTGGCTTCTCTCTCAAACTCTGCCTTAGGAAGTTCATTCAAAAGAATGGCCTGAAGTGAGAAGGCGCATTTAAGCTGCTGCTTGTCATTTTTCCCCGTTTGTCCCCGAATGTTTTACATGTCCTCTCCTCTCCTCAATGTGAAGGGAGAAGTTTTCTGTGATAATCCAGTATTGCTCTGAAAATGATGGCATCTGAACCTCCAGCAGGTGTGGGAGGTGACGTGGTTGATTTAGATTCTAATGAACACTCCCAGTCTTGCGGTCTGATAACAATCATTAGGAACCACAGCAGCCTGTGATCCGCTCTATGGAACTCTGCTCTAGTGCGTCCCTTCATTTGCTGTGGCATGCTCCTCCTTCTCCTCGTTGGCAGGCAGGTTCTTTACCACTAGCACCACCCGGGAAGCCTTGCTCCGCATTCTGATTTTGGCTAATTGTTTCCACTTAGTGTCTTTTGACTTCTTTCTTTAGTATTTCCTATAACCTGGAAGTTGAGTAGAAGGCAGCATTCTGCAAGAGAAATGTAATGAGAGCCCCAAAGGAGGACCACATTTGTGATTTTAAATTTCCTAGTTGCTGCATTAAATAGGTGAAAAGAAAAAGGCAAAGTTCATTTTAATAATATATTTTAGTTAACTGAATAGACCCCAAGTAGAATCACTTAAACATGCAATCAGTATAATTATTGATGAGCTATTTCACCTTTTATTTGTATTCTGTACTTGAACTCCAGTGTGTATTTTTTTTAAGTGGCGTATAATTGTTCACAATATTGTGATAGTTTCTGCTGTACAATGAAGTGAATCAGCTGTAATGTATACATATATCCTCTCCCTCTTGGACCTCCTTCCTCCACTGACCCCCCACCCCTCTAGGTCACCACCGAGCACCAAGCTGGGCTCTCTGTGCTATGCAGCAGCTTCTTACTAGCTATATCTTTTATACATGGTAGTATATATATGTCAATGCCACCCTCCCTATTCACTCCCCTTTGCCCTCATCCCCATGTCTGCATGTCTCCTCACGTCTTCATCTCTATTCCTGCCCTGCAAATAGGTTCCTCTATACCATTTTTCTGAATTCTGTGTATTTTATGTTTATACGTCTCACTTTGGATGGGTCACACCTGAGAGCTCAGTGGATATGTGTAGCTGAAAGCTGCCTTCCTAGGCAGTGCGGGACTAAGATCTGATTGCCTTCAGCATGAATATTTTCAGAAACAATCATCCAGAGCTGGTTCTGGACTTCTCACGTCACATCAGATGGTGCAGAACATCAGCTTTGTCACTGTCTAAGTTAACAGAAAGTAACATTTTCTTTACTTGTGAAAGAACTGTTTCCTTTCTAACTAATCTTTTAGATAAGACAGAATCCTATGTGCCAACTAGAAATACATGATTAGGAGAATACTTTCATTGTTTCCATCAGTCCAGTGGAGAAAGAACAGAAATCCAAGAGGACTGTCTTAGGGGATGCAGGCTAATGCTCTCCAGGCATTAGTAAGTTTGAGGAACTTTAAAGTATGATGACACAAGGAGTTCAAACATTCGTGTCCCATGGTTGTCTCATTATAAGTGTCTGTTATATACACTTAGTGTGGAATAATGGGCTTCTATGCAGCAAGCAATCACGAGCCTAGCCATGTTACCAAGGTACAAAGTTCCAGCCAGAACAGATGCTAATTCTGTTAGACTTATATTGCAAAGACTGTAGCAGGTTCCTCGTGATCTGTATAAGAGAAAATACAAAACTTGTAATCTAATAGCTTGAAAGATTCTTCCAATAAAAGTAATGGATAAATTGTATATTACCCATTTAAAATTTTTTTAAAAAACAATTATTTTTGGCTGTGCTGAGTCTTCGCTGCTGTGGGGGCTATCCTCTAGTTGTGGTGTTTGGGCCTCTAATTGCAGTGGCTTCTCTGGTTGAGGAGTATGGGCTGTAGGGAACTCGGGCTTCCATACTTGCAACACATTGGCTCAGTAGTTGCGTCTCATGGACTCCAGAGCACAGGCTCAGTAGTTGTGGCTCATGGACTTAGTTGCTTTGCGGCATGTGGGATCTTTCTATATCAGGGATTGAACGTGTGTCTCCTGCATTGGTAGGCAGATTCTTTACCCCTGAGCCGCCAGGGAAGCCCTCCATATTGCCTTTTAAAATACATTTGACTCTGTTGTTTTTTTTTTTCAATGTATACATTCATCATTTACTGGTATAATGAACAGTTTGAGTGAACTCTGGGAGATGGTGATGGACAGGGAGGCCTGGTGTGCTGTGATTCATGGGGTCACAAAGAGTCAGACACGACTGAGTGACTGAACTGGACTGAAGCAGTTTCACAGCAGTTTTGAATTCTGTATTTGACATTTATCATGAGGCCAGACCAGAGGTAACTGAGTTCCTGCATAGTACTGCTTCCCAGTAGATCTGATGAGGGACTGAATGGAACGGAGCCCTTCCCATTTCTTGAGCCTCTCCTAACCTGGGTTGGCTTATCGGGCTCCATCAAGGCTGCCTTCTTTCTGGGTGTCCATGCCCCTGGGTGGGATGTACAGAACATCTTCAGGGCCTCTGACTGGCCATTCCTCTGCAAAGGTAGGAAGGAAGGTGAAGAAGAAGCACTGGGAAAAGGAGGTATCAGGGCTTCCCTGATAGCTCAGTTGGTAAAGAATCTGTCTGCAATGCAAAAGACCCTGGTTCAATTCCTGGGTGAGGAAGATCCCTTGGAGAAGGGATAGGCTACCCACTCCAGTATTCTGGCCTGGAGAATTCCATAAACTGTATAGTCCATGCAGTTGCAAAGAGTAGGACATGACTGAGCAACTTGCATTTCAACACAACTTTAGTGCTCAGGTAGGCACCAGCATGCTACATCATTTCTCCTGAACCTCTAGGGATCAAGCCATATTTGGGGGCTCTGAAAAAGATAACCATACATTCTCTTAACAAAATCAGTGCATTTATTGGACTCACATAGGTCCCCTCTCTCAAATAGTCCAGCCAGCAAAATGCATCAGTTCTGGGCTTCCCTGATGGTGCAGATGGTAAAGGATCAGTGCCTGCAGTGTGGGAGACCCAGGTTTGATCCCTGGGTCAGGAAGATCCCCTGGAGGAGGAAATGCCACCTCACTCCAGTATTCTTTCCTGGGAAATCCTGTGGATGGAGTAGCCTGGTGGGCTACAGTCCATGGAGTCGCAAGGAGTCAGACACGACTGAGCACACAGCACACACTGTCTTTTCAGCTAGTTGAGCTCTCTGGGGGCAGCTGAGAATTTTACCCAGAGCCTCAGAACCCAAAGGCAAGGAGCTGTCTGTCTTTGTTGAGTTCCCTATTTATAAAGTGGGAATTGAAACAACCTTGTTAAAACATTTCACATTCCTCAGCTACAATCACACACCTGATCATAAAATATGATCCCGTGTTTTGAGAGTAGCTTCAGTCCAAGGTCATAAATCACCACGGATGGGATGAGGTAGTGAAGGCTAGACTTGGATGAGTGTGTGACTTAGGTTTACGTCTTTTGCCGTAAAGCCTTACAGGGCTCTCTCTGCAGATCGTTTTTCTTCTTCCCAGCATAGAGCAGCTGCTGCTAAGGCAATTGAAAATCAGTTGGAACCAAAAAGAAAAACATAGATGGGGTTTTCATCATCCTATATCATAAACAAGCTTATGACCATATGAACATTGCTCTGAGCAATTGGGGCGGCCATTTATCTGTCCTCTAAATTAGCAGAATGCTTTTCCTAGAGGGGCTAAAATGCCTTGTATGTACAACCTGGCTTTATGTTACAGAACAGAGGGAGCAGAATTGCCCTAGGATGGGAACAGAACAAGCGTGTCCCTCTCTTTTTTTCTGTTGAGGTTGTAACATGAAACACACAGAGAGGCAGTGGGGTGCAGTGGAAGAGCAAAGACTTGATCCAAATGGCCCAGCTGACCCTCCACTCAGTCTGTGTACCTGGTTGACACTGGGTGTGCATAACCCTCAACAAATGATAGTCCCATCCTCTGTAAAAATGAGGGTAAAGAGACCTTTTGCTATATTGTTAATATTTTGAAATAAAAATGTGAGGAGGAGTCAATGAAACAAGGTACTATGTCATCTCTCTCTACTCTATATCCTTTCAATGCACCTGCTCATCAATGTCTGGTTTGAGGTCAGTCCAAAAATCTGATCTCTCACTGCCTCCACCTCACTGAGGAAACCCCCTAGAGAAGACTTGAAAACTCATATTTTGGTGCCTTTCTGTTTATGCTTTCATGCTCTTCAACCAAAGCTGGGACCTTTGATCTGCCTGGCAAATCATCTTTTTTCTAATCCATTGTCTCCTTTATCTGTTCATGCTGCTTTTAATCAATTTTTTCCAAGCCCACTCTGCTATGACTGAATCTCCACTCTCAGCAAATGGTTTTGCCTCTTACTGTACTGAGGGCTTCCCTAGTGGCTCAGATGGTAAAGAATCCACCTGCAATGCGGGAGAGCTGGGTTTGATCCCTGGGTTGGGAAGATCCCCTGGAGGAGGGCATGGCAACCCACCAGTGTTCTTGCCTGCAGAATCTCCATGGACAGAGGAGACTGGTGGGCTATAGTCCATGGGGTAGCAAAGAGTCAGACATGACTGAAGCAGCTTAGCACAAATACTGAGGAAGGAGAGAAAAGGGGAAGGGAACAGTATAATGTGGATTCTTTTATAGCCCTCTCCTTAAGCTTAAGCTTCCCTTGTGGCTCAGCTGGTAAAGAATACGCCTGAAATATGGGAGACCTGGGTTCGATCCCTGGGTTGAGAAGATCCCCTGGAGAAGGGAAAGGCTACCCATTCCAGTATTCTGGCTGAGAATTCCATGGGCTCCAGTCCATGGGGGTCACAAAGAGTCAGACGTGACTGAGCGACTTTCCCTAAGCTTAAATTTATCAGCATTTCCATACATCCTTCCACCTTTGTTCTCACTGTGAGATAAGGACTCTCCACGACCCCTTCAAGCTTAATCCTCCTTTTGTTGTTCTGAATCCCATCCACTTTCACTTCCTTAATACTTAGTCCAGTAATCATCCGCTCTCTTCATTCTATGTTATGATTTCCCTTTTAATGGCACCTTTGTTGTGACACTCAATTATGTTTGATTTTCCCTCATAACAAAGCCATCCTCCCTAGGTCAGTGTTCTGGGTGGACATGACTGGCAGGCCATGGTCTTCTCTCCCCTTCAGCATCAAGCTCATCAGAAGAATCCTGTTTCTTGCTTTACTTTAAATCAACTCTTCAACCCACTGTCATCTGATGGCTGAGCTACAGTCTGTATGGAAGCAATTTTTGTCAAGATCTTCTAAGACACTTCCAAGTCTTTACTTTGTTAAACTTCTTTGAAACATGTGTCTTCATAAGCAGCCCCTCCTATTTAAAGCACTTTCTCCCTCAGTGTTCAAGATTTCATTATCCTCTTTGAAGTTCTCTCCCTGTTTAAAGGTTTTAAATTATTCTGTATTTCTTTACTGATCTATTCAAGGCCCTTCATAATCTTGTCTCTGCTTCATTTTCTGGGTTAAAAAGTTTTTATTCCCTTATCCTAAAATTCTGTGATTCAGACAAACTGAATGATGGAAAACCCTATAAATGCATCAGATGGACTGGCACATACTTTCGCATTTGCATCTTTCTTCCAGGAACATCTTTCCCTTTTCCCTCTTAAGTTCATCTCACTAACTCTTACTCGCTTACCAGATGTCAATTTCTACTGGAACTCTTCTAAGAAGTCTTCACTGGCCCCTTCTCTCTCATCCCCACTGACCAGCTGTCCCCCACGTGGCCTCTTAATAGCGTCTGCTATAAATTTGGTGTTTGATAATGGCTCAGTGGGTAAAGAGTTTCCTGTTTCTTCTTGCAGAAGACACAGGAGAGGTAGGTTCCATTCCTGGATCGGGAAGATCTGGAGAAGGGAATGGCTACCCCGCTCCAGTATTCTGGCCTAGAGAATCCTATGGAGAGAGGAGCCTGGCAGGCTTAACAGTCCATTATGTTGCAAAGGGTTAGACATGACTGAAGCGACTGAGCACAATAGCTCTTTTTATTATTATTGCTGTTATTGTTATTATTACTATTATCATCATACCTAGACCTACAGCTTAAGGGTTTTGAATTTCAAGTCCAGTATTATTTTCATAACAGACTATATCATTGCTATGCTTACCTATCCTCTTCTCATGAAAAGCCTTAGTTGCTATGAATGATAATTATCGGCCTTATGAGGTCACCAGTTATGTAGACTTATAAAATCCCCCAGGTCCTGAGCATGGATATTAGTTCTACAGGGAGAGCATGAAGACACTGCCTTTGCAATATGAACACTGATCAGAATGAGGTAATATCCACCTTAATTGTTGCTCCTTGGAGACTGCAGATGTGTGTTCTGCTGGTCCTAACAGTAGCGTTGGTGTCGTAATCTAGGGAGACCCCATGAGTGGAGGAAACTCCTCTTCAATGACTGCAAGGAATGCTATTTGAAGGGAAAGAAGAAAACAAAACCTCAGTTAGAGACCACCTAAATAGAGCCTACAAACTATTGGAATTGCTCTGGCTTCTTCTAAGACTTAATATTCATAAAAAATAGAGGATTCAACAAATTTGTGCTGTGTGTTGGCTCCCATATTCAGGTGTCCTTGATTTCAGTGGGATTATTTTTTCTGTTTTTAAGGTCAAATGTTTGTAGATTCTAATTTTTACCTAAAAAGTGTATCCTTTGCTTGTGAGAAGAATGGGAAACTCTTCCTTTGATTAATGCTACATAATATTCTTTTCAAGTTGGCAGAACTGTAAATATTCAAATGAGAGAAGTCATTGTACCTTAGTACCATGTACACCCTTTGTTCTGGATAATGAGCCCAAATATAAAAGCCTAATTATCACTGCTATTTTACACTCTGTAAGAGTGTTGACAGTGTGTAAGGCACCTTATAGACTGTTGGAAAAATACAGTCTCTGACCTGAATAGAGATGTATAGTCCACAAAAAGAAATTATTTTTAACTGATCATCAGTACATCCTTATATTTGCTAAACTTATCTTAAGGAATAATTCTTGGCATTATTTTTACTATTATTAGTAACAAGGAATAAATAAAATAGCTTGTATGATGTCAGGTTCAGTTCAGTTCAATCGCTCAGTCGTGTCCGACTCTTTGCAACCCCATGAATGGCTGCATGCCAGGCCTCCGTGTCCATCACCAGCTCCTGGAGTTCACCCAAACTCGTGTGCATCAAGTTGGTGATTCCATCCAGCCATCTCATCCTCTGTCGTCCCCTTCTCCTCCTGCCCCCAATCCCTCCCAGCATCAGAGTCTTTTCCAATGAGTCAACTTTTCGCATGAGGTGGCCAAAGTACTGGAGTTTCAGCTTTAGCATCGGTCCTTCCAAAGAAATCCCAGGGCTGATCTCCTTCAGAATGGACTGGTTGGATCTCCTTGCAGTCCAAGGGATTCTCAAGAATCTTCTCCAACACCACAGTTCAAAAGCATCAATTCTTCAGTGCTCAGCTTTCTTCACAGTCCAACTCTCACATCCGTACATGACCACTGGAAAAATCATAGCCTTAACTAGATGGACCTTTGTTGGCAAAGCAATGTCTCTGCTTTTCAATATGCTATCTAGGTTGGTCATAATTTCCTTCCAAGGAGTAAGCATCTTTTAATTTCATGGCTGCAATCACAATCTGCAGTGATTTTGGAGCCCCCATAAATAAAGTCTGACCCTGTTTCCACTGTTTCCCCATCTATTTGCCATGAAGTGATGGGACCAGATGCCATGATCTTTGTTTTCTGAATGTTGAGCTTTCAGCCAACTTTTTCACTCTCCTCTTTCACTTTCATCAAGAGGCTTTTTAGTTCCTCTTCACTTTCTGCCATAAGGGTGGTGTCATCCGCATATCTGAGGTTATTGATATTTCTCCTGGCCATCTTGATTCCAGCTTGTGCTTCTTCCAGCCCAGCGTTTCTCATGCTGTACTCTGCATAGAAGTTAAATAAGCAGGGTGACAATATACAGCCTTGATGTACTCCTTTTCCTGTTTGGAACCAGTCTGTTGTTTCATGTCCGGTTCTAACTGTTGGTTCCTGACCTGCATACAGGTTTCTCAAGAGACAGGTGAGGTGGTCTGGTATTCCCATCTCTCTCAGAATTTTCCACAGTTTCTTGTGATCCACAGTCAAAGGCTTTGGCATAGTCAATAAAGCAGAAATAGATGTTTTTCTGGAACTCTTGCTTTTCGATGATCCAGCAGATGTTGGCAATTCGATCTTTGGTTCCTCTGCCTTTTCTAAAACCAGCTTGAACATCTGAAAGTTCACGGTTCACGTATTACTAAAGAAAAATTGCTTGAAGAATTTTGAGCATTACTTTACTAGCGTGTGAGATGAGTGCAATTGTGTGGTAGTTTGAGCATTCTTTGGCATTGCCCTTCTTTGAGATTGGAATGAAAACTGACCTTTTCCAGTCCTGTGGCCACTGCTGAGTTTTCCAAATTGGCTGGCATATTGAGTGCAGCACTTTCACAGCATCATCTTTCAAGATTTGAAATAGCTCAACTGGAATTTCATCACTTCCACTAGCTTTGTTCATAGTGATGCTTTCTAAGGCCCACTTGACTTCACATTCCAGGATGTCTGGCTCTAGGTGAGTGATCACACCATCATGATTATCTTGGTTGTGAAACTCTTTTTTGTACAGTTCTTCCATGTATTCTTGCCACCTCTTCTTAATATCTTCTGTTTCTGTTAGGTCCATACCATTTCTTTCCTTTATCAAGTCCATCTTTGCATGAAATGTTCCTGTGGTATTTCTCCTTTTCTTGATGAGATCTCTAGTCTTTCCCATTCTGTTGTTTTCCTCTATTTCTTTGCACTGATTGCTGAGGAAGGTTTCCTTATCTCTTCTTGCTGTTCTTTGGGACTCTGCATTCAGATGCTTATATCTTTTCTTTTCACTTCTCTTCTTTTCACAGCTATTTGTAAGGCTTCCTCAGACAGCCATTTTGCTTTTTTGCATTTCTTTTCCATGGGGATGGTCTTGATCCCTGTCTCCTGTACAATGTCACGAACCTCCATCCATAGATCATCAGGCACTCCATCTATCAGATCTAGTCCCTTAAATCTTTCTCACTTCCACTTTATAATCATAAGGAATTTGATTTAGGTCATACCTGAATGGTCTAGTGGTTTTCCCTACTTTATTCAATTTCAGTCTGAATTTGACAGTAAGGAGTTCATGGCTGAGCCACAGTCAGCTCCCGGTCTTGTTTTTGTTGACTGTATAGAGCTTCTCCATCTTTGGCTGCAAAGAATATAATCAATCTGATTTTGGTGTTGGCCATCTGGTGATGTCCATGTGTAGAGTCTTCTCTTGTGTTGTTGGAAGAGAGTGTGCTAAGACCAATGCGTTCTCTTGGCAAAACTCTATTAGTCTTTGCCCTGCTTCATTCCGTATTCCAAGGCCAAATTTGCCTGTTACCCCAGGTGTTTTTTGACTTCCTACTTTTGCATTCCAGTCCCCTATAATGAAAAGGACATCTTTTTTGGGTGTTAGTTCTAAAAGGTCTTGTAGGTCTTCATAGAACAGTTCAGTTTCAGCTTCTTCAGCGTTACTGGTTGGGGCATAGATTTGGATTACTGTGATATTGAATGGTTTGCCTTGGAAACGAACAGAGATCATTCTGTCATTTTTGACACTGCATCCAACTACTGCATTTCGGGCTTTTTTGTTGACCATGATGGCTACTCCATTTCTTCTGAGGTTAGGTTAGTCTTCTAAGGTTAGATGTCAGGTTAGTTGTAAGTGTTAAAACATTTAAAAACATAGGAGGTTTTTGTAAAGCATATTTTAATCATTTATTTTGTACATAGATCTTGGTGACTGATTTGATGTTGGGAAATACGGTGTTTTCAACTGCTGCCAAACCACTGTTACATCTGTCTCTATAGATGCACTGGCATGTCTGATCCTTTACTAGGTTCTAGTGTTGCAGAAATAACTGGTTTGTCTCTGTCTACCTCCTATCATAAGGTATGCAAGATATCCATGTATAATAACAGAACCATGGGGTAGGTTAGAAGAAGCTCTGACTTTGGGTGAGCAGCTGTCAGAGAATAGGTAGTTATAGTGGAACAAGTGACTTAGGATGAAAAGCAATCCACTAGTCAGATAGCCAAAAAGTGGGTGGAGACTAGATCATGAAGAACATCCTTAAGCTGCTTAATCATGTATTGTTCAAATAGGGGAACTTTTGATATTGCAAGAGAGTTATTTAATAATGATGCTGGGGCATTTCCCTGGTGGTCCAGTGGATAAGAATCCACCTGCAAGTGCAGGGAACATAGGTTTGATCCCTGGTCCAGGAAGATCCCACACTCCAGGAGGCAGCTAAGCCTGTGTGCCACAACTATTGAGCCTGTGCTGTAAAAATCTGCAACTACTGAGCCCATGAGTGGCAACTACTGAAGCTCACCTACTGCAGAGCCCATGCTCTGAAACAAGAGAAGCCCCCGCAATGAGGACCTGAGCACTGCAATGACAGAGTAGCCCCCACTCGCAGCAACTAGAGAAAGCCCATGCCACAGTGAAGACCCAGCACAGCCAAAACCAAATAAATGAATAATGGATGTTGCAACAATGGTCAACACTGAACAAACAGGGTGAGATAGTCACCCTGCTTCTATACCAGGCTCATGTGATGGAGAATTGCTCAGTGATTTTAAGATTGGACAGTGATATATACATACTTTCATTTTTAAAGGTCATTTTTGGTGGCAGTGTGGCAGATAATGAGGAAGGGAGAGACTGTGGAGGCAGAGAGATCCCTTAAATGACTAAGGCAGTTAGTTCCCTAGGTGAGAGTTGCTAAGGACCTCATCTGAGGCAGGGACTACAAGAAAACAGAAGAAGCAAAAAATTTGAAAACTGCTTAGAAATCAGAACCTTATGGACTGGTGACTAGTTTTGAGTATCAAGAGGAGAAAAGAGTTTAGCTACAGAGTTTCTGGATTGGATGACTGGTTGATGGTAACCAAGTGAAAGGAAGATCATAGGAAGATCTGTAGGTCTCGGTGGAGGGAAAGCAAAAGATCCGTGCGGCCATGTGGGGTACAGCATGATAGAACTGTCTCATGGCTGTTGAGGAAGATGGACAGGTGCTCAAAGTCACGGCTCCAGAGGAATACATGGAGCTATTGTAATTACAAAATGACTTGGCTTCAGTGGGATATTTCTCGCTGTCTGTACTTGCTGGAATTCCTGGAAGGGCCTCTTTGGCTTTTCAAGATTAATTTTTTTAATGTGAATGTGTCTTCTAGAAATACAACTCTAATAATGCTTTCTATTGCATTCTTGTTTTGTAGCAAATGTTTTCTCTATCTCTTTGGAGAGTATTTCTTTCGTTGTTTTCTATTTCAAAACATTTTGCACAAGTTGTTCCCCAAATATTCACCTATGAATTTGTGGGACTGTGGCAGCCAGACATTGAATAATGCCAGTTAGCAACAGGATGCTCTGCTGCCCACATCCCACAATCCAGCCTATTGTTTCATCTGTCATTGTCACTGAGGCGCATTTAGGAATATTGTAATGAAACAATCCAGCTAGAAACACTACGATAAGCTCAAACAGATACTCATTCATCTACTGTTCAAGAAGTTATTAAAACCCTACTATATCCTGCTGCTGCTGCTGCTGCTGCTGCTGCTAAGTCGCCTCAGTCATGTCCAACTCTGTGCGATCCCAGAGATGGCTGCCCACCAGGCTCCCCCATCCCTGGGACTCTCCAGGCAAGAACACTGAAGTGGGTTGCCATTTCCTTCTCCAACGCATTAAAGTGAAAAGTGAAAGTGAAGTTGCTCAGTCGTGTTCGACTCCTAGCAACCCCATGGACTGCAGCCTACCAGGCTCCTTCGTCCATGGGATTTTCCAGGCAAGAGTACTGGAGTTGGGTGTTTTTAAAGGTGGAAAAGTTCAGTAAGCAGATGGTTCCCCAAGCCTAAGTGTAACTGCAGTTACTGTATTCATTTTGGTTGGGCTGATGTAAGGTTATCTTGTATGACTATGAGCTTCCACTTCTGAGTTCACTATGAACCCATTTTTCCATTTTTTTCCTAGGTCACAGCCCTCCCCACTGTGAGTAGTATAAAGGCTGATTAGTGGACAGAATCTTTAAGTATAAAATAATTTAATTATGTCTCTTTTTAGAACAGATTTTGTTTCTCACTTTCCCACCCAGATTGAATATTTGGGAATATTAGCAGTTGATACAGAAACCTGAAGCTGTTGTAATAAGAACTTAGCCCATTTGTATTTTTATACCCAAATATACTAACTTATGATTCCAAATCTAGTTTTTCAAAGTTCCTAATATTCCAGAGCTTGTACCAGTCATTTTTCCATAAGGTTGACAGCAGGATAAGTCAGTTTTGTTTTTTAAAATTATGTTCTATAACTTTTATTGATTGTTTTTATAGCTTTTAGAGTTAGAGATACACTTAGGAAAAATGTTTTAATTAGATAATTCTACTTTTATGTGTCTTTAGTAGTGTACTGTAATATAAAAGCAAAATATAAAGCATTATTAAATATTTATAATAGTTTTTAATTTTACCTACATTATAAATTTAAAGTGTGATTTAGATATTTTTTAATTGGGTTGTTTAATAAATGTAAGCATCTTGGAACATAATGTTGATTTTTGAGCTATTTAGACTCAAACCGAGTATGATTTGAAAATAAATTACGAAAACATAGTTTAAAAAAAGAATTAGTTTGTAAGAAATTTGATTATGACAGTATCCCGCTTAGATTTTTTTTGGTGACTCCCAGTGCCTTTAGGATAAAATCTAACCTTCTCTGTGTATCATATAGGGTCATTCACGATGTCTCATGGACCCATCTCTCCAACTTGTTTGATCATCACCTTCTCTTACACATCCTTCTGTCTCGTCATATGCCTGTCTTTACTTGCATTATCCACAAATGACCCTTTCATCTCTCATTGCATGTTACATTTTTATTCTTTGTGCATTCTTCCTAGTTCACTTTTACCTGCTTCCTTCCCTAGGTAATTCTTACTTGTCCTTCAAGATTCCTCCTAAGTATCACTTCCTCCGAGAAACATTCTTTGTTTCCCAAACTGAGTTAAAGGACCCTCCTCCATGCCCTGATAGCTGTCTGTGTATTTCTACTCCAGCACCTCCTATGCTCTATACTAAATATGTGAAATGAATCTGTCTCCTTACAGTAGAAACTTCCCTGAGGCTAGAAACCATATTTTTATCTTTCTATTCCCAGCAGCTCACTCAATCCCTGGTACATGGTAACTGTTCAGTCAGTGTTTGTCGAGTGAATAAGTGAGTGGATGGGTGAGTGGATGAGTGAAGGGATGCACAAGCTCCCAGCGGCATCCCATTCCCCAGCATTCCCCTGCTCCATCCTTCCCTGAGCTTTCTTCCCAAGGCCATGAACACTGCACCCCTTCTGTCCTCCCAAAGCCACACTCTTACTCAAGGGCAGAGCAGCTCTGGGCTCCTATGACCATTTTTTCCATGCACTTGTCTCTGGACTATAAAATATTCTCTTAGGGTTTCATTCTCCAGGGCTGCTGCTGCTGCTGAGTCACTTCAGTCGTGTCCGACTTTGTGCGACCCCCATAGACGGCAGCCCACCAGGCTCCCCTGTCCCTGGGATTCTCTAGGCAAGAACACTGGAGTGGGTTGCCATTTCCTTCCCTAATGCATGAAAGTGAAAAGTGAAAGTGAAGTCACTCAGTCGTGTCCGACTCCTAGCGACCCCATGGACTGCAGCCCACGAGGCTCCTCCATCCATGGGATTTTCCAGGCAAGAGTACTGGAGTGGGTTTCCATTGCCTTCTCCATCTCCAGGGCTAGCCGCACACAAAGAATCTCCCTGAGTAATATTTGCACATTTCCAGAGTTATGTCTTTTCAATCAGTCAACCCAGAAACTGAAAAAAATGCACCTTGTATATGTCTCAGCTCTGCCAGGTTCCCCTATACAGCCCTGGAAAAATAGACATGTCCCTGCCACATGTGGATGGTAGTCTACTTTTTTTTTTTTTTTTTAAATAGGATCCACATTAGTTTTTCCTCACAGTTTTTCACTCCCATTAGGTAGATTGGGCAAATTCCAGTTTTCCATATGTTAAAGATGGAAAAAATAAGGCTGCAGGCAGGAAGGAACATAAAATGATTGGCTGATAAATAGCAGCTGACCCGTAAACCCATGCCTTTGACTCTAGATTCATTGACTCATCATTAAACCAAACTGGCGAACGTCTTCCCTTATCTCAGTGTGGTCCAGTCATCCTTACAGGGCAAAGTTTAAGAGATGCTTGTGTGCTTTGGCATCCACCTCCCGCCAGCTCACCTTTCTCTAAGTCCTTTGTAGAAGAAAATTCTTTATTTCATCACCATGTTCCAAACCAAGAAGAAAAAAGGGAGTTTCAGTTCTGATATGAAATTCTGCATTGTTTTGGAGGTGATGGTGGAGTTAGACAACCTCCATCACCAGACATCTGCTAAGGCTTTCTCAGTCATAGATGACTTTGTCACCAGCCCAGCTTGCTGACAGTCACATCTCCCAACAGATGAAGGAGACAACGAAGACATGACTTGGGGCATACTTTTGATCCCAAGAAGGAACTGACTTGAGAAGGAGAAAGATAAGATGGAAACATGAGGACTGCCCTGGTGGTCCAGTGGTTTAGAATCTGCCTGCCAAAGAAGGGGGACATGGGTTAGATCTCTGATCTGGGAAGATCCCACATGCAACAGGGCCACTAAGCCCATGTACCGCAACTACTGAAGCCTGTGCTCCATAACAAGGGAAGTCACTGCAGTGAGAAGCCCATGCTCTACAGTGAAGAGTAGCCTCTGCACTCTGCAACTAGAGAAAAAGACCAGCGCAAGCAATACTAATAAATAAATAAGTAAATATTTTAAAAAGATGAAAACCTGAGGAAACATAGCCGTTATCTTAGAGCAGTGAGGCGCCATCTTTAGGAGGAGAGAAGAGGCAATTTGGTAGGATGCACATTACTGATTTACACCTCCCAGGGATCCCTGGGGTCTGAAGTGAAGTCTCAGATTCTGCAACACCAAGCACACCAGGCTGGTGATCAGAAGGGTCCACTTTGACTTTGAGTATGTAGTATAAGAGGGCTTCCCAGGTGGCTTAGTGGTAAAGAATCCACCTGCAGTGCATGAGACCCAAGAGACTCAGGTTAGATCTCTGGGTTGAGAAGATCCCCTGGAGAAGGAAATGGCAACCCACTCTAGTATTCTTGCCTGGAAAATTCCATGGGCAGAGGAGGAGCCTGGTGGGCTGCAGTCCATGGGGTTGCAAAAAAATTGGACATGCCTGAGCGACTGAGAGCTTGTATGAGAATCCCTTGCTAGAGTCTGGAAGGAGGGCAAAGAAGACGATGTTTGGGGTCGGCTCTCTTGGGCTCATCAACCTGTTACTAGCTGCTATTCATGAAATTAAAATATGCTTACTCCTTGGAAGGAAAGTTATAACCAACCTAGATAGCATATTAAAAGCAGAGACATTACTTTGCCAACAAAGGTCCATCTAGTCAAGGCTATGGTTTTCCAGTGGTCATGTACGGATGTGAGAGTTGGACTGTGAAGATAGCTGAGTGCTGAAGAATTGATGCTTTTAAACTGTGGTGTTGGAGAAGACTCTCAAGAGTCCTTTGGACTGCAAGGCGATCCAACCAGTCCATCCTAAAGGAGATCAGTCCTGGGTGTTCATTGGAAGGACTAATGCTGAAGCTGAAACTCCAGTACTTTGGCCACATCATGCAAAGAGTTGACTCATTGGAAAGGACTCTGATGCTGGGAGGGATTGGGGGCAGGAGGAGAAGGTGACGACCGAGGATGAGATGGCTGGATGGCATCACCAACTCGATGGACATGAGTTTCGGTGAACTCCGGGAGTTGTTGATGGACAGGGAGGCCTGGTGTGCTGCGATTCATGGGGTCACAAAGAGCCAGACACACCTGAGCGACTGAACTGAACTGAACTGATTCTTTAGTCGCTGAGCTGTGCTGCCTTGGAAATCATCCTTAACCCGTAAGGGTTCTATTTCTTCATCTATAAATCAAAGACTTCTTCAGAAACAGCCCCAGGATACTTAATCTTCCCACCTCATGGGATCATTTAGAGGCTCTAATTCTATTTTCAAAGGAGCTTTATAAAATGTGAAACTCAGCAAAGTGATAGCAGGCATTCTGATACTCTATATTTTGGTTTGCCATTACAACAACCCTATGTGATAGGTTTTTCAAAGTTTCAAAGGCTCCTTGAATTTATGCCACAAAATTCCCGAGGGAGAAGAGAGCTGAAGAGAATCATCTTTCAGAAATGAAATTCTGCTTGTGTCCCTGTTTTTGACTTCAACAAGGAAGAAAGCCGCAGTTCCTAAAGAATCTACCTGGCCTGGTGAAGCCAGGGAGTTCCCCAAGGAACACAGTTTTTAAAATCATATGTACAATAGGAAAAAGGAAGCAAAATAACCTGACAGAACTTTCAAAAATTATGTCAGGAAGAATCTGTAGCAAAACAGTTAAGGTTTGCAAAGAAGTCCAGTAACAACCACAAATGGCAATTTTATTTGTGTTTATTGTATTTGTTTTCTATGATTACATAAAAATGCACTTCAAACCCTCGTTTATAATCTCACAGTTTCCATGGGTTAGGGTCTTGGCACAGCCTAGCTGGGTCCTGCACTCAGGGTCTCACAAAGCTGCAATCAGCATGTTGTCTGGGTTGTGATCTCATGAGAGGCTGGGGTTCTCTTTGAAACTCATGTGGTTGTTGGCAGAGTCCACTTCCTTGCAGCTGTGGACCCCTGATGACTTGCTTGTTCAGGGCCAGTGAGAGAAAAAGAGAGAGAGGGGAAGGGAAGAGAGAGAGTCTGCTGTTTGAATCTCTGAGCTTAAGGAAGACCCTCTTATAAACCTTCTCATAAAGGACTCCATGGATTAGGTCACACCCTTCCTGGGTAATCTTTCTTTTGATGAACTCAAAGTCAACTGATTAGGGACCTTAATTACATCTGAAAAGTCCATTATGTTTTGCCACAGGAGGTAACACAGCACATGAGCAATACCCCATCATTTCTGGCGTATTCTGTTGGTTAGAAGTGGGTCAGTTTCCACTGACTCTCAGGAGATAGGATTCTACAAGGATGTGACATACTGGGGGGTCACCCAGGATGTGTTTGCCACGTGGGGAGACAGAGACCTGGTTCTGTTTAGAGAACATTTACCAAGCACACAGGATGCCCCAGGTACAGTGTCGGACCCCAGACAAGAAGGTCGCTTTCCCTGCCCTCTTCTAGGTGGCTTGCAGCCTAGTGCCAGGGACAGGCCAGAGGTTTGGAGCCAATGAAGAGAAACAGAAATCTCTCTTATTTTGTTTCTCTCCTTTTGGAAACACTGCGAAGGGCAAAGATCTTCAAACTGAAACAGGGCAGACGTGGAGGGGACCAGTGGAGAACCCAGGTGGGTGAAGAAACAGCACAGCAGCTCTCACTTAACTATTCTGAATGCATCCATGACTGCCTGACTAATATCACTGATGTTAGCAGAAAACTAATAAGTCAGGATGCTGAAGTGATGTCAGAAATCTCTGAGCAATCAAGGGGAGAAGGGCTAGAACATGACATGGGAAAACATTCTCATGAAAGTGGAAGCAGTACTTAATGTTTGCAAGGACTCTATGAATAGACATCAGGCTCCCAGCTGTCTAATTTTCTTGGGCACCTGGAAATAACTGGGGCTTCTGTCTCAGACCAGCTTTGCAGACCTGGACAGCTGTGTAAGTTTTGATCCCGTTGTCTCTCAAACCCCAGGGAGATGCAAACAGCACATGGAAGCAGGGGGTTCTACTCTTTACTGTTCAAAGCACAGAGCACAATCCAGAATGAAGTTAGGTTCCAAAAAATCTGACTCCCTTAGTTCTAATGAAGTGGATGAACCTAGAGCCTGTTATAGAGAGCGAACTAAGTCAGAAAGAGAAAAACAAATATCATGTATTAACACACATATATGGATAGAAAAGTAATACCGATGAACCCATTTTCAGGGAGGGAATGGAGGCTCAGATATGGAGATGGACTTGTGGATACAGTGGGGGCAGGAGGAAATGGGCCTAATGGAGAAAGTAGTGTTGACATAGATACATTACCATGTGTAAAACAGATAGCTGGAGAGAGGTTGCTGTAGAGCACAGGGAGCCCAGGCTGGTGCTCTGTGATGACCTGGAGGAGTGGGAAGGGGGAGGGAGGAAGCCGTGCTTAATTGCTCAGTTGTGTCCAACTCTTTGCAACCCCGTGGACTGTAGCCCACCAGATTACTCTGTCCATGGGCTTCTCCAGGCAAGAATACTGGAATGCATTGTCATTCCCTTCTCCAGGGCATCTTCCCAACCTAGGGATCAACCCCAAGTCTCTTGCATTGCAGGCAGATTCTTGCCCATCAGAGCTGCCCAGGAAGCCCCTCAAGAGGGAGGGGGTATATATAATTATGGCTAATTTACACTGTTGTATGGCAGAAACCAACGTAACATTGTAAAGAATTTTCCCCCACTTCAAAATAATTTTTAAAAATCTAACTCACTTTATTGAAGCTTATCCTATTAAGGAAGGCACTTTTCTTCTTTCTCACCTCTTCCTTCTCCCTAGTTTTGATGCTACAAAAGAAAAAGGTGGGGGAGGGCAGGAGGAGAAAGAAAGACCTAAAAATCCAAGGAGCTACTGTCCAGAACAAGTCTTTGGATCCGATCTACGCACCCCACCCCCACCCCCTTCCCGTCCTTCTAAGTGAGGGGCATATTCAGCTCCTAGGATGCAAGCTTAGCTTTCCCTAAGAATAACCTAGCAGAGCACAGGATAATTCCTCAAAGGCCAAGGGCCTAAAATATCCACGACGTGTTCTTCTGTCTCTGTTCCTCAAGCAATCAGGGATCATTCTCAGCGTCAGGAAGAACGCTGGCTCTGTCGCTGCTTTGCTGGCAATACAAGTGTTCACAGCTGTGTCCGTCCTCACGTGGCCTCTGCAAGTATTCTCCAAACTTCCTGCCTGGCAGACAGCTCCGCCCCATTGCTCTAGAGTCTGTTCCAGGGGGTGAAGTCTGAAGCAACATGTCCTGTGAGTGTCCTTGTCCAGGATGACTCTTCTCCTCATATAGTCTCACTGAGTCAAGTCCCTTTGGCCTTGAAACAGAAGATGCTTCCCTTAGAAGTGGGGGCCAGCACGGAAACTATGTTAAGCTAGGTGTTGACCTCCTGGAATTCAGAATATCCAGGTTCCATCCCAAGCTGTGCATCCCCTTCCCCATCAAAAACCATCATTTCAAGTAAAAAAAAAAAAAAAAGAAACAGAAAAAGATCATGTTGCAAATTCCTCTTCCTCTGGATGGGTGCTATTCCTTAGAAGGCAGAGGAGAACTCAGATGAAGTCTGAACTCTTTAGCACAGCTCGCAGGACCCTGAAGCTTCTCTCCCAGCCTCATCTTCTGTTACCTCCTCCAATAGAGCTGGAGCTGCTCTGGACTCATTGTTGATCCGATGGATTCTGTGCTTTTAAGTTGGTGGAGGAGTTCCGATTTTCTCGGGGTGGAGGGGTAGGGGGACCCAGGTTTCCCAGGTGATGCTAGTGGTAAAGAACCTGCCTGCCAATGCAGGAGATGCAGGTTCCATCCCTGGGTTGGGAAGATCCCCTGGAGTAGGAAATGGCAACCCACTCCAGTATTCCGGCCTGGAAAATTCCATGGACAGAGAAGCCTGGCGGGCATGACAGGAAGTCCATGGCATTGCAGAGTTGGACACTACTTGAGCACAGGGGGAACATTTTTCTCTATCTGCTGTTTCTGTGCTTCTATTCTTATCTCCAAACTGAGTTGGCCTTTTCCATGATTGCTGGCCCCTTCCCTTCCCTTCTCAGCTCCTCTGGGCCTCAGACGTCTTATCGTCCAGCATTTACGTTGCACTGTAAGAACTTACTGTACTGTGTGTCTTTTCCACTAGTCTAAACACAATGAGAAATGGAATCATGTACTATTTTTAGACCCCAATCTTGCAGCATGGTACCTTTTTGGAACAATAAATATTTGTTATTTGATGAATGATGTTGACCCCATTTAAAAAGACACAATGAGGGTGGGATATGGGAGATGGAAAGTCCATAGTCTTAGCACAAGATATTGTCTTTTATAGTATAGCTACAATAAAGTGAGGGCTTCCCGAGTAGCTCATCGGTAAAGAATCCACCTGCCAGTGTGGGAGATGTGGGCTCAATTCCTGGCTCAGGAAGATCCCCTGGAGAAGGAAATGGCAACCTGCGCCAGTATTTGTGGCCAGGAAATCGCATGGACAGAGGAGCCTGGTGGACTGCAATCCATGGGGTCGCAAAGAGTCAGTCACAACTTCAGTTCAGTTCAGTCGCTCAGTCATGTCTGACTCTTTGCAACCCCATGAACCACAGCAGGCCAGGCCTCCCTGTCCATCACCAACTCCTGGAGGTTACCCAAACTCATGTCCATTGAGTGACTAAATAACAACAATCTGTCTATGGATGAATGAATGAGTGAACAGAAGATGAAAGGGTGGAAGATCAACTGGAGGAGGAAATGGTGAAAATGATACCAGTTTTGTTGCTCTTGGAGCTAATTTCTCTCTCCCATTTATAACAACACTGTACACTTGCATCTGTCATTCACATCTTTTCACAGCTACTCCATGGTAATGAGATTTTCTTAGAGGCCATAACGCAGTTCTAATCTGCAGTTTCATTAGGCATTCAACTTCCGCCATAAAACTTAATGACAAGGCAGATGAACGTGGAGATGATTTTGTAAGAAGAAAGCACATTGGCCCATACATCGTAATTGCAAGGCTACTGTACAGCACAAGCAATTCAGACAAGCCAGCTGCTCCCAAAGAAGCAAGGCTGCCTTCCTGGCAGCCTTCATCAGCGGAATTATGCTCAGAATTGCCTTTCAATGCACACTTGATTTTGATTGGGATATTCTGAACATACCATGTGGTAAAATCACATGCCCTGAGTACCCTATCTTTGCAAAAGCACTGTGCTTCTTGATTAGACCAATTATATATCTCCCTTTCCAACCGTAAACTTGTCCCCATTTCACAGATGGAGAAACTGAGGCAAAGTTAGATTAAGTCATATGACAAGTTGGCATCATAACTAGGATTATATCTAAGTAGTTCAGTTGCTCAGTCATGTTCAACTCTTTAAGACCCCATGGACTCTGCCTGCCAGGCTCCTCTGTCCATAGAATTTTCCAGGCAAGAATGCTGGAGTGAGTTGCCATTCCCTTCTCCAGGGGATCTTCCTGACCCAGGGATTGATCCTGGGTCCCCTGCATGGCAGGCGGATTCTTTACCATCTGAGTCACCAGGGAAGCCCATAACTAGGATTACGTTTGATAAAAGAAGTGTGTGTTTATATTAAGCTGCTAATTAAATTTATACACAGAGGTAATAGTTCTTATAGCAGGTACTCACATAAACTGGCAGAAGGATGAATAGGTACAATCTTTCTGAAAAGTCCCTTGTCAATGTCTATTGAGAGCAAGGAGAGTGTTCCTATACACTGACAGTGTAATTAGACTCTAGGAATTCACAGCAAGGTAAGAATCGGGAATGTGCTGAAGGATTCAGGCACAAAGATAGAGTTAATAGTGATGTTGGGTGGATGGTAAGTTCTCTACACTGTTCTACGTAGTCTGTGGTCCTCCCGCATGAGAGGGGTCGGGTCCTCCCCATCATACAGATAAAGCTTCTGAGGCTTAAGAAGAGATGAAATAATAAAAGTTAGAAGATTAGGAAGTCCTTGGCCACCTGGTTCATAGAATTGGAGTCCAATATTATTTATTGTAGAAAATTTAGAAACTGCATAAATCCCCCAATTAAGAATGGACATGAAAATGGTAGAGCTACACATGGCAGAAAAATTACGCATTAAATAATTTCAGCGGTGTTTATTTGTGATTTATATCTAAACAAAGATCAATCATTGGATGCTCATTTTCAGATTCATATGTGAATCTGGAGCTTAGGCACGAGTTCAGAATTAAAGATCAAATACATAGGAGCCATCAAAAGGGTATATACATCCTGAGGCATTGAATACAGTGAGACAGAGAGTGAGACAGATAAGAAGAGGTTCAAAGCTGACCTCTGGGAACTTCAGTGTAAGGAAGCCAGGGTGATGATAGAAATCAGAAATAGTCAGGGAAGTTGCAGCTGTGGAGGTGAGAGGTCAGAGTGGAGTCCAAGAAGTCAGGCAAAGAAAATATTTCAAGGAGGAGTGTGTGACCAACCGGTCAAATGTTGTTGAGAAGTTCAGTAAAATATAGATTAAGTCTTGAACTTGGTGATATAAAGGTCTGGTTCATTGAGAATGTTGATTACAAAACCTGCTTGGAGTGGTCTGGGGAAGAAAGACAGGTTGAAAAATTGGAGAAAACAAATTTAAATGACTCTCTGAGTTTTGTTATAAGGGAGCACTGGGTGGAAGGTAATGATAAGTCAAATATGAGTTTTTGTCCATTTGTTTAAAAAAAAGGACATTGCAGTATGTTCATTAATGGGATTGCTGTAGGGAGGCATTGATATTTTTAGAAAGAGAGGTTAATTGCAATAGTGATGTCCTTGAGTAGGTGAAAGGAGATGGGCATAGCCTAGGGGTTGACCTTAGGTTGGGTCCTGGACAGTTAACCTATTATAACAGAAGGAAAGGCACCCAAATGCTTGGTAAATTTTGTTATGGAAAAAGGGTATCTATTTCCTGTGATTGTTTCTCTTTCCTTATGAGAAAAATAAGAAATGAGGTTGTCAGCTTAGCATCTGGAGAGGGAAGTGGTGCTGTAGATTTTCACTCAGTCTTTTCTGACTCTTTGCGACCCCATGGACTGTAGCTTACCAGGCTCCTCTGTCCATGGAATTTTCCAGGCAAGAGTACTGGAGTGGGTTGCCATTCCCTTCTCCAGGGGATCTTCCTGACCCAGGGATCGAACCTGGGTCCCCCAGCATTGCAGGCAGACGCTTTACCGTCTGAGCCACCAGGGAAGCCCAACAGATTTGGGAAGAGGTATTAAATAGGTGTTTTGGAGAGTAGCAACGTAACAGTGAGTTTCCTTGTGTCTGAAATGCAGGAGATCTGGGTTTGATCCCTGGGTTGGAAAGATCCCCTGGAGAAGGGAAATGCTACCCACTCCAGAATTCTGGCCTGGAGAATTCCATGAACCGTATAGTCCATGGGCGCCAAGAGTTGGGCACAACTGAGCGACTTTCACTTTCACTTTCAATGTACATTGACAGTTGAAGAACAGATACAATGGCCAGGCTCCGTGTTGTCCTTGTTCAGTCGCTCAGTCGTGTCCGACTCTGTGACCGCATGGACTGCAGCACACTAGGCTTCCCTGTCCTTCACTATATCCCGGAGTTTGCTCAAATCCATTGAGTTGATGATGCAATCCAACTATCTCATCCTCTGTTGCCCCCTTCTCCTGCCCTCAATCTTTCCCAGATTATCAGGGTCTTTTCCAATGAGTTGGCTGGTTCGCATCAGGTGGCCAAAGTACTGGAGCTTCAACTTCAACATCAGTCCTTCCAATGAATGTTCAGAGTTGATTTCCTTTAGGATTGACTGGTTTGATCTCCTTGCTGTCCAAGGGACTCTCAAGAGTCTTATCCAGAACCACAGTTTGAAAGCATCATTTTTTTTGGCACTCAGCCTTCTTTATAGCTCAGTTGGTGAAGAGTCCACCTGCAATGCAGGAGATCCTGGTTCGATTCCTGGGTCAGGAATATCTGCTAGAGAAGGGATAGGCTACCCACTCCAGTATTCTTGGGCTTCCCTTGTGGCTCAGCTGGTAAAGAATCCTCCTGCAATGTGGGAGACCTGGGTTTGATACCTGGATGGGGAAGATCCCCTGGAGAAGGGAAAGGCTACCCACTCCAGGATTCTGGCCTGGAGAATTCCATGGATTGTGTAGTCCATGGGGTCACAAAGAATTGGACATGACTGAGCAATTTTCACTTCACTTCACCTCTTTATTATAGTATGTGGGGTCTCTTGGTCAGTACGGAGGGGTGGAGGGCTAGGACTTCTTGGCCCAAGCCTCCAAGGAAATGGTATTTTCTTTTCATAGAACAAAGAGGGGAAAATGGTCTAGATGGGACTATGAACCCAAACCCTGGGAACCATGGGTACTGGTACCATGTGGGATAGGGCAGGAAAAAAATAGCCCCAGTTGGAAAGTGATACAGAAAAGTCAAGTCTTCAGATGTGAATGTAGGATGAGTTAAAGCAGAAGATCTGGAGAAGATCCAGAGAAGAGGAGGAGGAGATGGAGGGATTTGGTGATGTTAGACTACGAGTGCCAGAAGTAACTGGAAAGAGTTTCCTGTTGGCTGGGAAAGTGTCCAGAAGTGAGGAATGGTCATCTTGCCTCCTAAGGGGCACAGGGCATCTGCTGGGATGCCCAGAGGCTTTCTCATAGAAAGGTATTATTCTGTTTGTAGTCCATTTCCTGGGCTGGATTGGTTTTAGTGAGTTGGACAGTGTATGTGGGGAATGGAGTGATAATTTCACTAGAATTATATGAGACATTAGAACACCTCCTTACTATTGCTTTTGCCAGTGTCTAGATGAAGAAAGGGTGGTACATGGATAAAGGAAATACTTAGGAGATTATTTTAAATCTTTTAATTCAATAGTAAATACAATAGCAGAAATAAAAATTGAATAAGAATGAATCATGTAAAATGCAAATAAGAACAGTTTCTTTTAGATGTGATATTGTGCTGATAATGCATGGTTCTTATTTCATTATTTTTTTCTACAATGAGTATGGATGTATTTAGAATATGTAAAATCATTTCTCAATTTTTCTGTGTATAACTGTACACCCATTTATTGTTCTTCTGATTATGGAACTTATATACAAGCCTGTAAAAAAGCAATATAGACAAAAACAAAGCAGAATGAAAGGGAATAGACTATCATAAAAGGGAATAAAGGGTTAAAAATATTCCATTGTATGGATATACAGTGATTTGTTTATTCATTTCCTGAAAGACATTTGGATTGTTTCCAGTTTGGGGCTATTATAAATGAACCTGAGTAGTCATTTTCAGATCCTTGTGTGGACATATGTGTTTACTACTCTTGCTAAGTATCTAAGAGTGGAATATCTGGGTCATTTAGTAAGAGTATGTTCAACTTTTTAGAAAGCTGCCGAAGTCGTGAAAAATAGTTGTAACAATATACACCACAAATGGCAGTGTATGATCCTGTTATTTCAGTTCATTTCAGTTTAGTCGCTCAGTCGTGTCCAACTCTTTGCCACCCCATGAACTGCAGCATGCCAGGCCTCCCTGTCCATCACCAACTCCCGGAGTTTACCAACACTCGTGTCTATTGAGTCAATGATGCCATCTAACCATCTCATCCTCTGTCGTCCCCTTCTCCTCCTGCCTTCAATCTTTCCCAACGTCAGGGGCTTTTCAAGTGAGTCAGCTCTTTGCATCAGGGGGCCAAAATATTGTTACTTCACTGTCTCACAAAACACTTGGTGTTTGGCTTTAGGCTTTTGACCGGATGTGTAGTGGTATCATAATATGGTTTTCATTTGCATTTCCCTAATGACTACTGAGGTTGAGTTTATATTTATGTGCTCATTGGCTACCTGTATCTCTTTTTTGATAAAGTGTCTGTTCTCATCTTTAGACCGTTCTTGAGTTGTTTCTTATTATTGACCTATGTTTTTTTTATAGATTCTAGATGCAGCTCTTTGTTGGATGTGTTGTAAATATCTCCCTCCATCTGTGGTTTGCCTTTTCATTTTCTTAATAGCGCTTTTAAAAAACAGTTTTTTTTACACTCAATGAGATATAATTTACAGATATTTTTCCTTTAGAGTTTATGTTTCTTGTATCTTAGCTAAGAAATTTTGCCAACCCTAAAATCACTAAGATGTTTTTCTTTGTTTTCTTCTAATAGTTTTATAGTTATATCCCTTACCTTCCCATCTATGATGCATTTTGATTTATTATTTGTATGTGGTGTTAGATGAGAGTCAAGGGGTTTCCCTGGTACCTCAGACAGTAAAGAGACAGGCTGCAATGGACAAGACTGGGGTTTGATCCCTGGGACGGGAAGATCCCGTGGAGAAGGAAAAGGCTGCCCACTTCAGTGTTCTGTAGTGAAGGACAGGGAAGCCTGTCATGCTATATAGCTCATGGGCTCACAGAGAGTCAGATGTGACTGAGCGACTGATGCACACAAGGTTCATTTTTATCTTTATGTGACAATCCAGTTGTTGCAGCACCATTTGTTGAAAGATGATAATCTTTCTCTATTCAATTTCATTTGCATCTTTGTCAAAACTCCAGTTGACTATGACTGTGTCAGTCTGTTCTAAACTGTTTTGTTCCATTGTCCTGATTACAATAGCTTTAGAGTAAGTCTCATAATAATATAGTATAAATCATCTAACTTTATTCTTACATATCAATTTTAGAACTATATAATCAATTTCTACTAAAAAATGCCTGCTGGGATTATGTTTTCCTTTAGGATTTTAATACATCTATAGATCATTTGAAGGAGAAGTGACATCTTAAAATACTATCTTCATATATAAAGAGATATATGAGTGTGATGTGTCTCTCCATTTATTTGGGTCTTCCTTCACTTCACCGAGTAGAGTTTCACAGTTTTCAGTGTGTTAGGGTATTAGATTTGTCTCTAAGCATTTTATATTTTTGATACTACTAGAATTGACATTGTTTTAAAATATCCTCAGCCTTGTGGAAGTTCTGGAGTTCTCTCTAATCCTTTTGGGTGGATCCTTCCTTGATCTCAGGTGATCTCCACACATGCTGTGCTGATCAGTGCTCAGTTGGTGACTTCTGGAGACGCTGTGGGTCTCTGAGTTCTCTATATGTAGCTCTCTACTTTCTGATAATCTTCTCTCTGACGTACGGTAGCCCTGGCTTCTCCACTTCCATCTCTTTTTCTTCCACTATGGAAGATCTCTGGACTTCGCCTTGAACTACAACCTAGAATCTCTCTTAAAGGCACCAAGCTGAAGCAATCTAAAGTTCATTGTATCTCCTTGCTCTGAGATCACGGCCCCGTGAAGTCTGATATTAAATGCCTGAAAGCGATATATTTTGTCTTTTGTTGTTGCTGTTACCAAAAGGGTAAATTCAGTCTCTCCATCATGTTGAGAAGCAGAGCTCCTTTTTATCCATTTTTTAGTACCTCAGTTGAGCATCATGCCTGTCTGTGAAGCATACTTTGATAACCACTGCTGTAGGCAAAAATAATGTCCCCCAACGATGACCATGCCCCACTTCTCAGAACCTGTAAATATGTTATTTTACATAGGAAAAGGGACTTTGCTGATGTGACCAAGGTGAGGAATCTTGAAAAGAGGAGATTATTCTGGATACCTCGGGTGAGCTCAACCAAATCACAAACTCTTAAAAGTGAAGGACTTTCCTAGTGCAAAAATGAAAGAGATGGCTAAATAAGAACGAGTTTATCTTTAGTTTTTGGCTCTGGCTTTGTAAGTGAAAGAGGGGTGTCACCCATCAGAGAATCCATGTGGCCACTAGAATCTAGAAAAAAACACGGATATCAGTTCTGCTCTAGAAATGCCAGCAATCAACCAGCCCGTGACATCTTGACTCAGTCCAGTGAGCCTAACAGAACGGTAAGATGTTAAGTTTCTTGTGTGTTACGGCTCTACATCTGGGATCACGTGTCAACAGCAATAGAGAAAGAACATAGCTGCAGAAAAATTTAAATTTTTAAGTGGCTAAACTTTAAAATATATATATAATAAACAAGCTTTATCTTTCTTTGTAATCTGTAGCTTGTACTGCCACAATTTCAGTATCCATTTGTTAAAATATTCTCCAAAGTATTTTTCCAGTGGAGGCTTCATGAACTCTAGTTCGATGGTTGATGTTTTGTGGATAGTGTTCTAGTCTTACTAGCTTCTCAACCATCTGTCACTTATTTGCTAGTCACTAGTCATCCTTTCCTCTGGGTGACAACTTCAGTATTTGATCTCACTCTGTCCCTTCTACTTTATCATCACGATAATAGCCTTCATGTAGCGGGATAGCTTGTGTCAAAAAGATCGAGATGGATTTAAGAATCAGAATGTGAGGAGTACAGTCCAGGTTTTGTTCTTGTATCACTTTGGGCAGTTTCACCCTGTTAAATAGAATTCATGTTGATGTGTCTTAGGGGAAACTGCACTTACTCTTGCACAGCAGCCCCATGGGATGTGGAAGGAAGAAGAGAAAGGATTCAAAATCCTTTTGTGGTTGAATTTTATTTTCATTTGGAGAGTGAAAAATTAAGAGAGAGGATTGTACTCAGAGACTTAGAATTTTGATGTCAGTCAGCATACAAAGAAAGAATATATGTATAAAGAATACTTTTTAAAAATGGAGGAAAATTTTATAAATAGTGAAATGCCAGATTTCAGTATACATTGTTCTGAGTTTTGTGTACATATGTGTTAACTACCACTTGAATCAAGAAATAGGCCTGTGGTGAGTTGTGTCTATTTGGCCTGGATTTGCGTAGCTTGACTCCCCCCTTGGACATGGTTCTTTTAAGTGACCAACGCGTTTGCTTCCAAAGCCTGGCTGTGATGGAGGCTTTGTTTCCTTTTGCTTGACTTTATATATGTGAATAAACATTGAAGAACTTCTCAGACTGGCAATCAATCATCATTACTCCTTCTAATATGACAAAACTCTCATCATTTTTGTGTAACAGCTTCTGTTCTTTGTCAAAATATGTTCACATTTCATATAAATAGTGCATATGTAATATTTATTTGCTGATTTTTAAATTCAGCACATTACATACATTTTTCTTAAATACTATATCAGCTTTACAGTGAACATTTTATACAACTACACAGTTAGTATTTCCAAAATACTTCTTTGGAGGGAGTATATTGTGCCAAGTACCGTGGAAGCACCAGAGAAGCAAAGATTCATACAATTTATATGAAAATAAAATTGAACAAAGAGGGAGGGATATAAATAGGAGAGGAAATAGGATCTATAGGAGTTATTTAGGTTTTATTTTTTAATTCCAAGGAAAAAATACATGTGTTTGCTGATGACAATGATGTAGGCGAAACAGGAACATGAGTGATGTAGGAGATAGATTTGCTGGAAGATGTCCCGGGATAAACGAGATATAGAATTTAAGGTAGAGTGTACGGGACAGACAGGGAAGGTGAGGAGCTGTGATGGTGAGAGAGTTGGGGAGATTTCCTCTGACTGCTTCAGTATGCTTAATAACTGTAAAAAAGTAAAAGGCAAAGTGATCAGCAAAGAGTGGGGATGTTGGAGAAGGTGCTGAAGTTTTGAGAAAAGAGAAATACAAAAGGGTGGCCCAGGCCAGTTGACAGTTCAGATATTGATTGCTGGGAGGATGAAAGTCAAATTAGGGCGTTGTGACCATTCCATGAAAAGTGATGCCAGTCAGTGTGAGTGTGGCCAACAAAGGAATGAATTAAATAATTCAGGCTTATTTCTAGGACGTGTTGTATATCCCAAAATAGTTGTGAGCAGAGCAGAAAACTCTCTGCAGAGTGAAACTGTCAGTTTCTTTTAAAAAAGTAAATAATTAATTTGTCCTTAAGTTGCTAAGCATGTACACTAGAATTCTTTATCTTCAAATTAGTTAAAGTTTCTATGCAGCTGGGTTCCTTTTGACAAGTAAACCTCTAAGGAGATGACACTTGAAGGTTCCTTGAAACTTGGGGGCTTTGGAGCCTTCTTTGAGTTGGGTAAAATGTTGTTAAAAGAAAATATTTTGCAGCTTAAAAGCTGAAAAACTCCCAACTTAAACAGCACATAGGAATTATTGGAAGGATTTCAAAAATATCTTGAGGTGGATTGGATTTGCTTTCCAACAACATCTGTGTGGTTAAAAAATGAAGAGCTGATGATCATTGGGTGATTCCTTAGAAGTGATTGCATGAACCAAGGTAGCTACCACTCCAAAGGGAGGAAATTCTCATTAACTCATCCATCCTGTATGAGGTTCCTCCAGGCAAGGATCTGCCTAAGAGGTAATTAAAGACTGGGATCTGTGGCTCAGGTGTAAGTTCAGATATAAGCATTAAGGAGCTTCTCAGGTGGTGCTGGTGGTAAAGAATCTGCCTGCCAGTGCAGGAGATACAAGAGACTTGGGTTTGATTCCTGGGTGGGAAAGACACTCTAGAGAAGGAAATGGCAACCCACTCCAGTATTCTTTCCTGGGAAATCCCATGGACAGAGGAGCCTGGCAGGCTACAGTCCATGGGGTCGCAGAGTCGGATATGACTGAAGCAACTTAGCACATAAGCAAGGAGCATAAGAGTTAGATGGACTTTGAGGTCAAGGAGGTAGATGAGGTCATTGCAAGGAAAGCAGAGACCAGAACAACTGTGGTACAAACTGAAGACCAGCTGGCATTTAGACCTTGAATATTAGCCACATGAATTCTTCCATCTTTCCAGTGTTTTATGATGGATTTTTAAATCTAGTGTCAAATTTTATAACATTATTTCTGTTCTCTCTGGGTAAATTACAGAGTCTGATGATACTGGACTACCATTTCCTCAGGGCCGCCGCAGCCACGGGGTGGTGGTGAGTGGCGCCCCCTGCAGACGGGCATGTGTTGTGCAGGCGAGCCCCTCCCGTGCCTCCAGGCTGAGCCCACAGTTCAGAGCTGGTTCTATACCTCTAGGCAGTTGAGTCGTCAGCCCCTGAGGGAGAAGGACACTGACAGTGGGGCCCCAGGACCCTGGCATTTATTATGAAGTAAGAGCAGCAAATGGGTTTGCTGGTGTTTGGATTATTTTTTATTTTATGTATCAATTAATTTTAAGGTATTAGCCCAATAGATCAACTAAAGTTATAAGTTAGAGAAGACAGTAGGGGTTCCTCAGCCTAATAAACCTGAATTGGAATAACTGTTTCTAAACCTTACTACCACCATCATAGAAAATGTAATATTGCATAATATAGTATGATGTCATCACAAATTCTTAATACAGGGATAGAATGTGACATATTATGATATGCGTGCATGCATATGGGCACAGTCGTGTCCAGCTCTGCAACCCCGTGGACTGTAGCAGCCGGGTTCTTCTGTCCATGGGATTTCCTAGACAAGAATACTACAGCTGGAGTGCGTTGCCTTTTCCTACTCCAGGGGCTCTTCCTGACTCAGAGATTGAACCTACGTCTCTTACGTCTCTTGCATTGGCAGGTATTCTTTACTACTGTATCAGCTGGGAAGCCTATGTTATAATATAACCCAGCCTCATCTAATTAAGTGTATGTTTGATTTGGAGCCTGATGGGCTGCCATCTCTGGGGTTGCACAGAGTTGGACACGACTGAAGCGACTTAGCAGCAGCAGCAGCAGATCAAGTTTAAAGTCAAGGTCAAGATTAAGGATATGGACTCTGAGGTCAGGCAGTCTGGGTTCAAAGGGTCACTCTGTTGGTTACCACCTGTATGATCTTTCCATACCTGAATGTCCTCATCTGTAAAGGACAGTTGTGAAGATGAAATGTACCACCACAAGGAAGGCTCTTAAGACACCTTTGGTGCATCCTGAGTAATTGGTAAAGGTCAACTGTTGCTGTGACTTTATCCAAAGTGGGTCATCCTTTCTCATCCACGGAGCAGGTCAATCTACTGAGGTTTTGTAAATCCATAGCTAAGAGAGAGGAAACTGATGAGAAGTCAGTAGCTAACATGTAATCATGATCTTTTGTTATCACAGTCATCAATCTTCAATCTCTCTCAGAAATGGCTGGACACCTTGAGGGTTAAATGTCTGTTGTTCTGATCAGATAGACATTGACATATGTTTCTGTTTTCTGAGATGAAGTGCTTTTATTTCTGTTCAAGAGCTGGTAATGCATTCTCTAAAGAACTCATTCTTCTGAAAATTTGTAATTTTGTGTGATTAACTAAGGATGAAGCAGTGCATCGGAATTTAAATTTCCAACTCCATCAAGATTTATAGTCAGAAAATCACATGGCACTTACAGGAAAAGGAATATTTGTAGAAAGGGTTTTCTCCTCCTTATGGAGTGCTAAGTGATTCCATTACACACTCCCGTAGATTTTTCTTTAGAAGCTGAATTGCTGTCCAGCTTTATTTAAAAATCAACCTCAAAATCCCAGAGTATAATTTTGGGGTCCAAACCTCATGCATATTTATCTTTAGGAAATTGATAGGGATGTTAGAAATTTGCAATGAGATAAATAATTGAGTTGAAAGGAGGCTTGGGATTAAAAATTTAAAGAGCTTGCTTAAAACCATTTGACCAGATAGTCCTTGAACTTCTGAGAGCCTGAGTTTTGTTGAGATGAAATGAACCGAATCTGGGAGGCCTTTTGGGTCAAGTCTCTGCTCCAGATGGATGCTCGTAATTGAAGTCTTGCGGAGAACACATAAAATCTTGTTTCCCTGGTTTTCAATCTTTAATCACAAACGTTTCCATCTGAGCAATCCTCAAATTAGAATCATAGGCTTTTAGAGCTGAAAGGGGGCATCGACATGATTTAGAGCAAGGCTTCATTATGTGGAAACTGAGGCATGACATTTTGGTTAATGTAAGGCCAATCATTTTTTTAAATGTATTTATTTATTTATTTTTGGTGGCTTTGCTGCTGGTCTTTGCTGCTGCGTTGGCTTTCTCTAGTTGCGGTGTGTGGGCTTCTCATTGCTGTGGCTTCTGTTGTTGTGGGACACGGACCCCAGAGTGCTTGGGTGTCAGTGGTTGTGGCTCATGGGCTCTAGAGCACAGACTCAGTAGCTGTGATGCACAGGCTTAGTTGCTCTGCAGCACATGGAATCTTCCTGGACCAGGGATTGAACCTGTGTCCTCTACATTGGCGGGCAGATTCCTATCCACCTGTACCACCAGGAAAGTCCAGGACAATAGTTTGTATGTCATCACTCATACATTTGCTTTGACATTAGCTTCTCAAACAAAAGCAAAGCATAGTATAGTTAGAATCTGCCAGAAAGACATACTTTGTATTGACTAGTTCTGTACAAATTGGCTATTCATTCAGATATTGGCCCCAAACCTTCAAACTGTTTGAAGTGCAGGGGAAAGCTTTTAAGTAATAACATAATTTTTATATACGTTAAACACGCTTATGTCAATTTCGTTGGCCTAAATGGAGCTGGGGTGGGATGCTTGCATAGTGATGTATGGGTGTGTCTATTTCCTCTTCCTTAAGCAAAGGCATTCAGTAAAAATGCAAATGAGGAAAGAACACTTACATATCAGAAACATGAAAAATTATAACTAGAGAAATACAAGGTGGGGGGAAACAAAGACCTGAAATAAGAGAAAGAACAGACAGTACCTCCATCCAACAGATGAGGACGTCAAATTTCAAGGATACTAAGCAATTTGTCATCCAGTAAGTGAGGCCCTTGTTAAAATGCAGGTTCTGACTCCATAGGTGTGAGGTAGGGTTGAGGATTCTCATTTCTGACAGCCCTGAAGGATGAATGATGCTGCTGATGTGGGTCTCTTAGCCACAAGGCACCTATTTTATATCCTTCATGGGATCAAAACCAAAAATCAGAACAACATGTCTAAGCAAATGATTTTGTTCTTAAGAATGCTCACCTGTGGCTCTCAGGAAAAGACCCCAATTTGGACAGTGTTGTGAGACAGGACAGGTTTAACCTCAACGTCTTAAACTTCACTTTGTGTTTTGATTGACTTAAGGCTCAGCATGACCCTGAGGGAGCCACTTCTGGGTTTGCTTTTTCTCTGCTAAGACCAAACTGTTAGGAAAAATTATTTTACACTCATGAATGTATGCCCAAGGCCAACTGTGAATACGTTTCTTGGACTATTTGAATGTCATCAATACTCAAATTCCCTAGTTCTAGCACATCGTTTCTCCAAGAGCTGTGTCCATTCTGGATGCCGAGGGATGCTGTCTATCCACAGGTGACCTTGAAGTCCTATCACAGTGGGGGTATTTTACATGTTTAGCTTCCATGAGTTTCCTCTTGAGCATCATCACCCTCAACATCCATTCCCACTGAATTGTGGCTACATGCAATTCATGGCTGCAGTCCTTGCAAGAGAGAATCTCTTTCCTGCTTTATCAGTGTCCATGTATTCCCAGCTGAGTGATGCTAGGACTTAACTCTAGTTATCAGCCTGCTTTCCTGGTGGCTCAGATGGTAGAGAATCTGCCTGCAACATGGGATACCTGGGTTCGATCCCTGGGTTGGGAAGATTGAGTGACTAAAACTTTCATCAACCTGGTACCTAGGAGAGGAGGTGGGAGCATCTCTCGAAGGAGGTAGGTATCTTTCTGGGGAGAGGGCTCAGCAATACCTCCCAGCATGAAGGAAGTGCTGGCTTTGTGGGGAATGTTGTCACATCCTGGAGTTCTAGGGGTCAGGGTCTACAGAGCCAAACTGTACTGGAACATCCATCCAGCTGTCCTATCTCATGCTTCAAGGTCTAATGTCCTCTTCCAGGCCTCTAGACTGTCTTGGCTGACTGTTCAGCTCCTCTGGAGCTCTGTGCTTCTAGTGAGTGAGTCTGTTCCTCATCTGAGTCAGATCTTTGATGACAGGCAAGAGGGGCCATTTTGAAAGCATCCAAAAAGGCTTCTGGTTCTTACTGTTACCTTTCTGCTGTTGTTGTTGTTCAGTTGCCAAATCGTGTCCGACTCTTTGCGACCCCATGGACTGCAACACTTCAGACTCCCCTGTCCTTCACTATCTCCCGGAGTTTGCCCAAATTCATGTCCATTTGGTGATGATGGAGTGGGTGATGCCATCCAATCATCTCATCCTCTGCTGCCTTCTTCTCCTTCTGCCTTCAGTCTTCCCAGCATCAGGTTTTTAATTACCACTGGGTTTTTATTTATTTATTTTATTGAAATATAGTTGATTTCAATGTTATGCAAGTTTAGGTGTATAGCACAGTGATTCCATTATACATACACATATTATTCTTCAGATTCTTTTCCCTTATGTGTGTGCATGCTAAGTCGCTTCAGTTGTGTCCAACTCTATGAGACCCTATGGACCATAGCCCGCCAGGCTCCTCTGTCTGTGGGATTCTCCAGGCAAGAATACTGGGGTGGGTTGCCATGCCCTCCTCCAGGGGATCTTCCTGGCCCAGAGATCAAACCTGAGTCTCCAGTGTCTCTTGCATTGGCAGGCGGATTCTTACCACTGAGCCACCTGGGAAGCCTCTTCTCCCTTATAGGTTATTACAAAGTATTGAGAACAGTTCCCTGTGCTACCTCTAATTGTTTGTTCATGGCCCTTGGCTTCTCATTTTGCTTCTGTGGCGTCTCAGTGCAATTTAGCAATATCCAGCCAACTCTACTGTCCTTGTGGCAATTACTCCCTCATATCTTTCCAGCGCCTGGATTGCTGCCCTTGGAGGGGCTTTCCCTATGCCAGGATGTCTTTCTAGGTCACCAACAAAGAACTCTGCAGCAACGGGGTTACTGCTTACATCTGAGTCTAAGTGTGGCAGACACTGCTCAGGATGGTGTCCTCCTTGGCACCTCCTTGGTCAGTGAAGCAGCCTGGCCCAGGCTTCTTCAGCCCCTGTCTCCTTGAACCAAGCTTCTATCACGTGTGTTAGTTGCAATCCTTTGGACAGCAGACACCAGGAAGGGATCAGACATGCAGAGCAGTGATTAAAGGAGTGCCCAGGGAGGATCATGGGAAGGGTCATGAAAGACAGCGAGACACTTGGCCTGGCATAGGTGGTGAAAGCAGATGGAAACAGGGGTGGTAGAGGATGGGGCAGAAAGAGAATCAAACCTCAGAGCAGTGTTAGTACCTGGAGCAGCATCCTGGTGGCAAAGAGGACTAAGAGAAGTCCCCAGTCTAGAGGCACGGCCATGCCCCCCCTGCCCCACTGCCCAATCACTGGCTGGAAGCAGTCCCAGGGGAGCATGAGCCTTGATATTCACATGGTGAGGACCAAGGGGGGCACCAGTTGTGGAGGTCAACTCTGCTTCCCACTGCCACCATCAAGGACTGTAATTGCTTCCTGACTAATAATGAACACTTCTTGAGCATTTATTATAAGCCAGGCACCATGTAAGGAGAAAAATTTCAATTTATCATTCCCTTTCATCTTCCCAATGAGTATAAAGATGATTCCCTGGTTTCAAAATTGAACTGAGACTTGTTCAATTGCTCAGTCATGTCTGACTCTTTGCAACCCCATGGTTGCAACCCCACTGCAGCATGCCAGGCTTCCCTGTCCTTCACCATCTCCCAGAGCTTGCTCAAACTCTTCTTCATTGAGTCGGTGATGCCATCCATCCATCTCATCCTCTGTTGGCCCCTCCTCCTCCTGCCTTCTATTTTCCCCAGCGTCAGGGTCTTTTCCAATGAGTTGGCTCTTCACTTCAGGTGATCAACTTATTGGAGCTTCAGCATCAGTCCTTCCGATGAATATTCAGGGTTGATTTCCTTTAGCATTGACTGATTTGATCCCCTTGCTGTCCAAGGGACTCTCAAGAGTCTTGTCCAGCACCACAGTTCAAGAGCATCAATTCTTTGGTGCTTAGCCTTCTTTATGGACCAACTCTCACATCCATACATGACTACTGGAAAAACCATAGCTTTGACTATATGGATCTTTATTGACAAAGTAATATCTCTGCTTTTTAATATGCTATCTAGGTTTGTCATAGCTTTTCTTCCAAGGAGAAAGCATCTTTTAATTTCATGGCTGTAGTCACCGACCAAAGTGATTTTGGAGCCCAAGAAAATTAAGTCTTTCACTGTGTCCATTGTTTCCCCATCTATATGCCATGAAGTGATGGGACTGGATGCCATGATCTTTGTTTTTCTTTTATATCTCAGTAGAGACGTTAAAGTTCTTCCAAATCTTACTCTATTGCAAACATATTTGCTGATATTGTCCTTAGTCATGTTTGAACAGAGCCCTGGCCCTCCATAGACATCCACTTCTCTCCTATGACTGCCGCTGCAAAGCCTTCGGGCAGGGCCACCCAGCCAGGGGTCTGCTATGCACAACTGAGCTGAATGCAGGTAATCAGTGGAAACTTGATAGCTACCATTTTGGCTGCAAGAAGCCCTGTTTGCCCCAGTGAACTAAAGAGACATTATTATTTATTGTGTTCGCCCTCCTGGAAACTGTAGGGAACATGATCCAACTCCCATTTTCTTCATAAACTTTCCCTAGGAATTCTAGTTCATAGTGATGTACAATTTGACAATTAGTACTCCCCTCGTTTAATACAATAATCTTTCAGCAAATTTTGTTGAAAGCCTACTATGTGCTGGGTGCTCTGAAGGAGAGAGGGAAAGGCAAAGTTCTCACTTTGTATTCCAGCAGTGATATATGTACTGTACCCATGAAATGAAATTCCTGTTGGCTTTGTTACCTTTGTGATAGTATAATCTGTTCTTTGAGAGTAGAGAATCTCTTTGTCAACAACCTCTTTCATAATCCCTGACACCACCCTGAATGCAGTTCAGACCATTTAGTCAAATGAATGTGTTGTCTCTTTCAGGGATATTTGCATTTGAAGTCTTAATTTTATATATAGGAAGAAAGATCTGGGAACAGCCATTGAAGAATTTTTAATGAGGGAGTGGGTGAAGATTTACTTGTTCCAAATAAGTGAGAAAGGGAAATTCTTTCTCCGTACTTCTGAAATGAAATCTCAGTGAGTTTCAGCTCTGCCTACATTGAAGGAAAGTTCTAGATCTACTGCAAGTTTCCATCCATTCTTGTAACTTCAAAGAAAGTTAAAGGTTTCACTGATTGCAGTCGGTAAAGCTAGCAGCTGTAAATTAAGTATCTGATATTCAGTAGCTGAGTAGCAGTTTATTTCTTACTGATGTCAAGTCTAGTACATGCTTGGCAGGTGGTCTACGTCATGGTCATTCCAGGACCAAGTTTTTAGGCTCTTTCCATTCAGCTGGCAGAGAAGAAGAAGTTCTAGGGTGAAGACACACCCTCTTCCTCACAACTTCCATCTGCAATTGATGTGTATCTTTCTACTCCTGTCCTATTGGTTAGAACTCAGTCACATGACCCCATGTGATGCAAATACAGCTTTGCTTTGTGCCCACGAGGAAAAGGAAACAGGTTTCATCGAACATATAACCATCTCAGCCTCAGAATTTGTACCCTGTTGTTCCAGAATAGCTCAGTAACCTTGGATATTTCTGACAAATGCTTATGAATAATTCACTTTGACACAGCTGAGCAATACCATATGCTGGTTCTATTTGTGCTTCCTTCAATTTTTTCATCTAGGCTACTTGTGTTGTTATAGTAAAAATAATAACAATTCACATTGATTCACATGACATTAAATAAAAATTTCATTTTACAGGTAATTAGTATGGTCTTATGGAAAAGTTAAAGTTTTAGTCGCTCAGTGCTGTCAGACTCTTTGTGACCCCGTGGACTATAGACACCAGGCTCCTCTATCCATGGGATTCTCCAGGCAAGCATACTGGAGTGGGTTGCCATTCCTTCTCCAGGGGATCTTCCTGACCCAGGGATCAAACCCTGGTTTCCTACATTGCAAGCAGATTCATTACCGTTGGAGACCCAGTTATTTTGTAAAATGGGATTGTGTGCACAAAGACAGTCTAGAGGTAAAATGATAAAAATGTTAATAGTTATCATAAAGGCTATCTCTTTGGAAAAAAGAAACATTTTCCACTCTCTTCTCTGTATCCCTGTATTTTCTGAAAATTTTTAGAATAAGCGTATGTAATTTTAAAGTCAGAAATATTAAACCATTCTAATTAAAATAATAGGGATTAACTTACATATGGCATAGGTGAAAGTATCAGTACTTCCACGTGCTTTATTTTATGGTTCTTGGGGTCAGGAAGGCAGGTGTTGGAGCATCATGCCCATTGTGCAAATGAAGAAACTTAAACACAGGTGGTGAAAGCAGTTTACCCAGAACAAACAGCTAGAAGTAGCCAGTCTGGGACTTGAACCCAGATCATGTCTTTTAAAATTCTGTGTTTTTCCCATAATGTCAAGAGCCCGGAAGTGGTTTCAGGAGCCTGGAAGTGAAATATTGTGCTATTGAATGTTCAGGTTCTTGGTTATTAAAGAAGAAAAACACACAGAAATGTGTCTGAAGGACTCTTCCAGAGCAACTCATAGAAACCAGAGAATTTTCGCTGTGACTTTCCCAATGACATGATGCAGAACTAGGAGAAGGAATATGCCCAGTGCTTTTAGGTTTTTTGGGGGGAGGGCTTTTTGACAGGGAAATTAAAATGGCCTGTCGCCTTTGTCACCTCCATCCCCTTGGACGGAGTTTGTTATCTCGGCCCTGGGCAGCTCTTTTTATAACAGGGAACGAAAAGTTTCTAGGCTATCTCATTTGTGCCACATCTGATCCAGATGGCTTTGCACACTCCAATTTTAGTTCCTATTTTGTTTTCACCTCTCAGGGTAAAAAAGAACAGCCTGTAACATTGCTGTGGAGAGATTTCTGGAGCACAAAGCGCACGGTGAGTGCACAGGAAAGGCCACACTGTCGCTGCCGCTGCTCTGATGTGCTAACTGGCCTCTTATTGCCACAGCCACCATAGTCCTCAGCCTGTGAGGGGAGAGGGGCGTGGTTTGGTCAGGGGTCTATTTTAGGGGCATCTGGTGGGATCCAGAGAAGATGATTGGCATGCAGATTCTTAAAGACGCTCAATGAGGCTGGAAGTCTCATTAAGAAAGTTTCTCCAAAACTCACAGACATGGAAAACAGACTTGCCTTGCAGTGGGGAGAGGAATGGGAGAGAGAAGGCTTGGAAGTTTGGGAGGAACAGATGCAAAGCTATTATATATAGAAAGGATAAACAATAAGGTCTTACTGTATAGCGTGGGGAACTATATTCAATACCCTATGATAAACCATAATGAAAAAGAATATGAAATATATATATATATTTATAACTGAGTCACTTTTCTGTACAGCAGAAATTAACACTATGTTGTAAATCAACTATACTTCAATAAAATCAGTATTTAAAAAATAAATGAAAGCTGGTTCATAAGCTGAAAGGCAGAGAGGAAGAGAGAACCACTTCCTAGGAACTAGCATTTGGACTGGGCTGGAAACAGTCATTATGTGACCCAAAGGGTATGTTCAAGTGGAAGCTAATGACAAGTAAGGTTAGAGCAGAATAAACTGGTCCAAAGACATCCAGCTTTTATGTCACTTGCCCCAGCCTCCCAGTGCCTCTCATTCTCACTGCCTTTAAGCATCCTCTTATCACCACTGCATAGGCTATGCTCTCTTCAGTCTTTCCAACAGAGCAGTGCTTTTTCCTGGTTGTGTTCCAATTAGTCTTTATTTACTCCAATAAGCTTAAATCTAGATTTAGCCTCTCCTGGTAATAATTTGAGGATGCTGGTCTAGAAGAAAAGCACTTGTGCAATTGTTCGATTTGCAAGCTGAACTAAAAAAATTTTTTTCTTCCATGAAACCCCATTATTACTTGAAAGAGTGACTGACAAACTATGATTATTCAGATTTGAATATTTGGCAGATATTTCCTGAAGAATGAACAAAGCGAGCCTGTCATTCTGAGAAAATAAACTGACCATCTTTGTTGCCAATGCTAACATTAGAATTTTGTAGAATATGTATCCGACCCTATAAGCTGGATCACTTCCCAACACTTGAAAGACTTTGTTGATAAGATTGATGGTGATATTAATAAATGTGATTTTTAAATATTTTCCAATAAAGTGCGTCATTGTTAGGAAAATGTGCTGAACTTGATGTATCAATATTTTCCACATGACCTAAGTATGATATTACAAAAATGTGCATGGGCAGAAGTTCTACTCAAAATGTAAGACAGACCAATGGAGCAGGAAACTTCACTGTTATGTTTTCAGATTCTACATTCCAACAGAGCAAATTTTAAAGCACCATGGTGGTTGTGGTGGTGTCACATTATTTTAGGTGGCAGAATCATTTTGGCCATGAGAAGATTTTCTCTATTATTTTGGAAGAGCCCCCTGAGAGCCAGGGCATAATGTATACTAAAACCAAGGAAATCAGACCTTGACTTTCATCTGCTCAAATGCTGTGGCCAAGCAGAGTCAAGGGGTAAATTCTCTGGTCATGGGGTGTCTGAATGTCAGAAGGGGCAAAGGAGGGCGCATGTCATCTTCTCCAGATAAAACCTAGTATTTCTGACCCTATTCTTGAAACTTAGCTTGAACAGGAGGACACTCCAGAAATGCCTCCTGGCTACTTGATTGTCAAAAACTTGCAAGAATCATGATAGCAATGATTCTCTGAAGAGGCATGAAATGAAGCATATACATAAGCCAAGAACGTTTCAAGCTCTGTCACACTGGCCATTTGTCGTGGGAATTAATTTGGTTCTATCATTTGTAGATCCTTCGGGAAGTCAGAATTAGAGAGAGAAGCCATGATGGGCTCTAATTTCTAGAAGAGAAATTTCAGGCAGATGTGTGCACCAGATGTTACAGAACAGTGACAGTTTCCAAGCATGTTTTTGTGACTTGAAGTTTTAGTAATTCAAACCCTCTGTTTATGGAGTGAAGATGATGTGACCTGAGTGTGAGGGGAAAAGCACATGTCAGGGAGAACTTGTGCCAGTGTGGGGAAGGAGGCAAGGCTTGACTGTGAGGAAATGGTAAGGAAACGGTGTCCTTGATCCTGTTTCTGAGGGGGCTTAGAGCCTTCAGAGAATTCACGGAGCCACCTGGGAAGCTTCTTCATCTCTATGCATTATGCAATGCACGCAGGGTAATGAAGCCTTATATGTTGCTGTTAAACCTGAACTCCATATACATTAAATGTAACTTCCTAATTCAAGAAATAGTCAGTTATACTAAAAATACACAGAAATCCCTTTAGAAACCTTTTAGATTTCTCCCAAGAAAGTATGGCATTCCCACACATCTGTGAAAACAACTGCCACTTGGATAATAATTATACTATATTTAAGATAGATAACCAACAAAGACCTACTGTAGAGCACCAGGAACTCTACTCAATATTCTGGAACTACCTAAGTGGGGAAAGAATTTGAAAAAGAATAGATACATGTATACATATAACTGTATCATTTTGATGTACACCTGACACTAAGTGAAAGTTTAGTCGCTCAGTCGTGTCCAACTCTTTGTGACCCTGTGGACTGTAGCCTACCAGGCTCCTCTGTCCATGGGATTTTCCAGGCGATAGTACTGGAGTGGATTGCCATTTCCTTCTCCAGGGGATCTTCCCAAACCAGGGATTGAACCCTGATCTTCCACATTGTAGACAGACACTTTACCATCTGAGCCACCAGGGAAGTCCTGAAACTAACCCGAAACTAACACATTGTTAATTAATGTTAGTTGAATTGTTAATCAACTCTTCTCCAATATAAAGCACAAATTAAAAAAAACAGAGTATTTATTTTATAGAACTACTATTAGGATATGAAATAGAGCTATTAAAGTTTGCTTTATAAAATATGCTGAAAACAAAGAAACAAACAGAGCAAGTCAGAAATTCCAAGGAGATGGGTTACTAACACATACTCCCTGAAGAAGCATAGTTAGATACCAAAATGCTCAGGCTTGCCTCTGTTTGGCTGGTCTTATCACAGAGGTACCCTTGTGGCCTTGAGAGCCTGTCAGTCTCACTCAGGAAGACCTCATTTTATTTTTTTATGCTGATTTTCATGTTGTATAAATTGTCATAATTCAGGGTCATTCCCAAGCACTAGCACACGTGTTTAACCTTTAAGGTTAAAAGCATGTGGCCTCTTAGGTACTCACTCATCTGCTACTGCCCTCCAGTTATCCAACTGGGATCCTGGGAGGGGGACCAGGGAAAAGAAACCCCATGGAATTTTCCTGGGTGTCAACAGGGTGCTCTGCAGAGAAGTAAACCAGCATGAAGACCTTGCAGATTGAAGAGAAGAGGGAAGTGGCAAACTGGGAGGGAAAGGGGCAGGAGAACTGTGGATTGAGAAGGAAAATTAAATGTATATATTGAGTTGGCCAAAAAGCTCATTCGGACTTTTCCATAAGATGTTATAGAAAAATCTGAATGAAATTTTGGTCCAATCGAATATTTATCAGGAGCCTAGAGCTGTAGTAATCTGTTAAATTAATCTCCTCTTTTTATTTATTCTGGTTCTCAAATAATTAGTGTTTTCCAATCATGCCTTAAGCTTTCTAGGCTGGCTTTGTTTTTTTGACCTTGAATTGACCTCACCAATTTCCATGCACAACTTCTGTCTCACTGACTCTTGCCTTCAGAGAATTCATAGACACCCGTTGGCCCTTGACTGACTCATTACACTTTCACCTTCGCAATAACCTTCTTTTCAGATTGCCATGTCTTCTGTTTGTTTCCTCAGAAATCATTCACTATCTGGATGTAACTGAGATTATCACTATTTGTGTATCATTTGGGAGCATCATTAGCACCTGAAGATGTGCAAAGCTTCTCGGATTGAGAACCTTGACTTTTTTGCCATGTCTAGACTGTTTCCTCCACTTTACTCTTTTCCTCAGTGTGGGAGAATTTACTGTAGGTCTTGTGATCTTCTGAAAGATTTCACCAATTTCTCCTGTACATGTGATCTTTAAGGCTTTCTTTGCTTCTCTTTGCTTCAGTTTAATTCTGCTGAAAGGGTTTTCCTTACAAAACTCTCTCCCAAGGCAGCAGGCAGAGCTGGGTAGCTTCTAGAAGGGACTCTTTCTGCTACCTTAGGAAGCTGAATCAGTCACCTACCCACCTTCCTCTGTCCCATCTCCAGGCTCACCTACGAGGCGCTTCAGTATCTGCAGCTGTGTGTTTAGTGCTCTCCATGTGTCTGTCACTGTTCTCAGTATTTTATATGAATTAAAGCCAGAAGACAACCTTGTGAAGTAGGCATAATTACAGGTACTACTTCCATTTTGTAGATGAGGAAACTGAGGACCCCAAAGACATAATTAACTCCCCAGGTGCCAGGGTCCAGCCCCCACAGGATCCAGGGGAACCTGAAGGAAAAATGGCATTGGCGATTGATTTAGGGAGAGATAAGGAAAGAATATTATAGATGAGAAAATAGAGGAGAGAAAGAGGCTGATATTCCTTGGTTTACATAGAAAGCCAATAAAACTTCAAGACAAGAAGTTTGCCCTGTTCACGGAGGCCACAGGTGCCTTCCCGGTCTCCCAAGGGAGTGAAGACGCAGAACGTCTTCCCGTTCAGGTCTTAGAAACCCGGGCAGATAAGTGAACGCAGGGAGCCTCTATGCTCCAAGAGATCAGCCTGAAAAAGAAAGTAAGAGAGAAAAAAGAGAAAAAGAAAAACACGGGGTGACCTAGCTTCTTCAAGCGAGGCCCATTGTTTTTATTTTCAAAAGGGTCTTTTATATCTTTACTTGTACATAGAGGGAAATGAAAGATGCAAAGTCATACAGAGTCAGCCCAAACATTACATCTGTTTTGTCTTTATCAAAATCAGGATTTTTTCTGCAAACCTTTCCCATAAACAATATTGTGTACATTATCTTCTGGCCTTGGAGGCCTGTGAACATTTTATGACCCTCTTTTGATAAAGGCTTCTCAACCAGAAAACTTATTTTCCCTTGAAATGTTTTTTCCTATATTTCTAATCTATGTCAGCCTCAAAAAGTATTAAACAAGTTACATTTCTCAGGAAGCAATGGTGCAGTGAGTTACAAGAAAGAACCAATTAGCTCAAAAGTCTGATATGGTTAATTTCAAGGCTACACTTGTTTTTCTTACTTTCCAACTATGTTAACTAATGCACTCCCAGGTGCAGAGTGATTAAGAGATATGGGAACTTAGCAACAAGCATTGGCCCAATAATGAAATCCTACATTAGCACTACTCTAATAACTTTTAACTCTTTGAAAGGCTCTATGTTTTAGGCTTTCCATGCCTCTCACAGTTGGGAGGATGTAAATAATCATATGTGTAGCTGCAAGGGTCTGAACACCTGCCAAGCAAGCTATAATGCTAACAGAGGTGTTTTGATTGGAAATATTCTTCTCATGTCCAGAAGACTTATTAGCTATAGCCCTAAGTTGATTTTCTCCAAAGAAAGGTGGTCAGGAATAGCCCCCTGTTAATGTCAGAGGAGTTGGTGAAAGTCATGAAATAGTAAAGCAGACAGATTCTAGTTTTGGGGTAGATGTTCGAGAAAGCCTAGGGAGCCCATTGAGTTCTGAAGCCTTGCTTAACAGTTCTCTTCCGCATGACTTTTGTCATGGGTGGGATCTCCCGTGGTGGTTCCCGGCACCCAGGGTCATAGAGCTCAGAGGTAGAAGAGTTGGGATATGAATGCAAATGACCTGGCTCTCCTATCAGGACTTTTCACTGCTGCATTTTTAGGTCAATACATTTAAATCTGCTTTTTTTCTGTTGTCCGCAGAGTTGGTCTCAGTTTGTATTTCATGTTGATCCAGTCCTGCTACTTCATGAAAGCTTACTTTGACTCACTACAGAAACAAAATATTTTTCTAAGAGGAGCATACTGACAGGGGAAACCCCGGGAAATAAAACTAAAGAGCTACTTATTTTATGGAAGGCTTGAACTCTTGGAGGACAAACTTGATCTGTATAAAAAGGAGATGGTTTTGATCGTAATTGCTTATAAAAGTACTAGAAAATGGGTGATAAGAGTGTTAGCAGATCAGTCACCAAAGTGCAAAGAAATCTAACAGAGAAATATAGGCTCACTCATCTGAATTAGACTCCACTAGTGGCAACCCCCTCCAGTGTTCTTGCCTGGAGAATCCCAGGGACAGGGGGGCCTGGTGGGCTGCCGTCTATGGGGTTGCACAGAGTTGGATACAACTGAAGTGACTTAGCAGCAGCAGCAGCAGCAGTTTATTCACAAATACTCTGCACCAGGGGGAAACCAGACTAGGGAAAAGCAGTGAGCAAAAGAGCCCAAATCTCTGTCTTTAGTGAATTTACCTGCTCATGGGAATACAGATAAGATAAATAAGGTGAGTCAGTATAGCATATAGTATGTCTGACGGCGATACATGTCATGGACAGGAAAGAAACAGGAAATGATCATGGGGTGGTGATTTAAAGATGGGGTGAAAGAAGCCACCCTGGGAAGGTGACATTGGGGGAAGACCTAGAGGAAGTGAGACACGTGAATAACCAGTGGAAGCTTGTCTCGGGGAGGTGGGCTCTGAAGTTCAAAAACCTTGCGCGAGAAAAATGCCATCATGTTTGATGAATTACAAGGAGCCCGTGTGGCTGAAGCAGAGAGAGCAACGGGCGAATAATGAGATCTGGATATTATGAAATCTTCAGCCCATGATTAGGACTTTGATGGAAAACAACTCTCCCAGAAGCATGCCAGATAATGAAAATTTATTGAGAGGCCCCTCCTTAAAGATGCAGAGAGTATATAATAAAAGCCACTGTGGGAACTATCCTGTAAAAAATGGGATAGCTATGGACAGATGGGGAAAATCAGAACAATGCACTTCAACCCTTATTAGGTGAGCAGCTTCCTTTATGTCAGAGTTGATTTTATCAGCTTGAACTAGAAAATGACAACTGTAAACGCCAAATAAAATATAAAAAGCAACTATCTAAGGCAATGACGAATGGTCAGAAGAAGAAGTTGGAGGGGAATGCACCATTACAAGAAGGTCATTCTACTGATTCTTATTTTATGCATCCTTGCCCCCTGGGGCATTTCCCAGTTCTTAGGGAGCAATGCAGATAGAGTTCCAGCAGAAAACCAGGGTCCTATTAGCCTGAGGAGTCAGAAGATGGAGACTGAGACTGCCAGAGTTACTAGAAGCTGATTGAGAGAGGAGAGGAGTTATCCTGGGAAGAAGAACCATGGGGGAAGATTCCGAATTTGTATGTAAACCCCCTTAAATCTCTGCTGACTCTTGGTCTGGATAAGGTTAAGATTGCAAGAATCCAAGAGGAGGAAGTAGCTGGAGAGTTAAAAGACCTGAACATGTATTTCAGCAACTGCCATCACAGGGGTGTAGAGGCTTCTGAATCTTAGGAAGATAGACGTAGACAGTACCCTGGGTTGTTGTTCAGTTGCTCGGTCATGTCTAACGCTTTGTGACCCCGTGAACTGCAGCACGCCAGGCTTCCCTGTCCTTCACCATCTCCCAGAGTTCACTCAGACTCTTGTCCATTGAGTTGAGAATGCCATCCAACCATCAAAACCCCAAAGGACTAGACCATGGGAGTAAAGACCATATCTTTGGGTTAAAAAATCGATCCTAGGACAAGATAGAAACAGGGCTAACAAGCTGCCAAGCCGCAGCATTAAAACAGGAGGGAGCTTGGATTCCGAAGGACATGCCGGTGTGATCTGTAGAGTGAGTGGGTTGTAGAAAGTCAGGAAACGAGCTCAGACAGAAGCAGAAGGACCAGATCATGTGGAGCCTCACAGGTATGGTGAAGATTCTGGTTTTCATTATGATGTGATCAAAGCTATGGGATGTCCTGAGGGAGGCAATGACATAGTCATATTTGGTAAAAATCATCACTTAGCCTCCTCTGTGGAGACTGGGCTATAGGAGTGAAAGTGAAAGCCAGTTGTCCAGGTGAGATGATGCTATTATGACTAGGATAGTGGAGAGGAGAGGTGGTGTTTGGTTCATGCATTGAAGATCGACAGAACTTTAGGAGGGTTGCATATGGATGAGAGAGAGAGAGAGAGAGAGAGAGAGAGAAATCAAAGAGGATTATTTTCTTTAGATAATTATTCATTTATTTTCGGCTGTACCGGGCCTTCATTGCTGCCCGGGCTTTTCTCTGGTTGGCGGCGGGCAGAGGCTACTCTCTAGTTGCAGTGCTTGGGCGTCTCACTGCGGTGCCTTCTCTTGTTGAGGAGCACGGACTCCAGGGCGCATGGGCTTCAGCAGTTGCAGCAGGGATCCACCCATGTGTCTTACACTGGCAGGCAGATTCTTTACCACTGAGCCACCAGGGAAGCGCTCGAGGATCATTCTTTACATGCCCTGGCTTGGAAATGTTTATCCCACTGGCTTAAGGCAGATGGCAACAGGCAGGGGCACGTAATCTATCATACTTCCCTAAGATGGAGTCAGCACTGGAGGGTGGCTACATAAAGCACACACCTCCCCCACAAATTACACTTCATCTTATGTTACAGCTGACCCCACTGTTCAGTCAAATGCGCATGAGAACTGTACCTTCTACACAAGGTGGGAGTGATCTCAATTGTTACTGATAACTATAACTAACAGGCAATATAAATATTATCAAGAAGAAGATAGAAACACTTGGTAGCATCTTTGTCAGAATGCTGGTTAAATAGCACCTTTAGGGCCAAGGCAATGTTTGAACCTAATAGGCAGCAAGGTGAAATGTTCCATGAAGAAGTGAATAGTGACTTTAAAAGTTTTATATCCTAGGAGCAGAAAGGTGGGGTTTGCTTTCCTAGCTTCCAGTTTCTTCTTTTGGAGACCAGCATCTAAAGCATTCTTACAGGAAGTTTTAGAAATGCGTTTCAGAGGCACCTTTAGCTCCTGTGAGTCTTACCTACAACCCAACGTGGCTTTTGGAATTTTCTCTGTAAATGCTTGTTATTTCACTTAATATCTCACATCAGGGCCAGTGAGTCTAGTACTTCTGAGTTTAGTGAAAGGCGAGTGTTATCCAGAAGCTTGGGAAACAGATGACTTTCCCAATAAAGTTTTTACACTTTGATTCTTCACTCGTGCATCGGGCACAGCCCAAGCATCCTTCTACTTCCCATCTTCCATACAAGCTACCTCAACCCCCTCCTTCTGTGGTTAGTACTGCTTCAGCTCAAGGTCAGTTCCTTGGGGAACCATTGCATCTTGTGTTTTCCCCCAAAACTTTGGCTCCTGAATGACTTGGGCTTCGGAAATACATACTTTTCTGAGCGTGACATAAACAACCTGTTTGTCGTTTCTATTCCTAAAATAAAATGCTACCCATGGAGAGTCAACACAGAAACAAAAACAAGAGAGAAGGTAATTCTGGGGCCTTAGACAGTGTGCTGTTGCCTGACACAGAGCACCGCCAAGCTAAAGGCTCACTTTCCTTGACCTGCACATTGAGAAATGAGCTTGAACTAGATTGGGAGAAGAACCTCCCCGGCCACCAGGAGATACGGTACTAATCCTGCTCCCTGGTGAGAGATACATCCAGCTACTCACTGGTACTCTTACCACAGAGCCCAACATGGTCCCAGAATGAACCCTCTGGAAAGTAATCAAGACATTCTTCCAGGTCAAGAGCTTTGTTCTCCTCATAGTAGGCTTTTCCTGGGAGAAATAAGTGCCCATGAATGAGCAATATGAAAACAAATCCATCAACAGCATTTGACTCAGAAGCCTAAGTGCTCCTGTTTTGATATGCTTGTCTTGAAATTGCTGTGCAGTCTTGTGGACTCCTCTTTACCCAGGAGGGAGTCAGAGAACATAGGAGAAAGGACAACTCCGCCAAAAGTAACAAAAAGACAGTTAAACCTGACAATCGAAATCCTAGTGGATTTGCTTTTTAATTCTCCTTCCCTTGAAATGAGAAATGTTAGCATGTGAATAAATGTAACTCTGAAGTAATTTTCTTTTCCATGAAGTTCATTCATATGTTCATTTATACACTCAACAGTTACACGTCACTGCCACTGGGTCACTGGTAAAGACTTTACCCCTGTACCCAAGCAGCTTGTAATTCACTGCAGCCAATGTGCAAATGCCCTCTAGCTGTTGAAGATGGTGAAGTAAGGTACCAGTAAGAAGAAAACATAGGACCTTCCGGGTGGTCTGCTTCTCTTGTGGCTCAGCTGGTAAAGAATCCACCTGCAATGCGGGAGACCTGGGTTTGATTTCTGGGTTGGGAAGATCCCCTGGAGAAGAGAAAGTCTACCCACTCCAGTGTTCTGGCCTAGAGCATTCCACTGGGGTCCCAAAGAGTCAGACACTACTGAGTGACTTTCACTTCACTTCCCTGGTGGTCTAGTTGTTAAGAATCTGCCTTCCAGTACAGGGGATGTGAGTTCAATGCCTGGCTGGAGAACTAAGATCCTACATGCCATGGGGCAGCTATTAACATAAGCCCTCAGGCTGCAACTATTGAGCCAACTCTGTAGAGCCCACACAACACAACTAGAGAAGCCATGAGCCATAATAAAGGCCCAGCCAGCCGGAAGAAGATGATATAAATATGCAGTGGCCACTTAAGCATATCTACCTCTATTCCAACACAGCCCTTGTAGAAGGAAAATGGAAGAGAGGAAGGAAAGAGAGAATATGGGGGAAAAAGCAGTATGAGTGTAATGGAGGCAGGGTGACTGCTAAGGGAGGCCGCACTGGAAAGAATTTCTTGTGGGATGAGGTCATGTCCTCTTCCACAATTCAGAGTTGCCTAATGTCTGCAGGGTGCTGAAAAGATTCCTTGCCTAGAACTGTAAGCTGTCGAATGCAGGGATCCTCTGTCTCCAGCGACCATTATAGCCCTCAAGACAATGAATGTAGTATCTGTACAGTGTCATCCACATGATAAGGTGTGAAAATTCACCATGTATTTTGATTCCACTGGCTTCAAACAATAATGCTCTACTATAATTTAGGGCAGCCCATTTTACTGTTACAAAATTTTCATTAAAAGACATTATTTTGCAATTCTCTGGATTCTATTTTAGCCACCCTATTTTGTCAAAAAAAATTTTTTTAATTAGAACTAATACCCAATTTGTTTACTGGAAACTTTTCTACCTTCTAGACTCCAGGTAATTGATGTTTTCCCATCCAGTGGCATTCTCTGTAGGTGGTTGTATGAGTTAGTTATAGTTGTGTTCGTATAATCCCTAAAACTGGTCATCAGTTATGGTAAGTGATAAGGAATTTTCCCTGTTTCTATGGCAACATAAGCCCTGGAGATGTTTTCAGCAAGTCTATCTCCTAAACGATTCCCTGTTTGTGACTTGGGAAGCTAAAGAAGATCCATTGGTTCAATTAGTTTACTAAGAAGCTGTTTAGTGCACTGATGTAAAAGATAACTGAAACACTGATATAGCATTCCCATGGCTAGAATTTAGCAACAGTGTATTGAACAAATGGCATGTGAGAGATGCCAAACTAAACTCTTTGAGAAATGCAGATGAATTACGTAAGAGACCTGCTCTTCTCAAGGAACCTACAGTTCAGTGGGAAATGCTGGAAGGAAATGAATGTCGGAAGGAAGTGAATGGAGGAAACAGCAAGAAAATTTCAGGGGAAAAAAAGAAAAGAGAAGTACATTCTGACACATAAATACCTAATGAGCCTTTAACAGAGAGGAGTAGTAACTTTTATTAACTTTAGAATCTTAAAATTAATTAAAAAACAATTGACCTAGAATTCCATGCAGCAAAAATATTCTTCCGTATAAGGGGAAATTTAACATTCTCAGATGAAAGAAAACAAAGAGCATTTGTCACTGGGAGATCTATCCTAAAAAAATGGCTAAAAGAAATTCTCTAAATAGAAAAGAAATGCACTTTACCAAACAGAAGGAACAATGGAAAGAGCAAAAGTAAGGCTAACGTTTATTTTCTTCTCCTCTTATTTTCTAAATTATGTTTGATTGTTGAAGCAAAAATTATAACACTGCCTGGTGTGGTCCTCAATGTTTGTAGGGAAAATATTTAAGACAATTATAAACTGATGAAGGTAAAAGGACATAAATGCAAGTGAGTTCACTACACTTCATCAACACGTTATTGTGTTTTTATTTCGAATTCCACTTGCTTATTGCTGTATATGGGAAAGCGATTGACTTGTGTATGTTAACTTTATGTTCTACAATACTGCTATAATCACTTATTAGCTCCATGAGTTTTTGGTTGATTCTTCCAGATTTTCTGTATAAGTAATCATGTCATCGGTGAACAAAGACAATTTTATGTCTTCTCAATATGTATACTTTCATTTCCTTTTCTTGTCTTTTTTGCATTAGCTAGGACTTACAGTAGAATGCTGAAAAAATGGTGAGAGAGAACTTCCTTGCCTTGCTTCGGGTATTTGCAGGAAAGATTTCTATTTTCTTTCCATTAAGTGTGATGTTAACTGTAGGTTTTTTGTAGATATTCTTTACCGAGTTGGGAAACCTTTTCTTTCCCCTTCTTTCCAATTTTAACATGATTTATTACTACCATAAAACTACATATAAATCTGTATATGTTCGAGTTTGTTGCTGTTGTTCAGTCGCTAATTCATGTCTGACTCTTGGGGACCCTGTAGACTGCAGCACGTCAGGCTTTCCCGTCCTTCATCATCGCCCACCGAGTTTCCTCAAACTCATGTCCATTGAATCAGTGTTGCCATCCAACCATCTCATCCTCTGTTGCCCTTTTCTCCTTCTGCCTTCAATCTTTCCCCAACATCAGGGTCTTTTCCAATGAGTCAACTCTTCACATCAGGTGACCAAAGTAATGGAGCTTCAACTTTAGCATCAGTCCTTCCAACGAGGATTCAGGGTTGATTTCCTTTAAGACTGGCTAGTTTGATCGTCTTCCTATCCAATATGTTTAATTATATCATTAATATTAATAAGTATAACACATTTCTTTTAAAAGTTTTATATGTCATTGAAGTCATCACAGTGAAAATTTACTTAGTATATTCATGATAATTTAAATAATTCTGAATATCTATAACATTTTCTTTCTACCAAGCTTTTCTTCTTGCCCAAAATATCACATATTTTAAATTTAAATTAATATGCCTGCTTTTATTGCTTTAAGATATTTTCCCCGATAGTAGCCTTTGCTATGCTTGGGCTCCTTTATGAGACTTTTTTTTTTTAAACTTCTTAAAATGCTCAGGTTCACAAATAATTTTAAGAGCCATTTTCATGGAGGATTGTCTTAAAGGGTCATCATTTGTTTTTCAGCTGTGCTTGGCATATAGGAAAAATAAAATCTAAGAAACATCATAATAATGGTTTTGACTTTTTGACAGGAGAAGCACTGAAATAATTTGTTTTATGTTTAAAAGTTATTCTTGAATGCTGCTTTAAGAGGGGGTGGATTTTTCCTTTGAAAATTTTCAATAGTATTTCAAATTAACTGATGCTAACCAGCTATTTAAGCCAAATAAAGAACCTCAAGAGGAGAGTTATTGAGTTTTTTTAAAAAATCTGTTTTTCATTATTTCACAATAAGCAAGGCTTAGTATTTGTTAGAAAGAAATGTCATTTTAGAGAGAGAGAGGTTAGAGAGAGCTATGTCTTGTTAGTAGTTTAAATGCATAACACTTTAAGCAGTAATAATGAGCAATTAAGTAATTGCCTTACAGTGCCTAGACTCTAGTCTTTTTGTATAAGCTCCAGCAAAAACTTGGCTAGAGGGGAAATGGTTTGGTGATCATAGTTCTCAGCCTGAACTCAGACTCAAATCCCCTCAAGAATCAGGGAGTGCATTATGAAGAAATGCATTCCTGTGTCTCTGGGAATGAGCCTAGATAGTGAGAGCTGATTCTTGTTTCTCCTTCCAGATGTGAATTTGTTGATAGTTAAAATGCATCAAGGCTTCCCTAGTAGCTCAGACATTAAAGCATTCGCTTGCAATGTAGAAGACCCGGCTTCAATCCCTGGGTTGGGAAGATTCCCTGGAGAAGGAAATGGCAACCCACTCCAGTATTCGTGCCTGGAGAACTTCATGGACAGAGGAGCCTGGTGGACTACAGTCCATGGGGTCGGAAAGAGTTGGACACAACTGAGCGACTAACACACACAAATTGCATCAAGAACCATTACAGCCATACATACGTGAAACGCCCTTAAAAGAAAAAGCATATATTAGGAGTGTTTTGTCTTTCAGGATGGAAGTACAAAGCCCAGGCATAAATGTTCTGTTGTGTGACCAGAGTTTGGTGATTTCCTGGTTCTGGCAGGTCCTTGCTTGTACTGAGAATGTTCCCGGAAATTTGTCCCATTAGGGCAGAGCCATACTACTCGCATTCCTTCGTAGTCATTCTGACTCTTTGTGACCTTTTGGGCTGTAGGCCACCAGGCTCCTCTGTCCATGGGATTTTTCAGGAAAGAATACTGAAGTGGGTTGCAATTTTCCTCCTCCAGATGATCTTCCAGACCCAGGGATGAAACCCACGTCTCCTGTGTCTCCTGCATTGGCAGGAGGATTCTTTACCTGCTGAACCATCAGGGAAGCCCAAGCCATACTGAGACATTAAATTAGCTCCTGTACTAAGTAGCCTTCTCTTCAAAATTCTGTAAGCTTGGCTAAATAAACCTGACAGTTAGAGAGATAGGTATATTTTCTCTTTCCACTGTAAGTAACCTACCTGAAAACCAGCAGAAGCCAAAGTTCAAAATGGGATCTCCTGTCTCTATCACCTTCCTATCTCTTCAGGCTATTACTCAACAAGTACGTCATAACTGGAGACAGAATTCAAAGTTGTAGCTGGTATACAGTTGTCCCCATCCCTCACACCTTATGCATGAGGAATGCATTCCAAGACCTTCAGTGGATGCCAGAAACTGCCAATATAACTGGGTCCTATATATACTATGATTTTTCCTATACCTACATACCTATGATAAAATTATAAATTAGGAACAGTTACAATATCTGAATTGTCAGCATCACTACCCTTGAACTTTGGGGCTATTGTTAAGTAAAATAAAGGTCATTTGAACACAAGCACCACCATACTGAGACTGTCTGATACCTAGAGAATGGCTACCAAATGACTAATGGGAAAGATGCTCTGGACAAATGAATGCTCCTGGCCAGATGGAGCAGGGCAAGCAAAGATTTCATCAGGCTCAGAAAGGCATGCATTTTAAGCCTGATGAATTGTTTAATTCTGACATTTTTCATTTAATATTTACAGATTGTGGTTGACCACGAATAACAAACTGTGAATAGCGAAAACACGGTTGCAGGGGAGGACTGCTTATTCCTAAACTGGTCACATGATCATATCCCTTCACTATTATCTCCTGGGGTCATTACAACAGAAGTGAAATGATCTGGAGTGACAGTATGTTTTTTCCAAGTTCCATTTTGGAAATATATTTCTTCTTCAATCAAGAGAACTTGGCTGTAATGGATTTCGTATCTAGGAGGTAGGAAGCTATTTACAAGTAAGTTGCTGTTCATATATACATTTCTCCGTGGTCTCTAGGGGTTGAAGTTTTGCAATGGAAATTCTCAATGGTCTATTTGCATCAGAGTTTACAGTTATGTATATTATAGTCTAAAGCCCAAAGTCTAATGAATAAAGAATATTAGAAAGACTTCACTATAAGGGCTTTGATGGTTTCACAGATCCTCATGCTTGAGGATATTTGGAGAAGTCAGAATTAGGGTGGAAAACGCCAGTGTGGCCAGGCAGCAAAATGCTGCTGAGGAGCAAGAACTAGAGAGAACAGACCCCTGAAAATGGCAAAAATCTATCTGTATGCATGACTGATGAGACAGGCTTTCCCCAAACGGATTCCCACCAAAACACTGCAAAGAAAATTCATCACATAGTCGATGTGTATAATGTTAAGGTAAGCACTCAGCTGAAGGCAGCAAGAGGATTTTGAAAACAAAAAAAAAGTATCTCAACATTTGTAATTGATCACTAAATGAACACCATGAATGTCCAGCTTTTTATCCATCTTTTTTGGGGAGGGATGTTAACTTTCACAATTGTTGTCATTTGGTTCTCGAACGTGGGTTGTTGACTGTTGGATCAATCTCTTTGTTAGACTTTTCCTTTTAAATCGGGTTGTAGATTGGATATTTTGCTAAACACAAGAAAATAGGACCATGTTAACAAAATCTGTTTTCATAGAGAACTCAAAACACAGCAGTAGCATAAAAGAAGCATGAAATATCCAAAGTGTACATTTTGTTTTGATATGCTTCTCTGTGTTATTGACACTTTCCCTGTATTTTGTAGAATAAAACTGAGGGAAAATTGTCTAAAACTTGAGCCACTGAGGGAAACACCCATTAATGTGAATATGTGGTGAGTGAAAATTGTGTAAGCTAAACTGTCTTGAAAAACTGGATTATATTTCAGTGACCGAAAAAGAATTCTCTTAACACAGTTTGCATCACTTACAATGTATTTCAAGGCATTAATTAGATAAGAATCTTTCTCTTTTACCCAAATTGTAAGTTTGAGTTTATTATTCATCACAACAGAGCCTCTTGAGATAGAGAAAAGGAGAAGCCACCTTATTAATTTGTTAATGGAGGTTTATCATTCATTTCTTTTTAAAAAATATTTTTGTTTATTTATTTTGGCTGTGCTGGGTCTTCGTTGCCACGCGTGCTTTTCTCTAGCTATAGCAAGTAGGGGCTACTCTCTGCTGTGGAGTATGGGCTTCTCATTGCGGTGGCTTCTCTTGTTTTAGAGCACAGGCTCTAGGTGCTTGGGTTTCAGTAGTTGCAGCCCGTGCGCTCAGTAGCTGTGGCTCCCAGGCTTTCGCGCACAGGCTCAATAGTTGTGGCTCATGGGCTGAGTTGCTCTGAGGCATGTGGGATTTTCCCAGATCAGGGATCAAACCCACGTCTCCTGCACTGGCAGGCGGATTCTTTGCCACTGAGCCACTAGGGTAGCCCTATCATCACTTTCATGTTATACCTTTGCTTCATGAGTTTTGGTGGCATCCTTTGTTTTGTATTCTTGTGATATTAAGGGTATCGAATGGAAGTAGAGTTCAGGGGGAGGGGGAGGCTGCATTCTGTGTCATGCGCATCAAGTAACACAAGCTATTGTCTCAATTAGTCAGGCCGTTTCTGCTTTGTCTTCTTGGGGACCCAGCTCAAGCCTTACTACATCTAGAGACCCTCAGTGGAATTTATAACTATTTTTCTGTTCTTATGGTGGTTACCCTCAAGTTTCTAAATTAAACATTTGGGAGGGAGAAATAATTACAAATTTGAAAAGGTTACAAAAGTAACACAGAAAACATCCATATATACTGTACCAGGTTTACCTGCTGTCTATTTACCCATTTCCTTCATCATATCTCATATGTTCTGCTCTCTTTTTGTTTTATTTTTTGGGGGAGGGTTGTTGTTGTTTTCCCTTCTCTGTCTGTGTATGTATATACACACAGAGAGAGATATATACATTTATACTGATATTCATTTATCTACCTATTATATATATATACTCACACACATATATATGTATATATATATACACTCACATGATTATTTTCCTGAGAAATTTGAAAGTAAATTATGTACATTAAGATCTTTTACTTCTAAATGCTTCGTTGATTGGCAATATTCACTCACGTAACCCAGTCCAATTCTCAACTTCATAAATTCACACTGATAGGATATTTTTACCTAATCTTCTGTCCAGATTCCATTCTTGTTGTTCACCTAATAAAGTCTGTTAGAGCCTAATGGTTCCCTCTGAAACAGAACCCAGTGTGGAGTCAGGTACTGCTTTTTGCTATCATGATTTCTTAGTGTGCTTTATTCAGAGACACCTCCACAGCCTTTTTTTTTTTTTCTTTTGTAACATTGACATTTGGAAGAATACACTCCCAAATCTACCTTTTTATTAATAGAACACCCAGCAGTTTATTTTTATGATATTTCCTCATAACTAGGATGAGATTATACATTCTTGGCCAGAAAACTGCAGAAGTGATGCTGTGTCCTTCTCAAGGTATCACTTCTGAAGGTGAGCAATGTTCATCTAGGCCTCATGGGTGCTAGAAATTGGTGAAAGACTGGCCTGATTTCTCCACTGTATAATAACAGTTTGCTTTTCTCCCTTACAATTAATAAGTGGTCTACGAAGAGACATTTTTCGATCATACAAATAACCTGCTCATCAGCACAATTTCCTCCTAGCTTTAACTTCTATGGATGGTCCTGAGTTGACCCCAGTCTTTCCCAGGATAGTTGCAAAGTGACCATTTTCCAGCCCAGCAGCCCCTCCACAAGCTCTTAGCCTTCTACTGTAAACAAGAGCTTTTCCTTATCTATTCATTATCGATATTGACTTAGAAAATTTATAACTCACTATTAATACTGTCAAAGAAAAGGGGTTTGAATATGTAACTATTCTTAATTCTTTTTTCCATCCACCACCAGCTGTTCCACATCTTTACCATTCATTTCAGTTCTCCATCCCTCCTCTCACCCAGGGTTATCTGGCCTCCTACTTACTCAAGAAGTTGGGGACATCAGCCATGAATGACTCCACTTCCCTGCTCTCACTTTGCACATAAAAATGTATTCACATATGAATCTATTCTTGTCCAGTTTGTACAAGTCACAGTAGACAAAGCAGCCTTCCTTATGATTAAAGGCAAATGCTTCATCTCTGGCTAATTTTCCTCTTCTTTTCTCTTTTATCTTATTAAAAGTATGTTCTATAGAATTAATCAAATTCTTGGGTTGATGAAATACTCTGAATTGGTCCATGCCTGGTTTCTTTTCATCTTATCCTTTTGTCTGTATTATCTCTCTCTGTCTTTTTCTTCTTCTCTTCCTTCCTTCCCTCCCTATTATTTGTCTATCTATTTTAATTAGGTATGTGCTCCTGTGAATTGATGACCTCTTGTTATAAGATGGTGAGGGACAGGGAGGTGTGATGTGCTGCAGTCCATGGTGCTGCAGAGAGTGGGACATTACTGGGCAACTGAACAACAGCAGCAATGACAACATCAGAAGACGACCGACCATATTGAATTAGGGCCCACACAGTGTCCTTGCGCATGCATGCTTTCATTTCAGTCGTCTCAAGACTCTTTGAGATCCTACGGACCATAGCCCTCAAGCCTCCTTTGTCCGTGGAATTCTCTTGGCAAGAATACTGGAGTAGGCCATGCCCTCCTCCAGGGATCTCCCACCCCAGGAATCCAACCCCCGTCTCTTTTGTCTCCTGTACTGGGAGGCAGATTCTTTACCACTAGTGCCACCTGGGAAGCCCTCATTAAACCTTAATTCCCTCTTTAAACACCCTGTCTTCAAATCCTGTCACATCCCAAGGCATTAGGAGCTAAGACTTCAACATATGAGCTTTGGGGTGCAGAATCCTCATTCTACTTAGTATCTCACATGAGCCTTTCAACTGGTCTGTCTGTTGATGGCTCACCAGAGCCCTCAATGTTATCCAAATAAACAGACGAGGAACAATTTGTATATATTAAGTACTCACCACTTTCTTCACTGCCCACCTGATCATCAGTATCACTGGGATCCGAACTGTCATCTTGGTAGAGCAAGAAAGTGCTGTCAGAAGTGATGTCATCTGCACTCATTTTGTGTGCCAAATCCCTTTTCAACTTTATAGTTGCTTACTTTCTATTTTGATGTTTTTGCATTTGAGTCCAACCCAGCCTAGAGATTACTTTTAATTTTTTTTTCTCATTCATGGATTAGTATGAGGGTATCTCACTGCACCAATATATGGTATATTCACATATCCTACACAGCTCAATGAAAGTCCATGGAGTACTTGCTATGTTTTTAACATCTGGCATTCAAAGATGAATAAGAAATGGTTCCTGTCCTTTAGAAGTTAAAGTCTACATGTAATGCATATATGTGAGAAAATAAATCACAGTTTGGTATGATGAATGAAGACAATGAATTTTTTAGCAACTTTTCTGGTAAAGCAGATGGTTTAAAGAAAGGCCTGGCATGTCTAATTATAAGATTTTTCCTTCTCCATCTCCTTTTAAAACTGTCTTTACTTAAAACCTCTCCCATGTTACCAGTCATTTGTCATTTGTTTATTCTCCCATAAAACTTTCAGAAAAGCACCAAAGGACTGTGTCTTTTTGCTAAAAATTCCTGTACAAAAGAAGCAAGCATTTCTTTCATTTTTAAAAGATACTTCTTTCTTTAAAAAAAAAAATTATTTATTTATTTCGTCTGTGATGGATCTTCGTTGCAGCATGTGGGATCTATTTCCTTGACCAGGTATCAAACCTGGGCCCCCTGCATTGGGAGCATAGAGTCTTAGCCACTGGACCACCACAGAAGTCCCTGCTCACATTTCAGTATTGATGCTTTTGCTCGAGTATATTTCTGGGCTTACCAGATGGTGCTAGTGGTAAAGAATCCATGTGCGGTTGCTTGAAACTGAAATGCAGGTTCGATCCTTGAGTTGGGAAGATCCCCTGGAGGGGGAAATGGCAACCCACTCCAATATTCTTGCCTGGAGAATCCCACAGACAGAGAAGCCTGGTGGGCCACAGTCCATAGGATCACAAATAGTCAGAATGTGTTTTCTTGGTCTTGTCTTTGATATTTCATCTTTGACCTGTACCATTTTTTTCTTTATTTTTCCTTTAAAATAGTTCCAAAAATACATTTTAAAGTTAACAATTCTTCTTTTGGAGTACCATCTTTTCTTTTTTAATTTATAATGTTTTCATTAACTTTCATGTGGTTTTTAATCTTTTAAGAATTTCTTCATCTTTACCATATTGATGCCCAAGTTTCTTTCTTCTGAGAAAGCAGGTCCACTTTTGAATAGTTTGATCACATTTTTCATACTTTTATTAGTTCTTATAAATAAATCTTGACTGATATACTAGATCATTTTCTTACTCTCTTCTTAAAATAATTTTTAGGCTGCAGTTTAAATAAGAATACTTTGGAATTTCGATTTAAGTGTTTGTGTATTAGTCACTCAGTTGTATCTGATTTTTTGCGACCCCATGGACTGTAGCCCACCAGGCTCCTCTGTCCATGGAATTCTCCAGGCAAGAATATTGAGGTGGGTTGCCATTCCCTTCTCCGGGGGTTTAATTTCTTTAAATTGAGAATACTAATATTTATTCCCTCCAAGTTACAATGTACTGTACACATTCTGAGAATTTTATCTTTCAGATGCCCAAATTTTGGAGTGGTAAACATAAAAATATACCCTTTTGTAGGGGACTTTTCCTTTGTTGACTAGTTTGGAAGTTCAATCACTGTTATTTATCAACATTGTTTTTTTATATTATTTAAAAATAAATTTAGTCTGTCTTCACTCAAAACTATGCTGTACAGTTGCAGTTTACAGTATAGCTTCCTGTTTTATATTGTGTCTCTTGCAACACATTTGTGTATTTTCATGGCATGTTCCCCAATGTCCTCTCTTTCCTCCAGTGACTTTTCTCATTACATTTGCCCTGTTTGGTTCCTGTGGTTATGGAGCATGATTTCTTCTGGGACTAGAGATTCTGTTCTCTTATAAATTCTCTGAACTCTTTCCTCACAATATTGCTTTCTTTTCCCCTATAAATTTCAAGCAAAACTGACTCTTGTAAAGTTACTTTTACCCACATGCTTTTCTTGTATGAGAACACTATTCTCCCCAGTGATTTCTTGATCAGATTTAGCTTTGAGGGCTTCATTTTTTTTCTTTCCCCTCCTTTCTCTCATCTTGTCAACTGTTGGATAAGAGACATCATATTTCTCTTTCCTGAAGATTTTGCCTGCTGTCATTTTCTTATAGAATCAGGAGATTCATCTTCATCTAATTGGTCAGATGCAGTCTATAGAAGAAATAAAAACCTAGAATTTGGCAAGAGGCAGAACTAAACTTGAACCCATGTCCCCTGCTACATTGTGCTCAGTTGCTCAGTCGTGTCCAACTCTTTGTGACCCCATGGACTATAACCCGTCAGGTACCTCTGCCCATGGAATTTCCCAGGCAAGAATACCGGAGTAGGGTTCCATTTCCTACTCCAGGGGACCTTCTCAACTCAGGGATCAAACCTGTGTCTCTTGCATTGGCAGGCAGATTCTTTACAACGAGTGCTAGCTGCATAAACTTAAGAAAATTATATAAAATAAATTTATATTAAAACAACAACAACAAAAAAAGAAAATTATAAAACCTCCCTAAGCCACAGATTCCTCATCTAGATAATGAGTTCATGATGGTAGCACCAGTCCTTTTAAGAATTTTTTAAATAAGTAATAGAAGACTTAGCATAATTCTTGGCAAATAATAAGCATTAAATACAGAGTAATAATATTTTAATTTCATTTTCATTATCTTCCTTTCTTTTTTAATCTGCACTTTCAAGATGTCTTTGCTGTACCTAGTAATGCTGTAATTCGAATTCTTACATATTTGTGATTTTTAAAATGGCAGTTTCTTTTTAAAATAGAGTGTCCATTTCTCCACACTAGCATGCTTTTCATGTCTGAACCAGAAGTGATTTCTTGAGCCATGTCTATAGTAGGTTTTTGACTGCTTGGTGAATTGCCATCTTTCTTTCATCCTAACTAAAGATGATTAGTATGTGGCAAAAAGCCAACACATCTAGGGCTCTGGTTCTATTTAAACTTCTAGTAATCTGTCCAAACATCAAATCTATGTGCTAAATTTACTGGAACTGATACTTTGTCATTGATGGAATTTATAGGAAGACACAGTGTTGCTTAAGGGCATCTCTGGTGACTCGGGTGGTAAAGAGTTTGCCTGCCATTGCTGGAGAACCAGGTTCAATCCCGGGTTCAATCCCTGGAGTAGGGAATGGCAACCCACTCCAGTATTCTTGCCTGGAAAATCCCATGGAGAGAGGAGCCTGGTGGGCCACAGTCTATGGGGCCACAAAGAGTCGGTCACGACTGAGCAAGTAGCACTTTCACTTTTGATAGTATTGCCCACAGCCACTGTCTCAATTTGCAAGCAACTAGACAGAGTCTTTAATATTGGTCTATACTTGAAGTCAACACTGACATCTTCTAGTGGTCCTTTTTTACTTTTGGCAGAGAGCTTAATGTTCACTTAGTAAGTAAATATTTTAGGAATATATAATGTTGCTTCCAGAAATTACAGAATTCACAAAAGAAGTACCATAGAGGCTTCTCAAAGTATGCTCAGGGAAAAAATATTGAATTATACCATCTCCCTCCCTTTACCCTATTTTTAGGCTACTTACATCAGGAATATGAAACAGTTCAGATTTTTCAAAAACATCAAAATATCCCCTGAAATTGCCTGCAGACATTAAATGCAATATATCCACAAAGTCATCAAGTCCAATAACTATTCTCAAACCTGAATGGAACTTTCAAAGAGTCAGTGACAGTTCAGTTTTAAAGACCATAGTCAGTAGCAATGAGATGCTATTTTTTGTTGTTATTTGAAGCTTTGTGTTACGATAGTCAGTCTTCAAATTGCCATGTATACGTAATGAACCGTTGGCCCCGAAACACTGTTTTGCATCCTCTGCAATTGTTTTTGAAAGGTTGGTTTTTCTCTTCAAATTTTAAAATATGTACTTTTTAGTTTAAAAATTCATCAGAAGTAGTTGCAAGTCATTACAATATACAATATAACCAACCTATATATATATATATGTATTTAAATTTATTTATTTATTTTAATTGGAAGCTAATTACTTTACAATATTTTAGAGGTTTTTGCCATACATTGAATATGAATCAGCCACAGGTGTCCCTTCAGATTATCCACCTTATTCTAGAAAGAAAAATGACTAGAGAAAAATGAATGGTGTTAAAAAAAATAACACAGACAATGTTATTGGAAAATATTAATGATCACTAGATTTCATTGAAAAGGACTTGTGGACACTTGTGTATATATTTGATCTTACTTTCTTCAATCCCAAGTTATTAACAATTGTTGATAGTTTTATACTGATATTTTAATATTATCTGAAGCAAAATTAAAATCGACTTCTGTTGCAGTCAATATTTTTGTTTTTATTTTGAAGTATTTTTAAGGAGTTTGAGAAGAAATAGATAAATCATTTGAGAACAAGACCTATGTTATCTTCACCCTTGAGATTTTTTTCAGTAAATGTAAATTGGCACTAATATTTCAAAAATGAATAAATCATAAGAGTGAACATTAGGCCAAATTAATTTATCAAAGCAAATAGTTAAATTATACTGTAGTGGATAAGACAAAAATATTCCAGCTATTGTAAAGCTAATTTTCATGAAAGCCATTCTGAAAATTCTAAGTTAATATTATTTTCATAACTCTAAGAAAGGATTTTTTGGAGGGTTTCTTTGTCTATCAAGGAACCATGATAATTTTATACTGTGATTGGTTTAAAACATTTAAATTTTAGGAATCTGTTTCAAAGAAAAAGTACCCAAGAACAAGTAAAATTTTAGCTTAATAAATAAAGGGAAAGAATTTACTTTCAAGTACACTGGTTTAATTCTGCAGGCATGCTCAAAGGAAAAAACAAAAAAGGCAGAGGGCGGGAAAATATATAATGAAAATACAAATTAAAATATAACAACTATGGACTCAGAACAAGGTTCAGTATGATATTATGTTTTTAAAGAAGAAAAATTTTTAAATTATTTTTATTTTGGTTGTACTTGTTTTGGTTGCACAGGCCTTTTCTATAGAGCAGGGGCTACTCTGTTGCGGTGTGGGGGCTTCTCACTGCGGTGGCTTCTCTTATGGCAGAGCACGGGCTCTAGAGTATAGGCTCAATAGTTGCGGTGCACGGGCTTAATTGCTGTGTGGCATGTGGAATCTTCCTGGACCAGGCATTGAACCTGTGTCTCCACATTGGCAGGCAGATTCCTATCTGCTGTACCACCAGGGAAGTCTGAAAACACATTTTTAAGTGACTGTAACCTTAGAAAGAAAGCCTTTCTAAATGGCTCTGTGTACAGTGCCATATCCCCATTTATACAGAATCTAATAAAGTCATGTGAAGATGTTAACAGAGCAAATCAGGGCAGAGGCTGGTGGAGGCCAAAAGACCCCTATCTTCTGAGCAATAGAACAGTTTTTCTTCTTAGGAGAGTGGAGGTAAAAATAGATGACCTCACCATCCTGAGAATTAATTGAATCAAACCAATCCCTTCCTACTTTCAACCTTTCTCCTCTAAGAGACATTCTAATTGTATCTCAAAATAGTTTCTCTCTGTGTCATCTCTGTCCTTTCAATGCCATTTCCTTCACAAACTGATGCTATCTCTCTCCCTGGTATACATGCCAACTAGAGAATCTCCAGGCCAGACATTTGCAGTTGATAACAGAGAGGCTATTTGCAAATGGAGTTGATATCATTCATTCTTCATTCGATTAATATTTCTTTCATGTGTGCTATGTACCCGGGGCTATTTGGCAGATACACACGTGAACGTGACAGTTTCTTCTTTCACATATACAGTGCAGTATAAACAGGTACAGAAACATAGAGGGGGAAAGAGAGACTGGATGAAGGAAAGGCAGCAGATACACACTCCACTGACCCAGAAACATCTACATGGAGATGTTCTGAGGGTCTAGGAACGTGGCATGTGGTTCTGTATGGGGAGGGGGCGGTTTTTTAATTAAGAGCTATTTGCCATTTCTTTGGGCTAAGCTGTGTATTTTGCAATTGGTTTAAGAAAGGCACAGGTCCCTCTCGCCCAGGTAGGTACTAGAATAACAATACGGCACATGGGAAAGGCAGCAAGGAATTGATTCAGGATGCTCAAGTGGAGAAACAGAGTGATTGATACTTCTGCTTCCGCACTAAAAAGGAGACATAGACCTATGTTATGGGTAAAAGATCGTGAGCTAATTTCCTGGTTTATATTTGTAGAACTGCCATTTGTATGTTTAGACATTGGAGGCAGTATTTACTTGCATCTCAGTTTAAATGACCAACAAATAAGCGGTAAACCTGCTTCAAACTTGATGGTGTCCCCCTAGTCCCCCATGCAGGCATACTCAGTCAAGTCTGACTATTGTGACCCTTTGGACCACAAGGCTCCCTTGTCCATGGGATTCTCCAGGCAAAAATATTGGAGTGGGTTGACATTTCCTCCTCCAGGGGATCTTCCCAGCCCAGGGATTGAACCTGCATCTGCTGCAGGTTCTTTGCAGGTGAGTTCTTTACCATCTGAGCCACCTGGGACTCTGAGGACTACACCTAGTCCTCCAGCCATAATGAAACTTCCTGGGGCTTTGGTGACCAGTGTGGGTCCGGTGATTAAAAAGTTTTTCAACCTGCAAGAGGAAGAGGTTGGATGGTCTCAGAGAGAGAAGAATGTAAGTGTTCCTAGAAGAGGCCACTGAATTCCTTCAGGAGTGGCCAGCTTTGAGGAAGAGCTATTGGTGACTGAGAGTTGAAAAAGGTGTAGTTGGAAGTCTGCAGGGACTAGAAAACAAGTGTTTGAAATGGTGGACTTCAGAATTTTAGTTCAAAACCAAATTTCCAAAGAAAAACAGGAATTATTTCACTTGTGGTTTTCTAGGGACTGTTATAGGGATCATCCAGTAAGATGTAGGGCAGTTTGGCTCACTGAATCAGTAATACCTGAATCTAGCTCAGTTCAGTTCAGTCGCTCAGTTGTGTCTGACTCTTTGTGACTCCATGCACTGCAATACGCTAGGCTTCCCTGTCCATCACCAACTCCCAGAGTTTACTCAAACTCATGACCATTGCGTCCATGATGCCATCCAACCATCTCATCCTCTGCCGTTCCCTTCTCCTCCTGCCTTCAATCATTCCCAGCATCAGGATCTTTTCAAATTAGTCAGTTCTTCACTTCAGGTGGCCAAAGTACTGGAGTTTCAGCTTTAGCATCAGTCCTTCCAGTGAACATTTAGGGCTTCTTTCCTTTAGGATGGACTGGTTGGATCTCCTTGCTGTCCAAGGGATTCTCAAGTCTTCTCCAACACCACGGTTCAAAAGCATCAATTCTTCGGCACTCAGCTTTCTTCATAGTCCAACTGTCACATCCATACATGACTACTGGAAAAACCAAAGCTTTGACTAGACGGACCTTTGTTGACAAAGTAGTATCTCTGCTTTTTAATATGCCATCTAGGTTGGTCATAACTTCTCTTCCAAGGAGCAAGCGTCTTTTAATTTCATGGCTGCAGTCACCATCTGCAGTGATTTTGGAGCCCCCCAAAATAAAGTCTGTCACTATTTCCATTGTTTCCCCATCTATTTCCCATGAAGTTATAGGACCAGATGCCATTATCTTAGTTTTCTGAATGTTGAGCTTAAAGCAAACATTTTCACTCTCCTCTTTCACTTTCATCAAGAGGCTCTTTAGTTCTTCTCTGCTTTCTGCCATAAGGGTGGTGTCATCTGTATATCTGAGGTTATTGATATTTTTCCTGGCAATCTTGTGCTTCATCCAGCCCAGCGTTTCTCATGATGTACTCTGCATATACATTAAATAAGCAGGGTGACAATATACAGCCTTGATGTACTCCTTTCCCACTTTGGGACCAGTCTGTTGTTCCATGTCTAGTTCTAACTGAATCTAGTTAGTGTTGAGTAATTGATCATCAAGGGATTCCCAGGTGACTCAGTGGTATAGAATCCACCTGCCAGTGCAGGAGACCCAGGAGAACCTGGTTCAATCCCTGAGTTGGAAAGATCCCCTGGTGAAGAAAATAGCAACCCACTCCAGTATTCTTGCCTGGGAAATCCCATGGACAGAGGAGGCTGGTGGACTACAGTCCATGGTGTCGCAAAGAGTTGGACATGACTGAGCACGGAAGCCCAGGTAATAATCAAGAATTATTGAACAAATCTGAGTTCCACCTCGAACTCCAGGGTATTGAGCTTCTTTCCTGGGCAAGTGGAGCTATGGGAGTGAAGAAAAGAGTTGCAACCTTGGAGCAAACCAGAACTCAGAGAACAAGACTCAGAGTCAGGTCTTCCTTGAACCCTGGTGGTCCAGTGGTTAGCACTCAGCTGTGGGGGCGTGGGTTTTCTCCATGGTCTCAGAACTAAGATCCTGGGAGCTGCATGGCTTGACCAACAAAAAACCCCAAAAGACTTAAAATTTCAGAAGGAACATGAAGGGCTGGAAATGAGGAAAGTGGCCTTGACTTTCTGATGTCAGACATGGGTCAGCCTTGAAGCCAGTAAGAGGTGAGTGAAAACAGCCTTCATCTGGCAAGCATAGCTTGACATTTTTTACCTGGAACCTGCATTATATTTTCTGTGTGTTCTTTCATTTCTCATATATTTAGGCGAAGAGTTTCTTTGCTTGTCCAAAGATCAGTTAAATACTTTATATATATATATATATATATATTTCAGTTAAATATATATATTTCCACTTTTTTTTCCTGCATTTAACTCTTCATGTTAGAGTATAAAGGGAGGTCTTGATTTGATGATTATTCTCCCTGAGGGCCAATTTCCCCCAAAACTCTTTTTAAATAGTGTAACCCCAGTGTTTTGTGATGGTCCTTTTTTTTTTTTTTTTTTACATCCTATCATTGTCTGTAACATCCCACTACTAGGCTATGCTTCAGGATATTTATCCTGTCTCACCCTTGTACAATGTTTTGCACAAATTCCACACTATTTTATTTACAGTAGTTTTATATGTTTTATGTTCCGTGTATAGCTTACTAGCCTAACGTTTCTGTTTGAGACTTTTAAAGACTATTAATATACTTATTCTTCCCAATAAGCTTTAGAGTCACTTTTGTCAAGTTCACAGAAAAAAAGCACACTAGAATTAAATCATTATATTAATATGGGAAATGTTGACTTTTCAATACTATTTAACACTTCTGGGTTTAAAAAATGTGTATCTTAAAAATAAATAAATAAATAAAATTTAAAATATGTATTTTAATATATCTGATCTCTATTTGCATCTTCCAAATACGTTCTATAGCTTTTTTCCTTAGGAATTGCAAATGTGCTAATTCTAGATATCTCATGTGTTTATTTTGCTTTTGTGAATGAAAAATATTCCTTTTGTTTTATCTTCTAAATTTTGGCTCTTGATATAGGAGATGCCTAGTGACTACTTCATTATATATGACAACTTACTAGTTAGTTTTTTAAGTTTTAAAATAGTAAATTACATTGCATTGAACTCTGGGCTGCATGTATCTTTTCAAATTAGTGTTTTCATTTTCCTTGAGTATATACCCTGGAATGGAATTCATGGGTCATATGGTAGTTCAAGTTTGAGAAAACTCCTTACTGTTTTCCATGGTGGCTGCACCAGTTTACATTTCCACCACCAACTATTCTCATCTCCACGTTCTTACAAACATTTGTAGAGTCTAATGAGAACCATTCTTACAGGTGTGAGGTGTTAGCTAACTGTGGTTTTGATTTGCATTTCTCAGTTCTTCAAGAGGTGGAAATGCCAGACCACCTGACCTTCTTCCTGAGAAATCTGTATGCAGGTCAAGAAGCAACAGTTAGAACTGGACATGGAAAAACAGATTGGTTCTAAATCAGGAAAGGAGTATGTTAAGGCTATATATTGTCACCCTGCTTGTTTAACTTATGTGCAGAGTACATCATGAGAAACACTGGGCTGGATGAAGCACAAGATTGCCAGGAGAAATATCAATAACCTCAGATATGCAGATGACACCATCCTTACGGCAGAAAGCAGAGAAGAACTAAAGAACCTCTTAATGAAAGTGAAAGAGGAGAGTGAAAATGTTTGCTTAAAGCTCAACATTCAGAAAACCAAAATCATGGCATCTGGTCCCATCACTTCATGGGAAATAGATGGGGAAACAATGGAAACAGTGACAGACTTTATTTGGGGGGGCTCCAAAATCACTGCAGATGGTGACTGCAGCCATGAAATTAAAAGACGCTTGCTCCTTGGAAGAAAAGTTATGACAACCCAGACAGCATATTAAAAAGCAGAGACACTACTTTGTCAACAAAGGTCCGTCTAGTCAAAGCTTTGGTTTTTCCAGTAGTCATGTATGGATGTGACAGTTGGACTATAAAGAAAGCTGAGTGCCGAAGAACTGATGCTTTTGAACCGTGGTGTTGGAGAAGACTCTTGAGAATCCCTTGGACTCTCAAGAAGATCCAACCAGTCCATCCTAAAGGAAATCAGCCCTAAATGTTCATTGGAAGGACTGATGCTAAAGCTGAAACTCCAGTACTTTGGCCACCTGAAGTGAAGAACTAACTCCTTTGAAAAGACCCTGATGCTGGGAATGATTGAAGGTGGGAGAAGAAGGGGACAAAGAGGATGAGATGGTTGGATGGCATCACTGAATCAATGGTCATGAGTTTGAGTAAACTCTGGGAGTTGGTGATGGACAGGGAAGCCTGGTGTACAGCAGTGCATGGGGTCACAAAGTCAGACATGACTGAGCGACTGAACTGAACCAAACTGAATGATTAGTAAAGCTGAATGTTTTTTCATGTACCTGTTAGCCACTGTATTTTTTTTAAGCGCCTATTTGAATCTTTTGCCCATTTTTAATTGGATTTTATGTTGATTTGTATGAGCTTTTTTGTATAATTTAGATATTAATCCCACCAGTCATACCCTTTGCAACTAGGGTGTCTGTTTTATCAATAGTTTCTTTTAGTGTGGAAAAGCTTGTAAGTTTAATTAGGTCCTATTTGTTTATTTTTGCTTTCATTTTTTTTTGCCTTAGGAGACAGATCCAATAAAACACTGCTGTGATTTATGTCAGAGTGTTCTGATTATGTTTTCCTCTAGGAGTTTTATGACTTCAGGTCTTACATTTAGGTCTTTAATTCATTTTGAGTTTATTTTTTGTGATGTGAGGAAATGTCCTAATATTTAAAAATTTAATGATATATAACCATATATTAAAAAATAGCCATCATTTATCTCTATATAATTAGTGAGAATTTTTGCATATTCTGGCATGTTTGGCCAGTTTGCATTCTTAGTGTCCTATGTTATGACTAGAGTTTTATTACTATAACTTACAGCTAGAAACAAAATCATAAAATTGACAAACTTACAGACTATATTAGGTAGAAAATTTAAATACTGGTTGTATTTAGTTAGGCTTACTCTTTTAAAACCTGAATTTTGTTTCTTTTTCTTAATAGTATATTTTGGTGTCATTGGCACTCAGGATTTCTGTCCAAGAACTGATAAACACAATGGCTGTGATATTTAGTGAATTTTTACCTGTTATGATCAATCAAATTTCATTTAAATGAATCACTGAAAATTTTGCAAAGAGATTTATAAAGGATAAATGGGCCTCCCTGGTGGGTCAGTGGTAAAGAACCTCCCTGCCAATGCAGGAAACAATGCAGTTTTGATCCCTGAATTGGAAAGATCTGCTGGAGAAGGAAATGGCAACCCAGTCCAGTATTCTTGCCTGGAAAGTCCCATGGACAAAAGGCCTGGTGGGCTGCAGTCTACGGGGTTACAAAGAGTTGGAGTTAACTTAGTGACCAAACAACGACTATAGTAATAGTTCAGCCTGCAGCTTCAGACGCTGAAGGAAAATTTCAAGATGACTTTTAATTCTGTGTATTTAAGATGGGGCATTGCAGGATAAAGTCCTGGTTTTTAAAGGGTATTCCAAAAATAGGTTCAGGGTTAGCTTTGGTACAGATTAATGAAGAGGTCAGCCAGTCAGTCATCAAACTTATAATAAGTGGCTATTCTGGGTTTAGAATCATCCTATATTCTGAGGAAGTTACAGAAAATATTCTCCCTTTGTGCTCTGCCTATGGTGCTAAGGACTTCCACACTTCTCTGAAGGTTGTTTCCTTTGATCATCTTTTAAGCATCAATTTTTCTACCAGTTTCTATAGGCAATACATCCTATTGTTTCTGCTTCTCTTGAAAACCCTAATACAGACTCTAATAATTACTTTCTTTAAAAAAATTTTTTTATTTGGTTGTACCTGGTCTTAGTTGCGGCATGTAGGATCTTTAATTTCATTGCAGCATGCAGGGTCTTTAGTTGAGGCATGTGGGATGTAGTTCCCTGACCAGGGATCAAACCCCAGCCCCCTGCATTGGGAGCACTGAGTCTTACCACTGGCCACCAGGGACACTCCAGACCCTGTAATTACTTTCATTTTCCTAAAGAAAGGACAAGTGGAAGGTCTTCATCTAGATGAGACTTTAGTGGCTACACTTTGGCACTCCCCGCAAAAGGGAAGAGATAACAAGAGTGATAGAAAATGCTTTGTTTCATATAGAGACACTATTCCCGAGAAATATCTTATTTTCTGTAATCCTTGATGCCATTATTTGATTTTATAACTTTTCTTAAAATAATACATTCTTTTAAAAACTAGCACTTATTCAGATGACTGGGTTTTACACTGTTGTATGGAGAAACTGCAGATTTCATATTTCCATCTTTGCGCTCATGCACTCACTGTTACAAAGATGTACCTCCTATTTCAGCTACAGTTTAAGTGTTAAAGAAATTTAAATGGTGATGTGTCTCTTTTGCATCATAACAGGTGTAGGTGGCCCTTTACTGCTTTAATCATCGTTAGTTGTGCATTCTAGATGCACTGCCTGAGATAAATATAGAATTTAAGGAACAACCCCATGGGTCTGCTCTTGGGCTTCCTTTAAAAAAACCAAAAAACCTCTATAAACTCTCATAAAGCCTTTGAATTCCTGTCCAGCTCATTCTTTTTAGGAGGTTCCAGCAGTGTTGTCTGATTAACAGTCTCTAACCACATTCTTTTAAAAACCATCCTCCACTTATGAAGTTACATTTCATTTTAGTGCTAGTTGTCATATTACAGTGGTTGCATAGCAACAGCATTGGCAAAAACATTATCTTTTTTTCCCTACATACAAACTGAGTTTCTCAGTGCTGATCAAAACTCTTCCTTTGCTTCAAGACTGTAAAAATATTCATGAATTCATTGGGTGAATTGAGGCTGGTAGCAGCCGCAGTTTTCAGAAACTGAGGCACCAAAGACAATTGTGTAAGAAGTAAATTGGTCAAAAGAAGAGTCAAAACTGTAAAACCACACAGAAATTTGAGAGGTATAAGGACAATTTAAACATTAAAATGTTATAATCAGGATTGTGTGAGAGAGATTATTTCTCTGGGCTTTGTGGGATGATGGGATTGAAAGTCAGATCACAACATTGGTGGTGAGCAGGGCAACTTGGGACACCATTGCATGGTAAATTTGCATTTAACTTTTGAAGAAATTTCTAAATTGTTTCCAAAGTAGCTGAATCATTTTACATTTCCACCACTGTTGTATCAAGGTTTCTGTTTTTCCACATCCCGTCCACCAGTGTTATTGTCTATACTTTTTATAGCCTTTCTAGTCATTCTAATTTGCTTTTTCCTATTGATTAGTGATGCTGAGCATCTTTTCATGTTTATTAACCATTCATATATATTTGTTGGCAAAAGGCCTATTCAAATATCTTGCCTATGTTTTGAGTTGTTTCTCATCTTATTGAAGCATATGATTTTGTATATTTTGGACACTGCTGCTGCTGCTAAGTCACTTCAGTTGTGTCCAACTCTGTGCGACCCCATAGATGGCAGCCCACCAGGCTCCTCTGTCCACAGGACTCTCCAGGCAAGAACACTGGAGTGTGTTGCCATTTCCTTCTCCAATATTTTGGACACAGACTTGTATAAATATTTTTTGCAAATATTTCTTCCTAGTCTAACTTGTCTTTTCATTCTCTTATTGGTACCTTTTAAATGGCAGAAGTTTTTATCTGTATGAGGTTAATTTATCATGTCTTATAGATCATGCTTTTTGTATCATATAAGAAACTTGCCTAACCCAAGTTCTCAGATTTTTATCCTATATTATCTTCTAAAATTCTCAATTCTAAGTTCTTACATTCAAGTCTATAATCCATTTTGAGTTAGTTTTTGTGTTTGGTATGAGATAATGTCATAAGTTCATTACCTTGCATGTCAATATTCAGTTGTTCAGCCACTATTTGTTAAAAAGGCTACCCATTACTCATGAATGAAATAAATTATCACCTTTGTCAGAAATCAGTGACCATAAATATAAGGATTTATTTGTAGACTCTCAGTTCTATTTCATTGCTATATTCATCTGATTTTATGCCAGTGGAACATGTTGTCTTCATAATTGTACTTTAGAATAAATTTTGATTTGGAAGGTGAAAGTTTCCCAACTTTGCTCTTTCTAAAAATAGTTTTGGCTATTCTTAGTCTTCTGCAATTTCATGTAAATTTGTGGCTCATTTTGTAAATTTCTTCAAGACGTCTGCAGAAATTTTGATAGGGATTGAATTGAATCTATAGCCAAATTTGAAGGAATTTTAATCTTCACAATGTGAACATTCAAGAACACGGGTTGTCTCTATTTAGCTGAATTTAAAATTTTTTCTCATCAATATTTTAACTTTTCCATGTCTACTTCTTGTGTTAAATTGATAAGTATACACACAGTTCAGTTCAGTTCAGTTCATTTGCTCAGCCGTATCTGACTCCTTGCAACCCCATAGACTGCAGCATGCCAGGCCTCCCTGTCCATCACCAACTCCCAGAGTTTATTCAAACTCATATCCATTGAGTTGGTGATGTGTACACACACAAACATATTAATATAAAATTGAAGTACACAAATTTGCCTGAGGAGGGGATCAATATATTTTGATTAGAAAATTATGAACATTATTCTAGCTGTTTTTATTTGAAGAGAAAAAAATGTATTTTTTCCAGTTGCTTGCATGTTTTTCACTGTAGAGGAATTTTTCTACAGACTTTCACTTAAGAATTCAAACTTGATAATTAATGATGATCAACAGAAGACTTTTGGCTTAAAATTACTAGGAAATTACTTAACTCCTTTTTCTTTCCATCTCAAACCCTCCCAGGTGTATGGTATTTTTTCTATAAGTCCAATCCCATTCACTTTAGTGAAAAGAGATTTCTTTCCATCCAAACTGCCAAAAATACAGACTGCAAACAAAATACATGACATACTTGATTATTTTAAACTTTAGCAGAGTTTTAAAGAAGGAAGATGAGGTAGTTAAGACCACAAAGCATGGAGCTGGTGAGAAGCAGAGTCAGACATAGCTGTGCCCTGTGATCTTATGTACATTACTCATTGGCGCCGAGGTGCTGTGCCCTCACTTTGCAGCTCTAAAACTCAGTTACCTCATCTATTAAGTTGGAGAGTCATACCTCACAGAGTAGTTGTTGAGAAGACAGAAAAAGGATTAAAATACTTGGCAAATTTATCACACATACAAGCTGAAAAACAGGTGCTATAGTAGATTTGCCCTTGGATGCAGTTTCTAGGCTCTTTAAAAAAATGTGAGATCCATAAAGAAGGCTGAGCACTGAAAAATTGATGTTTTTGAATTTTGATGCTGGAGATGACTCTTGAGAGTCCCTTGAACCGCAAGGAGATCAAACCAATCAATCCTAAAGGAAATCAACCTTAAAAATTCATTGCATGGGTTGATGCTGAAGCTCTAATACTTGGGCACCTGATGCAAAGATCCAACGCATTGGAAAATACCGTGATGCTGGGAAAGATTGAGGGTAGGAGAAGAAGGGGGCAACAAGAGGATAAGATGATTGGATGGCACCACCAGCCCAATGGGCATGGGTTTGAGCAAATTCTGGGAGATAGTGAAGGACAGAGAAGCCTGGTGTGCTGCAGTCCTTGGGACTACAAAGAGTTGGACATGACTTAGGAACTGAACAACAGCAAAGAAAATGAACAGTTGTGGCCTGTGAACTTTCCATACCAGCAGTCAGGAGAGGGTTGAAAGTAATAAGAAATATAATCTGATAGGAAGATTTGACTGCATTGTACTGAAATCACATAGGTTAAGGACAAGTAGACTTTGTCTTCTCATTTTTTCCTGATGATATCTTTTTATTAGCAAATAGCAGAGAATTATTTTTAGTGATGCCATTGGAAATAAAGTTTGAAATCTACAGTCTCTCCCCATGAAGAATGTGTACTTCTTGAAGTTGGATGTTTCTTCCATATCTCCAAAGTATCAATATATAGCAAGCACTCAAATAATATTTATTGAAGTATCACTAAGTTATATGCTTTGAAAAATGATAATTAAAATTAGACTGCAACTAAAAAACAGCAAAGACCCAGTAATGCTAGAGGTTTACATAGCAAGTCTCACTAGAATAAAAGCTTTACTTCCACTTTTCAAAATTGCCCTGGCTTCAATTTGTTTTAGCAGTGGGACCAAAACAACTCATTACTGGGATAAGTGTCAGAAATTCATGTAAAACTGTACTGCATATGATGTAAAATACTTTTTTTTAAAAAAAAAAAGCATTATTAAACATGTTCCCCAGAAGTTAGAATCATAGTAAAAGAATACTCTGTGCAGAAAAGTGGATTTCAAATGAGTGTACCCCAAACCTCTTTGTTCCTTTTAATGTAATATTTCTCCCCAATGTCTCATAACCACTCTTACAGTGATTACTCTAAATTCACTGAGCAGCAACAGTGAATAAGTCACCCCTGGCATTAAAGTTCAATGGAATCTTTACCTAGAGGACCTATTTTTTTTAATGACATACCAAATGCTTATTAATGACAATACTAATAATCTAAGCGATTAGTGAAGTTTCTTTTCAGAAGCAAGTTTAAAAGTAGGTCTGAAAAAATTATACTGTGAGGACATAATAACCTTTATTCATTAGAGGGACATTGAATGTCCATTCCATTTATTTTGGAAAGAAAGTGGCTAAACAAAGGAGGGTCTATGAGTGAAGACTGCTTTGGGGACAAGCAGGAACTTGAACTGATCGTAATAATGGTTCCTTCTCTCTGCATATCTAGGTGTTTTTTCAAGCATTTTTCCTGCCTCCATGCAAGAGCTTTTTGAAAAGCCGTTGGAAGTGTGATGAAAGTCAAGTGCCGGAACTGACACTTTTCTATTCTCCACTTTTCAGTGCAGATATTTCAGAAACCATCAAAACCCAACTTTCAAGAACTATGAAAGAAACTATCAACTTTCCAACCACTGATGCTCCAGAGGGGAACACTAGGAGTGGTTTCAGTAAAAGCAGTCACATGTGGAAAGAAATAGCACCTACGCTATTTAACTCCAGAAGAAATTTACAATGTATGTGGCAAAAGTGTCTCACGAGTATATGCATGAACATTCATATGTATGTGTGCATATGTGTAGATACACGCTGATGCTGCTAAGTCGCTCCAGTCGTGTCTGACTCTGTGCCACCCCATAGACGGCAGCCCACCAGTCTCCCCTGTCCCTGGGATTCTCCAGGCAAGAATACTGGGGTGGGTTGCCATTTCCTTCCCCGTGTAGATACATAGATATGTTCAGTCTCATTTGAATAGTGGAAATCCTTCTAACTATGCAGATCAGTCAGTCTGCTAAGCGGTATGGAAACTCGATGAGAATATTACACCTCCTTCCCTGGAAATCAGGGAAGATTTCCAGAGACCCCAAAGAGATGTTTGTTCTAGTTTAGGAAGCAAATACCAGCTACTGTGTTTCAGTGTCTGTTAATTTCCTGGCTCTAAATTGTTGCCTAACACCTCTACCTGCTGCTGAACTTGACCTGAGTCCAGCCTGCTCTCCTTAACTAGATTGTCTGCCTGTTTTATAAGCAGCTTTTGCCTTGTCTTATCTTATTCATATGTGGCCTGATTTTCCTTGCCTCTTTGGTTTGCTTTTCCTTAGGCTTTGTCCCTGTGCATTTGGGCTCTGGCATTTTTATTGTAACAGAGGAACAATTTTGTATCTCTTTATGCCTTGATTACATTTGTCAGTGAACAATAGATTCTTTGAATGATCTAGGTCATATTCATTAAGGTGAAAAGGCTGTAAGATTGAACTATCCTGTGGAAATATATATATATATATATTTATATATGTTTTATATAACATAATAAAATATATATTTATGTTTTTATAATTGCATATAATATATACTTATATTTTCTGTATAAGAAAATACTAAAGACAGAACAAGACTAGATATCATATGTTGAAGTTCTACTATGTGCAAAGTACTTTGTGTGCTTTATTCCTTTCATCTTTACAGAACCACATCAGTTAACTCTTTATTTTCATGTTATTTACAAGAAACCAAGGGTCACACAGAGTTTATAGCTAGTTAGTAATAAGGAAGAAATTCCAACTCATTTCCTTTTTACCTAGGTACTCTCTATAAAACTTACAGGTCTGGAAAATGGCTACATACTGTGATATTTCAGTGGAAGACAACGCTTGTCAGTATAGGTAAAACAGAAGGTGAAAACCTCCATTTTTCAGGCCAAAACTAGTCTTTTGTGAACATGGTTAGAAAAATTAGTCTTCATAGTTAACTGTATGTTTTATTTCCTAATGATCAGTCTAAGATCAACAGTCTGTGAAATCCATAAGTATTAAAGGAACAGATTTCAGCTTTGTCTCTTGCTTCTTCTGTATCATCTACACTCTGGTGTGTAGATAAGCTCCACTTGATAAACTCCATTTGCCCTTGAAGGCAATTCCTCTTGATCTCCTTCATCTTTACATCCGACTCCTAAGAACACACACACACACACACACAACAGCACAATTAGGTCCTCCACACTGTGGTCCTTCTTCATTGATTTCCTATTTCTATCATACTTACTGAATGTAATTCCCCCTATTACTTGGTGACCTTGAGAGCAAGTATATTCTTTTCATGTCCCCATCTCCAGTGCCTATGATATAGCAGTAACCAGGCATAATGAATGAAAGCATTGAAGTAAAGCAACACTCAGCTAATTGTCAAACTCAATAAAGTAATAGAAACCATTCAGATGGGATAAATTAACTTTTCCCCTAAGTTCTAAACTTTAAAGCATGATTTCTACTTCTTCATCTCCAACTTCAGAAGGATTCCCAGATTAAAATTTGTAACACCAGTATAATTTTAACAGCTCCTGGACTATAGCCCGCCAGGTTCCTGTGTCCATGGAATTCTGCAGGCAAGAATACTAGAGTGGGTAGCCACTCCCTTCTCCATGGGATCTTCCTGACCCAGGGGTCAAACCCAGGTCTCCCGCACTGGAGAGAGATTCTTTACCACCTGAGCCAATCACACCATTTCCTAGTTTATATTAAAAACAGTTCATTGTTTTAAATATATTGACCATTGTGCACCAATGAACACAGTCCAATTTTAGAACACTTTCATCACCAAAAAAACCAACAGTTACTATCCATCCCCTCCCCCCAGCCCTGCTGCTGCTAAGTCACTTCAGTAGTGTCCGACTCTCTGAGACCCGAGAGACGGCAGCCCACCAGGCTCCCCCGTCCCTGGGATTCTCCAGGCAAGAACACTGGAATGGGTTGCCATTTCCTTCTCCAACGCATGAAAGTGAAGTCACTCAGTCGTGTCCGACTCTTAGCAACCCCATGAATTGCAGCCTACCAGGCCCTAGACGATCATTAATATACCCCCTGTATACATAAATGTGACAGTTCTGGGAGTCAACTATAAATGTAATCATATGATATGTGGTCTTTTGTGACTGGCTTTTTTCACTGAGCATAATGTTTTCAAGGTTCAGCTGTGTCCTGTCGTGTATCAGTTATTCATTCCTTTTATCGGCTGAGTAATATTCCACTGAATGGATGTACCACTGAATTGTTTCATCTTTTGGCTGCTTTGAGTAGCGCTGGTGTAAACGTCCACGTGCACACTCTTGTGTGGATGTGTATTTTCGTTTCTCTTGGATGTACACCATAGGGTGGAGCTGATTTGTCGTATGGTGACTCTGTGTTTAACCCATTTGTGCATATGTGCATGCTCAGTTGCTTCAGTCGTGCCCAGCTCTTTGCAACCCTATGGACTGTAGCCTCTGTCCATGGGATTCTCCAGGCAAGAAAACTGGAGTGGGTTGCCATGCCTTCCTCCTTAACTCACTGGAGGCACCGCTAAACTTTTCCTTGATGACTACACTATGTTACATTTTCACCAGCAATGTATGAGAATTCTACCTTCACATCCTTGCTAACACTTGATTGTATCTGACATTTTGATTCTAGTCATCATAGTGGGTATAAATTTGTATTTGAGTATTTTTTATTTGTTTTTGCATTTCCCTAATGGCTACTTATGTTGAATACCTTTTCATGCACTTATTGGAAATTTGCATATTTTTTTGGAGCAATATCTACTCAGATTCTTCACCATTTTTAAATTGGGTTATTTGCTTTTTTATTATATAAGAGTTTTTTTATATGTTCTGAATACAAGTCACTTCTCAGATCTATGATTGGCAAACATTTTCCCTCATTTTGTGTTTTGTATTTTCACTTTCTTGATGGTGTCCTTTGAAGCACAAAAGTTTTTAATTTTGATGGAGTCCAACTTACTTGCTGAATTTTTTATTGATCACTGTGTTTCAGTATTATTTCTTTGAGTATTTTTAGATTCCCTCGTAGCTCAGTCAGTAAAGAATCTGCCTGCAGTACAGGAGACTTGGGTTCAATTCCTGGGTTTGAAAGATCCTCTGGAGAGGGAAATGGCAACTCACTCCAGTACTCTTCCCTGAGAAATCCCATGGACAGAGGAGCCTGGCGAGGTACAGCCTATGGGGTCATAAGAGTCGGACACAACTGAGCGACTAAACTACCAATGCCAATATGGACTCATGGATATTTATTTTAGTCTGTGGGTTTACAATGCAATAATATTATTGTTTATTTTATTGTTCAAATTGCTCCAGCTTTGGCCCTTAGAAGCTCCTTCAGGGTAGTTTCTATATCAGTTCAGGATGATCCATCAGTTGATGTTATTTCTAAGAAGCTTTTGTCTAATTGAAGATCATGAAGATTTACTCTAAGAGTAAGATTGCTTTCTGTATTGATTCATTTGGAGTCAGTTTTGTTGATAGTACTAGGTATTGGTTCAACTTCATTCTTTCACATGTGGATATCCAGCTGCTCAGGCCCTTTTTGTTGAAAATAACTAAATTTCATTTCAATTGAATTGTCTTGGCACCTTAGTGCCAATATGGTCTTAATAAAGGCAGAATATATTCAATGAAGCCTGCAAGCAGTGACAACATCAAGCCCTTAAACTCTCTCCTTTTTCTGTCATTGCCTCTATGAAACCAGAATGTGAGTTGGCTTACATTTTTGGAATAAAGCTACAAAGAACCAAAATCTTCACTGGCTTTTAAAATTTTGCTGCTCAAATCCAAAATGCAGCCGTCTCTCATTTAGCAGCTTGTTAAGTAGTCTGATGCATTAGCACTTAAGTGTTTGTATAATATCATCTCTGTAATTCAGTTCCATTATGTCCACATCAACTGAACACAGAATGAATGTAATAAATGGCTTCCCAGATATTCACAAATGAAGCTCATTTCTCACCACCATTCAATCCACAGTGACTTGATACAGTTTGTATACTGTGTTCCATTTGCGACACATGTACAACACCTATTTGCAAAGAGATTTACCCATAACTATGGGGAACATCATGAACTACATAGGGCAGTGTATCAGATTGTTTTCTTCTAGCTCTTTTGGTCATCTTATATATAACTCTTCCCCTAATAAATGTATTTGTTGCTTTTGAAATTACTGTTGAGCTGAGTGAATATCCTTCTCAGCATCCCTAAGAAAGTAAGTGTTAGAGTAAGATTAAAATCTGTACTGAGAATTTTTAATTATTTGGATCAATAGGTAAAAGAAAACAATCTTTTAAAGCAAGCCAATTAAAAAATAACTCAACTCTTAGAAGAAAACATAGGGTAAAAGCCTCATGACATTGGATATGCAACAGTGTCTTGGAATATGACACCAATAACATGGGTAACAAAAGAAAAAAATAAATAAATTGGACTTCATCAAAAGCAAACACTTTTGTGCACCTAACGGCACTATTGACAGATGCCACAGTCGAACATTTATTTACCTAAAGAGTTTGTATTATTGTAGTAGTATGAAAATAATTGTTCCTGATTTAATCTTTGGGTATTATTAAATGAAGCGGAGTAAATGAGTTCATTAATCCCAGCCTTTTGTGGAAGAGCAACACATATTTTTAAATTTTCAAATAATATGTGGACTCCTTAAACCTACCTTTGCAAAGGTTATGAGATGCTTTGGTCTCATTTCACACTGATTTGCTGCTTAGAGGACTAAGTAATATCCATTGTCTTTTAAATTTTCCACAAAATATGGATATAAAATATCCTTCTCTATTTCACTACCTTGTGAGTGGAAATGATTTCTGATTTGGGCAAGATTCAGATAGTTCTCTCTGGGAGCTAGAATGTTTTAGAGGGGCTACCGTCTAGTTCTACTTGTGTCTCCAAGCTCGGAATATGTCAGTTACACGTGAGTGATGGTCACCTGGGTCAACAGAAGATATTTTCCTACTTTGCAGTTTTATTTGTGTATGTGTGGGTATGTATGTGCCTAGCGAAAATCCTCTAGAGCTATCATTTATTCAGAACACTAGACATATTTTCAAGGAGACTGAGTGAAAATTATCACTGAGGAAACATTCCAGGTAGAAGGTACCCAAAACTAATAATCTTGGGTAAAAATAAGATGCTAATTGAATTAGTCAAATCATCCTCATTTTATACCAAAGAAGAGAACCAGCCCCTGCTATGCTAAAATACTGAAACAATTTACGAAATACTTTAATTATTGAACATCTCATCAAAATGTTTCTTTCTGGCCATAGTTATTGAGAATCAGTGAGTTTTCTCATCTTTACCGTCTAATAAAATGCCATTGACATGACAGTTTGTGCTTTTCCACATACTGTGCTGACACTTAAAAGACATCAACTACCCTTGAATTTTACTTCATCCAACCATTAAAGCAGAGACCGCAGACGGGTGTCCACAGCAGCATGTTCCCCGATCTAGTCAGCATCACCGTCAACTCTTCTTGTTAAGATGAATAAGTTCTTTCATTTATATAGTAATCTCTAGATGTCCTAGCAAATGAAGGGAAGCAAGAGAAAGAATAATTCAAAGGGCATCCTGAAGCTTTTGAAAGATGCCATAGTCATGGTTTCCGGAGGCAGGAATTCAACAGGATTAAGTACAGGGACCTGGAAGAATAATACTAAGGGAATCTGGAGGTGTATAGAAAAATTTTTATTCTCATCATGTACGCTTCTTTTTTCCTAAACTTTAAACTATCTGAGAGGCGAAAAGTACTAACTTTGACCTCTTCTCCCACCTCTGATTTTTTTTACCTGGGTAATTCTACCCACCACTTAAATCATCTAATTGGAGGGGCTTCCTGATTTACAGACTGTGTTATAATCCCCTAAATTAAGCCTCCTCATTTACAGTAATGACTTGCATAGTAATTCCTTTGAAGAAAGTCCATCTTCCTATCTGGATATGAAGTTCCATCACAACAAGGTGAGCACTCACTGTGTGCTCAGCAGCATCCCAGGTCTGACACATAGTAGGTGATAGGGCCTACGTGGGGACTCACTGTTAAAATGGCTCCTCATATTGACCTTGTAAACAAGGAATAATATCACCCTTAGAGTGATTTTAGAAAGAATAAAGTGACCCTTGAGACTGACCAAATTGCCCAAATTCTGTTTTCGCACTGGTGCCTTCTCATATCTTTCTCAAGGATATGAGACCGCCGGATTCCAGACCTCTGGCTATGTGACCATAGCACTTAGCTATGGGCTAAAAACTAATGACCGCTCCAGAGAATATTATGGTGGGGTATAGGAAAGACCCCATCAGAAAGGGAGAACGCTGGTTCTCCTTAAGGGCCAGTCACCCTCTCATTTCCCTCTGATAAATTTCCTTTCCTTTGCCTGACTGCTCAGCTAGCTTTTTCTCTGCACTCGCCTTACCATAGGTAGTTAACAAATACTCATTTAATGAAAGAAAAAGTTATAATATCCCTGGGAAGCAAAATAATCCCTTGTTGTGAAACACTGCTTTAAGTCTGTATGAGCCATAGTTTTCTGCATATTTAAGACTGACTCCTAGAGAACATAATTCTAAAATTAATACTTAAAGTAGCATTATTTTCTGGATCAAATTCATCATTGTTTCCCACAACTGAATATACAATCATTTTATAGATTTAGTATCAAAACATTTTCCTGGAGCTATCCCTGGTTTTTGTTATATTTTACCTAAAACATTTTCCCAATTCCCAATACTTAAGGACTATCTTTTTCAGAAGCCAAAGCCCTATTCTTATTGTAAATACACTGCACCCTGGGTAGTTTTTCATGGCTTCCTCAGAAATCTGTAAGAATTACCAAGAAGTTATTTTTAGTCCAAATAACTCTTAAAGGCATCCTTCATCTGTCTCAGTCATTCGAATTTGCCTTTATTTCAGAGTTCCCTTTTCATTAGTTCCACTCTACTAGAATTTAGATGGACAAGGGCAAAGTTGCCTGGGCAGAGGTGAGGAAAAGTTAAAAGGATTGTCATTTAAATTGCTTTCCTTTACCTACTGTTTGAAGAAAAGTCCTTTTTCTTTGAGTACAATGTTGCTATTATATACCATTTACATTTTAGTCAGAGACTGAAATAACCCAAATAGACATCCTAGAATAGCATGAGCCTATCTTGTCAAGTACCTTGGAGTGATTTTCATGTACCCTAGAAGATGGCTTTACAGATGCGTTTGAAGTCTGAGATGACAGGAATCAGATAGAGGTGGTTGCCTTTTAGATGTTGCAAAATCGATTTCTTTGCCTAGGGGAATGCCTGAGATGGTATCATTTTGATAGTAACCCTAGCCGGGTGCAGGGTTACCTGACCTCGGATATCCTGGTGAACTTGACTCTTCCTACAGACACTCTGCCAACAGCAGCTCAGCAGAACGAGAGACTCAGAGCATCCCTATGTAAAATGGTGGTTTCTGTTGGTCATTCAGTCCTACGACAAGGTGACAAGCACAGAACAAGCTGCATTTATTGCCGTTGGACCTAGTCCAAATCTCCAGGGCTAGCTCATGTCTGTTCTAACATTCCTTACCAGGGGTCAGCAGCTGCAGAAGCAGAAGGTCAATTTGCTAGCCCTTGTTTTTCTGTCATGGGCTGGAGATAGATGCCACAGGGTCTAAAATGAGCAGTGGGGAACTGCTCTTCTCCAAGCTTATGCCAGTTGTCTTCATTTGACAAAGAAGCAGCTCTAGGAAAGATTATGTAGATGATACCACTCTAATGGCAGAAAGCAAAGAGGAACTAAAAAAACCTCTTGATTAAGGTAAAAGAGGAGAATGGAAAAGCTGGCTTAAAAATTCAACCTTCAGAAAACTTAGATCATGGGATCTGGTCCCATCATTCCATGGCAAATAGATGGGGGAAAAAGGAAACACTGAGAGACTTTACTTTCTTGGGCTCCAAAATAACTGGATGGTGACTGCAGCCATGAAAATTAAAAAAAAAAAAAACAACAAAAAAACACTTGCTCCTTGGCAGGAAAGGTATGACAAACCTTGACAGCATATTAAAAAGCAGAGACATCACTTTGCCAAAGAAGCCTGTCTAGTCAAAGTTTTGATTTTTCTAGTAGTTATGGATGTGAGAGTTGGATTATAAAGAAGACTGAGCGCCAAAGAACTGATGCTTTAGAATTGTGATTATGGAGAAGACTCTTGAGAGTCCCTTGGACAGCAAGGAGATCAAACTCATCAATCCTAAAGGAAATCAACCCTGAATATTCTTTGGAAGGACTGATGTTGAAGCTGAAGCTCCAATTCTTTGGCCACCTGATGCAGAGAGCTGACTCATTGGAAAAGACCCTGATGCTGGGAAAGATTGAAGGCAAAAGGAGACGGGGGCGGCAGAAGATGAGATGGTTAGATAGCATCACCAACTCAATGGACATGAATTTGAGCAAACTCCAGGAGATGGCAAAGGACAGGGAAGGCTGGCGTGATACAGTCCATGGTGTCCCAAAGGCTCAGACATGACTAACCGATTCTGAACAATCCCATCAGGGTGCTCCACCCTCATCATCTCACCTAAACCTGACTACTTCCTTAAGGCTCCACTTGAAATACTGTCACATTGCCGGTTAGGTATTCAACATTTGAATCTGGGAGGGAAGGGAAAGCTGTGGAGCATGGTCCTCTTTGGAAATGGACAGACCTGAGAAGAGGCTCTTTGGACTCTTAGAAAGTGGCATGACATTGCTATTTAGGTCAGAGATTGCCAAGAGAGGCAAAAAAAGTCAAGACAGCTTGACCACATGTAGGCAGAATTCACAAGTTTATTTTGGACCTACTAGAAATCATTGCTCCAACTACTAGGCAACATCATGCCATATGAGCTGTTGATGTTTATGCAGATGCTTGTCTTGACCATAACTTCTTAGTGGCATTTGAAGAGTAACTCTCTCCATCCTGCTTAGGTCTTCCCATGTTGTTTGCAGTGAAGTGTTAGTCACTCAGTCGTGCCCGACTCTTTGTGACCCCATGGACTACAGCCCTCCAGGCTCCTCTGTCCATGGAATTTTCCAGGCAAGGGTACTGGAATGGATTGCCATTTCCTCCTTCAGGGGATCTTCCCGACCCAGGGATCACCCTGGGTCACGTGCACTGCATGCAGATTCTTTACCAACTGAGCTACGAGGGAAGCCTTCCCATACTGTTTAGTGCTAATTAAATACTTCTCTCTTACTTAATGACAACATCTCCATCCTATTTTGGTCACCTTTCTTTCAATTCAGTACATATATATATATATATATATATATATATATATATATATATACACACATACACACACACACACACATATAAATGGGATGCTTGCTTCTAGATCTGTACAGAATCATCCCTGGAGGATGGCAACTGGTACCCTCTGCTTTGGGCGAAGTTATACCAGCTAGAAAGGAACTCAGTGAGGTGGCTACAGTACAATTAGCATCAGCTACGTGTTCCTCTGGGGCTCCTCTCTGCCCTTTAATGCTTTTCTAGCGCTTGCCAGCAGCTTTTTGGAGTATGTCTTTGTTCCCTTCCTGTCTTAGTTCTTTTCTTTTTTTAAAGATTTTTTTTTTTTGATGTGGACCATTTTAAGTCTTTTTTGAATTTGTTACATTATTGCTTCTGTTTTGTTTTTGTTCTTTGGCCACAGGCCATATGAGATCTTGGCTCCCCAACCAACAATTGAACCTGCACCCCCTGTATTGGAAGGCAAAGTCTTAATCACTGGACCCCCAGGGAAGATCCTGTCCTGGGTCTTTTCTTATACACTGTGGTAGATATAAGTACTGTCTTAGTTCCAATATTTGATGCTGTCCCAAACCTTCATCCCTGGATTTGCAGTGATGTTTGGGAGAAATATGGGCTTCCTTCGTGGCTCAGAGAGTAAAGTTCTGCCTGCAATGCAGGAAACCTGGGTTTGATCCCTGGGTCAGGAAGATCCCCTGGAGAAGGGAATGGCAGCCCACTCCATTATTCTTGCCTGGAGAATCCTATGGACAGGGGAGCCTGGAGGTCTATAGTCCATGGAGTTGCAAAGAGTTGGACACAACTGTTGGAGAAGGAAATGGCAACCCACTCCAGTGTTCTTGCCTGGAGAATCCCAGGGATGGGGGAGCCTGGTGGGCTGCCGTCTATGGGGTCGCACAGAGTCGGACACGACTGAAGCGACTTAGCAGCAGCAGCAGCGGCAGGATGACTTTCACTTTGGGAGAAATACAATGATTTCAATACTCTTGTTTATCTGATGTGTATGTCAGGAACTTTTAAAAGATTATTTGCTACTCAATATACTTGTAGTTATTTGTAGGAAATATCACTGGCAAACATACTCTAAACTTGTGTGATTTTGTGGTTGTTTGTAGCCTGTCTGTTATCATTTATAATTCAGTTAGGTAAGGTAGCAGGCTATATTTTTTAGCTCAAAATAGTTAAGAAAAAATTGTCATCGGTTTTAAGTTGTCTTGACTCTAATTCTATATACTTTACTATAAACGCTGGCTTACCAATTTGTTCTTTTTGTGTCGCTAAGTCCTGTTCACTGACTCACCAAGAAATCCCCTCAAAATAGTTCAATTTGTGTTTCTTTTACGTTTCCTTTTTTAGTTAAATAACCACCTAGGTCATTGCAAGTCTCTACTAATTATACTCCAGAGCATCTGTTCTTCAATCAGTCAAGGCTCTTCCCAATTTGGCAATTGACTGCTCTTCTGTCAGGCCACTGCTTTTGCGTAGAAAAAGTCAGTATATACAAGGCATCATTACTGTTCCAACAGATAAGAATTGTCTATGGTTGAACTGTTACTTGTGGGGTCCAAATAAATTGCTGAAATGAGAATAAACAGTCAATAGGGAAGAACTAAGATAAAATTTTGGATCAGAAACCAAGTAAGATTCTGCCTGGAAAGTGATCAGTGGAAACTCTACAGAATAGCTGACTGATGTACCATAAAACCTAGACAGCATATTAAAAAGCAGAGACATTACTTTGCCAACAAAGGTCCATCTAGTCAAGGCTATGGTTTTCCAGTGGTCATGTATGGATGTGAGAGTTGGATTGTGAAGAGAGCTGAGCACCGAAAATTGATGCTTTTGAACTGTGGTGTTGGAGAAGACTCTTGAGAGTCCCTTGGGCTGCAAGGAGATCCAACCAGTCCATCCTAAAGGAGATCAGTCCTGGGTATTCATTGGAAGGACTGATGCTGAGGCTGAAACTCCAATACTTTGGCCACCTCTTGAGAAGAGTTGACTCATTGGAAAAGACTCTGATACTGGGAATGATTGAGGGCAGGAGGAGAAGGGGACGACAGAGGATGAGATGGCTGGATGGCATTACCAACTCGATGGATATGAGTTTGGGTAAACTCCGGGAGCTGATGATGGATGGAGAGGCCTAGCGTGGTGCAATTCATGGGGTCGCAAAGAGTCAGACACGACTGAGCCACTGGACTGAACTGAACTGTACCATAAAAAGAAAATATTGTATACTTTTAAAGTAATACTGGCTATAGACCTGGCAACATTTGTTCATTTGATCAGTATTCCCTGAGTGGCCATTGTATGCCAGACATGGGGCCAGTCACTGGGATAAGTGCTGGGAATAAAACTGAATAAACTGAAAAGAATCCCCCAAAGAGCATATGCAGTGTATCACTGCATAATATTTGTGCCCTGTTTTCAGTATGTTTTCTTTTCTTGAGCTGTAATTGCTTTACAGCGTTGTGTTCGTTTCTACCCTGTTGCTGTTGTTGTTTAGTTGCTATGTCATGTCCGACTCTTTGCGACCTCATGGACTGTAGCCTGCCGGTCTCCTCTGCCCATGAGATTTCCCAGGCAAGAATGCTGGAGTGTGTTGCCATTTCCTTCTCCGGTGGTCTTCCTGACCCAGGGATTGAACCCACGTCTCCTGCATTGGCAGGCAGATTCTTTACCACTAAGCCACCTGGGAGGCCCCAGTTTCTGCCATACATATACATATATCCCATCTCTCTAGAGCCTCCCTCCCACTCCTCTAGGTCATCACAGAACTGAGTTCCCTGTGCTACACAGCAGCTTCCCACTAGCTATCTGTTTTACACAGGGTAGTGTATATATACTACCATGTTGGACAGGGAGGCCTGGCGTGCTGTAGTCCATGGGGCCACAAAGAGTCGGGCACAACTGAGCGACTGAACTGAAGAGTGTGTATGTCAATGCTGCTCTCAATTTGTCCCACCCCTTCCCCCTTCCCATATCCACATGTCTGTTTTCTATGTTTATGTCTCTTCCTGTCCTGCAAATAGGTTCATTTTCCTAGATTCCATGTATATGCTTTCAGTATTAATATGGCATTTGTGTTGGGATAGACTCTAGGAAACTCAAAGGCAAAGTAGCGAGCATAGAGAAGCACAGGCTGCTTATTTCAAGCTGTGTAGCACAGAGGGCTCAGCCCAGTGCAAAGAAATGATTTTTGGACAAAGTTATACAAATAGCGTCTCAAATAAAGAAAAGTTCACTGTTGAGTTGATGCTTTACAAATTATATTTTTGACAAATATTTATTTATTTGTTTGGCTGCATCAGGTCTTAGCTGCGGCATGTGGGATCTTGTTCCCTGACCGTGGATCGAACCTGGGCACCCTGCGTTGGGAGCATGGCGTCTTAGCTACTGTACCACCAGGGAAGTCCTTATATTCTTTTCTGTTTTATCTTTGACTTTGGAACATAACTTGTTAAATTCAACCTAAGGTCATTTTTTTTTGCTTTTTCATAGCACCATGATGTGTTTCTCAAGTTATATGCATAGAAATTTCTGTAGTCACAGCAGTGTGTACAAACCAATTGGTTCTAATGTATGGGTTTTGTGAGCTGGCAGGCTTGAAACTATCCACTTTTTTTATTTTTTTTTTCTGATTGAAACATTTTTACTAACAGATCTAGGTAGGACATTAAAGGAATCCATTAAAGGAATCCATTCAATCCTAGTCATTAAATCTTTATCTACTCCTGTGTTCACAGAAGAAAGGGTTTCTTCTTTCTTTGTAGCTGGGGAAATTAAGACACAGAAAAGTGAATTTTCTGTGAAATGAACCAGGAAAAGCAAAAATAAACCCATGAGAACTGTCTTCTCCTCCATGTGCTAACTGTGCAGCCTCTTACAAGTCACCCGTACATTCTGCTTTTGGCAGAAAACACGCGAAATTCATGGGTGAACATTTCTAAGAAAAGAGGATTATGTTTCTCTGTTTTAGAGATAAAGAAAATTAATATAATACAGTGTGGTTAGCATGTGGAACTCCAGCTTTTTTTTGTAATGTGATGATGGAGCTGATATTATGTCAGGTACACAGTGAGTGCCAGCAAACTGTCATTAAATTCAAGTGAATACGGCATGCTACTGAATTTAAAAGATTAACAAAAATCATTTTTACTTCATTAAGAAGTAGTGAAGAGCAAAGCAAGCTGTTCTGAGAGTCATGAGATTTTTTTTTAACTCATTTAGAGATAGATATCTGGTGGACACACACACACATAGAACAATATGCTGAGTTGTAGCAAAATATCTGTATAAAACAAAACCTTTCTAAATATTAAAGAGTGTGAGAATCTCGATAAGGAAAAATGAACTGAAGTGGATGGATTAAATAGATTCTTCACTACTCGTCACTTCACAAGGCGTGGAAACATAAACACCAAGAACAAAAACAACAAAACCCCTAAGGTGACGTACAGTCACTGTGACTACTGGTGTTTTGGCTGTCTTGCATACATTTCCTTTTCTTTTTTATTTTTTTACTTTACAATACTGTATTGGTTTTGCCATACATTGGCATGAATCCACCACAGGTGCGTACATTTCCTTTTCAACTCATCCTGTTTGTTTTGGGGAATCATCCTTCCCCACATCATGTGTAGTTTTGAAGGGAGGCTCACTCCAGGTGTCCACTCCCCATAGTAGAGATAAGAGTACCACCAGGGGTGTCATGTGACATCTGCTTAGCCAATCAGATTCTCTCTCCCGGGATGCTCAGTCTGAAGCAGCCGCTGTGTTATTCGTGGCTTGTTGTGTCTGCTGGTTTGTCATCCTTGTCATTCCTGCTTCCTGGTCCTTCTTAACCATTTCTCCCTCTGAAACTTTAATTGCTGCCAGCTTTCTTCATTTGATTAACTTCCTTATTGAGGCATAATAAACACACACATAAGTAGGTACTGTACTGTGCTTAGTCACTCAGTTCTCTCCAGCTCTTTGTGATCCCATGGACTGTGGCCCACCCAGCTCCTCTACCCATGGAAATTCTCCGGGCAAGTACACTGGAGTGGGTTGCCATGCCCTCCTCCAGGGGTTTTTCCCAACCCAGGGATTGAACCCAGGTCTCCCACATTGCAGGCAGGTTCTTTACCATCTGAGCCACCAGGGAAGCCCATTTTAAGTATACGTTTTGGTGAGCTTTAACATTTATAGACACCCATGAAATTATCATCACAATCAGGGTCCATCTTCCTCAAAGCTTCCTGTGCCCCTTGGTCATCCTTTCTTCCTTCTCCTCAGTAGCCCCTGTTCCTCAGGCAACCACTGATCTTCTGCCACTTTTGATTAGCTTGCATATCCTGATATTTTATATGGATAGAATCATGTCAAATGAATATGTTTTTGTCTTCTTTCACTCAGCTTAACTATTTGAGGTTCACCCATGTAGTAGCAAATATCAATATTTATTCCTTTTTGATTGCTGAGTAGTATACCATTGTTTAAGAGTTGGTTTATTCATCTGTTGATGGAAATTTGAATTACTTCAAGTTTCAAGGTATTAGAAGTGAAGTTGCTATGATTATTCATGTACTTTATTTTGTACGGACATATGCTTTCATTACTCTCGGATAAATACCTATGAATGGAATGCTTCCATCATGTGGGAAGTGTGTATTTTAAAAATAAAAAAATTCCAAGATGGTTATGCCATTTTATATTCTCATCAGAAGTGTATGAGAGTTACAGGTTCTTCACTAACACTTGGTATGGTCAATCTTACAAATTTTAGCTAGTTTACCAAATGTGTAGTGCCATTTCACAAGGGTTATAATTTGAATTTCCATGATGACTAAAAATAATGAGTATTTCTTATGTGCTTATTTTCAATCCATATATCATCCACCGTGAACTATCTGTTCAAATCATTTGTCCATGTACTTATTAGGTTATGTTTTTTCTTACTAAGTTTTGAGAGTCCTGTATTTATTCTGGATGTAAGCTGTTTTTTCATCAAGAGTATGGTATGCAAATAATTTCTCACAGTCTGTGACTGTCTTTTTATTTTCTTAAGTGTCTTTCTAAAGCACAGATTTTTACACTGGTTGAATTCCAGTTTAGCAAACATTCTTTTAATGACTTATGCTTTTGGTGTCTTATCTAAAAAAATTTGTTGACAAAACTTTGGGTTAGGCAAAGTTTCTTGATGAATTAAGTCCTCTGTCATTCTGGAATAGTTTGCTTTATCCATTGTAATACTTTTTGCTCTGAACTCTACTTTGTTTACATTTATATAGCCACTTCAACTTTTTTTGAACTACTATTGGCATGTTATATTTTTTCACCTTACTTTAAATCTTTATGTGTTTTCAAGTTTAAATCACTTTTTCTCTTTTATTCAACTTGAAATCTCTTTTTTCTCTGTAAAGAACCAAAAAGTACATATTTTAGATTTTGTGGGCAATACATGATCTCTATTGAGGATTCTTCATATTTTGTTTTCTTTAGACTCTTGACTAATGTAGAAAAAATTTTAAACAATTACTAACCAACAGGCCACAAAAAATAGGTTGTGAGCTAGATTTGGTGCACAAGCCATAGTTTGTTCACACCTGCTTTTCAGTCCTACTTTTCTGAGTTGTTCAGCAAAACTGGAGCAGAACTTGGGCCAGAGCTTACTGTTCTCCAGCACTGAGGCAAAACCTTTCTGTAGATCCTTCTCTAAAGTTTCCGTCGGAATTGGCACTGGTGTTGTTATCTCTAACCATTTTTTCTTAAAAAGTTTTGGAGTGTAGTTGCTTCGCAGTGTTGTGTTACTTTCTGCTGTATGGCAAAATGAACCAGCAATATGTGTGTCCAAAAGGGAAATGTTAGTCGCTCAGTTATGGCCGACTCTGCAACCCCATGGAGTAGAACACATCAAGAAGTGTTCATTCATCAAGAAGCTTTGCCTAACCCAGAGTTTTGTCAAAATTTTTTAAGATAATTTTTGTAGCCCATCAGGCTACAAAAAATAAAAAAAAAGAGGGGATATATGTCCATGCACGTGCATATCATCTTTTTTGAATTTCCTTCCTATTTAGATCGCTACCAAGTATTGAGTGGCGTTCCCTATGCTATACAACAGGTTCTCATTAGTTTTCTATTTTATACATAGGAATGAATATATGTCAGTCCTGATTTGATGGCCCTTTCCTCAGCCTTGGGTCATCTCTTCACAAGCATGACCTCACCAATTTTTAGCTGATGCTCAGAAGGACTCTCGGCAGATGTATGGGGTTCTCTCTCTGAGCAGTTCTCTGTTCTTTGGCACTTTGTCGCATGAACTCTAGTTACCTGTTCTCCCTGGAGTCTGAGCTCTGTCTCCTGAATCTGGGGAGTCGGCTTTGGTGCCTCCCGTTTACGGTGTCCTGGAAACGTCTCCAGGCTGTGAGCTGGGACCTTCACAGGATTCACTTCATTTGTTTTCTCTCAGGAATCCCTGTCCTTATTTGTCTGATATCCAGGGTCTTGAAAACCATAGTTCCATTTGTGTTTACCGTATTGTGAGTATTTCTGGTGGGAGGGTAAATCTGGTCTCTATTCAATCTCGTTCAGAGGCAGAAATCTCTCTGGTTTTCTTTTGATCCTGCCATTCCTCTACCAATTCTGCAAGGCTGTGTGATTTCTCCAATAGGTTACCTTCTGCTAAACTGAATAGAGTGGTTTCTGTATCTTGTAAACAAGACCTAAGCAGATACAATATATCAGCAGTATCTGAATGAGATAATTCTGTTGAACTCGGGAAGAGAAAAATTGCCTTGGTCTCCTACTGCCCTGCAGAAATTTGGGGTTTTGTTTTAGTTTGGGATTTCTTCTTCTTCTTCTTCTTTTTTTTTTTGCTTGTGAGAATACAAATTATGCTTTTTAAAGATCATCATATTAAATTTTAATAAATTAAACATTGAAATTTACACAAATTTTATGTAAATTTATGTATATGAAAACACATAACTATCTCTAAATATGCACCAAATATCGTCTCTTGTCAATGAAGCGATAAAAATGTGTTAACAGTTTTGTTGGTTCTCCTTGTGATGACTTTAAAAAAAAATCACAGAACTTCAAGAGGTGCAAAAACCTGAAGGACATGATTTCTGCACTGTCAAGGGCCACAGTCATTTAAGGAACCAAAGTCTGAGCTCTGTAACAGACTAATCATTTTTTTTAAAGAGATAGCAACTGGAACCTGTTGTTTTCCATTATATTCACATATTTGAAATCAAACCAGTTGAAGTAAAAGCTTTAAGTTAAGATTTTTAAAAGGGGACTAGAAATTGTAATGCCCTTCTACTGTTGAAGACATCTGGCAGACGATGACAATAAGTGTCTGAAATTAGAGAAATCAGCGAAGGAGGTCAAGTCCATAATTGTGCTTGTTAGTCACTCAGTCGTGTCTGACTCTTGGCAACCCCATGAACTGTAACCCGCCAGGTTCCTCTGACCAGGGGATTTCTCAGGGAAGAATACTGTGGTGGGTTGCCAAATCCTTCTCCAGGGGATTCAGTATATACATAGGCAGCCGCCTGCACCAGTATCTCCACTGGCAGTACCAGACTGTTTCCAGATGCCACATTAACCCTTGTGGCTCTGGTTTACTGTCTCAAGCCTGTTCCTGGGCAGCCTGTTGCTTCAAGGACAGCAACATGGTTGGAGCATATCTCATTCAAGGTTGGAGCCAATGAAGGACCTGCTGGCGTAGCTCATAGTGTCCTGTTGACTGTTTGCTGCTGTTACCAGGGGGCTTTGGGATGCTCAGAACTTCTGGTTCAGTTGCTGCTGGTTTTGCATGACTTCTGCTTCATGAACAGGGCTCTGGAAGGGAGCTTCCAGACTCCGGAATTTCACTTCTCAGACCCTGTGGTCACCTGCTGACTTTGTGGATAATGTGCATCATAGCGTTTAGTTGCTGTGCTGCCTGCTGCTGTCTATAAGACAGTGTCTAACCATAACAAAGCATGTAGCCAGGACCACTAGGGAAAAAAATCTTCAAGTGCAGCCAAAGGGGTCTAGGAGGGAAGGATTGTGCCTCTTTGCACCGTGCAGACCAGGCACATAGTGAGACCCAAAGACCCTGCCCTGTCTGCAGATTCTTGTCCTCAATACAGTCAGACAGTACTGGAGTCATGTGTTTATTGCCTCTCTGACAGCTTCTTCTGCTTTCCTTTCAAACGATACTCTTCTTGTTGAGATGTGTCCATGTGAACCCATCACTAGCCCTCATCTCTTGTAGCAATAAAGCTTCCCTTATTCTTAATATACAAAAAATTAGAAAAGGTTTGGTCAGGAAATAAATAAAAATTCCTGATAATTCCACCATTCAAAGGGAATAATTTTTAATAATTCTAAATTTGTACTCTACCTTTTCCATGTATATAGTCTGTATTTATCTATACACTTAAATATCTATATATCTGTACATATACACTCATAAATACACATACATACTATATATATATAGTATATATGTGTGTATATAGAGATATATCTCTATATGTGTATATAGAGATATATATCTATATATCTGTGTATATATCTATATCTGTATCTATAGCTGTCTCATTTTTACAAATAAAATTAACTGTTTTCTAATTTTTGTGGTAAAATATGTATAGCATAAAAATACCACCTTAACCATTTAAAATGTACAGTTCAATGGGATTAAGTGCATTCATAATATTGTACAACCACCCATCTCCCTAATTCTATCTTGTAGAACTGAAAACACCCATTAAATAATTGTTCCCCACTTCCCCAAGCCCCTGATAACCATTTTACTCTCTGTTGTTATGATTTTGACTATCCTAAGTACTTCACTGAAGTGGAATTATGTAGCATTTGTGCTTTTCATTTAGCATAATACAATCAAGGTTTATCCATGTAGCAGCATATGTCAGTATTGCCTTTCTTTGTGAGACTGAATAATAATCCATTGCAGTGTATACCATACTTTGTTTATCCATTCATACCACCAGGGACACTTGGGTTGCTTCCACATTTTAGCTATTATGCATAATGCTGCTATGAACAAACACCGGTCTACATAAGTACCTCAAAAGTATCTTTTTGAGATCCTGATTTCAATTCTTTTGGATGTATATCCCAAAGTGGAATTGTTGGATCCCATGCTAATTCTAATTTTAATTTTTTGAGAAGCTTTGCCACAGCAGTTACTACATGCAGTTGCTTCTCAGTGCCTAGTCTTTGATGCCCAGTTCCCAAAAAGAGAAAAAGAGAAAAATAAATGGGAGGGGGAAGAGTGCTGGCCCTTTTGTTACAATGAAAATCATTTCAGCTGAAGGAGGGGGCTTGTAACAAGGGGGAAAGACGCAGCAACAGTGGCTACCTGCCTTTAAGCACCTCTGTGATCAGAGGCAGAAATCAGTGATCACAGTACAGATCCATGATATTTGGGAGACACTGTCCAGTCCATTTTGCCCATCCTGGCTCCTGCAAGTGGTGGGCAGGTTGATTTGGAATCTATGAATAGCTGCCTGCCACGTGGCTAGGTGGGGTATTGGGAGCCACTACTGCACTAAAAACTGATATTGACTAAAATTAACAGCTTTAATTCACTGTCCAAGCCTATCCGGGAAGTTACAAACCTTCAGTAGATTCTAGAGTTCCAAAAGACAGATTCTGCCATTGCAATCGTTATCTAGATGGAGAGAGAGAATCCAGGGATTCCTACTGGGCTTCTTCCAAGAATCCTTTTACTTGCTTTTAAAGCTTGATACACAGTGACGTCAGCTTATGTCTATACTGTCATGTCTGATCACTATATAGTACTCAATGTTCTAGATGTGGGGCTGGCAAATTTCTTCTATAAAGGGTCAGGTAGCAAATATTTCAGGCTTTGCAGACCACTCACTGTTCAGTTGCTAAGTCGTGTCTGACTATTTGTGACCCCATGGACTACGGCACGCCAGGTTCCTCTGTCCTCCACTTTCTCCGAGTTTGCTCAAACTCATGTCCTTTGAGTTGGTTATGCCATTCAACCATCTCATCCTCTGTCGCCCTCTTCTCTTCCAGTCTTCAGTCTTTCCCAGCATCAGGGACTTTTCCAATGAGTCAGCTGTTCATATCAGGTGGCCAAAGTATTAGCACTTCAGCTTCAGCATCAGTCCTTCCAATGAATATTCAGGGCTGATTTCCTTGAAGATTCACTGGTTTGATCTCCTTGCAGACCACACACAGTCTATTGGCAGTGCTCTCACTGCTGCTGCTTTTTCTTCCTTCCTTCCTTTTTTTATAAAACATAAGAAATGTAAAAGCTCTTAGCTCAAGGCCCATCATCTTCATACACTATAAATTATAGGCTGAATAACAAGATTTTCCCTCTTATTTGCTGCCATAAACATCACTATAATATGAAAGTAAAATAGGTAATAGCTAGAGAATATAAAAATTTATTTCATCTTCTGCTGCCAGCCTTTATGTCGTTTAACTGTTGATTAGAGTTTCCTCACTAAGGCAGGAGGCTTGTTTTTCTGCTCAGTCTAAATTTTATTCACTTGATGCAAAAAAAAAAAAAAAGTTACAGTGAACTCTTTTAGTTTTTAATTCAAGACATATTTACTTAGAGCCCATTCAAAATACTGCAATGTACTGATAATCAGGTTGATCAGTGGTTTCAGTAGTATAAGCTCTCAATTCACAACAGAGGTTATTACTAGCATCATTTACTTTATCCTTTGTACTGCATTTTATAGAACAACTTTTAAGTTGGGGTGAATCCTAGGATTCTGGCACATGAACTTTTTAAGGAAATGTCCAAATGTTAGGAAATTTGAGGAAATTTAACATGTTGATTTCCTTAATAACCTCTGTACCTTATGGAAACTCCTTAAGGAAACAATTACTTTCTGCTGTGAAAATTCACATTCATCTTAAATGGAACTCCTGTAGCACTTGGTTCACAGGACGAATTTTCAACAATAGTTTCATGCTGTTGAAAGAAAATGTTAAGTTAGACTTGCTGAATGGTTTTGGATATGGAAAAACTTATTTCACAAATATATTGTTAAGTATGTATATGCTGACTAAAAAGGGCCAAAGCTGATGAAATCCAAATATAATGGCATTAGCTACATATAGTAAGAGGTAAAAATAATTGAAGATGGCAATAGAATGTTTATTTTCCATTTGACTAATGGATTATGTCTTAGAGGATAACTTGATGGTGGAAGATGGACATACAGGGGTTCTTAATGTCTAATATCTGCATCAGAGAATTGGCTAAGAGACAGTCTATCCACAAAGCAAATGGCACAGACAGAGGCTGCACGCTGGAGTTTTGAGTTTTGTTCTTCTAAAGGCATGTTTCATCAACTTTTGTTTCATTGAACTTTTATATGCAAGTTAGGGTTTGTCTATCTCCTTTTTGTCGTCCAAAAAAGAAAAAAAGCCAAGAAGTTATATTTTTTTAAGTTACCAGGTCCCTTAGGAACAAAACTCTAATAAAAATTGTGGAAATTGAGGATGTAATAGATTGGTTTCCTATGTCCTTAATTAATGCCTATAGTTCTAAAATATCTGGAAACTATTTAAGTAATTGATGGTCAGGCACTGTTCTGGGTGCTGAGGATATCATAATGGACAAAAATGGGCGATACTGCCCGCTATTATAGCCTTAAATTATAGTGGAGAGGAGCTACAAATCAAAAAACGAGTATTTAAATAAAACATAGTGATAAGGTCTATGTGTGCATGCTGAATCACTTCAGTTGTGTCTGACCCTTTGTGACTTATGGACTGTAGCCCACCAGGCTCCTCTGTCCATGGGATTCTCCAGGCAAGAACACTGGAGTAGGTTGCCATTTCCTCTTCCAGAGGATCTTCCAAGCAGGGATCAAACCTGCATCTCTTACGTCTCCAGCATTGGCAAACAGGTTCAAGTGGTTCTTTACCAGTAGCACCACTTGGGAAGCCTGATAAGGTCTATATACCTCCCAAAAGGGAGAACATAGATGGCTAAGTATCATTGCCAAAGTAGTATCTTTGGCTTTACCCTTCAACTAATATTTGTGCTTAGACCTAAAGGAAACATAGGAACTGAACCATTCAGATACTAGGTGTGAAAAAGACTTTGAGGCCAAGGTCCAGTCTGAGGGTATGAGGATCAGCTTGGAGGAGGCCGGTGGCTGGAACATTATGAGTGAAGGAAAAAGAGGAGTTGAGATTAGCATGTATCTGGCCCAGCTTGGGAGTCTTGTGGGCTATGGAGGGGATGGGAATCACTGATGGGAACAAGAAGAACAAGTGTCATCTGATGGGTATATGGAGAAGAAGGAAAGAGTGGGATCAATAGAAGCACTTAGCAGCCTTTGGAGTTAATGATGATTTGGTCCCTGATACTGGGCTTCCCTGGTGGGCTCAGATGGTAAAGAATTTGCCTATAATGTAGGAGATCCAGGTTTGATCCCTAGTCAGGAAGATCCCCTGGAGAAGGGAATGGCTATCCACTCCAGTATTCTTGCCTGGAGAATCCCATGGACAGAGGAGCCTGGCAGGCTACAGTCCATAGGGTCACAAAGAGTCAGACATGACTGAAGTGACTTAGTATGCATGCATAGACCTTATCACTGTGTTTTATTTATATACTCATAGAAAGAAAGAAAGTGAAGTCACTCAGTTGTATCCGACTCTTTGTGACCCCATGGACTGTAGCCTACCAGGCTCCCATGGGATTTTCCAGGCAAGAGTACTGAAGTAGATTGCCATTTCCTTCTCCAGGAGATCTTCCCAACCCAGGGACTGAACCCGGGTCTTCTGCATTGTAGGCAGACCCTTTACTGTCTGAGCCACCAGGGAAGTCATGTACTCTTAGACTGAGCAACTAACACTTGCAGTGTTTTCACTTTTACTTATACCTGGATATGGTAAGAGGCCCTGGAGGGTAAGGATAGAGGGTATAAGAACTTGACCAGAGTCAAGTTGAATCATTTTTGCTGACTTCTTCACTGTATCCACAGAAAGTCTAGGGTGAGAATCTTGGTGGAAGACGTAAAATATTTTCTCTTGAGGCTGATTAAAAAACAAATGCCTCCTGTGTCCATTTCTGTACAACATTGTACTGGCAGGGGGTGGGGGGTCTTGGCTAAGGCAGTAAGACAGGATAGAGTAATAAAGTTTTAAGCATTGAAAGAAGAAATGAAAATATGTTCCTGTGCCTGTATATACCTAGGACAAAGAAATGTGGCAAACTTCAGTAAGAAACAATATAATTTTGTTTTTCAAAAATAGAGGATTTTATTTTATTTTTTTAGGTACAATAATATGGTAACCACAGATGTCACAGGTATAATGATATAATCTTACTTCAGAGATGTGTGAAGTGTAGTGATCCTTGAGTAAATCACATGATAATTTCCTTGCCTCGCTGACTAATATGTAAGAAAAAGAAGGAACCGAAAGACTGTATTAGCTCTACAGGGTATACCATACCTATAACCATAAAGCACTGAGTGGAGACTTTCTCTTGAAAGAGTAAAAGACTTCTGTGGTTACAGGAAATGATTTGTTAGAAGAAAGCAAAAAGAGTATTCAGCAGGACTTTCTTTTCTGCATACTCCTGCATCTGAGAAGGTGTGTCTACACAGAAAACAACCTGTTAATTGGAAGTGAAGTCAAGGAAATAGATCTAAAAACCAAGAAGCGACAGGGCATGGACACGACATTTGTTGTTGTTGTTTTTGCTGCCTCGAAGGATAGTGCATGGCTCCTGGGTTTGACTGCCGTGTGCAATAACACAAGGATGCATCACGGCTGTGGGAACAAGTGGCGCATTCAGGTACAACATCCTCCCTGGTGTGATTTCACAGTGATCAGAAATCTCTAGTCTCCTGTGGGGATTCTGTATCCATCATTCTGTCAAAGAAGATAGCCAATGACTTTGATGAAAATAGAGCTACATATCAAAATCGTAGTTTATGCCAGGCTGGAAACAGTAGTAAATCAATTAAGCGGAGGCCCAATATACAAAGTGAAGTTGACACTCGAGAATTATGATCTGAAATTAATAATAAATTTTGTCAGGAATAAAAAGTAAATGCCTCTACTAAAGTTATACAAATTAATGGCACTAAAGAGGGTTGGAAAGCCTGCTTTAACTACAGTTTTAGAGGGGAAGTTCCTTTCTTCTTGCCTCATACTTCTATACGGAGAGACGTCTAATAGAGTGACACCCCTGTTCTCTTATCCCATGACTTACCTTACTAGGGGGTCACTATCACTAATTCTTGATTGGTGGTGGAGCTGACCTTCTATAGATGAATCAGTACTAAAAGGCATTCTTAGCTCTCCACCGCAGATCATCAGAAAACAACGATTAAGGGAAAGTGCCTCTACTCTACAAAACCAGATTCTTTATGATCCCCATCTATGTCCCATGAAGTGATGGGACCAGATGCCATGATCTTCGTTTTCTGAATGTTGAGCTTTAAGCCAACTTTTTCACTCTCCTCTATCACTTTCATCAAGAGGCTTTTAGTTCCTCTTCATTTTTTGCCATAAGGGTGGTATCATCTGCATATCTGAGGTTATTGATATTTCTCCCAGCAATCTTGATTCCAGCTTGTGCTTCTTCCAGCCCAGCATTTCTCATGATGTACTCTGCATAGAAGTCAAATAAGCAGGGTGACAATATACAGCCTTGACGTACTCCTTTTCCCATTTGGAACCAGTCTTTTGTTCCATGTCCTGTTCTAACTGTTGCTTCCTGACCTGCATACAGGTTTCTCAAGAGGCAGGTCAGGTGGTCTGGTATTCCCATCTCTTTCAGAATTATCCGCAGTTTGTTGTGATCCACACAGTCAAAGGCTTTGGCATAGTCAATAAAGCAGAAATAGATGTTTTCCTGGAACTCTCTTGCTTTTTCCATGATACAGCGGATGTTGGCAATTTGATCTCTGGTTCCTCTGCCTTTTCTAAAACCAGCTTGAACATCTGGAAGTTCACGGTTCATGTATTGATGAAGCAAAATTGCTTGGAGAATTTTGAGCATTACTTTACTAGCGTGTGAGATGAGTGCAATTGTGCAGTAGTTTGAGCATTCTTTGGCATTGCCTTTCTTTGGGATTGGAATGAAAACTGACCTTTTCCAGTCCTGTGGCCACTGCTGAGTTTTCCAAATTGGCTGGCATATTGAGTGCAGCACTTTCACAGCATCATCTTTCAGGATTTGAAATAGCTCTACTGGAATTCCATCACCTCCACTAGCTTTGTTTGTAGTGATGCTTTCTAAGGCCCACTTGACTTCACATTCCAGGATGTCTGGCTCTAGGTGAGTGATCACACCATCGTGATTATCTGGGTCGTGAAGATCTTTTTTGTACAGTTCTTCTGTGTATTCTTGCCACCTCTTCTTAATATCTTCTGCTTCTGTTAAGTCCATACCATTTCTGTCCTTTATCGAGCCCATCTTTGCATGACATGTCCTGTTGGTATCTTTAGTTTTCTTGAAGAGATCTCTAGTCTTTCCCATTCTGTTGTTTTCCTCTATTTCTTTGCATTCATCACTGAGGAAGGCTTTTTTATCTCTCCTTGCTACTCTTCGGAACTCTGCATTCAGATGCTTATATCTTTCCTTTTCTCTTCTCTTCTTTTCACAGCTATTTGTAATGCCTTCCCAGATAGCCATTTTGCTGTTTTGCATTTCTTTTCCATGGGGATGGTCTTGATCCCTGTCTCCTGTACAGTGTCATGAACCTCATTCCATAGTTCATCAGGCACTCTATCTATCAGATCTAGTCCCTTAAATCTATTTCTCACTTCCACTGTATAATCATAAGGGATTTGATTTAGGTCAGACCTGAATGGTCTAGTGGTTTTCCCTACTTTCTTCAATTTAAGTCTGAATTTGGCAATAAGGAGTTCATGATCTGAGCGACAGTCAGCTCCTGGTCTTGTTTTTGCTGACTGTATCAAGCTTCTCCATCTTTGGCTGCAAAGAATATAATCAATATGATTTTGGTGTTGACCATCTGATGATGTCCATGTGTAGAGTCTTCTCTTGTGTGGTTGGAAGAGGGTGTTTGCTGTGACCAGTGCATTCTGTTGGCAAAACTCTATTAGCCTTTGCCCTGCTTCATTCTGTACTCCAAGGCCAAATTTGCCTGCTACCCCAGGTTTGTTTTGACTTCCTACTTTTGCATTCCAGTCCCCTATTATGAAAAGGACATCTTTTGTGGGTGTTAGTTCTAAAAGGTCTTATAGGTCTTCGAAGAACCATTCAACTTCAGCTTCTTCAGCGTTACTGGTTGGGGCATAGACTTGGATTACTGTGATATTGAATGATTTGCCTTGGAAACAAACAGAGATCATTCTGTCGTTTTTGAGACTGCATCCAAGTACTGCATTTCAGACTCTTTTGTTGACCATGATGGCTACTCCATTTCTTCTAAGGGATTCCTGCCCACAGTAGTAGATATAATGGCCAGGTATAAGTGGTAGTAAACTCATTCTGGGCTTCCCATGTGGCTCAGTGGGCAAAGAAACACTGAGTCCATAGGATCACAAAGAATCAGACCCTACTGAGCACTTATCACTTCAAGTACAGGAATGGGAAATAGAACAATGTTCCATGCAGAAGAAACAGCTTGTTGAGAAGCTCAGAGAGGAGTAAAGATGTAAGGCCCTAGGACTTCATCCTAAGGATCATGAGAAATAGCTGAAAACAGAAATATACCCAAATTTTAAGTTTAAAAATATTACCTTGCCCTGTAAAGCACAGAGGGCTGCATAAGAAATGGGGTGATACAGATGGAGTAGATAGAGAGATTGAGGGATATACTGAGCTTATGGGATGAATACCATTTGAGGTGGTTAGCTCTTGTCACCTGAAAAATTTGTGAAGATGCTTAACACCCACACAGTTATCAGAGATATCCTATATAAGTTTCATTTTTTGACCAAGCATACAGTAACCTCCAAGGGCATTGTTGCCTGCAGACTCCTAGTGGAGTAGAACTGGGTGAAGGTCATTACTCACTGGAATTGGAGGTGTTCGCACATGTTCAGCCCAAGGAAGCATCAACAGCTGTGTTTTCTCCATCTAACCACCCAAATATGCAGTGATTTTCTGGTGTGGAGGTGGCGAGGTCTAAGCTCAGTGTGAGGGGGTGAATTTTTTGACGAATCTCTTTTCAAAAAGACATCGTTACTTGGAATTTAACATTCCCTAGCGAACATTTAGCGACTGGATTGGTGTTATCAGGGGCCATTAGAGACAAGTGGAAGCAATCTGCCTAAATTATGGCTGCTGGTTGATATATAATCATGTATATATATATATACATATATATATTTGTTCTTTATATTTTAAACTCTTATCAAAGTAATATATACATATATTTTAATAAATCAGTTTAAACCAAAATATTAACCATGAAAAGCAGCTGTCTTTTTCTCAGCCTCCCCAAACCTCAAACACTATTCCCTAAGAGCATCCACTTTTAACTTTTAAACCTATTTCTTCCTGCACTAACTTATTCTATTATTTACCCTATGTCTTTACTTATCTCTTGGAAATTATCTGTTGACCTCAGTTACAGTAGGTGCAAATCTCAACTCGTTTTCTTCGTTCCACCTTTAATTTCTTCTTCTGTAAAATCTGAGACAACAGTGAGCATTCCACCACTAGATTGCTATGTGCCTCAGAGACGATCTCGGAGCTTGGTCACTGCCCTGAGTAAACGGAACCTCCCTTTTACCCACAGGTACATCCTCTGTCCTCCACTCTTGTTATAGAAACTCACTGCATCTTAACAGGGAACATGCCTGCCAGGTTTCATTGCATCTGGGAGTGGCTGTGTGGCTGCTTTAACCCATGGAATATTAATAGGACTAATGAGGACCATTTCCTTACAGACACTGTTCCCAATCTTCTCTCCCACCCTTCGATAAGCTGGAAGGCAAATATTCAGGTGTGAAATAACTTTGACTCCAGAACCAAAACACCTTAAAATACAAGCAGCAAGATACGAGGACCCTTAGTCCCTGCATACGTTCAGGAATGGTCCTCCACACCCCTACATCAGCAGTTTGCCGCCAATTTGGGGAGCTAATAGAGATGACACAACTTTATTATCCTGTCATGTGTTCCTATGTTGTTTAGTCACTAAGTCCTGTCTGACTCTTTTGTGAATCCATGTACTGTAGTTCACCAGGCTCCTCTGTCCATGGGATTTTCCAGGCAAGAATAGTGTGTTGGTTAGATATTTCCTTCTCTAGGGGATCTTCTCGACCCAGGGATCGAACCCATTTCCCCTCCACTGGCAAGTAGATTCTGTATCATTGAGCCATTGTGTGAAAGGAAAATGTTTACCTCGTTTATTTGAACTGCTACAATTCAAAGACTCTTTGTTACAACACTTCTGCCTGTTAACTATTGCAAACATTTTGTGAACTATCAAGTTCTTACGTTCAGTTGTTGTAACTCGGCTCCTCTCAGAGTCATTGACAATGACTCTGCTCATTGACTTTGCACTAGCAAGTTCCCATCCCTTCTAAAAATTAAATCAAGTCAGCCATGTAAATTAGCACGAAACAAGCAGTTTACTAAATAGATCCCTGGTGGTTTTAAAGAGTTAATACAGCCTCTAAAATTACCTTACCCAGCTTGCTCAAAGCTGAAGCCTCGGAAAGACCTGGCTCATTACAAACTGGTAGCTACTTCCAAGTTTTAAGGTTTTGATAGTAGTTTTATGACATTCAGCTATTTGGGTGTGAACAACTGAGGTATTCAAAGACGTTGGTTGTTCGATTTAGCATACATTAAATGGCAACCCACTCCAGTATCCTTGCCTGGAGAATCCCGTGGACAAAGGAGTCTGGAAGGCTATAGTCCATGGGGTCGAAAGAGTCAGATATGATTTAGTGACTAAACCACCATAATTGAATAACCAATGTTTATCTGGCACTGACTTAGTAAACTTCTCCTGCCTGGATGTGGAGGCAGTTGTTTACTGGGACTAGATTAGGAAATGACTTTGTGGAAACAGTTGGCAGCCATAGGAGAGAATGAAATAATGCCATTTACAGCAACATGGATGGACCTAGAGATTATCAGATTAAGTGAAGTAAGTCAGACAGACAAAAACAAATATCATATGATTTCATTTACATATGGAATCTCAAAAATGATACAAATAAACTTATTTACAAAACAGACTTATGGAGAAAAAAACAAATTTATGATTACCAAAGGGGAAGTGGTGGGGGGGAGAGAAAAATTAGGAGTTTGGGATTATATATACACTGCTATATATAAAATAGGATCTACTGTATAGCATAGGGAATGATATTTGATATCTTATAACATATAATAAAAAAGAACCTTAAAGAATATATATATGTATAATTGAACCACTTTGCTATACATTTGAAACTACTGTGACACTGTAAATTAACCATATTTCAATTTTAAAATCATTAAAATTTTAAATGTATATAATATACCTAGGAGGCATTGTGGAATACAGAGAATTATGGTACTCAAATCCACTGGTGGCTCAGACAGGAAAGAATCCGTCTACAATGCAAGAGACCTGGTTTCCATCCCCGGGTCAGGAAGATCCCCTGGAGAAGGACATGGCAACCTAATCCAGTATTCTTGCCTGGAGAATCCCATGGACGGAGGAACCTGGCGGGCTATGGTCCATGGGGTCACAAAGAGTCAGACATGACTAAGGGACTAACACTTTCACTTTTCACAGCATTCAAACAGGCGTCTAGAATCATACTCTCTGATCACATCTTGAACCAAAGGGAATACTTAGGGGGAGAACTCCAGAGACCAACTAGTGCGATTCCACTTTGGAGGAAGCCTTGTTTTGTTCTGCATAGCGATGGTAATTCAGTACCATAGAAGTAACAGCCCAGCATATGGTGTGTTTTTGTCCTTACGGCAGAGACCTCTAGTATACTTGTTTGAGCTTCTCAAAGAAACCTCTAAAATAACTGATTTGTGTTACTTTATTAATTTGATTCAATGATGTTGTGTCTATTTTAAAACTAAGTTAGTGACCATTTGCATTTCTAGTTTCAGCATTTCCTCTACACAAATAAAGCAATCATATTTTACAAGTGAAAAATTTGGACATGCTGCCTCATGGGTATCAGTATATGGAGGTAGTGAAATAAGTAATTTGAAATTGAGAAAAGCCCCCTGAAATCTGCATGTTTAGAGTGAAGGCTAAGCGCGCACACAGTGTTCAGCCTGTGCTAGTATCAAGCTGCTCGTGCTCAGTGGCTTCAGTCGTGTCCAACTCTTTGCAACCCGTGAACTGCAGCCCACCGGGCTTCTCTGTCCACAGGATTCTCCAGGCAAGAATACTGGAGTGGGTTGCCATTTCCTTCTCCAGGGGATCTTCCCGATCCAGGGATCAAACCTGAATCTTCTGCGTCTCCTGCACTGTAGGCAGATTCTTTACCCATTGAGTCACCTGGGAGGGACTGCTATCTGCCCAAAACCTGAGTAAAAATAAGTTGTTCTGAAATTAGAATGAACAGATTGTTGTTTATCATCTTATTTTTAAATCTGGAGTTCAACCCCAAGGGTATTTTGAAAAATCATATTTTAAGTGAAATAAAGTGTTAGTTGCTCAGTTGTGTCTGACTCTTTGCAACCCCGTGGACTGTAGCCCACCAGGCTCCTCCATCTATGGGATTTCCCAGACAAGAATACTGGGGTGGGTTGCCATTTCCTTCTCCAGGGGATCTTCCTGATCCAGGGATCAAACTTGGGTCTCCCGCACTGCAGTCAGACTCTGTACCATCTGAGCTACCAGGGAACATAAGTAGTTAAGTGCTTTAGCAAGGTCTATCTTTTCTGCTAAACAGTGTACAAGAAATGAGACAGTATTTTAAATACTAGTGTAACCTCCAGTGTTCTTGCCTGGAGAATCCCAGGGATGGGGGAGCCTTGTGGGCTGCTGTCTATGGGGTCGCACAGAGTCAGACACGACTGAAGCGACTTAGCAGCAGCAGCAGCAACCCACATACTGTTTGACCTCCAGCTTCTGAGAAAGATATTTATTGTTGTGACAGAGGCACAACAGAAAAGCAAATATATTTCAGAAAAGCAAATTCTGCAGTACCTCCAAGTATTTACCTCTTTAAGGTGTTACAATAATATGATGTGAGTAGCATTCTGCACCAGACCCTTATGGTTTTTGAATTCATAATAAAATCTGTGCTAAACATAATCAGAGGTGCCAACCAGTTAAATGGGTAATAATGTACCTTCTTAAGGTTTTTTTTTTTTTACAGTATTTAGAAATAATTCACCTAACCCATACAACTTATCCGTTTAAAGCATACAATTCAGTGGACTTTAGTATATTCATAGATATGTACAATCATCAGTACAGCCATTTTTAGACCATTTTATCACCTCTAAAATAAACTCTGTACCTTTAGCTGTTTTTGTTCAGTCATGTTTGACTCTTTGTGACCCCAGGGACTGCAGCACACCAGGCTTCCCTGTCCATCACCAACTCTTGGACTTTGCTCAAACTCATGTCCATTGAGTTGGTGATGCTATCTAACCATCTCATCTTCTGCCACCCCCTTCTCCTTTTGCTTTCAATCTTTCCCAGCATCTGGGTCTTTTCCAGTGAGTTGCCTCTTCCCATCAGGGAGCCAAAGTATTGAAGCTTCAGCTTCAGCATCAGTCTTTTCAGTGAGTATTCAGGACTGATTTCCTTTAGGATTGACTGGTTTGATCTCCTTGCTGTCCAAGGGACTGTGAAAGTCTTCTCCAGCACCACAGTTTGAAAGCTTTAATTCTTTGATGCTTAGATTGTTTATGGTCCAACTCTCACATCTGTACATGACTATTGGAAAAAACCATAGCTTTTACTACATAGACCTTTGTCTGCAAAATGTAACTTTAGCTAAGCTAGCACCCACCTAAATCCCCATCCTCTCTAGCACTGAGCAGGCACTAATCTTCATCGTGTTTGTATAGATTTCCCTAGTCAGGATATTTGTATAAATGGAATCATATAATATGCAGCTTTTGTGACTGTTTTTTTTTTCCATTAACCTAAAGTTTTCAAGATTCTTCCATAATTATAGCATATGTCAGAACCTCATTTTTGTGGTGGAATACTATTTGATTACATGGATATACCACATTTTGTTTATCCATTGATCAGTTGATATATCTTTGAGTTGTTTCCAGTTTTTGGCTGTCATGAATAATGCTGCTGTGAACACTGATGTTCAGGTTTTTGTGTTGACATCTTTTCATTTATCTTGTGTGTATACCTAGGAGTGTAATTTCTGGTTCATAAGGTATTATGTTTCATCCTTTGAGCTACTACCAGAGTTTATTGAGCAACTATCAGAGAAGTTACACCATTTTACCTCCCCTCCAGCGGTGCATGAGGGTTCCAATTTTTCTGTGTTCTTGCCAACACTTGCTGTTATCCATCATTTAATCTTAGCCATTCTAATGTGGTATGAAGCAGCACCTCATCCTTGTTTTGATTTGTATTTCCCTGGTGGCTAACAGTGTTTAAAATCTCTTCCTGTGCTTACTAGCTATTCAGATCTATTCTTTTGAGAAATTTCTCTTCAGCTCCTTTGTCAGTTTTTAAATTGGGTTATGTTTCTTTTTATTCCCATAAGAATTCTTAAATTCCATCTGATTACATATTCCGTGAATAGATATCATCTCGTTCTCTTCACTAAATGTGTTGAGCTATTTCTTTTTTCCAATGGCTAAAAGACTTTTTATAACATTGGTTTCTGTGTGGTAAGCTTCTGCTTTTCTGGAGAGTGTCAGAGACTTTTATTGCCTTCCTTAAGGCTTCATGACATGACTAAATAAACCAAACACAATTCTTTTCTGCACTAGTAGTTAGAGTTTTCCAACCAGAATAGCTTTTATTGATCCCTAGGGTACCAGCTAAGGGAGAATGACAATGAGTTGGAGAGCTAGGTAAGCTTCTAAAGTGATTACAAAATTTTAGTGTTTTCCTTTCACATGCTTCTAATTCCAGTGAGTTTTGCATGATGACTTTCAAACTTTATTTTGTATATTGTACGCCCAGACAAAAAGCAATTTATTCCCAAACTTTACAAAATTAATTTAATCATGGTTGAGCATTCATTCTGTTGTGATGTGTGTGCATTTGGCATTGTAATAAGAATTCTTCTTTGCAATATAGATATTTTTCATGAAACTTTTATGTGCCAAATAAATTACATCAATATGTATGGGAAACAACAGTTCATTAGTATCATTCCCTGGTGACCCTGTGGTAAAGAACCTGCCTGTTAATGCAGGGGGCTTGTGTTTGATCCCTGAATGGGGAAGAGCCACTGGAGGAAGAATTGGAAACCCGCCTGGGAAATCCCATGGACAGAGGAGCCTGACGGGATACAGTCCATGGGGTCGCAAAGAGTTGGACATGACTGAGCATGCGCAGGCACACCATGCAAGACAGAAAGCACAGAGTGACTGTGGTGGTTCCTAAGTCATCTTAGGTCAGGCAGACATCTCAGATAAATGGGTAGAAAAGGAAGACGTGAACCCACCCCCAACAAAGCTCTAACAACATCAAGCCATGAGCAAAATGCACCTGTCTTGTCCTGGGTGCTGACATCACAGTTTCTCAACCTGCGGGAGGGTGAGAGTACATTGTTGGAAGCGTTAGAGGAAATAACTGAAAAATCCATTCCCGTCTGTCAACATTGTTCCCTTTTCTGGGATGACTGATGCCTGTCTGTGTTTTTGAAATAAATGATAAGAACAGACTCAATAAACAAAACAAAACCAGAAAATCACAACAAGTAGAAAAGAGAAGGTCGTAAGTTACTTTTCTCAAATAATTTCTAGAGAGGCCTGGACCCTGTCAGGTAGGGTAGGGCAGGTGGCCTCTGTCTCTGGGAGGCAGTGCACCCAGCTACCATTTGTGGTTCTGTTACAAGAAGCGAAGGGGAAGTGGATGCTGGAGGAAGCAACTATACCCTTTGCCTTACAAGGTGATCTTGAAATCCACAAGAACATGTGTCCTCTTATCATTGTACTCCTGCACCCTCTTTGAGATTGATTTGGAAGGGTGAGTTGAATAGGCATTATAGATGTACTTACCAAGCATACTGGTGCTTTTTCACTAGCTCCTTTATTTTTTTTTGTAAATGTATTTAGTTTTCATTGGAGGATAATCGCTTTACCATGTTGTTTTGGTCATACATCCCATAGGTACACATATGTCCCCTTCCTCCCACCTCCCATCCCATCCCACCCCGCTAGGTTGTCACAGAGTACCAGTTTGAGCTCCCTGCACCACACAGCAAATTCCCACAGGCTATTTGTTTTGCATGTGGTGACATGTATGTTTCCGTGCTCCTCTCTCAGTGCGTCCCACCCTCTCCTTCCCTCGCTGTGTCCGCAATTCTGTTCTTATGTCTGGGTCTCCGCCACTGTCCTGCACTTAGACTTTGCCAACTTAACCGCTTTTGTCACCTTTCTTTTATAATCATCTCAAGCTATTCTACCTAAAACTACAGACTGAGCTTTGAAATCCTTACAGTGGAAAGGGTTTCATGTTCTAGGACCAAGCTCTTGGGATCAGCATCGAATCAAATCATTTCTAGCAACTGGGTTTTTCTGTCTTGTCTCCAAGTGCTGTTCTCATTCTATATCCAGATTTAGTCAGTGAATTCATCTGTGTGTGTGTGTCTTTATGTTTCTCTCTCAATACAGCTTAGAGTCTGTGTAATAGAAGATGGTGGAGAGGAGTGGTCTTGCCTTGTTTTGACCATAGGGTTTAATGTTGTTTCTGATGATTCTGAAATTAATAAAAAAATTTTTTTGCCAGCTTTGATTTTTAAAATTATTTAGAAGCCTGAATTATACAATATTTGCTTTATTCCTTTCTCTTTAGCTACTCAGGGTAAATGTCCCTCTTTAAATATTGACATAAAATTATTACTCTTGTGTTCAATAAAGAAGGCTTACACATGAAAATCTAAGAACTGGGCTGTGTGGTGAGCAACAGTGTTTTGAAGAAGACCGTAATTTCCTTTTACATTTTCAAACCTGCAAAGAAGGTGGAGGTAGAGAACAATATCCATTTCTGTTTGTGAAAAGAAATGCCTCATTTGTTCATTACTGATGTCTTTGATTAATCTTGAAATGCGTTGACAGCACAATGATGAGGTTGAATACCTTTTGCTTATTGCAGTAATTTGTAATCATTTACAAGGTTGCTGAGTAATAATTTTATTATTGTTGTAAGTGGATGAGTCAATTAGGGAACAGCGATTGCCAACTGTTTATCCCTTATAGCACCATGTAAAGAGAATTATGATACCAATGACAGTTTTCCTTCAAATGTTGGTCTTTAATTGGCAATAGCAGAGAATACTAACAGCTAGTGGAGGACTGCTTAAAGCTACATTTTTCCCCCCCTGGATGGTCATAAAGGGACTGCTGTCTTCCTATAGTTGAAGTAGCATTCATTTTACATTCTCTATGATTTTAAACACTTTTGTTTCCTCTTTGTGTTCTGCTTACTCCTTTTCCTGCATCACCTTTGAAAAAACAACTATCAAACTGTCATATATTTAATTTTGCTAACTATGTGTCAGCAAATCATACATGTTGATCACCTTTTGGGTTTGATGTTAAGACACTATTTCTCCCTTCATTTAAAAAGTAGATGAGTAGTTTTAGCTTAGAAACACAAAGAACTGGAAAAAGATCAACACAACTACCCCTACAGTAAGAAAAAACCTGGATAAAGTGTAAATCAATGACTTTTCTTAAATCCACCAGAGAACTGGGGTTAACAGAGCCGAAGCCCAAATAATATATATTATACAATGCCGTTTACATGACATACTGGAAAAAGCAAAGCCACAGAGATGGAAGACAGATCAGTGGTTGCCAGGGAGGTTTGGAGATGGGGTTGACTATGAAGGGACTGCAGGAGAGAAGTTTTAGGATGATAAAAGAAGGGTGAGCAACTACTCGACTTAGTTTGCGCTTGTTCTGAATTTCTCAGTTTATGAATGTTCTGAATTTACAACTACACAGCCTGCATGCCAGTTTCCAGGCAAACCAAGGTTGTCGGTGATCCTACATGATGTACCCAAGATGATACTCACTTGATAGATACATGACTCTGCCCCTGTCACAACCCACAGAATTGGACATTGCAAAAGGTGAATTTTACTCTACGAAAAAAAGTTTTAAGCTCAATTAATATGTCATGGATCCCAGGACATAATGCAGGCTATGACAATTGAATCTTACTATGTTAGAAATTAAGAGAAGTTGACAAGGAGTGAAGATAAAGAGCAGATATGTGGAGTTTTTAGGTTCACATAATAGGAATCTGCAAATATTCGAAACACTATCATGAAAAAAAAAATGCATTAAACCAGGAGCACGATGTAACTGATACCCTTAGGTTTGTGTAGAGCACAGTTTGAACAACTGTGCTCTTTAGCCCTGTATAATTAGACTTAATCATTAAATATCCTGAGGTCTTATTGTCCTTACTCACAAAATGGGAATGTTTCAATGATGATGCCTTTTGCATTTATTGAGCCATGGGCTCTGGAATGGATCATATCTGCATTCCAATACTGCTTCCAGAATTTTCTACTTCTGACTTTGGTTAAGGCATTCAACCTAACTTTGCTTTGGTTTTCCTTTCTTAAAACAAACATTATAATGGAACCTACCTCCATTACTGGGATAAAGGGAAAATGAGATCATATATATAAAATAGCACAATGTCTGGCACATGGTAAAAATGAACACCATATATTCTCCATTCCAAGATGGCTAGCTTTCTCATTTGACATTTCTAGTTTTTGGACTTACGTAATACAGAAGAATACAAAAACTAAAATGCCAAAATAGACTTTTTTTTTCCTGTTTTGAAAAAAAAAATCAAAGTTGCAATTCTTGTAAATTTAACTTTGTCACCTACATACAAGAATGGAGTTGACAAGAACATAGAAGGGTGTTACAGGCAAGAAATAGTTACATAACAAAAAAAGCAGGTACCAAGTACCTGAACAGTTTGTATTTGTCTGACCTTGGTTAGGCCCTTTTTACCACAGAGCTTCGACACGTATCCTGTATTAAATATATGGCAGAATTAACGCTTAGAGTACTTTTTTCTAATCTACTGCTACAGATCTATAGGAATCTACCACAGTTGTGCAATTAATGACCTGTTAAAACAGTAAGCAGGCACTTCCAGTTTCCAGTTCCACATGTAAGGAGCTTGGAGATTGTTACTCCATCCTAACAATAAATAAAAGGCTACATATTCTGAAAAATCAACAACAATTCTTAGATCCATAAGAGGGGGGAGAATAAATCACTGCCCCCAAGATTAGAGAAACGGTGAATACAGGTCATCCAGACTTATCAGAGCAGACTCTCAAGCAGAGACCTTCACAGGAACCAGTGTCAGGGTAGGAAAACCTGAAATGTATTGATCTGTTGCTAGAGGCTCGATGGAGACAATGCTCAGAGTTAAAAACTCCAGGGGAATTCAGTCACAGGAAGGACCCCATGAGGTTATGAGGTTTATCTCCAGGAATTCTACCAGGTTCCCACAGTAAACACTGGGGAAAATCCCCTTGTGCTTCCAGCAGAGAAGAGGAAAAAGGAAACATCCTGAAATATGCCAGAGTGCTCTGTTCACAAGGTCTACCATCAGGAGAAGGTACTGAACCAGAGCCTCACATGATAGGGTGTTGTCAGAGCCTGCCTGACCTGGTGAAGGGAAATATCCAACTCAGGCCCACTCTGACCATCCTGTCCCACCTGAGGGGGGAGAATGAAAACCTGAGAAATACTTGTGAAGTTCACAGTCCAGAGACAGAGGCTCATTAAAGGACTGAGACATAATCTTAGGACTATAGCATGCTTTCCCAATTCCACACATCACCACCACACTGCTAAAGGCCTATTTACAGCTGTTCCTTTTACCTGATAGATCATGTATCTATCACATATGTATATGTGTGTGTGTATATATATACACACACACACAATATATATATACACACACACACATATATATATATATATACACACACACTTATGTATGCTTATAAAGTGAAACATCCAACAAAGGCAGATTACACATTCTTCTCAAAGCAGTCAACAGGAAAGGCTAGTCCCGTTGGCTTATTGCGTCATTGTCAGCACATATATCTATATTGCACTAAGTGGGGGCCATGCACAACACTAGTCGTTATTTTAACAAGTCCTATCATTGAAGAGTTCCCAATTCAGCCAGAGAGAATGGCAAGTGAATACATACTTAAGTGATAATAAAAGAATCCAAAGAGCCCCTTGGAGCAAAATGAGAAGAGGACACACTTAAGATATTACGCACATATGTGTTCACTCTCACAACATTTTGTGATTGAGTTTGTGAACCCAGAAGCACCTGCATACTGAACTTACCCCAAATAAAATTATATATTTCAAACTGAAATATAGGATAAAAAAAACCTACATAAGCATGAAACGACACCATGAAGAGTTATTATGTAAATGCATACAAAACTATGACCAACCTAGACAGCACAAAAAGCAGAGACATTACTTTGCCAACAAAGGTCCATCTAGTCAAAGCTACAAAGCTATGGTTTTTCCAGTAGTCATGTATGGATGTGAGAGTTGGACTATAAAGAAAACTGAGCACCGAAGAATTGATGCTTTTGAACTGTGGTGTTGGACAAGACTCTTGAGAGTCCCTTGGACTGCAAGGAAATCCAACCTGTCCATCCTAAAGGAAATCAATCCTGAATATTCATTGGAAGGACTGATGCTGAAGCTGAAGCTCCAATACTTTGGCCATCTGATGCGAAGAACTAACTCATTGGAAAAGACCCTGATGCTGGGAAAGATTGAAGGCAGGAGGAGAAGGGGACAACAGAGGATGAGATGGTTGGATGGCATCACCGACTCGATGGATACGAGTTTGAGTAAGCTCCGGGGATTGGGGATGGACAGGGAGGCCTGGCGTGCTGCAGTCCATGGAGTTGCAAGGAGTCGGACATGACTGAGTGACTGAACTGAACTGAACTGACACAGTGTACGTATATGTTTTTACATGGTCACAATCTAATTATGCTATATTTTAATATAGTATATATTTTACAGATATATTTTAATTTATTGGTAAATATCAATATATTTGATATTTTGCTAATATATATTTCACACACCTATAAATTTAGTGACTGTGCATATTTCTATTTATAGGGGTACAAAATATTAATATTTTATATTATCAGAGCATACAATTATATAAATATGATACAATATACAAGTGGAAAAATATAAAAAGTGAACCTGAAAGTCTCTTGATATAAAATTGCCAAGGCACAATCAGGGAATATTAGAATTATAAGGAGACCTTAGTAGCCTCTAGTTCGTCTGTTTCAGAAATAGAAGTCTCATTTACTGTATGTCTGTTAGTTGATGACCCAATTATGCTTGAATATCTTCTTTATGAGAAGCTCATTCCTTTATCAGGCTGCCTGTCCTAACATTGGCTAGCTCTAATCTCTTGGAAAATTTATTCAAATTTTCTGTCTTTGCAATGGCTCCAGGGTAACTTAGGTTTGCCTTTTGGAGCAGCAGAAAATATGCCTACTCCATGATAAAATCTTACATATGTATCACTCTTTAATACCTTTCAAGCTGTTTCATATATATTACCTATTTCATTCTTACAGCTCCTGAAAGACCTGCAGGAATATAATTTTCTCAGTTTTATGAATAAACAGCAGAGGCTTCTGTGATTAGGCTTCACAAGGGAAAAAATGAATCCCAGTGAAGTGGAGAAATTGTATTTATGTTTGTTTTACAAAATGTTAGATAGCTCTTAGAGTCTTTGGCAACTCTGTAAGAACAGAATTCAGATTAAGCAACTCCCAGAATCCCCTATGGCTCAGATGGTAAACTATCGGCCTGCAATGCAGGAGACCCCTGATCCCTGGGTTGGGACAAGCCCTTGGAGGAGGGTATGGCAACCCACCAGTGTTCTTACCTGGAGAATCCCCATGGACAGAGGAGCCTGGTAGGCTATAGTTCTTGGGATCCCAAACAGTCAGACTAACACTTTCATTTTTCAAAACCACAACTCAGAGCTGTCTGAGCCCAGATGGTATGGCCTACTGGCACCCTCAAATCAGTGCCTCCCGCTCAGACAGCTCCATTCTGACCTGACTTACATGAATGCATCCCAGGAGTGGAATAGAAGTCACATGTCTACACTTTAGTGACAAGGAAAGCTAGGAAATTTGGTTTTTGTTGAATTTTATATGAAGAAGGCAAGATACACAATGTAAGAAAATAGCAAAATATAGAAAGCAAGATTCAATTATTTTGAGCTGTACAGAAACACTGTGATGTCCTAATTTCATTTTTCTGATCTTGAGCTCCCCCTCCCAAATTACCATCTGAGCTTTTCTCTCTCGTTTCTATACCTATTTAAACCTGCATGCAGGTATATATATAGGGTAAAACTTTCAGTCACTGTTCCTTCCCATAATCTTGAGATAGAGGTGTGAATGAGATCCAGGTTGAGACAATCAGAACCATTTTCTCTTTCTATTTGTTTATTTGGCTGCACAGGATCTTAGTTGCAGCACATGGATCTAGTTCCTTGACTAGGGATCGAACTTGAGCTCCCTGCCTTGGGAGCATGGAGTCTTCGCCATTGGACCACCCAGAATCACTTTCTGCAATTTATGTGTGAACAGCCTATCCTGTGCTTGGAGCTGGATGCAGAAAGAAGCTGCCCCATGACAAGCAGAGCTGACAGTTCCTGGTAACAGGAGAATCTTGATGGCATCCTCTGAATGCTGGATCCTGCTGTATATAAAGCCCAGACAGCCTTAGGCTTCTCTGTTTTATGATCTGATAAATCCCATTTTTGTTTAATCTAGTTCGTGTCCCACTTGTGTCACTCACAACAGAAGGGACACTGAAAGGACACTAAAAATATTCTATCGTCAGTCTGACTTTTAGGCATTTTTGTGATTTTTTTTTTCCTCTTTTATCTTCAAAAGTATGTGCCAGGGGCTCTTCCATTCTCTGTTATATAGAGAGGAATTAATCACACATGGCATAATGGATGAGGTTAATAATAGTATGGTCAAGGTATAGGAGGAATATCAAGGAAAAATGATTAAATGCAGAAAATCCACAAAGCCCGTCCCATGCCTTCCACCCACCTCATCACCACCTTCCTGCCACTCAGTGCCTTTGGCCTCATACTGTTTTTGTGTCAAACCCTTGATCAGTGCCGGAATCAAATCAACTTCAGTCTCTCTGTTGACAATATTCTAGGATCACTGACAAATTTATTGCTCTTCTCTTTATTTTTAGAATTTTTAAAGCGTAGAGTACTTTTTTAGGTAGAGTTTTTATGTTGCCTTTTATGTAGTACTAGCCGTCAAGGTTAACCTACAAGTTTATGTTCATTTCGTAAGTTGGCGATATATTTTTATGATCTTCACTTGATTTCCCTTTTGGATAGTTTTTTTCTCTTCCATTGGTATTGGATTTGCAGATGTCACTGGCTGGTTCATTTACCTTGGAATACTCAGAGGAAGCAAGGTGGGTAGAATTTAACCTCTGACGTAACGATGAGAAAACAGCTACTTGGTTTGGAAAACATCTTGATGGCATCAGCCCATTGGTTAATTGGCTCAAAGTCATACATTTTTGACCTTTAGAAAATGGCAGTGTTTCCTTCTGAGTCATCAGCCTGATTACTCTTTTGCTTTAAAAAAACAGAGGTTTCTGTGTTTTACTCAACTTAGAGGAATTACACATGCAGAATTTAACACTCTCTGCTCTGACCTACACAGTTCTTGCCAATGGCTAGAATCTTCTAACATTTAGTAGAAGTTGCATTAAAAGACCAGCTCATGAGGTAATGACACTGATGAACTGATCTATTCGAAGATAATAGTTTAATTTGCTGTCTACAATTTATGCAATGGGATCACCACTGTATCTTAGTGATAGTTTATTTCTCAAGTAACCAGCACAATTTCTGGCACATAACAAGAGCCAAATAAACAAACATCTATAAATAAAAGTTTATAGCTATATAAATAAGTGAATGGACAAATATACAGTTGAAGATGAGTATACTGAGTAATTTTCTACAAACTATGCAATGTGCTAGGCTTAAATAATGTTGGATATTTTTTTAGGTGAATCAGAATAAAAGGTATTTCAAGAAACAATAGATCTTTCCTATTTTATGTATATTTCTCTTTTACAATAGATGCTTTCAAATATATTAATCAACTTTATATATTAAATATATTTAGCCTTATTGCTAAAGTACCATTTTGCTATGTTTCTGTTTATTTTGTATACAATAGCTGAAATATTATTGACACATCATTTCCTACAGTCTTAATAGGAAAAATGTTAAAGGTTATCAATATAATTATTAAAATTACTATAAGGCATTATGTGAAGTTGCTTTGCTATCTTAGAGAACAGAAAGATAAAGATATTCAAAGAAAGATAAAAGTACAACTCAATTCATAAAGGATCTTCAGAGAATTTGTCTTCTTATATGTAATTAAGATGGTATGAATCTTTCTATCCCTTTTTTTGGAGAAGGAAATGGCAACCCACTCCAGTGTTCTTGCCTGGAGAACCCCATGGACAGAGGAACCTGGCGGGCTACCATCTATGGGGTCGCAAAGAGTTGGACACAACTGAGTACCTAACACACACACACACCACATACACACACACGCATATATACACACATGCACACACATTATGGAACTTCCCTTGTGGCTCAGCTGGTAAAGAATTGCCTGCAATACAGGAGACCTGGGTTTGATCCCTGGGTTGGGAAGATCCCCTGGTAAAGAGAAAGGCTACCCACTCCAGTATTCTGGCCTGGAGAATTCCATGGACTGTATAGTGCGTGGGGTCGCAAAGAGTCGGGCACGACTGAGTGACTTTCACTTTGTCCCTTTTTAAAATCTACATGAAGAGTGAGAGTTATGTCATAACAGGACCTAGTAAGTGGTAGGCCAAGAAAAGATTCTTGCCAATGTGAGAAATAAAAATGTGTGTATATTTATGTACTTTGAAAAATTCCATCAATTCACTCAAAACAGTGTTAATCATTTTGTAAAGTGATTGTATTTATTATTGTTCTTAAACCTCTTTTGCATTCGTTTTCATTTCTTCAGAATGAAACTGTCTGCCTATATAGGAAGCTCATAGCTTACAGCTAAATCACATTGAGTTGCAAGTATCTTTTTGAATTATAGTCTTGTCTGTATGCCCAGGAGTGGGATTTTTGGATCATATGGCAACTCTATCTTTAGATTTTTAGGAACCTCTATACTGTTTTCTATAGTGGCAGCACCAACTTACATTCCCACCAACAGCATAGGAGGATTCCCTTTGAGAGATTATATTTAAAGTGCTTAGCATACTGTCTGACATAGTATAAGATTCATTATAAGAATAATATTTATTATTAATATAGTACATAGATAAAATCTTATAGGCTGTGAAATAGTGGTAATATCTGTTTTCTGAAAATTTTTACAAAGAATTTGAATTATTAATTTATAAGTTACAAAAATAAAAGACTTAATCCCATTTTCCCCAACTCTTTGAAAAATTTCACACATGCAGAAAACTTTCCAGAATATTACAGTGACCACCATATATTCACAACAATTTGCCAGTTGTTCACGTTTTCCACATTAACTGTATCTCTCCTTCTTCATATTTAAATATACTTGCATAAATCTCCTACAAACAAGGGCATTCTGCCTCGAACCCTCGGTGTCAGGCTCACATTCAAGATGCCTGACATTGATCTGCTACTATTATGTAACAAACGGTTGATGTTCAAATTTTCACAACTGCCAAAATAAAGTTCTTTATAGCTGTTTCATTTTTATTTTTACCTTCATTTTTATTTTGGTTTTAATAATGTTCTTTATAACTCCTATTTTATTTTGATCTTTATAACTGTTTTCTTTTTGTTTTCTGGGGGGGGGGAACTAATCAGGGATCATTATTTGCACTTTATTGTCATGTTTCTTTTGTCTTTCTTATTCTAAAAATTCTCAGCATTTTTTTCCTTTTCTTTCATAATAGTTGATTTGAGGTCTATAGATCAGTTGTATCACAGATCATCCCTTAAACTGACTGTCTGATTGTTTCCTGGGCCCCAGATTCAGGTTCAAATTCTTGGCTGGATATTTCTGAGTACCACGTAACTGATGTTGCTTCCTTCTCAGTGCCTCAGGCAGGAGGTATACAATGTCTCACTCCTTGTGAGGCTCAGTTTGATGTCTTTGAGTATCCATTAGATTTCATCACCTAGGTTCCCCTGTCTCCCTCCTAATTAATGAATAATCTATGAAGTGACACTGAGAGTTTGTTTGTCCTGTTATCTCTCAACTGGTCACATTGTGGTGTTTTTTTTTTTTTTTTAACTACCGAATTGTGATTTTAGCCTGAATAATTTATTACAATAATGGTTGCAAAGTGGTAACTTTTCTGAGTATACCATTCCTTTTGCTTTGGTGAGTTGCCATTCCTCCATAAAGAAAAGCCCTGTCCCTCATTTTAGAATCACCATGGACCCACAGATTTTTTAAATTGTGATTAAATGAGTTAGAGTGCAATTGACATGTAAAATATAAGTGTGCCAATTTTTTTTTTAGGTCTAGAATATTAGAAGTGTGCATGGTCCCTGCTATGGACCATCCTCAGTTTCAAACCTACAGTCACAACAACGAGCAAGTGTATATTAGATTCTTCATAAGGATTTTTAAAGTTGATGTGATTTTTGAAAGTAAATATATGCATTATTATTGGTAACCTATTGGGATATTTGCAGTGCCACCACTCTTCATGTCAATAGTGCTTGACTTAATTAGCATTTAACTATAAATCTCTATCAAATATAATATTGTTTAGGATGGAAAACTATTTCTCTTATTTATGACAATGTAAAACATGAAGGCAACAGACTAGTACCAGAGCTCAGAGATTTCCATTTCTTTATCCTAAGCATAAAAAATGACAAAAATAGCTTAAGTAAAAAGTTATTATATGCTTCAGAATTCTTCCATGGAATGGTTGTTTGTTCTGGTCAGGAAAAAAAATAGGTTTTTGACCCAAGGGTAGAGATCTATATTGAGTTTCTCTTTGCAGAACTCATGTTTTGATTTACTGTCCTAGAAAAGCTCCCAGTTCTACTGATTTCCCCAGCCTCATATTTTAGCATGAAGGGTTATTATTAAGGTTACTGTGCAACAAATCACTCTTTCTTTGTAAGCAACCTGATTTTTCCTATCCGAATACTTTTCAGATTTTCTGTTTGTTTTGCTTTTCTAAAATTTTAGTACAGTATATCAGCTATAAAATTATTTTACTTAACCCTGTATTTGAATATTGATTCTTTCCCTTTATCTAGTCTTCTCCTGAAATTCTTTACATGGGATCATTCTATTTTATCCATGCATATGCATGATGAATAATGATGTTAAACACCTTTGATGTGCTTTTTGTCATTTATGTGTCTACCTTAGAAAAATGTCTGCTCAAATATTTTGCCCATTTTTAATTGGGTTGTTTGTATTTTTTATTGGGATATAGAGTTCTTTATGTATTTTGAATAAGAAAGGGATTAATTTTATCTTGAGGTCCATGTTTGCATATTCAGACCATTTGGAACTCTCCAGAGTCTTCTCCAGCACCATAATTCGAAAGAATTGTGAAGAGAAGACTCTTGAGAGTTCCTTAAATGGCAAGGAGATCAAACCAGTCAATCCTAAAGGAAATCAACCCTGAATATTCATCGGAAGGACTGATGCTGAAGCTCCAATACTTTGGCCACCTGATACGAAGAGTCAATTCTTTGGAAAAGACTCTGATGCAGGAGGAGAAGGAGACAACAGAGGATGAGACAGTTGGATGGCATCAGCAACTCAATGGACATTAATTTGAGCAAACTCTGGGAGATAGTAAAGGACAGAGAAGTCTGGCGTGCTGCAGTCCATGGGGTCACAAAGAGTCAGGTATGACTTAGCGACTGAACAACAACAAAAGCTTCTCCTGGCAGAGCTGTTTTGGAAATTAGAAAAAAAAGATGGAGATACACTAAGCATTGTGCTCAGAATACAGTGGACATTCAACAAGGTCTACCGTATTGGCTGGGAACAACCACCATTTGGAACTAGGAATAAACAGTATTTATTCCTTCCAGCTATTTAGGTAGGTAAGAAATTCATATGTGACCACATGCATTCTTTTTAACTCATAACCAGAAAGGATCAAAGCAGCTTGCATTCCTTAAAATACACAACAGTATATATTTATTGTCTCCTCCCAGTGCCATGTCTTTCCTCAGTGACTTGAGCTTTCTGTCCTAATACAGACCAAAAGGAATAAAATTTTCTGGGTATTTGGCAGAATATCACATCTGTTCACTGTGTCAGTTGACCTCAGAGTAATAGAGATGCCTGTAAATAAGACCCTAAAATGTACATAAAAATAATATTGATTCATTTTAAAACATTAAAAATAAAAGACAAACAAATGACTGTGATTTTACTATCACAATTGTTTGATTTCAGAGAATAAGAGAGGAGAGGTATGCCAAATCCTTAAAAGATTGGTTTGGATCTGTTTCTTAAGTAGGATGGCTAGTACTTGGGTGTTTATATTATCATTATTTAAATTGTGTGATTATATATTAAACTCATTTTATATATGATGTGTTGCTCAATAATGTTTTATGATCGGGAAGAGTTCTAATAAATGAAGATAAAATTAAATAATTACAAACATGAATGATGAATCAAAAGCAATAAAAAAGATATTGACATCATTGGAAACAGAGATCTGAAGGATAGGTTATAGATGTTTAAGCAAAATGGGATAGAAAAGAACATAATGTTTAAAGAGTTAAGTGGAAAAAAAAGTGACGCGATGGCCAAAATATAATCAATATCTGCTGTCATAAACACAATAGAACAAATGGAAAAGTAAACATATTTTAAACACATAAAGGAAAACTTCCTTGATAAAGAGAAAGAGAGAAAAAAAGATTCAAAGATACAGAATAGTAAGGACCAGTAGATAAATCAGTAAAATTACTGAACTACAAGGATAAAGAAATAATAGTATTGGCCTCTGGACAAAATATTATATTGGTCTCATAGTTCTTCACTGCCATGTTCAATGATGAGATAATAACTAAATGCAAAAAATTCTAATGAAAGACATTTTTATACAGAAAGTTGCCATTTAAGAAACCAAGAGACACAAATTCTTAAACATTGAATAATTAAGGACTTATAGCCTCTATGAATCTACTTCTTAAAAAATACTTATTGAGAATAAATGCCAATCAACAAATAAGTTGACTGGCAAAGCTATGATTAAGAGTTGAGTTACTAGCATTTAATAATTTTCATATGAAACAAAAGCTAACAACTGTGAAACTATGATTAAAGATGAATATAAATGTTATACATCTGTATACTATAATAATGATTATAATATAACTTACTATGAGCCTGTACAGGATATAAAAATGAGGAATAGGTTATCATGTTTCTTTCTTAATGGGATAATATTCATATCTATGAGAACAGGTAAATGAAGATGACCAAAATTTTGCCAGGGGTGGCTAGTCTTAGATTTTACCAGGTGGGAAATAGTTTAGTCATACATTCTATATTCTATAAACATTCTTTCAGTCAAGTATTCTGTTTTTCAGCCTGAATAAATTTGTATTTACATAGCTACTGATTATTTGTTATCCAAACTTTTTATTGAAATATATATATACCTTACAGAAAAACCCAACTCATACAAGTTGATGAATTATAACAAAGTGAAAATATCAGTGAGCCCATCACTAGGTCAAGAAATACAGCAATACCAGAATCCTAGAAGTCTCTTTTTTTTCCCTTCCAACCGCATCCACCAACCTCCTTCCCAACTGTAGCAACTAAGCTGACTTCCAATATCACAAAATTCTGGAAATTTATGTAAACATAAAAATACTGCTTTATGCCTAGCTTCTTTTGCCCAGGGATGTGCTGGTGTTGTCAGCCTTTTCCACTTAGCTATTGTGGCTCAAATTATCAATTCCCTGATGACACATGAAGTTTCTCAATTCTTTATGTTCATTGGCTATTTGGATATCTTCTTTTGTGAATGACTGTCCATGTCTTTTCCCATTTTTGATCATCTCTTTGTTATATAAAGAATTCTTTATATTTTCATGATACAAGTCTTTTGTGGATTTTACATATATTGACTATCTTCTCCCACTCAGTGTCTTGCCTTGTTATTTTCATGATGTTCTCTTTTGATGACACCTAATTTTAGAAATTTGAAAAATGCTGGACTGGATGAAGCACAAACTGGAATCAAGATTGTAGGAAAAATATCAATAACCTCAGACATGCAGATGACACCACATTTATGGCAGAAAGTGAAGAAGAACTAAAGAGCCTCTTGATGAAAGTGGAAGAGGAGAGTGAAAAGTTGGCTTAAAACTCAACATTCAGAAAACTAAGACCATGGCATCTGGTCCCATCACTTCATGGCAAAGAGATGGGGAAACAGTGGAGACAGTGTCAGACTTTGCTTTTTGGGCTCCAGAATCACTGCAGATGGTGACTGCAGCCATGAAATTAAAAGACGCTTGCTCCTTGGAAGAAAAGTTATGACCAACCTAGACAGCATATTCAAAAGCAGAGACATTACTTTGCCAACAATGGTCCGTCTAGTCAAAGCTATGGTTTTTCCAGTAGTCATGTATGGATGTGAGTTGGACTATAAAGAAAGCTGAGCACTAGAATTGATGCTTCTGAACTGTGGTGTTGGAGAAGACTCTTGAGAGTCCCTTGGCCTGTAAGGAGATCCACCTAGTCCATTCTAAAGGAAATCAGTCCTGAATATTCTTTGGAAGGACTGATGCTGAAGCTGAAGCTCCAATACTTTGGCCATCTGATGTGAAGAACTGACTCGTAAAAGACCCTGATGTTGGGAAAGATTGTAGGCAGGAGGAGAAGGGGATGACAGAGGACGAGATGGTTGGATGACATCACCAACTCAATGGACATGAGTTTGAGTAAGCTCTGGGAGTTGGTGATGGACAGGGAAGCCTGACATGCTGCAGTCCATGGATTCACAAGGAGTCAGACATGACTAAGTGACTGAACTGAATTGAATTTTAGATTAGTGCCTTTATCCACCTCTACTCTTACAATCAGTGATTTTTGTGTCCTTTTGAAGAAAACTTTGACTATTCCATGACTGTAAAGATACTCTCCTATTTTCAAGAAGTTTTGTTCTTTTGCCTTTCAGATACTCTAGTAACATCTAGTTTGAATGAAGGTTTGGGAAAGAGGTATTGAAGTAGGAGTTTGAAGGTATAACAACTGGTTTTTTTCAAGAGCTTTATTGAGATAGTTGTATACAAAAATAACCCCACGCATGTTTAAAGTGAACAATGTAATGAGTTTGAACATATCAATATACTCATAATTCTATCAGCACAATCAAGGGAATAAATTCATCCATTGCCTCTACAAGCATGGGCTCTAGAACACAGGCTTACTAGTTCTGGTGCACAGGCTTAGCTGATTTGCAGCATGTGGAATCTTCCCAGCGCATGGATTGAACTTGTGTCTCCTGCATTGCAGGCAGATTTTTTTTAAAAAAAACAATGAGTCGCCAGGGAAGCCCCAGTACTATGTTTTATAATGGATCTCTAGAACTTATTCATCTTACTTAAATGAAATTTCACACCCATTGAACGATTCCCCGTTTCCTCCTATCCCCATCCCCTGGAAGTCAGCATTCTTTTCTCTGCTTATATGAATTGAACTATTTCAAATACCTTGTATAAGTGGAGTCATTCTGTGTTTTTCCTTCTAAGACTGGTTTGTTTTACTTAGCATAATGTCTTCCAGGTTCACCCATGTTGTCACAAACAGTAGGATTTCCGTCCCTTGTAAAGCTGTGTAATCCATTTTGTGTATAGGACACATTTTTTCTACCCGTTCTTCTGTCACTGGCCATTTGGTTTGTTTTGTATCTTGGCTATTGTGAATACTGCTGCAATGAACCTGAGTGTGTAGAGATCTCTTCAAGATACTATTTTAATTTATTTGGGTATATACCCAGAAGTGGGATTGCTTGGTTACATGGTAATTCTGTTTTACTTTTTTGAGGAACTTCTGTACTGTTTTCCATAATAGTGGCATTTTACATTTCCACCAACAATATACAAGTGTTCTAATTTCTCCATGTTTTTGCCAACATTTGTTATCTTTTGCTGTTATTTATCCACATATTTACTCTTTCCATTGCTCTTTCTTCCTCCTAACATCTCCATACTTTAACTGGGATAATTTTCCTTCTGCCTTAAAAAAAATTCTATTATTCCCTTACAGTGGGTCTTCTGGTGACTCACAATTTCAGTTTTCCTCTTTGTCAAAATGTCTTTATTTTTCTTTAATTTTAAATGGTGATTTTGTGGGTTGAATTTTAGGTTGGTAGGTTTTTCATTCCTCTCAGCATTTGAAGATGTAATTCAATTGTTTTCTGCTCTCATTGTTTTGTAGTTGATAATTCATTTAGTATTGGTCTTATTTTTGCTGCTTTGAAAGTAAGATTTTTTTTAATCTCTTATTGCTTTTAGGACTTTTCCTTGTCTTAGATTTTCAACAGTGTAACTATGTAACTAGCCGTAATTGTCATATTTTTATTATTCTTGAGATACATTTTAATTGTTAATATATAATTTGTTGCCTTTTATCAGTTTTGGAAAATGCTCAGTAGTTATTTGTTCAAAAACTGCTTTTATTCCGCTCTCTCTGTATTCTTATGTGAAATCCAATTGCATGTGTAATAGGACTCTTCACTGTGTTACATATGTCTCATAAATACTTTTTATATTTTCCTTTTTCTCCTCTATAAACTCTGTCTGGATATGTTTTTCTGGCCTGTTTTCCATTCTACTAGTTCTTTCTTCAACTATAGTAGAATTTTAAAGTCCAGTTTTGTATTTTGAGTTCTAGAACTTCCATTTGGTTCTTTTTTATAGACTCTTGTCATCTTATAAAATCTCCATCCTGTCTTCAAATTTCTAAGCATATTAATCATACTTTTCATACTTAACAGTCTATCTCTGCTAACTATGTAGAAAGAAATGGCAACCCACTTCAGTATTCTTGCCTGGAAAATCCCATGGACAGGGGAGCCTGGAAGCTATGATCCATGGGGTCACAAGAGCTGGATACGACTAAGTGACTAACACCCACTCTGCTAACTATAAGGTCTATTTCCCCCCCTTTGCTGGTCATTCGGTTTTATTTCCTGATATATCTGGTAATATCTAAATGAATGCCACTCATTGTATACAAATAATTGTAGAGATAATTTTAGGTTTTGTTTATTGTTACCTTTGGATATGGGAATGGCACCCCATTCCAACATCCTTGCCTAGAGAATTCCATGGACAGAGGAGCCTGGCAGGCTACAGTCCATGGGATCGCAAAGGGTTGAACACGATTGAGCAGCTAACACAGACACACACAGTGTTACCTTCTTCCAGAATGGATTTGCTATTACAGGCATACCTTGGGTATATTATCAGTTCAGATCTAGACCACTAAAATAAAGCCAATATCACAATAAAATGAGTCACATGAATTTTTTTATGTTTCTCAGTACATATAAAAATTGTTTACACTGTACTTTAATTTATTAAGTGTGCAATAGCATTATATGTAAAAAAAAAACCCTGATGTACATACCTTAATTAAAAAAAAATTCTTGTTAAAAAATACTGACCATAACCTGAAGCTTCAGCAAGCCATGATCTTTTCTCAGTAGTAACATCAAAGATAACACACATCACCATAACAGAAATAATAATAATGAAAAGTTCAAAATATTGAAAAATTAGCAAAGTGTGACATAGAGACACAAAATGAGTGAATACTGTTGGGAAAATTATGTTGATAGATTTGCTTGATGCAGAGTTGTCACAAACCTTCAATTTGTAAGAAAAAAAAGCAATATCTGCAAAACACGATAAAGGGAAACACAACTGAAGGAGGTATGCCTTTACTTCTAGAAGGCAGTTGTGCAGGGTCAGAGATTGAGTTAACTTTATGTATGCTTCAGGCTTTGTGGAAATTGGGCTTAGCTGTGATTTACTCCTATTTCTGGAGTGTAGCTGACTTTCCAGTAATATAATGAAAAACTTCCTTCTCTTGAACTTTTCAGTGTCAACTAATGATTTTGAAATCAGGGCTAAGCATTTTTGTCTTTCCTTGGGAATTTGCAAATGGCTAGGTTAAAAGGTATGTCAAATGTAGGTTCATTCCTTCTCTCTGGGACCTTTACACATTAAGCACTTACTGCTTTTTGTTAGCTTTTTGATGGTAACACTTATGTTTTTCATTTCCAGCAATTAAGAGTTCATCTCAGTGGGAGAATTTTTCAGCAGGAAGCTAGTCTGCCTTTATTGGAAATGTAAACACTTCTAATTATATTTTTAAAGACCATGTTTTTTAATACAAGAAGATATGAGGAAACATTTTTTCAGCAATTAGGAATTTGGAGAGAGTCCTCTTACTCTTTATTAATTGCAAAACCAGTACATTTTTTGTCCAAGTTGTTGAAGAAGGCACTTGGGCTGAAAGGGGGAAAAAGCAGTTGGTAGAGCTCTTAATCTTATATTTGTTTTGTTTTGACTTTATCTTGCTATCATGTTCCATGAATTGTCTCAGACTTCAGTGTAGATTTATGCAGTCAAGGAAACATAATATTTGAGTTGAACTTAGGCTTCATTGTTAATATTTTCTCTTATTAAATCATCTACTTCCACTTTTTCATTATATCCTATCATATTATTCTCTCCAGTGTTTTTAAAGTTTACTCTCTCTTTATTTCCATTATCAACATCTTTATCATGTCAGGTGTGAAACACACTTTATAACCCTGTATTTCCAAAGGAGGTAGTTTAAATTTTCTAGTTTTGTGTCTTGGAGCAGGAAATGGCAATGCACTCCAGTATTCTTACCTGGAGAATCCCAGGGACAGAGAAGCCTGGTGGGCTGCTGTCTATGGAGTCACACAGAGTTGGACACTACTGAAGTGACTTAGCAGCAGCAGCAGAAGCTTTGTGTCTATTGTAATGAAGGAAATCAGAATTGTTATTTCATAGATATTTTCAAGAACAACACTTACCCACTCAAGACCAGTGTGTTGGTAAACGACCAGGGGAAACGTCCTAAGGAAACAATGAATCACAGATTACAGAGGCTGAACACAATTTCTACCTGCTGTTCCCTATGTAGGAAATTTCTATTTATTTTCAGGGAGTTTAATGTAATTGAGGAAACTCATTTCCTTATAGTCTATACTTGAATCATTTTCCAGCTAATCTCACTTTTTTGAAATTCATCCTTTTGTTCCCTACTGAGCATAATATGAGCATATTAATATATTATATTGTGTCATATTGTATTTTAATATATTATCTGTTAATCTTCTTCAAACTTTTAAGTGTGTCCTTTTCACCACCCTTATGGCAGAAAGTGAAGAGGAACTAAAAAGCCTCTTGATGAAAGTGAAAGAGGAGAGTGAAAAAGTTGGCTTAAAGCTCAACATTCAGAAAACGAAGATCATAGTATCTGGTCCCATCACTCCATGGGAAATAGATGGGGAAACAGTGGAAACAGTGTCAGACTTTAATTTTTTGGGCTCCAAAATCACTGCAGATGGTGATTGCAGCCATGAAATTAAAAGACGCTTACTCCTTGGAAGAAAAGTTCTGACCAACCTAGACAGCATATTCAAAAGCAGAGACATTACTTTGCCAACTAAGGTCCATCTAGTCAAGGCTATGATTTTTCCAGTAGTCATGTATGGATGTGAGAGTTGGACTGTGAAGAAGGCTGAGTGCCGAAGAATTGATGCTTTTGAATTGTGGTGTTGGAGAAGACTCTTGAGAGTCCCTTGGATTGCAAGGAGATCCAACCAGTCCATTCTGAAGGAGATCAGCCCTGGGATTTCTTTGGAAGGAATGATGCTAAAGCTGAAACTCCAGTACTTTGGCCACCTCATGCAAAGAGTTGACTCATTGGAAAAGACTGATGCTGGGAGGGATTGGGGGCAGGAGGAGAAGGGGATGACCGAGGATGAGATGGCTGGATGGCATCACCGACTTGATGGACGTGAGTCTGAGTGAACTCCGGGAGTTGGTGATGGACAGGGAGGCCTGGCGTGCTGCAATTCATGGGGTCGCAAAGAGTCGGACACGACTGAGCGACTGAACTGAACTGAACTTTCACTTAAATGACAAGTCCAGGTTCCTTGGGCTTTTTATGGTATGTCTCAGTCTTATACCTCCTGTCTATCTAAATCTAAATCTTTCCACCTAGCATATGTATTAAGGCATTTTGGCTATAATACAGGTCTTCATCAAATCTGTGTGATTACATGCATGTGATTCCATTATATAGAGATTCAACACCCATCTTCTGAGGAGACACTCTCTCTTGCTGGCTTGATAAAGTGAGTGGCCTGGTTGGGGGAGTTCATATAGTTAAGAACCGGATAGGTCCTTCTAAAGGGGAAGCCCACCTCCAGCACCTGGTGTGTTCAGTGCTGTAGCAACAGCTGAATGAATTCTGCCAACAACTGGCATGAATTTGGAAGTGGATCTTTCCATAGTCAAGCTTCTAGAATGAAGCTGCAGTGCTTGCTGACAGCTGGATTGCAAGGTGGAGACCCTGAAGCTAACACAGGTCAACATCTTCAGACTCCTACCCCACCCATACTGTGAGCTAATGAACACATGGGGTTTTACGCAGCTAAGTGTGTGATGATACTTTTTGTCCAGAGATAGAATACTAGTTCTCTCCTCATGTTGCTTCTCACCTTCATATTTTGCACTTACACTACTCTACCCATCTTTGTTCTGCCAAGTCATTACTATTTGTCATTGAGGACACAATTCATCACTTTGACAAAGCCTGTGAATTCTTGTCTAATTCTGCCTTTTGTGGAATACAGTCATTCATCTTGCTCCTTAACCTAATTAGTTTTCAACTTTGATTTTTGCACATTTCATGCTGTATTAGGTGGGATTATTTTCCGTAGGCTAAACTTGAGGACAGAGACCGTGTCATATTTATCTTTGTATCCACAGCATCTACTACTGTGCCGGTTGATAGGCCCCCAAACATTTCATGTTCCAGCCTTTTCAAACCTATGACTATCGCTCTGATTTTACTCTTGTTATTCCCTTTCCTAGAGTGCTGTTTCCTCCCCTTCATGTAAATAGAAATCATTATTCAAGATCAACTGCAATCTTAATCACCTCTTAACATCTTTGAATATGTATGCTTGACAGTCTAAAAATTCATAACAAAGGCTACGTGTAGGTTTGATTGCAGAAGACAGGGAAGTTGCCTGCCTCACTGCTCAGAGCTACTTTCTATTCTCCATTCCAGGCTAGACCGAAACTGCCTCTTACAATGAAACCAAAATAAATAAGTGAAAATGTTAGTTGCTCAGTCGTGTCTGACTCTTTGCAACCCCATAGCCTGTGTACCAATTAAAAATGAACTGATTCTGTGTCCTTAGTGTACTTTTGTCTAAAACTTTCTATGTTTAATCATTCCAGTTTTTGAAAGGCATCAAAAATATGATTGTTTTAGCTTAATAAGATTTTGGGTGGGAAAGCTTGCAACAAGTGAGAAATGATTTATAGCAGTACTCTTAAAAAAGTCCATACTCTGATAAGAAAATTTCAGAAATACTAATGAATAAAGTATGTAGTGAGTTTACAGGAAAAACATTTTTGACTCCTAATTATCATGTATTCTCTTTGTTTTGATATAATACGAAAGTGTTTTATATACAGACACTGTCTCATTTAAGCCTTTCAGCAGTCATGTGGGGCAGCGTGGTACAATGGCTAACAACATAAATCGTGATGTAACAGGAATGCCGTTTTTATATGGAGTTATGGAGATTCCCTGAACTGATATATCAAGTGTTCTTAGAATAGTGCCTGACATTTTGTAAATGTTAGCTACTATTATTATATTGGAAAAAACAGGCTTAAAGAGGTTAAGTCACTAATGAGAGGAATACTACTAGTAGGGGGTTCTCCTGAAGTTTAAACCCAATGTGTCTGACTCCAAATCTCATGATGTTAACCACTCAGCTATACTATAAAATAATAATTTTTTAAACTGTAGTCTAGACAAAGAAGTATAAGTCGAAGCAATGCTATTTCATGTTCAAATGAGCAAAGATTAAAACAAATCGTGGAGGCCCATCTCAAAGTTACCAAGTAAAAGGGAAACTATTGAAATGATCAGTCTTGTATATTAGTGGCAGGAATTTAATGGTTAGACAGAGATTAAAAATGAACTCTTTAGTATTACTGTTTAACAATCCATTATTGTACTACTTCATAAAATAATATTTAATAATTCTCATAATTTCATCATCCTATGGAACTATCCTAAGTGAGGAAAGCAAAACAAATAATTAGGTGCAAAGATCTTAATAAATGAATTATTTATAGTACTCTTGACTAGCCAAGAACAGTATAATGGTTAAATAAATTATATTTATATTATTGACTATTTTATTTTTGTACATTCATAATTGAATATCAGATTCCTATTTTAAAATAATGCTATTATATTGTTCAGTTGCTAAGTCACTAGATAAAATTATATTTTAAAATAGAATTATTTTTATCCATTTTTAAAAGATTTGCCTAAGAAAGAAATATTAAATAGCAAATAAAGTCTAAAGGGAAATAGATCATAAATGAAAATAGCTTTCATATATGAATAGAATACATGAGTGACATTTTAATTTTCTACTTGAACAGATCTTTACTATGTATACATGTATAATGAACATGTGTTACATTTAAAATCAGGAAAAGAACAATAAGTTTGATTTTAAAACAAACTAACAGCCTACTTCTCTTTTATAGTTATGGGAGAAATAAAAATAAAGGATTGTGAATAGATTCGAAATTATTAAGTATTTGTAAATTTACAAAATCAGTATTTACCCTAGATAATATACCAATTGATGTAGTAAAACACCTGGAGTAACAGGCAAATTTGGCCTTGGAATACGGAATGAAGCAGGGCAAAGGCTAATAGAGTTCTGCCAAGAGAACACACTGGTCATAGCAAACACCCTCTTCCAACCACACAAGAAAAGACTCTACACATGGACATCACCAGATGGTCAAAACTGAAATCAGATTGATTATATTCTTTGCAGCCAAAGATGGAGAAGCTCTATATAGCCAGCAAAAAAAAAGAACAGGAGCTGACTGTGGCTCAGATCATGAACTTCTTATTGCCAAATTCAGACTGAAATTGAATAAATTAGGGAAAACCACTACGCCATTCAGATATGACCTAAATCATATCCCTTATGATTATACAGTGGAAGTGAGAAATAGATTTAAGGGACTAGATTTGATAGATAGAGTGCCTGATGAACTATGGATGGAGGTTTGTGACATTGTACAGGAGACAGGGATCAAGACCATCCCCATGGAAAAGAAATGCAAAAAGGCAAAATGGTTGTCTGAGGAGGCCTTACAAATAGCTGTGAAAAGAAGAGAAGTGAAAAGCAAAGGAGAAAAGGAAAGATATAAGCATCTGAATACAGAGTTCCAAAGAATAGCAAGAAGAGATACAAAAGCCTTCCTCGGTGATCAGTGCAAAGAAATAGAGGAAAACAACAGAATGGGAAAGACTAGAGATCTTGTCAAGAAAATTAAAGACATCAAGGGAATCTTTCATGCAAAGATGGGCTCAATAAAGGACAGAAATGGTATAGAACTAACAGAAGCAGAAGATATTAAGAGGTGGCAAGAATACACAGAAGAACTGTACAAAAAAAATCTTCACAACCCAGATAATCATGATGGTGTGATCACTCACCTAGAGCCAGACATCCTGGAATGTGAAGTCAAGTGGGCCTTAGAAAGCATCACTATGAACAAAGCTAGTGGAGGTGATGGAATTCCAGTTGAGCTGTTTCAAATCCTGAAAGATGATGCTGTGAAAGTGCTGCACTCAATATGCCAGCCAATTTGGAAAACTCAGCAGTGGCCACAGGACTGGAAAAGGGCAGTTTTCATTCCAATCTCAAAGAAAGGCAATGCCAAAAAATGCTCAAACTACTGCACAATAGCACTCATCTCACACTCTAGTAAAGTAATGCTCAAAATTCTCCAAGCCAGGCTTCAGCAATACATGAACCGTGAACTTCCTGATGTTCAAGCTGGTTTTAGAAAAGGCAGAGGAACCAGAGATCAAATTGCCAACATCTGCTGGATCATCGAAAAGGAAGAGAGTTCCAGGAAAACATCTATTTCTGCTTTATTGACTATGCCAAAGCCTTTGATTGTGTGGATCACAATAAAGTGTGCAAAACTCTGAAAGAAATGGGAATACAGACCACCTGACCTGCCTTTTGAAAAACCTATATGCAGGTCAGGAAGCAACAGTTAGAACTGGACATGGAACAACAGACTTGTTCCAAATAGGAAAAGGAGTACGTCAAGGCTGTACATTGTCACCCTGCTCATTTAACTTATATGCAGAGTACATCATGAGAAATGCTGGGCTGGAAGAAGCACAAGCTGGAATCAAGATTGCCGGGAGAAATCTCAATAACCTCAGGTATGCAGATGACACCACCCTTATGGCAGAAAGTGAAGAGAAACTAAAAAGCCTCTTGATGAGAGTGAAAGAGGAGAGCGAAAATGTTGGCTTAAAGCTCAACATTCAGAAAACGAAGATCATGGCATCTGGTCCCATCACTTCATAGGAAATAGATGGGGAAACAGTGGAAACAGTGTCAAACTTTAATTTTGGGGGCTCCAAAATCACTGCAGATGGTGATTGCAGCCATGAAATTAAAAGACGCTTACTCCTTGGAAGGAAAGTTATGACCAACCTAGATAGTATATTGAAAAGCAGAGATATTACTTTGCCAACAAAGGTCCATCTAGTCAAGGCTATGATTTTTCCAGTAGTCATGTATGGATGTGAGAGTTGGACTGTGAAGAAAGTTGAACGCCGAAGAATTGATGGTTTTGAACTGTGGTGTTGGAGAAGACTCTTGAGAGTCCCTTGGATTGCAAGGAGATCCAACCAGTCCATCCTAAAGGAGATCAGTGCTGGGTGTTCATTGGTAGGACTGATGCTGAAGCTGAAACTCCAATACTTTTTGGCCACCTCATGCGAAGAGTTGACTCATTGGAAAAGACTCTGATGCTGGGAGGGATTGGGGGCAGAAGGGGATGACAGAGGATGAGCATCACCGACTCGATGGACATGAGTTTGGCTGAACTCTGGGGGTTGGTGACGGACAGGGAGGCCTGGCATGCTGTGATTCATGGGGTCGCAGTCAGACATGACTGAGCTACTGAACTGCACTGCACTGATGCTTTGCTGCCCAAATATGATTCTTTCCGTCATAGAGGTATTTTAACTAGAAATGAACCTCCTACATATCCATTCATGTCATGATTCTGTGAACTGCCAGCCCAGAGGAAGAAAAGCACCCAGCCCCTTCCACATCCCATACTCATGCTAGTTTCTTTCCATATTCTCACGGTGATGGATAGTAATCAGACATGGCCAAACGTATCCTTTTATAATTAGTGCAAGAGCCTCATAGCCAGTAAGCTCTTATCAGCAGGGAACCCCACTTATATTGTCTATATTTAACATATCTCATAGCTGAGTCTTTTAACTTTAGCAGTGATGTTCCTCAGGAGAAAAGGAGATGCAGAATATTCACGTCTTACCAAAATGTCAGTTATCAGCATGTACACACTGCATCTCCCTGATGACTTGGTTTAGTCAATGAGCAGAAAACACTGCCTTGTGACTGTGAAATAAGAAAACTATGAATCAAAGCTCGACCTTTTGTTCCCTCCATGGGAAGCCTGGCTGTGTGACTCCTTTATGACAGCATTTAAACATATGTAAGTGTCTCTAATTGCTAAGGAGAGGCTTCCTAGAACCAACATCCCCCTCAATTTCTCCTCCCCCTCACTGTCAAACTTCTTGAACTCTCCACTTTTACATTTTTTCTTTAATCAGAGAAAAAAAAATTGAAGCTGGCTTCTATCCTTAACATTCTACTACAAGACTATCTTCATTGTTATCAGTAGTCTTCATATTGCTTTATCCCATGGTTGATTCAAGTTTCTGTTTAACATGGTCTATTTTTCCAGTTTTATTATGAAGTGACATGCATCAGTATAGAAGCTTAAGTTATATAGCATGATGATCTGATATACATACAGTTTTTTTTTTTTAATATAGTTGATCTACAGTGTTGTGTTAGATTCTGGTATACAGCAATAGTATATACATTCTTTTTCAGATTATTTTCCATTATAAGTTATTAAAAGATTCTGAATATAGTTCCCTCAGCTATACAATAGGTCTTTTGATGATCTATTTTATATATAGTAGTGTGTATCTGTTAATCCCAAACTCCTAATTTATCCTCCCCAACCTCTGGCCATGCTTTCCCCTTTGTTAACCGTATGTTTTTTTTTTTTTTTTAATCTGAGTCTGTTTTGTAAATAAGTTCATTTGTTCCAATTTTGATATTCCATGTATAAGTGATATCATATGATGTTTGCCTTTCTTCATCTGGTTTACTTCACTAAGTATAATAATCTCTAGGTCCATTCATGTTGCTGCAAATGGCATTATTTCATTCTTTTATATGGCTGATTAATATTCCATTCTACATATTAACCACATCTTCTTTATCCATTCATCTTTTGATGGACATTTAGGTTGCTTCCATGCCTTGGCTATTGTAAATAGTGCTGCTGTGAACATTGGGATGCGGATTTACGTATGTCTTGAAATGACTGCCACAATAGGTTTAGTTAACAACCATATCTCCTATGATTACAAAGAAAACAAAAGAAAAAATTCTCCTTGTGATGAGAACTCTTAGGATCTCTTCTCTAGACAACTTTCCTATATGTCATGCTGCAGTGTTAATGATCGGCATTTGACACTGAAAACTTCCCTTTTAAAAAGTCTTCTATTTTCCTGGCGTCTATGCCACACTGCTATTTCTTCTTTAATTCCTTTTAATGGTTGCCTTTTCTGTCTTCTCTATGCTTTGTCTTTTTATTTATTTATGAGAAGATTCATCTTTTTTGATTGAAGTAGAGTTGACTTTCAATGGTTCATTCATCTCTGCTTTACAGCAAAGTGTTTTTAACGGTTTCTTTTTTAAGATTAATTGATATGGAGGTGCTGTGAGCTGAACCCAGGGCTTCATGCATGCCGAGCATGTGTTCTATCTCTGAGCTATACTCCTTCTTCCCACATTTATGATACTTGATTTGGGCCTTTTAGTGAGATTTTGCCTATGTCAACCATGCTTTGCCATTCACAATGCATTTCTAAAATGTAACCTTACAGTTGGTAAGGACTGCTGTTTCCAGAATATGTCATATTTTCTTGCTGCCTGACATTTTTGTAAAGTATTTTCTTGCTTTGAATATTCTTTCCTGTTCTTAAACGCTTTTCTTTAAATTCTACCCTTCCTTCCTGTCATGTAGCCTCCAGAAAGGCTACTCTGAAGTGTTAACTCTGGGCCTGGTTCCCCTCCTGCGTCCTGTCCTGCAGTTGCCCTTCTCACCTGACATGCAGTCACCTCATTCTTGCATGCGTCCTCATTAAATTGTCAACCCTGTAAGATAAGGGACCTTGACTGATAAACCGTGCGTATGCCCAGAAGTTAGCAGAGTGCCTGCCTTTTCAGATGTATTTGGAATCACACATTGAATCTTTTTAAATGTGCAAGTCAAGAATCGGTGATTTAAAAAAATCCTCTGCTTTCCTATAGAACTATTTTTTACTGTTTCCTATTTTCAGCAGTTTTCTCTAGCCGATGCTAGTAAATGCTGTATTTGAAAATTGTTTCTAATGACATCTCTTTCAATCATGCACTTAGTGTGCTCAGGAGGCTGCCAGCAAGGTCTTCCCTCAGAACTAAATATCCTTTTTCTCATATGAGACCACTCTTACTATTTTGATGTTGCTTTCTTCATTCAGTATTTTTTTCTCTTCCTAATTTCCTTTTAATTTTCTTTATCATCTTGCCATCACTGAGGCGTCTGTTTCCCTAGTGCTGTTGTCTTCAGAGGGAAGAGAAATAACCTTCTCATTAGCACTTTTCTGATGCCCAAGAGTAGAGTCACTTCTCCCAGTGGTTATGCTGATAGCCCCGGGCCAGTCATTATCAGATACGAAGATGGTGAAGTTTTAGGTGCAAGACTATGATGGTAGTTTATCACTTGAAAAACTGATGAATGTTTTTAGGCAATTAAAAAAGTCTGTTAAGTTTCTGTAATCTTCTTGACACTTTTATAGTCATAATTATTTATCTAAAAGTTACTGCCATAAAAAAGCATTTTATCATAATTTACAAAATCATATTAAAAATTCAATTTATTCTGTTTTTACAAAGAAAAAATAATAAAATAGCTATAGAATCATAAAAGTATAAGAGGACATACAAATTGACAAAAAGAAAAGATCAAACTAAGGTGGAACGAAATCGCTGCTAATATTACTTGTATCAATATCATTTTTTCTTCTTTTGCTTCTACTTGAAGGAACTTTGACGTTTAAAAAGATCAGAGAGTGAAACAAAAAACAGTCAGTAAGAAAACCGCAAGTAAATAATTATCTTTAAGAAATACATACTTTATGTAAAGATACTCTTCTTGGTTCCCATCATTTTTTCTCTCCCACTAGTGGTTTTCTGGACTGCGGTGGTGTCCATTGCAAAATCCATAGTTAACGAGTAGATTTCCACTAATGTCCTATCACTGCCAATATCTGTTTTCTTAAAGGCAATGCAAATTCTCTCTAATTTCAGTGGTTTTTTTCATTCCATTTCTCCCTGGTAAACAAGAGTTGAGTCTGTACCAGGAATGCATGGCATCAGCACATTACTAGCTGCTGACTTATCTGTTTTACCGCCTTGGGGAGCTTTATCAAAATGATAACATTTACTAATAAACACTTGGACAGATTGAAAACCTCCCTGTTCTCCTTATGAAATATGACAAATATGAAAATAATAGATGAACATATGTTGAATTATTCACGGAAGACAGTGAGCCTTATAAACCATATTGACGAGTATAACTCAATAGTTTTCCATTGGAAGACTGTTTATAATATTAAAGCAACAGATAAGAATAAAACATAATTTAAAAGACTGCAGCCATGTTTGTTTCCAGTGAAGTACGGACTCATTTTGGCCCCGTGGTAACAGTGTGAGAAAGGCAGAGAGGGCTAGAGTGGTGTTTCCCACACACGTTACTTTCCAGATTGATTTATGAAATCAGGTTGGTTGGTCGTGGTCATCCCTTTTTTGTGACATCAAAGAAAGTGAAATGGAAAAGAGTAAAAAGGACAGAAAAGGACAGAGTACACAAGTCAGACTGCGTAATGTATGGTAGAAGTTAATATTTTGTGAAATTTAATTTAAAATTAAATGTAAAGTATATTTCTCACCACTGTCATTGTCCCTTAAAAGAATAATATCAAACTTTCTCTTGATTCTGTGAGATTTTATTTTAAGTTGAACTTTATAAATTGAGATTATAATCTGGGTACCGACTGTGTATTCATATGTGTAGTTTTGCTCTAATGGTCTCTATATTAAAATCTGTTTTTCTGAAGAGTTCTGATTTCATCATCACCATCAAACTCCCTGTATTAATTTCCTGAAAATGTTTTTTTATTACTTATTATTATTTTTTTACTTTACAATATTGTATTGGTTTTGCCATATATCAACAGCACTGTTTATAATAGCCAGGATTGAAAATGTTTTCTTTAAATATGTATATTCTTTTTTAAAAATGTATCTCCAAAAAAAAATGTATCTTCATCATCACTGAAACTGTGATTTGAATGCTCTAACATGATTATTGTTTGAGATTCAGAGTTTGGACCCATGTACAGTTGTAAAACTGAAACTTTGACTGAACACAAAGAGCCGTTTGCAGAACACTGTACCAGGTCCTTTCTTTCTGTAATTCTCCTGTGGATGTAGATTTGCAGTCTTCACAGATAACTGTTTAGTCTATTGTTCCCTAAGGTGATATATGAACAGATTACTTATAATGACATTCAATACTCAAAACCATGATATAAACCAGGAATAATTAGCAAATTTGCATTACTTTTTTTTCACCCACTTTTGCTCCTATCTGTTGACTTCTCTAAGCAGCCAAAGAGACTACTGATTGTTTGGGTAGCATCTTCTTTAACCATCAACTTTCAAAATAATGAGAGCGTGTTCTCTAGTATGGAAGATTGTGCATGAGTGAAGACTGTATTAGGACTCAAATATAAAATGGTTATACTTTTTCTGAAATTAATATGTTTTATACTCAGATATAAGTTTTTGCCAATTAAACTTTTCCAGTAGAGACGAGGCTCCTTCACTTACAAACTGTCCTGTGCATCCAAATACTCCAGTACCTAGAATCGTGGCTGGCTGATAGTGTGTTAAGGAGATGCTGACTCACTGGAAAAGACTCTGATGCTGGGAAAGATGGAGGGCAAGAAGAGGAGGGGGACGACAGGATGAGATGGTTAAATAGCATCACCAACTCAATGGTCATGAGTCTGAGAAAACTCCAGGAGATAGTGAAGGACAGGGAAGCTAGCATGCTGTTGTACATGGGGTTGCAAAGAGTTGGACATGACTTATGGCTGAACAACAACAAATGCTTGTGAGTGATGAAGTAGAATTTGCATTAGTTAAGCATGCGTGTAGGTGAGGGTTGTATGCTGCTGAATACTTGGGGAACTATCTGTTGAGTATGTCATTTTTTCTGATACTTGGTTAGTAAGTGTCTTATTTTAATAAATTAAGTAAATATAAAGAGAATTTTCTGACAAGAAATAGGAAAACATTTAACCAAGTTACGATTACTACAGATTATGACCATCAATAACTTTCGTGTTAGTGCTATAAGATACAAATTAGGTTCTAAAATGCTTTACTTCCTTGGGCATAAAAGGCATCCTAGAAGGAATTTTTGCCATTTAAGAGAAAAAGATTTTGTAAAATAGTTAAATTAAAAATACTTAAACATCCAAGTTATACAAAATTTTAAATAGTTACATAGGGAGTCATATGATGAATGATTTGATTTTAAGGAACAAAAACACTTGATAAAGTTAATAATTATATGTATCATGTAGCTTGAAATATTGTTGCCAATATTGTCAATAGTAAATCAACACAGGCATTATATTTTGCAACAGTAATAGCTTACTTGGCACCTCTATTTACAAAAAGAAGAGTCACTTTTGGCGAAAATTATGTGTTTTGAAGACATATTACAAATATACCCTTTCAGCTACCTGACATATTTGTTGTCTTGTATAAAGCTTATTTTAAAATAGTATTTTACTTCAAACAGCAGAATAAATGAGCTTCAGGCAATTTCATACCTATTTTGTAAAGCTGTGTAAAGAAGCATACTGTGTTTTTATAAGTAAATTATTATCATACATATTTTCCATTGTTCTTCACCAATAGGTCTCACCCGCTTCTCTCTTCAGATTATTAAGTGTCTCCAAACTCTCTTAAAGAAGGCTTTGATAGTCTGTCTAAACCATTTTTTAAAATCACATTGCTTGAGGAAACTACTCTATTTTGACTAGAATATGAAGTGTCTGTAGCACATTAATAAAAAAGGGAAAAAGGCAGTTCGTTAATAACTGTGAGATCTTTGAAAAGATAGTTAAATAATTTCATGCTACATTATGTTATTTAAATTACTCTAAAATGTTTATCATTGGTGTTGGTGATTCTAGATAAATATACGACACAGAGTTAACACAGATAAACCAATGTTTCCCCAAAAGTAAATTGTCTGCCACTGGTGAAACAAAACATTATTTTAGGTAATACAAAGACCAAAATTATCTAATTATAACACATTTATAGTAACATGTATAATAGTTCATCCACAAAAATAGTGCCCAATGAACCACTCATTTCTGTCTTCAAGAAAATTTTTGTTACCTGCCCCACTGAATCTAGGTGAGTTGCTCTAACCCACAGGATGTGGCAGAAATGATGTTGTGCCATTTTCAGACCCAATCTTTAAGAAGACCCCATCCTTTTGACTTGTGATTTAGGAAGGTCTGAGCCACCAATTAAGAAGTCTGGCTTCTCTGCTAGAGAGACTATGTGAGAAGACCATGTAGAAAAGCCATGTGGAGGAGAGAAGACCTGGAATCACATGCAGAAAGAGAGAGAAGTCCAGCCACCCCAGTGTCCCAGCTGACCCCAGAGTTCCTTCTGTCTCTGGCAAGACACAGTCACATGACTGAAGACATCCTGGAGGCTCCAAGCTCAGCACCATCTGCATCTAACTGCAGCAATGAAACTGCAGACCCAGACTGTGACTACTAAAGAAACCACTCAGGTGAATTTTAATCAACTCTTAAATCATGAGAAGTAGTAAAATTGTGTGTGTGTGTTTTTTTAAGGGATACTAAGTTTTGGGGTGGTTTATTACACTGCAGCTGACAATCAAAATAGAAATTGATATCAGAAGTAGGTACTGCCATAACCAAAAAATGTGGCATTGGTTTCGTTATTACATAGAAGGTAGAGAATGGAAGGGCCTGTCCTTGGTATTTTTGTTGTTTTTTGTTTCATATTTTATTGTTGGTTATCCCATTGTGGGCAAATAATTTAAAAGAAAAAATTTTAAGCGTAAAGACAAAGCGAGTAATAGAAATGTAATATTACTGGTAGCAAACAGTATATGTCATCAAAGAGTTATGAAGAGTAAATAAGTAACTTAGTGTTTCAAAAACATAACCTATAAAAAACCTCTAAAATGTCATTAAATTGTATAAAATGTTGACTATACCAAACTAAAAAAGTTTTACACAGCAAGGGAAATTATTAACAAAACAAAATGGCAACATAATATTAAATGGTAGAAAATATTTGCAAATTGTATACCTGATGAGGGGTTAATATCCAAAATATACAAAGAACTTATACAACTCAATAGCAAAGAAAAAATCCAATTAAAAATGGACAGAGAAAAAAAATGGACAGAGGATCTGAAGAAGACATACAATGGCTTGTAAGTACATGAAAAGATAATCAGCATCACTAATCATCAGGGAAATGCAAATCAAAAGCAAAGAGGTTTTACCTTACACCTGTTAGAATGGCTTTTATCAAAAAGACAAGCAATACAAGTCTTAATGAGAATGTAGAGAAAAAGAACTCTTGCCCATTGTTGGTGGGAGTATAAATGGGATCAGACACTGTGGAAAACAGTTCAGAGATTCTTCAAAAAATTAAAAACTACCCTGCTGCTGCTGCTAAGCCGCGTCAGTCGTGTCCGACTCTGTGCGACCCAAGAGACAGCAGCCCACCAGGCTCCCCCGTCCCTGGGATTCTCCAGGCAAGAACACTGGAGTGGGTACCATTTCCTTCTCCAATGCGTGAAAGTGAAAAGTGAAAGCGAAGTCGATCAGTCATGTCTGACTCCTAGCGACCCCATGGACTGCAGCCTATTAGGCTCCTCCATCCATGGGATTTTCCAAGCAAGAGTACTGGAGTGGGTTTAGGAACAACCTAAGTGTCCATCAATAGATGAATGGAGAAGAAGATGTGGCATGTATATACCATGGGATACTATTTAGCCATAAAAAATTAAAGTTTGCCATTTGTAACAACATGGATGGAACTTGAAAGCACTATGCTGAGTGAAATAAGTCAGAGACGAATACTATATGATCTCATTTATATTTATAATTTAGAAAGCAAACAAAAACAAGTCATAAATACTGATAAAAGAATGGTAGTTACCAGAAGCAGGGGGTAGAAGGTGGGTAAAATGGGTGAAGGGATTAAAAATGTTCAGCCCTCAGTGAGAAAGTCAGTCATTGAGATGTAATTTGCAGCATGGTGACTATAGTTAATAATATTGTATTGCATATTTGCAAGTTACTAAGAGAGAGAAAATAATTTTTTTTATTTTATAACTACATATGGTGACAGATGTTAACTAGTCTAATTGTGGTGATCAATTCACCATATATAGACATATTGAGTCATTATTTTGTACACTTGAAACTAATATAATTGTATGTGTCAATTTTATCTCAGTAAAATGTTTTGTATAAAATGTATAGAAATAAATTTTTTTTGTGAACTGGCTATAAAATTTATTCTATTCCATTCTGAATCATACATTTAGAAAAGGAAATTAATCAAATTCAGCAGAATTTTGAAGTACCCCAAAATAGCAAGGGGAAATCTATCAAAATATTCAAAATTAAGTGTAAAGATATTCAAGTGGGTCTCAAATATTAATGTCTATTGTGACAGGGGACAAGTGCGAAAGCTTTGGAATATTTGTATTCAGTGTTATATTTAAACACAAGGGCTGGAGATACTGAAGTTTTGGCAGGTTCTTTAGGAAATTTGCCATTAAGAAATGATGAAAATCATGTTTGATTTTCATCCAACCAAATACAATATTGATAAAGTGCTTTCAGCAAAAAATAAAGTTTATATTAATATTGTACATATGGAGGAAACCAAAGAAATGATTACTTTCTTAAAGTGTGGCCATGTACAATTCATTAACAACTGTTTCGCAAATATGAGTGAATAAAGAATTCCATAAGGACTTTTTTTCACTCAACCATTGAAAATAGTTTCGAAATGATTAGAGATTTCTAAAATAATTTGACAACCCTATCTCAACTAGAAACAGGCTAAATGTGATATATTGAGTTAAGCACTGACACTAAAGATAGATGTGGTCTTAGGCTAAGAAAACTTGTTTCAGGCATTTAAGTTGCTACAACAGAAGCAAATTGTATTCTTTATTGAACAGGTAAGGAATTTTTTGCCCCATTATTTATGCACAGGGCTTCCCAGGTGGCTCAATGGTAAAGAATCTGCCTGCTAATGCAGGAGACCGGGGTTCAATCCCTGGGCTGGGAAGAGCCCCTGAAGGGGGAAATGGCAACCCACTCCAGTATTCTTGCCTGGTAAATTCCATCAGGATTTCCTGCTGAGCTGCTGAGGATGCCTTGAAGAGATAGGAAATGTTTACAAGTGACTACTCTTTCAGACAGTAGGTGCTGGAGCGGCTCCATGAGCCCCACCATAGAGCCGCCAGAACTGGCACAGGACTGACGAAAGACTCTGGGAGGGCACAAACAGAACCTTTATGCACACCAGGACCCAGGAGAAAGGAGCAGTGACTCCGCAAGAGCCTGACCCAGACTTGCCTGTGAGTGTGGAGGAGTCTCTGGCAGAGGTGTGGATCAGTTGGGGCCTGCTGCAGGGTTGGGGGCACTGCGTGAAGCCGTGCATGCATGGGACCTTTCGATGGAGGTCGCTGTTATCTTCATTACCTCCACCATAGTTTCAGTTCAGTTCAGTCACTCAGTCATGTCTGACTCTTTGCAACCCCGCGGACTGCAGCACTCCAGGCTTCCCTGTCCATCACCAACTTCCAGAATTTATTCATACTCACGTCCATTGAGTTGGTGATGCCATCCAACCATCTCATCCTCTGTCGTCCCCTTCACCTCCCAGCTTCAATCTTTCCCAACATCAGGGTCTTTTCCAATGAGTTGGTTCTTTGCATCAGGTAGCCAAAGTATTGGAGTTTCAGCTTCAGCATCAGTCATTCCAATGAATATTCAGGACTGATTTCCTTTAGGGTGGACTGGTTGGATCTCCTTGCAGTTCAAGGGATGGTTGGATGGAATCACTGACTCAATGGACTTGAGTAAAGTCTGGGTGTTGTTGATGGACAGGGAGGCCTGACATGCTGCAGTCCATGGGGCCGCAAAGAGTCGGACATGACTGAGCAACTGCACTGAACTGACTCTTTCAGACTTGAGTCATTCACTCTTCTCAGTAGATGGAAACTCAGCTGGGAAGTGCAGATACAAGCTGAACTATAGCAATATTAAGAGGGTGGTTGGAGCAGGAACCATAGAGGAGACATGCATGACCTTCCTTGTGTATAAGAGGACACTGCCCAGGAGAAAGACAACAGGAAAAAGCACGAATGAAGAACTCTTGGCAGTAATCCAAGTAACAAACTAGACAAGAAGAAAGAGAACATCAATGCCTCTGGACAGAACAAGGAGTGCTTGAAGTCAACCAGTGCTTCCAGGCTGGATTAGGAAAATCAGGTGTTATAAAAAGGGCCAGGGACTGAGTAGGTATGAGAGAGACGTTAAGCAGAAATGTGTAATATAAACTCTAAAGAGTGAAGCACATTGCAATTAAGTATTGAGAAACATACTTGATTTATACTTAAAAGTTTTTCGGTTTTGTTTTGTTTTGATTGCTTGCTCTGATGGTGCACATAAAGCTGTTTATAGATAAAAAGTAGAAAATACAGCTGTTGGTGCTTTTAAATTAATAAAAACACTTATGAAATCAAAAACAACTAACAAAATTGTTGGCCATACAAAATAAATCACAAACCAGTTGCAGGAAACAGCACTTACTTTAATGGTTCCATCAATTACATGAGGTGATCCTAACACACAGTTTGGCTAGCCAAGCTGTTAGAAAATAAAATTCAGCTGAGTGAATTTGAAGAGCCAACTGGCTTTATTGACTGATTCACGAATCCCACAGCATCTATCCAGTCAATACAAGGGTGCTCCAAGGGATTGTATAGAATGGAAGACTTTTATAGGCAGAAGGATGGTGGCACATGGAAGCTATTGGCAAAAGAAAAGATTGTTTTAGGCCACCTCACCTTCTTTGAAGGGAAGGGTGAGCCTCTATAAGCACACAGATGTCTCTGCTTCCTTTGGGGCTGATTGAGACTGTCCATGTGACAGATCACCTCATTTGTACTGAGCAGAAAGTTCCACACTGGCCAATTAAGATTACATTCCTGCGGAAGGTTGAAACTACAGAGAGGTAAGGCATTAAACCTAAGTTCAGTCTCATAGGCTTTAGCACACGTGATACCTTCTTAGGCCTGCGGTTTTCTTCTTAATCAGTCTTAAATAAACTTTGATAAATACTTCCATGTAGGCACTGTGTGACTCAAGGGCTTACCAAACAAAGAGAAAATAGCATATCCAAATTAAGAATTTAAGATTTGGGGGTAATTGTAGTTTCCAAAATAATGATTAGCAACAGTATACTCCCTGGCAATAACTGTTGCTAAGAAGACCCTGTGCTGTTGCTGGTGGTCACAGTTCGAGTGGTCACTTAAAGGAGAGGAAGGACAAAGTGGAGGGAATAGTTCTATTAATAGTTTCCTTTCTTCTATTAATGAAATGAAATTTAATAGCTGTCAGGTGGTGCTAGTGGTAAAGAACCCACCTGCCAATGCAGGAGGCATAAGAGATGCAGGGATTTGGAAGAGGGAATAGCAACCCACTCTGTTATTCTTGCTTGGAGAATTCCATGGACAGAGGAGCCTGGCGGGCTATAGTCCATGGGGTCGAGACTGAGCGAATAACACTTTCACTTTCATTGTAAGCTTTGACTCACTTTGAAGTGTTCCAAACAAAGGAAATAATGTTTGAGGTATCACAGAAGAGTACATCTCAATTCAAGACAAGAAGTAAAATACCATTAGTATGTGAGTTCTAATGATGCTGATGGCTGAGGCTGAAACTCCAATACTTGGGCCACCTCATGCGAAGAGTTGACTCATTGGAAGAGACTCTGATGGTGGGAGGGATTCGGGGCAGGAGGAGAAGGGGATGACAGAGGATGAGATGGCTGGATGGCATCACCGATTCGATGGATGTGAGTCTGAGTGAACTCTGGGAGTTGGAGATGGACAGGGAGGCCTGGCGTGCTGCGATTCATAGGGTTGCAAAAAGTTGGACTGAGCGACTGAACTGAACTGATGTGAATTCTATACATGTGAAAAAGAACTCTTGATCTTAGAGGAATGTAATTACTTTTATATATACCTTTGTATTAACACAACATGTTTACTCTTTCCATGAGCAATTACTGACAACTTTATTAGGAACTGAAAATACAAGATGAAGAAATTCTCTGTTTTCTGAGCTAACCAGTCACTGTGTTTTCAAATCTTTCTTATGTAGTATGGATTCTAGTCTCTGCATCATCTGCTTGTCCTGCTCTGGTCATATTCCATTTCCTTATCAGTCACCTTGAAATATAGCCAGCAGATTGAATTTTTAACCCTTCAGCCATTGACTGAGATAAATTGTAAACAGCAACAAGCTCAGTTCCCCAGATCAAAGAACTATTATTATCTGCTAACGAAATTATATCGTACATTAAATTTTGAGGTTTGAGCTGCATTTGAGCTTGTCATTTAAAAAAATAAATTGTCAGTAAAATTTCCCCTTCTGCTTAATCAAGTGATCTGTTAAAATTTTAAGAAAAAAAATATTCTAACAAGAGGCCCTAACATTTATGCTTCTTAAGTTTTATGCTGTTGTAACTCATTGTCTGAGCACGCCAGGATTTTATGAGTAGTTCATTGGTCCTCTGATGTGGGGCCTGTAGCAGCTGAAGCATTGGAGAGTTAACCAGCTTGGCTTATTTATTCAATTCAGTGACAAAATCCAGTTGTAAAAAGGGCATGGGAGAACCCTGTTCTAAGCAGTTCTTGATTATTCTGCCTGGAATCCTCAGTGACTAACATATTGCATTCACCAGCACTTCCTGGGATAATATTGTTTAGTTAAATATGATTTCAACTAAATGGACTATAATACAATCCACAGTTCCACAGGCTGTGAGTGATATATAGAAGGGGAGCAGACTCTGCCACCCCAAAACAAGCCACTTTGGCATGCTGATTTTTTTTTAAGATTTATTATGTATTTTCGGCTGCACTGGGTCTTCACTGCTGCACAGAGGCTTTCTCTAGTTGCAGGGGCTACTCTCTGTTGTAGCGCATGGGTTTCTCATCGCAATGGCTTCTCTTGTTGCAGAGCGCAGGCTCTAGGGTGCACGGGCTTCGGTAGTTGTGGCATGCAAGCTCAGTAGTTGCAGCTATTATTGCAGCTATTTCCAATTTTTATTTTAAAAAACTCTTGGATTATAGTTGATTAACTTTTAGGTGTACAGCAAAGTAATTAAGTTATACATATACTCATTCTTTTTCAGATTCTTTTCTCATATAGATTATTTCAGAACGTTGAGTTCCTTGTGCTATGCAGTAGGTCCTTGTTAGTTACCTACCTTATATATAATAGTATATATATGTTCATCCTAAGCTCCTGATTTATTCCTCCCACCACCATGTTTCCCCTTTGGTACCATAAGTTTGCTTTTCATATCTGTGAGTCTGTTTCTGTTTTATGGATAAGTTCATTTGTATCTTTTTTCAAAAGTTAGATTCCACATATAAGCGATATCATATGAGATTTATCTTTCTCTGTGTGACTTACTTCACTCAGTATGATAATCTCTAGGTCCATCCATGTTGCTGCAAATGGTATTATTTAGCTTTATTTTATTGCTGATTAGTATTCCATTGATTGTTTTTGTTGAAGTATAGTTGATTTACAATGTTGTACCAATCTCTGCTGTATAGAAAAGTGACTGTTATAAACATATAGACATTTTTTTAAAACATAGTATTTCTTTATATTCTCAGAATTGAATTAGAAGTTTCAAGCCTCATTCAATATTTTTTTAAAAATCACTGATAAGCTTCCTAGTCTTTTAGCAATAATATTAGGTGCCAAAATACATGAAACTATATCAAAGTTCCATTGATTATTTTAAATTAAAGTTACTTAAGAAACAATCAATGCAACAGGGACACTCTGACTTCATTTGACCTGGAGGCAGGAAATGAATCTCCCTTGTGAAAGATCACCTCCTGGTACCAGGAGGTAGAAGGCATCCTTCTCACCAGAGAATTTAGGGTCAAGGAAGTTGTATAAAAACAGCTTGTTACTTCTTCACTAAGTTGCTACTCCAAGCTGAAACCCATTTTACTTGTCAGTTCCTCAGAGCTTTATTATTTCCTGGTCTAAAACATATAAAAGCTGCCTGCTTGTATACTTAGGCCATCTGTGGTCTTATTCCAATTTTTCTGTTTCCTTTATACTAAAATCGTAATGATGGAGTCTGGACCATGCTTTCATAGATGTTCAGTTCTGTGTTTCTCTCTTTCTTTTTAGAAGATTTTTATTTAAATATAATTGATGTACAATGCTATGTTGGTTTCAGGTATATGGCAAAGTGATTCAGTTGTGTGTGTATATGTATTCTTTCTTATATTCCTTTCCATTATAAATTATTACAAGACACAGGATAGTATGGGCTTCCCAGGTAGCCCTAGTGGTAAAGAACCCATTTACCAGTGCAGGAGACATAAGAGATGTGGGTTTGATCCCTGGGTCAGGAAGATCCCCTTGAGAAGGAAGTGGTAGTCCATTCCAGTATTCTTGCCTGCAAAATCCCATGGACAGAGGAGCCAAGGGGGCTATAGTCCATATGGCTGCAAAGAGATGGACACACACACATACAAGGATAATATAATTCCCTGTGGTATGCAGTAGGTACTCATTTTTTATCTGTTTTATATATAGTAGTCTGTGTATTTTAATCCCAAACCCCTAATTTACCCTTCCTCCCTTTTCCTTTCTGGTAACCTCAAGTTTGTTTTCTATGTCTGTGAGTGTCTTCTCAATATTTAAAGTTATACTTTTCAAAATCTGAGCTCAGCAGAATGTCCCATTTGAAACTGATTTTGTTTCTTTCGAAGTTTTGCTCTGTCCATTCAGAATAATTTGTGATTTTATTAACATTAGAATGTTTCACCCCCATTGCGTGTTAATTTGTAAAGAGTTTCTCATTATTAAAGCATATGTATTTTGGAAATGGAGTTATGTTTGATTACAACCCTATTTCCTATCGTATGATTACTTCTTCTGTCGTTTTACTTCTAATCCATTCAAAAATTTTCTTGTTTTATATTTACAAAGCTAACTCATACACGGGGTAAAGAAAAATAGCATTATATATTTTATATAGCATTTCATCTCATTCCCCACCATTTCCAATTCTGCTACTGGCAAGCAAACATTTTTTAAAGTTCTTCTAGGGTCTCTTCTGGTGGTTACACCTGTAACTATTAATATAAAAACATTTCTTAAAAAATTTCTTGATTTATTAAACAAAATTATCCTACAAATGATCAAGAATTAGTTAATTTCAAATACCCCATCTAGTTGACTCTTAATACTCTCGATTTTATTAGTTACATTATTACAGGTATACCTCGTTTTATTGGGCTTTGCTTTCTTGCACTTCACATATACTGTGTTTTTTACAAATTGATGGTTGTGGCAACACTCCTTGAGCAAGTCTACTGGTACCATTTTTCCATCTGTATTTACTCACTTTGTGTCCTGTCACATTTTGGTAGCTTTCACAATATTTCAAATATTTTCATTGTTATATTTGTTATAGTGAACTGTAATAATCAGTGGCCTTTGATGTTACTATTACAAAGTTTATGACTCACTGAAGTCTCAGATGATGGTTAGCATTTTTAGCAATAAAGTATTTTTAAAGTAAGTTATATGCCTTGATTTTTAGACATAGTGGTAATACACATATAACAGACTACAGTATATTATAAACAGAACTTTTATATGCACTCAAAAAATTCATGTGACTCTCTTTATTGTGATAGTTGCTTAATTGTTAAGTTAATTTGGAACTGAACTACCTTACGTCCAAGATTTGCCTGTATTTTCGTTTGGTCATTGCTTGATTTTGTAATCTTCATCTATTACTTTCTGACAGTCTCTCCTTCAGTTGAAGATACCAGCTCTTCAGATTGTACTTCTCATCTTCCTTACTTCCACCTTCTAAATTCTGTCAGGTATAGCTTTATCTTTACAATGGCAATACCAATGATATACATAATTATCTATTGTGTAAGTTGATTATTTGAAACTCAATAAATAGCACTTACATAATGACAGGTGTGTGACTACTGCCCAAGAAAGAACACTCTGATCTAGGATGTCATTTTAATCTCTTCAAGTCCAATGTCACATACTCAGGAACATTTGAGAAGAATGTTTCTCAAATCCCCCACCGAATGGACTTTTTATATATTTCTTAAGTTGCCTGAAATCCTGCCTTATTTAATTTTGTTTCGTGAATTCACCAGGACTTTTTAGCATAACGTTTTTTTAAAGAATTTTTCATATTCCCTAAATTTTTGTGGCTGAGAGAATAAATACTTCTGGGGGCAAGAGGAGAAAGGGATGGCTGAGGATGAGATGGTTGGATGGCATCACTGACTCAATGGACATGAGTTTGAGCAAACTCCAGGAGATAGTGAAGGACAGGGAAGCATGGTGGGCTGCAAATCATGAGGTCACAAAGAGTCAGACATGACTTAGTGCCTGAACAACAACAACAGTTCTTCAACATAACTCAGAGAATCTCCAGTTTCCTGTTACTTCATTTGTTGTTTGGAATGTAACCCTTTCTTTTAAAAGATATTCTTCTTGTAGGTCATTGTCTGAAGGGCTTAATTTGATCCAATTACTTTCTAGGCTTCTTACAAGAAAGTCATTGTAGTGTTTGTTTCACTGCATCCCCAACACAGTTGCGCTGTTTCTCTTCCTTGATTCTTACCCTTGTTTTGTAGAGGAGAACCTCAAGAAATTTCCTCAGAAAAAGGACATCAAAAATAAACAGTTGAAGATTCCTTAAAAAACTAGAGTCAACATATGATCCCGGAATTCCACCTCTGGGCATATAACTGAAGAAAACTATAACTTGAAAAGATACATGCCCCTCAGTGTTCATAGCAACACTATTTACAATAGCCAGGACATGGAAACAACCTGTGTCCCTCGGCAGATGAATGCATAAAGATGTGGTGTGTATACATAGCAGAATATTATTCAGCCATAAAAGAGAATGAAATCATGCCATTGAGAGCAACATGGATGTACCTAGAGATTGCCGTACTGAGTGAAGTAAGTCAGACAGAGAAAGACATATACCATATGATATTGCTCGTATATGGAATTTTATAAAAGGATACAAATGAGTTTATTTAGAAAACAGAAGCAGATTCACACACATAGAAAACACATTTATGGTTACCAAGCATGGGGGAGGGATAAATTAGGAGTTTAGGCCTAACAGATACCACATTATTATATATAAAATAAACAATAAGGACCTACTGTATATCACAAGGAACTATACTCAATATCTTATAATAGCATAATGGAAGAGAATCTAAAGAGAATATATTCCTGAAAGTAACACAACTTTGTAAATCAACTATGTTTCAATAAACTTTTTTTAAGCTGTCATTATGGCTTATGGGCTTCTCTGGTGGCTTAGTGGTAAAGAATCCATGTGCAGTGCAGGAGACACGGGAGACATGGGTTCAATTCCTGGCTTGGAAAGATCCCCTGGAGAAGGGCATGGCAACCCACTCTAGTATTCTTGCCTGGAAAATCCTATGGACAGAGGAGTCTGGCGGGCTACAGTCCTCAGGGTCTCAAAGAGTCGAATTACAACTGAGGCAACTGAGCATGGATGTACACACATTATGGCATACTGTCTTTATTTTATACTCATAACGGACTGATCAATAGAGAATTATATATTATTTTTCATAAATCTTCCATCAGTGGGATCTTACTGGCTTTGTAAGTTTTATATTCTCTCTCTCTCTCTCTTAGACTTAAATTTGTTTATTCTTAGTGTTATGAGATTTTACAGGAATGTATGTCTGTGTGGATTTCTTATGACCCATCTTTTTATGAATTCTATGGATCCTTAATATTTTATTTGTATTTTTTAACCAAACCCCAAAGCTTCTATGTTTCTTGTCTTTTGCGTCACTGTTTTTGGTGATATCATTTTAATTCTCATACAATATAATTGAATTTGGTGTGCAATTCTTTGAGTTTTGACAAAAACATAAACAAGGCAACTAAGATGTGAAATGGTTCCAATGGACCGAGTCTGTGCAGCAGTAGGGACCAACCAGGCTTAGTGATCTTCAGCATCTTCAGAGGTGGTACAGCATGACTGTGCGTCCACCTCTGGACTCATGCATCTGCCCAGTGTGGGTACACAGCAGGAGGAAGGTGGAAGATTTGCCCCGTGTCATTACGTATGTTAACTTACAATGTCTCACAGTCATCCACTGCCACCTTCTACTTAGTTCTCGTCACAAGACTTTCACTCTAGTTCTTACCCAACCTCGATTTTAGGATTTTCCCAAAGCCAGTGATTTTCAAGCACAAAGATCTAGAACTCTCCAGAAATGAACAGCCCTCTCATTTGTTCATGCCTTTGGTGTCCTTATCCCTCTTCATGAAACCCCTTCTAAAGAGAAAGGAAAAGTATACTGTAGGTAACCACTGCCTCTGAGGGGAGGATACTGACTAGACATTTGTTGGACCAGCCAACGGAAAACTCTTCATAACCGTATCTCCAGCAACATTTGAAACACACCAGCAATGATACAGGAGAGCAAGGTCCTAGAGGAAGCCAGCTCCATTCCCATCCTGCCAAGGCACTAAGGTTGACAGACTGATTATCTGAGGAGGGAAAAGGGGAAGCCTATGGCTCAAAGACAAGTGACCTTAAATACTTTAGTGATGCCCGATTGTCATTAGAGGAATACTAAAAGCAGAAATCGGAGGAGGCGATGGCACCCCACTCCAGTACTCTTGCCTAGAAAATCCCATGTATGGAGGAGCCTAGTAGGCTGCAGTCCATAGGATCGCGAAGAGTCAGACACGACTTCCCTTTCACTTTTCACTTTCATGCATTGGAGAAGGAAATGGCAACGCACTCCAGTGTTCTTGCCTGGAGAATCCCAGGGAGGGGGGAGCCTGGTGGGCTGCCGTCTATGAAGTCACACAGAAGCAGACACGACTGAAGTGACTTAGCAGCAAAAGCAGAAATAGATGAGATGCTAGATGGTATCCCAGGTTACATGGCCTCCTCTGTGCACTGGGGTGGACCACTTGACCTATAATATATAGAGGACTAAACCCTTGACACTTGATTCTCTTTCTCAGCTTCTCTAATAAGACGATGGGCTGGAGCTGGTCTGCTTAATGCTTGCTGTTGGTCTGTGGGGAGATGAGTACCAAAAATAAGAGGAAACATTCGAAAACTCTTCTAGAAATGTAATATTGCTGTGACCTTCAAGCGCTTTTTAAAAATGTATTGGCTCTTGACAGAATAGAATTTTTAAAAATTAAATCTCATCTTTGTGAAGTTCTCAGTGGAACATTATTTGTTTAAAAAATAGCACATTTCCTAGGCACATTGTAAAAGTGAAACCAGAAATTTTATTTTCCCACTTTTATCTCCATCCCAAAAAAAAGGCAAAAAAAAAATTCTACCAAAATAACTTAAACTCACTAAAATGATCAAATCTGTTCCATTTTTCATTAGGCTAAGGTATGACTGTCAGAAATGGGCTTCCCTCTGATTGTCATGCTTCATGATCCTACCAAGATCATGTTAGGAACCAAAAGATTACCAAAACTCCCCCTTTCCTTCCGTTTATTCTTCCAATTCTTCATTTTCCATTTCCCTGGTTTCCTGTTACTGATTTCAAGAGCACGCAGGATGAATATTTTCTGGGACTTTATTTGAATAGAAACAACCCTAAGGATGCTACTTTCTAAGAATTTGTTTTCTCTCTTCGTACTGCCTTCCAGCATAGCCGAGTATTTTAGTGCCTGGTTGTTGACCACAACCCCACGGCAGCTCCCTGCCGCCAGCTCCATCACAGCTCACTGCATCTCGCTCACGGAGGCTGAGCTGGTGGCCTTCCTTGTGCTGTACTGACTGTGTGTGAGTGTATAACAGAGCCAGCCAGCACTTTCGCACCTTCAAAACTTGACCCTCTTGTTTCTCAAGGGTGTTGAAAAGTTGAGTACTGCCCTGCCAGGCAGAGTCAAAGGTGTTATGCTGTGAAATAAAACTTGAAGAGCTGAGCTTTGAAACAGAAAATATTCACATTTCTACCTAAAATCTGTCTGAATGCCTGTGCAGTATCAGGAAAGCCAAGATGAGAACTGTGCTGAAGTCTAAATTCTCTGAGGTCCTTTTCCTGGCCACCTCGTTATTCTTCACTCGGTGGTGGTTTAGTCGCTAAGTCATGTTTGACTCTTGCAACCCCTTAGACTGTAGCCCACCAGACTCCTCTGTCCATGGGATTTTTCCAGGCAAGAATACTGGAGTGGGTTGCCATTTCCTTCTCCAGGGAATATTCCCAACCCAGGGATAGAACCCGAGTCTCCTGCATTGGCAGGCGGATTCTTTACCACTGGCCAGACATATTGGATTTTTGCATTCCTTTATTTATTGTACTGGGGCTTCCCAGGTGGTGCTGGTGGTAAAGAACACCCCTGCCGATGCAGGAGACAGATGTATGCTTGATCTCTGGGTCGGAAAGATCCCATGAGGAAGGGTATGGCAACCCACTTCAGTATTCTTGCCTGGAGAATCTCATGGACAGAGGAGCCTGGCAGGCCACAGTCCCTAGGGTCCTAAAGAGTCAGACGTGACTGAAGCGATTTAGCATGCACACAATTCATTGTATTAAATGAATTATCCCTAATTCTATAGCTGTTAAAGTCTCCAAATCTTAATATCTAAGTGAAATGGAAATTTACTTATTTATTTATCATGTAGTGTCCAATTGGTAGCAGAGAGTAGGTGGATCGGGGGAGCTTTTTGGGGTCTTTGACATACAGTAAAAGACACACCGCAAGCATTAATATTCAGCTGAAAGTGAAAAGTGAAAGTTGCTTAGTTGTATCTGACTCTTTATGATCACATGGACTATACAGTTTATGGAATTATCCAGGCCAGAATACTGGAGTGGATAGCTGTTCCCTTCTCCAGGGGATCTTCCCAACCCAGGATTGAACTCAGGTCTCCCGCATTGCAGGTGGATTCTTTATCAACTGAGCCACCAGGGAAGCCCAAGAATACTGAAGTGGATAACCTATCCCTTCTCCAGTGGATCTTCCCAACCCAAAAAATAAACAGAGGTCTCCTGCATTGCAGACAGATTGTTTACATGCAGAAAGAGTAAGTGCAGAATATTTTGACTGGTTTCTATAGGCCAGGTTTGGAAGTAGCATGTATCATTCACTAGCAACATTCACTTCACCAGGACACAGTCTTATGGCCATAGCCTAGGAAGAAGCAGAAACCAAATTTTGGTGAACAGCTAGCATGTTTCTGCCATATTCCCTGTGCAGATGGAGAATGAAAGTCTGAGAAATATTCAAATGAGCTCTAGGATATAGTCTTAGTAATATCCATTTGTTATATAGAGCTTAGTTCAGAGTTACAGTTCAGAGTTAAGGTTACTGATATGTGAATTCTTATGTGATTCGTTATGACTCTAAATACTAATGCTTACAAAATTATAATAGTCATCATCCCTAAGGATGTCATCAGCTACCATTTCTTGAATGCCAACTTTCCAACAAGCATCAAACTCTGCATTTTATCAATATTACTCCATTAATTTCTGTTTTAGAGTGAAGCATTCTTAAGGATGGGCTTCCCTGGTGGCTCAGTGGTAAGGAACTCACCTGCCAATGCAGGAGACAGGGGTTCGATCCCTGGATTGGGAAGATCCCTTGGAGAAGGAAATGGCAACCCATTCCAGTATTCATGCCTGGAAAATCCCATGGACAGAGGAGCCTGGCCATGGGATCACAAAAGAGGTAGACATGACTTAGGAACTAAACAACAGATTCTTAAGGACAGAGGCATGTCTTTTTTTCTTTTTTCTTCAAGTATTCTGAAGTTGAGTATAGTAAAAATGACTAAGATTGATATCTTTTGAAAGAAGTAATATTAGACACAGACCCCTAGAGAAGGAAATGGCAGCCTACTTCAGTATTCTTGTTTGGAGAATCCTTTGGACAGAGGAGCCTGGCAGGCTACAGTCCATGGGGGTCACAAAGAATTTGACACGACTGAGCCTGTAACACTCCACACAGAATCTTAACATCTAGGAAATCTACCTTAATTTTTGTAGCTTCCCAGAGATGAATGTATGCTCACCGTATTTTAAAATGTGTCTTAAAATATTTTAAAATGGACATATTTTTATCAATATTAATAATGCCCATCTGGGAGCTATGCTTCTGAAGATTCAGTAAATTTTATCCTGTGACAAATTTGTATCTACAGAAACTGACAGAAACTGATTCTCAAGAGAATATGGCTTATTTACAGAATTTTTTGCATGTAATTTACTTAGCTATCCACATGATCACTGGGAATTTATTGCTTACTTTCCTTAAATTACACATTCTTTCACTAAAAAAGGAAGATATTTTGCTTTTGAACACAGCAATAAAAGCAAAACAATTCTGCAAAAGTGTACATGCTCATTGATGGTTTACCTGCTGGTTTATGCTAATTTGAGGTCATTTCAACTTTATAAATCATTCTTTAATCTAGATTCTCTTAAACAGAGATAATGTTTAAAGTGACATTTTCCCTCCAGACATATCAAGTTCATATCTATCTTTATGTGAAAATTTTAAATAAGAAATGGAGTTGAAAAAAGCAATCAAATTAAGTGTAATGCAAAAAAGAATTATTGAGACTAATAATGTAATGATGTATTCTTTCAGTTGACTGGATATTTTGCATTGTAAAATTAAAGGTCAAATTCTGATCCTATTATTTGTTTTTAAACAATTTTACTTAATGTAGTCTGTCAAGAGCATTTATGTCTCTAGAGAAATTAGAAGATACATAATTATAACCAATATCTCGAAAGGGTAAAATGTCTTGCTCAATTAAAATACTTGAGGGAGAACTGTTTTTTCAGCTTTATTGAGGTATAATTGGCAAATAAATGGTAAGATATTCAAACTACACATCATGATGACTTGATACAAATGTATTGTGAAAGGATCCCCAACATTGGATTAATTAACACATCCATCACCTCACATATTATTCATTTTATTTATTTGGTGAGAATACTTCAGTTCTACTCTCAGCAAATTTCAGTTATTTACAAAATAGTGGTATCAACTACTGTGGTACAGTCACCACATTATATTGGGTTGGCCCTAAGGTTCATTTGGGTTATTTGTAATATCTTATGGAAAAACCCAAACAAACTTTTTGGCCAATCCACTGCATAAAATCCTCAGATCTTATTTATCATATAGCTGAAAGTTTGTTCCCTTTGATCAGCCTCTCTCGATTTCTTCCACCCCACAGCTCCTGACAATCACTTTTCTACTCTGTTTCTATGAGTTTGACTTTTTTTTTTTAAGCAATTCCACATATAAGTGATACCATGAAATATTTTTTCATTCTCTCTCTGGCTTATTTCACTTAGTGTAAGGCCCTGCAGTTTCATCCATGGTGTGGCAAATGGCAGGATTTCCTTTTTAAAGGCTGCGTAATATTCCATGGTATATCTGTACCACACTTTATCCATTCTGTGGATGGACATTCAAGTTGCTTCTGTACCTCAGATATTGCTAACAGGGCTGCTATCAGTCTGGCACAACGTCAGAGCTGTCTCTCAAACTGTGGTGATTTCCAAGCCTCCTCCTTTGCTCTTGGTGGTCCCCAGTTGTTGGGGCTGTGCCAGGATCTATCTGTGTTTTAAAGGGGAGGATGGCAGTCTTCACTAGATGCAGGTTGACTGGAAGCTGGACCCTTCGGCAGCAGCTGGGAAGACTGTACTGTAAGTCCCTTCCAGGGAAAGACTGGGATGGGCCTTTTTGCCTACTTCCTCTTTGCTGGGCTGAGGTCTAGAGCAGTGGTGTGGGGATGCTCCCAGGCTCATTAGGAACTGCTTCTTTGTTTGCTAGAATCCTAGGGGACTCGTGAATGCAAGCCCCATTGACTATTCGGGCCAGGAAATCCAGGCCACTCCCTCGGGTGACAGACATGAAAGCTGGAGTCACAGATACGTATACAAAACTCCTTCCATGGAGACACCCGCACCTTGCTGGTGTTGCTCAGCAGGTTGGAGGGAAGAAGTACGAGAGGTGTCCACTGGCTTCCCTGGCCTGTGGGGAGGACCACAGTCAGCCCTTAGTAACTGCTGACTTAGAAGCCTGACCCTAAGGCAGCAGCTTTTAAAGACTGTAGATAACCTTTTGAAGAGAAAGACTGGGAAATGGGTGATTTTCCTGCTTCCTCAGTGCTGAGCCCTCAGGGTGATAGGCCAGATACCTATCAGGAATTTTCTTCTCTATCGTCTTGTGGGTCCCTGGACTCAAGCCTGTTGGCATTTCAAAGCTAGGTGTTTTGGAGGCCTTCTTCCCCAGTGATTGTCTTAAATGTTGAAGTGATATATACGTACATGTATAACTGAATCACTTTATTGTACATCTGAAACTAAAACAATATTCTAAATCAACTATACCCTAATATAAAATAAAAATTAAAAGTATACCTATATATGTATAATTGGATCACTTTGCTGTACATTTGTAGAAATGAACATAACACTGTAAATCAACTATACATCAATCAAATAAAATTTTTAAAAATGTTAGATTGATAGATGTGGGGTCCAAACCCTTCACTCCTCAAGATTGCTTTGGCTATTCAGGGGTTTTTGTGGTTCCATATAAATTTTAGGATGGGTTTTTCTATTTCTTTTTTTTTAATTTAATTTTTATTTTCAGTACATTCAATTTATTCATAAAAACATTCTAAAAATGTACATTTTTTTCTTTTCAGCAAAGTATAATAAAACATAAACCACCCTTAAACAGAATACTTGACACTTACAATTCAAAATCAAATTAGCAGAATATTAAATACTTAAACTATATCTTTTAAAAATATTGATAGAGTTACAAGCAATTTTGTTCAGTTCAGTTCAGTCGCTCAGTCGTGTCCGACTCTTTGCGACCCCATGAATCGCAGCACGCCAGGCCTCCCTGTCCATCACCATCTTCCGAAGTTCTGGCTCAAAAATGGGAGAAATGCTGGGAATTCTCATTTCTGGAAAAAATGCTGTTGGAATTTTGCTAGGGATTACGTTGGATCAGTAGCTTGTTTGGGCACTGTGGACATTTTATTAATTCTTCCAATCTATGAACTTAGAAACTCTTTCCATTTATTTGTGTCTTCTTCAATTTCTTTTATCAATGTCTTATAGTTTTCAGTGTAAGGTCTTTCATCTCTTTGGTTAAATTTTAAAGATTGGGATTGTTTTAAAGGGAACTCTTAAATATAGTATTTCTAAACAACAACAACAAACTGTAGTGTCTTTTCTCAAAATGTATACCATAATATAGTAATTTTTTTAGTTATCAAGATATTCTTTCTCCTCCTTTTACTATATGATGATATGTAGTTGGCTTAGGGGCATCTTCTCTCTCTCTCTCTCTATATATATATATATGCACACACACACACATTAGCAGTCTCTTGTATATGTGGGTGAACCTATGTCCTTTTTTGCATTTATTGTTCTTGAATTCATTCATTTTCATTCTTAACTATAAACTTTAATTTCCAAACTGATAAAAAATAATTTAATACAGTTTTAATCCAATATGTGAAAAGCCACCGCACTCAAATAAATCAATTTGATAATTTAATGAAGAAAGAATCAGATTGTGAAGGTCTGACAAGGAGGATGTACAGAGTAAGATGACTTACTGTTTTAGGAATTTGATAAAACTTCGTAACTAATTAGATAGAGTCAGTCAATAAGCTGGGAGAAGGAGTATCTGAATGACTTCTAAATTTCTGGCTTTGGTATTCGGGTTTATAGTAGAGGGGACCATCAGTGGGAAGACTGTGTGGGAAAGAGTTAATTCCGGATGGCAGGTGGACCGTTTGGTTTGTATCTATCGAATTTGTGATGTCTGTATATTTCTTGCAGGTGAAGGTATTACATGTATAGAAGTGCTGGTTTGAAATTCAGCACCAAAACCTATCTCCTAAAATGTTCTCCTCTGGTCTCTGTGGCACTGCCCATCCCATGGCACTGCTCTCCTGAGTTTCTTCCCATCTCTATTGTCGGGCTCTTCCTCCTTCACCAGTGGGCACAGCCAAGACTCCCTAGGGTCCTGGCCAAGGTCCTTTCTCTTCAGTGATCTCACTCTCACCTGTGGCCTCAGCCACCACCTTCGGGGCACAAATAATTACAGCTTGGGAGAGCTGGTAGGAAGATTTGGAAGCAGAGAACTAGAAAGAAAATCAGGAGATAGTAAAATAATGATCGTTTCTAGCGGAAATTTTGAAAAATCAGGTAGGTACTGCACAAAATTCTAAACAGCAGATCAAGAAAATGGGAGCGACATCAAGAAAATGGGTCTTCTTGTTGGAAGAGTTGTATCGCCTTTATGGAGCAAAGTCAGCTTGCAGTACACAGGGCTCACACCACATTGCAATAGGTGTAAAAGAGGGTGTTGGGGAGGCGCCGGAAAGGGACCCAGGGTGTACATTAATGTGTAAATGAGAATGTGTATATGTGTGCTCAGTCGTGTCCAGCTCTTTGCTACTGCATGGACTGTAGGTAGCCCGCTGAGCTCCCCCGTCCATGGGATTTCCCAGGCAAGAATACCGGAGAGGGTTGCCATTTCCTTCTCCAGGCAAACAAGAATGAAAAGGTATAAAAAGAAGACTTGGGACAGAAGCTAAATCAGTTGATGACTCAGTGGTAGAGAACCCACCTGCCAACACAAAGGACATAGGTTTGATCCCTGGGTTGGGAAGATTCCACATAGTGTAGGGCAACTAAGCCTGTGTGCCACAACTACTGAGCCCAGGTGCCACAACTACTGAACCTTGTGCACCCTAGAGCCTGTGCTCTGCAACAAGAGAAGCCACTGCGATGAGAAGCCCGCACAGTGCAGCAGAGGAGCCTCCAGTCGCAGCAACTGCAGAAGGTCTGCGCACAGCAGTGAAAACCCAGCGCAGCCAAATATAAATAAATAAACAAAGCAAAAATGTTCACAGAAAACCATTTGAGGATTAAAAGGCCATTTCCCTTCACTGGATTGGCTTTTAAAATGAAAAACTAGACACAATGTCTTCATATGTGTTTCCTCAACTTTTGTTTTTGGCATGCGTTTAGCATGAAAACGAAAGCTTTCCATTTATTAAACCTGACGAGTGATGGGTTTTAAAGTTTGGCTACAGGTTATATTACATCACACATGGGCTCTTCTACCTTATATTAATATATATATATATGGACATCACAAAATATTCTCAAGGCTGTTCAGGTTAATTCAATCCCACAAATATACATTGATTTTCTACTGAGAGGCAATTGCTATGCTAGGTATTGGGGATCCATATAGAAATAGCTCAGTCTCAAAAATACAACCCAAATAACCTGAAAAACTTAATATAAACTCATACAAACCAAGATAATAGTAGGTTCAGTGAGCATGGGCAAGACTTAATCCAACCTGATGATTCAGGCATGAGATCCCCTGAAGCAAGCCTTGAAGGAGAAATAAATACTAGACAGCAAAAGCAGAGAGAGGCATGCAAGACAGAAAGATTAGTATGAGAAAGCTACGGAAATATTCCAGAGCATGTTACATGAATGGCATTATAAGCTGCAATCTGGTTTACTGAAGCATAATGTATAAATCATAAGAGTGAAGGCCAAAGACAGAGATAAAAGCAAGTTTATAGAGAGCCCTGTATATCATGCCAAGGAACTGAACTTTATAAATTTATAAGGCACTAAACCATAGGTGTAACGTTGTCTGAGTCGTATTTTTATAAGATCATTTTGCTGCAATGAAAAGGAGGCAAGACTTGGAGAAAGGAGTTCAGTTCAGTTCAGTCGCTCAGTCGTGAGGGACTCTTTGTGACCCCATGGACTGCAGCACGCCAGGCCTCCCTGTCTATCACCAACTCCCGGAGTCCACCCAAACCCATGTCCATTGAGTCGGTGATGCCATCCAACCATTTCATCCTCTGTTGTCCCCTTCCCTTCCCACCTCAATCTTTCCCAGCATCAGGGTCTTTTCACATGAGTCAGTTTTTCTTATCAGGTGGCTAAAGTATTGGAGTTTCAGCTTCAACATCAGTCCTTCCAATGAATACTCAGGACTGATTTCGTTTAGGATGGATTGGTTGGATCTCCTTGCAGTCTAAGGAACTCTCAAGAGTCTTCTCTGATACCACAGTTCAAAAGCATCAGTTCTTCAGTGCTCAGCTTTCTTCACAGTCCAACTCTCACATCCATACATAACCACTGAAAAAACCATAGCGTTGACTAGATGGACCTTTGTTGGCAAAGTAATGTCTCTGCTTTTTAACATACTGTCTAGTTTGGTCATAGACAACCTAGAGTAAGCATCTTTTAATTTCATGGCTGAAGTTACCATCTGCAGTGATTTTGGAGCCCCCAAAATAAAAGTCTGACACTGTTTCCACTGTTTCCCCATCTATTTGCCATGGGACCAGATGCCATAATCTTAGTTTTCTGAATGTTGAGCTTTAAGCCAACTTTTTCACTCTCCTCTTTCACCTTCATCAAGAGGCTCTTTAGTTCTTAACTTTCTGCCATAAGGGTGGTGTCATCTGCATAGGAGAGAAGACGATAAAAGCCAGGGTGAGATGACCAAGTCTTATAGAGATATATAATATACAAAGAGAGTATATAATAGAAATGGAAATTTAGGAGGGATTCCAAGATGAGTTCAAATGGGGGACTTCCCTGGTGGTCCAGGGGTTACGAATCTACCTTGCAATGCAAGGGACACGGACTTAATTTCTGATCAGGGAACTAAGGTCCCATGTGCCACAGGGCAAGTAAGGGCTGCGTACCACAGTTTACTGAGCACTCTGGAGCCCGAATGATGCAACAAAGATCATCTCTGCAAGCTGCAACTGAGACCCAAAATGTGCTAAGTTGCATCAGTCATGTCTGACTCTGCAGCCCTATGGACTGTAGCCCGCCAGGCTCCTTCATCCATGGGATTCTCCAGGCAAGAATATTGGAGTAGGTAGCCATTTCCTCCTCCAGGGGATCTTTCCCACTCAGGGATTAAGCCTGAGTTTCTTGTGTCTTTTGCATTGGCAGATGCGATCTTTACTATGAGCATCATCTGGGAAGCCTAACATAGCTAAATAAAAAAAGTTTTTAAGAGACAGACTTTTTTTTTTTTTTAAAAAAAAGAGGTAAGTTCAGATGGTAGGAGAAGTTAATAGTGTTGGGTGATGAATTAGGTGATTGGTGCATGTGTAAGTCTAGAATAACTCACAGATTTCTGGTGTTGATAACTTGGTATAAGATGCCATGAGTCCATAGAGGATAACAGGTAAAGGAATGAAAGTCTGGATAGAAAGAGCAGAGAATGATGAGATTAATTTGGACCTGGGTGCCAGTGAAAATTGCAAGTGAACGTGTCCAGCAGGTCTTTGGATGGTCAAGTATGAAACCCAGCTGAGAGGTCAAGGCTGAAGATACAGATACGGAATCACCATTTAAATATTACTTAAAATCATGAGACTCAGCGAGAACGCTTTGTTAATGTAGAAGAAAACTCATATGTGTTTCACACTTTACTGTTCATGTTGCCCTTCGAGTTTTTCTTATTTCCTTTTAATGGGATTTTACCTGTTTGACCACGTGGTGGTCTAGGGGGATGCCACCATATTGATTTAACCATAGCAATGGAAGCTCCTGAATAGGAACCCTGTCTGTCTGTGGTTTCTAATTTCCTGCTCTTGCCAGCTTATTGCTGACTTAGCCTCCTTTGAGCTATCTTCTTCAGAAGTAGCTATACCTTTCTGTGTTTCTTCTACAGTAAATGCTTTCACGCCACCTGCTAACAACATGTGCTCTGGGAAGGATGTTGGATTAGTTGTTTCCTCCAGTTGCTGTTATAGAAACTTGGTGGTTTAAAGCAACATGAATTTATTATCTTTCAGTCCTGGAAATCAGAAATCGGAAATCGATTTAGGATAAAATCGATATGTTAGCAGCCTGGCATGAGTTCTGGAGCCTCTAGGAGAGACTCTTTCACTTTTCTTGCTTCTGTATCCCTTTGCACATGACCTCCTTACTCTGTCTTCAAAATGCATTTCTCCAACCTCTGCTTCCATTATCCCCTCTGTTTCTTCTGCCTTTGACTTTCTTGTTTTCCTCTTGTAAGAGCTTTTTTGATTGTATTGTGCCTACTGAGGTAATCTGGGATAAACGTCCCATCTCAAAACCCTTTACTTAATCACATCTGCAAATTTCCATGTAAGATAACATTCATTGGCTCCAGGTATTAGGATGTGGACACCTTTCCAGGGCCACTATAATACAGCTACTATACTATCCTTGACAAGAAATGAACATAGCTGCTCACCCTGGGTTCCAGTAGTAGTTCTTATAATAGTTCCTATGCTTCAGACATTAAGGACTCTGCCTGCAACGGTTCGATCCCTGGGTGGAGAAGATTTCCTGAAGGAGGAAATGGCAACCCACTCCAGTATTCTTGCTTGGAAAATCCCATGGACAGGGGAGCCTGGAGGGCTATAGTCCATGGAGTCACAAAGAGTTAGACACCACTGAATGACTAACACTTTCATGCTTCTATTAGGCTTCCCAGGTGGCTCAGTGGTAAAGAATCTGCCTATCAAGCAGGAGAACGGATTCAATCCCTGGGTTGGAAAGCTCCCCTGGAGAAGGAAATGGCAACCCACTCCAGCATTCTTGCCTGAGAAATCCCATGGACGCACAGCCTGGCGGGCTATAGTCCATGAGGTTGCAAAGAGTCAGGCTTGTCTGGCAACTAAAACAACAACAACAATGAATGCTTATATTAATAAGGTAATTGGCCATACATGAAATATTAAGTAGCATTCTTTAACTGAAACAAACTTTCAGTTTTACTTGTACAACATCATTGCTTATATCCAAATAACTAAGCATTACAGGGTAAATTTCACAGCCAGACAATGTAACAGACATTGATCTTTTTTCAGCCTCAGCATCAAATTCTCCTTCTTAAAAGTTCCCGTAAATTGTTTTGAGGAATTACTATCTCCAATCATATGTATTTTTGGAAACACAAAAAATCCAGGTACCTGCCTTTCATTCTGGAAATCAAAGAACCAAATGTTTCCTACCCCTCTTTCTATCTTTCCTTGACAAGGCTATCCTTGACAAGGTCCAGTCAAGGAGTTGTGCCTCATCTAAGTTTGACTAGTCAAATGCTCTGCTCTGTTACTTGAATCTTGCTCCAGTAATGTGAGGTTCAAAATAGTAGTTGCATTTACTGACTGTAAACTGTAAATTTCATTGACTGCAACACTAAACAAAACTGCTCTTTCTAACTTCCTGCTGCTGCTGCTGCTGCTGCTGCTGCTAAGTCGCTTCAGTTGTGTTAAACTCTGTGCGACCCCATAGACGGGAGCCCACCAGGCTCCCCTGTCCCTGGGATTCTCCAGGCAAGAACATTGGAGTGGGTTGCCATTTCCTTCTCCAGTGCATGAAAGTGAAAAGTGAAAGTGAAGTCACGACCCCATGGACTGCAGCCCACCAGGCTCCTCCATCTATGGGATTTTCCAGGCAAGAGTACTGGAGTGGGTTGCCATTACCTTCTCCATTCTAACTTCCTAGAGCTACAATATTGCCTCAAACTCTGCCTGTTTCAAGACTGCAAAGTTTTCAATATCTTTCCAATAAATACTTTTCAATAAATACTCTTCAGTTGCCAAGTTAGGTTTCTGTCACTTACAATCAGTAAGCCCTAACAAGAGCAGGGTTATATAAATATTGTTGTTACCTGGTTGAATCTACCATAAGAATTTTGTAGGGAAATTGATTTTCTGCTCAAGCAAATTTATTCACTAAAGTCACATAATTTGATTTAGGGCCTGACAGTTATAGTGGTCTTCTTACTTATGTGACCACATTAAAAATTCTATGGATTAAACATACTTACGAATCTGGGAATGCAAGGTAGTTGCTCTCTAGATTATGAAGGCTATTTTTCCTATGTCAGTATTTGGCCTTTTCATGGCGTCTTGGTGATGGATAGGGAGGCCTGGCATGCAGCATCCATGGGGTCGCAAAGAGTCAGACATGACTGAGCGACTGAACTGAACTGAGTGGAGTCTTATTTGAAAAACCAATGCTCCTACATAGTAGGAATTGGCTGGCAATATCCTTTGGAGCTTTGTTAAAGCATTATAATCACGGTACTACTATTCTGAGGATTTACCTCCATTTCTTTGAGTGTTTAGTGGTTTAAAGATTTTTTTCCCCCCTCTTTAATGGAAAATCACTCAGTGAAATTGCGAAAAAGTGACTATTTATCTGAGTCATATTTTTATGGAAACTGTTTTTCACGTCTCTGCATTTTTAGAAGTGTTTTCTTTAAAAAGGATATTCTATTAATATTTATAATTAGATATCACACAAAGCAGATGCTAAATCTTATGCTATAAGTTTATGGGTACAATTACATAAAGAAGATTATATACTCTCTGGCATAACGTTCTCTCTGGCAGCCGTAGAACAAAGGACAGACCTTCTCCGTGAAGTCGCCCGTTCTTTATTGAGGGAGACCGGAAGACTGTGATTAACCACTATTTTAACTCTTATCACCCAGAACCTAGTACTTAAGTGGGTTGCGCAGGAGCTCGATAAACAATTGATTGACTCCATTCTCTCTTTGACCCAAATTTCACCTATTCACAGAATATTTATTTCTATTCTTACTTAGAAGCCTTAAGGATTTTTTTTTACTTTCAGAGCTCGTGGACTTGTGGTCCTCAGCCTATGCGAATGGGCGTGGCTCCCAAAAGCAGTTGAGATGGAGAGCTGAGCGTTTACTGAGGTCAGAGGACAGGAAGAAAAGGAATTCATTTCCCTATTATTTTTGGTTTTCTCTAAATACCTAGAGAAACCGGTAGAATATATATTGTGTAATCTAATCCACAATCCCCTCCCCCTGCTGCCCCCAAGAGCCTTCAGATTGTACAGTTGTACAATGGCCTTCAGTTGTACAGATGGGGAAACTGAGGCTCTGAGGAATAACTGTTTGGAAGTAAGGGCATGGGGTGTGAGCAGGCGGTCCTGGTGAGTCTAGACTAGGTCCACAACCCGGGCTCCTCCCTGGCGATTGCGTTTTCAAAAATTCTACTAGGGACCCCGAGGATGGAGAGAAAAGGGCAAACCCTTTACCCGCCTACGTGTTCTCCTGTGACAGAAAGTGTGGAGCGCTCCTGGTAAGATTAGGGGACCAGAGCTGGCAGGTGAGGCGGGGCAGGTTCCATTCTCCGCGGATGCAGCGCCGGGGAACGCACGGGGCACGCCCACCAACGCGCGGCCGCCTCCCGGTTCCTTCGCTGGGATGCGGGGCTGGCCTCTGCGTCCCGTGTGAGCGCACTTGCCGCCCGGAGGCGGAGCGGGCATCACCCGCAGGACGCCGGGCGCCTCCCCGCGGCCCAGGCGCACGTGCCGGGCCGCGGCCAGGGCTGGTGGCCGCACCGTAGTAGCCGGGGCGGGTGGGAGCGCGGGCTCCGGGCCTCGGCCGTCACTCGCCCGCCGGCTCCGGCGGTTGGGCGGAGGAAGCGCGGGACTCCTCCTCCCCACCGTATTAACATGCACCCAGGGGCGGGTGACCAGCCCAGCCTCGCCGCCCCAGCCCACCGCGTCCCGCCACTGAGCCTCCGCGCCAGAGGCGAGCGCTGCGCTCCGGGCGCCGCAATCCCGAGGACCCGGCCTCTCCGACACCTCCGGCCCCGGGGAATCGGCGGCATCCGCAGCGGGAGCGGTCGCAGCCGCCTCGGCTTCTCTCTCGAGTCCTTCGCCTCGCGTCGCTAAGAGCCTGTCCCGGCCACGGGGACACCTCTTTCGTCCTGCCTCCGAAGCTCGCGGGAACCGACGGACGGCCGCGGCGACCGAGGGCCGGACTGCGGGCAGCGGCAAGGTAACGCCGGGCTGCGCCGGGGGCTGGGGCGTGCGCTCGCGGAGAGGGCCACGGGAGCCCGGGCCGCCGCCACCGCCGAGTTCCCAGTGGCTTTTCCCAGCCGCGCGGTCGCCGCTGCTCTTGCCAGTGGAGGAACTCCGGGCTGGGCTCCCCGGACCGCTAGCCGGCTTCTCCTACCCCTTCCGCCGCCTAGGGCGCACTTCTGCGACCCCCGGAGACCCGGGGGCCGGCGCGCCCCTCTCCGGGTGTGCGGTCCTCGCGGCTAAACGCTCCCCAACGCCGCCCCCGGGCCGGGGCGCGGACGGATTTCTAATTGCGACAGGGTCCCAGAGGGGGAGGGGAGCTGAACGGCAGTCCCCGGCACGTCCACCGGCCGCTTTCCCACCCCCCGCCCCCAGCCCCCTGCACCTTGCCGGGGAGGAGGGGGCCGCTCGCTGCAGGGCATTTCTCCACCGGCTCCCGAGTCGTGGGCGAAGCAAGTTGTTGCACTTGTTTTCTGGGTGACATTTTGGCTTTGGGAGTGGAGACAGCCCCCTCCTCTGTGTGAGTGTGTGTGTGTGTGTGTGTGTGTGTGTGTGTGTGTGTGTGTGTGTGCGCGCGCGCGCGCTTGCTCAAGCAAGAAAGAGAAAGCCAGAGAAGAAGAGACACAAAGAGAGAGAGGCACACAGGGAGAGACAGAGATTCAGATAGACACACGGAGAAGCGCGGTCCTAGGGAGCGATCGCTGGAAAGTCGCCCCCTGCCCGCGGCCGAGGCCGAGGCCAATTCCTGGCCAGTCGCGGCGCGGCGGGTGTTCAGGGAACTGAACGAGCCCGAATGAGCCGGGACCAGGCAGGGACCCCTCCTCCGGGCCCGGAGGGATAAAAATTGCGCTTTCCTGGAGGGGCCGCCGCAGCTGCGGGGGTTAGACCTCGGGGCTCGGGGGCGCGAAGATGGAAATTCAGCCCGCAGGGCTGAGATGCTGCGCGCCTAGCCTAGTGCGGTGGCCACGGGAGGTGGTGGGAAGGGGCGGCTCAGGTGCCCGCGACAGTGTCTGTGCCGGCGCTGTTCCCGCCCCGCGCTCCGGGGCTCGCCTCTCCTCCTGGTCAGGAGGCTGCGGAATTTTCTGTCGGTTAGGGGAAGGAGTTTGAGGCGGGGAGAAGGCCGGGACAGCCCCCCGACCATCCCTTGCCCCTCGCCACCGAGGGTGAGAGGTTATCTCTTTTCTGGACTCTGGCGAGACTGTCGCCTCCTGACACCGTGAGCTGGTTCTGTTCTTGAGAGATCACTGCTCTCTGTCTCCCCCACCCCCCACCCCCCAGCATAACGCGTGAAGTTATGGAATTACAGTGATGAAAGGTGTATAATAAAAGTAACAATTGAAGACGGAGCTTTAGCTTTTATGGTCTTCGCAGATGGCTTTGTAAAGTGATGATGGATCAGTCTGGCTTTTAGTCAGACCCTGGGATGAGGAATGTTCAGAGCCAGGAAAGCAAAATTAGGAATAAATGCAAACATTTTGCAAATTGTTATCTTTAAAAAACAAGCAAACAAACCAGGAGGGAGCTAACTGCCTTTTTTCTGTTATTTATAGCCGAATTTCCGCTTCAGGGAGCAGCTTTCTATTGGCCTATGGAATTTTGCATGTATAGCGGCAGTCTTTATCCCAACTTGAACGGAAATGAAAGGAAGGCAAGAGATGTTACAAGTATCCTGATTTATCTAATGTCAAAGGATAAAGTTTTGCTTACATTTAAAAAAAGGAAATCCAAAGTCATGAAGAAATATCGAATATCTTGCAAAACATATGAAGTTTAAACGATTAGTTGACAGAAGCTACCCTTGGTTCAGAAAATTCATATTCTTGCATGAAACAGGAAAGTTCGTACAAGTCTAGTATCAATGGCCTTGTTAATAATTTCCTTTGGATGTATTAGTTCAGTTTAAAGTTGCTGCAGTAAAGTCACTGCCTTGAAATATTCCTAGTTCTAGATCTAAAATTCCATGACTGTTAAAAAAAAATGACTCACTTAAGAGAAACTATTAGCTACTTTATATGAGAAGAGAGTTGAGTGCCTTCAAATACAAGCTATTTCAAAAATTACATCTGTCTGTTTCCCTGTACATTTCTATCTAAGGCTAGTTTGCCAAATAAAATATTTGGTCTCAAAAATTATAGATGATATAAATACTGGCAAAATGAACTGGTAAACAGATTCTTTAAAAAATTATGGAGTAATTTTCTGACAACTCTTCAAATCACACACTAGCAATTGTGCTTTGAGGGGAATAATACTTGAGTATTCCTTGTGGGGAATTTTCTTGGTTTAGCATCTGTAATTTTTCCTTCAGTATAAACTTGGTTTCGCCAGGACTAAAACCTTGAAATGAGTGATTATTGAAATCAAGACCACCTTCTCAAAATATCATATGGCTCATACAGAGGAATAGACTAAACTGTCAGTTGTCCTACTTTCTAAGTCTGTCTAAGCTTAAGTATTTTATTGAATCAGATTTGGAAATACAAATTGCATGCTCTTTGATGTAATTCTGTTAGGTATGTATGCCTTTGTTCCATATAGCTATCTAGATTGATTAATTTTTAAGTATAAATTCAAAGTTGTGAAGAAGGGAAATGGAGTTTTACTAAGTACTCCTTTAGAGATGTGTAGCCTAGTAATAATAGTTCCTGCTACAACTCAGTTGAGACAAGTAACATATTCTTTGCATAGCAACTTCTGAAAACAGGGTTCAGCATTCTGACTTTAATTTCATGTACTATTTCAGATTCAGAAAGAATAATAAAATGCCATCTAAATGTGTGTTTTCATAGTGAGTTTTCTATGACGGAGTCAAATTCACATGATGGTGTCTTCTGGATTATTCCCACAAATTGTTCTACCTTTAATCAGAGCAACTCTGCTCCATGCAGAAGAATCTGTCTCTTTTTAGGAGGCATTCCACTGGAAAACTGTCATGAAGATTTCATCTCTATAGAAACCACGCTTGCCTTTCCTGGGTTAATTTAAGGAAATGTAGTTGTAAGTTCTTTTGTTTCTTTTTCTCCTTTACCCAGTTAAAGGAGCATCTTTAAAGGACTTTGGAAAAATCAAAACCCTTGTCTCCAATCCTCGACTCCCACACTTACAGTCTATGCCTTATTGTCTATGAGATGCTGTTTTCTTTGTACATTTTTATTTTATAGAAACACAATCACAAGACCATTTTCTAGAATTCTAAAAATTTTGTGTTACTGATACACTTGAAGGTTCAAGGGCACCCCATCACATTTTGTGTTGTCTCTTATTTCCAGAAGATTCTTGGGGTTTATAATCCTTCATTTTCAAAGAAAGGAATAATTTCTTCTTTGACCTTCTTCCTTTTTTTTTTTTTTTAATCACAGGGAATGTTTAGCCTGCTTCCTGTTACTGCCCAATGAAGGTGACTTTCACTGTGTGGTCTCTCAGGAATTGTCAAAGATGGGGTTTCTAGGAAGGTCTAAACTGTTCTAGCACAGGGGAGGATTTAGAACTGTCAGTCTTCCACTTTATTAAACACCCACTGATAACTCATTGTTTGAAATACCAGCTACCAGTTCCTTTTCTAACACATACCTCTTTGGCTTATGCAAAATGTATATTTGCTCTATGTAATATACCATTGATGCATACAGCATATGTGTGTGTTTGTGTCTGTGTGTGTATACACTCAGTTGCTTCAGTTGTGTCCAACTCTTTGTGACCCTATGGACCATAGCCTGCTAGGTTCTTCTCTTCATGGAATGCTCCGGGCAAGAATACTGGAGGGGGTTGCCACGCCCTTCTCCAGGAGATCTTCCCAATCCAGGGATCAAACCCGTGTCTCTTTCGTCTCCTGCATTGGCAGGCAGATTCTTTACCACTGTACCGCCTGGGAAGCCCTGATATATATATATATGTCCAGCTGTTTGCGACCCCACGGACTGCAGCACACCAGGCTTCCTTGTCCTTTACTACCTCCCAGAGTTTGCTCAAATTCATGTCACATTGAGTCGGTGATGCCACCCAACCATCTCATCCTCTGTTGCCCCTTTCTCCTCCTGCCCGATATAATTTCCTACTTCTTTATTTTCTTTTGGTAACCCTGAAAAGGAAAACATGTGGTGGAGGACAGAAAAGAAATGGATTTTGGTTATAAGGTGGTTAAACATGGTGAATGGCTTTTCTTTGAGGACTTTTCTTCCCCTCTGTGATTGTGCAGAGGTTGGTGTTGCATATGAAATACGCTGACCCAGAAATGTTACATCTTTCACTCTGGACCGTGGTAGGGCCAGACAGCTGGTGTACCAATGAAAAGCTGGAGATATTCTCTGCTTCTGTTGACCTAAGGTTTTTCCTGGATGGTGTTTATTGTTTTCTCCTTCCTGCGGGAGGTAGTGTACTGGGTAGCGAGTGACAGCCCATGTCGGGGCCCAGCTTGCACCCAGGAAGCTGGAAGCCCTCTGGATTATGTAGCCACAGATTTTTGGCTCAGATTCTTGGGCCTTTTTTTTCCTCTTGAGCACTGTGTAGTGGGGTCATCATTGTCCTGTTAGGGGTTGCTGTGAACTAGGTGTCGCTGCCCTGGATCTCCTTTGAAGATGCACACCATCCCTTCTCCTGGGATTTGCCTGACACTGAACTGTTCATTTACACATTCACATATCATAGTTTGCTCCTCTGTCATCATGGACAATTTCTATATCTTCTCCTAACATTTCTTGTTGAATTTGTAAGCAGCAGCCTAAAAAGCCAGTGTGAAGAGTGTGGTTTGGCAGTGTATGAGCTGCCTGATCCCACGTGGATATCCTTGCATTCAGCAGAGCGGTGGTCTCGTTGGAGCCATGGATGAGCAATGAGGAGAGAAGGGTTTGTGCTGGGACCTGACTGTCTCTCCACTCGTGCACCCCCATCTGCACCGGGAGGGCTCAGGGGCATTTCAGTGGCTCCATCAGGCAGCTTGTGGGAAGGTCTCTCCCTCTCTGGGCACATTTCCAGCTCTGCCACTTCATTTTACTCCCTGACACGGTTTTGGCTAATTTGGAAACATCTGCTAGAGTAACTTCCCTTTTAATTTTACTACTGGAGAATGTTTATGCATATCTGATAGGGGGACTGTCATTAACCCTCACTCTAACCTGCAGATTACAACCCGTGCCTTGGGCATCCTTGCTTTTTGGGTTTCAATTTCAGTGGAAACTCAGTGTGATGTCTATTTCTGGACTAGAAATTTCCCTGGTAGATATCGCAGAGATTTCCTTGCAAAACACATGCTGCCATTGGAGGGGAAGATGGCATTTTGATCTTGTCTCAGACTTTGCAAACAGCTCTTCTTTGATATGATTCATCAGACTACTCTAGCAAGAAGGCAGGGCACAGTCACTCTGCTCGAAGCTCTTTTCACAGACATTGAGGCAGAAGCCAAGTCACCTTTTCAGTGTTGCAAACTGGGATGAGCTTTCCCATTTGGAGCCGGGAAACCGCAGTAGGGGAACCCTGAAGCACTGATGCATTTAGAAGTTTTCTGTGTGAACTCCCTGGAACGTGTTTCTTATTTTTATTTCCTTTCCCTAGACTTCAGCTGAGAAGTCATTGAATCAATGAAGCCCTCCAGCTGCAGGCAGCTTCAGTGCTTGATACTTTTTATTATGGTCCTTTTATAGTAAATAATGATGCCTTGTCTTTTGTGATTATCTGATCGACTATCTTCCTCACTGAGCTGTGCATTTCATGAAATCCAAGATAAGAATTGCCCATTCGTGAAATATCACTGATGCCTAGCACAGCACCTTGAAACTTAGTAAGTGGTCCGTAGACATTGGTTGAGTGAATAAATGAATGAATAAAGAGTGAATGTAAGTCTGTATTCCAATGGTGTAAGGACCATAGCTCCAAGGATAGTATTACATGACTTTTGTATGGCCCTCCTTGCAATCTCAAACTGCACTCTTTGGTCCTAAGTTTACTGTGATTATACCTGGTGTCCTGGTCACCAAAGGGAGTTTCCGAAGTAAGATAAAGGTTAGAAGGACAAAGTAATACAAAACAATGCCTGCTCCCCACCCCGCCCCCCCCCCCAAAAAAAACCCTCCTCTCCTCCTTCTTTATCCTCCTTCTTACTTGAAACAAAACATTTGAATAGCTTAACCCCTCCCCACCCCCCACCCCCCACTCCGCAGTGCCTTTTTTGAATTCCACCCCTGCCCTTTGATTCTAAGCACAAGCTCTTTTCCCTCTCCTTACCCCACGGGATCGAATATTCCTTCTTATATCTCCACTAAGTCAGATGCATATTTATATTCCATTTTTCAATTGATGTGCTTGCCAATCTCTGTGAGACCTTATGATAACAGGGCTAGCAGAGGGCTTGCAGTAGAAGGGATGCAAATGTTCATTGAGGACTGAAAAGTTGAATCAGATCACAGGGATGAGAGGTAGGAAGTGGGAGGGGGCAGAAGTGGTTACAACTGACTTTCTTGCTGATATCTGTAGAGGGACTTACTTAGTACCTATGGGAGGAGGGTTCTCGATCACAGGGGATGTTGGAATCTACCCTTTTAAATTGTATGGGTTCACAGCCTTCTTGGTATTTTCATGATTGATAGTAGTTTCTGGCCACGCATGTAGTATATTTGATCTACACTATAAGATATTGGAATGATGGAGGGTGTGGACCAACAGCACAAATATGCTAATCTGCTCTTGGTAACCTGCTTTAGATGTTACACCACTGTTCAGCGTTAAAGATCTGTGAAGACATGTAAGACTCAGCAGGGACGTGACCCATGGTTTTATAATATGCATCATCATTTTTCTAGATTTGCATTTACTTGATCGATAATATAAAATATTCTACTTTGATGCTAAGGATCCCAAGAGATTTAGATGATCGATGGCAGATGTAGGATGTAGCCTTTCTAAGGACAGGCAAACAAGCAGATGAAATTCTATGATCTTCCTTGTATTCATGAAGGTGGAGACTGTTGAAGTGCAAAATATAGTTCAAATCCTTGGGCAGCTGAAAGTCGAACCCAAAGGAGTGGGATTGTTTTTAGAATGCTTCCTAAAGAGGAAGGTCTTAAGCTGGACGTTCCTAGATGGTAGGAGTTAAGTAGGAGGAAAGGATGAGGCAAAACTGTGACAAAGACTTGGAGATGCAAGCCAACTTGGCAGATCCCTGGCAGGGAGATGGTCTGCTACGCCAGCTTATCTAGTGTTTTTACTGAGGCCTGGAGGTGAATTTGATTGAAAAGAATAGAGATGCACTCTGTAGGGTGTTACTGACTATACAGGAATGTTCAGGGTTGATAGGAACACTGAAGGACTCTGTATAGACAGTGACATGAAGAAGTGGCCTCTGGGATGGATGGAAATAGATCAGTTTGCTACCAGGTTGGGGCAGAGGGATGTGTTAGGGGGCTGTTGTGCTAATTCAGGCATAAAGGATGAGCCCCAGGTCTAGGGAAGTCAGAAAGGGAGAAAAGAAGGCATGAAAAATTTGAAAGTTTTCAAGTGATATTTGACTCTCTTCTTTCTCTGTTGCTATATACCTGTGCCTCAAACTATTGTTCACTTCTTTATTAATTGAGAATTATTGTGAAATGTTTCAGCAACAACAAAAAATTAAACATTACAATAAACACTGATATATCCAATCACTGCAGACACTGCTGATACTCTCAGAGTCTCTCCAAGCCTGTCTCCCCTCAGTGGTACCCTGTACACTGAATTCTGTGTTTATCATTACCACGCATTTCCTCATGCTTTCCTAGGTATGTGTGTACCTACAAGTACAGTCTTCTTTGCTGTTTTAAAACTCTGTCTGCATAGAAACACCATGCTCTTTGTGGCTTTGTGGTCTTTACTCAACTTTGATTGATTAGTATTTTGTTGATATGTGTGCATACTTGCACGCTAAGTTGCTTCAGTCAGTCCCAACTCTTTGCAACCCATTGGGTGGTAGCCCATTGGGCTCCTCTGTCCCTGGGATTTCCCAGACAAGAATACTGGAGTGGGTTGCCATGTCCTCCTCCAGGGGATCTTCTCCACCCAGGGATCTAACCCATGTCTTTTGTGTCTCCTGCATGGGCAGATGGATTCTTTACTACTAGGGCCACCTCGGAAGCCTACTGATATGAGTAGGTATTACTTATTCATTTTTTTACCACCTTGTGATATTCCATTATGTAGTAAATAGTGAATAACATATCAGTTTTCTGTTGATGGACATATTGGATATCTTCCACCAAGGCTGCTATGCAGGTTCGTACACGCATCTTCCTGTGCTAACAAAGGAGCCTTTTTTTAGGGTGTCTTCTTAGGAGAATCGCCACAGAGTGGATTTGTACCATCCCATTTAGAAGATGATGCCAAATTACCAAAAAGGGTTTTACCTGTTGAAAAACCCTATCAAAAGTGTTTTATCCTCCCACCCAGCCATCTATAAGGAGCTCCTTTTTTTTCGCTATAGCATTGTCAGCACTTGATAATGTATGTTATTTTTGCCAGTCTTTGGGATATGAAATTGTACCTCCTTGTAGTTTTAATGTGCAGTTAATGACTGTTTAATGGCTGACTGCTAATAATGTTGACCATTTTTTCCATGTCTTAACATTCAGATTTCTTTGCAATGCATAAGCATACATATTGTTCACTTTCCCACTGTTAAAAAAAAATTCATAGACTTGTAAGAGTTATTCATGTATTTTGGATACCAGATTCATTTTTTTTTTTAAATTTTCTGTAATTTCATTCTAGAAATGAAAGGAAGCTCGTTTCAATGGGCTTCTCCCAACTAGTGGCTTGTCTTTTCATTTTTAGAATGTGTTTGGGTGAAAAGATTCTTTTAAAAATTTAAACGATACGCATTGATTGAAGATTGATTCTTCTCTTTATTTTGTGGATACCTTGTTTAAGAAATCTTTTTGGCAATTCTAGGTGCTAAAGGTGTCACCATTTTCTATCTCAGAGACTATTAAAGTTTTATTTTCACATTTAATTTTCAAGACTTTCTTATCAAAGATTATTTTATAAAGGCCATAATCACTTTCCAAATTTGGGTACAGCATGTAACTTCTCTTGGTCTGACTTTCTCCCTCATGAAGTTGGACTTTGAGGCAGGTGTACTGTGTGACTTCTGCTCCTGGTCCTCTGCTTCGAGACTTCCTCATGTTCTGTTGGGGGTGCTCAGAAGTCTCCTAATGGAACCTCTTGCCTAAAGGATCCCCTTCTTCTAATTCAGCTTGCGTACAGATTTACTTTTCTAAAGACCTATCGAAGTCATTGTGAGACTCCTCCAGTTCTGACCTTGAGAACTTGAGAGCTGCAATCATGACCTGAATCTCCCATCAGAGCACAGACCTGGATCATGGGTGGCTGGTCCTCAGATATGTGAGTGGGACAAATCCATGAAAGCACAGCTGGCTCCCTTCATGACTCAGCTCCATTTCTTTTCCTTAATATTTTTATTGAAATGTAGTTGACTTTTTAAAAATTACAATATGTGTGCTCAGTCATGTCTGACTGTTTGCCACTCTGGGAACTGTAGCCTGCCGGGCTCTTCTGTCCGTGGAATTTTCCAGGCAAGAATACTGGAGTGGGTTGCCATTTCTTATGCCAGGGGATCTTCCTGACCCAGGGATCGAACCCATGTCTCTTGCATCTCCTGCATCTTTACCACTGTGCTACCTGGGAAGCCCAAAATTGATTTATAGTGTGTTAATTTCAGGTGCACAGCAAAGTGATTCAGTTATATATGTATGTATATATATTATTTTTTAGATTCTTTTCTATTATGGGTTATTATAAGATATTAAGTATAGTTCCCTGTCCTTGTTTATATGCTTTATATACAGTAGTGTGTATATGTTAATCCCAAACTCCTAATTTACACACCCTCCACCCTCCCCCTAACATTTTTAAGTTAGTTCCTAACATCAAACCTCTCCTCTACCACGACCACCACTGCTTGTCAGGACTGTGCTATTCTGGCCCCTCTCTCCTCTTCCTTTGTTTCTTTTTCCTTCCTGTATTTAATTTCTGTTGAGTTGACAGAATCAGCAGCAGCCCGTTCTCTAGAGCTGGGACAAGAGGACTCTGGGATCATCTCTTTGCTTCGTGTTCTTCTGTACAGTTTGAGGGTTCTACCATGAGCAAGACTTTCTTGTAAAACCATGGTTTCAAAGTTTCCTCTATCCTTCAAGGCCCAGGCTAATCATAGCTCTCTCATGAAGTGTTTTATGACTACTCTAGCCCAGAGTAAACTCTCCTCTGAGTTCCAGTTGCATTTTTTCTGGATCATTTAATTTATGATTTACATTTTAAACACTTTATGTGAATATGCCTAGATTTGATGCTCCTTCAAGTAGTGAATTGGCTTCTGAGCTTTTGTCTCTCTCTTGGGCCTAAACCCAGGAGCCAGCAGAGTGGTGGTGGTGTTGATTTCATTTTTTTTTTTTTTTCGGGGTAGCAGCTGCTTTCTTGATGATTGTAATTAGTTATTGGAGATGTCCTGGGCTGAGTGGAGATTTGCAGTTTAAAGACACTGAAAATAGTGATATTACTGGAATATGTAAGGATTTGGGATAGGAGGCTAAATTATAGTAACACAGATTTGAACTCTGTTTTGATTATGTTGATTTTTCAGATGACATGACCCATCAGCAACTTGGAGAACATTAAAGCTGAGTTTTATGAAATGTAAAGATTTGAGATATTGATTAGGGTGTTCTCTGCTGGAAGGAGATCATTAGATTCAGGTTAGGGACAGCTGTGTCTGTGTTCCAGGTGGGAATCTTCCCCTCACCTCCCTAATCCTGATTCCACTATTCTGATATTTAACTAAGTAGATGACTTTGGGCAAGTTAATTACTTTCTCGGAGTTCAGCTTCCCCATCTGAATAAGGAGGATACTTAAACTAACATATCAGAGTTTTTGAAAGGATTCAGTGAGCCAGCCTTTGTAAAGTATCTAATTCAAATGGTGGGCTTATGGTGAGCAATGAACAAATGCTCCTATTGTTGTTGTTTAGTCACCAAGTCACGGTCAACTCTTCTTTTACTCCATGGACTGTAGCCTTATTGGCTGGATTTACAGGGAAAGAGGCCCACAGCCCCTACAACTCAGCCCTGTCTGACATGGTACCATAGGATGTGAAGAGATGACAACAGAAATCAAAGGCGTGTCTTTCTCCCCAAGGAAGATTTAATTGTGAAACTGAGTATTTAAAGCAACATTTCAAGTGTACGTTTTAATTTACTCTGGCCAGAATGCATATTTGTGAAGGCAAGATGGGATATGGAAGAAATTAAGAGGCAGTTATGCTTGATTCTTATGGAGGAGCATCTCCTAATGGACACAGTGAACCCTGGTTCATTGTAGTTTGGCAGGTGGAGCACTCATCTTCTGATCACATCCTCTTCTCCTGTGTGGGGCTTATCTTCTGCTTGCGAGTCATGTGTCTTCCTTCTCAGCTCACAGCTCCTCCCTGAGAAAGGGCTCAGCGGATGAAAACCAATACTAAATACAATGAGAAGTTTACTGATTGATTAGATGGGGAAATTTTATTTTCTTCTCATTAAGGGAAATGTTTCTTGGCAGTTACATCTAGTTTGGGTTTTGTAGAATTTTTATCTGTTACAGCAGTATGATATTTTTTATCTTTGTGATTTAGGTTTAAAACCCCATAGTTGTTGCTGTTGTTGAGATGCTAAGTCATGTCTGACTCTTTGTGACTCTGTGGACAGTATACCTGCCAGGCTTCTCTGTCCAAAGGATTTCCCAGGCAAGAATACTGGAGTGGATTGCCATTTCCTTCATCAGGAGATCTTCCTGACCCAGGGATCACTCTGCATTGCAGGCAGATTCTTTACCACTGAACCACCAGGGAAACCCAAAGCCCCATAGACCCAAATGCAAAATTGTTTTTCTCGTGTCCTCAATTCTTTCACGGATTCCTCTTCAGTTGAAATGTTGACACACATAAACTGGCTTGATATGTTCCAAAGGGAGATGATAAACTCACATTAAATGCAATTAAAATATTGGCAATACTATTATAAATGACCAAGAGGTTATAGTCTATAGGTATGCTTATAAACTGATTACTTTTGGACACCCGAAAGAATTTCCTATAGAAATTATGTATCTGATAGTAGCTAAAGGTAAAGTTATAGAGTCTTTTTTCTACAAGCAAACTAGTATTACTATAATGAAAACCTATCTAAAATTCGGGACCATATATCTATGAAAAAAAAGGGATTCTAAGTTATGACCAGTCCACTCGTTTGGCCACAGGTTTAGGAACACTTTGGCTCTGCCAAGGGTCGGCTACTGGACCATACCCAGACAGCCACTGCTGCCAACCCAGTGTTGTGGTTTCCTCTTGATCCAGGATCAGAATTAGTGAGGGGATGAGGGAACCAAGACTCTTACTGATGGGCACTAATAATTAGACAGCTTTATTTATATAAACCACTGCTCTTTATTTGAATACTTGAATGAAAGAAGAAAAGTCTAGTATGACTCAATTACCTATACCTTGCCCTACGCTGAGAACCAAGATGTGTGTAGATGATTTGTAAGTCAGATGTCAGTAAGTTAGGACTGATAGGTGGAAATATATTCCTTTGTACCTATGTCATCATCCCCCAATTTTTTCCCTATGCATTTCAGATCCTGAAGATTGCCGTGGTTGAATGATGGGAATTACTGATTCATTCATTTATTCAACTAGCAACAGTTTCTTATATAAAGCTAGATTTTTCGCTGCTCTGACCAAGTATTTAAAAGCACTTGCTTATTTATTCATTTTTGCCTTTATCAGCTCTTAGCTGTGACACTCTTTGGTGCACAGGCTTCTCTCTAGTTGTGACGCATGGGCTTCAGAGCACGTGTGCTCAAAGGTTGTAGCGAGCAGGCTTAGTTGCTCTGAGGCATGTGGGATCTTAGTTCCCTGACCAGGGTTTGAACCTGTATCCTCTGCACTGAAAGGTGGATTCTTAACCACTGGGCCACTAGCGAAGTCCCCTCAACCAACAACAATGTATTGAATAACTCAAACATGCCAGGCACAATTCTGGGTACTTTGAATTCAGTCTCAAGCAACAGCCAGAACAGAAGACGAAAGGCGTGCCCTGTGAAGTTTACGGTAGAATGCAAAGAAACAGCAAACAATAAACAGACTTCTTTTCACATGTTAGAAGGAATAACAGCTATGGAAAAAAAAAATAGAACCAGATGAGCGGGATTGTTGAAGTACTGTTCTTTAATAGATTTCCAGTATAGAAGGAAGTAAGTGGTTTTTGTTTTTGGTTTTTTTTTTTTGACACATTAAAAAAAATTCAGACCTTCTCTCAAAAGTTTCCAGCTTTGGGATTTCACAAGGCTCTTGGAGAGGTGTGTGGTGATGTTCACCGCTGTGTCCTTCTTTTATCCTTTCTGTCTGAACAGCAGTCTGTGTACTTTTCAGCTATAGTATCTACCATATTGCATTGTAGCTGCCTGTGGTTTTTAATCTCCTGCTAGATCATGAACTATAACAACATAGGGCATGCTCCTTAAAAAATATCCCTATAATAATACTGCTAGTAATAATCATAGTTATTATATGTCTTACTGAATGCTTATTATATGCTAAGCATATTATGCCACCCCTATGCAGAAAGTGATATCATGCTTTAGAGAATATATACTTAGGCCACAGAAGTATCATGAGTAGAGCTGACACTGAATCATGTTCTGTTAGCACCAGGCTCTGTACCCCTTCCTGGTGCCTAGTGCAGGGCCTGGCATTTGGTTTCCTTCGAAGAAATACAGAGTGAGATCAAATAAGTGACAGTATTGTGAAACTGACACATGTGCCTCAGAAATGTGTCTCCAGCTGCCTGCAAAATCTATACCCTCTTGTTTTAAATCGTTTCACTTGATGTCCTAGCTGGTGCAGCAGTGGTTATTTGGAAATTCTTTTTTTTTAACCTTTAATATTTTTATTTTTTAAATGGAGGACAGTTGCTTTACAACGTTGTATTGGTTTCTGTCGTACAACAACATGAATCAGTCATCAGTTCAGTTCAGTTCAGTTCAGTCGCTCAGTCGTGTCCGACTCTTTGTGACCCCATGAATCGCAGCACGCCAGGCCTCCCTGTCCATCACCAACTCCTGGAGTTCACTCAGACTCATGTCCATCTAGTCAGTGATGCCATCCAGCCATGTCATCCTCGGTCGTCCCCTTCTCCTCCTGCCCCCAAACCCTCCCAGCATCAAAGTCTTCTCCAGTGAGTCAACTCTTCGCATGAGGTGGCCAAAGTACTGGAGTTTCAGCTTCAGCATCATTCCTTCCAAAGAAATCCCAGGGTTGATCTCTTTCAGAATGGACTGGTTGGATCTCCTTGCAGTCCAAGGGACTCTCAAGAGTCTTCTCCAACACCACAGTTCAAATGCATCAATTCTTTGGCACTCAGCCTTCTTCACAGTCCAACTCTCACATCCGTACATGACCACTGGAAAAACCATAGTCTTGACTAGATGGACCTTAGTCGGCAAAGTAATGTCTCTGCTTTTGAATATGCTATCTAGGTTGCTCATAACTTTTCTTCCAAGGACTATACATAATATCCCCTCCCTCTTGAGACTTCCCTTCCACCCCTCACCCCATCCAACCCGCCTAGGTCATCATAGAGCACCCAGCTGGGCTTCCTGTGCTACACAGAAGCTTCCCACTAGCTGTCTGTTTCATGCGTGATAGTGTATACGTGTCAGTGCTACTTTCTCAATTTATCCCACCCCCTCCTTCCCCCACTGCGCCCACTTGTCCGTTCTCTTCGTCTGCATCTCCACTCCTTGCCTGCAGGTGGCTTTATCAGTACCATTTTTCTAGATTTCATATCTGTCTGTTGATACATGATAGTTGTTTTTCCGTTTCTGACTTACTTCACATAACAGGCTTCATGAAGTGCCCCTCATTTTATTTTTCTTGAATTCCTTCCTCTTGTTTCCACTCATCTCATTTGCAGAGAATGTAATAGGAATAGAATTACTTCTGCTAAAATCCTAACCCTCTAGTCTGAAGGTGAGGCTTTTTGTTCTGCAGTGTCTGTTATGTGATGGTATCTCCACGGATCCTTTTTCTGAGTTTTGCTTCGATGGTGACTGGCACCTGCTCAATGGGTTCTTCCAGGATGCAGATATTTCAATGGCACGAGAAACCAAGGGCATCAATACGTTGTGTTTGGCTCACCTTCCGCTTTGGCTCACCACCTGCCTTTTCCTGGTCAGGGAAATTTGTGTGACAGAGGTGAGTCTCTGCGGAGCCTTCCAAGGGTGGGGCCATCTGTGCTTGCTCGGAAGAAAGTCAGTCTTTTCTTTCCAGGAAGGGATCTGTCAGCAGCAGGAGAGACTTGAGCTTCTGCTTCCCATTGAGTAATCTATTTGGAAAGGACATTTAGAACATCCTCCAAAAGGAAGCAGCACACACACAGGTGACGCCAGCAGGCAGCACAGAATTTAGGGAACACAGTGAATGAAACTGACATACCTTTGGCAAGGTTCAGATGAGGACTTTAATGGAAAATGGGGGGAAAAAAAGATGTTAGATTATCCTCCTATGAAGTCCCAGCAGGATAAAACTCATTGCCTCTTGGGATTCTTTGTGGTTGAGCCTGATAGAATTAAACACTTCAATACGTTTAAACAGACATTGATAAATCAACACCGTTGTATCCTCAACTCAAGAGCAAGGTAATTCAAGTGGCATACAAACTACTACAAGGCTGCTATAGTTTCTTTTTTACTTTAATTTTTTAAGGAAAAGGCAAGCTGACTATATAAATACCGGTATGGGATGTTTGGCTCATGTAAATCATCAGAAGTTGAAATGAAGATGGATATATGTCAAACTGTAGAAGAGTGAGCACCTTTATAAAGCTGCTGCTGGCATAATGCCAAAGAAAACAAATGCATTTTATAAGTGCCGTGTCTTTGCTCTTTCTTCCCATGTTTCTATGTAGATTATTTCTAATGCTTTTGTTTGGAATTGCTTTACAGTCCTTATTACATGAAATAAATTTTAGTGTTGAATTGACTAGGGTATAAACTTAGTGGAAGTTCTAGACAGGTATTAGTAAAGGTAATTGTGAATAGTAATACATTAAGTTTTTGAAGACAGGAAATATATGGCCAAAGGCTTAACCTTTTTTCAATCTACAAGTGTCCTACAGGGAGATTGAAATTCATTTTTTCAATATTAGACATATTCTTAAAATGAACTTGTATCCACATGTATGGAGTGTGCATGAGTCAAACCATTTTATTAGAGATTGTATCACTGAAATTGAGTCACCCCATCACACAGTCATATGTTTAGGTATAATAATGGAAGGATAATTGATATTTTCTAAGATATTTTGTTCAATCTGCCTGGGATTTTTCTCCCTCCATCCTCCCACCTCCTTTTCACATGACTGTTTTGTTTTGTTCTCATTAATGCCACTCTTTTTCACCATTTGCCCAGTAGTTCAATCTGTCACCATATTCTCTTCTCAGAAGCCTGGTTGGCACAGAGGTTCTTAATAAATATTTGTCAAAGATTGCTTGTTAATACATATTTATCCAAAGAATGAATGCGAATGATGTTCTCAATGACTTAAAACTTTTTTATGATAACTGGACGTCTTTGAACCATTATTATTTTTTTAAAATAATTATTTACTTTTATTTGTTTGGCTGCACCAAGTCTTAGGTGTGGCATGTGGGATCTAGTTCCCTAAGCAGGGATTGAACCCAGGTCCCTTGCATTGGGAGCATGGAGTCTTAGCCACTAGTCCACCAGGAAGGTCCCATTATTTACTTCACATACACCCTGAATAGAAATTAATAAACAAAATCAAGATTGTATAGCATGATTTATTCCCATGCATGCTGAGTCACTTCAGTCATGTCTGACTCTGTGACCCTATAATGCAGTTCTCCAGGCTCCTCTGTCCATGGGACTCTCCAGGCAAGAATACTGGAGTGGGTTGCCATGCCTTCCTCCAGGGGATCTTCTCAACCCAGGGATCAAACCTGCATATTTTATATCTCCTGCATTGGCAGGTGGGTTCTTTACCACTGGAACCACATGGGAAGCCCAAAGGTCCATGAGGGCTGTTATATTTACAGTGGCTAGAGCAACGTCTAGTATATTTTTCAAAGCCCAGATTAACAAATGGACTTGAGGATTTTTGTACATTACACCATCAGTCTATGTACCCATTTCCTTTTAACCTCTTCAGAAACAAAGTGTTCCTAGTGGAACTTAATTTTAGAAGTTTGGATTTGGTACCTGAATTTTTTAAGCTATTTAAACGCTTTTTTTGGTTACCAGTTGATTTGAATTAGGACAAAAAATTGTTCCCAAGAGGAAATCTAAATCAGGTATAATCAAACTCTGCTAGAATGGAAACTGTTTCTAGAGAGCTTTAATCCATTTCTGGTGCTTTATTACAGACAAATAGATTGAGGTCTAGATAAGTTAAATGATGTAACCACTGTACATGTAACCAGTCATCCAACAGGTAAATTTTGAAGCCAAAATTAGGAGATGGCTTCTAATACGCAGTCAGTGTTACTTTCATTGTATAAGGCTGCATGTCGCTTTAATTTTCAAATCAGATCTTAGCTGTAAATGTAGGAGACAAAAAAAAAATCTCCATCTAGGTCTGTTAAATTCCCAGAGAGAAATTTAAATCCTCAGGTGACAGAACTCAGGAGCTGCAGAGGAAATTGACACTGTGTCTAGTTAAATAAGTTAGTGTTTAGAAAAGACACATGTGGACATTGATTAAGTGCTTGTGGGCTTGCTTTCAGGAAATAAATTCAGGCGGACTGGACATTGCCTAAGGTAGAAGGCTTGAGGATTTATACAGTTATAAGAATGTTCTCTAGAAAATCCCCAAGAGATAGTTACCTAGGGCATGTATTTTCAGATTGAAAGAAGAAGATCCTTAGAGAGTTTAAGTGACATGTCCAAGGTCACAAAACAGTGAATGACTCCTTCAGAAGCAGAAACCAGAACTCTTAATTGGAGAGAAGTGATATTGGTTTTCAGTTGTAAAATGCATCCCCTTGAAGGTAATCTTTGGGTTTAAGGTGATGCATTTTAAAAAAATGATTTATTTTAATTGGAGGTTAATTACTTTACAACATTGTGGTGGTTTTTGCCATACATTGACATGAACCAGGCACTTTGAACCTATTTTACTTGTTAAATGTTTATTTATGATATGAAACTTAGCTCAACATATCCCATAAGCATGACATCCACTTCCAGGTAGAACCTCATCAGTTCAGTTCAGTTCAGTTCATTTCAGTCGCTCAGTCATGTCCAACTCTTTGTGACCCCATGGACTGTAGCACACCAGGCCTCCCTGTCCATTTCCAACTCCTGGAGTTTACTCAAACTCATGTCCATTGAATCGGTGATGCCATCCAACCATCTCATCCTCTGTTGTCCCCTTCTCCTCCTGACTTCAATCTTTCCCAGCATCAGGGTCTTTTCCAGTGAGACAGTTCTTCAGATCACGTGGCCAAAGTATTGGAGATTCAGTTTGAGCATCAGTCCTTCCAATGAATATTCAGGACTGATTTCCTTTAGTATGGACTGGTTAGATCTCCTTGCAGTCCAAGGGACTCTCAAGTGTTTTCTCCAACACCATGGTTCAAAAGCATCAATTCTTCGGTGCTCAGTTCTCTTTATAGTCCAGCTCTCACATCCGTACATGACCACTGGAAAAACCATAGATTGGACTAGATAGACCTTTGTTGTTAAAGTAACATCTCTGCTTTTTAATATGCTGTCTAGGTTGGTCATAACTTTTCTTCCAAGGAGCAAGTGTCTTTTAATTTCATGGCTGCAGTCACCATCTGCAGTGATTTTGGACCTCATCACCAGCCACAAAATGCTTCGGGTGCTCTTGGTTTCCTACCTTCAGTCCCCATCATCCATCCTCCACAGTGAGCTACTCTCTGGAGCTTTCGTTCCTGTCATTCTCTCTCTGTTTTTTATTCTTTGACCATTATATGCATTATTCCTAAAGGTCTATTTTTAAAAAAATTTTGCTTGCTTTTGTACTTGATGAAAATGACAGCAAAATGTTTGTATTCTTCTGTACCGTGCTTGTTTCATTGAACAGTGTGCTTTTGTTGTTGTTAATTCAGATTTTATTAGGTTCATTCCTTGTGTATATATTTTGTTTTGGTTTATTGGCAGAATGACTGGTATGTTAAATAAGCAGAACTCAGAGTATAATCTAAAATATATAATAATTATTATTTTGTCTCTCATTGTCCCTTTAATATTTAATTATGGAAGTAATCTGCTGCTGCTGCTAAGTCACTTCAGTCATGTCTGACTCTGTGCGACTCCATAGACGGCAGCCCACCAGGCTCCTCTGTCCCTGGGATTCTCCAGGCAAGAACACTGGAGTGGGTTGCCATTTCCTTCTCTAATTCAGGAAAGTGAAAAGTGAAAGTGAAGTCACTCAGCTGTGTCCAACTCGTAGTGACTCCATGGACTGCAGCCCACCCATGGGGTTTTCCAGGCAAGAGTACTGGAGTGGGGTGCCATTGCCTTCTCCGAAGTAATCTGCTTCCTCCCTTATATACACACTCCAGCAAGTTCAACAGGTGTGCTTGAAGATCCATCCGTGCTGATGGACATGGTCAATCTGTTTTCAGTGTTGTGTGAACTCCAGTTACTCATGGTTCATTCATCCTTTCTATCATCTTTGTGTCTTTGGTTTGTTTGACGGTTACTTTTGTTTGTTTGTTTTTGCTCTTACCAGCCAGGCTGCTACAGATATTCTTAGGCATGTCTGGTGATAAATGTATGGAAGAATCTGGCCTAGGCAGTGTCCCAACTTTTCAAGATAATACGCAGCTGTTTTGCAAAGTGGCTGTGCCAGTTTGAACTCCTACCAGTGGCCTCTCAGAGTCCTCTTTGTTCTAAATCCTTGCAAACACTTAGTGTCACCAACCTTCTTAATTTTAGCCAATCTAGTGTGTGGATATTAGCATTCAAAGGTCATTTTTATTGTGACTCAGGATCCAACGTATTTCTGTAAGAAATATATGGACCATATTACAAGGAGATGCCAAAATAAGGCAGAAAGTGAAGAACTAAAGAGGCTCTTGATGAAAGTGAAAGAGGAGAGTGAAAAAGTTTGCTTAAAGCTCAACATTCAGAAAACTAAGATTATGGCATCTGGTCCCATCACTTCACGGCAAATAGATGGGGAAACAGTGAAAATAGTGGCTGACTTTATTTTGGGGGTCTCCAAAACCACTGCAGATGGTGACTGCAGCCATGAAACTAAAAGATGCTTATTCCTTGGAAGGAACGTTATGACCAACCTAGACAGCATATTCAAAAGCAGAGACATTACTTTGCCAACAAAGGTCCATCTAGTCAAGGCTATGGTTTTTCCAGTGGTCATGTATGGATGTGAGAGTTGGACAATAAAGAAAGCTGAGCACCAAAAAATTGATGGTTTTGAACTGTGGTGTTGGAGAAGACTCTTGAGAGTCCCTTGGACTGCAAGGAGATCCAACCAGTCCATCCTAAAGGAGATCAGTGCTGGGTGTTCATTGGAAGGACTGATGTTGAAGCTGGAAACTCCAATACTTTGGACACCTGATGGGAAGAACTGACTCATTTGAAAAGACCCTGATGTTGGGAAAGACTGAGGACAGGAAGAGAAGGGGATGACAGAGGGTGAGATGGTTGGATGGCATCACCAGCTCAATGGATATGAGTTTGGGTAAACTCCAGGAGTTAGTGATGGACAGGGAGGCCTGGCACGCTGCAGTTCATGGGGTAGCAAAGAGTCGGACATGACTGAGCGACTGAACTGAATTAAATATTCGCTTTAGGCAAAATGATTAAGGAAAACATACAGTACAGTCACGTGAAGAAAGTCTAAAATGTTAGAGGAGAGATGGTTTTTCACACAGAGTGATGGCTGTTGATATATTCAGCAATCACACTTTTATGTTCATTAATATTTAATGACAATCTTGAATTAGTTAAGTGAACTTCAATTATTCATAGTTATTCATTTTATCCTAGCTGTTTTAGCTCATCCTGGAAGAGAATATAGTAAAGATGGGATTTATATTTACATATATGTATATACATTACATTTGTATATATATGAATCATATATGTGAATGACTCAGGGTGAAATCTTATACTGACCTAAATAGGTTACATTGGAAGGTTTACAGAAGGGTTAACGCTAACTGTTTCGGCTGTTTTGAGATTTTCACAATTTCGGGTTTTTAAGCCTCCTACATCCTTTGCTGAGAAGTCCCCTGCCTATGCTTACGTGACATCTAATGACCCCAGTGATGTGACCAGGCTCAGGTTACAGGTTGTTTTCTGCCCCAGGGGGGATCTGATGGGGCAGTGCGCATGCTCAGTCCTGTCTGACTCTGTGCCACCCCATGGACTCTAGACGATCAGATTCCTCTGTCCGTGGGGTTTCTCAGGCAAGAGTACTGGAGTGGGTTGCCATTTCCGCCTCCAGGGAATTTTCCTAACCCAAAGATGGAACCTGAGTCTCCTGCATCACAGGTGAATTCTTTACTGCTGAGCTATCAGGCAAGCCCAATGGGGTAACACCCACTTCCTTTTTTAATAGAGTAGTAAAACTTTGGAATCCTTGGTACCCACTGCCACCCTCCACTGATCAAGTAAGAGCAATATTGCTCTAATAACTTGTGACCAAAGATAGATGCTCAAACTCAGAGAAGTGGAACATCTTTTGGTGAAGATGCAGTAAATCCCTGAAGTTAAATGAGATTGAATACATGTCTCCATCTATGATCACAGATCTGCTTTGACAGAAAAGATGGTCTTTGTGTTGTAAAGGATTCAATAATGAGACACTGTGCGTGGACACAGTGGGGTCACTTCAGATGTTACAGTTGCCTTAACAACTTGGGATGGTCACTCAGCAAGAATCAGAAAGGACAGAGTTAGGAGACCAGATTTATGTTAGAACCCACTGGGAGCTCAGCGTTTAACCTGTGACCATCCCAGAATTTCTACAGCAGTTGGACTCCAGCAGCAGGTGGTTTTGCTGTCTGAAGTTAACAGGTCTAGGCACTCTAGATTCCCACCCACCCCGCCTACTCTCTCTGGGTGGGTCTCACCTGTTGATGGCAGCCAAGGATACAACCTTAATTTTGAGATGTGGAAATTGCCAGAAGAAGCCAGCCAGCTGATGAGAGCCTCCAAAAGAATAAGCTCTCTGGATCCTGGATGCCTTTATGGCATCATGAGGTCCCGCAGAAAAGTGAGGGGGGCGGGATGTGGATTCCCAAACACCTGTTTTACCTACGGAACCAACTTCCAAAAGTTTCGGAGTTGACAATTGGAGGTCAGCCAAGGGTGTCCCTTGGGGTTCTGTCCTTTGTCAGTTGCATAACTCCCTCCTAACTCCACCGCCAACCTTCACCCAAGGTGGACCTAACCCATCTGCTTGTTGCTCTGTCTTTGCTTCCTCTGCATGTGGCTTTGCTCCATATGGTATCGCGAGCCTGGGAAAGCCATCTCTCTGCTCCATTTGGTTAATTAGTCTCTGACTGTGTCTGTGACTCACCTTGTTCTTACCTTTACAAGATTATACAAACTCTAAAACTTACCCTTCCTACTTTTCCTGCACTTCAGGTGTAACACCAAATGAACTACAGTTTTCCAAATCCACTACATTAAGGCATTCTATTTCCACTAACTGAAGATCTACAATGATAGTTCTATAATCTACAGTACTGTTAAATCCTCTCATAATCACAAATGATCTTCATAACCAAATACATTTTGTATACTTCTCATTGAACCTAGTATCTTTCCCTTTTCATTATAATGTATTTCCCTTCTGATTACTGCTACTTGGTGTTCTGGAAAGTACCCAATCATATTTTATTGGTTTTATGTGATTTCAGCTCTGATTGAAGAGGTAATGCATGTGAAAGGGGAAAACATAGCAATTTTAAAACACCTAGAAAATTCATTGAAATCTTAGTTTGTCTGAGGGAGATGATAGTTTGCTATGTGCCTGATGTATATTTTTATTTAATTCTTACAGTTAATCATTGATGTAGTAATGTTATTATCCTCCTCTTATAGATAAGGAAGCTGAGGTATGGAATTGTCTCTGGTCACACAGGGAATAGCTCGTGGAACCAGTGGAGAGAGGATGCAAATATGAGATGTCTGACCCTGTTCCAACATTCTTTATCTCTGGTCTCAACTTCTTTATCAATAAGATATATTGTATCATCTTTATTGTAAAGTAAAATAAATAATAAAAAAAATTAAATAAAAAATTTAAAATAAAATTAAAACAAAAAAATAAAATAAAATAAAATCTTTTCTGAACAAGACAGGTCTTTTAAATTTTAAAAAACTTTAAAAATCGAACTATAGTTGATTTACAGTATTCTGTTAGTGTCCAGTGTACAGCAGAGTGCTTCAGTTTTACATATGTGTGTGTGCATGTATATTCTTTTTCACATCCTTTTCCATTAGAGGTTATCACAAGGCCTTGAGCGGTTCCTTATGCCCTACAGTAGGTCTTTGTTGCCTCTCTGTTGTTTATATAGTAGTGTGTACCTGTTAATCTCATACCCCTAATAGATCCCTCTCCCACTTTTCCCCTAAAGACAGGTCTTTCACATAAATGAATCTGTTACTTGGTCTGAGAGAACTGGCCGAAACAGTATAAGAATTCAAAAGCATAAGCGATCACAGCCAGTATTTATACTTTAAAAGGGACTTTCTGGACTCTTAATGCAAAGGCATGAGCAGGACAGGAGATCCCCATGCCTTTCCAAGAAAGCTGGGGGAGAGTTTGAAGGAAAGGGTAGTAGAGTGTAGTCTTCTCCTGCAGTGGCCTCAGATCCAGCTATACTGGTGTCCTGCCTGTGATGGGGATGTGGAGGTGGGGCTGAGGGTAGTTGGGGGACCGAAAGGACCAGTGGTTTGTGTGCATGTAGCGTGTCAGTTGTGTTGTCACCTGACCAACACAACCACTATACAGTCATCCTGCTCTGCTGAGAACCTGGATCTTATCTGTGCTTCACCGGATCCTGAGTGCTCTTATTTCCTTTTGCTATCGCATTTTCCTGGAAGCAAAATGATCTTATCCATTTTGCAGGAAAAGTGCTGGGTCAAGATGGACCACTGGGCAATTGGGTGTTAGAGGAAGTCATACAAGTTTCTATGAGGTCTGATTTCTGGCTCAAGGAGTTTACTATCATGTTAGAGAGAAAAGATCAAATTCGCTAGAGAAAAACCCCCGAACAAACTTAACAACTGTCAGTCGCTCAGTCACATCTGACTCTTTGCTACTTCATGGACTGTAGCCTCCCAGGCTCCTCTGTCCATGGGATTTCCCAGGCAAGAATACTGGGGTGGGTTGCCTGTTCCTTCTCCAGGGGATCTTCCCTATCCAGGGTCGAACCCGGGTCTCCTGTATGGCAGGCGGATTCTTTACCATCTGAGCCACCAGATAGTTATTGGGAAGCCCAATAACCTTCAAGCCATTATGAAATAATGGTTTTATGGAAGTAACTCTCCAACCACTGAAATATGGAGGTGTTAGGGGATTTGCAGATGGAGAGACATAAGGAGTAGAGTGCCCCTTTTGTGTGCCCTGTTATTTAGATTCCAGGAAGGCAGTGTTCATGTCTGTCCTGGTCCCTGCAGTGTCATCAGCACCTGGCATAGTGCCTAACCTGGAAAGATGTTCATTACATGTTTGAATGTATGAGTGAAAAGACATTTAGAGCTGAAAAATATAGGCAAAGAGTTTTCTACATGCCTGAGAGACACGCCCACAGAACTAACTTTGTGTCTTTTAGCAGGCAGGTAATCATCCTTGGCTCAGGTTCAGTTCTGTTCGCAGGGTTGTGTTAGGTATGTCCTGTCACAGAGGCTGGACCACTGAGCTGGTCCCTGGAAATCAGAACTGATGCCTTCCTTCATCTTAACCTCAGCAGGGGGACCATAAGAGCCTGAGCTCACATCAGGCCAAAATAAGAGCACGAGCATGGTTAGTCCCTCGTGGCCACCTTCAGTACTGGTGGCCAAATAGTAAAGTCAGTTTTACAATTGGATTTCAGGAATGATGTACAGTATATTATTTTGCTCAAATACAGATGAACTCTTTTGTTAACTCTCTTGTGATTTGTGGAGCTATGTTTTTTAAATTAATACTTTTGAAGTTGTTTTGAGCTCAAAAAAATTGCAGTGACAAAGAAAATGCACATCAATTTTTAGCTCACTGAAGAATATGTAGCTCTGTTTGATTTCCATGGATGCTTGCAAAGAGTTTGGTGTTTACTAGGCATTACATACATGTTGGGATGAATGAGTAGATGGACCTAACTGTATTTTAGGTTTAACAGAAGTTTCTTCCAGTAGAATAAGCAATGGCAGTAAATGTCAGATTCATGGTGCTAACGAAGGCTTCCCTGATGGTAAAGAATCCGCCTGCAGTGCGCGAGACCTGGGTTCAATGCCTACATTGGAAAGATGCCCTGGAGGAGGGATGGCAATCCACTCCAGTATTCTTGCCTGGAAAATCTCTATGGACAGAGAAGCCTGGCAGGCTTCAGTCCATAGGGTCACAAAGAGTAGGACACGGCTGAGCGACGAAGCACAGCAAGAAAATGTACCAGTGCATTGATTTTGGGAAAGTAAATGAAGAATGAGGTGCAGATTTAGTCATTAACTTCACCATCTCTTGTATTCACACTTTCCTTCCAAAAAGAGGAGAAAAAGATAAAAGCTATCTAAGAAATAAATACTTAAGCTGAACAACTGCTTCTTTTTCTTTTTTTCTAATTCGTGATGAATAACTCTGCTCTTTCAGATACGCCATGAATTAAATCAGATTCCCACAGAGAACAGTATGCTCAATATTTGGTCACAGTTTGAAGGCATTCCCAGATGGTTTTAAAGAAAAACTAATTTTACAGGAATGCAGGATAAATGACTAATTTTATCCTTGAAATTACAAAGGTCCCTCTATCTTAATGACTGTGATCACTCTGTATTATCCTAATATCAAGTGTGCGTGAATTTAAATTTATATTTTAAAAATTGATAATGCTGAGACAGGGAAGATGGCATAACCACCAGAAACAGAGGAGCTGAATTCTAGCAAGTGTGTATTAATTGTTTACGCTTTCTCTTAACTGGAGAGAGTAGCCTGGGGTCTTGAGATACAGAATGCAGCATGTTATCAGCTCAATGTTATTTATCTGAAGTCATGGAAAACTATGGATTGGCTAACCTGATGGAAAGGAGGACAGGTTTGCCTAGGTTTGCCTAGGTTCGCTCCCCATCTGCAAGAATCCTACTGTGTCTTTTAAGGACTCCTTCAGTCTTCACGGAGAGCCTAGTAAATTCAAGTGGCTTCAAATTCTCTGCCCTCTGCTCCCCCAGGCAATAATAAGATCTTTTCTGACCACCTCCCAATGACCTATTGTCTCTTACAGTCTGTCACCTTCCCAGGATGTCTATAAATGTTGCTCTGGAATTTGTTGTTGTTCAGTTGTGTCTGACTTTCTGCGACCCCAAGGATTGCAGCCTGCCAGGTTCCTCTGTCCTCCACTTTCTCCCAGAGTTTGCTCCAATTCATGTCCGTTGAGTTGGTGATGCCATCTAATCATCTCATTCTCTGTCGCCCCCTTCTCCTTTTGCCTTCAGCCTTCCCCAGCATTAGGGTCTTTTCTAATGAGTCAGCTCTTTGCATCAGGTGGCCAAAGTATTGGAGCTTCAGCTTCGGTCCTTCCAATGAATATTCAGGATTGATTTCCTTTAGGAATGACTGGTTTGATCTTGCAGTCCAACGGACTCTCAAGAGTTTTCTTCAACACCACCTTTTAAGCATCTTCTGAATCAACAGAATTGAGGCAGCTTTTCCGTGATGAGTTTCTGTATTAGAGGCTCATGTAGAAAGCACTGAGTTCTTGCCCAGAAAGACAGAGGTGTGGATGAGCACGTCTGCCCTATTTTCTAGCAAATTCTGTTGATAAAATATGAATTTGGAAGATTTTCTCGTAGATTATTTGTGATGTGAGCAAAGTTGAGTCATTTTACTACACTTTGTTGTCCAAGACTTAGTGTTCCAACCTACAGTAACGATCTAGGAAAACCATTTCCATAGCTTGATGTTCAAGGCCTTGCACTTAGTAGGCAAACAGATAGTCACAGAGAGCTTAGAAAAAAAAATTAGCTGCCTAATCACTGTCATAGTTAAATGAATTGTGAATTACTTCTCCCCTTAATATTAATGCAGATGTTCTGCCAATGAACAGGGCATAATTTTCATTATTCATTTTATGAAGAGCTTTAGAAAGTTCTCCATAACAGCTCTAAGACATTTTTTGATTAATTCTTTTTCCAGATGAGGAAGCAAATACCCATAGAAGTGAATATTTATTGATTTTGGAAGAATTGATGGGTCACATTTAATGATAGCAAAAGAGCAATTTTGTGATTTTTTTTTTTAGGTTTGAGCTATAAAGTATATTCTGTCCTAGTAATAAAAGAGATCATTCTTTTATGAGTTAGAGATCAATCAAAATAAATCACAAAAGATGCATTTTGTAGGCAGTGACATCACTAATCATGATACTTAATAAGATTAGAACCTCTTCCAGAAATAATTAAATTTTATAATTTATGTGTATAAGTTTATAGATATAATTCATTCACAGTCTCATTTACCAAGCATGCATACACATTACTGGCTTTTAAAAATGGCTTGTAATCAGAGCAGAAAAAGAAATAAAAGGAATCCAAATTGGAAAAGAAGAAGTAAAACTCTCACTGTTTGCAGATGACATGATCCTCTACATGGAAAACCCTAAAGACTCCACCAGAAAATTACTAGAGCTCATCAATGAATATAGTAAAGTTGCAGGATATAAAATCAACACACAGAAATCCCTTGCATTCCTATACACGAATAATGAGAAAGTAGAAAAAGAAATTAAGGAAACAATTCCATTCACCATTGCAATGAAAAGAATAAAATACTTAGGAATATATCCACCTAAAGAAACTAAAGACCTATATATAGAAAACTATAAAACACTGATGAAAGAAATCAAAGAGGACACTAATAGATGGAGAAATATACCATGTTCATGGATTGGAAGAATCAATATAGTGAAAATGAGTATACTACCCAAAGCAATTTACAAATTCAATGCAATCCCTATCAAGCTACCAGCCACATTTTTCACAGAACTAGAACAAATAATTTCAAGCTTTGTATGGAAATACAAAAACCTCGAATAGCCAAAGCAATCTTGAGAAAGAAGAATGGAACTGGAGGAATCAACTTGCCTGACTTTAGACTCTACTACAAAGCCACAGTCATCAAGACAGTATGGTACTGGCACAAAGACAGACATATAGATCAATGGAACAAAATAGAAAGCCCAGAGATAAATCCACACACATATGGACACCTTATCTTTGACAAAGGAGGCAAGAATATACAATGGAGTAAAGACAATCTCTTTAACAAGTGGTGCTGGGAAAACTGGTCAACCACTTGTAAAAGAATGAAACTAGATCACTTTCTAACACCGCACACAAAAATAAACTCAAAATGGATTAAAGATCTAAATGTAAGGTCAGAAACTATAAAACTCCTAGAGGAGAACATAGGCAAAACACTCTCAGACATAAATCACAGCAGGATCCTCTATGATCCACCTCCCAGAATTCTGGAAATAAAAGCAAAAATAAACAAATGGGATCTAATTAAAATTAAAAGCTTCTGCACAACAAAGGAAAATATAAGCAAGGTGAAAAGACAGCCATCTGAATGGGAGAAAATAATAGCAAATGAAGCAACTGACAAACAACTAATCTCAAAAATATACAAGCAACTTCTGCAGCTCAACTCCAGAAAAATAAACGACCCAATCAAAAAATGGGCCAAAGAACTAAATAGACATTTCTCCAAAGAAGACATACGGATGGCTAACAAACACATGAAAAGATGCTCAACATCACTCATTATTAGAGAAATGCAAATCAAAACCACAATGAGGTACCACTTCACACCAGTCAGAATGGCTGCGATCCAAAAATCTGCAAGCAATAAATGCTGGAGAGGGTGTGGAGAAAGGGAACCCTCCTACACTGTTGGTGGGAATGCAAACTAGTACAGCCACTATGGAGAACAGTGTGGAGATTCCTTAAAAATTGCAAATAGAACTACCTTATGACCCAGCAATCCCACTTCTGGGCATACACACCGAGGAAACCAGAATTGAAAGAGACACATGTACCCCAATGTTCATCGCAGCACTGTTTATAATAGCCAGGACATGGAAACAACCTAGATGTCCATCAGCAGATGAATGGATAAGAAAGCTGTGGTACATATACACAATGGAGTATTACTCAGCCGTTAAAAAGAATTCATTTGAATCAGTTCTGATGAGATGGATGAAACTGGAGCCAATTATACAGAGTGAAGTAAGCCAGAAAGAAAAACACCAATACAGTATACTAACACATATATATGGAATTTAGGAAGATGGCAATGACGACCCTGTATGCAAGACAGGGAAAGAGACACAGATGTGTATAACGGACTTTTGGACTCAGAGGGAGAGGGAGAGGGTGGGATGATTTGGGAGAATGACCTTCTAACATGTATACTATCATGTGAATTGAATCGCCAGTCTATGTCTGACGCAGGATGCAGCATGCTTGGGGCTGGTGCATGGGGATGACCCAGAAAGATGTTATGGGGAGGGGAGGTGGGAGGGGGGTTCATGTTTGGGAATGCATGTAAGAATTAAAGATTTTAAAATTTAAAAAATAAAAAACTAAAAAAAATAAATAAATAAATAAAAAAGAAAAAAAAAATAAATAAAAATGGCTTGTAGAGTATATTTACAGCTATATGCTATTTTTTTTAATAGTGAATGTTTATTACACTTATGAATAAACATTTTTACTTTCATTTATCATATAAATAGATAATGCTATTATTATTGTTACTTATGTGCTCAAATATCTTTCATATTTGGACTTCGTTATATTCAAAAAATAGATATTTGTCTTTTTCTCCCAAATTCATTTATATATATTTCTTTATAGTTTTATTTTTTATCTACCAAAAGATATCAAAGGATAATTTATGGCTAAATTACAATGAAGTACCTGAAAATTTACAGAGGGTTATAAATATGTTTTGAAGAAAAGTTAATATGTATCTGATACATTAATTCACTTTTTAGTTATTTAAAAATACTATAAGTAAACTCACTGAAGAAAAACTCAAAATTATGAGCAAAATGAATCAATAAAATCCTAGTGGTCTAGTTAATATTTGTATGATCAGCTCATAGAGATTATTTTGGGTGTACCTTTTAATTTACTAAAATATTATACATGTCATCTTATAAACTTTTTGAGGATATTGTGAGTCCTTTTACATGTTATAAACGTGGAGTTATGTTACCAATTTTGATGGTTTTTTACATATCATTGAATCCAATATATATACATATACACACAGATAAGTTAAATCCTATTTAAGCCCCTATTATTGAGCATTTTAGGCTATGTCCAAGTTTTTTTTCAAATATTAAAAAGACTGTGGTGGGACTTCCCTGGCAGTCCAGTGGTTAGTATTTCACACTTCCAATGCAAGGGGCACAGGTTCGATCCCTAGTCAAGGAGGAAAGATCCCATATGCCTTTTCATCTGCCCTGTAATTTTTTTGTTGTTGAAAACTGGATACCTTGCACAGTTCAACAGAGACTGAAGTAAACAGTTTTTATGCTTAGAAGTGGACATGACTTTGCTTTTTTCTAGTCGCTTAGTGCTGGAGTTTGAGTAAATGTAGTTAGGACATGGATCAGGCTTCAAGCCTGCCGTTCGTATCATGAACCTCAGTGAAGCATCGACTTAGATTCCTCTAGTGGTATCTTGTGTTCGGGATCGGGGTTGTCAGAAGTGTTTCGTTTCTCCTCATTGTCTTCTCCATTCTCAGTGGGAAGTTTCCTCTTTGCTGCCCCTCAGATCAGGCCTCCTTCCACACTTCCATTTCTCACTGGGCAGTGTTTTCCATCACTTGTTATTTGAGCTCTGGCTTCTCAGATGTAAAGAGAATGTAAAGAGAATCTGCCTGCCGATGCCCAAGACATAAGAGATACAGGTTCAACCCCTGGGTTGGCAAGATCCCCTGGAGGAGGGCGTGGCAACCCACTCCAGTATTCTTGCCTGGGAAATCCCATGGACAGAGGATCCTGGCAGGCTACAGTCCATGGGGTCGCAATGAGTCAGACACGACTGAAGAGACTCAGCACGCACAGAGGGCGTTTAGCATCACTATGAGCAGAGACTGTAACCCTTGGTGTTCAGGATGTGGTCTCCTGAGATCTCTTGCCCCTTCCCCATCTGTGATTCTGAGCTCCTCCCTCAGGAGTAGGTCGCTGGTTGTTCTGTTTTCATCTGCTTTCTACCTGTGGCTGCAGTGGGTTTTCTCCAACACTCAAGGCTGCTGGGGTTAGTTTCTCTCCCTCCGGAAGATGAGTGCTTTAGCTCTGCAGGAGAGAGAGAGGGAAACCTTCCAGGTAGAGTTCTGTGCTCCTGCCCATGGAACTGGCTCTTCCCTTTCCCCAGGTATGCATTACAAGGCATGCTCTGCTTAGACATTTTCTAAGCTTTTCTATGAGCGCTTGGGAGGGATTTGTGGAGAAATCAACCTGCAGATGGTTGGACTCCTTTAATTTCTGTGACTGCCAGGGGCTTCTCAATCTCTTGCCACTTCACCCTTAGCCTCCACCCCGACTGAAGTCTGCTTCCTGGCATCCAGGTGTATCTCTCATAAATAAACACATTATTTATGTGTTTACATTTTCTGTTCACATTATCTCTCCAGGGACCTCCCTTCTGGAGCGCAGGGAGCATGGGTTTGATTCCTGGTTGGGGAGCCAAGATCCCACATGCCATGTGGAACAGCCAAGAAAATAAATAAATAAATACAAAATAAAATGAGAACACATTATCTCTCCCTGCAGTCAGCTCTCTTTCCTCAGATGTGGGGCCTGTTGTTTGCCTCACAACCTCAGCTCTCCTGTTGGGTACAAAACAGTCATGAATTTTCATTGTGTCCAGATTTTCATTGTAAGTGTGGGAGCAATCTTTTTCTTCCTTTCCATATCCCCAAGTGGCAATTGAATCATTACACTAAGGCATCATTTACCAAATCTTTTGGTCTCAGGACCCTGTTACATAAAATTTATTGAAAATCCCAAAGATCTTTTGTTTCTGTAGGTTATATATATAGCTATTTCCTGTATTAGAAATTAAAGCTGATATTGTTGTTGTTATTCAGTTGCTAAACCATGTCTGATGCTTTGCGACCCCATGGACTATGGCCTCTGTCCTCCTTTATCTCCTGGAGTTTGCCCCACTTCATGTCCATTGAGTTGGTGATGCTATCTGATCATCTCATCCTCTGCCACCCCTTCTCCTTTGGCCCGCAATCTTTCTCAACTGATATATGTTTAAATAACTTATTAATTAGTTTAAAAATAAGAATAATAAGCCCATAATATATTAACATAATTCTTGGGAAAATTAAACACATTTATAGGACAAAATATATTTAGTGATAAATATTTTACTGATTGTTTTTATAATGTTCCAAATCTCTTTGTTGTTTGGTTTAAGAGACAGTGCAGTTGGAGTCTTATCTCTATTTGCTGTGTTCAGTGGGTTACTGTGTGGCATCGTATAACCTCTGGATAATTCCACTGTAAACTCATGAGGAAATGAGAGTGAAAAGTAGGAATGGTGTTTTAGTATTATTATGAAAATAGGTTTGAGTTTGCAGACCCTCTAAACAAAATGAGATTGACCTCCTCCAATGGGAGGAAATGAAACTATACCCCTATATTCTAACCCTCACTCTAAGGAATATTTATCAAGTCCCAGTGTATTAGAAAGTTCAGTTTTCTTGTAATATGCTACACTTTTGAGATCTTGGGCTTCCCTGGTGGCTCAGAGGTTAAATCGTCTGCCTCTAATGTGGGAGACCTGGGTTCGATCCCTGGGTTGGGAAGATCCCCTGGAGAAGGAAATGGCAACCCAACCCACTCCAGTACTCTTGCCTAGGGAATCCCATGGACAGAGGAGCCTGATAGGCTACAGTCCATGGGGTCGCAAAGAGTCAGATACGACTGAGCGACTTCACTTTGAGATCTTAGGAAAGAGAAAAATATAAAGGCAGACATGGGTCTAGTAAGGGACTGAAGTCACATTTGAGCCTAGGTGGACCCTTCTCTATGCCTGGGCTCTTTCTCCGGTGCCCTTCTGTCTTGGGTGGATTGGAAAACAGACGTACCTAAGTGCACCCCACTGTTGGCTCCTCTTTCCTGTGGCATTTCTCACCTTGGGTAGCTATCAATAATGTCTGAAGATTGTTGAATCTTGTATAAAGCTAAGTCATGAGCATTACCTTATGATATTTAGAATTATATAGGACTATACGTGCAGGGGCTTCCCCGGTGGCTCAGACGGTAAAGAATCTGCCTGCAGTGCGGGAGACCCAGGTTTCATCCCTGGGTTGGAAAGATCCCCTGGAGAAGGAAATGGCAATGCACTCCAGTATTGTTGCCTGGAGAATTCCATGGACAGGGGAGCCTGTTGGGGCTACAGTCTATGGTGTTGCAAAAGGTTGGACATAACTTAGTGGCTGAACAATAACAACATGTGTATACAGGCAATTTATAGATTTCTTACTGTTTCAGATATTAGCCAAGCATGTTTAACACTTTTCAAAAGTTAACATTGTATGTTGTTCTACAAATAGGCTATGGTAAGATTTGTACTTGAGCTAGAAAATGATTGTTTTCAACATATGACTCATTTTTTATGAGTGAAAGGAAGTTGAAGTATAGAATTTGTTATTAATAAAATACACCTGTTTTGATATTCTCTTCTAATGTAGCATAACTCAGATTAGCAGTCTAACCTCGGAACAGTTCATGTTGGAATTCGGAGTTATTGTAAATTATCCATGAAGCTTGCAGGTGTCAGGACCCCTGATAGTAAATAGTGAGAGGACAGACACGATGGAGTCTGTATATGATGGAGTGTGTGTAAACGTATGCTTTGTTCTTTCTTCAAGTCTATTGCATCTTTGTTGAATTTCATGATGTATTAATATGTCACTACACATTTAGGTCCTGAAGCATAAAATATATTCTAGCCAGAATGCTTGCCAAGATACTGGTGCCAGAATTGGAATGCTGAAATGTGTTTATTGAACAGCATAAACATAATGAATAGGGTTGCAGGTTTGTATTTTACTGTAAAACCTCAAAGTGATGAAAAGAGAAGGAAAGAGGGAAAGAGAACTGACAAGTTCTGTAAGAACTAAATCAGTTCTCAGGCACACACCGATATCATTCATAATGCAAATGCCCATGATATGAGTAGCCTGCTTTATTGAACTCATTGTGTTAAACTCTTTCCTGAGATTGTTTCTGTGTTTTACAATTACCTTTGAGAGGGCGTTAATACTCCCATTTTACAGATGAAAAAACTGAGGTTCAGAGATGTGGGAGACTTAGCCCCAAACCCAAAGTTTGTATTTGAGCCTATATCAACCAAAATGCAAAATCTGTACATGTCACTCACACTTCACCAAGCTTACTTTTGTAACAGTTGAGAAGAGGTAAGCCAAATTTATAGCTGGAATATTAATTCTTGTGCTTAGAAATTTGAGTTGTCAATTCTTTGTTAAAAGGCAGTTCAGTATGCGGAATTATGTCCTAAGATGTGGCAAGTCAGTAACCTGACTTATTGCATACAAGTCTGATTAAAAAAATTTAATTTACTAGGGTTTTTCAGGGAGTATCAAGACATTTGATTTAAGAGCTCTTTGAAAATTATTCATTGACTAAGTATTGTTCCTCTAATATTAACAGCCATCATGTAAACACCATGTCCTTGGCCATCAGGAGGAGGAGGGGTAGGAAATTGTGTTTTAGTGGACCTAGTGTTCAATGTTGATTTATATAATATCACAAAATCGTGCAGAATGAGCACCATCTTTCCTTTAGAGATGAAGAACTATAGATTCAAAAGAGAACCAACTTGTACAAATTGTGCAGCTTGTAATTGGCAAAGTCCATATTTATATGAAAATATGAGTTGGCAAGATCATTCATATGAAAATATCACACATTCATTTGACAGTATAAAGATGCTAGCGACCCTCACTGTGCTGAGAGAAACCGTAGTCTCTATTTACTTGTTACAATTTTCGTAACAGAGTAAGCATTTGTTGTAATAACATTGATTACATATTTAGCATCATGTAAACATAACTCTTCCATGGACTCCAAATCCAAATAGTTAGATAACATTATGTAGTTTTTGGGCTTCCCAGGTGGAGTCAGTGGCAAAGAATTCACCAGAGAATGTGAGAGACTTAAGAGATGCAGGTTTGATCCCTGAGTCGGTAAGATCCCCTGGAGTAGGAAATGGCAACCCACTTCTTGCCTGGAGAATCGCATGGACAGAGGAGTCTGGCAGGCTGCAGTCCGTGGGGTCACAAAGAGTTGGACATGACTGAAGCGACTTAGCATATAAGCATGTACTTTTTATGAGTCACACAAAATAAAAAGTTCAAAAGGCCAATCCATCCTCTCTCAGGCTAGTAGCTTCCTGGGGGTGTGACTTGGGATGGGACCAGTGGATCCTCCATCCATTCTTTGATGTAGGTGAACCTCTGGTCCACTGTGATGCTACCCAGCATTCTTTGCCTGTAGACTAAATACTTTGCAAGCCTGTGGACTGTGGTGCTGGCTGAGATCCTTTGGAATTAGAGCACACTCATACTTGGAGTGGGTATGAGATTAAGATGAATCAGTGCCTTTTCCAGAGTGTCAGGTTTCCAGGGTATTTCAGCTGGCCAGATGGTCCTCCCAGGTTAGTGGCCTATGAGGCTGTCAGTGTTAGTTTCTGCTGCTGGTAGATTTGACAAGTGGCTGGGGCAGTCAGTGGGTCAGCATCCGTGTCCACTGCCGTGGCTTCCCCATTCATGTACCCATCATGTACCCCTTGGGTGGTCAAGGGGGTGCTGGCTGACGTCAGTTGACCACATCATCTATCTGGCCGTTTTATCTGCCTCTTCTGTGATAGCTTCTCCCTAGAGGGCTCCAACATAGGTTAACAAGTCCTTCAAGCTCTTCGTACTTTGTGCTCACTGTCATGGTCCTTTAGAGATCCTCTCCCTAGACCTTTTTCCTCCCAATCTTTTTTTTTTTCTTTTTAATTAATTTTTTTAATTGAAGGATAATTGCTTTACAGAATTTTGTTGTTTTCTGTCAGACTTCAACACTTCCCAATCTTTTAAAAAATTTTTATTGGAGTACAGTTGATTTACAATGTTGTGTTAATTTCTGCTGTACAGCAAAGTGACTCAGTTATCTATTTAATATATTTTTATTCATATTCTTTTCCCTAATGGTTTGTCATAGGAGGTTGAATATGGTTCCTGGTGCTATACCGTAGCCTTGCTTCCTCCCAGCCTTCCTGTCATTCTCCTTCCAGACCTTTGACCAACAAGTTGTGCAGCACTGCCTGGAATCTTGCTTCCTGGGTCCAACAGTCCTCGGCACTTCTGAGTACTCCCCTTTCCCTAGTCTGTGAATACCTGAGCAAGTGACTGTACACGTCTTTGTGGAAGGAAGGATTGGATAAATCATTAGCGTACATACTTGCCATGGTTTCTGAGTCCTTAGGAACCCAGTTTTTCTTTTAGTTAGTGGGCTTGGTGTCTAAAAACTGGCTCAGGTTCAGACATTAGGTAAAGGATCATGAATTTTCTTGAGACAGCCCTTCTCAACTTCCTGCTCACCCACCTTTGATTTGTTTTGATCATATCATTGGACACTATCCTTGTGGCTGTCCATCTCTCTTTCCATAAAAATTGCTGAGTTTTATTAGCCATCCCTGTTACCTTGAATAGGTCAACAATTCCTGGCTGCTATTCCAGCTGCCTTTCTTGATGATAATCGTGCTCAGCTTTGCTATCAGGAACATTGCTCTGTAATAGCGTCTGCTACCATCAGCCCTGGGCTTGGAGGCCAGCACCACCAAACATGTCAGTGTTGTCTGTGCCTATGTAACTGATACATTTCTTACCGCTTTGGTAAACTGTGTGTCCTCTGGGACCTCCTACAGAATGTGGTCACCTGGTAGGTTTTCTGGCCTTCGTATGTCCTGGAAAACATAGGCTCCCATGTGTCTGTATCTTTTTGTCCTTTCTTCATTGTCTGCCAGTGCATGCACTGTTGCTTTCTCCAGATTTTAAGGAGTCACCTTAGCAGCCAGCATGTTCACAGTCTTCTAGGTTCAGTTTTAGGGAGTTACATCTTATGTGGTGGGTGACGGTTATTTCCGTATCAGTGACCTGTCCTTTATTAAATTATATGTTCTTCCCCACTAGGTCCGGGACTCTCAGCATCCCACCTGAGCCCATTCTCTCAGCTCTGACCATGTGTGTAGGTCTGGTCCCATAGCTCCTTCAGTATCTAGACCTTCTCCTCCCCCAGCAGACCCAGCACAGACACAGCCACGTTGTGACTTGACCTAGTAATTTTTCTGGAAGCTTACAGGGGAAGTGGACTGTATTGTAATAGTAATACTTGTTTTCTTGCCAGGCAGAGGCCTCAGCATCTTTGTACAGGGATTGGTGAAGCCTTAGAGAGAGGGGTGGGCCACTTGGTTAGGCCAACAAGGTTCATGGAAATTTTGAGAAGCAGGCTTTTCAAGTGTCTTGACTGACACTTATCTGGAATGCTCTTATCTGGACTCTCAGGGTCCCTCTCCCTTCGCAGAAAGGCCATGACCTTGGCACAGCAGACTTGCTAAGGCTGGCTGAGAAATCAAGTTTCCTCTTATATTTGAGCCTGAGGCCTTCTCATCAGCCTTTTCTTCTCTGACTGCAGGAGCTGGGAGTCTCCATACACGTCCCAAGGATGCTGTGTGGTTAGTCTCACGAGTTGAGAATACCCCTCACCCCTGCCAATTCTCCCCCCATGAGTGTGCGTAAGTGCGTCCCATCAGGAAATGGTGCTTACTTCTGTTCTCCTTGAATCTGTGTTGAGGTTGTGACTCGCTATGACCAAAAAGAATGGGCTGAAGTAATGGTTGTGTTCCTGGACTTCTGAGCCCATAAGAGGCCTGGCAGCTTTCTTGTTCTCTTGGAACCCAGCCACCATGCAGTGAGGAGCCCAAGCTCCATGTAGAGGTCAACATGAAGGACAATTGAGGTGCTCCCGTTGAAATGCTAAGCTGACGTCTTAGAGCCAGAGTCTCATGCCAGCCATAGCAGTGAGCCATATTTTATGAGCCCTCGATGACCCCAGGGAGCATCACATGGAGGAGCAAAGCTGCACAGTTGAGTGCAGTCTGCTCACAGATCCGGAAAAGGCAATGGCACCCTGCTCCAGTACTCTTGCCTAGAAAGTCCCATGGACAGAGGAGCCTCGTAGGCTGCAGTCCATGGGGTCATGAAGAGTCGGACATGACTGAGCGACTTCACTTCCACTTTTCAATTTCATGCATTGGAGAAGGAAATGGCAACCCACTCCAGTGTTCTTGCCTGGAGAATCCCAGGAATGGGGGAGCCTGGTGGGCTGCCATCTATGGGGTTGTACAGAGTTGGACACGACTGAAGCGACTTAGCAGCAGCAGCAGCAGCAGCTCACAGATCACAAGAGAGAATAAAATGAGCATTATATTAAGCTACTAAAGTTGTCAGTGGAGATCAGAGAGTGTCTCCTTAAACGTCATACTGCCCTGGACATTGGTAGTCTCTGTGTCTTTCTCTAGTGTATCCTCAGCAAGGAGCTGATCCTGATGCTGGGAAAGATTGAGGGTAGGAGGAAGGGGCGGCAGAGGATAAGATAGTTGGATGGCATCACCGACTCAATGGACATGAGTTTGAGCAAACTCTGGGAGACAGTAAAGGACAGGGAAGCCTGATGTGTTGCAGTCGATGGGATCGCAAAGAGTCGGATGTGACTTAGCAACTGAACAACAACAGCAGCAAGAGCAAGCTGATCCCATTGCCCTTGTAACGACTACTTTACCGTTCAGAGAGCGTGATATTGTATAGTGTATTCCTATCCACTGGTGAAAGTTTCCGTCACTACACCCTTGTCATATCCCAGGGGCTGTCAGTTCTCTGCTGGTGGTGGGTCCTCCTTGTTGTCTGATGGCTGTTGTTGCTGTATTTCTGGTACCAGCTTTCTTGAGTCCACCAAAAAACATTCTGAAACTCAGAGGTTTGCATGAAGAACGTTTACCTGGGAGCCCCTTTGGCAACAACATCTATAGGGGAATGAGAGAAGCAGCTTAGGCAGGGGGAGAATTTGAACTAAGATGTGAAATATTGGAGTGGATAGCCATTCCCTTCTCCAGGGCATCAATCTGACCCAGGGATAGAACCTGGGTCTCCTGCACTGCAGGCAGATTCTTTATCATCTGAGCAATGAGGGAAGCCCATATGTATGTTTCTGTATTTTAGAGGATTATATACCTGAGAGCAAATATGTATATGTCATTCCAGCTATAGCAAATACAGTTTTCTAAGATGTTTTAACCGACTCATACTTCCATCAGGGTTTCATTATATATAGTTTCATATTTCCATTTAATTGTTGGAAATGTGATACTTTATATAACATACATGTATGAGTATTTCTGATTATTCCCAATTAAATGATACATTATTTAGGAATCTTTAGAATTCACTAACATTTAAGAAGGTCAAAGTTAGCTTTATTTGGTTGTTTTAATATATGATATTAAACATTTATTGAAATTTTCTACCAGTTTAATTTTTATCTGCTTAAAACTTTAGCATATGTAGTTGAAGGATTGGTTTTCCTTTCAACAATGTTAATTTTATGCCTCTGGATCTCTTTAAAAGGAGACAAATCTGTAGTTATTATGTTTTCTAGATTTGATAGAGGCTGGAAGACTAAAATGATACTGTTGGGTTGGCCAAAGTATTGTTTGGATTTTTCCTTAAGATGTCACGTAAAGAAACTGAATGAAGCTTTTAGCCAACCAATATTTCCCCACATGACGTGTATCTATGATGCGGTCCAAGTTCATGGATACCATGTTGTGGCTGACTGCCTTCAACACATGGGCTTTCCTGAAAATTTTAATCACCTTAGGAAGAAACAAAAAATTTAACCTTAGTCAAAGGTGTCATCTTTTTTCAGCATCATTTCTTTTAATGAACATTGTCAATATGCCAAAATCAGGTGCTTTTTCTCACCTAACATTTTGTTGTGGTTATCCTCCTTGTCAAAAAAGAAAAAAAAAACCTTGCATCATCATTTTATTTAATATATTCCATAGTTTAGATATACCAGAATTTATTTAAATAAATTACTGCCAAACATTTAGATTTATTTCTTGGGTCTTCTAAATAATGCTAATTTTATATATCTATAAAATATAGCTTTTTGTGTTAGTTTGATTAATTAAGCTTAAATTGTGAAAGGGCCTATTATATTGGGTTGAAGAGTTTTTCTAGATATTGTCAAATCAGCTCCAGAATCTTATTTGGTAGTGTCTTACCTCTGCTGTTGGGTATACATTTTCCTGCACTTTTATTGACACTTTATTTGCAGTGTATCACTTTTGCCAGTCTGATACTATAAATAATATATGTTATTGCTTTAAATTTTATTCCTTGTTTTGTAGTGAGGCTGAATATATTAGCATCTTTTCATTGGACATTTTATTATTTCTCTTGCAAATTGTCTTTCATCTGTTTTTAATTGGTTTATGCATCTTTTATCAATTACTACCAGCTGTAAACCCTTTGTTTTTCCATATGCTAATATGGCTCATGTCCCATATTCTATATGTCAATGTCAAGTTTGTATCTTTCCTTTGTTTTTCAATTCTTACTGTAATTTTGACAAATTCATTTTTGTTTATTGTTTATGAGTTATGAATAAGCCTTATGCTTTTAAGACCTTTCCAACCCCAAGGTTTTCCTCTAATTTAGATCTCAAATTAGTGTGTCAGCCAGAGTGAACATTTTAGTTCTGTGCTTTTTTGTGGTATTTTCTACGCCTGGCAAAAGCACTCCACCTCCACACATACAGATACATATATATCACTATAACTGCTACCAAGAATAAGCACCTGGTAAATATCAACCCTTTTGTCAGGGCTTCGATCAAAGATGACCTTCTCTTTGAGCCTTTGCTACGTCTCTTTTCTTCCTCCTCTCAGTAAAGTTGACTGTTCTTTTCTGCTTGTTCCTCTACCACCCCCAAAGAAGCTATTAGAACACCTCCAACACTTTAAGCCTGTAGATTGATTACAGGCTTGCATGCTTCTACTGAACTGTAAATTTTTTGGACAAAATTTGTGTTATGTCCCTCTGCATACCCCACCACCACCCCGCCCCCCCGAATGTAGGATAGTTACACAAACAGATGTCTGTTGAGTACTTGCAGACACACAATTGATGGAGATAATTTGCCCAGGCTTGGAGGGGTGCTGAGGAGCCTAGCCTATTTCCAAGACTCTGTTCTTTAAAAAAAAAATTTTATTGAAGTATATTATTATGTAAATTTTAGGTATACAGCACAGTGATTAGTTATATGTATAAGTGTGTGTCGCTCAGTCATATATATATGTTACGGAAAGAAACCAAATGAACCTTTTGGCCAACCAAGTGTTAGTTGCTCAGTCATGTCTGACGCTTTGTGACCCCATGGATTGTAGCCTGCCAGGCTCCTCTGTCCATGGAATTCTCCAGGCATTCTTGCTGGAGTGTTCTTATTGGAGTGAGTAGTCATTTCCTTCTTCAGAAGATCTTCTCAACCCAGGGATCCAACCCAGGTCTCCTGCATTGCAGGCAGATTCTTTAGAGTCTGAGCCACCAGGGAAGCTACTCCCCCCAACCCAACACACACACACACACACTTTTTTTTTAGATTCTTTTCCTTTACAGGTTATTACATAATATTGAGTATAGTTCCTTGCTGTGTAGTAGGTCCTTATTGATTATTTTATACATAGTATTGTGTGTATGTTAATCCCAGACAGCTGAGTTATCCCAACCCCGCCCCTTTCCCCTTTGGTAACCATAAGTTTGTTTTCCATGTCTGTGAGTCTCTTGTTTTGGAAATAAGATCATTTGTGTGAGTTTGTTTTTTTTTTTTTTTTTTTACTGTGCCCCATTGCTGCTGTTTCGCTTGAGGTTGCAAGGACCAGGAATGGTTATCTTCTGCACAGATACTCAATTCAGAAAATTCACATCCGAATCCTCTCTTTTTCTTACCTAGCTTGCAGCTAGCTGGAACTTTAATGTACTTGTGTAAAGATGAGATCTCTTTCTCCTTAAAGGGAAAAACTGGAATAGCCAAATTATACTTTTAGGTGGTTTTATGGAAGACTTATCTATTTTCTTTAGACCCAAAAGTCCTCCCACCCCCAGTTCTCTTGTTTCTTACTGAAAATGCTACTTTTTTTTTTTCTTTTAACTAAATTGTGTTTTGCCCATTGTTTTTTCTGGTTGGTAAAATTTGTATTGCTAAAGTGGGATTAAGCTTAATGGTTATTGTTTTGTGGCTAGAATTGCATGGAATAAGCTACCTTCTTCCATAAAGTAAATGGATTGCATGGTTCAGCAACTAAGACAAAACTCATTTAATGTGACAGGAGAGCATGGTTTAAAAGTTAAGATCCAGGTGATCATAAAGTCATTAACTTCTTTTGACTTGGAAGTGACCACAGAAATTGCTGTCTCTTCATATCACCAAAGTCAACACTGTAGAAATATGTTTATCTAGCGTTTGACTAATTTGTCTCCACTTGCCTCTTCTCATATCACCACTAATTTTATATAGTTCTGATTATTGTCAGGTTTCTTCCTATAACAGGTTCTATAGCTCCTTTATTTCTGCATTGAACGCCTGTTTGTTGGGAACCTACTAACCTTATATACTCAGTTATATACTTGGACCATTGTGGTATTCTTAAGTGGCCTCTTTTTCTTATTCAGTTCTCATGAGCTTGGGATTGCAGAACGTCCGCTTACCACTGCCTCTCTTCCAACCTGGTGAAAGGATACCTGCCTCTTCCGGGCACTGTGGCCTTGGATGTTCATTGCACCTCGTTGTTGTTAGTCACTCAGTCATGTCTGACTCTCTGTGACTCAGTGGACAATAGCCCACCAGGCTCCTCTGTCCATGGAATTCTCCAGGCAAGAATCCTGGAGTGGGTAGCCATTCCCTCCTCCAGGGGACCTTCCCGACCCAAGGATTGAACCCAGTTCTCCTGCACTGCAGGCAGATTCTTTAGCGTCTGAGCCACCAGGGAAGCTCTCTGTTTCCTTTGATATTCTCAGCTATAAGGGATGATAGTATGTCTCCTACCTCACTAAGTGGTTTTACGGGTTAAAAGGTGTGCACAGCAGCCCCTGTAAGAACCTCACCAGAAGGACCTTACGATCAGTGGTACAGTGTCCCAGAGCTCTATGTCTGTCCCATGGACCTTCCAGGGGAAGATCTGATCCCATGTCAACAAGCTTCCTGGATGGCAAAGCCCCCACTGGAGTGTCTGAGTTCTCTCCCTCATCACTGTCTCTTGGAGCAAAACACTTGCAGCCGGCATGTCCTTTGCTCCTATTCACGTGCTGGTTGTTGAAACTCTTATTTGGTCTTGTGTCTTGTTCCTGAGAGCAGGTGCATTTTGTTCAAGTTTCTCTTCTGTCCAGCTCCAGGAATGTGCCCTTCGTAGGGAAAACTCAGGATGTGGATGCTGTCATTTACTCAACACCCTGGCGCCATCCTTGGAGGCCAGTCTATTCTTTCAAGCTGGTTTTGGTTCCCTGGGAGGGATACTGTTGACCCTGGTGCTGTCAGGGAAGCCCCTGGACCCTATCTCTGTCCTGTGGAAAAGTCTTCTAAACATAAGCCAGTTAGATGAGACATGGTGAAAAAGCCATTTTGCATTAGATGTGAGAATGGAAGAGGTCAAAGGAGAGACTAGGAAGCTGTTATAGCCCATCCCCACCATCTGTGCCTGTGGTTGTAGTTTTTAAATTATTAGACAGCGACACATTTTGCTGAGACAGAAAGTTGGCACTTTGAAAAATATTTATTTTCTTGTTTTTTGAATTGTGCCTGAGGCACTGCTGGCCTGAGGAAATACGGGGCTCTCTTCCTCCCTTCCCTTCTCAATTAATGGCGGGCCTTTCTATGCTGTGTCCAGATTACAGGAAGGACCCAGAGGAAACAAGGTAAATCCACTGTTTGTGTTGATCACCTTAGGAGACAGGCCAGGTGCTGCCCTGTGACTTGGGTCCCATCAGGGAATACCTGTGGCGTTGGCATTCCTGCTTGACTGCGGGCTTCTGGGTAATGATGCAAATCCACTTTCAAGTTGTATTATCATTAATAGTTCTGTGGAAAGACTCCCTTTTCTTTTTCACCTGCTAACTGCACCAGACGCTGAAATTCCACTTATGGACGTGAATGTTTTTCCAACTGTGTGGAACTGAGTGTATTTTGTGTTAAGTAGATCTCTGATGTTCCTGTTCTGTTTCTGGACAGTGAAGGTACCTTTTTCCATCAGGGTTGTTCTCTGTCTCAGCAATTTGCTCGAAAAACTGGTAGGGTATTGTTGTTCCTATTTTTAGCTTTTATTTCAAGATCATAGGTAGGCATGGGAAGAAATTTGTTTTTTTTAAAGTTGCTTATGGCATTTTCAAATTGTGGTCCTGGAGAAGGCTTTTAAGGGTGCCTTGGACAGCAAGGAGATCAAACCAGCCAATCCTAAAGGAAATAAACCCTGAATATTCATTGGAAGGACTGATGCTGAAGCTTCAATTACCTATTGTTTATGGTGTGTGTGTGTATATATATACACACATACACCCACACACACATATATTTATTTATTTTATAAGCTTTGTTCTCACCTCAAGAAAATTAGAGATACCAAGGGAACATTTCATGCAAAGATGGGCTCGATAAAGGACAGAAATTGTATGGACCTAACAGAAGCAGAAGATATTAAGAAGAGGTGGCAAGAATACACAGAAGAACTGTACAAAAAAGATCTTCATGACCCAGATAATCACGATGGTGTGATCACTCACCTAGAGCCAGACATCCTGGAATGTGAAGTCAAGTGGGCCTTAGAAAGCATCACTACGAAGTAAGCTAGTAGAGGTGATGGAATTCCAGTTGAGCTGTTTCAAATCCTGAAAGACGATGCTGTGAAAGTGCTGTACTCACTATGCCAGCAAATTTGGAAAACTCAGCAGTGGCCACAGGACTGGAAAAGGTCAGTTTTCATTCCAATCCCAAAGAAAGGCAATGGCAAAGAATGCTCAAACTACCGCACAATTGCACTCATCTCACATGCGAGTAAAGTAATGCTCAAAATTCTGCAAGCCGAGCTTCAGGAATACGTGAACTGTGAACTTCCAGATGTTCAAGCTGGTTTTATTTATTTATTTTTTAAATATAAATTTATTTATTTTAATTGGAGGTTAATTACTTTACAATATTGTATTGGTTTTGCCATACATCAATATGAATCCGCCACAGGTGTACACGTGTTCCCCGTCCTGAACTCCCCTCCCTCCCCGTACCATCCCTCTGGGTCATCCCAGTGCACCAGCCCCAAGCATCCAGTATCATGCATCGAACCTGGATTGGCGATTCATTTCACATATGATATTATACATGTTTCAATGCTATTCTCCCAAATCATCCCCCCCTCTCCCTCTTCCACAGAGTCCAAAAGACTGTTCTATACATCTGTGTCTCTTTTGCTATCTCGCATACAGAGTTATTGTTACCATCTTTCTAAATTCCATATATATGTGTTAGTATACTGTACTGGTATTTTTCTTTCTGGCTTACTTCAGTCTGTATAATCAGCTCCATTTTTATCCACCTCATTAGAACTGATTCAAATGTATTCTTTTTAATGGCTGAGTAATACTCCATTGTGTATATGTATCACAGCTTTCTTATGCATTCGTCTACTGCTGGACATCTTGCTTTCATGTCCTGGCTATTATAAACAGTGCTGCGATGAACATTGGGGTACATGTGTCTCTTTCAATTCTGGTTTCCTTAGTGTGTATGCCCTGTAGTGGGATTGCTGGGTCATAAGGCAGTTCTATTTCCAGTTTTTGAAGGCATCTCCACACTGTTCTCCATAGTAGCTGTACTAGTTTACATTCCCACCAATAGTGTAAGAGGGTTCCTTTTTCTTCACACCCTGTCCAGCATTTATTGCTTGTAGATTTTTGGATAGCAGCCATTCTGACTGGCGTGAAATGGTACCTCATTGTGGTTTTGATTTGCATTTCTCTGATAATGAGTGATGTTGAGCATCTTTTCATGTGTTTGTTAGCCATCTGTATGTCTTCTTTGGAGAAATGTCTATTTAGTTCTTTGGCCCATTTTTTGATTGGGTTGTTTATTTTTCTGGAATTGATCTCCAGGAGTTGCTTGTATATTTTTGAGATTAGTTGTTTGTCAGTTGCTTCATTTGCTATTATTTTCTCAAGCTGGTTTTGGAAAAGGCAGAGGAACCAGAGATCATAATGCCAGCATCTGCTGAATCATGGAAAAAGCAAGAGAGTTCCAGAAAAACATCTATTTCTGCTTTATTGACTATGCCAAAGCCTTTGACTGTGTGCATCACAAGAAACTGTGGAAAATTCTGAGAGAGATGGGAAAACCAGACCACCTGCCCTGCCTCTTGAGAAACCTATATACAGGTTAGGAAGCAAGAGTTAGAACTAGACATGGAACAACAGACTGGTTCCAAATAGGAAAAGGAGTACTTCAAGGCTGTATATCGTCACCCTGCTTATTTAACTTACATGCAGAGTACATCATGAGAAACGCTGGGCTGGAGGAAGCACAAGCTGGAATCAAGATTGCTAGGAGAAATATCAATAACCTCAGATATGCAGATGACACCACTCTTATGGCAGAAAGTGAAGAGGAACTAATAAGCCTCTTGATGAAAGTGAAAGAGGAGAGTGAAAAAGTTGGCTTAAAGCTCAACATTCACAAAATGAAGATCATGGCATCTGGTCCCATCACTTCATGGGAAATAGATGGGGATACAGTGGAAACAGTATCAGACTTTATTTTTCTGGGTTCCAAAATCACTGCAGATGGTGATTGCAGCCATGAAACTAAAAGACGCTTACTCCTTGGAAGAAAAGTTATAACCAACCTAGATAGCATATTGAAAAGCAGAGACATTACTTTGCCAACAAATGTCCATCTAGTCAAGGCTGTGGTTTTTCCAGTGGTCATGTATGGATGTGAGAGTTGGACTGTGAAGAAAGCTGAGTGCTAAAGAATTGATGGTTTTGAACTGTGGTGTTGGAGAAGACTCTTGAGAGTCCCTTGGACTGCAAGGAGATCCAACCAGTCGGGAGATCAGTCCTGGGTATTCATTGGAAGGACTAATGCTAAAGCTGAAACGCCAGTACTTTGGCCACCTGATGCAAAGAGTTGACTCATTGGAAAAGACTCAGTGCTGGGAGGGATTGGGGGCAGGAGGAAAAGGGGACAACAGAGGATGAGATGGCTAGATGGCATCATCAACTCTATGGATATGAGTCTGAGTGAACTCCGGGAGTTGGTGATAGACAGGGAGGCCTGGCGTGCTGTGATTCCCAGGGTTGCAAAGAGTCGGACACGACTGAGCGACTGAACTGAACTGAGCTGATTCTCACCTCTTCCTTCTACCTGCCACATTTTCTTACTATCTCACAAAGCAGTTGGCATGTGCTCACTAAATGCAAATTCATTTACATAATTATTAGGAAGGAAAACTGTCTTCATAGGAAAAAAAAATGAAATGTATTTCAAACTAAGCAGGAACTGACTGGTGTCTTATCTAATGCTATTACATGAGATTTGCTCACACTGATTGCTGCATATCATTAAGCATTGTCTGGACTTTCCTAGTAGAATGTCCTGGAACCCTGACAGGTTGGTAGACATAAGAAGCCATTGGTTGAAAAACATTTTCATCACCGTCCAGATCTCTGCCCCTTTCCTCCTCATAGAGTCCTATGACTTTGGTGTCTGTCAGGAAGCTTTCCTCATTCCACACTGGCCATCTCTGGTGTCTTTAGATCCCTGAACCAGAGAGCCATTTAGCAAAGGAGTTTTTTGTTTTTTAATTAATTTATTTTGGGCTGTGCTGGGTCTTTGTTGCTGTGTGCGGGCTTTCTCTGGTTGCTACGAGTGGGGGCCAATCTCTAGTTACAGTGCACGGGTCTCTCATTGTGGCAGCTTCTCTTCTTGTGAAGCACAGGCTGTAGGGCGCTCAGGCTTCAGCAGCATGTGGTTTCAGTAGCTGCAGCTCACAGGCTCTAGAGCACAGGCTCAGTAGTTGTGGCGCACAGGCTTAGTTGCTCCTTGACATGTGGGATCTTCCCAGACCAGGGATCAAACCCGTGTGTCCTACATTGGCAGATGGATTCTTTACCACTGGATCACCAGGGAAGCCCCCAGCGGAGGAGTTTTGGCTGGAGCTGGGACGCTTAGAGGTTGATAACCAGATAGGTTGGGAAGATGTAGCCAGGACTGAGCAAGTAGAAGGTGCTGCAGAAGATAACTGAGAGAAGAAAGGAACGTGAGATTCAGTTCTCTGTAATATTGTTGGACTTAATATATACACACACACAGAATATAATACATACATACACACAAAATTTTCTTTTTTAATTTAATTTTTTTAACTCCAAAAACATTTTGTTTTGGGGTATAGCTGTTTAACAATGTTGTGATAGTTTCAGGTGAACAGTGAAAGGACTCAGCCATACACATACATGTATCCATTCTCCCCCAAACCCCCCTCCTATCCAGGCTGTCACATAACATTGAGCAGGGTTCCCTGAGCTGTAAGGTAGGTCTTGGTTGGTGATCCATTACATGCAACATTTTTCTCTGAGAATATAAAATTGACCCTACAAATCAGCCATGGACTCTCAACTAGAGTTTATCAAAAAAGGAAGAAAGAACGGAGAGAGGGCGGGAAGGAAGGAAGGAAGGCTGGCTGTGTCCGTTCCAAGAGATCACCTCAGCCTTTCTTCTAATTTTTTTCCTTTAATTTTCATGAACATGAGAACAAGTTTCCTTATTTTAAAATGTAACAAAACATAGATTTGCATAATTGAAACATTTCTGAAAGTGTAATTTAAAATTTGGCAGGACGTAGACTTCACGGAGGGGCGAAACTTTATCGTTGCAATTTTTATATCTTAAAGACCGCATGGTGAAGTATTGCCTGTCATTTCAAAACCTGTTTTCTTAAGGAGAATTTTTAGCTAAAGGCATTGCTTTTCTTTTTCTTTTTTAAGAGACATGGGTAGCATTAAACATCATTATTATATTACTGAGTTTGAAAGATAAAAGAATTAAATAATTAGAACTGCCATTATCATAGTCAAATTATATTTTCTGAAGTTTAAAAATTCAACCTGTATGTTCTTGGTATATTCTGGTTGATCATAAGTGGGTGGTGTTTTTGGCAGAACTTCAGTACTTCGTTTATAGAACTTCTGTACTTCGTTTATAGGTAAACATCACATTCTGTTAATCCCTACCAGTGACTAACTCCTCACATATGACAATGGAGACTTCTAAACAGACATAGGGCTTGTATTATAAATTATAAAATAAATTAAGTTATTTTGAAATTTGCTTTTGAAACATTTCCAATGCAGGACTACTAATGCCTCATGTCAGTTTGTTTAGGAAATAAGCCTTCAGTTTGCAATATTATTCAGAAAAAAGAAAAATGGTAAGGATACTTTAAATCTGATATTAGCCAGGGCTAGAGTTCTACCTTAACTGATCTTTTGTAGCATGATACTAAGCAAGGATTCCAAAATATGCAATATTGTTGGAGATAAAATATCTGTAAATCTGTATGTACTCTGCATGTTTGGAGAAAGAAATGGCAACCCACTCCAGTGTTCTTGCCTGGAGAATCCCAGGGACGGGGGAGCCTGCTGGGCTGCCGTCTATGGGTTGCATAGAGTCGGACATGACTGAAGTGACTTAACAGCAGCAGCAGCAGTCCAACTCTTTGCCACTTCATGGACTGTAGCCCGCCAGGTTCCTCTGTCCGTGGAATTTCCCTGGCAAGAATACTGAAGTGGGTTGCCATTCCCTTCTCCAAGGGAGCTTCCCGACTCAGGGATCGAACTCACGTCTCCTGCATCTCCTGCATTGGCAGGTGGATTTTTTTTTTTTTTTTTTTTTTACCTCTGATCTATCTGGGAAGTATAAATCTGCATAGTCTCCATCAAAGCTGGCCTGTAAGCATTCTCAGTGATTACTTTGGGAGAAATTTTGGTGGGAGTTGTGGGGAGAACAGTGGGCCAGACCCCATATTTGCTGGCTACAGGCTTCATTATGGCCACCTACAGGTCTTTTGACTTTCTCTAATGTTGCTTGTGGAATTTTCCCCATGGTTTGGCAATGGAAAACCTCTTTGAAACTGAAATATTGACTAGAAAATGTGAGCAGGAGTAAAGTGAAAACTGAGTGTAATTTACAGCATAAAAAAGTCCCACCTAAAAGGTATGCAGAATGGCAACGTTGAATAGGAACTTCAAGTATTTGGGCGTAAATCTTCCCTGTGCTGTGTGCTAAGTTGCTTCAGTTGTGTCTGACTCTTTGTGATGCCGTGGTCTATAGCCCGCCAGGCTCTTCTGTCCATGGAATTCTCTAGGCAAGAATACTTGAGTGGGTTGCCATGTACTCCTCCAGGGGATCTTCCTGACCCAAGGATTGAACCCGAGTCTCTTATGTCTCCTGCACTGACAGGTTCTTTACCACTAGCATTACCTGGGATGCTCAGATCTTCCCTAGGCAAGTAGATAACTGAAAATAATTATAATTATTTTATTTGCTTTAGATAGACATCCTTTTACAAAGCAACTTAACAAAAACCTATTTAGTGCTTTTTAGTAATAATAACAAAGCCATACTCTATAGTGGTAAAGTCTTAAAGTCAGAAAACATGGCTTTGCAATCTGATATTCATGGGCCAGGTGACTTTGGAAATGCAATTTTGATCCATCCACATCTTTCTTTCCTATAAAATAGAATTAACCATGCTTGCCCTGCATGCCTCACCTAGTTTTCTTGAAAAGCAGATCAGGTAATAAATATCATTATTTTGTTTTTGTTTTATATTGGTATAAATTTTATATAGTTGACATAGAACATTAAATTAACTTCAGGTGTATAGCATAATGATTCAATATTTGTCTTTACTGGAAAATGATCACCACGATAAGCTTGGTTATCCATCATCACATTATTTGCTATTTTGAAGCAACGGCTTTAAATGAAAGTATGGGATTATTATGGTTTTAGTTCCTAACATTCATAATATAAATGGAAGGGTCTGTTTCTGATTAACCTACTTCATTCATCAATATAAAATTAATTTCCCCACATTTAGTGGATTTAATAAAACATTTTAATAATATAGTTATGAGTTTAGCTTTGACCCCTCATACATTTTAATGTCCTGAAGGAATTATAAACTTAATATTTGTTTTCACAGTTGGGTAACACAAAGTTATTGATTGCTGTTTAGGTACTTACTGGCCACTGAGTAGCAGATCTCAGCAATTGCTGTGTGTTAGTCGCTCAGTTGAGTCCGACTCTTTGTGACCTCTTGGGCAGTAGCCCACCAGGCTCCTCTGTCCATGAGATTTCCTAGGCAAGAATACTGGAGTGGGTAACCATTCCCTTCTCCAGGGGATTTTCCTGACCCAGGGATTGAACCCGGGTCTCCTACATTGCAGGCAGATTCTTTACCTTCTGAGCCACCAGTGGCTACCTGGCATAATAAATCTTCCTGCTCTGGAAAACTACCATCAGTTGTCCCCTCTGTTGGGCTAAGTCCTGTCTTTTAGGGACCCTTGGATGCATTACTTTGTATATGCTCCTGTGATATTTAAGTCACACTTGTTAAAATATAGATTCCTGGCCATTTTGCCTATGTGACCTTGGGATTGTACTTATCTAAAAAGATCTCCAGATGCTACGATGTATACTGATGATGTGTACTAATGCTTCCACATTACTATTTCTTGGCTGCTAAATTCTCAGTGTCTGACAAATAAGTGAGGATAATGAAATCTTCTAAATTTTATATAAGGAAAACTCAAGGGAGTTGGACAGCAAGGAGATCAAGCCAGTCAATCCTAAAGGAGATCAATCCTGCATATTCATTGGAAAGACTGATGATGAAGCTCTAATATTCTGGTCACCTGATGCCAACTCATTGGAAAAGACCTCGATGCTGGGAAAGATTGAGAGCAGGAAGAGAATGGGGCAACAGAGGATGAGATGGTTGGATGGCATAACTGACTCAACAGACATGGGTTTGAGCAAACTCTGGAGACAGTGAAGGGCTGGGAAGTCTGGTGTGCTGCAGTCCATGAATTTGGAAAGAGTCAGACACATCTTAGTGATTGAACAGCTAGAGTGGGGAAAACCTTTATCATGCCTAAGATAATCATATGCACTTTCATTTTAGATTTTTTTTTTGCCAACAGCTGTGACTAGCTATTTGTTGTTGTTGTTGTTCTACCTATGATAGGCAGCATTATTTTTGCAAAAAAAATTTAATAAAACCTGGAGATGCAAAGATGAGTTTTAAAGATTTCAACTTCTTTCCCACCTTTCTTCCAACCAAGGCCTGTGAATGTCAGCTAAGAAATTCTAGTATCTGTGTGGCACAAGAGTGTTGTGTGGCCAACCATAATGGACATTGGTTGGGCTCAACCTCTAGCTGAAAGAAATGGTTGAAATTTTTCATCTGACCATTGACCATTTGGGAGTGCTTTCACTGACATTAGTGACACTGTATAACTTGATTTCCTGCTTTTTACATGATTTATCCAACCTGTTAGTCTAGAGATCCTGATAATGTCTAGACTTCAGAGGAATTTGGAAGATTTGACTTTTTTTTTTAGCTATCCAAAAGAAGAGTTAATGTATGATAGAATATTAGGGGAAAAGGACATCTATTGTTCTCAGAAATAGCAAACTTTGGTAGGTACATGAGATCAAGGAAAGAAAATCTTCAAACCTTTGAAGCCAGAGTAGATTGTTCTACAACTGTGTTCTTAATGTGTTTTCCAGCAGGATCAGGACATAGGGAGCTTATCAAAAATGCAGATTTTCAGGCTTCACCCCGGATGGACTGAATCAGAAACCCAGACACACGTGGGTCCAGCAGTTTGTGCATTAATAGGCCTTCCAGATGGTTTGTATGGGTACTAGAGATTGAGAACCACTGCTCTGAAGCATCGTTTATGAGCCCCACCATGCAGGCCAACTATGCATTCTTTCAACATTCCTAATGTAAAACCTGATGGTTTATTTCCATGGATCTAGATCAGCGCTTCTGGCCCAGGCCTTCTCAGTAGCTGCCATTCGCCACCAGCAGATGCTGAAGCAGCAATTTAGACAACTCTGCCTGTCCTTTCTCTGTCCAGAACAACAGTAGGAGAACTGTCCTTTATGATACATGTAGGGCAAACTGGAATATTTTTCAGAATAATCCTGATCAGCTTATCTCTAGCTAAAATTCACCAGATCAACTACCTGTTAATATCTTGTTAGAATCTTTGATAGTTTCCTTAGAGCTAGGTAAGTGGTTCAGATGGTAAAGAATCTGCCTGCAATGCAGGAGACCTGGGTTCGATCCCTAGATTGGGAAGATCTCCTGGAAAAGGGAATGGCTTCTTGCCCTAGTATACTTGCCTGGACAGATGAGCCTGGTGAGTTATAGTCCATGGGGTCGCAAAGAGTCGGACACCACCGAAGCAATCAACTTTCTGCTTTCTGCTCCTAAATGCCATACCTGCACTGTTCGTAGCTGCCTGTGTATATGGGGCAGATCCTGGGTTTGCTGGCATTCCAGGGCCTTCTGTAGACAGGGCTGGCTTTGACAGTGACATTCTCAGAACCATTTGGAGACTCGACTTAGACCTTTTAGCTCACATCAAATTGCTACTTAGAATGGGTAATAACTAGGCTGTACTTACACACACAGTTATGCACAGAAGGAGAACAGACAGGTTTTGGGAAATCCAGGATGCTTACAGAATAGGAGCTAATTCCTCCAATAGCTGACTGTCTCTGTGCTGACCTGCTTCTCCACCTGTCTCTCTTAAGAGCCCCTACACCTGTAATTTGAAAAAGTTAAGCATCTCAGACTTTAGAGCTAACTGTGCTGTCAGAGCGTTGGCTTTGCTTCCAACAGCCTCAACAAAGGATTTCTGAGAAAAGATGGGGAAAAAGCTTTCCTAAACATCCTAGCATTTAGGGGAGGAAAAAAAAAACCCTCATCATTTCCTATGTTTACATTTCTGTTCCTCTGCTCCTTAGGTGTTTCAGCTTGGCTCAGTAGCTTTTCTGACCCTTAGTTTCATCACCTTAAAGTGGGATCATAATACCTATTTTATGGGGTTATTTTATGTGCTAGATGTAATTAAACAGGAGAATGTACATAAGTTGATGTTTAAAAGATGGTAACTATCTTTTGTTATTCATTGTTATTTTTCAGACTTCATGTTGGGAGTAGAAGATTTAATTTATTTGCAATGTAGAAATGCTCAGAAAGTGGTTTTTAAAATAGAAATATATCCTTTTTAACAGTTTGACATTGAAGTGAATTATCAAAAAGATGTTTTGAAATCATCTCCCCCTAAAGGTCTTTAAAATAGGTCACATTGGAGGCGGAAGAGGCCAGCTTGTCTTTGATGACTCAACTCTAAGAATTCTTCCCCATTTTGAAATTTAGTGACTTTATCCCTGGCCTGATGGGCACATAGAAAATTGATTTAAGTGACACAGATGAAAGCAAAGGGATAACAGTTGTTCTCCATTGACTGATTTCTAAGTGTTTGGGAAGAGGTTTCTGTAGTTTTCTTTTAGGAGCAGCAGTAATGCTTTTAACTTCCACCCCCATCATCATCTTCCATCAGTTTCAAAACATTTTCTGTAGTAGCTATTAAGTTAATAGACATTGCAGCCTGCTAGACTTCCAGTTGGTAAACAATTTGTCCAGGAGAGAGGGGGCCAGGCCTGTGTAATTTCAAGTTAGTATATCCACTAAATGCACATGCAGTTTCCACTTTCACTGTGTTTGACTTCAACTTGTAAGGTAATTGGGAAAATTGAAAAGTCATATTTCTAGTAATGAAAAAAATTACTTTATTAAAATCTTTTTTCCCCTTTATTCCTGCAGAAAAGCAGAGGGAACTGTGATATAATATATATTTGGAATTGGATTCCTTTAGGATACTGAACTCCCCAAACCGTAAGAATTTCCTAAATGCAGAGAGCAAGAAGGGTGCCCTTTCTTAGGTTAATAAAGTGACTTTTGGAAAGCACCTAGGGATGGAGGCAGGTTGCCAAGGGGGCCAACCACCTGATTAGAGGATGGGACCTTCTAGTCCCACCCCCTGACTTCCTGGGAGGAGAGAGGGGCTGGAGATTGAGTTCAGTTGCCAGTGGCCAATGGTATGTCAATCGTTCCTACCTAAGGAAGTCTCCATAAAAACCCACTCGGGCAGCCTCCAGAGATCTTCTGGGATAGTGAGCATGGGGAGGTGCTAGAAGAGCAATGCTGTCAGAGAGATGGAAACTTCTCGCCTTTTCCCCGTGTGCCTAGTCTTGAGCATCTCTCTTACCTGGCTGTTCCTGAGTTATAGCCATTGTAAGAGACAGGTAGCAGGTGAGTAGAATATTTATCTGAGTTCTGTGAGGTGCTCTAGCAGAATAACTGAGCTCGAGGAAGGGGTCTGGGGAACCTCTGTTTAGAGCTCCTTGGTCAGAAACACAGGTGTGCTCAGTCAGGTCCGACTCTCTGTGACCCCATGGACTGCAGCCCACCAGGCTCCTCTGTCCACGCAGTTTTCCCCAGCAAGAAAACTAGAGTGAGTAGCCATTTCCTACTCCAGGAGATCTTCCCACCCCAGGGATTGGACCTCTGTCTCCTGAATTGGTAGGTAGATTCTTTACCTATCTTCCCATATGTGGGAAGCCCACGCATGACATGGACCCCTCCCTATAATGCCACATTAGTGAGATGTCGGTGTTTCCTCATACAGTGAAAGTGAAGTCGCTCAGTCGTGTCCGAGTCTTTGCAATCCGTGGACTGTAGCCCACCAAGCTCCTCCGTCCATGGGATTCTCCAGGCAAGAATACTGGAGTGGGTTGCCATTGCCTTCTCCAGGGGATCTTCCCGACCAAGGGATCGAACCCAGGTCTCCCACATTGCAGGCAGACGCTTTAACCTCTGCACCACCAGGGAAGCCCCAGGCCTTTTCAAATTTAAATCATGATGTAATTAATAATTAAGGACATACACTAAGCCAGAGTAATATTTTTAGCTAATAGTGTTTTGTGGTAGTGAAATGTTTATTGATTAAGGAAAGAGGGAATCCATTGAGCTAGGAAAACATTCTCCAAACCATTGGAGAATGACAAATCTAAGGGTTACCATTTGAGGGTGTGTACTGAACTGTCTTCTGCACTAGGGATCTCAGAGGAGAGAGGAGGTGCCATATTGCCTGAGGAGGGTCATGACTTAATTAGAAGCTTAGGTGACAGCTTGCAATTGTTTGAAGCTGGGCGGCGGTGATGGTGGTGGTGGGGGGTCTTGTGAGTTTGAACCTTTAACCCATGGCACCTGTACTCCTTTCAGGTGGGGAGTTAGAATTGAGTTGATTGTAGGACAATCAGCTGGTGTTGGTCAGTTGCCTGGGATGGGGCAAATCCTACATACACATTGGAATTAAGTGCAGAATCTTAGGGACAAATCAAAATGTGCAGCAATTGACATTGGATGTTGCCTGCTGTTGAAAACAAAAATAAAATTCAACTGAATTTCAAAGATCTTGCAGATTCTATCCAACAATTTATGAATGGAGAAGCATCCAACTTGGCAGATGGAGTGGAGCTCCAAGGAGCTGTTCAGTGTGGCAGACTCAATAGGCCAGAGGGAGCAGGACTGAGGAAGTTATCCTGGGCAGGACGTGGGTTAGTTGTTGTATTTCTCGTTTAGAAGAAGGCAGGGGTCTATCAGGACAGGTTCCGAACAAGTGCTGAGCAGGCTGCTGTTGATGGACTGCTTAAAGGTTCCGTTTCTGGGAGAGCTAGGGACCATAATTAAGTCTCAGCTTGGTGACATGGGACTTAGCATAAATGACTGCATTTTAGGCCTGAAAATCGGAAGTATTAGTCGCTCAGTCGTGTCTCACTCTGTGACCCCATGGACTGTAGCCCGCCAGGCTTCTCTGTTCATGGGATTCTCCAGGCAAATATACTGGAGTGGGTTGCTATGCTCTCCTCCAGGGGATCATCCTGACCCGGGGACTGAACTCAGGTCTCCTGCATTTCAGGCGGATTCTTTAACTATTGTCTGGCTGTTAATACAAGTCCATGTGTTTCAAATGCTTAAACATAGGCGATTCTTTTGTTAGTGTTTGTTTCACATGAATGTGCCTTATCTCCCAGGATGATTTTGTATGTCCTGGGATTCTGAACACATAGTAAAGAGCTTGGAAATAAAATACTCACTGAATTTAAATTAATACTAGGTATACACTGACATTTCTAAAAAATGTATGTGGCAGAAATCACATACACCTGAATACACGTTCCATTAACTAATATGGGCCATATGCCCCATTCTCTGTTTAGCATTAATGCTTTAGGAAGTGACTAAATCTTAAAAGCACACACTAAATTAGAGTAACGTATTGATGACTGATCTGTAAAAAAGCTTTATTCACTCATAAACTCTGCTTAATAGCCAGATAAATAGTCCTGAGAAAAAGAGTAGGATTAAGAACTCTTTACTTAGAGCTGGTTAATTTAAATTTTAAATACCACCAGTTCCTAAAATGTGTTAAGACTGAGCTTAAAAAGGTTTATCCTCATGTGTCTTAACGTTTTATTAACTAGAAGTGTAGTGATGAAATTGACCAGTTTTGGCCTTAGTAATTCCAGATTTGTGATGGTTTCACCGCACTAAAAATTGTAGGATTTCTTTGATATTTATGAAAAAAGGACCTGTTATGCCTGTTAGGGTAATTAAGAACGATGAACATATTTGAGAAAAAAAATACTTGGACTTTAAACTATTTCCTTAAAATATACAAAAGGACACTGATAATTTCAACTGGATGTTATCTGTTCAAAGATGAAGAACATGTTTTCCAGGAAATATTTTGATGTAAATAAAGGGTGGCTTCTAAGAACTTATTAAGTAATCAAATTTGAAATTGTTATATAACATCAAGTGGCCTTTCTTAAGACAACTGCTAGCTCTGACTTTGATATCAATTACAGTTCACCAAAATCAGCCTCATGGTGCCAAACTAAGGAAAGATGGCCTTTTAACGACTGAGTCATGGTTATTAAGAAAACTACTACTCGTAATAATGATTACAAGGACTTGTTATACTTGTTATCTACTAGGTATTGTTCTAAGCACATTAAGGGATTTATTGTCTTCTCGAAATTACCCTATGGCGAATGCTTTACCATACCCATTTTATAGGTAACAGGTGGCTCGGAGAATTTCAGTGACCTGATTCAGTAATGTGGCTCGTTCAGTTCAGTTCAGTTGCTCAGTCATGTCCGACTCTTTGCGACCCCATGAATCGCAGGACGCCAGGCCTCCCTGTCCATCACCATCTCCCAGAGTTCACTCAGTCTCATGTCCATCGAGTCAGTGATGCCATCCAGCCATCTCATCCTCTGTCGCCCCCTTCTCCTCCTGCCCCCAATCCCTCCCAGCATCAGAGTCTTTTCCAATGAGTCAACTCTTCGCATGAGGTGGCCAAAGTACTGGAGTTTCAGCTTCAGCATCATTCCTTCCAAAGAAATCCCAGGGTTAATCTCCTTCAGAATGGACTGGTTGGATCTCCTTGCAGTCCAAGGGACTCTCAAGAGTCTTCTCCAACACCATAGTTCAAAAGCATCAATTCTTCAGCGCTCAGCCTTCTTAGGCGTACTGGAATCAGACCTCAGGTGTGTCTGGGTCTAGAACCCATGGTGGTCCTGTTTGGTCTGGTATAACCCAGCACCTTTCCCTCTTGTGTTCAGTTCTTCCCTTACTGTGAGGTGTCACAGCTGATACTCCAAATAGCTTTGAGAACAACCAGTACGAGTTATGCAGCACAGGTTTCAGAACACGTGTACACCAGTGGTGGATTCATGTTGATGTATGGCAAAACCAATACAATATTGTAAAGTAATTAGCCTCCAATTAAAATAAATTTATATTAAAAAAATACTGTGCAAAACCCAGCGAGGACCCATTAATTCAGGGAACCTCCAGGCCACAGACCCCCTTCACCTATCTAGAAAGTACTCCTCCTCCTCCTGACTCATGTCACAAGGAAGATGCTGGATTTTCTCTCTGGGTCTTGTTTTTTGACTACTTAGCATGAGTTCCTCCCTTCCCAAATGAACCAGCCAGATGGGTCTTGAAAGACAAGGGCATTGGGCTTTCTCTTGAGGACATCCAATACCAATGCTCCTGTCCACTTCCTGGTAAGGGCTCTTGCTGGGCTTCCTTGATGGCTCAGCAGGTAAAGAATCCACCTGCAATCCAGGAGACCTGAGTTCAATCCCTTCCTGACCTTTCCAGGGTCAGGAAGATCCCCTGGAGGAAGAAATGGCAACCCACTCCAGTGTTCTTGCCTGAAAAAAATCCCATGAACAGAAGATCCTGGCGGGCTACAGTCCATGGGGTCACAAAGGGTCAAACATGACTGAGCATGCATGCACGCAAGAATCTTTACTCTCTCTGGGGCCTCAGATTAATAGAACATCATTAACTGAGAATAACACAATCTCCTTTGCTGCTTTGGAGAAATTCTTTGTCTTCACCATCATGAAGTTCGCTTGCTCTACAGAGGGGCTCTGATCCCTGCCCTTGGGGTGGTGCTGGTATTCCCTGCTGGGTTTCCTGGTGGTCTTAGCTTTGAAGATAATGGACCATTCTTGGCATTTCTTTGTATCTTTACAGAGCAGACTTGGGATGTAGAAGCTTCCTTAGTTTGCTCTCTTCTTTACTCGGTTTTCTAGAACTTGGAATCAAGTGTTAACTTTTTATTTCTTATTACTGAGTAATAGAAACAAAAATCAACCCCATGGACTATATATAGCCCACCAGGCTCCTCTGTCCATGGGATTTTTTAAGCAAGAGTACTGGAGTGACTTGTCATTTCCTCTTGCAGGGGATCTTCCAGACCCTGGGATTGAACCTGGGTTCCGTGCATCGCAGGCAGGTTCTTTATCTGCTGAGCCACTGGGGAAGTCCAAAAATCACCTAGAAGAGACTAATTCAACATTGTGTATTTATTTACAGGCAGTTCCTCGAGCTCCCTCCTTGCCCGAAACCCCTGGGGTGGACACTTCCATTCGTGTATCTCAGTTAAGCTCAGGGTGGCTTCTCCATATGATAGTGTCACGTGATGTGCGTTTCTTGGGTCAGAGAGATCCTGAGTTACCCTCAGTCAAAGTGTTGACCGCTCAATCGTGTCTGACTCTCTTGTGGCCCCCAAGAACTTTGGCCTGCCAGGCTCCTCTGTCCATGGGATTCTCCAGGCAAAAGTACTGGAGTCGGTTGCCATTTCCTTCTCCAGGGGATGTTCCCAACCCAGGGGTCTAACCCAAGTCTCCTGCGTTAGAGGCAGATTCTTTACCATCTGAGGCATCAGAGAAGCCTGAATTGCCCTCAGAGCCTGTCACTTTTCCAATGGTGTGGAGTCAGAAAGCATGCAATTGTGAATTTGTCTTTACTCCAGACTTTAAAAACATTACGTAAATTGCAGCTCACACATTCAGTGTTAGCAGGGCAATTGACTCTCAAGTGTTTTTGTCTTCCTTTCTGGTGATATGAAAAGACACTGTACGTGGTGCTTTCTCGCCTGTAAATTAGGAGTTTTTAAATTCAGTGTGTATTGACTTCAGCAGTTTGTTATAAACTCTTCTAGTATTCATATCACTGGGTTGTAAAAAGTACTATTCGGTTCTCAAAATACACACTGTATCTATATTTACCACTGTGTCTATCTAATTTACCTTTTCATCTTTTCTGCATCTGTTTCCATCCCTATTCTTAATTAATGGCAGATATAAAGAGACCCTGCTGTATACCCAGTAGATTTACTAGGTTAAGAAATCGTCAATATCTGGCTGGAAGTGATACACTGAATTCTCTCACTGAGATAGATATTGCTATTTAAAAATAATGATTTTTAAACTGAAACCAAAGTCTTTATTTTAAACTTGCGGCTTGATTCTGAATGAGTTTGTCTCAATTTCTTTAAATCCAAGAGGCTGCAACACTTACTGCCCTAATTTTTTTTAGAGATACTAACAGCAATATAAAAAGAAAAAAAAGATTAAATAGAAGTAAGTGCTTATTTGGAATTTTGTCTTTTATATGCTGATAGGGAAAAATGTGAGTTCAGATAAGGAATGCCAAATGCAATATGCTGTCTTTTACAAGTATTTTGCATTGGAACGTTAAATTTTACATAATTCAAATGAAAGACAAAATCAGACTGGAAACTTAACATTGACACTTCTCGGTAAATAAATAGAACTCTTTCTTCTTTCATTTGATACCATTTAGTAGTATTCCTTGACTATTTTGAGGAAGATTTAATTTCTAACGATTCATTTCAGCATGTGTGTGTGCATACTCATTTGCTTCAGTCATGTCTGACTCTTTGCAACTATATGAGCCCGCCAGGCTCCTCTGTCCATGGGTTCACCAGGCAAGAATATTGGAGTGGGTTGCCATGCCACCCTCCAGGGTTATTTCAGCATAGCTGGGCCTAATGAAGATATTCCCCATGTGTATCTCTTGTTCATTTCCTGGAACCAAACGCTCTTTATCCTCAGCACATGAAGACTGAAACCCACATAAAGCAATTTCTGAAATCCTTGAAGAGGAAAGAGATCTTAAAATGTCACTATTGACATCAGAGAACCTTGGTAACTTCTAAGATCATCAAAATCTTGATTTCTAAAAATATATTTGTTCCCACCTGCTTAAAATCATCTGACTCAGTGAGAGGAATTTGTATTTCAAAGGAATATTTTAACAAGCTGAAAAATTTCATTTAAGAGCTGCATTTTTATGAATAATTAAGCTAATTCTTTCAAAAAGCAGTGCCCAGCCTGGTGCTCAGTAATGACCTAGAGGGGTAGGATTGGGGATGGGGGGTGGGGTGGTGGAGGTCGGAGGGAGGCTCAAGGGGGACTGGGTGTATGTATGCATATGACTGACTCACATTGTTGTGCGGCAGAAACTGAAACAGCATTGTGGAGCAATTGTCCTTCAATTTAAAAACTGAGAAAGGCATTTAAAGCCAGAGATGTGAGAGCTTTCCTTTGGGGGGATTTTTCTCTTTAGTTCTTCTCCAAGAGAATCTTTCCATTTACACAGGCATTTTTCTGTGCTGTTGCTCGATTGATTAGATGTCTTATGTAAATGGAAGTCTGCTGCTGCTGCTGAGTCGCTTCAGTCGTGTCCAATGCTACGCGACCCCATAGATGGCAGCCCCCCAGGCTCCCCTGTCCCTAGGATTCTCCAGGCAAGAACACTGGAGTGGGTTGCCATTGCCTTCTCTGAGATGGAAGTCAGTTCTTTTCAAAATGCCAGTGAAATAATGGGTGAAGAAAAAGGAAATATTTAAATTCTTATCTCACACCTTCAACAGCTCATTGTTTCTTCATTAAGAACAGTAGACATCTGATGATACTTACTAAAATTTCAATAGTTTATACCAACAGCAAAATCCATGACATCTAGTAAAATGATACTTGTGAGGTTCAAAGGACCCCTCATAGTCCTTATGGTGGCTTCATTTTTCTGATTTTTTCTACATATGTAGAAACTTTCTTGTCTTATTACCATATTCAGCCACATAGCTATTTTTGTATTCATTTATTCAGTAAACACTTATTGTATGCCTTCTATGTATTGGTTTAGGGCTTGGAGATTTAAGAGTGAGTGAAAAATTGTGTTTACCCTTAGTTGGTAAGTTAGCAAGAGAGACACACAGACACATGCAGACAAATATGTAATGACAAATGGTGTCACTAAGTAAACAGACTGTGAATTGAGATAAAGAATAAGGGGGGGGGGGAGGAGTTTAAATAGGTTGGCCAAGGAAGACCTTGAAGGAAATCCCATTTGAGATGGGAGTCTAGATGTTGAGAGTCAACCATATGTATAATTGGAGGCAGTGTGCATTCCAGGTATGTGCAAATATGTGCAAAAGTCTTTGGGTGAAAAAAATCATCATATTCAGGAAATGGGAGGGAAAACTGCATGGCTGAAGCAGAGAGAAGGATGTGGGGTAAGATAGACGTTTATAATTCTTCAAGAGAATCTTTCCGTTTACAAAAGGGCATTTTCATGGGCTGTTGCTTAATTGTTCAGGTGTTGTCTTATGTAGATTAAAGCAAGTTCTTGTTGAATGCCAGTGAACTAGCGACTAAAGAAAAAAGAAATTTTTGAATTATCTCACACCTTCAGTAGTTCCTTGTTTACTCCTGATTAACAGTAGACAGTGGTCTCTACATAGGCAAATAAATAGGCGTCTAGGCATAGTTTTCCAAGGTCACAGTAAGAAATTAGGATTTTAAATGCAAAGGGAAATCACCAGAATTGTTCAAGCATGTGAATGACAAAACCTAATTGCTGCCTTAAGATTTTTTTCTGCTAACTTTTGGAAACTCCACTGATAGGAGTTTGATTTGGCAGTCATCTTGGGGTCTAAGTAGTAAGAGGTGATGAGTAGCTGGTTCAAGGCGGTAGCAGAGGACATGCAAAAAAGTAAATCCATGCCTTCATGTTTAGAGCTTGCGTAGGCATGACTTGCTGATGGATTGGGGGGGAGGGGGAGGGGGAGGAGGAAACAAGGGCAACTTTTATGTTTCTGGTCTCACAGTTCACTGCCAGGGCTTCATCCTGAGAAGGAGAAATTTGGAGTTGAAAGCAGGGAAGTCAGGATTCCAGTGTTTTATCTGGGTCAGTCTAAGTTTGAAATGACCTTGAAATACCAATGTTAAGATGCCAGATAGGCAGCTTGAAATGTGAGCCTCAACCTCAGCCCTGAGACTTGTTCTGGGGGGAATATAAGTGTGGAAATCCTAAAACATAAAGATGATACTTAACCATGGGCCTGGGCCAGATCACCTTAAACTGTACGGTTATTGTAGAGAGATGGGTAGATGAAAACATTTCCTATCTTTTTTTTAAGATTTTTTTTAAAACATTTTTGGCTGTGCTGGATCTCTGTTGCTTTGTGTGGGCTTTCTCTAGTTGCTGCGAGTGGTTTGAGAGTAGTTACTAAGAGTGCAACTCTCAGTTGCAGTGTGTGGCTTCTCATTGTGGTGGCTTCTCGTTTTGGAGCGTGGGCTCTGGATGCTGGGACTTCAGTAGCTGTGGCACACTGGCTTAGTTGTTCTGTGACCTGTGGGATTTTCCCAGACCAGGGATCAAACCCATGCCCCTTGCATGGCAAAGTGGATTCTTAATCACTGGACCACCAGGGAAGCCCTAAAATTGCCTGTCTTATATTAGCCTTTAAAATATAAGCACAACAAAAACCTAGCTCTTTCCATACAAAACACTGGAAATTTAGTTTTGGATCAGATAAAGTAGGTTTGGTATCAAAGCAACACAGAGGTGTGGGATCATAGCCAGACTGCTTTGTCCATTTTGGTGAACTGCTCTGGCAATATTTAGGAATTCCTCTGGCACCAGAGAAATAATTGTACTGCCTGAGAGCATCTTGTTTGTGGGAGCATCTCCCTTAACAAAGGCTATAATCTGACCATCTGAGCTGATACTTCTACTCCAGCAACTCTAAAGGTTGCCACTGATGGGGAAGACCAGTTTAAGTTACAAGCCATCATCCCCAAGATGATGATGTGGGCTCTGTCCTGGTTTCTTCACTTGCCTTCAAGCTAAGGGGCTCATCACTTAGTGCCATAGATGCCATTGGAAATAGGTGACAGCCCGCGATTGGTTGGGGCCAATGTTACTCAGCATTCCTAGTTGCAAAGAAATAACCAGTGACTCCGCTCAAGAGGATGGTGTCATGGGAAAAGAAGGATCTTAACTAAGCAAGGAATTAAGATCCTGGAAATGCAAGAAAGCCCACTGTGGTTCAAGTTGGCCAAAAAGGCAAAAGCGTGATGAAGAAAGCACATTTTTGAACTGCATCCTCAGCAACTGGACTGTCATTTTCTTGTATGAAAGGAGGATGGGGGGAGTAACTTACATTTCCCCAATTACAGAAGTCTCCTGCCCAGGACTGTTGAGAAACAAGTGCCTGCATTTTAGAAAGAGATCTCGGGAAAACTCAGCTTCCCTAGAAAGTACTTTGTTTTGTAGCTTCAACGGGCATGCTTTCCTTGAAGATGATGTATATCTAGTTTATTTTATTTTTAAAAAAAAATTTATTTGGCTGGGCTGGGTCTTATAACATCTTCATTGCATCATGTGGGACCTTTTGTTATTGTGCGTGGACTCTAGTTGTGGCATGCTGGCTCAGTAATTGTGGCATGTGGGATCTTAGTTCCCCAACCAGGAACTGAACCCGTGTCCCTGCATTGCAAGGCAGATTCTTAACCACTGGACCACCAGGGAAATCCCATTGTGTATCTAGTTTAAGGCAAGCATTGAAACATGTATACTATCATGTAAGAAATGAATCGCCAGTCTATGTTCGATACAGGATGCTTGGGGCTGGTGCACAGGGATGATCCAGAGAGATGATATGGGGTGGGAGGTGTGAGGGGGGTTCAGGATTGGGAACTCATGTACATCCGTGGCAGATTCATGTCAATGTATGGCAAAACCAATACAGTATTGTAAAGTAAAATAGAATAAAAAAAAAAGCAAGCTGCTACACATATTTGACTTTTCTAACTCTATCAACAGGAGTAGGCTAAATTAAGTTGTTGTTCAGTTGCTTAGTTGTGTCCGACTCTCTGCAACCCCATGTACTGCAGCATGCCAGGCTTCCCTATCCTTCACAGTTGAGGCAATAATGTTTATGATTGATGTGCTGTAAGCTGTGTTGGACAGCTTGCAGTCCTGCACCAAGCTACTTTCTCCCAGGATGTGTGTGGAATAATGGGGCTGGCCCAGTGGTATGCACTCCAGGTACAGGTCAGAGTAAAAGAAAACATTGAGGAACCATAAAAGAGGTCTAAGAGAAAATGAGCTCAAAGGGAACAAATACACCCACACATGCATGTTTAGAGCAGTATTAGTCATAATTGCCAAAACTGGGAAGTAACCAAGGTCGTCTTTAGTAGGTGAATGGATAAATAAGCTGTGGTACATTCAGACTATGGAATATTATTCTGGGCTGAGAAAAAGCTATCAAACCATAAAAAGATATGGAAGATACTTGAAGGCATATTACTCTATAAAAGCTATTTTGAAAAGGAATCTACTGTATGATTCCAATTATACAACATTCTGGAAAAGGCATAACCATAGAGACAGCAGATGAATGGTTACCAGGGGTTTAGGAGGGTGGGAGAGAGGAGATAAATAGGTGGAACACAGGATTTTTAGGGCAATGAAGCATTATTAATAGACATGATACAATATGATATACAGTTCAGGAATGTTCAGTACTTTCAAATTTGTACACTCAATCCCCAAGAATTTTTCATCTTGCGAAACTGAAATTTGGTCCCTATTGTTTAGTTGCTAAAATTGTGTCTGCCTCTTTGCCACTCCATGGACTGCAGCACGGGAGGCTTCCCTGTTCTTCACTATCTCCTGGAGTTTTCTCAAACTCATGTCCGTTGAGTCAATGATTCCATCCAGCCATCTCATCCTCTGCCGTCCTCCTGGCCTCAATCTTTTCAAGCATCAGGGTCTTTTCCAGTAAGTCAGTTCTTCACATCAGGTGGCCAAAGTATTGGAGCTTCAGCTTCAGCAGCAGTCCATCCAATGAATATTCAGGGTTGATTTCCTTGAGGATTGACTGGTTTGATCTCTCCTTGTCCAGGGGACTCTCAAGAGTCGTCTCCAGCACCACAGTACAAAAACATCAATTCCTTAGCACTCAGCCGCCTTCATGGTCCAGTTCTCACATCATGCATGACTACTGGAACAACAACAAATCTGCATTTCCCTGTCTCATTGGCCCTTGGGAACCACCACTCTGTTCTGTTTCTGTGAATTTGATTATACCAGGTACCTGAATCAGTGGAATCATACAATACTTGGCCTTTTGTGACTGGCCTGTCTCACTTAGCATAATGTTCTCTAGGTGCATCCATGTTGTAGCATGTATAAGAATTTTTAAGGCTAAATCATATTCCATTGTGTGCTATACCATGTTTTGTTTATCCATTCATCTGTTGGTAGACACATAGGTTTCTTCCACCATTTGGCTACTGTGAATAATGCAGCTATGAATGTGGGTATACAAATAATCTCTTCAAGATCCAGCTTTCAATTTTTCTGGGTATACACCCCAAAGTGGAATTACTGTATATGGGCTTCCCAGATGGCGCTAGTGGTAAGGAACCCACCTGCAATGCAGGAGACATAAGAAATGTGAGTTTGATCCCTTGATCAGGAAGATCCCCTGGAAGAGGAAATGGCAACCTACTCAAGTATTCTTGCCTGGAGAATCCCGTGGACAGAGGAGCCTCCTGGGCTACAGTCCATAGGGTTGCAAAGAGTCAGACATAGCTGAGGTGACTTAGCACATACACATAGCACACATGATAATTTTTAATTTTTTGAAGAGCTGCAATACTGTTTGTCTTATTGACTGCACATTCCTACCAACAGTGCATAAGGGTGATAATTTCTCTATTTCCTTGCCAATGCTTATTTTTAATAAACATTTTAAATAGTAAATGTCCTGATGGGGTGAAGTGACATCTCAGAGAGATACATTTTTTAAAAATATAAATTTATTTTAACTGGAGGCTAATTACAATATTGTATTGGTTTCTCCATACATCATGAATCCACCACGGGTGTACACGTGTTGCCCATCCTGAACCCCCCTCCTACCTCCCTCCCCGTACCATCCCTCTGGGTCATCCCAGTGCACCCGCCCCAAGCACCCTGTGTCCTGCATCAAACCTGGACTGGCGATTTGTTTCTTTTATGATACTATATATGTTTCAATGCCATTCTCCCAAATCATCCCCCACCTCCCTCTCCCACAGAGTCCAAAAGACTGTTCTATACATCTGTGTCTCTTTTGCTGTTTCGCATACAGGATTATCATTACCATCTTTCTAAATTCCATATATATGTGTATATATTAGTATACTGTATTGGTGTTTTTCTTTCTGGCTTACTTCACCCTTTATAATAGGCTCCAGTTTCATCCACCTCATTAGAACTGATTCAAATGTATTCTTTTTAATGGCTGAGTAATACTCCACTGTGTATATGTACCACAGCTTTCTTATCCATTCATCTGCTGATGGACATCTAGGTTGTTTCCATGTCCTGGCTATTATAAACAGTGCTGCGATGAACATTGGGGTACACGTGTCTCTTTCAATTCTGGTTTCCTCAGTGTGTATGCCCTGTAGTGGGATTGCTGGGTCATAAGGCAGTTCTATTTCCAGTGTTTGAAGGCATCTCCACACTGTTCTCCATAGTGGCTGCACTAGTTTGCATTCCCACCAACAGTGTAGGAGGGTTCCCTTTTCTCCACACCCTCTCCAGCATTTATTGCTTGTAGACTTGGATAGCAGTCATTCTGACTGGCGTGAAATGGTACGTCATTGTGGTTTTGATTTGCATTTCTCTGATAATGAGTGATGTTGAGCATCTTTTCATGTGTTTGTTAGCCATCCGTATGTCTTCTTTGGAGAAATGTCTATTTAGTTCTTTGGCCCATTTTTTGATTGGGTTGTTTATTTTTCTGGAATTGAGCTGCAGGAGTTGCTTGTATATATATATATATTTTTTTTTGCATTTCTGTTTTTTTTTTAGTTTTTTATTTTTTAAATTTTAAAATCTTTAATTCTTACATGCGTTCCCAAACATGAAACCCCCTCCCACCTCCCTCCCTACAACATCTCTCTGGGTCATCCCCATGCACCAGCCCCAAGCATGCTGCACCCTGCGTCAGACATAGACTGGCAATTCAATTCTTACATGATAGTGTACATGTTAGAATTCCCATTCTCCCAAATCATCCCACCCTCTCCCTCTCCCTCTGAGTCCAAAAGTCCGTTATACACATCTGTGTCTTTTTTCCTGTCTTGCATACAGGGTTGTCATTGCCATCTTCCTAAATTCCATATATATGTGTTAGTATACTGCATTGGTGTTTTTCTTTCTGGCTTACTTCACTCTGTATAATCGGCTCCAGTTTCATCCATCTCATCAGAACTGATTCAAATGAATTCTTTTTTACGGCTGAGTAATACTCTATTGTGTATATGTACCACAGCTTTCTTATCCATTCATCTGCTGATGGACATCTAGGTTGTTTCCATGTCCTGGCTATTATAAACAGTGCTGCGATGAACATTGGGGTACATGTGTCTCTTTCAATTCTGGTTTCCTCAGTGTGTATGCCCAGCAGTGGGATTGCTGGGTCATAAGGTAGTTCTGCTGCAGGAGTTGCTTGTATATTTTTGAGATTAGTTGTCAGTTGCTTCATTTGCTATTATTTTCTCCCATCCTGAAGGCTGTCTTTTCACCTTGCTTATAGTTTCCTTTGTTGTGCAGAAGCTTTTAATTTTAATTAGGTCCCATTTGTTTATTTTTGCTCTTTCCAATATTCTGGGAGGTGGGTCATAGAGGATCCTGCTGTGATTTCTGTCAGAGTTTTGCCTATGTTCTCCTCTAGGAGTTTTATAGTTTCTGGTCTTACATTTAGGTCTTTAATCAATTTTGAGTTTATTTTTGTGTATGGTGTTAGAAAGTGTTCTAGTTTCATTCTTTTACAAGTGGTTGACCAGTTTTCCCAGCACCACCTGTTAAAGAGATTGTCTTTTCTCCATTGTATATTCTTGCCTCCTTTGTCAAAGATAAGGTGTCCATAGGTGTGTGGATTTATCTCTAGACCTTCTATTTTGTTCCATTGATCTATATTTCTGTCTTTGTGCCAGTACCATACAGTCTTGATGACTGTGGCTTTGTAGTAAAGCCTGAAGTCAGGCAGGTTGATTCCTTCAGTTCCATTCTTCTTTCTCAAGATTGCTTTGGCTATTCGAGGTTTTTTGTAGTTCCATACAAATTGTGAAATTATTTGTTCTAGCTCTGTGAAAATACCGTTGGTAGCTTGATATGGATTGAATTGAATCTATAGATTGCTTTGGGTAGTATACTCATTTTCACTATGTTGATTCTTCCAATCCATGAACCTGGTATATTGGAGAGATACATTTTTGAGGTAGTTTTGATACATGAAGTAATTTTCATTTTTTTTGTTGAAATATAGTTAACTTATAATATTTCAGATGTATGGTGAAGTGACTCAACTATATATATATGTATATGTATATACATATTCTTTTGCATTCTCTTCCATTGTAGGTCATCCCTGTGCTATACAGTAGGAACAGGTAGGTTATCTATTTTATATAGAATGTATGTATATGTTAATCCCAAACCACTCAATTCTTTAATGGTTAAAAAAGTCTTTGGCTGCAGGTAACATGTAACTTCCTTTCAAATTCACTGAAACAGAAGTTTAAGTATTTTGAGGGAATCCCACATTACATTTTGGAGAATTTCTCCATTGAAAATCCCTATTTTGATGTATTATGCAGAGAATGGTCTATATTTCATGGAATACACTTTAAGAGATATTTCTCTGAGGGAGCAGAATGGATTGCTGAGTTAGGAACATCAGAGTTCAAATCCCAGTTGTATCTATTATAAGCTGATTGACCCTCAAATAAATGCATTGGCTGCATCAGACCATGAAATATTATTCAGCAAGAGGTAATTTACAGCTATCCAACATTTTAGCCAAAGATTTTCACCACTGTCAGTTATTTGCTGGGATTAATATTTTCATCTCTGGGCTCTGATTCAGCCACCCTTCCAGTGATACTTGTTAGCTATCACTGGCTAGCAAGCATCCCCTCTGAAACATTTTGTCATCTTCCTGTAAGTTTCTGATATTATAATCATCATTGTGTTGTCTACTGCTCACAGGAATGAGTAGTCTTGGCCCTGTGTCCAAAGCTGTTGCCTTTTCTCATGAAAAATCATGTTTGGGGGGAACCTCTCAGTTTTGTAGAATGCTGTTATTCCAGAGTGAGATGAGAATGAGGAAGAGGGGAAATTGGGAAGGTTAATTAAGGAAACTCTAGATGTGTCTTGTGCCACGTTCAAGAGATTGGACCTTCTTCTATAGGGATTGAGTGGTTTAGTGGTAAGTATTGGGGCAAATGGTGTGGAGGATGGATTGGAAATTAGCTACAAACATTAAGGTGAGTTTGCAGATCTTTGCAGGGTTGCAAGAGAGAAATGAGACTGGTTAACAGAATAACAGTGCTGCCATTACAAAATGGGATAGACAGGGTGAGGTGAAGTAGGTTAGGGAGAAAGAGAATTCTAGAATCAGTTCAGAGTTTCAAATTGGGGATAGTGAAGCTAATAACTGAGAAGATATTGAAGGAAAGAAAATGACTTCCATTTTGGATGTGAATCCCTGGAACAACCCTTCAGAGATGTATAGGAAGCAAGTGAGGGCGTAGTTTTGGAACCTGGGAGTACTTCACCTGGAGATCGAGAGCTGGGAGTCTTCTCTGAAGAGACGCTGACAGGATCCATGGGGCTGGATGAGCTCACCTAGTGAGAGCTTGTAATTCAGGGACAGAGTCCTGTGGTCAGTAGCATCTCAGGGGTGGGCAAAGGCAGATGATGGAGAGAAATAAGGAGTGATGAAGTACTGAAATGATGTCTGCATTTACTTTATTAAAAAAATTAAGTTCTTCTATGTGGACCATTTTTAAAGTCTTTATTGAATTCATTACAGTATTGCTTCTGTTGTATGTTCTGGTTTCTTATTTGGCTGTGGGGCATGTGGGATCTTTAGCTTCCTGACCAGGGACTGAACCTGCACCCTCTGCATTGGAAGGTGAAGTCTTAACCACTGGACCACCAGGGAAGTCTCTGCATTAACTTCTGATATCATGTTGGTAAAGAAAAAGCTACTTGTCCCAACATTTCTCAAGTGATGACTCAAAACTTGTATGAATTTGGCTCTCCCCATCTGGCTGTAATGAGAAATATTTATGATCTAATTTAAATCAACCATCTTAAGGTAAGAAACAGAATTCACAAAAATTGACCTGGAAGAGTGATAGCGGCGGGTGGTGGAAATTGCTGGAGAGAGTTGGCTGTCTGGGTGTTAATTCAGAGTTTCTGTGCTGGAATAGCCATGTGATCTTGAACTTCCGATATAACTTCTCAGGACTCAGTGTTATCATCTGAAAATTAGATATTCTCTTCATTTCCTTCCTGTAGTAAGGTTTTATTACTTTAAAACGAAGTCATACAGTTTGCTCATTCAAGGTCAAGAGAAGTCTTCCCTAGAATAAATGGTATAAGGTTCATTAAATTAAAAGAAAGTACATTATTTCATTTATGAAATCAATTTCCTTCACAGTTACTTTCAATAATATTTTAAAATCATCATCTGATCAGTGATACAGCCTTGCTTTAATCTTTAGCACAGAGATTTATAAAAATGACCTTGTGTTGTTTATCATCCTTCTATCTCTTATTTCCCAGCTAGGCCATTAAATTCTGTTTCACACCTCAAATCTTAAGACAGAATGCCTTGTAGATGTGTTTGTAATCAAGTTAGATAAATGTCTTTCAGTTGATTAATATCTACTTCTCCGCTCCACTTTGACCCATCATTTCTTCTTTCTACCCTTGTCATCCATTCCCATGGTTTTTTACTACTGAAGGATTAGAAGACTGTGGGTGTTTAACAAACAATAAAACAGCTTACTTCCCATTTTAACTTAAATCTTGTTTCATTTACAAGACACATGAGAGTAAGTCATTTGACTGAGTATTACAGAGGCATCTCTTTTCTTTTACCCCAAACACTCTTGCTCTACAGACTGTATACCCTTGTTGTTATGTTTAGTCGCTAAGTTGTGCCTGCCTCTTCTGAAACCCTATGGACTGTAGCCTGCCAAGTACTTCTGTTCATGGGATCCTCTGGGCAGTAATACTGGAGTGGGTTGCTGTTCCTTCTCCAGGGGATCTTCCCAGACCAGGAATTAAACCCAGGTCTCCTGCATTGGTAGGCAGATTCTTTACTGCTGAGCCATCTGGAAAGCCCTTTTATACCCTAATCTTATCTATTATGCAATTGTGGCGCTTCACTGTTTTCTTTCTTTGCCTAATTTCCTTTGTTTTCACTTCCATCTCCTCCATTCTGAATGTAGCCCTGCCTCTGCCTGCTTCTTTTCATTCTTCTATTTCTCAGTCTTATGTTTAGATCCCAGCTAATGATCTTACAATTATCTCTAAATTGTGGCTGCATGTTACTCTATTTCCTCCTAAATGCTGATCCTTCTTAATACAAGAATCTGAGAGGACTCTTGCCCATATGTTCTAATGACCACTTGTGTTCTTTTAAAGTTTTTTTTAAAAATTTAATTGAAGTACAGTTGGTGGAAAATGTAAGTTACAGGTATACATACCTGTGTGAACTCTTAACCAACTCCTTGACCTTAGACAGGTGTGTTGGCCTAGCCAGGTGTGGCTGACCTAGACACAGGTTGTGCCTGGACTGTTAGCCTCTACAGGTTGCTAATAGAGCATTAATCATGATGAAATATAATTATATTTGGTGATTTGCCGTATCTAGTGAGCCATAAGCTCCTGAAGAGATGCCAAAGGAGGTCATAGTCATCATTGTAATTACCCTACAGCCCACCCACAGGCACAAATGTGCTTAAATATTTTCTAGAGTAAATGACCCTTAGACACTGTATCAGCCCACATCAGACCATGTTATAAATCTTCATGGCAGTTTTTTAAAGTCATGGTTTGTATTCTATACATTCTTTGTGCATTTCTGCACTTGTAAAGCTTTTGTATAATTTCCTCTGCTGCTGCTAAGTCACTTCAGTCATGTCTGACTCAATGCGACCCCATAGACGGCAGCCCAGCAGGCTCCTCCGTCCCTGGGATTCTCCAGGCAAGAACACTGGGGTGGGTTGCCATTTCCTTCTCCAGTGCATGAAAGTGAAAGGTGAAAGTGAAGTCGTTCAATCGTATCAGACTCTTAGTGACCCCATGGACTGCAGCCTACCAGGCTCCTCCATCCATGGGATTTTCCAGGCAAGAGTACTGGAGTGGGGTGCCATTGCCTTCTCTGAATTTCCTCTAAAAAGCTACAAAAAATTTGTATTTTCTACAAAAGTGATGTGAACTGTAGCACAACATTGTCAATTTAGGGGCATCTTTATCCTTTTTTCTAACATTAATATGGGATTATTTATAACTGAAGTGATAAAAGAATAATGTGAAAACTGTATTTTCCTTTATCATATGTATGTATAGTTGTATATTTTTTTTATTGTGTATCTTGTTTTAGAAGTCTCAGCATGGCAAGAATCCCAAATATGTAAATTTCTTTGACTGGAATAGCCTGGCAATTGTCTGATAGCCTGTGGTTTTTTGAGGTCCATATGCCAATTCCCATGGCTCTTCTTTGATTTATATGATGTGGTAAATTATTCCCTGCAGCAAGAAGCAATCTGCATCTCTCAAATCAGATGTGATTAGCAGCAGAAGGGCTTTCTGCTAAGGTATGGACCAGTGACAACATGAATGTATGTCAATATCTGACTGAGAAAAGATGAAAAGTCAATATCCAATCTACTTAACACCGGGTTGACCCAGATTTCGGGGGGGGATCTGAGGAAGGCAGTTTAAGAGCTAACATCCTGAATAAGGTGATTGCAGACCAGATGACAATAATCTCAAGTAATCAGAGAACAAGCTTCATTGTCTCACTGAGACTTCGGCATTCTCTTGATGCAAAATCTGTGTGCTGCCTGACGTTGTTTGGGAGTGCATAAATGACAGTGGAGAGAGGAGAGGGAAATCTAGTGGTCTGATGGCGTGATCAAGGGAGTCGTTGTTCCTTTCGAGAAGGCTGAGTTCTGTTTCTGGCTCTCCCCTCCCCTTCCGGGCTTTGATACAGGCTGCTGAAGCTTTCATTATTACTTATTTTATTGTATTTTTTTTTAAAGTGATTATTTCCATGGCAACAGGGCACCGTGTTAGGCATCAGGGAGGTGTGACAGCCACAGTGGAGTTGAGAATCAGCAAAGATAAAGGGAAAGGAGTGTGGGGTATGTGGGACTCTGACAGCAGAGATGTAGGATGGAGGTAGCCAAGCCCCATAGGTAGTCTGATTTCAAATGTCCAACAATGGAAAATTTTGATTCATGTCGACTAAGGCAAGCCAATAAAGCAGCTCTATTTATTTTTCTAATAGTTAAAAAAAAGAAAAGAACAATAGAATACTCTTCTAAGAGGATACTGCTGATGAAATTTTATAAGATCTAACTGTGAGAAAGCAATATAGTCTTTCTTGATCTGGCCGCCAGTCTTACCTTTTTATGGGTGTCCAAATGATCAATGGTGTTGGGATAATTTTAGCCATGTCAGAATGAGGAAATATAGAGAAAATACTTGAGCTGGAAGCAGCCCTGATATTAAAAAAAATATGTTGCCACTACTGGTGTTAAGGTTCAACTTGTATTCTAGAGATGAATGAATAAAATTATTTTGAACAAGAAATGGTATGTGAAAATAGATTCTTCTGTTTTTGAAGAGAACTCCTATGGTTTAGAAAAAAACACAAATAGTAAACAGATCAGTAATAATAATCCTAAGGATCTCAACTTCTTAAGTTCTTCATAAAATCCAGGCAGTACTCTGATCAATTTCAGTATGCCAGTAACTTGTCTGACAAGGGAGATCTTTTGAAATCCTACTTAGTGTGGGCAATTACCTTCATAATACAAGTTTAGCCCTTAAAATTGTCCTCACTGGACCCCAGGGAACCTCGATTAAGCTGATAATAGGTAGTTCTCATTATTTGTCAGATACAATATTGAAGCACACATTTCATTCTCGTGTTAATACTCCACTTATGAGGAAACCCCTCAGTTCCTGTTGACCAAAGCTACCTCTGGGGATGCAAATTGCTTGTTGCTTCATGGAATAATTTGCCATTTTATGGCTTTACCATAGTGTTTGGAAGCTTTATTGACTTTTGTTCATTTTATTGCCAGAGTAAAGGACATTTTGCACTGATCTTCTCAGATTATCACTGAGTGTCCGAGAACTGATCTTTTTTTCTTATTGAATAGGTAGGAGCCATTGAAATGATTTCAGTTAACTTTATGCTCAGTTGCAGGTTATGTACATACAGGTTGTATGGATGCATGCATGTTCAATAGCTTCAGTCGTGTCCACCTCTCTGTGATCCTGTGGACTCTAGCTCTCCCGTCTCCTCTGTCCATGGGATTCTCCTGGCAAGAATACTGGGGTGGGTTGCCATTTCCTCCTCCAGATGATCTTCCTGACCCAAGAATTGAACCCATGTCTTCCTGCGGATTCTTTACCCACTGAGCCACGTGGGAAGTGCCACAGTACAGATATGGAAGAATGTAGCTTTTTTACTGTCGTACATGGGTTTTCTCCATTTGGCTGCGTAAGGCCACCTAGTATAATAATTATTGTATGGATGATATAATCATATGGATTAAAAAGAAGGAAGGATAATGATCCATTTTATTTGAGTACTTCGTACTCTACATAACAGAGTCCCCAGACAATCCTGCTTGATCCTCATGAGTAAATATTCCTTTGAAGTATGTGTTTTCCTTATTTTATGTCTAGGAGTGCTTAGTTTTGTACAAATCCTTACTAAGTTTAGAACCCAGGTCTCTTAACTACCCACCAGGTGTTATTGCTGGCACAGTCTCCTGTCATTAAATCAGAGAGAGAGGTCTTACATTCTAATTTTATGAGATTATTTTTCAAACTTTAATTATATAAGAAAAAATACTAATGGAAACATGAAAATCTCCTTAGTGTACTGAATATTTGGAGTTTAAGTACATAATATTTTATTCATAATGAATATGCCTAACTCATTAGAAAAGACCCTGATGCTGGGAAAGATTGAAGGCAAAAGGAGAAGGGGGCAGCAGAGGATGAAATGGTTAGATGGCATCACTGACTCAGTGGATGTGAGTTTGAGCAAGCTTGGGCAGATAGTGAAGAACAGGGAAGCCTGGTGTGCTGCAGTCCATGGGGTCGCAAAGAGTCAGACATGACTGAGCAACTGAACAAGAATAACAATTTTTTTCAGCCTTTTCTTATAGGCATGACAGAGTATCTAGTAGAGTTCCAAATGCTATGCCACAGGTCCTTGTTGGTTATCTATAATATACATAAATGTATATGTAAATAAAATTTATATAAGGTTTATTATGTTTATAACATATGTAAGTCATATATATGAATTAAAGTTTAGTGAGGTGAGCTCGGAAGTGAGGTGAATAAGTGCAGAGCTTGGACCGGGTCACTGTATCTGACTGTGTGAGGTAAGAACAATTAAAAAGACAAAAACAAGTGCTTAGTAATGTAGAGTATAGGAAGAGATGCTCTCAGTATAAAGGAGTCGAGAAAGATGTCACAGAAACAGTGGTGCCTTAGTGTGACTTTGAATGATGAATTGGATTCGAACACACACATGCTAGGGTTAAAAATAACATCAGAACAGTTAAAATTTTAATTAAGAGTTTATTGTGCATAAAAAAAAAAAAACAAAAACAGTTCATGAACCGGGAGTCTGCAAACTGAAAGGAGAATGAAGCCCAAAAGTGCACTGTGATAGGTCAGTTTGTAAAGTGAGAATGCAGAGGCTGTTTAACCTTTACAATGGCTGGTTCTAACATTGGAGGTTCACAGATGCAGGGGGTTGGTGAAAAGTGAATATCTAATACCATTTTAGGATAATGATTATAGTTTTGTTTATGATTCCTGGAGGCATTTACAGAAGATAACCTAAATTTTGCTTGTGATGTGGAATAAGCTAGGTTAAGGTTTTGCTTACAGGGTTTACTGGTTTTGTCAGTGTAGGAGAATCTCAGGCCAGGTCTCCATTTAATTTTAAACCTAGTGAATGGAGAGGCTTCCCTCGTGGCTCAGTGTTAAAGAACCTGCCTGCCGATGCAAGAGACGTGGGTTCGATCCCTGAGTCAGGAAGATTCCCTGGAGTAGGAAATGGCCCCTAATCCAGTATTTTTGCCTGGAGAATTCCATGGACAGAGGAGCCTGGCGGGCTCCAGTTCATGGGGCTGCAAAGAGTGGGACACGACTGAGGGACTGAGCAGCAGAGCAGTGGGTGGAAAGGTGAAGTGCCAAAGGAATAGGAAACTGGGGACTTCTGTCTAGCCCATTCCTATCTGTTGGAACCTGAAATGAAAATTGAGACAGATAGTTAGAAAATGATGTAGTGGACCTTAAATACTGGGTTGGCCACAAAAGTTCCTTTGGGTTCTTCTATAACATCTTATGGAAAAACCCGAAGGAACTTTTGTGGCCAACTCAATATGAAGTAATAGGCACAATATGCCAATGAACCAGATCGCTTCACTTTGCTCCATGAAAGATGATTTTTGAAGATTTGAAGAGAAGAATCAGATTCATTGAATATGACCAGTGGCCTGACTCTTGAAATATGTATTCCCAATGGCTTCTAGCAATTGGATAGCATTATGATTGTGTTTTACAGAATAAATGTGATTCTGGATATCAGTCTTTAATTTTTTATGTCTGTGTACCTACCCACCTCTGAAAATAATTGTAGATACATTTATTAACATTTATAGATATTAATATTTATAGAATTTATTAACATTAATAGATACAGTAATGACCATACATGGTCTCAAAATTCTAGGCCTTGAGAGAGTAGAAGCATGGTAATTTTAACATGAGAAAACTTTGCAGTAAGTCATATGCAACCATTCTAAGTTTATATATATGTAATATTATTATATGTATACAAATTACACCCATACACTACACAAAGATATACATATATCTACATGCACTAGTATATATACAACATGTATATCTTTGGATAGTATATGGGTTTGTATACTATGTATATATGTATGCATATATGTGTGCATATATGTCTTTGAGCAGTATTAACCACTTAAAAATGCTGCATGATAGGCTGGTTGGAATAATGGTTATAATATTTGTGGGAAATTAATTGGTGGCTCATACAATAAAGAATCCACCTGCAATGCAGGAGACCTGGGTTCTTGCTTGGATAATTCCATGGACAGAGGAGCCTGGCAAGCTACAGTCCGTGGGGTTGCAAAGAGTCGGAGATGAATGAGCAACTAAACACAAACACAATTAAAGAAATAGTATCCTTGATGGTCTGTAATGCTCCTTAAATGTCAAGTGTGCCTCACACTTGAACTGTCTGCTTTGATCAGGTCAGCGATGAGAGACATTGTATGAATGTAGCAGAGAAGGACTGAACTGTACATGCATTGTTAAGTTGCCTTCTGGAATATATCTGCATAGAGGCTGAGTCCTGATGCTCAGACAGTGGATCTAAGACAGACAGATCTCATTAGTGCTCTGTGTGAGCAGAGGAGATGAGATTGGTAAACTCATATAGTGAAGGGAGTTGAGATCATGGGAAACATATTAATGATAAGACAAAGCTTGAATGGGCCAGACAAACAAAGTTAGAGGTTCATAAAGATGAAGAGATAGCTGACGCTGAGTATCTGTTAGGTTAGATTCTACTGAGTCTGTCCTTTAATGCTCACCTTACATGCTTCTGCGAACAGGTCTGTCACCTGCACATAGATTATTGGTCAGTGGGAAGAAGGAGTGCTCTGGGAAAGAGAAAGATGAAGATGTGTTAATGTATATCTTGTTTTCTTTCTTCTATGACTCCTTACCTCCCATTTTTATTCTATCAGTACTTTTTTCCAGCCACAGACAAGTGCTTATCCTCCTATTCTGCTTGTTGAATTGGCAGATGTTTAAAGGTCATTGTAATTTTGAAGGGGTAGCTATTGTATTATGTTGTAGTGAAAATTAGAACAAGACTAATTTTCAGAATTGAAATACATTCCCTTCATTTTCTAGTGAATAACATTTAGGACGTTATTAAGAATTGTATGTTATGCTTTGTATTACCCATTAGACTCAACTCCTTTTAACAGTCATGAGTGTAATTTTGCTTAAGATTTTCATTGATCTCATTTATTCTATTCCCAGGAGAATATGTGTGTATAAGGAATGCAGTACATCAACAATATTTTATTTGCCTTCTTTCTTTTTCCATGAGCTTGCATCTAGGTTTTGAACATGAAATTGGTGCTTGTATGTGTACTTAAACTAACTCTAAATGTCTAAGCAGTGTATATTGCTTTATTCATTTTTTTGAAATTGACTCCCGTTTTCTAGTAGATAGTGTCTCTTTAGAGACCTCTTCTTTCACTTAGATATTTTCACTAGATCTCAGTTGTAGAATACATGCCTTAATCACTAAAGTTGAATGAATTTTTGGATTAAAGCATAGGTACTCTTTTAAATTTTCATACAGCCTAGATGCCTTCCAAGGAGAAGGCAATGGCAACCCACTCCAGTACTCCTGCCTGGAAAATCCCATGGATGGAGGAGCCTCGTAGGCTGCAGTCCATGGGGTCTCGAAGAGTTGGACACGACTGAGCGACTTCACTTTCACTTTTCACTTTCATGCACTGGAGAAGGAAATGGCAACCCACTCTAGTGTTCTTGCCTGAAGAATCCCAGGGACAGAGGAGCCTGGTGGGCTGCCATCTATGAGGTCGCACAGAGTTGGACACAACTGAAGTGACTTAGCAGCAGCAGCAGATGCCTTCCAAAAAGACTGTGCTAACTTACACTCAGTATTCACGGTAATCCAATATCATGGTAATCCAAGTCTGTGCCCCGACCAGTAACGCTGAAGAAGCTGAAGTTGAACAGTTCTGTGAAGACCTGCAAGACATTCTAGAACTAACACCCCCCAAAGATGTACTTTTCATTATAGGAGACTGGAATGCAAAAGTAGGAAGTCACGAAACACCTGGAGTAACAGGCAGATTTGGCCTTGGAGTACAGAATGAAGCAGGGCAAAGGCTAATAGAGTTCTGCCAAGAGAATGCACTGGTCATAGCAAACACCCTCTTCCAACAACACAAGAGAAGACTCTACACATGGACATCATCAGATGGTCGACACCGAAATCAGATTGATTATATTCTTTGCAGCCAAAGATGGAGAAGCTCTAAAAGTCAGCGAAAACAAGACCAGGAGCTAACTGTGGCTCAGATCATGAACTTATTGCCAAATTCAGACTGAAATTGAAGAAAGTAGGGAAAACCACTAGACCATTCAGGTATGACCTAAATAAAATCCCTTATGATTATACAGTGGAAGTGAGAAATAGATTTAAGGGACTAGATCTGATAGACAGAATGCCTGATGAATTATGGATAGAGGTTTGTGACATTGTACGGGAGACAGGAATCAAGACCATCCCCAAGAAAAAGAAATGCAAAAAAGCAAAATGGCTGTCTGGGGAGGCCTTACAAATAGCTGTGAAAAGAAGGGAAGAAAAAAGCAAAGGAGAAAAGGAAAGATATACCTATTTGTATGCAGACTTCCAAAGAATAGCAAGGAGAGGTAAGAAAAGCCTTCCTCAGAGATCAATGCAAAGAAATAGGGAAACAGTAGAATGGAAAAGACTAGAGATCTCTTCAAGAAAATTAGATACCAAGGGAACATTTCATGCAAAGATGGGCTCGATAAAGGACAGAAATGGTAGGGACCTAACAGAAGCAGAAGATACTAAGAAGAGGTGGCAAGAATACACAGAAGAACTGTACAAAAAGATCTTCACAACCAAGATAATCACGATGATGTGATCACTCACCTAGAGCCAGACATCCTGGAATGTGAAGTCAAGTGGGCCTTAGGAAGCATCACTACGAAGTAAGCTAGTGGTGATGGAATTCCAGTTGAGCTATTTCAAATCCTGAAAGGCGATGCTGTGAAAGTGCTGCACTCAGTATGCCGGCAAATTTGAATAACTCAGCAGTGGCCACAGGACTGGAAAAGGTCAGTTTTCGTTCCAGTCTCAAAGGCAATGCCAAAGAATGCTCAAATTTATCACACAATTGCACTCATCTCAGTTCAGTTCAGTTGCTCACTCATGTCCGACTCTTTGCGACCCCATGAATTGCAGCACACCAGGCCACTCTGTCCATCACCAACTCCTGGAGTTCACTCAAACTCACGTCCACTGAGTCCGTGAAGCCATCCAGCCATCTCGTCCTCTGTCATCCCCTTCTCCTCCTGCCCCCAATTCCTCCCAGCATCAGAGTCTTTTCCAGTGAGTCAACTCTTCGCATAAGGTGGCTAAAGTACTGGAGTTTCAGCTTTAGCGTCATTCCTTCCAAAGAACACCCAGGGCTGATCTTCTTTAAAATGGACAGGTTGGATCTCCTTACAGTCCAAAGGACTCTTAAGAGTCTTCTCCAACACCACAGTTTGAAAGCATCAATTCTTCAGTGCTCAGCTTTCTTCACAGTCCAACTCTCACATCCATACATGACCACAGGAAAAACCATAGCCTTGGCTAGATGGACCTTTGTTGGCAAAGTTCTGTCTCTGCTTTTGAATGTGCTATCTAGGTGGTTCATAACTTTCCTTCCAAGCAGTAGGCATCTTTTAATTTCATGGCTTCAATCACCATCTGCACTCATCTCACATGCTAGTAAAGTAATGCTCAAAATTCTCCAAGCCAGGTTTCAGCAATACGTGAACCGTGAACTTCCAGATGTTCAAGCTGGTTTTAGAAAAGGCAGAGGAACCAGAGATCAAATTTCCAACATCTGCTGGATCATTGAAAAAGCAAGAGAGTTCCAGGAAAACATCTATTTCTGCTTTATTGACTATGCCAAACCAAAGCCTTTGACTGTGTGGATCACAATAAACTGTGGAAAATTCTGAAGAGATGGGAATACCAGACCACCTGACCTGCCTCTTGAAAAACCTATATGCAGGTCAGGATGCAACAGTTAGAACTGGACATGGAACAACAGTCTGGTTCCTAGTAGGAAAAGGAGTATGTCAAGGCTGTATATTGTCACCCTGGTTATTTAACTTCTATGCAGAATACATCATGAGAAACGCTGGGCTGGAGGAAGCTAAGCTGGAATTAAAAGATTGCCGGGAGAAATATCAATAAGCTCAGATATGCAGATGACACCACCCTTATGGCAGAAAGTGAAGAGGAACTAAAGAGCCTCTGGATGAAAGTGAAAGAGGAGAGTGAAAAAGTTGGCTTAAAGCTCAACATTCGGAAAACGAAGATCATGGCATCTGGTCCCATCACTTCATGGGAAATAGATGGGGAAACAGTGGCTAACTTTTTTTTTCTGGGGCCCAAAATTACTGCAGATGGTTATTGCAGCCATGAAATTAAAAGACACTCTTTGGAAGGAAAGCTATGACCAACCTAGACAGCAATTAAAAAGCAGAGACATTACTTTGCCACAAAAGTCCATCTAGTCAAGGCTGTGGCTTTTCCAGTGGTCATGTATGGATGTGAGAGTTGGACTCTGAAGAAAGTTGAGCACCGAAGAACTGATGCTTTTGAACTGTGGTGTTGGAGAAGACTCTTGAGAGTCTCTTGGACTGCAAGGAGACCCAATCAGTCCATCCTAAAGGAGACCAGTCCTGGGTGTTCATTGGAAGGACTGATGTTGAAGCTGAAACTCTAATACTTTGGCCACCTGATGCGAAGAGCTGACTCATTTGAAAAGACCCTGATGCTGGGAAAGATTGAGGGCAAGAGGAGAAGGGGACGACAGAGGATGAGATGGTTGGATGGCATCACCAACTCGATGGACATGGGTTTGGGTGGACTCCAGGAGTTGGTAATGGACAGGAAGGCCTGGTGTTATGCGGTTCATGGTGTTGCAAAGGGTCGGACATGACTGAGCGACTGAACTGAACTTACATTCACACCAGCAATGTGTGAGATTACTTGTTTTCTATTCTCTCACCAGTTTTATAAATAATGTTTTCTTAGTATTCTTTCAAAGTGGATCATGATTGTGTTTATATTACTTCATCTTATAATAAATTTGTTTGTGATTGAGTATTGACTTAGATACTCCATAGAGAATTTCCCTCGGACTGTATATCATTATCAATTGTAAATCCACCCATCTTTCAAGGCACAACCAAATTCTTTTTTCTTGAATCACATGAGAGAATAAAGACAATTCCAATTTACACACCAATTATTCCTTCCCCGAAAACACCACATAGAGTATGCCTCCTAAGTTAAGCTTCAGTTCAGTTCAGTTGCTCAGTCGTGTCCGACTTTTAGTGACCCCATGGACTGCAGCCTTCCAGGCTCCTTTGTCGATGGGATTTTCCAGGCAAGAATACTGGAGTGGGGTGCCATTGCCTTCTCCAGGAGCCTGTGACTATGTTTGTGCAATTCTTAAGAAACAACCCGATCACCCAGCTTGGGGTAGGGATAGGCAGTGGAGACAGGAGATCGCATGTTAGAAACATGTAAGTAGGGACCCAGCCTCTCAAGGGAGGTGGTGGGTGTGCAGTTATCTGCAGATGCTCAAAAAAGGGCGTGTTTGCTGAGAAGGCACCCCAAGTGCATCAGTTGCGGAGGTACATAGAAGGAATGGCATGTGTTGATGGAAATGTGAGATAACCAAGCTGTTGGAAGACAATATCTGTTTTTAGAAAAAGGAAGTAAAAATGGATAAAATGGGTTCAGATTAAACAGGAAGTGAAAGTGTGCAAGAGAACATTATGCTAACATGTACGAAATGCATACTGTGTACCAAGCATTGTGGGTACTTACGTACTGTGTTGGGTGCTTCCTCATCTTCTTTCTCCCCAGTCCACTAGCATGTGAGAAGCTGGTTTTGTCTTTTTATTTTTCTATTGTTTTTAATTATAATTCAGGCTGTAGATTCACAGGAAGTCACTCTTGATTTTGTCTAGAAGTATCAGACTAACTTACCAATACTATAGAACTTGAATTTAGGTAGTAATTCCATTTCATCAGCATATAATTGAGATGTTTAACGGTACTGCATGATTTTGTTACAGTGTATTGCATTGCTCCTGTTAACTTGCTTTTAAATTTTGAATTGGAAACTGATAAGTCTATGTTTATTGCAAAACATTCATGTAGTACAGAGCTAAATGAGAAATGTAAGAAGTAAAATGTGGAAGTCCTTGTTCTCACCTGCTTCCTGGCTTCCCCATTTCCTCTTTTCCAACCTACTATATATACTGTAGATAACCATAGCTTATAGTACTTTTGGACTTGGTGTGGGTGAGTGGATGTGTATATTAGAACAAACACATGGATGGATGATGGATAAGTAAATAGTTTTAATTTTTACAAACATGACATGCTGGATACATTACTGTTAACCTTGGCCTTTTACTTTTCTTTCAACAGTGTCTTTCCATGTTCAGTGCCTGTGTCTATGTGTCACTATATTTACCTTCTGCATGTTATTTCATAATATGGATTTAATTTAGGCATGCCCTAGGTTCATGCCCAATAAAAGCTAAGGAATTATACTCTCAGTATTCAGGCGGTAAACTCTTAAACATATTTTTGTGCACATATACCTGATATGGTTACAAATTGTAGAAGTTTTGCATCAAAGCATAGTTACTCTGAATTTTCGTACAGCCAACATGCCTTCCAAAACAGCTGTCCTAACTTACACTCCCACCAACAGTGTGTGAGCTTGCTTGTTTTCTATTCTTATACTAGTTCTGTGAAGAATGTTTTCTTATCCTTTCAAAGTGGGTCATGATTGTGTTTATATTACTGTCGTGGTGTGGGTTATATATTTTATAAGAAAGTAAGGTCATGTACATGTCACAGTAGAAGGATGATGTAAGAGAATTTTTAAGTGTGATTGAAGATTAAGTTAATTTTAAAACCCTAAGGACTATAATCTCTTCAGTCAAACTTGTTTATCCTTTAAAAGGAAATGTTTATGACACCCAACTCATTGAGATCAAAATATGCTCCGTATTTTCTTAAACAAGAAAAGCATGGCCAATGACTAAAGGGTTTTAGAGCTTTTTATAAGTACTTGACATTTTCAAGCAATGTCTTTGCTGAAAAAAATTAGCTCAGAGTCTGGGAATAATGAGGTTAGAGGAATATGCCAGTTCTTGTCTATTCTGAACTTGATTCTTCTTGAGATGATTAGAATGGTAGTAAATGATCTCTCCAAATTGCTAAAGACAGAACACATCATTCACCTTTCCTTTGCTTCTTCTATATTCATATCTGAAGGGAGTAATAGTTACAAATGCAAGCATCATACCTGAACTCTGCATACACACGTGTGTGTGTGTGTGTGTGTGTGTGTGGAGAAAGAAAAACAAACATCCAGAATTGTGCTCCAAAATTCTTGAAATGTGTGGGTTCCATGGAAAAAGTCCAGACCTTTGAAGGGTCCTTATGTTGGGGGCTTGGCGGGTGGCACAGTGGTAAAGAATTGCCTGCTAATGAAAGACACATGAGACAGGGGTTTGATCCCTGAGTCAGGAAGATCCACTGGAGTAGGAAATGGCAACCCACTCCAGTGTTCTTGCTTGGAAAATCGCATGGACGGGAGCCTGGAGGGCTACAGTCCATGGGGTTGCAAAGAATCAGACATGACTGAGCACATGTCCACACACACACACAGTGTTAGGAAGGGACTAGTTCCTCCCAATATGGAATCAGAAAGCTCTCAAACTCATCAAACTCATACTCACTTTGGGAATTCCCTGGTGGTCCAGTGGTTTGGACTTGTTGATTTCACTGCCAAGGGCCTGGATTCAATCCCTAGCTGGGTGACTAAGATCCATTAAGCCAAGTGTGTAAGTGTTAGTCACTCAGTGGCACCTGACACTTTGTGACCCAATGGACTGCAGCCCACTAGCCTCCTCCGTCCTCAGTCCATGAGATTCTCCAGGCAAGGATACTTGAGTGGGTTGCCATTTCCTTCTCCAGAGGTTAAGCCAAGTGGCACAGTCAAAAACAAACAAACAAAAAATAAAGTTATGCTCACTTTAAATGACCTAAGCAGTAAGAAATCTAAGTTAACTGTTACTGAAGAAATAGTATTTTAAGCACTCTGGATGGTTGTACGTTGATCTTGTCAGTGCTCCAAAGCACATGCCAGGCTCCAGACACCTAAAAAACCCAGGGCAGTTCTTTGTGTCCAGTAAGCACTTGAGGAATCTGTTAAATAAAATTTGTTTCATGTCCACCGAGGACTAAAGGAGAGAAATGTTGCTAACTAAGAATTACTGGCCAAGTGCTGTGAATCTTCTGTCAGGTAAACCCTGACTATGTTGTGAAACTTTCCCTTTGTTACTGAACCAAAACTTGGGTTGCCTCACCTGAAGTAAAGCCAATCCACTGACATCGGGTTGTGCTGAAGGAAAGCACAGCGTTTATTGCATACAGGGTGCAATGCAAAGAGGTAGGGACAGCTCGTGCTCAGAAAGCCTGAACTCCTCTGTGGGTTTCTGCAAAACATTTTTCAAGGTGAGGCAAGAAAGGGGCGTCCAGGATATGTGATCAGCTCATGCGCAATTCTCCGATCGGTTGATGGTAAAGTGAAAAGATAATGACCTATTGCAAATATTTCCTGGTTTGGTCTAACTTCAGAGGGGATGTGTTGTTCTTCCATTTGGTGGGAGTTTTATTAATAGCATCTGCAAACAACTCAGGAAATATGCATCATATTTTGTTACCTGGGTATTTCAGAGAGGATGGGGAGTAGGACCTTCCCTGGAGAGGACCTGTGGGGTCCTGCTTGATTACACTTTGAAGACAAAAGTCCATTTACTCTTCTGACTTGGAAAGTTTCCTGTTGATACTATCTTGGCTAAAACTAAGACTTCCTAAGTTGAATATTCTTTCATAAGCAATGACGAAGATCACAGTCCTCAGATGGGAACTGTAGAGTTCCTGTCTACTGAGATTGTGGTAAGGATACATCACTTCGGTGTCTACTGAAATTCAAGTAACCATTTCTAACAGCATAAGTCTACATGAGGGAAAAGCCGAGGGAGAAAGACACAGAATTCAGCTCTTGATACTTGGATTCCAATAAAGGAGTTATGGTTTTAAACCAGGAAAAATGTAATCTTGTTGAAAGCTCTTGAGATAGAAGATAGCAAGATATGGAACTCGAATGCATGCCAGCTGTAATTACTAGATATACTGAAAAATAATTAAGTTGCATAGGAGAGCTCAGTGATATTAACAGCTGGTTATTGCCTTGGACCACATAGTCTTATTGAAATAATGCCATTATATATGCCCAGTGTTCTTTATGCTTGGGGTGATTTTGTGTAGCTATTTTATATTTTCTATGATCAGATATGATTCTGTGTTTTTCATTTGTTTTCATACTCTTCTAGAAGGTTTTTCTTTAGGATCTACCGATTTCTCTGTGCATAAGTGTATTATAAATGAAAATTATCTGTTTGCCAAATGTCTCTATATCAACATTTATAAATTGAATTCAAACTGATGAAGAGAAAATGTTGGTTTTGTATAGTTAGAATCAGTAGCACTCATATATACTCATAAATATTAAATGGAAATAAGGGTTTGCTGTTTGAAAAAACCCTCATATGATAAATTCAAATTTCAAGTCATAATTTAATCTAAAGGATTTTATGCTGTTGCTTCTTTTTCAGCCTTGGACTTGGGACCGATACATTCTGAGGTCCTGTTACATGCCAGGTGCTGTGCCTGGGGCGAGGCTGGGTGTGGAGAGTCAGAAGCCTTGTCCTCATGTCACTGAACACAGGTTTGGCTGCTCACCTCTCACAAGCCAGTAACTCAAGAGCAAATGTCAGTAGGAAAAAAGATGCTTTAGTAAGAAAAGCTGGCAATCTGCGGAGAAGGTGGACTCATGTCCACAGACCACCTCTGAAGCTGCTCTGCCATGGCAGTTAAAGGGAGAAATAGGAACGGGGAGGGGAGAATCTCAACGATTCATCCAGGTAGGAGGTTGGGTTCTGCATCCTTCTCCACTGAGCGCAGCAGACTGATTGACTCTCTTCAGATGTTTTCTCACCTGTGTGATCTACCTGCAGAATGACTTAGCGGGCTGTTGGGCATAGCCATTTTTGAACTGCTTAATCCTTTATTCTTACTACTTTTTATCTAGGAAAAGAACCAACAGGACAGACAAGTCATGGTGTGCATTCAGGAAGGCGTAAGTCAGGAGTGGGTTTCAATTATTTCTATAACAACATTCTTTTAAGTTTAGTATATATGCTTGGTTGCTCAGCCATGTCCAGCTTTTTGCAACCCCATGGAGTATAGTCTACCAGACTCCTCTGTCCATGGAATTTTCCAGGCAAGGTTAAGATGGGGACAGAAACGGGCAAACAGGGAAGGGACAAAAAAACTGCTTTCGCTCATGGCATCTACAAGCTAGTATGACGCTTACAGTAAAAAGAGAATTACTGCTCCATTGCTTTCTTTAAATGTAATATTGCATCAGATTGATCCTGGGGGCTCTAATAAATAATGCTTAGAAAATAATTTGCTCTTAGAATGAAGAACTCAGCTTTTTGGTCTTGGATTGTTTGATCTCAGTCTGAAATACCTACAAGTATAGATCACAAAGGGGACAGCTGAATTCTAGAATTGCATATTGCTATGAAAGGGTACTGAGCAAATGAGGATTTTGATATGTTTGGTTAACAGCTGACTGAAGGCTGGTAATAAAACTTTTTGTTGAAACTCAAATTGGCTGAAAAGTATCAATAGGATTTAAATTTGGGCATTAATACACTACTCCAGATTCTGCTGTATGACCTTAGAATGTCATTCTGTAACTTCCTTTGGTTCCTTATTGGCATCCATTTATTAATATTTCTTTAAAGATACACTTGAGATGCATGGATTGGTGGGCAATGTTATGGAAAACATTGGTATGTTATGATAAAATTATATCTGATAAAAAGAGCTCATAATTATGAAGCACTTAAACACAATTTAATTTCTGAACTTTCTCCCAGAATAATGGATCAAATCTTTTCTCTGGAAATTATGCAGAAGTTGTTGGTTTGAAAAGTATTAAGCCCTCTACATTACTAGAAAAAAAGTGCTATTTTTTCTGATGAATTTTTATTAATAATCAAAAGTTACATATTTCCTGTTCTTTATTTCCAATCAACTAGTTATATTGAAAGTACACATTTGCATTCTACCCATATTATTTCAAATAGTATTCTTTATGGCATAATATGAACCAATATTAAAATCACTGTATTTTCTATTTCTTACGTTTTAACTATTTTTCTTGTTACTTGATTCTGTTTCCTGACATTTTCCTCTTTACTGGTAAATACACTTGAAGTCACCACAGTTTGATTTATCAGATTCAAATGACATATCCCTGAGCTCTAAAGGAAAGGAAATGAGAATCTTTAGCCTGCATCCCATTTTTATCTTTCCCTGAACTTTGGCAATAGTATTTTCAGTGTCTTCTATAATCCTAATCCTGCGTTTGTTTCAGTCTCAGTTACTCTTTTGAGTAGCTTCAGTGCTCACTGCCAGTCTATTGCCACAGTTTTCCGTTCATCTCTTGGATGGCTGTAGCAGTTTTGATTGTAAATGCTCACGGGAAAAGTATTACTAAGTATGTTTGCATATTGAAACATATTTGTATGTTGCTTTTTTACTTACATGCCTTCTTAGCAGAGTGTAAATGCCAAATCATATTTTCTTTCTCTTCGTGTGTGTGTGTGGAATTTGTAAGCATCACTCTGTTGTCCTCTGGGTAGTGGTCTGAAGTAGTCAGTGGGCAACCTCACCGTGTTTTCCTTTAGCAGTCTTTCTGCTTCCTAAATACTCTGTTCCATATATTTATTTTTATAGCTTATATGATTATAGTTATATTTTAGAGTTTCCCTATTTCAAAGTAGCTCCCCTAGGTCATTTCTTAGGGTTGACCATTTCACTTTTGTAAGAAAAGGGTGTCTTTGAACGTTTGGAGTCAAATATTATTTGAAATATTTTCTTGAAATTTTCCTTGACTTACATTGTTAAATACTTTAAAAGTGTGTGTGTGTGTGTGTGTGTGTGTTTGAGATTCCAATTATTGCTTACCTGGAACAACGTATCTCAAACAGAATATTTACCTTTGCTTACAAATTTGTTCCTTTTTACTTCCACTGGTTTGACAAGATGAATGTGTTAAGTCAGGGATTTACACTGACTTTTATACTCCCCAGATGTGCAAGAAATGCTGATCTAGAGAGGTTCTATCCGTTCTTTGAATGGGCAGGGTGATGGGAAAGAAACTGAAGAAAAGAAAAAAAAAGAGTAATATATCATGCTACATAGGAAAAGGATAAATAGAAAATTACAGAGTGTGTGTTAGAGAGACTTGGGAAAAAGAGAAGATACACAAAAGAGGAATGGAGAGGGAGACTGATCAACTGTGTTTATATACGTGCGCGTGCCCATGCCCATGCATGCTGATGCAGTGATCCCAAGACTGGCCTGCAGGTGGCGCTGTGTGTCATCAGGGGAGGCATGAGGTTCCTGGGTACACTTCACTCCTAGGTCCTTGGATTCCTTTTGCACCCAGGTAGAACACTGGGAGGCTACTTGGGTTCCTCCCATTTCCTCACCTTATTTTCTCACTCCCGTTGCCCCTGGAACATTAGCCCTGTTGGCTGATTGTGCTTCTGGTCTGGCCTTTCCTGCCCATCATCACTGTTTGTTCTTGTTCCTGAGTTTGTCTGTCCGGCCTGCATCCTGCCCCCTTAGATTGTTACTGTGGCCATTTTATTTCCTTTTCCCCTTTAATCAATTTTTAGCCTTATTCTTAGAGTGATTTTGCCAAAATGCACATGTACCTGTCTCCTGATGAAGTTTTCCCAGTAGTGCCCTACTGTCTGTACTAAACAGGTTGGAGCTGACCTCTTGAGCATGGCGTGGGACCCGTCAGCAGGTTCTTCTCTGACTGACTCCTATACGCTCTGTGTGCTCCAGCCAGCCACAATCATGTGCGTTATGTTCCTATTTCATGCATGTATATGTGCTTTCTTTGATCTTTACCTTTACCAATGATGTGTCCCACTGCCTCCGCCGCCCAGTTTGTTTCTTCAGGACTCAGCTCTAGGAGCACAGGGATCCCTGGCCCATCCAAGTCTGTTCTCTGCGTCTGTGAGGCTGTTTCTGTTTCTTAAATAAGTTCATTTGTGTCATATTTTAAATTCCATGTGTAAGTCATATCCTATGGTACCTTTCTGACTGACTTTGCATAGTGCGATAATCTCTAGGTCCATAGCTGCAAATGGAATTGTTTCATTTTTTATTGGCTGAGTAATATTCCATTGTGTTTATGTACCACATCTTGATTCATCTTGTCAATGACATTTAGGTTGTTACCATGTCTTGGCTGTTGTGGATAGTGCTGCTTTGGACATAGGGGATGCATGTATTTTTTTGAATTAAAAGTTTTGCCCAGATATATGACCAGGAGTGGGATGATTGGATCATATGGCAGTTGAGTACATTGTTGATTTCCAGCTGGTTAGAATTGTGTGCTCTGGTGTGATTTAAAGAAAGAGATTATTTTCTGTACCTGAGAATAGCAATCTGGTCTTAAAAATCCCACCTTTATAGAGATGCATTACTTCAGGTTAAGATTTAATACCTGTTCATGTGTCTGTCTTCATGTAGGATGTTAAAACAGGAGCACTTTAATCCAAGTTGGGTGATCAAGGTCTTGGAGCAGCCCAAGCTCAGATACAGCCCCTTGTACATGAAGAGGGCTCTCTCAAAGGACAGAGGAGGAGGAGGAGGATTCACAAATAAATAGGATGTTACTGGCTTTGCCATTTTGCCTCAGGTTAATCGCATATACTAAAATATTTGCTCTGTGTGAAAGCCTCATGCACTTGTAATCTTCTGCATTTTTCTGTTCTAGCTGAAATAGATGTACAAAGCCTAGTTTTAACAGACAGTGATTACAGACTGAATAATTAAAACTAGAAGTTACAGGGGTGATTAAAAACCCTTAGAGCAGTGGTGAAATAGAGCAGGAGATGATGATAACATCGGAGGTGAGATGTGGTTTGAGTCATCCCAGTCTTTGTGGGTTGAGAGTTGTCTGTTTAAATCACAAATGCATATGATGTGATTTGCCTTAATAAATATTACATGGATAGGTGGGAAAATGCAAGTTCTTAAAGCCATGATGCTTAAATGCAAGCTTGTGCTGTGCAGTGCAGTGCTTAGTCGCTCAGTCATGTCTGACTCTGCGACTCTATGAACTGCAACCTGCCAGGCTCCTCTGTCCTTGGGGATTCTCCAGGCAAGAATACTGGAGTGGGTTGCCAGTGCCCTCCTCCAGGAGAATCTTCCCGATCCAGGGATCGGACTCAGGGATCGAACCCAGGTCTTCTGCATTGCAGGCAGATTCTTTACTATCTGAGCTGTGAGGGAAGCCCAAATGCAAGCTTAGTGCCGTGCTTTTGTGCAGTAGAGGTCATGGCGTTTCCTTACACTTCTCTCTCTGCCTGCCTCCATACTCCTGCACTGCACTCAGCCGTATAAATTGTACTTAACAGAGTCTATTTAAATTACTTTTTGTCTGTTTCCCTTGTTAGACTATAAACTCTTTAAGGACACTGACAGTCTTATCCATGCTTGTGTCTCTGTCTGTGTCTAGCAGCAAACCTAATATAACAAACTGTTCTTGAATGAATGAACATGACAGTTGCTGATCCATCTTTGAAGGTAGGGTTCGTTTTGTTTCTAGTGAGCTTGATTGTGTGTGTGTGTGTGTGTGTGTGTGCGCGCTGTGTTATGTTGTTATTTGTGCCTAAAAAGTATACTAGTTGATTATTGGGTAATGCATTATTAAATGGAATTAGTTGATTATTTCCTTCAGAAGATGGAAGGGGAGATAAGTGTTTTCTTTATTTTTTTCATTTTTTTCCAGGTGGATATCACAAGCATGCTTAGATTTGAGAGAGAGAAAAAAATATACATGCATATTGACAGACAATAGAATTGGGGAATAGAGAAGCAGAGAATGGGGATAGGAAATAAAAACTGTATCCTTAGAGTTACATTTTCACCTTTCTTCATTAGGCCCCCTAGACTGAAGTGACTTAGCAGCAGCAGCAATTCTACCATCCACGTTTTTCTAGGAGAGATAAGAACTCTAGGAGTGAAGGACAGGGAAGCCTGACATGCTGCAGTCCATGGGACTGCAAAGAGTCAGACATGACTGAGCAACTGAATAGCAAGAACCCAAGCTTTGCTTCATTTTCCTGTCCAGAAACACAAAACTGGAATTAGTTCTCAGTGTCACTAAATTCTAAAGCAAGATTAGGTAGATGATGCTGATTAAAAAAAAAAGACGAGAAAAACTCAACAAACCATTCCACTTAAAAATGGTGCTTTGCCTGAGCTGTTTTATGAATGACTATGGCTTTAACTACTTGTGCATCATTGATGCTCAAATTACTATCTCGACTTCTTTTGTGAGCTTCCATCTTCAGTAAATGAATGAACATTTCCTTGTGAATATCCCATAAAAACTTTGTATTTATCATGTTACCATCTCCCTCCTCCATTCTCCTCTCCCCGAGATCTGTGTTTCGTCTCCCTTCTCTAACTCAGCTCAGATCTTCAGATCATGCTTCATGCCAAAATCTTTCTTCTCCACATTCAGAATATTCAGTAGATACTGCTGATTTTTGCCTCCTGCATGGTTGATCAGATCCACCTGTTCCCTCTAGCCTTACTGCCTTTTCCCTAAGACTTAAGTCTCTCTTTTTCACCTAGACTATAGTGCTGTCCTCTCAATTACAGTCTGCCCTTGGTGCCTGTGGCTTCCAGATTTTGGTACTCTTGGGGCATCCTAGAACCAATGCCCCATGGATTCCAAAGGACAGCTGTGGTTTCCAGCCTCTAGTTTCCAGCCAACAGTGGTGCTCCCTGATTCTACTCCTGTAAGAGGAATAGGTACAACAGCGCATTCACATCTGTATCACTGCCCTCCTGAAGGAAGCTCCAGCTTGATCACCTCCCTAGTCATTTGTGCCTTTATCACTGAATTGTGTTAGTCCCATTTCTTTGAATACCATTCTCTCTGTCTCTGTCTCTCTCTCTCTCTCTTTTTTTTTAATTACTGAGGCAAGAGTTGTACCAGATTTTCTTCCCTAAATCTACCTGCCAATCCCCTATCTCCATCCACATACTTCTTTCTATTCTCTTTCACTCTGGGCAAAATTCCTGTCCTCTCCAGTCTGCAAGAGCCTGGGCCTGACTCTGTCCAACACTTCCTGTGGCATTAAAGTGAAGCCTATGATTTTACTTCTTGACATTGTGCCTGGCTGTTCATTTTGACTGTGGAAAGACTAAGGCAGGGTCCATAGACAGCTGTCACAGTTCTAGGGGAAGCAGACAATGTTAAGTTATTTGAAGTAAAGAAAAAGAAATAGAGGTCGTGGACAAGTAAGAAATTGCATAATGATTGTAGTTCTTGATGACAGTTTGCATTAGAATGTAAGGATGGGTAGGTTCTTCTCAGCTTTTTTCTCAATGCAATACACACACACATAAATGTACCAGAAACTCGGAGAATGATTCCAACTGATGAGTACATCTCAGACACAGGAGGGGCATTTCTATTTCTGGCTTTCCCATCCGATGATTTTGTGACCTTCCAGACTTGTCTTTGCTTATCTGAACCTGTTTCCTTCCACTGGAAAAATAGCTAGCTCTCTCTGACATAGGGCGGGGGTCAGCTGCGTTGCTTAAAATTTTGTAGTAGTCTTTTACTTCAGTTACTGTTGCATCAGTGTTTGCAATAGGGAAACAGAGGAAATGGAAGAAAAGACCAGCTTTCTGCCTTCGGTTTTCCCTGTCCTCTTATCAACCAGGAGAATTATGAATTTTAATAGCAGTTTTATTTCAAATGGCATTCCATGGAGGAGTTAATCATTTCTGTATTAAAGACCTTTCAGTAGTATTTAACCACCGTTAAAATTAAAAAAGCATTATAAATCTGTAGTAGTCAGAATGCTCCAAAGAAATAGAACTTAAAGAATACTAAATGTATCTAGATATAATCTATGTATCAAGTTATTTATTTGAAGAACCTGAGGCTGGCAAGTCTGCAGGGCTGGCCAGAAGTCTGGAGACCCAGGGAAGAATTAACATTGCAATTGAAGTTTCAAGGCAGTCACTTGGCAGAATTCCCTCTTCCTTGGGGCAAGTCTTTTTCTAAAGTCCCTCAATTGATGGGAAGAGGCCTATTCACATTATGGAGGAAAATCTGTTTTCTGTGTTAATCTCATCGAAAAATATAGCAGCTTCCAAGAATACTGGAGTGCATAGCCTATCCCTTCTCCAGCAGATCTTCCCAACCCAGGAATCAAACCGGGGTCTCCTGCATTGCAGGTAGATTCTTGACCAGCTGAGTTATCAGGGAAGCCCAATATCCAGACACATTTGACCAAATACCTGGATACTGGGGCCTAGCCAAGGTGACACAAAATTAAACCTCACAACATCTAAACCATAAAATTTAAGGATCATTGGCCCAATTGGGAGAGAATAGGAAGGAAAAATTAGTTAGGAAATGCTTCATACATCAGAACAAAACTGTAGCCATGGTGATGTGTCTGATTTTACCACCATCAGAGCTATGTCTTTGGTATTGTATTTAAATGGACTTTTTTCTGAGAATCATGAATATACCCCAGTGTAGTCATACCATATGTGTATTGATGTTTGTTTTAAAGTTTGCTAAAAATACATTTGTGTATTTGTTGTTGTTCAGTTGCTAGGTTGTGTCCGACTCTGCAACTCCATGGACTGCAGGGTGCTAGGCTTCTGTATCCTTCACTGTCTCTTGGCGTTGCTCAAACTCATGTCCATTGAGTTGGTGACTCCATCCATCTCATCCTCTGTCGCCCCCTTCTCCTTCTGCCCTCGGTCTTTTCTGATGAGTTGGCTCTTCGGATCAGGTGACCAAAGTATTGGAGGTTTAGCATCAGTCATTCCATTGATTATTCAGGGTTGATTTCCTTTGGGGTTGACTGGGTTGATCTCCTTGCTGTCCAAGGGACTCTAAAGAGTCTTCTGTGGCAGCACGCCTCAAAAGCACCACTTCTTAGGTTCTCATTCTTCTTTATGGTTCAGCTCTCACATCTGTACATGACTACTGGAAAAACCATAGTTTTGACTGTTCAGACCTTTGTCAACAAAGTGATGTCTCTGGTTTTTAATATGCTGTCTAGGTTTGTCGTAGCTTTTCTTCCAAGGAGCAAATATCTTTTAATTTTACGGCTGTAGTCACCATCCACAGTGATTTTGGAGCCCAAGAAAATTGTACATTGCTTATATCCATTGTACAAGTAAATGTTGATTAAAAAGATTCACCAATTCTTTTTAGCATTTTTAACAAAGCAGGTAACCAGCTAAATGCTAAAGTAGTCCCTTTAAAAAAAAACTTAAGTTTCCTTAAGAAGCTAATTTACTGTTTGAGTGTTCCCTCTGTCCTTGTAAATCATTTTAATTTTGTATAACATTGCGGTGAATTGCTAAATTTCTTAACTTGATTTCTCAGTGCTTCTGAAAGAAGTAGATACTTTGAATTTAATTAGAAAGTTTGCAGTTTTTGTTGTAAAGGAAAACTTATTTGGTAAGATGAAGTGAAAGCAATTTAAAGAAGATAAAATTAGGAAAGTGATCATAAAGGATACATTTTTGAATCTAAAAATATTGACTCAAAGCATTGACCAGGTGATTTTTCAAAGACTTCTGAAAGCCATGTGCCAGCTAATTTCTCTGAAATTAGACTATGCCAGTTTGATGTGTCTACACTGCTCTTTCTGAATAACTAACTATATTATGTGTTAGACGTAATTGGTGTTTAAAATTAGTCTGCTTGATCGTCTTGAAGCAAGTGCTTTGTAATTTAGGTCAGCAAAGAAAATGCCAGTGTACTAGATTAGCACAGTTTTAGCTGTTTTTGTTCAGCAGCTGCAGAATAAGAAAACTTTGTCCTTCCCTCCTGGACTGACTGAGCGATATCCTAAATTATTACATACCATTTACATATTACAAAAGTGAAGAGCAAAAAATCAATTTTTCTACAAGATTACTTTACTGCCTGTCTATATGTTTGTCTAGTTTGTGTTTGATCCATGGCATGAAAGATAGAAGCACTACTGACTTTGGATATTGCCTCTAGAAGTATGCATGGAAAGTGTCTGGAAGCATCTTAATTGAGGCGGGAAGAATTCGCGTTTGAAAGGGTGACTGACAGGTTCTTACTATAGTGAGAATCTTCAAGAATTAGGAATCAGGGAAGAACCAAATTTTTTGAAATCATTTGTATAAGTTCATCTACACTATTACAGCTTCTTTTCATCATTGTCCCATTCAGGACATTTACCCATATATGGACGTTTTTTTCTTTTTTTCTGATCACTCCTTCATGAAATTTTAACACATGATTTAGACTCTGTTCCATTCATATTCTCTGACCCTTGGAGTAAAGTATCTAAGATTTTTCACTTCCTGCAAGAAACATTCCTTGTATTAATACATGACTTCTTTAGTTTTTTTTTCTATCAGACTTAGAAATGAATAGCTTTATATTAACAAAAATTAGATTTTGTTCTCTCAGAACTCTAATTTTCCAAGAAAAATTCAACTGCCCCATATCCCTTAATAATGGTTCAGATTTTTCCATTTTTGATAGCTTGATTTAACATAGATTTATTTACAACTAAAAATATCTTGCTGCCGCTGCTGCTGCTAAGTCACTTCAGTTGTGTCCGACTCTGTGTGACCCTATAGATGGAAGCCCACCAGGCTCCTCTGTCCCTGGGATCCTCCAGGCAAGAACACTGGAGTGGGTTGCCATTTCCTTCTCCAGTGCATGAAAGTGAAAAGTGAAAGTGAAGTCGCTCAGTTGTGTCTGACTCTTAGCGACCCCATGGACAAGAGATGATTATTTGGGATCTAGATAGTCTGTTTTCAGGCTTCAGGATGACTTAGGTTATTTTATATTGGAAATTTGCTCAGTAGAATCCAGATCACAAGGCATTTTATTGCAGAATATATATTTGCATCATCTGGCAATATCTAGATGTTTATAGATTTTTGGCCAAAATTGTCATAATTTGTTGCAATCTTAATGTTTTTCTACTTGAAAAAAAACAGAGTATCTTGCTTAAGAGGAAAGTCAAGATGTATTTATACTGACATTAAAAAAAAAATCTTTAAATAATTAAGACAAAAGACAACAGCCAAATAGGTTAAGTATTTCATTTCTAATGGATAAAACTAGATGATATTTTATTGACTATAAAATTATAAAGAAAGGATCAAGTGAGTTTATTTTTAAGTCTCTGCCTATGATTCTTCAGTTTAGTAACACAGATTTTCATTTATTTGTGCAATTCTCATGCATATTTTTCCACTACCAATCAAATAATTTATATTTTAATAGCTTTATTGAGGTATACACTGCATACAATTAAATTCATTACTTTTGCCTGAGATTTTAAAGTGCCCCTATAGAGTTATATGCAGAATACATCATGAGAAACGCTGGGCTGGAAGAAGCACAAGCTGGAATCAAGATTGCTGGGAGAAATATCAATCACCTCAGATATGCAGATGACACCACCCTTATGGCAGAAAGTGAAGAGGAGCTAAAAGCCTCTTGATGAAAGTAAAAGAGGAGAGTGGAAACATTGGCTGAAAGCTCAACATTCAGAAAATGAAGATCATGGCATCTGGTCCCATCACTTCATGGGAAATAGATGGGGAAACAGTGGAAACAGGGTCAGACTTAATTTCTCTGGGCTCCAAAATCACTGCAGATGGTGATTGCAGCCATGAAATTAAAAGACACTTACTCCTTGGAAGGAAAGTTACTACCAACCTAGATAGCATAATAAAGAGCAGAGACATTACTTAGCCAACAAAGGTCCATCTAGTCAAGGCTATGGTTTTTCCAGTGGTCATGTATGGATGTGAGAGTTGGACTGTGAAGAAGGCTGAGCCCTGAAGAACTGATGCTTTTGAACTGTGGTGTTGGAGAAGACTCTTGAGAGTTCCTTGGACTGCAAGGAGATCCAACCAGTCCATTCTAAAGGAGATCAGCCCTGGGTGTTCTTTGGAAGGAATGATGCTAAAGCCGAAGCTCCAGTACTTTGGCCACCTCATGCGAAGAGTTGACTCATTGGAAAAGACTCTGATGCTGGGAGGGATTGGGGGCAGGAGGAGAAGGGGACGACAGAGGGTGAGATGGCATCACTGACTCGATGGACGTGAGTTTGAGTGAACTCTGGGAGCTGGTGATGGACAGGGAGGCCTGGCGTGCTGCCATTCACAGGGTTGCAAAGAGTCAGACATGATTGAGCGACTGAACTGATAGTTACACAGTCATCATTTTGATCCAGTTTTAGGCTATTTTGTATCACATCAGAATGACCCCTTAGGCTATTTGCAGTCAATTCTTGTTTGTTCCTGCCTTTATACCCCAGGTAGCCACTAAGCTGCTTTCTGTCTCTGTAAATTTGCCTTTTCTAAACTTCTCCAGGTAATGGAATCTGCTTTCTTAGGGTTTAGATTGCTGTTCTGTTTCTAGTTTTTTAAGAGGGAAACTTTGGTGCAATATGGCTACATTTCTTTCCATATCCTTGTGTTACTACTGTCGTATTTTTACATCTCTTATAAATCCAACAATAGAGATGTGCATTACTCATTTTACACTGTGAGCTTTACTGTTAGTTGAAGAAAAAATATATTTACACAGTTTTTATATATTATCCTATATATTTATCTTTTCTGGCACTATATTTCTTCTTGTAGATTTAAGTTACCATCTGGTGTAATTTCCTTTCAGCCAAAAGACTTTCTTTAGAATTTCTTCTAGGGCAGGTCTGCTAGCAGTGAGTTATCTCAGCCCTTGCTTATCTGTGAATATCTTTTCTACATCTTCATGTCTGAAAGGAAATCCTGCTGGATATAAGATTCTCAGTTGATTTTTTTTTATGCCCAATATTCTAAATACGTCATCCTTTTCCTGAGCTCTCTGATATGTCATTTCTTTTTTCTTGTGTCTTTCAAGATTTTATGTTTACGTTGGCATTTCAGCCATTTGTCCATGATGTTTCTAGATGTAGCTCTTTTTATCTGTTGGAAACCTTTAGCCGTTTTGTGGATTAAGTTTGTCATCAAGTTTGGGAATTTTTTGGCCATTATTTCTTCAAAAATAGTCTATTCCTTTTTCTCTCTCATCTCCCTCTGGGACCTTGATTTGCACATCAGTTAGTGTTCTTGATGGTAGACTTTAGGTCTCTGTTCATTCCCCATTCTTTTCTTTCTGTTTCTAACATTGTACCATTTCTATTGATCCTCTGTTTAAGTTTTTTCTTTCTTATGCCTCCTCAAACATGCTTTTGAATCCTTTGTGACTTTTTGTTGTAGTTACTGTATTTTTTTCACTCTACAACTTTTCATTTCTTTACAATTTCTCTTATATTCTCTAGTTAAAAATCTCATTGTCATCATACTTTAATTCTTTTAATTTGGCTTCTTCAGTTCCTTGAATATATTTGTAAGAGCTGCTTTGCAGTCTCTTTCTTCTAAATTCTACCTCTAGACTCGCTCAGTTGCTGTTTTCTGCCCGTTTCCTGACTGCTGCTGCTGCTTAGTCACTCAGTCATGTCTTAACTGCGAACCCAGGGGCTATAACCTGCCAGGCTCCTCTGTCCATGGGGATTCTCCGGGCAGGAATACTGCAGTGGGTTGCCATGCCCTCCTCCAGGGGTTCTTCCCAACTCAGGGATCAAACCCAGGTCTCCCACATTGCAGGCACATTATTCACCATGTGAGAAACCAGGGAAGCCCAAGAATATTGGAGTGGATAGCCTATCGCTTTTCCAGGGGAACTTCCCTTCCCAGGAATCGATCTAGGGGCTCCTGCATTGCAGGCAGATTCTTTACCAGCTGAGCTACCAGGGAAGCCCTTTTCCTGACTACAGATCACAATTTCCTGTTCTCTGCATGTTTCAAGTCTCTTGCTGAAAACTGGACATTTAAGATAATATAGCGACCTTGGATTCCGCCCCCACATCCCGGTTTTATTGCTTTACTCTTGGTTTGCTCACTTTGGGTCTCTGTGCCACATTTTGTCTCACACAATTTCAGACCTTTTAATTGTTGTTATATTTATTATGATGATCAGTGATCTTTGATGTTACTGTTGCAAAAAAGATTTATAACTTGCTGAAGGTTCAGATGGTGGTTAGCATTTTTTAGCAATAAAGTATTTTTAATTGGACATGTACATTAGTTTGCTAGGCACACTGTTGTTGCATGCTTCATACTCTACAATGTAGTATAAATGTAACTTTCATACACACCAGGAAACCAAAAAATGTGCGTGACTTGCTCTGTTGGATTATTTGCCTTATTGCAGTGACCTAGAAGCAGGCCTGTTGTATCTCTGCGATGTGTCTGTATAAATAAAGTATACTATACATACACAGTTTCATGATTTCTACATTTTTAGGACATAGAATACTTGTCAGTCTGAAAATAATGCTTTCTCTAAGCTAGATTTGCTCATCATACAAAAAATAACCAAAAAGCCAAAGGCCACAGAAAGCCTTTTACAACGAGCAGGGATAGTCTTGTGATGGGAGACAAGGACCTTGCTAGTGTTGGTTGCTGCCTTCTGAGGACCTGGAGGAGGATGGGCTGGGCTTGTTTGGCTTGTTGTGGGGCTCCCTTTTGGTGCTGCTTATAATGACATAAAAGAACAGATGTAGACACTTCAGGTCATTTAAAACATGTCAGCTAGAGAAAGGTGATGGACTCAACCTGTGACTTGCTGCCCTATGTTCAGGGCATGAATCAATGAGAGATTCATTGATCCAGGGCATACCTCAGGACCCAGAAAGAGAAAAAGAACAAGACAATATAAAGTAAAACACAGTAGGAGATAAGCAGCCCAGGGTTCTGAAGGTAGTGAAAACCAGAGAGCTTCAGCGTGTGTCAGTTTGTGTCTTAAATGCAGTAAATCCTTGACCTCATTTAAAACAGGGGTGTTTTCTAAGAATCAGAATTGTTACCCAGATGCCTGCTTTCTTGCCTTTGGTCCCTGGACTTCATAGATAGCCTTTTGGCCTGTGTTTCTGCTTGGAAGACTCTTTGGAGTGAGTAAAGGAGCACCTGTAATTCTGGGTTGATTGTCCTCATAATCATAGTGGACATTAGTGTTTAATTGTGCTGAGGGCTCAAAAAGTCAAAATCTCTCTCTTGGGATTTGTAATCACTCATGCAAAGATAGTGGGGAGTCACACTCTGAGCATCATTGATGAAGAAGCATTAAATCACATAAGAATTAAGGCTTAGACATTTCCTGCAAAATACTGTCATCAGTGTCTGTTTGAAGAGAAGAGCATGTACAGATTGAATGGTGGTGGTTGGTGCAGGGAATGCTGGCTTTTCTTAATTTGAATGGAAACACTTACGGGAAAGACAGGGCTTACCAGCTGGTTCAGTGGTAAAGAATCCACCTGCCAGTGCAGGAGATGGAAGAGATGTGGGTTTGATCTCCTGGATCCCCTGGAGTCTCCCGTTGGGAAGATTTCCTGGAGATGGCAACCCACTCCAGTATTCTTTTCTGGAGAATTCCATGTACAGAAGAGCCTAGTGGGCTACAGTCCATGGGGTCACAAAGAGTCTAGCACGATGGAGCAAACACGCAAGCAAGCAAGATGGGAAAGACAAAATGACAGGTGCGGGTAAGTGGATGAGAGATTTTTTGGCTGCTAGGACTGGAAGGACATGTCAGGCATCCAGGGCTACTTTATAAATCAGCAATCAGAGGACATTCGTCTTTGTTGAAGGAAAGCCATGCCATGGCCTGTGTGTTTCTGTGTCCTTAGAGCAGGTGGAACTGTGACTTTTGCTCAGCAGGTGTTGAGTAAATGTCATTAGTGTGATCAATAGAACTTTAAAAAGACAGAGGATGTCTTTCCAAGCCACAGTGAGAGAAAGCAGTGCTGTGAGACTGCTGGCTTTGCACAAACATGAGGAGCTGGGGAAAGACAGAGCTTTAGGAGCTTTTTTCTCCAAAGGCTATAATTCTTGTCATGTATAATAAAGTGGACCTGTCATGTGATGGATACATTACCAAACGCGTGTGTGTGCCCAGCACACAGTGAGACCAAACACACTGAAACACCAAGGTTTGGGGCAAAGAAAGGTTTATTGCAAGGGCATACAAGGAGATGGGTGGCTCACACCCCAAACCCCAAACTCCTTGAAGGATTTCAGCAAAGCATTTTTAAAGGCTAGGAGAGGGAGAAGGAGTGGTTGGTTGTTGCAGACTTCTTGGTGCTGGAATCCTTTGTTCTTCCCACTGCCCTCCTAGGTTAGGTCATGATGTGCCTGTAAGCCTCCAGCCAGGCGCATGTTATTCTCTATTCTGCAACTTTTTGTCTCTTCAAGAATGGAAAAGTGTTATACCTTTAAAGGTGAGAGTCTTGAGAATGGGCTATCTTGAATATTTCAAGCTATTAGGCCACATTTTTTTCTTTTTGATTGGAGGATAATTGCTTTACAATTTTGTGCCAGTTTCTGCCAGATATCAATGTGAGTCAACCATATATATATGTGTGTGTGTGTGTGTGTCCCCTTGCTCTTGTACATCCCTCCCACCCTTCTAGGTTGTCACAGAGCACCGGATTTGATCTCCCTATTACTTAAAAAGTAATAGAATACAAAGCTTAAACTAAAAGAAACAGATCCAACGTGGAGTCAGGTTTGTTTGTCCTTACTATAGATAGAATCTAGATGCCCGATATAGTTCCTTTCTTTGAGATTGCATGAAAGAACAAAGTTGGGGAAGAAAGAAATTTGGCAAGAGATAGGAAGGTGTGTCCTTGTTTTGATGAAGTTGACTGATGCCTCTGAATGATAAAGTCCGTGGTTTTCCAGAAACAGTACTGTATTTTTCTTCAGTGAGGATCTTACTCTATGACTCATTTCAGTAACTCATAGTTTTATTCCACATTTGTAAATTAAGTTTGGTCAGGCAGTCTGTGATTCCTATGGTAGAACTACATGTCACCTATAACAGATGGAAAAAAATGCATCTAAATGTTTCAAATATGCAAAAACAAACCTCCAACTAAAGAGGGATCATTAGTCTTACATTGTAGCATGATTCAAATAATGTATGAAACAAAGTAAACTTAAGTATAGCGGAAATTCATGATTCTGTCATATTTGTGCATCAAATCTGTTATCATGAAATGCTATGTGACTAGTTATAATACTTAAGCTTTATTCAAAATCAGAATAAACTGAAGCAGAAATGTATGGTTTTAGATATTGATTTTTTAAATTTTCATATGCTATAGATACAAAAGTATTTTACTGTGTGTGTTTCTTTTAAAGTTAGAAATGAAAATCTGTTTGCCTTAGGGAAGGAACTAAGAACTTAGCACGTGTATTAAAATTGTTTATTTCAGCGCGACCAAGAACTTAAAAATGTGACCCTGGAATAGATAAGTATGGCTATTTTTATAAGTTCTTACAAACCAGAAAACTCCTCCCCCAAATATGTCAGGCTTAATTTTCTGCTCTGTGGAGCACAGCTAGTAGAATAGCAAAAGCCAGTGACATTTTCCACAGTGTGAGTTGCCAACCACTAGAAGCCTGTGGCAGTGTTTAAATCTACAGCAAACAAGCTAACAATTGGTGGAGAGAGGATTATGTAATTCTTCTTTAAAATTCCTTTCTGTGGCGTTTGCATCACTATCAGAATCATGAAGGCAGACCTGGGGACTGTGTGCTAAGGTTTAGCCACAAGCCCGTATCATCTTTATGCTGCTCTGCAGGTTTCTGGGGTTAACCTCTTCATCTTTTACTAAAGTCCTAATGAAATGGACTGTGTTAGGGTATGCAGTCTTACGATGTGTTAGGGCTATGATTTCAGTGGTCATTATTTTTTCAGAGTGGCCTATATTCATTCCAGAGTCTCCTGGGGAGCATTAATTAGTAAGATAATAACATGTTGCTACCTGGGTTCTGATAAATGCTTCAGTAATTAGATCCAGCCTGCAAATTGAAACATTGGTAATGGCTTAGGAAGAATTGAATTCAGAGAAACTGAGAAATTCTATTGTGTGAAAAGAGTAGAAAAGCAAAAGTGTTAGTTGCTCAGTTGTGTCCGACTCTTTGTGACCCCCATGGATTGTAGCCCGCCAGGTTTGTCTTTCCATGGAATTTTCCAGGCAAGAATACTGAAGTGGGTTGCCATTTCCTTCTCCATGTGAAAAGAACAGATCAAAAGTCAAAAGAGAACCATTGAAATATAATGGACCAAAATATGTATATATTATGAAACTCTATCAATTTCTAGGGGAAATAAGATTTCTCAAATGGTCCTATGTTTAAGCTGGATTTATTTATTTATTTATTTATTTATTTATTTATTTTAACTGTTACAATTATTTTTTTTTATTTTTAGTTTTTTATTTTTCACATTTTAAAATCTTTAATTTTTACATGCATTCCCAAACATGAACCCCCCTCCCACCTCCCTCCCCATAACATCTTTCTGGGTCATCCCCATGCACCAGCCCCAAGCATGCTGCATCCTGCGTCAGACATAGACTGGCGATTCAATTCACATGATTTAAATTGTCAACATCCGTTGGGTCATAGAAAAAGCAAGAGAATTCCAGAAAAACATCTACTTCTCCTTCATTGACTATGCTAAAGCCTTTGACTGTGTGGATCAAAACAAACTGTGGAAAATTCTCAAAGATATGGGAATACCAGACCACCTAACCTGCCTCCTGAGAAATCGGTATGCAAGACAAGAAACAACAGAACCAGAAATGGAACAACAGACTTTGCAAATTGGGAAAGGAGTACCTCAAGGCTGTAGATTGTCACCCTATTTATTTAACTTATATGCAGAGTACATCATACAAGATCTGGAATCGAGATTGCCAGGAGAAATATCAATAACCTCAGATATGCAGATGACACCGCCCTTATGACAGAAAGCAAAGAGGAACTAAAGAGCCTCTTGATTAAAGTGAAAGAGGAGAGTGAAAAAGCTGGCTTAAAACTCAACATTCAAAGCACTTTTTTTTTTTTTTTTAAATTTTAAAATCTTTAATTCTTACATGCATTCCCAAACATGAACCCCCTCCCACCTCCCTCCCCATAACATCTCTCTGGGTCATCCCCATGCACCAGCCCCAAGCATGCTGCATCCTGCGTCAGACATAGACTGGCGATTCAATTCACATGATAGTATACATGTTAGAATGGCATTCTCCCAAAAGTCCGTTATACACATCTGTGTCTCTTTCCTGTCTTGCATACAGGGTCGTCATTGCCATCTTCCTAAATTCCATATATGTGTTAGTATACTTACTTCACTCTGTATAATCGGCTCCAGTTTCATCCATCTCAACAGAACTGATTCAAATGAATTCTTTTAACGGCTGAGTAATACTCCATTGTGTATATGTACCACAGCTTTCTTATCCATTCTTGTGCTGATGGACATCTAGGTTGTTTCCATGTCCTGGCTATTATAAACAGTGCTGCGATGAACATTGGGGTACATGTGTCTCTTTCAGAAGTGGGATTGCTGGGTCAAAGCACTAATAAGATCATGGCGTCTGGTCCCATCACTTCATGGCAAATAAATGGGAAAACAATGGAAATAGTGAGAGGCTTTATTTTCTTGGGCTCCAAAATCATTGCAGATGGTGATTGCAGCCATGAAATTAAAAGACGCTTGCTCCTTGGAAGAAGACCTATGACCAACCTGGACAGCATATTAAAAAGCAGAGACATTACTTTGCCAACAAAGGTCCATCTAGTCAAAGCTATGGTTTTTCCAATACTCATGTATGGATGTGAGAGGTGGACTGTAAAGAAAGCTGAGCGCCGAAGAATTGATGCTTTTGAACTGTGGTGTTGGAGAAGACTCTTGAGAGTCCCTTGGACTACAAGGAGATCAAACCAGTCAATCCTAAAGGAAATCAACTGAATATTCATTGGAAGGACTGAAGCTGAAGCTCCAATACTTTGGCCACCTGATGCAAAGAACTGACTCATTAGAAAAGACCCTGATGCTAGGAAAGATTGAAGGCAAGAGGAGAAGGGGACGGCAGAGGATGAGATGGTTGGATGGCATCACCGACTTGATAGACATGAATTTGAGCAAGCTCCAGGAGTTGGCGACGGACATGGAAACCTGGCCTGCTGCAGTCCATGGGTCGCAAAGAGTTGGATGTGACAGTGACTGAACTGAACTGAAATGGTCCTATAACAGTTCCTTTTTTTGTTCCTGTGTCTGGCAATGGCATTTTAGAAATAAACAATAATACCTCACTTACCTGGCAATAGTGTTGAACAGAAGGGTGATAAATAAGTAAAATGTCTAGATAATGGGAACATATCCCAGCTGCCAGATTGAATTTATTGTATTATTTTGCTTTTTATAGTTGACTGTGTGTTTTTTTCTCTTCACAGAAGATATTGCTTGTAATTGAACTTTTTCTTTTTTGTGTTTCCCTTATGGAAATTAGAAAAAAAATATATTGGTACCCAGCCATGTTCAAGACACTGTATTATAGGACCTGTGAGTATAGAGGCTAATGGAGACCTTGAGCATTTTTACATGCTCTTGGTAGATGTCAGTAGCTCTGTGACTAGTCCCTACCTTTCCTATGTCAAGTGCGGCTTCAGAAATATTGTAGTATTTTGTCTTCTGGGACAGAATATGAAATCCGGAAGGAAAAGGACTGTTTATTATTCACTTTTTTAAAAGTGTAACTTCCAGAGGAAAAAATCATGGAGGACTACAGTTTAAAAAGATTTCAAACAAATGTTAGTGGATTGAATTGGTGGAAATGGAAAATTCTAGAAATTTCACAATTATTGAGGGAAAATGTGATTACATTTTTTAATGTTAAGGAGAATTTAAATATGTTTTGCATTAGTAGCTTTATATGGCTGGAAGTATTTATTTAGAAAAAAATATAATGCTTGATTTTATTATGCCTCATTTTAAGTTTGCTTTTTTCTTGAATAATCAGATTTGGTACACACATGAAATATTTTTTCTGAGACATCCCAGAGTCCTGAACTGTTCAGTATCCAATAACATTTCCCTCAATTTTTTGGAAAAGAAATAAACACTTTGAATGGATGGAATAGTCAGCATTTACTGTGAGACAGGATAATATCTTTTCTCACTCTTAATGAACAGAGAGCTAAGTATTCATTTTTAGCAAAGGAGCTGGACAATAAAAACCATTCTTTTCCTTTTTTCTGTTATATGATGGAGAAATGGATTCTCAGAAATTAATACCTGATTTTAATTGCATCCCTTGGAAAACTCTGATAGGTAAAATATTTAAACTATGAAAATGAAGGCAAGAGGATTCATTCAAGAAAAAGAACTTTTAATTTTTACTGATTTATTACTTACATACAATATGACACATGCATGTACATGAATGAAAATGTACAGCTTAATGAATACAAGGTGTTACTACACCGGTATAACCCCTACTGATAGGAAGACACAGACTGTTATCACCAGCTCGAAGAACTCGCTTGTTGCATTTCTTAATACCTTCCAGAAGTAATCAGTATAATGCATTTTTTTTTTTACTATAAATTACTGTCATCAGTTTCTTGAGTTTATATCATTGGAATGATAAATTATGTTCTTTTGAATTTTTTTTAACTATAATGTCTGGTTGCTCTATGTAGTAGGCAACAGTTTGTTCTTTATGGCTATAGAGCAGTCAATTTTATAACTGGTGTAATTTATTAGCTGATTCTATTATTGATAGACATTTGCTTTGATGCTAAGTTTTGGCTTTTATGAATATAACAGCTATCATGATTCTTCTGTCCAGTTTACACGTGGACCAGTCGTATAAGAATTCCACTTCCTTTATATCATTTTCAACACTTGGTTTTTGTAATTTTAGCCATTTTTTCTAGAAGCTGTCTTGTTTTACCTCTCATGTTAGTCTACAGTCTATTTGGAATTATTTTTTCCATTTTGGATATAGTGTGGGGGAAGTAGTCCTTTTTTTCATTTTCAATCAAGTGCTACTTATTGGAAAACTTGATTCATTGTTTTCCATACTTAATGGGATGGCATCTTTGTCATAAACGAGACAGCCATATATGTGGTGAGTTCTTGACTTTGTTCTGTTCTTTTATTTTTAAAACTTATTTTAATTGGAGGATAATTGCTTTACAGTGTTGCATTGGTTTCTGCCAAATATCAGCATACATCAGCCATAAGGATACATATATGTTCCCTCCCTCTTGAACCTCCCTCTCACCTTCCACCCCATCACCCTCCCCTAGGTTGTCCCAGAGCCCGGATTGAGCTCCCTGTGTTCTACAGCAACTTCCCATTAACTATTATTCATACAATAATGTATATATTTGAATGCTGTTCTCTTAATTAGTTCCACACTCTCCTGCCCCTGCTGTGTGTAAGTCCATTCTCTATGTCTGAGTCTTTCTCACTGCCCTTCAGATAGGTTCATCAGTACCATTTTCTGGTTGCCATATATATGCATTAATATATGACATTTATTTTTCTCACTTCATTCTCTATAACAGACTCTAGGTTCATCCACCTCACTAGAACTGTCTCAAGTTTGTTCCTTTTACTAGCTGAGTAACATTCCATTGTATATATGCACCACAGCTTTTTTATCCATTTATCTGTCAGTGGAATCTAGGTTGCTCCCAGGTCCTAGCTGTTGTAAATAGTGCTTCAGTGAACATTGGGGTACATGTGTCTTTTTCAGTTATTGTTTTCTCAGGGTATATGTCCTGTAGTGAGATTGCTGGGTCATATGGTAGTTTTTTTTCCTAGTTTTTTCTAAAGAAACTTTCATACTGTTCTCCATCAGTTCAGTCCAGTCGCTCAGTCATGTCCGACTCTTTGTGATCCCATGGACTGCAGCACGCCAGGCTTCCCTGTCCTTCACCAACTCCCGAAGTTTGCTCAAACTCATGTCCATCGAGTCAGTGATCCCATTCAGCCATCTCATCCTCTGTTCCCCTTCTCTTCCTGCCTTCAATCTTTCCCAACCTCAGGGTCTTTTGTCGGTTCTTCACATCAGGTGGCCAAAGTATTGGAGTTTCAGCTTCAGCATCAGTCCTTCCAGTGAATAGTCAGGACTGATTTCCTTTAGAATGGATTGGTTGGATCTCCTTGCAGTCCAAGGGACTCTCAAGAGTCTTCTCCAACACCACAGTTCAAAAGCATCAATTCTTCGGCACTCAGCTTTCTTTATAGTCCCAACTGTCACATCCATACACGACTACTTGAAAAATCATAGCTTTGACTAGATGGACCTTCTCCATAGTGTCTATATCAGTTTATATCCCCACCAACAGTGCAAAAGGGTTCCCTTTTCTCCACATCCTTTCTAGCTGTTCTGTTTTATAAGTTACTAATGTAAAGCTATTTCTAACACCCTTTTATTTACTGTAGAGATGTGGTTATTACTCAATTTCATTTTCCTTCTTTGTCTTATGAAGAGTTTAAAAAACAACTTTTGGCATAGTTGGTTTCTTTCCATTATATATCTTGCTTCTACTCAATTGTTTTCATATTCATTTTTATTCATTTGTTTCACCTATTATATTTGAATTTAGCTTGCTATTCACTTCCCAAGTACTTTTGAAATGTTTTTAAACTTTCATTTTGAAGTAACTTGAGTTACAAAATATTTGCAAAAGTAGGACAAAGAGATCCTATAAACTTATCACCCAGCTTCACTACATGTTGACATCTTACGTAACTGTAGTACAATTAAAAAATCATGAAATTAATATTAGCTATAAAAATCGGTGCCATTTATAAGCCTTCTTTAAATTTTTCCAGTTGTGCCACAAATGTCTTTTTCCTATTTCAGGATCAAATCTAGGATGACATATTGTATTTAGTTGTCATGTCTCTTTATTCTCCTTTGACTTGAGCAACTTCTCTAGACTTTGTCTATCTTTATGACCTTGACATTTCTGAAGAGTGCTGGCCAGTTAATTTGAGGAATGTCGTTTGATTTGTATTTGTCTGATGTTTCTTCATGATGAAATTTAGATTACTCATTTTTGGCAAGAATACCCCAGAAGCGATGCTGTGACCTCAGTGAGTCATATAAGGAGGTAAACGATGTTGACATGCCTTATTCCTAGTGGTGATAAGTTTGATCACTTAATTTATCAGTTTTCTGCACTATAAATTTACATTTTTTGCCCTTTGTAGTTCGTAAGTATCTTGTGGGGAGACAGTTTGAAATATACAGGTATCCTGTTTTCTCGTATATCTTTGCCCACTAATTTTAGCCTCCATCACTGACTCATGGCTCTGTAACAGCTAGTATGGTGGTGGTTGTGAGAGGTTGATTTTTCTATTTGCATCATTCCTTCTGTATTTACTAATTTGAATTCTTCTGTAAGAGTGAGTTATCTCATCCTTATTTATTTGTTCAATCACTTACGTGGAGTATGAACCCAAGGATATTTGTTATTCCTTGAGATAAGGTTCATGATTATTATCTGGCCATCAGGAACACCTTCAGGCTGGCTCCTGCTTCCTTTTGACCTGCCATCACAGTTTGAGCACTGTGCTGACTTTCTGGCCCCATAGGATCCTGAGGACTAACCTTGCCCCATTCCCTTGTCATGCTCATCTTTGCCATGTTCCTGAGATCAGCCTTCCTCCCAGGATTTTGGGTTCCTCTTATTGAAGAAGAATACTTGGAAACCAAGTTCTGGGTTCTTGGTGTGTTCAATAAATTTTCACAATTGCTTCTAGGATTTCTCTCCCCTGACAGAAATAGGAGATGGTTGTGTATATACAAATACACATGTGCACATACACATGTCTGTATCTGTCTTACATCTATTTGTGTGTATACACACACACACATAATCATGAGTTCATATTGATACATCTGATTCTAGTCCATCATCAGAGTTCATTCTAGCCAATTTATGTTTCTAGTAGCTCTTGTTTTTAACACCAAGAAACTTTATTATCATCAATGTATTTATTAACTCAGTCTGAAAATGTACATAAAGTAGTTTCACAATTGCAGTTTTATACCTCTGAGAAACCAAATCTTTAACTAGAGTGCAGTATGTGTACAGTTCTTGTGTCTTCAGCTTAATTTTTTTTTTTTTTAGTTTTCATAATGTTTATTACCCATTCAATTCACCACTTGTGTCTTCAGCTTTAATGTATGCAATCAGAACACTGTTTCTGAAGTTTACTTAGGTTAGTTCTGTTGTTCCCCATCTTTTTCATTATGGTTTGTTACTTATTTATAATGCAGCGTCTATGGAAGGTGTTAATTTATGAATATTGTCATCTTCTGTTGCCTTACCAAATTCTTCTATTATTTGAGGTACTGTTTATATTGATTCTTTAGCATTTTCCAGGTATCATATCAACTAGTAGAAATAGTTTTACTACTTATAATTCTTGATTTATTTCATCTGATTGCATTTGCTAATACTAATAATAAAGTGAAAAATAATAGAGCTACCGGACCTCCTCCAGAAAATATAAAATGTAAATATAAAATATGTACAAACTATTAAAACTTCGGTTTATATTCTGTTAAGAAAACAAGATTTGGTATTGTTATATCTAGAAAAAAGAAAACCATAGAAAAACAGTCTAGAAGAAAATGCACCGTATTATTAGCAATGACTATGATGATGTAGTTAAATATTTTTATAAATATTTGTATTAACTATATTTTATTCTCTGCAGATCTGTACTGAAGATATTAATTTTATAATGAAAACATAATTTTTATCAATTTGACTTCAGTACACAGTCATCTTTGTTCTGTAAATTTGATTGTTAGCAATTTGAAAAAGTTGCCTTTTGCCGTTTCATCATGGTAAATTACACCATGAATCGGGTCCTTCATGATAGAGAGGGAGAGAAATTTCTTTAAATGTTGTTTTAATGTGTTTGTTTCATGTGCTGAAACTTACTAATTCGTTTCTGAATCAGTCTCTCTCCTAAAACTTAGTAAATTTGAGATGCATTTATAAAAATAGCACTTTATATTAAATAGTTAAATTTGCCATATTCCCTGCTTTTCTGTGGAGAGCATCAAACCATGACAGACAGCCCCTCCAATATGAAAGCGTTCAGATGCAACAAGAATGTTGAAGAGCATCAGACCTGGTTTAAGTGCCAGTGCTACTACTTTTTTGTCTAACTTCAGCAAATTGCTAATTCCCCAAATCTCAGTCTCCTTATTTATAAAATAAAAGGAGTAACATCTATTCTGAGGATGAAATGAGGTCATTTCTATAAAGCACCAACCCAGTGCTTTATTTTATGTGCTCAGTAAATGAACGATAATCTCCTAACTTTTAACCAAGAATAGGAAAAAAAAAAGAAATAAAATACCTGCTCTTCATGGATCACTGTTAAAAGCATTTTATTTATATTAATTTCATGATTCTTTTCGTAGCCCTCTGTGGAGGGCACACATAGCTTCTCGAAAAGATAGCCTGGGTGGCTGGGCTGTGACATGAAGTTTGTTCCTCTGATCTGGAGACCATGCTCTTGATGTCTAAATAAGCCTGGCTCTGAGCTGTGAGTGTAAAGAGGAGAGTAAGGCTGCTATTCATGTGTATAAGTAATTTGGAAACTCGGTTAACAGATTCGCATTTCCTGTGTTCCAGGTGAATGGTGCTCCTGAGCACCTTCTGTGAGTACCACTCACACCTGTTCCGGGAACACTTTGTCCAAAGGATCAGCAAGCATCCAGTTCAATTTCAGATTCATGGGGTTGCTGCAGGCCAGATACTGCTTGTCTCACTAAGACAAGGTGAGAGTTTAAATATTTCCTTCCTCTTGAGGATGATTTTTGATGTCATGACCTCTTCTGAAATATTTCTGCCTTGATATCAGTCAAAAAGTTACAATCACTAAATAAGAGCCGTGGCAGATGGAAAAAATAGGCTACTGTAAAAAGACTTAGGTATATTGATTGCTATATGTATTAGATAAACGTGTGCTGATATGTTTGAAGATATTTTTTATTACTTAATGTAAAGTATAATGTGTTAACATTATTGCAAGGGGAATTTCATGACAAGCATTCTTCTTTTAAAATATAACTGCAGTTTGATTTTATGAAACCTGTAATTGCTACAAACTTCTACGGCTATAAAATCAGTAACGAAATTGGAGAGGCTATCTTTTAGAAACTGGTTGTGATGAAAATCATAAAGATACGATTATCTTTATGCAGATCCTGCCCTGACTGTGAGCTTTCCTTACCTGTACTTGTAGTGCATGTAACTACTTCTGCATACCTTTTTCTTAAAACTTTCTGTTCCAATGTACGAAATTGCCGGTCAGTCCATTTGGGGTTAATCATTGAAACAGAATTGAGGCTGGGAAAAGGTAGTAAAATCGAATTGAGTTGCACTGTTAGAATAGTTACTGCTGGGATTGTTTGGGGAGATGAAGAGAAGAGCAAGATGACTCTGCATTGCTTAGAAAGATGGTCCAGTGGCCACTATATGGGCAGAAAAGAAGGGATGGAATAGGTGTTTTGGTCATGACGTGAACTTATCTTGGGTGGATAGATGTTGAGAAATAAAGGTTATTGAAACGTTTTCTTTCTAAAATGTTTGACTTATTCTGCATCTCAGGTATCCGAGATTCAAGGTGAGTCAGTACCTCTGAGAATGGAATAGACATTTTCATGGACTAGACCTCCTGGAATGCATATTCATGTACAGTGTAACAGCTTTTCAAGTATTTCATATACAGTGTAGGGGAAGGGATGTCATGAAGATTTCCTAGTGAGCACGGCCTGGGAGATGAAAATTAGGAAGGCTGAATGTGTGAAAATGCCCCTGGTCATAGCATGGTGGCTGATTACATGGGCTATAGGGGACCAGATCAGTTTTTCTGGCTTGCATCCTGATACTGCCACCTTTTGGCAACAACTCCTGTGGTAGTGCTGCTATTGCTTTAGATCTTCTCTGTAGCTCAGATAGTAAAGAATCTGCCTGCAATGCAGGAGACCTGGGTTCGATCCCTGGGTCAGGAAGATCCTCTGGAGAAGGGAATGGCAATCCATGCCAGTATTCTTGCTTGGAGAATCCCATGGATGGAGGAGCCTGGTGGGCCAGTTCATCGGGTCACTAAGAGTCGAACATGACTAAGCGACTAACACTGCTGCTACACGGCTGCCTGTGGTAGTTGTGAAAATTAATTGAACTGATTTTCAAATTAGCACACAATAAGTGTTCAAAAATGGGTATGATTGTGCAAGTATTTATAAGGACTTTTTTTTTTTTGGTAAGGACTTTTGCAGTTTGACCAATTTTTGATCTTATTATCATTTTCTCTTTGAGGACTTAAATTTCTTATCTGTAAACCTGCCTACTATGTTGATTTTTCTTTAATCTCACCTGGCCAGCCCAGTTGGAAAGACATTACTGTATTTTTCAAGAGATGATTGGCTTTCAAATATGGCATGTATTATATTTCTCAAGATCATTGGTATTTTAAATTTTATGATATCAAATCTACTTTCTAGTATCTAGTATAGGGTAAATTGTCTAACTTTTCTAAATAGTCTCATCTTTGAAATGGGAACAATAAAATATTTATGACAGTTTTTGTGCGGAATAAATATGTAAGTTACAGAGCATGAGCCCAAAATACTCAATACATGTGGTTACTATAACTATTACTACCCTTATTGTACTTATTCTTCTTAGTCACATACTTATTTACTTCTGATGTGATTGTGACATCAGTCTTTAATTTGTGGAACTTTAAGCAGACTATTCTGTAGTTACTAAAATACTGATATATGCAAAGTCTTATACCACTTTTTCACTTTTGAAAACATGATTCACCATCATTTTGTTCCCTCGAAATACAGTATATTTCATTTGAACACCAACCTTATTTTCGTGATGCTGTTAAATCTCTAAGGACAACTGCTTTTAAAACTCCTGAGACTTGATCTTTTCTAGAGAAAAATTAAAACTTACATTTTAAATTGTTTCACATGTTGGTGATACTTAATATCAGAGTTTTATCCATCCAATCTTTCTAACTTTGCACTCTGTCTTATCTCCATGGTTCTGAATGTTTAGAACTTGATTCCATAATCCATCCTTATCTGACTCAGGTTATATTTGCCATAATGCAGTACTAGGTTTGAAATAACCAGTGAATTTTAGAAAAGTGAAAAAAGTGGCTTCTTTCATATTAAGATCTGATATTGACCAGGCAAAGCTATGTTCCAGGGTTCATGATAATGTTCACTATGAACTGTTGTAAACAGTAGAATCAATTAAAAAAAATTTTTTTTTCCTTCGTTTTATTTTCTTTTTCTGGTTTTGTTTCCAAAATGTTTTAAAATAAGTTGTGTGAGCGAATAGGAATAAGACTGTATCAAATGTTTCAACAGCATGCATCTAAAGATTTATGGCATATGTAGGATTAACCAATAAAATAAATTTTTCAGTAGATCTAATTTACCTTTTTATGTAATCTGGGCCTAAACCAGATTTTTTTTTAATTTTTATTTTTTATTTTACTTTACAATACTGTATTGGTTTTGCCATACATTGACATGACATTTTGACAAGAACAATTATTTCACTAAAGCTTTGACAAGTAAGTATATCGTAAGATCTTTTAAAGTTGGCAACAAGGTAACATTAGATTATTTTAATACCTTTTATAACTTTATTTGCCACTTAAAGTATCTGTATAGAAAAAAGGACTTAAATTATATATGAAAGTTAGAAACTTTTTACTGAAAAGACAGCAAAATTTAAACTTTCTCTTTAGTAGTATAAAATGTTTCCTTCCTAATGTTTAAAATTGAAGAACTTTAAGAGTGTTTATCCAAATATTTACTGTATTTTCTACTCATATCTTTCAGTATAATTTTTATAGTTGAAAAATAAGAAATTTTTAAAAATCTCATTGCCTACCATTAAATTCCAAACATTATCAAATGCAGGGTATTTGTTTTAGGTGATCTCATTGTTACTAAATAGAATCACTCAGTGTTTCTAGAAAGACTCCATTACAAAATTAGGCGATCAGAGGAGATTGTCAGTTTTGGAGCATGTTTTATCCCCAGGTGTTTAGTTTTGCCTTTCATTTTATCGTGTTTTCTACTTCACTATTTTATCAGACTTTTTGAGGCTAAGACATCCTGCGAAGTAAGGTCGACAGTAATTTCTCTCGTGTTCAATGTCTCACAGAAATAAGCAGTGTCAAGCATGTCAGTGCCACTTTCTTAATGTTTCTGGACAATCCATCCTAATTTAGTTTCTGAGGACTCTTTTGATTGTTTTCTAGGAAAGGGAGGAATGGAAATTAGGACTTTTTTGTAGAATGGGAAAGGTGTGAGGAGAAGCTTGAGGTGTCTGATTGCATGCTTCTAGTGTATCCCAGAACAGCTCCTGAGAAGAAAAATCCCATTACTTCTCCAGTGACCTGAAGGGAACGAAATACTTGGTATTGGTATTGTGTGTGTGCGCGTGCTCAGTCACTTCAGTAGTGGCCGACTCTTTGTGACCCTATGGACTGTAACTGGCCAGGTTCCTCGTCCATGGGATTCTTGCCTGGAGAGGGTTGCCATTTCCTTATCCAGGGAACCTTCCTGACCCAGGGATCGAACCCATGTCTCCTGCATTGCAGGCAGATTCTTTAGCCACCAAGCCACCTGGGGAGCCCATTGATATTAGTGGTTAACAAAAATTTAAGGCCTTTATGTGCTGTGACCTCTCATTAAGTCATTACCTAATCACATTTATATTGTTTATTACAGTGTTTACTGATAACCCAGATATTGTGTTTCATTAATTTGAATTGTGTTGGGAAGTCTGCAGAGACAGACAGCACTTCATACTTAAGATTTTTATTTTTCAAAGGGTATAATGTATCATTCGACTTAGTCTAAGTTCTTATTTATTTTTATTTCTACTTTACAGTGAAAGGGAAAGTCGCTCAGTCGTGTCCGACTCTTTGTGATCCCATGGACTATACAGTTCATGGAATTCTCCAGGCCAGATAACTGGAGTGGGTAGCCTATCCCTTCTCCAGAGGATCTTCCTAACCCAGGAATCAAACCGGGGTCTCCTGCATTACAGGCAGATTCATACCAGCTGAGCTGCTGGGAAAGTCCTCACAGCTCAGTTGGTAAAGAATCCACCAGCAATGCAGGAGATCCCAGGTTGATTCCTGGGTCAGGAAGATCCCCTAGAGAAAAGAGATAGGGAACCCACTCCAAATTCTTGGGCTTTCCTGGTGGCTCAGCTGGTAAAGAATCTGCCAGCAATGTGGGAGACATGGGTTTGATCCCTGGGTTGGGAAGATCCCCTGGAGAAGGGAAACGCTACCCAGTCCAGTATTCTGGCCTGGAGAATTCCATGGACTGTATAGTCTGTGGGGTCACAAAGAGTTGGACACAACCGAGTGACTTTCAGTACTTTATAAGAAAGCTGATAGTTTTCCCCTTATGTACATTTTTCTTATTTTACTTTTATATTCTTATTATTCTTACTATTATATTCTTATATAATGGCAACCCACTCCAGTATTCCTGCCTGGAGAATCCCAGGGACAGGGGAGCCTGGTAGGCCTCAGCCCATGGGGTCACAAAGAGTCAGACACTGCACTTCACTGAGCGACTTCACTTCTGAAAGTATATAGATAATAGCAGTAACTCATAATTCTTGGTATGAATTGTCAGGAAAGAGCATAGAATTTCATACAAGCCTGGAATTAAATGAATTATATTTATGAAACATTTATATTCACCTTAGGTCTTAAATAGTATCAAAACTCTATTTTTTAACAATATAGAAATTTTTCTAGAAGTCATTTCATCTGTAGTCTCTAATTCAGGTTCACTTTTATAATATAATTTTAAGAAGATTGTGATCTGGTGGATTTTGCTTTTATATTCTTTCTAAAAGTTGATTTTATCTAGGGACGGCAAAATATTTAATCTGTTTCTTGGCATATTTACACAGAGAGATCTACTCAGGTGTACTGAAAATCTGACTGTGTGATTAAGAAGTCAGGGTGATTGTCAAGCAAAGAATAAAGTGGGTCCACAAATATCTTCCAACTTTTATATTTGCCCTGAAACTTAAGTCTGTGTGAAGGAAGGACTGAACACTGAACATGGGTCAGAGGACTAGGTTGCTGACTCTGATTTTAGGCCACTCAGTTTCTTGGCCTCTTGAGATTTAGTTAATTTTTCCTTAACAAACACACTTCACTGGATTATTGTCAGAATTAAATGAGTTAGTATTTGTGAAAGTGTGTTTGAACTTGAAGGCTCTTTGAAAATGGTGCATGTGGATATTGCAGTTACCAGTGGTGTAACGTGGGAGCTTTTATTAGAGGAGTTTAGAGAGTCTAAAATTCTGTTAAATCTTTCAATTTAAAGAAATAGAAAGATAAGCATTTTCAGTGGGCTTAATATCATACTTCCTCTTACATGTCTTTCATCTAGCACGGGATGATTTCTGTTTTTTTGTGGCTAGAACATGTATGTTCAGAGTAAATGGTAAATACTGACATTTGATGCTTTTTGTTAAATATTAAACCCTTGGTAGATTATTCAGAAGACTTGAGTTCCCCATCACTGGTGTTAGAGAAATTTTAAGCAAGGAATAGTAAAGACTCTATAAATTTAGCAGTTCTGATGCAGTCAATTAAAATTATTTATGTTCCATAATATAAATTGGAAACTGGAGTAAAATGTAGATCTTTTTATATCATATTGATATGTGATCATATTATATGTGATCAGGAAAGACAGGTAATTTATAATAGGCATAAGTTTGCCTTTATGAACTATGTTTCTAGACACCAAGCAGATAGTTTTTCTGGTGTAGATAAAAACTTGGTCCTGACTTACTGAGTTAGAAGACATGGAAATTCATGAGGTGGTATCGAAACCTGGTTTTGTCTGAGTCCGTAGTCAAGGCTCGTTAGCACCGTGCATACCTTCTTCATGTATATTATAAAGGAGATCATGATCTGCAGTGTGTTAGAAGACTCTTCTGTCCCCATCAGCTGGACACACAGTCTCAGCATGATGTAAATTGTAAAGTGCTTATAGAAGTTGTTTTGAAGGAAATTTTTAATGCATGAACAAGAAAGATATTTTTAAAACTCTGCTACTAATTTTAGACCTTTTACATCTAATAAATGACCCTTTTAATGTCTTGATTGGTACCTTGGTGACCTTTGGAACAATTCATATATGACTGCATAGGAGAAATAGTTTATTTGCATAATCTTATTTTGAAGAATAAGCAACTCCATGCTCTAAGTTCTCTTAACATTTTATTTATTCAACGTGTGTCCTACTTACCGTCTTGTCCTACAAAGAATGCACACTTGACAGTGACCCTCTCATCGTGAGCTCCTAGAGGGAATGGTCTGTGATCTATTCATCTTGGTGTCCTTGCTCCCAGCTAGAGTTCCTGGCACATCATAGGCAATCAATAAATATTTAGGAAATGAAAGCTGGATAAAAATAATCAAGTACACGCCCAGGGTCATATAACAAGTTGGTGTCGTAACAGTCGTGAAAGTCTTACTTTTTACTTCTCATCTACTGACACGTTCTGTGACTCATTTATTCCAGAAGTATTTATTAGGTGTGTACTGTGTACCCAGTGCTTCCCTAGATACCAAGGATACATCGATAAGCAAAATTGATGAAAAGCTCAACCTTAATGGGCCTTGCATTCTAGCTAAGAAAAGTACACCTGGTCAAACTTTTAAACCTTTTATGAAATTAAAATGTAATTTTTCAAGAAGTTATTTATGACTGTAGTTTCAAAAGCAATTGCCATAACAGTGGAAAATAAATGTAAAGCTTCACAAAATACTCAATGGTCCATGAATTAAGACTGCTTGGGTTTTTAAGTGATGTTAAACATAGTGATAAGATTAGATCACTGCTCAGCATTCATTATGTTAAGAGGTTCAGCAGAGTATATTGTATTTCATAGTTTTCAACTCTGTTTTTAAATGTAGTGCTATTTCAGATTCCGCTAATAATTTTTTTAAAAAAATACAAAAGGAAGGAAATATTGAGACAGTGGATGGGGAGAAAGACTGGTGGCAAAGGATATAGAAAGGAACATTGTGAAATACCGCATCTAAATAGATTTTCATTTTAGCTATGAAAGGGTATGTTAAAAAGCTAAAATTGCTTACATACAAGAGTAGCAGATGGATGCAAGTATTCCATCAGTGATGTTAATGAGATTACCACTTAAGTATTGACTTAATTTCTGATTTGGACTGGCTGATAACTCTCTTTATTTCTTTATTAATTGGCATTGGCAATCAGCTCCTAACATAAAGCCCTCAAATGTTAGTGTAAAATTCAATCTAAAATAGAGTGGATGATAGTCTTTGAATTAGCCATTGAGCCAATGCCTTATATGAGCAAAGAGGAAATTAGATGTCATAGGACCGTTTTGTTAGAAGGAACAGAATTCCTTTCTAGCTAGCTTAGATAAGGGGGATTTACTGGGGTGACACATGAGGAGTATTTACTGTAGGTTTGCTGTAGGAGTTCAGCCTGGCAGACAGGCAGCTCTGACTCTTGGGCTGGTGGTCTTTGTGGGTTACATGGCCTCTCCTCTTTTGTACTTTGTTTAAATCTACTTCATTGTCATCTTTCTACCCTCAGAACTGCTCCTTCCATATTTACATGTGGCCAGTGCACTGGTCTCCAAAATTTCAGACAGACTTTCCAGAATGGCTGTCCAGAACTGACTCAAACTCTGTGGACCTGATTCCACTTCTTGTATGAGTGTGATTGATACACCTTGATCATTATTCATTTAAACCCAGTAAGCAGTAGTTAGAAGAGAGGGGTTACATGGCACATATATAAGCTCCCTCTATGCCAGTGGGCAATACAGAGACCCAAGAATGGAATGTGGGGACAGGTTGGCTCCTGTATAGTAATAGATGAATCATAGTGTCTTAATATTTATAGGCAGATTAGCATTTATGGTTGATTTTTGGGCTTCTTAGATGATAAATAGAAAGCATATATTTTGATACATCAATTTGTTCCCTAAATAGCAGCAGAAACCAACCAATAGTGTTATATTTCTACATTATAAAAATGTCACAAGTGATTCATGGCATATATTTAATATGCATACTTTAAATACTTGAATGTGATAAATTGCTGGTATAATTTTTAATTTAAGAGTTGAATGATGTTCATACTTCCTCTAACACCATAGCATTTCAATTCTGTGACATGGCTGATTGCCTTCTTTGAATACATCTTGCACCAAAAATCTGGAATATTTGGTTCTTGATGACTTCAAACAGGATATGGGTCATTTTATGGGCTTCCCAGGTGGTGCTAGTGGAAAAGAACCCGCCTGCCAATGTAGGGGAATTTGATCCCTGGGACAGGAAGATCCCCTGGAGGAGGGTACAGTAACCCACTCCAGAATGCCTGAAGAATCCCTTGGACAGAGGAGCTCTGTAGGCTACAGTCCATAGGGTAGCAAAGAGCTGGACTCAACTGAAGCAATTTAGCATGCATGCACGCACACACTCTTCTTACATTCTTAGGTTTAGCTCGTACGCTTTGATGTCCAGACTTGGACACATTACTTAGAAAATGGACCTTATTTCCTGCTGAGTGTCTCCTTACCTTTTTTTTTTTTAAACCACAACTATGTCAAACTCCAGCACGTTTCATTTCAGTCCCAATCATCTGAATTTTCAACTACCATATAAACCTAAGAATCCAAGTGCAACTAAAACAAGCTTAAATTGCTGTTTAATGAGCTTTGATGAGGCGTCTTGACTTTTTGAACCATTGAATTACATGTTCAGTTTTTATTGCTTTTACTATGCAGAGCTCTAAGTTCATTGCTGAGGCCCTAGTGGTGATTCTTGCTCTTTTTCCCTTCTGTAGATAGTGTTGTGGGAGGGAGTGAGCGAGGGATAAACAACTTTCCTATTTGCAACTTTTGCCATTTAGTTCGATATTCTTGTTTGTTCTTAGACATAACTTTAAAGCCATCCACAGAAAGATGACTGCTTCAACTCTAGAAATTCACCCCTATTAGGATCATTGTTGATTGCCCAGCCAACTGTGCTTTGATTTTGAGGTGTTAACTTTTGTCTGCATTATATCTTCTTGTGGCTGTTTGGTCTACATTTCATAAAGTCATTCTTAAATGAGTCGTGATACATCTGTTACATTAAATGATATATAGATTTGCACACAATATTAATACTTATTCAAAGTCAAATGTAGGCACTACTGAGCTTTAGAAATTCCTCGTAGCATTCTTCGTTGATTTTTTTTTTTGCCCCAAAGATTTGCAGTACCACTAGAATGTATTGCTAATGTCATATTTTCTATAATTTAAAGTCAAAACTCAAAGGAATATATTGCTTTTATTTAAAAGCATTCTTAAGATAAAATCCAGACTAAGACAGAAGTGGGTCTTAAAGTGAGATATGGTATTATTAATGGTTGAGGTTGTAATTTTCAAGCCTCTTCCCTGTCTCCCTTAAGGAGACTGGAAACTTCTGCTCTCTTCTGCACCTGCTATTCTGCCAGAATTGAGCCCTCTGTTAAATGAGGTTTGAATTTCACCTGTTTGACTTGATGCTGTGAAGACACAACTCTAAACTCAGGCTGGGACATTTTTGTTTATTTTCTCTTGTTCTACAAACTCTTTTGCAAATGGAGGTCAAGAAGCTTCCAGTCATCGTAGATCTGGAGAACTTAATTTGCTACATACAGTGATAGTGAGATGCTTCTGGACAATCAAAGCAGGCCAGGAAATCATTGCTAATTCTCAGGTTTCGTGTTGGCCAATCAAGAAGTTGACTTACCTCATTTCTTTTGGTCATCTTATATACAAATGGCATTAAACATAGAAAATGTCAATTGATACTTAAATTGTCGCAGACTGAGATGTGAAATGAGCTGAAGTGGGGAGCTTTCGTCCATCTATTCATTCATTTTAAGTATTCAGCTGGAAATACCTGTGGAGAGCCTTTCATACATGAATGGCCCAGATGTGGATTCAAAGGAAGAGCTTGTTGTTGCTCTTGTTTTAATCTAAGGATGTGGTCAGTTACAAAATGACCATAATTTTTTCCCTCCTGGGGATTGAGGGTGAAGCTGTAAATGTTCCCATCCAAAAGCAGTTTTTGTTTTGGCCAATGGGACATAAGCAAAAATGATGCAAACAGAGGCTTGAAAGGTTCTTGCTTGGTGAAGCTGCCCCTTCCGATGCTTCTGGTCCTGGTATCCATGAGAAGCAGCACTGGGCAGTTTGTTAGATGATGAGAAGCACATGGCTCATCACTCGCCAATTGCCAAAGCTGTGAGTGAGGACATGGTGACTCAGCAGACTCCGTTGACCCTCCAGCTGATTTGAAATGCATGACCAGAGATCAGCTGAACCTGACCCAGGACATTTATTTGAACTAAATAAATGGTGGGTGTATTGTATTCACCCATGGAATTTGGAGGTGGTTTATTAAACAGTAAGGGTTAACTGACATAGGATGTGAGAGCAATACTCCTTTAAAACAGTTCCATTGGAAGGCAGGTAACATATACTGTCATCAAGCTTAGATTACCAGAGTTTGCAGACAGAGAATTTTAGAAAGATGGCAGAAGTTGGGGAAGAAGAATTTAGTTTTAAGGTTAACTGTAAATCTGAGCAGAATTTGGGTATATATGAGAGTAGAAAGGACGTGATAGATGACAAGACGTAACTGAGAGGTGAGAAGGAAACATGGGACTTAAATGTAAAATCTTAACTTTGTAATTAATTTGGTGGAATATATCCAAATGATCTCACACCTCCGTGAAAGTTCTAGCTTACCTCCAGCCCAGGCCATTTGAGGTGATAGCTCCAGAAATAAACCTGAAATATTCTAATATTTCTGTCCCGTATATTCCTTCTGTTATGCTTCTAGTTTTAAGTTCAGAGCAAAAGAAGAGTTTAATTGGGTTGTGAAATTTGGATGAGGCCTAAAGAAGTGTGTTTGGAAAAGCAAGTGCTTGTACTAATCTCTCCAGTCACATGAAGAAGTTTTACTTTACTCAGTTTATAAGTTAGGAATGAGAAGTTAGTTAAAAAGCATTCTGTTTCCTCTTTTCTTAGCTCTTCTATCTTACTGTGCACAAAATATCATTCTTCTGCATTTGAAATGATTAACCCCTACTTTTGCTTTTCAGTATATGACAAGATTATGCCAAATTGAGAGTTGTTATAACTAATTGCTAATCAGGGTCTAATCAAAATTGTCATAATATATCTTGTTAACAGTACATGTATATGAGCTGAAATTTAATTAATACGCTTTTTATTTCTACTGAATTCACAATATGCTGTTTAACTCTACTTCTCCTTCAGATCATGGTCAAAGAACCTCCTCAAACAGGCCTTATTTACCAAACTGTTTCAGTTTTATTAGGGGTTTCATCGAGCTGTGCTCACTTTATGGGACTTCTTTCAGAGTTTGTTTGCACTTGCACTGAATGAAGTCTGTTGTCTTCATTGAATTGTAGGCTTTTTGAGAGCAATGACCAAATAGCTTTGTATTTACTGTTTTGTTCTCGGTGTGGAGCTCAGTGTCTGGCATCTACTAGGAACTGAACAAATATTTGGAGGAAAATAATGTGTTAATGTAGAGATATCTCTTTTGCTTCCATGGGGCCCCAGTTTAAATGCGAACATTGGAAAGGTGAGCTGAATTTATTCCGGTCAGAGGCAACAGCTGAGGTCCTAAGTGGAAAGAGTTTAATACAGTCAAGCAACAGCAAGTCCAGGCAAAACCAAAGCTAGGTGCTCCATAGGGGCACATGGGTTCAGGGAGAGAGTCAGGACCACATTCATGTGGGGCTTTCTAGGTCATGGTGAGAGCTTGGAGTTTAAGTGCAGTGGGGGAGAGACTACAGGATTTAAAACAGGGTGATGATGTCAGGTGTACTGAGGTTACTCTTGCTTCTGTGCAGAGAGTGGGAGGAACTTAGGAGGTGGGTCAGAAGCTCTAATTAATGAGGGTTTGGGCCTCTTCTTGGTTCATGCTTAGAGTATGGAGAAACGTAGATGAATTTGTGATGTTTTCTGAAGAATCATTGGGATGTGCTTAATAGATAAAGAGGAATTTCGATATTTCCCATGTTTCTGTCCTTAGTGATTGAGTGCCTGGTGTTTCATTCACTGATGCTAGAAAACCTATGTGTGGGGTGCCAATACATTGGAATAGCAGTGGAGAACCACAGCTCTGCGAGTGAAATGATGGGAATCAGTGTACCACACAGGCATTAATGGAAAGAAAGCTAAGATGGCTTTATTACTGTCAATAAGGAGATTTTAGAACAGGAAATACTACCCAGAGAAAAACAGGAATATTTCACAGTGATAAAGAGGTCATTTCATCAGTAGTCCTAAATGTGTCTGTATCTGAGAACAGAGCCTCCCATCACAAGGTGAGTTTGATGGGAAGGAGAAATAGAGAAGTCTGTAATCATAGTTGGATATTTCAATACTCTATTCGCTTAACTGATGAAATGGGTGGAGGAGGAGGTAAGGTGTAGAAGACTTGATCAACATTGCTGTCATACATGATCTGTTTGAATATTTCACATAGCAGCAGGGAACATACACCCAGAACATTCACTGGGAGAGATCATATTCAGGACTATAAGACAAATCTTAACAAACTAAAGAGAATTGAAGCCATGCAATGGAGGGTCTCTGAGCACAAAAGAATTAAACTGGATCTTTGTAAGAGTATCTGAAAATTTGGCAAGTGCTTGGAGATCAAACAACACATATATAATCCATATTTGAAAGACAAAATTACAGGGAAAATGAGAAAATATTTTGAACTCACTGAGAGTGAAGTAATTTCAGATCAAAATGGGTAAGATGCAGCTAAGTAATAATTAGAGGGAAATTTTTTGTATTAAATGCTTATGTTAGAACAGAAGTATCAAATTAATGGGCTAAGCTACTGCTAATGAGACTATAGCAATATGAGGAAATTAAACCCAAAGTGAGCAGAAGGAAGGAAGTAATAAGCATAAATCAATAACTCAGTGAAATAGAAACAGAAAAATAAAAAGGCAGGGTTTAAAAAAATACTAATGAAATTGGGGAATCTTTAGCCAGACTGATCAGAGAAGAAAGGATAAACAAGTTACTGTTAGGAAAGACAGATAACATGGAATAACTGGGTTACATTGCAAGGATGAGAGATTAATTTAACATTCAGAAGTCAGTATAATTCGTCATTACAGTATAAAAATTATAACTCAAAACGATTATCTCAGTAAATGCAAAAAAAATTAACAAAATCCATAACAAGAACTTGCAGCAAATAGGTGGGATATGCTTCAGCTTCATAAAGGATGCCATATTTAACAAGTTATTTTTCATTGTTAAATCTGAAACAAGGCACTTAATGCCTGGCTACCTCCTCATTTTATTACATAATACCCAGAGTCAAGAAATGTCATAAGTGGTAAAACAACATGTTCTTGCAATAGTTTCTACATTGCCATTATTATTTTCCTTTTAAAAAATTATTTATTTTTTAATTGGAGGATAATTGCTTTACAGTGTCGTGTTGATTTCTTCCATGTATCACCATGAATCAGCCATAGGTATACACATGTCCCTTCCCCCTTGAACCTCCCTCCCACCCCATCCTACCCCTTTCAGTTGTCACAGAGCACCAGGCTGAGCTCCCTGCACTAAACAGCAACTTCCCTTTAGCTATCTGTTTTACTTATGGTAATATATATGTTTCAATGCTATTCTCTTAATTTGTCCCACCCTCTCCTTCCCTTGCTGTGTCCACAGTCTACTGCCTATGAATCTATGCCTGCCCTGAAGATAGGTGCATCAGTACCATTTTTCTAGATTCTATATATATGTGTTAATATGATATTTGTTTTTGTCTTTCTGACTTGCTTCACTCTCTATAGGTTCATCCACCTCCTTAGAACTGACTCACATATGTTCTTTTTTTTATGGCTGAGTAACATTCTATTGTATATATGTACCACAACTTCTTTATCCAGTAACCTGTTAACGGACATCTAGGTTACTTCCATGTCCTGGCTAATGTAAACAGTGCTGCAGCGAACATTGGGGTACATGTGTTTTTTTCAATTATGGTTTTCTCAGGGTATAAGCCCAGTAGAGTGATTGCTGGGTCGTATTGTAGTTTTATTCCTAGCTTTTCAAAGAAATCAACGTACTATTCTCCATGGTGGCTATATCAACTTACATTCCCACCAGCAGTGCAAAAGGATTCCTTTTTCTCCATATCCTTTCCAGCACATTATTATTTTCAGTCATCAAACTAAATTGGTTTAGTGTTTTCCCGAAGTGACGTTCTATTGACCTGCTCTCGCTTTTCTCGAGGTGTTCAAAAGCTGTCTTTAGTGTCTATGTGGATAGACACTGATGAGGATCATCAGCGATCTTGGAGGCAGATTTTAAAAACAGTGTGGTCTGTGGGTGGTCTGTGGGGTGGAAGCTACTTGAATGTGGAAGTGGGTGGAGATAGATAAACTCTAAAGTACCACATACAGCAGCTTGGCTATTTTCCACCATAGCTAAAGGGTCAGTGACAAATCGTCCCCACCCCCAGAGTTGGAGTTATTGAGTATTTTGCTATAGTGGCCTCTCCTTGTCAAGTGACTGCATGCTTCCCATGATGATCAAGCCCAGTAACTGGTCAAATGTTTATGATTATTCATCGTAATACTTATGATTACATTGTATCTGTATGGCCAACACAGTTTGATCCTGTGTGCTGTATTTCTGGGCTTCCCTGGTAGCTCAGTGGTAAAGAATCCATCTGCCAGTGCAGAAGACACAGGTTTGATCTCGGGGTCGGGAATAGTCCCTAGAGAAGGAAATGGCAACCAACTCCAGCTCCACTATTCTTGTCTGGGAAATCCCATGGACCAAGGAGCCTGGCGGGCTATAGTCCATGGGTTTGCAAAAGAGTTAGACATGACTTAGCAACTGAGCATGCTCATACTCTGTATTTCTACCAACTCATCTTAATTATCTTAATATTAATCTCATGTGTTTATAAATTTGGAGTGAATATAACTACTGACAACACTGAAGTTTCTAGGTTTTACATGTTGAAAATCATTTTCTGTATTTGACTGCAGAGTTCTTAAGATGAGGAAAAGGTAGTGATACTGCTTTGTAAACCTTTTTATTTTATGACCAATGACAAAATAACTGTTAATTTCGGTTGTATATAGGGCTATTTATTCAAAACTATCTACATTTCCATCCTGAAACTCTGAGAGTAAAAGTGTTGAAAGGTTATTTTAGTGTTAGCATCCAGAAAAGTTTCATTAAATTTCATAATGCATAACAGATGCGGGGATGGCAAGTTTGGTAATTTTTCACTTCTTTTAAACAACATTTAAGAATCATAAGTTAGTCCTTTTCAACATTGTGGGTTTGTAGGTTTGCTGTGTATGTGTGTGTAAAATTATAACTATGGTTTCCACCTCAAATTTATTTCAAGCCTGAAAAGGGCAACTTTAATCCATTATAAATGAGAGCCAGAATGAATTAAAATCAGTTTTTGATTTTGCTTCCAGAAGAGAGAATAGGGGACTGTGGCCCATTGCGTGTACAGTCCCTCATTTGACAGCTTTCCTGTTGGTTTTGCATTTTTGCCTCCTACTCAAGTTTTGCTACTGCTTTGGCTAAGAAGAGAGTCAGAATGTACTGTGGGGGTGTGATCAAGAGAACAAGAGAATTACAACTCTTCAGACTATGACAGAATATACCATTTCTTGAGCTAAAATTAAAAAATAAATATATTTAATTCAAACAGACCTTTAAAATGTACATTCAGTTTAGCTCTTAAGCTTGAATGCATCTAGAAAGAAAAACAGAGTTCATCAATCAAGTATCTTCTTCCATATTTGGTGTTGTTATGGTCACTTCCGCCAGCCCACCAGCTAAGATGATGCAAACAGCTGTAAAATCGTGGGAGGAACAAACAGTAGAAGTATGAGCAATTATGCACTATATCACTCTGTCTTTCTTTTCACTGCTGCCTTTTGATAGTATGCTGTGGTTAGAAGGGGAAAGTGACCCTGGGGATCTTCTACTTTGTTTCCAGAATATCTTTGAAAGTGATTCTTCTGGAATGTAATTAAAACTTGATAATGAAATTCTTACCAGGAAGTATTAATGGCAAAGACAAGGCTGAAGGTGGAGGAGAGAGACGACCAGTGTTGGGTCAAGTTCCCTTGGCCCAGGGCTGAGTCCTGAGAAGGGTGGATAGAGGTGGCCATAGGATGGAAGATGGCAAGGATGGACATCAGGGAGTGAGAGTTCCTGCACTGCTCCGCCAGGTTCTGTGTCTGAAGTTCAGCTGCTACTTTCAACTCAAAAAATTTCAATGGCTACCGTCTGTAGTATATAGACCACATGGAGGATTAAGGACACAAATGACCGATCAGCCTTCTCTTATTCCTCATTCTCACATTTATCCTGTCCCTTGAGATGCTGCCTTCTTTTTGTAACCAAGAAGATTTGAACCTTTTCAAGAATATCTTTCCCTACCTTGTGTTCCTATTGTACCCAGTTGTGTTTCTGCCTTTCATAATAGCTTATAACTCCCTGTAAGAGGTAAAGTTAATTTCTGTTCTGGAACCTTCCTTCTGGTTTGTTAATTCATATATAATAGAGTTTGTCTCATTTACTAGGTTTATCCATTTTGGGCCCCACACTGGATTATGTACTGATTTTTCTCTTTGTCTTGTCTTCATTCTTAGCATTTCTACTACAGCATGATTAGATAACCACTAAATGTTTCAAATTGAATATATAGAAGACAGTCTTTTAAGACATGGTTGTCGTGATTAGAAAATCTCAAAGGAATTAAGACTATGGAAGATAGTCTTACTATTCTTTGCTGTTCTTAAGATGGTGCATTTATAACTTTTAAAATTTATATGACAGAGGCAAGTATTGGTAAGACAAGCAGAGCTTGTTTTCTTGTAGAGAAAAGATTCAGATATGTCTTGATGAAAAATTTTATGTTAATCAGAAGTCCAGTGAAATATTTTAAATATTAATAACAAACTTAAGACATTTCAGGACTTGAATATGAAAGATTATCTTCAGGATACTGTTCTTATTTAGGCAGTTAAATACAGTTTTTCAAAACATTGAAGAATGGTGCCTTAAGTCACCATATATGTTCTTAATGAACTTGCAAATTGAAAATGACAGTTTTGAAATATAAAGAGAAGAGACCTTGCTTTTCCCAGATTTCTTTTTTTTTTTTTCTTTTTTGCCCCGAGATGGAACTCTCCAGTGTTTTCTCCAGAAAGGCCTTTCTGAGTTTATTCTCACAGTACTTTCCCCTGTCCTGTTCTCTACTTGAAAAGCAATTCCACATCGGGTTACTGAAAACTTGCGCTGAGAGTTGGTTTAGCATATTGTTTTATTAAAGTTTGTCTGCACTTGAATTGGGCTTTGATTTTTAACATCATGTTAAAATGTTCAGATTTCCTACCATTTTTCAGGCTGTACAGTTTTATGGTCCAACAGTTCACATCTTAAATAATTCTTACAGAAGGAAATGGCAACCCACTCCGGTATTCTTGCCTGGAAAATCCCATGGATGGAGGAGCCTGGCGGGCTGCAGTCCATGGGGTACAAGGTCAAATACCACTGAGCAAAGAGTCAGACACAACTGAGTGACTTCACTTCACTTCATACTTTATACAGATTTATAAATTTTGTTGTGTCAAGCAGTTGCAATGAACTACATTTTCCTTCCATTTATGAACGTTGAAACCATAGCTGAAACGTTCTTGTTTTAATGATGTCTGAAAAAGAAAGAATTCTGGGAAGTGTGTGAACCATTTGCCATATCTGGATGCTATGCTGTGTTTCTTTATTTCTGGCTAGATGTTTCCTTTTTAATGTCACTTCTTGTGAGTAGAGTAATATCGCTATTAAAAAGAAAAGGTTTAAATTTTAATGTATTTTAGTCACTCTTTTGTACATTCCCAATTGCGACAGCTGCTAAAGTTTGTGTTAAATCATTTGAGGGATCAAATTCTAATTATTCCTCAACTGTCTGACTTTCTCTTCCATTCCAATCTGTATTTGAGATTCTGGAGGGATACAAAGATACTTAAATAGAAACAAAACCATGGATGAATAGTGAGTATGCAGCCCACTTTGGGAGGTTGTTAACTTTCAGACTTTTTCATATCTGTGAATTCAGTAAGAATTATTCACAAAATAGTGACTCCAGGGCTCCAGAAAACTTTTCTTTACAATCCTTTACTCTTAATTTCAGAAGCAGAATATATAAAAAGAAATAACACTCCTTTATTGTTGGAATGTACAGGAAACTACATTGGATAAATTTTCAAAGATAACTCCATTCCTTGATACCTGAAAAATTATACTACTAATTGAAAACAAGTACTGTGTATCACATTTATACATCATGTTGTGGTAGGTCATGGTCTGGCAAATTATTAGAGCAAATCAAACATACTAATAAATTGAGTCATGTGAGTGGACCATATAATTCAGGGAACATAGTAACAGATTAGGAGTGGTGTGTTAACAGAAATCCCATGGCCGGTCATAAATAGGTGTCCCCACTGTGGGAGGGCAGAGTAGCAAGGAACTGTGGTCTACAGTCCACCTGCCAATGCAGGCGAGGCATGAGACGCAGGTTCAGTGTCTGGACTGGGATGAACCCCTGCAGTAGGAAATGGCAACCTGCTTCAGTATTCCTGCCAGAAACATTGTATGGTCAGAGAAGCCTGACTGGCTCCAGTCCATGGGGTCTCAGCAGTCAGACACGACTGAGCGCAGACGCACATGGGCACGTGTAGGAAATAGGAAAGTACACAGAGTTCTCCCTGTCCCCCTGCTCTTCCCACTGTATAGCACAGGGAGCTATATTCAACATCTGGTGATAAACCGTAATGGAAAAGAGTATGAAAAAAGAATGCATATGTAAAACGGATGGAGGAGAAAGTGGCACCCCACTCCAGTGTTCTTGCCTGGGAAATCCCATGGACAGAGGAGCCCGGCGGGCTACAGTCCATGGGGTCACACAGAGTCGGATGACAGAGTGACTAAACAGCAACAGCAGCATGTAAAACTGAGTCACTTTGCTGGACGGTAGAAAAGTTGAGATTCTGGAGGGATACAAAGATTCTAAGTCAGTCTTTGTTTTCATACAACATTGTAAGTCATTGTACTGTAGTGTAAGTATTAAGTCAGTGGAAGTATTGTACTGTAATAAAATAATGATCGGCATTTCTCACCTACGAAGCATGTTACCCGTAACTGTGAGCTCCTTGTGATGCCTGTGTGAGATGATTATTGCTTTCAGAGGATGCCATGCTATGGATTAATAATTCACAGACAAACATTAGCCATCACAAGTGAAATCTCTCAGGTCAAACCTTTATCCGTTCACTCAACTTTAATTGAGTGCTTTCTGTGTGCTAAATTTTGTGCTTCTTGACTCATTCCTGCTTCAGAGTAAGACAATTAATATGATATATCATGCAGATATTAGAGATAATCTAAATATTATGAAGTATATTTAAAAGATTCGTGAGGTTATTTTTTTCTGTAATAACTTGTACCTGAGCTGAATTAACTTTTATTAATTTAACTTTAAAAATCACTTTCTTTTAAAATTAGTTGACCTTCAGTCTAATTTCAAAGATATAATTGCAATGGACTTGGTAATTATAATAAATATCATTTTATTCATAATACCTAAAAGATTATAACTTTTCCACTGTCTTAATTCTACAAACAATTTGAAGTAATTTACTATTTTAAAACTCCTGAAAATGAATATAATTAGAGACTGTTCAAAAGACTTGTGTGTGCTCAGTTGCTCAGTCGTGTCTGACTCTTTGTGACCCCATGGACTGTAGCCTGCCAGGTTCTTCTGTCCATGGAATTTTCCAGGCAAGAATCCTGGAGCGGGTTGCCATTTTCTCCTCCAGGGTATCTTTCCAACCCAGGGATCAAACCTGCATCTCTTGCCTCTCTTGCATTGGCAGACGTTTTCTTTACCACTGCACCACCTTAGAAGCCCTGTCAAAAGCTAATTATTAATAACAGGAGAAGGAATTTCCAGGGATATTTTTATAGCAAATACACATTTAATTCACTGCAAAATGTCTAAAAAGTAACATGGTAACCTATGCAGTCCACATTATTATCTAAAAGTATTAATAGCAATATGTATACACCACTTGCCATATGGCAGGTACTGATGTAATCATGTTACATATATAATTATGTTCTTACAACTCTAAGGTTCAGTTGATGGTTACTAATCCAATTTTGCAGATGAGGAACTTGAAATTAAGTTAGTTGCTCATCTACTAGGAGACATAGCTGAGCACACCACCCTAGCAGTTTGATCTTAGGGTCCCTGCTCACAAACCCTCCTTCAAATTAAGTTAATGCCTATATTAAGTTTTAAATATTACAGATAATACATTTTAATTTAATTCTTAAGATTTAATTTTGAGGAAAAATTGCTATTGTTCTTCAGATAAATGTTTATATTGTCCCTCTGTAAACCATGAAGGTATAGCTGTTTTAGCTTGTTGACATCACCGCATTATTTTCATTTCTGTAGACACTGGGTATCTCATTGTCTCCTCTTGTCAAACCTCTTTGATTTTTTTTTTCTTTCTTTGTCATATGCCTGCATTCCATTCCACTGAAATAAGTGGCTGCATTTTATGCCGTAATCACTCCCAAGGTTCTGTTTTCTGGACGTCCTTGTTAATTTATTTGAACATGTGTGTTTCATTATCCAGACGCTGGGCTAGGTGCTGGGGAAGCAATGGGATGAAAGACCAGCAAACCTAATTCTTGCCATTATGAAGTTTATATTTTAGAGGGAGAGTCATGCTATAAATCATTATTGTATGATCAGTTATTTCATTACAATTATAGAAGTCCTATCACTAGAGAAGGAAATGGCAACCCACTCCAGTATTCTTGCCTGGAGAATTCCATGGAGAGGAGCTTGGTGGGTTGCAGTCTTTGGGGTCACAGACAAGTCAGACATGACTGACTAACACAGCACATATAGAGAAGTCCTATGAGATTCTGAAGCCAGCCAACTTGACGTAGTAGGGGATTTGTGAAGCCTTCTTGAAGGAAGTAATATTCGAAACGAGAAATAAATGAGAATAATAACAATTAGACATTTGCAGTTTGGGAAATCACAGAGGTTCTTGAAATTGTGTTCAATTCTTAGCTCAGCACTTGGTTTCTCCTTCCAGATGTCCTTCCACAGATCCCATGCCTTGTAATGTAGTGGGTGGTTTCTTCTGGGCATAGTTTCTAGAAGCAGAATCTGCTTACCCGGCCCTGAGTCAGTTTGATGTCAGCATTTGGCTGTTGCTCCGGCATTTGAAAAATCAGCTTCCAGTGGTTGTCTGGACGCAGATCTAGGTTTGCTCCATTTCATCGGCAAGCGGAAGATAGCTCGCTCTCTTCCCCACAGAATCCTCATCTGTCTCTACTCTTGTGGGTAACTGCAGGTTTTGAAGCTGGTCTTGAAGCTCACTATCTTTATATTTGGCCCTAACCTTTAACTTCAGCCACCTGGTGTGAAGAGCTGACTCATTGCAAAAGACCCTGAAGCTGGGAAAGATTGAGGGCAGGAGGAGAAGGGGACCACGAAGGAGGAGATGGTTGGATGGTATCACTGACTCAGTGGACAGGAGTTTGAGCAAGCTCCAGGAGATAGTGGAGGATGGGGGAGCCTGTGTTGTTACAGTCCATGGGGTTGCAAAGAGTTGGACACGACTTGGTAACTGAATAACAACCACCGCCACTTTAGTTCAAAGAAGTTCAACTTCTTTGTCGTCTTCTTAAATTTATTCCGGTAAGAGATGCCATCATTTCAGAAGGCTGCTTCCTGGCAGTCTTCTTGCTCTCCCAGTCCTCCAGGTTGGTGACCCCTCTTTTTGTTCGGATGAAAGCCTGTGAACTTTTCTTATCTCAGAAATGCTAGTAAGCCAGGACCCACTTGTAAGGGAGAGATGATCTCAGGCTGTGAGATGATCCATCTGGTTCTTGACAGCTCAAGTTTTCACTTTCAGCGAACTGCCAAAGTTTTTCTCTTGTGCTCCTGCTCACATGAGTTAGTTTTTACAATCAGTTTTAAGTGAAAGAGAGATCCTCAACTCACCGGAACAAACTTCCCTTGTAGAGCTTCTGGGCTCAGACCTTCTCTTAGTCAAGTCTTTTCCTCGGATGGCTTCCATGACGCCTACTGAGACCACCCTGTGCAAGGCCGTGACTGCCTCCACTTCCATTCCTAGGCCCTTTCTGTTAACTAGCCCAGCACTGGGTGTTTTGTTTGTTTTTTAATTCCGCAGCACCTAGCACCTCTAACCCACCATGAAGGTCCCTTACTAGTCGCAGCAAGTGTTTATTGTCTGTCCTTGGTGCTATGGTGTAAGCGCCACGTGTCAGATCTTTTCTCTCGCAAAGAGTCGGACATGATTGAGCAACTAACATTTTATTATACTTTAAAAGCATTTATATTTTAATAAATGCTAGACATAATAAAAAATTCTGTATGTTGGTGTAGAATTTAGTATATCATGAAATGCAGTGTGAGGTTAGATTAGTAATTATGATGACCCATTATGTTCAACTCCTTTTTCTTCAGAATTGGAGTTGAAACTACTTGAAATGTGGTGGTAAAGACCACGGACTCTGGAGTCAATCTGTGTTCAAATCCCAGACTGCATCATCTTAGTTGTAGGGTACCAAACAGGTTTTTAAATATTTTTCAATTTTTTTATATGTAAAGTACTTTAAAAAGTGCCTGACAAAGTGTTGGTACCAAGAACACTCATTACTGAGCTATCCCTTAGAAAAGAATTTTAATGAAATTCTTGGCATTGGATCTAGAGGAAACCATATGTATGATACAAAAATAGAATTAAGTACCAGTAATGCGCTGCTAAAAATGTTCTAGGGTAAAAATTTCTGAATGATACACTAATGGCCTATAATTTCTTGTGTTGGAATCTATGTAGAAATCTCAAGAAGGAAGTAAACAGAACTTGACTTTAATATGGGTCTGGATTGTTCAGAACTTGTTACCGAAAGCTATTAAAGCCTAATATTATTATTTCACAAACGTTGTTCTCATATATTGTATTTGGTGGTATAGATAGAAGCTGGAAAGGCATCCCTGGCCTTTGGGGCTTATTATCTAAATAAAGCAGACAGAAGTGAAACAACCACTATAATTATCCCAGTGGGCACTCTAAAAAAGTGAGGCTGAGGCATAAATTAGGAGGTTTTATGATTTAGAGGGTAAAAAGTTTTTGTCTTTGTCAAAGTTTAGCTGATACAATAAAATGCTGAATAGTTAGTGCCCAGGAGCCTAGATGCAGATGGATTTTGCCCAGAGGGAGAGCACTTCCTTAATCAAATAGGATGCTTGTGCCTAATCCATTGGAATTTTACTTTGACTGATGCCTAGGCTTCCTTTGTTTATTGCTGCAGTTTTGGAGTTGTTTTTCTCTTTAGACCTAGACTTTAGAGAAAGAAGTGTCAGCATTGTTTGCACGCAAGCATAGGGTAAAGGTGCATTTAATGACCCAAGTAAAGAAGAGCTTGAAAGAATTGAATCCAGGAGAGAATTGTTAAGATGGTGCATTAGGCATGGGATTGGAGAATTGCTGACATTTGTGAAAAGCCAGGATAGGGAATCTTTTTTTTTTTTTGACATTTTTTCCTTCTTGTAATAACTTTTAATATCAACTCTTTTACCAACTTTCAAATATACAATACAGAATTAGTAACTGCAATTACCAAGCTGTACATCACATCCCCAGGACTTGTTTTATAACTGAAGTTTGTACCTTTTGGTTACTTTCACCTATTTTGCTCCCCTTCACCCCCACCTCTGGAAACCATCCCCATTTCCCCCTTTTCTGCAGAGCAAAAGGAAAACACCCAAGTGGGAACAACTAACTCTGAAGCTGATGCAGAGTCAGGCTACCATTCTGCATTCACTGCGCAGCTGTTCCCCTGTGGTTCCTCCCCTACTGTATGGGGGCAATTAGCTAAGTCATTCTGGAATTCTAAATAAATTCTATTCCTTTCCTCCCAACCCTTCTCTTTTTTTGCCTTTTAAAAAATTAATTTATTTTAATTGGTGGCTATTTTCTTTACGATATTGTAGTGGTTTTTGCCATATATCCACACGAATCAGCTATGAGTGCACATATGTCTTCCCTGCCCCCACCCAGGAGAGGGAATCTTATGTTCCAGAGTGACTTGGAGAAGCCTGGAAGCAAGAAAAAGGAACCCTTTCCCTTTGTGTATATAGAATAATATTTACTATTTAAATAGTAAAAGGGAAGGTGACGTTTTTGTTGATTTGTGATGATTCTTGTGTTCTTACCTAGTGAATGCCTGTTTACATGCTGGGGAACTTAACCCAGGATACAAAGAGGAATCAGATGATTCCTGTCCTCAAAGAACTCATAGCCTGGTGTAGGGAAGACTATAAAAACAGATATGCTACGGAAAGCACAATGCTGAAGATACAGTCATGGGATTATGAAATGAAAGAGACCTCTAATCAGATTGGAGGAGAGGAATGGGTTCCAGGAACCTTCTTGAAGCAGTGACAGATGAGCTAATAAAGAATGAGATGGGAACCCAAGGGGAAAGGCAGGGGTTGTGGAGGGATAAACTAGGAGTTTGGAATTAATATATATACACACTACTATATATAAAATAGATAACCAACAATGACCTCCTATGTAGCACAGGGAACTATACTCAGTATTTAGTAGCAACCTATAAGGGGAAAGAATCTGAAAAAGCATAGATAGATCCATCTATCCATGTTCCTGTCTGTGTATAACTGAATCATTGTGTTATACACCTGAACCTAACATGACCTTGAAAATCAACTATACTGCAAATTAAAAAAAAAAATGAAATGGAGAGTTTCCTGGGGAACACAACAATTGAAACTTCATCATAGAATTATAACTTGAAAAACACCAAATTAACTACACATACTTGTGTACACTCATTGTACACACAGAAAAACACACAACAGTCCTAAAAAGAGGATGAAAACAAAGTGTGTAATTGAGTGCAGTTAAAGCAACTGGCGGCCAAGGAATTGAGAAGTATCTTCTGAATGAGGACTAGCGTTTGCCACGGGAAGGATTCCAGGCAGACCAAACCCTGGTGTAGATTTTTATTGTCTCATAAACAAGGACAGAGTCCAGGGATTCTAATAAAGATTGCAAAATTCCTCATCTGAGGCTTTCCTTTATCTCCTGTCATTTAACTAGATGATAAAATATGGATAGATCACCACATTTTTAGCTTTCCAAGTATAGCTTAGAAGAAAACAAAACTGATTTCATAGATCATTACAGAAATCCAAGAAACCACTCATACTGTCTCAGAGCAAACACTCTGGTCTTCCTTCTCTAGACTTTTAGAAGTGGTGTGAAGAGAAAGGAGATAGACCTTATGTTAAGAATTTCATTTTTCAAAACCCTACAAATGAAGTCGTAGTGCCCCCATCTTACACAATAAAACTGAGGTTTAGAAATGCTAAATAACTTGCAGGTTGCGGAAGTAAAAGTTCTAGAGTGAAGATTTGCCTTCATTCCTAAGGAGTCAACACTGTTGGTTTTTGTCACCTGCCGTGCTGATTCCACCGTGTTACCTCCTTGACTTTCATAACTGTCTTCCATTCTTGGTTCATCTTGAAGACTTTGGGCTAAGGAAGAAAGCATGAGCTAAACAGAAGTTTCTTTATGTCTGTTTAGAGTTCAGTTCTGATTAAAGTTTTGGAGAAGGCAAAGGCTACCGTTTAGAAGGAAGTGCTTAGTCCATGGTGACTGGCCATTCAGAGCTGACCCCCTCATCCATGCCTGCTCTGGTATCTTCAAATTCCCAGCCAAACTGCAGAACTCAGTGCAGGTTCCCTTGTTCTCGCTTGCTTTTGACACCTAACTCAGTGTTTTAAAACTTGTCTTTTCTGACCTACAAAATTCAGCACTGACTTACATCTTCCCATGTATGTTGCGTTATTTCTCTGTGCACTATTTTCATTTCCCATAGATTTCTGTGTGTGCGTTATTTCTGTGTGCATTATTTTCACTTCCCTATGTGGTTAAAGGCCCAGTGTGCACAAACGGTGCTGTAACTTCTGAGCCTGAAGCACAATGCTGATCACACATTTTCAGTGAAAGCTCTTGTCAGAGAGGATACCAGTAACCAAGTCTCGAAGTGAAAATTGAAATTGTATGTATTGTCATATTTTGGCTACCAACATCTAATCCGATTATGTACAGGTCTGTAGTTTGTGAAATATCCCCATATGCATTGTATCATTTGACACTGCGTCAAATAAATGTACTTACGTGACTTCATTGTGATAATGATCAGAAGATGTTTACTTTTCAACTCACTTGCTAATGAATGAAACTATCACAGTGGTTCTTCTGGTTTCTTCATCATGAAGAGGCTTGGATTTCACATGTCTTACTCTCTAGTAACTTATTTTAGCCTGGTTGGAGCGTTTAAAAGGTGAAGTTCATCTTACTTGGCAAAGCATGTGATAGCACTTTCTTAGCTTGAGGCTCCCTGTTTTGTTCATTAGGTTTGCTGCCAGCTTTTCACATTGAAGTTGAAGTTGTCCTTTAGCGTTTTCCTCCTTTTTCCCTTTCCTTACGGAAGGTTCAATAATAGATTTGTTACATTTGTACGAATTTAAATCTTTAATTTGTGAACACAGCCTGTTCTTTCTTTTGGAATTCTTTGTTGAGTAACCACAGGACAATCTCTGCATTTTTATTGTTAATCTGATGGAAAGGTTTGATTTTCTTTCTTCTGGGAAAAAAAGATGTTTAAAGTGTTATATATATATATATATATATATATATATATATAGTCCCAAACTAGTGATTTCTCTTCTTACTTAGGGTTTCTCTCATTTGATTTATCTTCCATAAATTGGAAACATCACTTGAGGTAGCTATGACAGCTACAAGCTGTTAGATACAGTAATTTTGACTCCTGTTTCATGTTTCTGGTATATTTAATAGCTGCTTTTTATATGTTGTTGTGTTAGTCACTCAGTTGTGTCCGATTCTTTGTGACCCCATGACCTGTTGCCTACCAGGCTTCTCTGTCCATGGAATTCTCCAGGTGAGAATCCTGAAGTGGGTTGCCATGCCCTTCTTTTTATGTGGCTCGAAATAAATCTGTATTTATTAAGTGTTTAGTGGAAGTCAGCTCACGGCCGTAGGCTGCCTGTATTTGGCTACAGATATTTAGGCAGCAAGCAGTTTAAGCGCAGGGAGAAGGCAACAGCCCAGCAGGAAGAGGCTCAGACTCAGGACAGTCTGGGGGGTCGCGTCTTGTGCCCGCTTGGCCACTGGTCAGGTGCACAGTCTTCCTTGAGTTCTATAGTCTAAGCAGCCCTTGTTTTCCTCATGTGCATATGTGAGTAATGTGAATAACAAATGTTGCTGCCATATCAGTGAGCAAAGCACGTCGCAACCATCACGCCGTCACATGACAGCTGCCTCACCCCATGGTGAGCCCTGAGAGGACTCCGGATGGAAGGAGGATGCTCGCCTTCAAGCCCTCAGCCACTGGGGCCAACCACCCCACCCTGCCCCACCCCACCCCTCAAAGGCACACCCCAAGGAGACTCAAGATGGTAAAACATAAGTTACTCCCCCACCTCGACATTCTCCTTCTCTTTTTATTTTCATATCCTTCTAATATGCTTTAGTGTTAGTCTCTCAGTCTTGTCCGACTCTCTGCGACCCCGTGGACTGCAGCCCACCAGGTTCCTCTGTTGAAGGAATTCTCCAGACAAGAATACTGGAGTGGGTACCCCATTCCCTGCTCCAGGGGATCTTCCCAACCCAGTTATCGAACCCAGGTCTGCTGCATTGCAGGCAGATTCCCTCATCGTCTGAGCCATTTACATTAAAATTTGTGGAGGGACAGTAATCTGATTTTTTGAAGAAGGAAAACCGGCTGTTGTCTCCCTGCTTCCAGTGCAGGCTTTCCATCAGCCCCTCCTCGTGCACCCTTGTGCTCACCTTCCTGAGAACCTGGGGGTCAGACCTGTGAATCCGCTTACCAGCTTCCTTCTCTTAGCGCCTAGGCGATGGCTTCCTCTAATCTGATTAAGCCTTTATCAGTCGTCTGTCACTTTTCAGATTCAAAATTGCCTTGCTCTCGCCCTGTCTTCTGTAATTTCCTCTCTATGATATTTCAGAAGTGGCATCATTCATGAGACTGACATCACTGTGCTCAGCAACTTCTCTAAAAACAAAACTAAAATTCCTCTGACAAGTAAACGGTTGTTATGCCAAGTTTGCCTGAACTCTCCTCCTAGTTTCCACACACTCTTCTTTCCATTGTGGGTTGTTTTAACATTGAACATGATGAGTAATATTGTGAAGTGACTAAAACCATGGGCTTTGGACTCAGAAAGACAAAGATTGATACTTCAAATTACTGGCTTCAGATACTGAGAATGTTAGCATCTCTTTCTGACCATGACATTATTGTTTGTAAAGTTGGAATAACTATGGTACTTCACTTATAAAATTGTGGAGTCTTATCTGGGACGGCATATGTATTAAACATGTGTTCTTATGGACGCCGTGTGACTTAATTGTTACGATTGTTTTTTCTTGTGACTGTTATTGTAAGTGTGTTCATTGTCTTTTCTCCTTCCTTTCCGGTTCCCCCGTGCTAACCTCCTCATCTGGCCTTACATGGACACCCAGGCCAGGAGCTTCTTGACTTAAGTGTTGTTGTTTTCTTCTGTATCCCCACTCCAGGGCTTGGCACATGATATAAAAGAAATACTTATTGAATTAGTGAATGCATTTATTTAATATCATTAAGACTGAATAGACTAAAACCTTTCTTCTTCAGCTCAGAGAGAAAGAAATGAGCCGAAGCCACTTAGATAATCTACCAGTATTGGACTAACTGGACTCCACTCTTTCCTTCATTGATTTTTTTCTCCATGGCTCCTAAGGACCAATCACTGGTCTGGGAGATGGGAATCCAACACTCAACAGAAAAGATTCCAGCTCTTAAACTCTAGGGGACAGAAATAAGTATAAACCAACACATGAATGACATCATTTTTCTTAGTGGTAAGTGCCACCAAGAAAATTAAACACAACAAATGATCCATTAAAGTGAGTATCTTTGGATTCAGCAGTCAGCGAAGAAAGTGGCTTTTGATCTGACAATTGAATGACCAAAAATTGCCCGACTGTGAAACTCACTCTGGAAATGAGTATTTTTCCAAAGGGAACAGCTAGAAGACTCTAATGGGCTAGAATAGATAAAGAATTCCTACAGATTCAATGGGCAATGACAAAAAAACCAAACATACATATCAATATGTTAGGAGTCAGAATGTATTTTTGTAGAGTCACTAAGTCATGTCTGACTGACTCTTTGCTACCCCCATGGACTGCAGTACACTAGGCTTCCCTGACCTTCACCATCTCCCAGAGTTTGTTCAAACTCATGTCCATTGAGTCAGTGATGCCACCGAACCATCTCATCCTCTGTCTTCCCCTCCACCTCCTGCCCTCAATCTTCCTCAGCATTAGGGTCTTTTCCAGTGAGTCAGCTCTTTGCATCAGGTGGCCAAAGTATTGGAGCTTCAGCCTCAGCCCTTCCAATGAGTATTCAGGGTTGATTTCCTTTAGGATTGGCTGGTTTGGTCTCCTTGCTGTCCAAGGGACTCTCAAGAGTCTTCTCTAGCACTACACTTCAGAGGGTATAGCATCTCCATCTATGTCATGAATAAGACACTTGAACTATTTTATCTGATCTAAATACTCTGAGAGAGAAGTTATTTTGGAGCAAAAATGGTGGTGAACAGGAACAATATTAGTGCTCAGAGCCAGGTCTAGACTATTGTTTTTGTTAATACAGGTGTGAGGTTTAATGCAAATATTAAGAGGATTCCTAGAGGGAAAATATTTGAGAGAATGACATTCTAACATGTATACTATCATGTGAATTGAATCGCCAGTCTATGTCTGATGCAGGATGCAGCATGCTTGGGGCTGGTTCATGGGGATGACCCAGAAAGATGTTATGGGGAGGGGAGGTGGGAGGGGGGTTCATGTTTGGGAATGCATGTAAGAATTAAAGATTTTAAAAATTTAAAAAAAAAAATTGTAAAGTCTGGAAGAGCATGACATGTGTACTTGTGAGTATGTTTTTATGCAGGGTGAGGATAACTATTAGGGAAAGCCTGAGGGAAACTCCACTCAAAGTTTTGTGTTTTATTTGACTTTGATAGAGATCAAGGGATTTAAAATTTTATTGACCAGTGGTGGTAACTCGGATTGTAAAGAATCTGCCTGAAATGCAGGAGACCCAGGTTCAGTTCCTGGGTTGAGAAGATCACTTGGAGAAGGAAATGACAACCAACCCTAGTATTCTTGCTAGAGAATCCCATGGACAGAGGAGCCTGGTGGGCTACAGCCCATGGTGTTGCAAAGAGTTGGACACAGCTGAACGGCTAATGCTTTTCCTTTCACTTTCATGGTAGAATAGAGTTGGCAGGCATAATTTGTAAGTGGTTACAGATTTTTAAAAAACTAGTATGTTAGCAAAATAATGCCCAAAGTGATATTATAACAATAATATTAACAAAGTCATAAATAAGATGAAAGAGTGAGATCAGATATTATTGTTGTTGCAGGTTAAATCCTCTACTAAAAGACAAACACTCTTAGAATGAATCAAAAAGCAATACCTTTCTATGTATTTTGTATAAACTGCTGATCCAAAATGAAAGATCTCACTGTTTGTTTGTTTTTTTTTCAAATAAAGATGTGAGCAAAGTTTTATCACACAAATGAGAAAGAAAATTTGCCATTTTGTTAGACTGTGTTTCTTCTGAATGTTCTGAGAGGATTTGTTGGTATATGTGAAAGCTAATGATTGCTTGTAATGAAACATTTACATGCAGTTTTAATAATTTTCTAATTGAACTTATCCTGAGGAATTACTTATACCCCTGGGCAATATTTTTCATGATAGAAGTTTAAAAAATAGAAAAATTTCTGTGATACAGTAGAGGATGGATTGGTTATAGACAAATTACAGTTTAGAAGGATACTATACAGCCATTAAAACCTGATATCTGATATTATCCTTAGGTAATTTTTTTTGACAAAAACGTTCTGGCAGAATGTAGAACAGATGTTAATTTTTTTTCCCACTGTTTTTCATATACTCTGAATTTTTGTGATGAGTCATCACAATTTTAAAAAATCAGTTTTATTTTTATTTTTATTTTTTTAATCAGTTTTTTATTTTTTAAATTTTAAAATCTTTAATTCTTACATGCGTTCCCAAACATGAACCTCCCTCCCACCTCCCTCCCCATAACATCTCTCTGGGTCATCCCCATGCACCAGCCCCAAGCATGCTGCATCCTGCGTCAGACATAGACTGGCGATTCAATTCTTACATGATAGTATACTTGTTAGAATGTCATTCTCCCAAATCATCCCACCCTCTCCCTCTCCCTCTGAGTCCAAAAGTCCATTATACACATCTGTGTCTCTTTCCCTGTCTTGCATACAGGGTCGTCATTGCCATCTTCCTAAATTCCATATATATGTGTTAGTATACTGTATTGGTGTTTTTCTTTCTGGCTTACTTCACTCTGTATAATCGGCTCCAGTTTCATCCATCTCATCAGAACTGATTCAAATGAATTCTTTTTAACGGCTGAGTAATACTCCATTGTGTATATGTACCACAGCTTTCTTATCCATTCATCTGCTGATGGATATCTAGGTTGTTTCCATGTCCTGGCTACTGTAAACAGTGCTGCGATGAACATTGGGGTACATGTGTCTCTTTCCGTTCTGGTTTCCTCGGTGTGTATGCCCAGAAGTGGGATTGCTGGATCATAAGGTAGTTCTATTTGCAATTTTTTAAGGAATCTCCACACTGTTCTCCATATCAGTTTTATTTTTAAAAGCAAGACATTTCTACTTAGAGACAGTATAACAAAAGGAGCTTTTCATTTTCATAGATGCTCATTACAGACTCTTTTTGGCTCAACTAAGTAATATGTTTAGAATTGAGGCTACTCTTTGGTGCTAAATCATGGTCATGGAGTTAGCATTTGTACTACATTAGAGAGTTTTCAAATAACTTGAAACACATAGGAGTGATTTACACACAAGAGTTATTTCTTCCAAGAAATCCAGAATGTTTAGAGATAGACCTGTTGGATGTTCTTTCAAATAAAATTTATGTGAGCAGAGTGCTGTTAGATGGTATTATTATGACTAGAAATACATAAATATAGTATATTTCAGTGGTTCATAAATTATATTGTGTATCAGAATTACTCAGATGGCTTATTGAAGAAGAAATTGCCAAGCTTCAATCCCAGAGTTACTGATTCAGTAGGTCTGGGCTGAGGCCCAGTCATTTGCTAGTAACTCTAACAAGTCATTCTCTAACAAGTTTCCAAGTGATGCTCACACGGCTGGCCTAGGAACCCACTTTAAGAACCTCTGATGTTAATTCTGACACTGGGAAGGCTTTCAGAGTACCCTGCTTTGTAAGCTAGCAACTGAGCCTGTCACAGTTTCATGGATAAATACGCATAGAAGACACTAGACCCTGGAGACACAGATGATTTATTATAGCAAAAGTCACAGCCCGAGAACTGCCTTTCCTCTGGTTCCCTCCCCCGCTTTCTGCAGTCCACCCTATGATGTGTTTAGTTCACTCAGTCATGTCCGACTCTGTCACTGCACGGACTGTACCCCGCCAGGCTCCTCTGTCCATGGGGATTCTCCAAGCAAGAATACTGGAGTGGGTTACCCTTCTCCAGGGAATCTTCCCAGCCCAGGGATCGAACCCAGGTCTCCAACATTACAGGAGGATTCTTTGCCATCTGAGCCACCAAGGAAGCCCAGGAATACTGGAGTGGGTAGCCTCTCCTGTCTCCCAAGGATCTTCCCGGCCTAGAAATCGAACTGGCATCTCATGCATTCCGGGGTGGATTCTTTACCAGCTGAGCTACCAGGGAAGCCCAGCAATGCGATAAGAATGGATGTTCGTCTGTGCTTACAGCAGGTTTGTATCCTAGAAGAGGAAGACCTCAGTTAGGAGACTCAGCTTTTGTTGGCTGCTGGCCCATCTTCCTGCCTGTATCACAGGGAGAGAAAGATTGATTTTCCTTTATCCTGGAAGGTAAGCAAATCTCTCCCAGAGGCTCAGGAAGGAGAAGGTCGTCTCCAGTGTTCTCTGTCCTAATGGAGATCCTGTCGCTAGCTTCTCAGGCTGTCTGAGTTGCAGAGATCCCCACAGTACCCTTGGCTCAGAATCCCAGGATGCTATGAAAGTGTGAAAATAGCCCAGGATAATAAAATAACCAGAGACCAGTGTTCCCACAGTAGTTATAGTGGATAGGTGAGAGAGACAGTCATGGACAATTTATAGTTAAATATATTTTTATTTCTCCTTCATTAATAAGTTTTAGTAAGGAGTTGCTCATTTTCTCATGTATATATTATGAAACGTGAAAAATGAAAGTCACTCAGTCGTGTCTGATTCTTTGGGACCCCATGGACTGTAGCCTGCCAGGCTCCTCTATCCATGGAATTCTCCAGGCCAGAATACTGAAGTGGGTAACCTTTCCCTGCTCCAGGGAATCTTCCCAACCCAGGGATTGAACCCAGGTCCCCTGTTATTGCAAGCGATTCTTTACCGTCTGAGCCACCAGGGAAGCCCAAGAATACTGGAGTAGGTAGCCTATCCCTTCTCCAGGGGATCTTCCCGACCCAGGAAAAGAACTGGGGTCTCTGGCATCGCAGGTGGATTCTTTACCAGCTGAGCCACCAGGGAAGGCCTTTATGTGTTAGACTTCCATGTTATTTTGTCCACGATATTGTTTCTTAGGTGCTGTTCGGCAGAGATGCCTTTTCTCCAGGTCACAAGGCTGCATGGTTGAAAGAGAGCATCCACACAGTCAGATTCACTGGCTTGAGAACTCCTCCTTTGCCACTTGCTCACCTCTTCTCTGGATTCTAAACCTCATGTAAGCTCTCTGAACCCCAGATTCATTCCTTGTAAAATCAGCATACCTTTCTTACTCTATTAGGAGATAAAAATAATATATACCTAGTGCTTTGTATGGGCTTCCCAGGTGGTGCTAGTGGTAAAGAATCTGCCTGCCAGTGCAGGAGACCACAAGAGATGCAGGTTCGATCCCTAGGTTGGGAGGATGCCCTGGAGAAGGAAATGACAACCTGCTCTAGTTTTCTCCCTTGGAAAATTCCATGGACAAAGGAGCCTGGCGGGGTACAGTCCATGGGGGTTACAAAGAGTTGGACAGGACTGAGTGGCTGAACACACACACACACATAGTGTGCATACACATACATACACACACACAGTGTTTTATATGACACCTACTACATAAAAGGTGTTAAGTAATGAGCTATTCCAAACTAACACGTAGACCTACCCCACATCCAATTGATGTGAAATACAAGTGGCCTTACCTGGAATAACTCCAGATGACTCACTACTTATGGAAAACTGCTCTTTGATTAAAGATGTTGCAAGTTTAAATCCATTCATTGTCTGAGCAGGAAACAGCTGCTTTGCCAGGAGACTTCCCAGGCAGATGCCACCTGTTCTAGCCATTAGTCCACAGGTGATGGGAAGATGGGACAATAAGGTTTCTAAGGACCATCGCCTGGCCTCACAAATGTGGTTCCAGGTAGTTATTTATTCCCCTGAAGCTGAGGTTGCCAACATCTAGCTGTAAAGAATTACTTTGGAACACAAAATGTTTTATCCAACAGAGAACGTACGTATTACAGAGCTATTCATCAAGGCAACCAAGCTGAAAGTGGTATTAACTGCAGGATTTAGGAGAGAAAGAAACTGGAATTAAACTATAAAGTGACTGAAAATTGAAAATAAAAGAACTAACTGAATTCTAGATTGTAGAAATTCAAGTCATGATAGCAGAGAATGTGTAACTCCGAGTGTGAGCATGTGTTCCATTTGGGTGGTCTAATTTATTTGCTCATGGCCACTGCGGTTCTGAGACTGGCCTAGCCTTCAGCCTGCTTGTTTTTTCCCACCAAAATAGAGCCAGTCTTTCACCTTTTCTATCATGCGTCTGTGTGGTGTGTGCACATGTGCTCGCTTGTGTGTGCTCTGCATTTGGGAGGGCTGTAAAGGTGAGTGACACAATCTCTGTCTTGAGTGAATTTACAGTTGATGAGAAATGGAAAGGAAGGGAATGCACAAAATGATAATAAAGCAAAGTCTTAGTGAAATCAAGACAAAGGGAGACTGGGCCATAGTGTGTGTCTATCTTCACAAAAGTTGGCTTGAGTGTTGAATATTTGCCAAGAGTTCAGATTATGAAATGAGTATCTCATATTATACTCTTTCCTCTTGATTAACCTTGGGCTTGTTGTTATCCTTTTAGCCTGTTTCCTCATGACTAAAATTGTATACTACAGTAAAGATAAATGAAATGATGGATGGCTAGGCCATAGTAAGCATTCAGTAAACACTGACTCAGCTGACTCTCTTACTTTAATCATTAGCATCTTTAAACACATTTAGTAAAAGCCTTTTCTGAGTGCAGGAGAGGCCTGTCATAAAACTATATCGTAACAGTTCAGTCGCTAGGTCGTGTCTGACTCTTTGCAACCCATGAACTGCAGCACGCCAGGCTTCCCTGTCCTTTACTATCTCCCGGAGTTTGCTCAAATTCATGTCTGTTCAGTTGGTGAAGTCTAGAAGGATAAGTGGTAAATATCCGGGAAACACTTTAGCTGGAAATAGAACATAGCAAGTGTGGTCCATCTGGGGAGAATATATGGTTTGGCCTCATTAGAAAATAGAATATTTTCAGAAGGATTAGCGGGAAGTGAGGTGGGGAGAGTTATTTATACTCAACTGATAAAAGGCTGTGAATGTCATGGTGAGGAGAGTGCTTGATTCACGAGTGAAAATCAAAGGCATGTCTCAAAAGATAACAAACTGTGAGTGTGAGATACTCCAATATTTGGCTCAGTTTAAACCCTTGGAATTTATGTCACTGATTTGTTTATAGTTTGGGATGGGAAAGAACTGGATGGAGACAAAGACATGGAAAGTACAAAGTTTAAAAGACATACATTTTTGGCGTACCCCCGGATATATCATTCTATAATGTGAGAGAAGTCTTCATCCATCTGATCTGCTGACTTAGACAGTTTGATAAACAAGGAGAAGGGAGTGGCAACCCACTGGGTATTCTTGCCTGGAAAGTCCCACGGACAGAGGAACTTGGCAGGTGACAGTCCATGGGGTTGCAGAGTCAGACATAACAGTGAGACTAACACTGTACTATATTATAACACTATATAATTTTAAGTAAATTATGATTCATCTAGCCAGTATTCCTAACGTGGATTAGGCCCTTAGTAAGTTAATATATTTGATCTGTCCTTGTAGATACTAGTTTTACAGGTTCACTGACTGTAATGAAGTCATTACTTTTATGCACTAAATTTGAAGTCTGTTCTCCTCCTGAGTGAGAAGTCTCCTAAACGTGTATTAAATTCAGGAAGTGAAGTAGGCATGTAGTTTTTAACAGTGATCACCTTTTGCTTAAAACATTAAATCCTCCCTTTGGTACAGTCTAGGGTTACAGGTACGGTGGATAGAAAATGGGCCACAGAAAACCATTGAAATGCTACAGTCATGATTTTCAGTGCTATAAGGGTTTTTCTGAGCTAAACCTTTTTGCCATAAAAATATTGATTCTGTATTCAGGAAAAAGAATGCGAACATAACATCTTTAACAAATGCCAAATGGTCTTATTCATATGTGGATAAAAATGAATCTTAATAATGACATGTAGTCTGGAGAAGGGCTTCCCAGGTGGCTCGATGGAAAAGAATCCGCCTGCTAATGCATGAGATGTGGGTTTGATCCTTGAGGTTGAGAAGATCCCTTGGAAGAGGAAATGACAACCCACTCCCATGTTCTTGCCTGGGAAATTCCGTGGACAGAGGAGCCTGGCGGTCTGGAGTCCATGGTATCTCAAAGAGTCGGACACACCTGAGCATGCACGCATGCAGTGTCTAGAGAACTTGGTGTTCTGTGACCTAATGGTTTTGTCTTTGTGAATGGAAACCTCCAAGAGGGCACTCTGCTTTTAAATGAATCAGTATTGTTTGAGTCTGTTGTTTAATCTGATTTTGCATGAAACAGAGTTCTTATTTTAATCATTGTAGCTATGATCTCTATTAATATTATGATCTCTATTAACACGTAGACTGGATCTTACCTATCCTTTTTCCTAGAAATTAGGAGACTTGTTTCTGAGCCAGAGTTGGCTGTCTCACCGACTCCATCACAGGCATTTTTGGAGGTATATTTGTAGGTAGTGTGTTCTCTGTTCCCAAATGCCTGTGTGTGGTACCCATGCTTCCTTCTTGGAGTCAGTCCTTACTTTCCTGTTTACTTCTATCATCTTGCTCTGGGCAGAGAAGGAGCACAAGGTGGCAGCTTCCAGACAGAATCATAATTACCTTTGTTCTTAAGTAGCTCCTTGACCCACCATAGATTGTCTTCTTTTTCCTGTGTCCTTTGAAATACTATGTGTATAAGTTTCCTGGTGGCTCAGATGGTTAAGAATCTGCCTGCAATGCGGGAGACCCAGGTCTGATCCCTGGGTTGGGAGGATTACCTGGAGAAGGGCATGGCAACCCACTCTAGCATTCTTGCCTGGAGAATTCCATGGACAGAGGAGCTTGGTGGACTACAAAGAGTCAGACACAACGGTCAGACTATCACTGTCGCTTGGAATACTGTGTGTATTGTAAGTACAGCTTTATCCAACTGGGTAAGCGATAATATTCACAATTCCAAAGCTGTCCCTTTGGTGGGAACACATAAGTGGGCTACAGAATCTCCTCTGCTCACTTAGGCTCTTGTTAGTCCCCAGGAGGATTGGGACAGACTTCAGGCATTGACAGCAGTGTTGGGCCTCTGCTGTGGCATGTTTGGTCCCATCTCACAGTATACCTCACCATCTTTTTAGCCTGTGTCTCTCTTTTACCCTGTGGGGGAAAAACGTCTTGAAATTTCTATCAGGTTTAATTTTTGCTTATAAGAAAATGTGATACAGGGGTGTCACCCCCAAGTCCATAGGTGTGTGTGTGTGTGTATTTAACCCCCAAGCCCATTCCTGGAAAGATACTAATTTAAAAGATGTAGAGAGATGTTTGCTGTTCGGGGCATAATCAAAGAACACTATAATAGATATTTTTCTTCTAATTTTGTAAATAATGAGAAATTAGTGAACTATTTAATTTTATGAACAAAGATAAATCATGAGACTATGAGACTGACAACATACAAGATGTTTATTTGTTACTAAACAAGCATCTTGCTAGAATAAGTCTACTGATTTGATTTAAAACCATATATTCAAGCAGCCAAAAATTAATATAAATCAACTATAATCCAATAAAATTCTGTTGTTGTTCAGTCGCTCAGTTGTGTCTGACTCTTTGTGACCCCATGGACTGCAGCACGCCAGGCTTCCCTTTACTTCACCATCTCCTGAAGCTTGCTCAAACTTATGTCCATTGAGTTGATGATGCCATCCAACCATCTCATCCTCTGTTGTCTCCTTCTCCTCCTGCCTTCAGTCTTTCCCAGCATCATGGTCTCTTCTAATGAGTTGACCCTTTGCATCATGGGACCAAAGTATTGGACCTTGAGCTTCAGCATCAGTCCTTCCAATGAATATTCAGGACCGATTTCCTTTAGGATTGACAGGTTTGATCTCCTTGCTGTCCAAGGCGCTCTTCTCCAGCACCACAGTTCAAAAGCATCAGTTCTTCAACGCTCAGCTTTCTTTATAGTCCAACTTTCACATCCATACATGACTACTGGAAAAACCATGGCTTTGACTAGACAGACCTTTGTCAGCAAAGTAATGTCTCTGTTTTTTTAATATGCTGTCTAGGTTTGTCATAGCTTTTCTTCCAAGAAGCATGAGTCTTTTAATTTCATGGCTGCAGTCACCATCTGCAGTGATTTTAAGTGTATTTTAAGTGATTTTAAGAATATACTAAAATATTTTCATAGCAGTGGCAGTTACTGAACATTTTGATAATGAGTGATTAGGCTTTTTGCTTTTATTTCTGCTTTCCAAGACCAGTCATTTATCATGTATGTAATTAAAAATTTAAACAATGAGAAAAAATAATTTCCATAACAAGGATGTTTTTCATGGTTGGGCCCACTTTTATGGTTGCTATCTCTGCTTAATTAGGGCAATTTCATATTACTTGTGCTATTCAGCTTTGAACATTGAGTTCATTAATGGCAGAAAATGGATTGAAAACACCTATTTGTAATGTTTTAAATGAAAACCATTAAACAGTGATTTCAGTACATTGTGGGGATTTTGGCAGAAATATTTGTCACCTACTGAATCAGATTCTGTGTGTAGGACTCTGACAAATGTATCTTAAACAGTGCCCCCAGCAGTTCTGACATACAGCCCCAATTTGAGATCTGCTAGCCTAGAGACAGCTTTGACAAAATACTTTTCCTCTTAATTTTGTTTTTTTGCAGTTTGAACTTTTTCTTCCTTTAAGATCAGTGCTTCATAATTTTTTCTTGTGATTATCAGTATTCATTAAATTTCTAAGTGTGTACAGAGCTAGTACCTTCTTGGGCTTCCTTTTGCCAGGAAAAAAATTCCAGCTATCGAAAATTCTCTGGTAGTCCAGTGGTTAAGATGCCATGCTTCCACTGCTGGGGGCCTGGATTTGATAGCTGATCAGGGAACTCCTGATAAGGGATTCCCTCATAGCTCAATTGGTAAAGAATTGGCCTGCAATGCAGGAGATCCTGGTTCGATTGCTGAGTTGGGAAGATCTGTTGGAGAAGGGATAGGCTACCCACTCTAGTATTCTTGGGCTTCCCTTGTGGCTCAGGTGGTCAAGCATTCGCCTGCAATGCGGGAGACCTGGGTTCAATCCCTGGGTTGGGAAGATCCCCTGGAGAAGGGAAAGACTATCTACTCCAGTATTCTGGCCTGGAGAATTTCATGGACTGTGTGGTCCATGGGGTTGCCAAGAGTCAGACATGACCGAGAACCTTTCATTTCACTTCATTTCAAGGAACTAAGATCTCACAAGCCTCATGGTGCACCAATAAAGAAAAAAAATATTTTAACTGTCAACTCAATGTGAATTAATAGTGAAGTATACAGTACTATGTAGCACCATAGTTCTGTTTCATACAAGAGCCACAGCTGTACCTCCATCGTCGTAATTTCTGAGACCTATTGTTTGCATTAAATTTGTGTATATGTATATATGAAAAATAATCCAAAATATATTCTTTAAGGAATATATACATCAAACCTGGTGAACAGCTAGAATATAGAAAGCTACTTTTTAGTAGGTCCTTGGGTCATCATCCTTTTTGCCCTGTTAGTGCTCCTCATGAGGAACCAGCCTCTGATGTTCTAAATGTTTGTGACCCCATGGACTACAGCACACCAGGCTGCTCTGTCCTTCACTATCTTCCATAGTTTGCTCAAGTTCATGTCCATTGACTCAGTGATGCTATCTATCTCATCCTCTGCCTCCATCTTCCTCTTTTGCCTTCAATCTTTCCCAGCATCAGGGTCTTTTCCAATGAGTGGACTCTTCACATCAGGTGGCCAAAACATTGGAGCTTCAGTATCAGTCCTTCCACTGAATATCCAGGTTTGATTTCCTTTAGGATTGACTGGTGTGATTTCCTGGCTGTCCAAGAGACTCTCAAGAGTCTTCTCCAGCACCACAATTCTAAAGCATCAATTCTTTGGTGCTCAGCTTTCTTTATGGTCCAACTCTCAAACTGATGTGTTAATATCATTGAATAAAATGTGTGCAGATATGTGGCTGACTTCTTGGCAATGTCTACTTACTAATTATGTCTTCATTATCATATTTAGCATGTTTCAAAAGATTCTTACCCCAGACTGCTTTATCTTTTGAAAACTTACTTTACAAGCTCTATTCATGATGAAGTCTTTCATATTCTATTTAAAATTGCACACAAGGATTCTTGAGGAAAAGGTGTGTAGAGAGAAATATAATGAAATTATTCTCATCAGAGTTGGCCATCCATCTTGGTTTTTATTTTATTTTTAATATTGATTTTGTAGGGATCTTAACACATAACAACTAATCTATTTAGGTGTTAGCACTGGCTTAGCAAGCCTAAACCTTCTCCTTCTCATATCGTAGACAATAGCTCTTAAAATATTTAAAGACACAAATATTTTCTTAACTATCGCATTTTACAAAGTTTCAGGATCATTTATGTAATTTGGAAAGCCCTTGAAGTTATCAGTGTTCGTGTTGAAAAATGACTCCCAGAAATTAGCATTGTACACCAGATGGGTTCCAATTTGTGCAGTCCAATGAGATAATCATGTTCTTACTGTGTTTATTACTTCGGTTCTGCAGCCAAATGCCTCATTAGCCTTTTTTGACAGCCATGTATACAGTAGACCGATATTGAGCCCTAAAACCATATCCTGTTTCTTATCTCACTCATTCTGTTATTTTTCACTTGACCCACTATCCAAACAAGTGTTCCCCATCCTATATGTGGCTAAGATTGACCTTGTAAACAAACTCATTACACTCTTCGACACTCAGTCATGTCTAACTCTTTGCGACCCCATGGGCTATAGCCAGCCAGGCTCCTCTGTCCATGGAATTCTCCAGGCCGGAATACTGGAGTGGGTAGCCTTTCCCATCTCCAGGGGATTTTCTCAACCTAGGGATCAAAACCATGTCTCCCCCATTGCGGATGGATTCTTTACCATCTGAGCTACCTAGGAAGCCCAAGAATACTGGAGATGGTAGCCTATCTCTTCTCCAGGGGATCTTCCTGACCCAGAAATCGAACCGGGGTCTCCTGCATTGCAGACAAATTCTTCACCACATGAGCTACCAGAGAAGCCCTTATTTCTGAAAGTAAGTATTACCAAAAGACATGACAGACAAAACAGTCAAGAGAGTTAGTGTGGACTGGCTTATGACATCTTGCCTGTAATTATTTGCTGTGATCACATCCATCTTCTGTACAATTTAAATTAGAGGCAGCGGCCGTGGCAGAACTGACGAGAATGCTCTTGTCTTTCAGCGCTGGACCAGGGCCACAACCACAGATAAGGTTGCTTCTACTTTATAAGTGCATAAATTTAGCAACCTTTTGGTTTTTCAACAAATACCGTTAAAGGTTTGTTAATGCGTTAACAATGGCATTAATGTCTTCCATGGCAAACCCCTTTTTTTTTTTGAGGTCTTTAGCATTTTACTGTTTCTGAAATGCTGGCAACGTTTAACATATATCAAATGTATTCCTTCAGTTAGATTGCAGTGAAGTTTGATGAGCTTAATTAAGGTTAATATATGGCTGTGTACAACTATTTTCATTTCTACAAGGGACTGATTTATTGGAGTGAATGTTGTCTTTACTTGGCTGTACCAACTGTATTCACGAATCATTTTGTCTCATCATCAGAAAAATTTATCGTGTTTACTTTTGTAAAAAAAATTATAAATATTTTTAGCATCTAGGAATGCTGATCAGGTACATTATTACTGAAAAGTTGTAGACATTTCTTAGTGACATAAATACTTGTGATAAAGTAGGCTGATTTTTGAGTTCATTAAATTAACCACCATTCTTATAGGACTTTCACTCAAAAAATCTGTGATACAAGACAAAATCACAAATATAGGAAGTATATATATTTATATATGTTCGTGCATGTGTTTATCCATATTTTTATTTCTATGTAGCATGTGTGTATGTATTAACCTAAGGAATTTAAGAAGTGAGCTCAACTTTGTGTTTTCCAGAGAAACCCTGAATACTTACTTTTCTACTTACTGTAGAAAAATAGCTGTGATGTGAGAAATAATATAAAATAGAAGCTGACACATAGTAGTGAGTGAAAGCAAATTATGGTAAATATAACCAGCATCCTTGCAAGCTTTGTAGATGTAATACATTTCTAAAATTTGAAAGCAAGCAAACAAACAAAATACTACAGTGTACTCTAACATTTCTCCAGTTTTTTTGGTATCTCAGAAGCAGCTGCCTTCAGGCCATTGACATAGCATTGATATAAATTTTGATCACCTAACAAGTATTCCTTTTGGAGATTTCAAATCATGAAAGCCAAAACTAGGATAAAGTTAGGTTGATAGTTTATTTCAAAATTAATGTATTACTAATATAATTATTAATATATTAGCAAGTAGAATTAACATATTTCTTGTAGGCTGTGTCACTATTTAACCAAAGGCAGTTTTAGGATTAGAGGGAAATGGATATTTCTCCTGAGGCCGTAAAAATGGAAAATAGGCTTATTTTAGAAGAATACAGTGGTTGGAATTAGTAATGATAGCTTAAAATTTTCCTAATAATTCTGTGTCAGAAGGAATCCATCACTGAGTATGTCCTGTCAATTATCTGTGTGCATTACTGTCAGATTCGCCCAAGTAAAAGATGGGGGTTCTTACTTACTTTATAATTGGCAAGATAAGACACAGGGAACCTTCTATAGAAATCTAAAAAGAAATGTGTCATTGTATTGTTTTTATCAAACTGTAGAAGAGTGTACACCCACATTTGATAAATTAATGTTTAAACTTAGTACAAGCCAGTGAAGGATTGGTGAGGCGGGAAGAGGGAGAAGCAGTGTGGAATTGTGGGAGTATCCCTAGCTTGGGAAGACACATAAAAACAGACTATTCACATGGTTTTGAACAAACAATTTATTCATGCTGGGCCTCAGTTTTCTCATCTGTCCTAAGTGAAGCCGTGAGTCAGAGATAAAATCTATTTTGTTCATTGATACAGTAGAAGAACTAAGATGAGTGCCTGGCAAGATTGTTTTTCCATTAACATTTGTTGAATAGATGGATGAATGAACGAATAATTGCCAGAGTAGGTAGGTGGATTCACATTCAGTTGTGTCCGACTCTCTGTGACCCCGTGGACTGTAGACCTCCAGGCTCCACTGTCCATGGGACTCTCCAGGCAAGAATACTTGAGTGGGTTGCTGTGCCCTCCTCCAGGGGATCTTCCCGACCTAAGGATCAAACCTGTGTCTTTTATATCTAACCTGCATTGGCAGGCGAGTTCTTCACCACTAGCACCACCTGGGAAGCCTAGATTCACATTATATACTTTAATTACTTTTTGCCTTGAAGGGTTGCCAGGACTTACGCATGCTTAAAAAATCTGAAAACTATCTTATACAGATTTTAAGATTTCATTCAGTATTAGGAATGTGAAGTTCCTGTTGAAGTTAAATAGCAACCAAACCAGCGTTCCTTATTTGATAAGATCAATTGAGAAGAATGTAAATGTCAGAAAAAAACTATTAATATTTCAAGAAAATAAGAACAAAGAACAGTGCCTGGAAATTATAAAATGTCAACTTATTTTTATTCATTATATTGAAAAAGAAATTGGGCAAACTATATAATGACTGTTTTATGAATAAATTGTTTTTTTGGTTAAAAAGCAATCACAGATATACTGTGATAATTTTCATTGCAGTGATATGAATTAACATCAACAAAATTGTCTGATATGCTTTAGTTGAATATATAAAATATAAAATTAATGAGAATCACAATATTGGCATTATATACTTAAGTTTTATCCATATTTGAACAGTTGAAAGTCATTTTTTATTATGTATAAATTTGATATAATAGAATTTACCTGCTTTGCAAAAAATATTTAATTAAGAAAATAGCTAATTTGTTTAACATTTCTTAATGATACTTAGAATGTTAAACACATTTAAATCATTTTTTAAAATAAAGATATAGGCATTCAAATATTTGGACTATGGGTAGACGAGATAATTTGTTTACCTACAATTATGTCTGAGTTATACTCATCATGCACTTTATCACTAGAACCAAGATTCAATCAACATTTTGTTTTTTAAGCCCATGAAATCTTTCCCACATAAAAAGGTCCTTTGGCTAGTATCTTATGCTTAGTCTAACTTACAGTCTTTTGTGATAACCAAAATTATGGTCAGCACTTCACACCATCTACACGTATCAGATTATCACGTTGTACACCTTAAACTTACACAGTGTTGTATGTCGATTGATCTCAAAGGTGGGTGAAAACAACCAAATGTTCACAGCCTCTTGCAATCACTGTAAAAAGACATTACTTGGTGTATCTAAAATGCCCAAGATTGGGGTTATTGGCCCCCCAAAAAGTGTTAATACCAGTGCCACTTTTGGAATTACCCTTATAATGTCAAAAGTCAAAACTAAGGATGTTTAAGGTTTTTCGTTTCATAATTTGCTGCCACATATATTACTCAGAGGACTCTGTGAAGTGCTAATACTTCTGATTGATGAAAGAAGAGGCACAGAAAATTTAAGTGACCTAAATATAGTCACACAGTGACCAGGAACCATTAAGAACTGAAATCCAGGTTTGCTGCTGCTTGCTTCCTGCTTATTCCCTGGGTCAGCATGGCCCATACAAGCACTGGCTTCACATACGGCAGCTTCTGGTAGGATTCTAGCTTGCTTGAGCAGCGACTAGACAGACCTTACTGGTGTTTACACCTGCATCCAAGGATAAGGAATTCTTTTACGCTTGTTTTGGAGAGAAGAGGTAAAGATTTGTGTTGTTCACTTATGAGAACCATAGCACTCTTTCAGATCATCATTCTGAGAGTGGAGGTGCTGTTATTCCAATGCAAAACAACCCTCCCGTGCATATTTGTCTTACACAACGTGCCATATTGTATAAACTATAGTTTGTAATGAGGACATTATCAATACAAACAGCAGCTACTGAACAGACACAGATGTGAAGAATGGACATGTGGATCTGGGGTGGGAGAATGGGGAGGGTGGGATGAATTGTTAGAGGAGCACTGACATGTATACAGTATTGTGTGTAAAGTAGATAACTAGTGGGAATCTGTTGTGTAGCACGGGGAGCTCAGCTTGGTTCTCTGTGATGACCTAGAGGGCTGGGATTGGAGAGGAGGTTCCAGAGGGAAGGGATACATGTATATGGATGGCTGATTCACATTGCAGTACAATAGAAATATCACACTATAAAGCAATTATACTCCAATTTAAAAAAATAACAAAGAACCAGAGGTAAGGAGGGCCTTTTATTATCATCTAAATCAATTTGCGCATATCCAGAAATCAGAAAATCAAAAGCTGTCTTCAGTGTCAGGTCCCATAACTAAAGGGCTATTGGATGGTAGATATGTAAGATAAAGAAGGAGAAGGCTTTTAGAGGACTGGGCACAGAGTCAGGGCAGACACTATATTTCTAATGACTGGAACTCCACAAATAAAATTTGAAGCCAATGTTACTGCTATTTGGGCAAATAAAAATTCAGGCAGCCCAACTACATAAAGGGAAAGTAGCAGATAGCTTTGTGCTATCCTGCCGAGTTCTGACACCATAGTATCTCTAGAAACTGTCTGGGTTACAGTAAGATGTGGTAACAACCCACTACACATAATTAGCACTAAATAATCCCAGAAAAGATGTAGCAGCCAGTGCAATTAAAAAATAATGGCTTTTTAAATACAAGTCGGCTCTGAGCAGCTTCCTTTTTTTTTTTGTTTTTAGTTTTTAATTTTTTTAATTTTAAAATCTTTAATTCTTACATGCGTTCCCAAACATGAACCTCCCTCCCACCTCCCTCCCCATAACATCTCTCTGGGTCATCCCCATGCACCAGCCCCAAGCATGCTGCATCCTGCGTCAGACATAGACTGGCGATTCAATTCTTACATGATAGTATACATGTTAGAATGCCATTCTCCCAAATCATCCCGCCCTCTCCCTCTCCCTCTGAGTCCAAAAGTCCGTTATACACATCTGTGTCTTTTTTCCTGTCTTGCATACAGGGTCGTCATTGCCATCTTTCTAAATTCCATATATATGTGTTAGTATACTGTATTGGTGTTTTTCTTTCTGGCTTACTTCACCCTTTATAATCGGCTCCAGTTTCATCCATCTCATCAGAACTGATTCAAATGAATTCTTTTTAACGGCTGAGTAATACTCCATTGTGTATATGTACCACAGCTTTCTTATCCATTCATCTGCTGATGGACATCTAGGTTGTTTCCATGTCCTGGCTATTATAAACAGTGCTGCGATGAACATTGGGGTACATGTGTCTCTTTCCATTCTGGTTTCCTCGGTGTGTATGCCCAGAAGTGGGATTGCTGGGTCATAAGGTAGTTCTATTTGCAATTTTTAAGGAATCTCCACACTGTTCTCCATAGTGGCTGTACTAGTTTGCATTCCCACCAACAGTGTAGGAAGGTTCCCTTTTCTCCACACCCTCTCCAGCATTTATTGCTTGCAGATTTTTGGATCGCAGCCATTCTGACTGGTGTGAAGTGGTACCTCCTTGTGGTTTTGATTTGCATTTCTCTGATAATGAGTGATGTTGAGCATCTTTTCATGTGTTAGCCATCCGTATGTCTTCTTTGGAGAAATGTCTATTTAGTTCTTTGGCCCATTTTTTGATTGGGTCGTTTATTTTTCTGGAATTGAGCTGCAGGAGTTGCTTGTCTATTTTTGAGATTAGTTGTTTATCAGTTGCTTCATTTGCTATTATTTCTCCCATTCAGAAGGCTGTCTTTTCACCTTGCTTATATTTTCCTTTGTTGTGCAGAAGCTTTTAATTTTAATTAGATCCCATTTGTTTATTTTTGCTTTTATTTCCAGAATTCTGGGAGGTGGATCATAGAGGATCCTGCTGTGATTTATGTCGGAGAGTGTTTTGCCTATGTTCTCCTCTAGGAGTTTTATAGTTTTTGGTCTTACATTTAGATCTTTAATCCATTTTGAGTTTATTTTTGTGTGCGGTGTTAGAAAGTGATCTAGTTTCATTCTTTTTACAAGTGGTTGACCAGTTTTCCCAGCACCACTTGTTAAAGAGATTGTCTTTACTCCATTGTATATTCTTGCCTCCTTTGTCAAAGATAAGGTGTCCATATGTGTGTGGATTTATCTCTGGGGTTTCTATTTTGTTCCATTGATCTATATGTCTGTCTTTGTGCCAGTACCATACTGTTTTGATGACTGTGGCTTTGTAGTAGAGCCTGAAGTCAGGCAAGTTGATTCCTCCAGTTCCATTCTTATTTCTCAAGATTGCTTTGGCAATTTGAGGTTTTTTGTATTTCCATACAAATCTTGAAATTATTCTAGTTCTGTGAAAAATATGGCTGGTAGCTTGATAGGGATTGCATTGAATTTGTAAATTGCTTTGGGTAGTATACTCATTTTCACTATATTGATTCTTCTAATCCATGAACATGGTATATTTCTCCATCTATTAGTGTCCTCTTTGATTTCTTTCATCAGTGTTTTATAGTTTTCTATATATAGGTCTTTAGTTTCTTTAGGTAGATATATTCCTAAGTATTTTATTCTTTTCGTTGCAATGGTGAATGGAATTGTTTCCTTAATTTCTTTTTCTACTTTCTCATTATTCGTGTATAGGAATGCAAGGGATTTCTGTGTGTTGATTTTATATCCTGCAACTTTACTATATTCATTGATGAGCTCTAGTAATTTTCTGGTGGAGTCTTTAGGGTTTTCCATGTAGAGGATCATGTCATCTGCAAACAGTGAGAGTTTTACTTCTTCTTTTCCAGTTTGGATTCCTTTTATTTCTTTTTCTGCTCTGATTGCTGTGGCCAAAACTTCCAGAACTATGTTGAATAGTAGCGGTGAAAGTGGGCACCCTTGTCTTGTTCCTGACTTTAGGGGAAATGCTTTCAATTTTTCCCCATTGAGGGTAATGTTTGCTGTGGGTTTGTCGTATATAGCTTTTATTATGTTGAGGTATGTTCCTTCTATTCCTGCTTTCTGGAGAGTTTTTATCATCAATGGATATTGAATTTTGTCAAAGGCCTTCTCTGCATCTATTGAGATAATCATATGGTTTTTATTTTTCAATTTGTTAATGTGGTGAGTTACATTGATTGATTTGCGGATATTGAAGAATCCTTGCATCCCTGGGATAAAGCCCATTTGGTCATGGTGTATGATCTTTTTAATGTGTTGTTGGATTCTGATTGCTAGAATTTTGTTGAAGATTTTTGCATCTATGTTCATCAGTGATATTGGCCTGTAGTTTTCTTTTTTTTGACATCTTTGTCAGGTTTTGGTATTAGGGTGATGGTGGCCTCATAGAATGAGTTTGAAAGTTTACCTTCCTCTGCAATTTTCTGGAAGAGTTTGAGTAGGATAGGTGTTACCTCTTCTCGAAACTTTTGGTAGAATTCAGCTGTGAAGCCGTCTGGACCTGGGCTTTTGTTTGCTGGAAGATTTCTGATTACAGTTTCAATTTCCGTGCTTGTGATGGGTCTGTTAAGATTTTCTATTTCTTCCTGGTTCAGTTTTGGAAAATTGTACTTTTCTAAGAATTTGCCCATTTCTTCCACGTTGTCCATTTTATTGGCATACAACTGCTGATAGTAGTCTCTTACGATCCTTCGTATTTCTGTTGTCTGTTGTGATCTCTCCATTTTCATTTCTAATTTTATTGATTTGATTTTTCTCTCTTTGCTTCTTGATGAGTCTGGCTAATGGTTTGTCAATTTTATTTATCCTTTCAAAGAACCAGCTTTTGGCTTTGTTGATTTTTGCTATGGTCTCTTTTGTTTCTTTTGCATTTATTTCTGCCCTAATTACAGACAAGCAAAAGCTGAGAGAATTCAGCACCACCAAACCAGCTCTCCAACAAATTCTAAAGGATATTCTCTAGACAGGAAACACGAAAGGGTGTATAAACCTGAACCCAAAACAATAAAGTAAATGGTAATGGGTTCATACTTATCAATAATTACCTTAAACGTAAATGGGTTGAATGCCCCAACCAAAAGGCAAAGACTGGCCGAATGGATACAAAAACAAGACCCCTCTATATGCTGCTTACAAGAGACCCACCTCAAAACAAGGGACACATACAGACTGAAAGTGAAGGGCTGGAAAAGATATACCACGCAAATAGAGACCAAAAGAAAGAAGGAGTGGCAATACTCATATCCGATAAAATAGACTTTAAAACAAAGGCTGTGACAAGAGACAAAGAAGGCCACTACATAATGATCAAAGGATCAATCCAAGAAGAAGATGTAACAATTATAAATATATATGCACCCAGTATAGGAGCACTGCAATATGTAAGACAAATGCTAACAAGTATGAAAGGGGAAATCAACAACAACACAATAATAGTGGGAGACTTTAATACCCCACTGACACCTATGGACAGATCAACTAAACAGAAAATTAACAAAGAAACGCAAACTTTAAATGATACATTAGATCAGTTAGACCTAATTGATATCTATAGGACATTTCACCCCAAAACAATGAATTTCACCTTTTTTTCAAGTGCTCATGGAACCTTCTCCAGGATAGATCACATCCTGGGCCATAAATCTAAACTTGATAAATTCAAAAAAATCGAAATCATTCCAAGCATCTTTTCTGACCATAATGCATTAAGATTAGATCTCAATTACAGGAGAAAAACTATTAAAAATTCCAACATATGGAGGTTGAACAACACACTTCTGAATAACCAACAAATCACAGAAGAAATCAAAAAGAAATCAAAATATGCATAGAAACGAATGAAAATGAAAACACAACAACCCAAAACCTGTGGGACACGATAAAAGCAGTGCTAAGAGGAAAGTTCATAGCAATACAGGCATACCTCAGGAAACAAGAAAAAAGTCAAATAAATAACCTAACTCTACAACTAAAGCAACTAGAAAAGGAAGAATTGGAGAACCCCAGAGTTAGTAGAAGGAAAGAAATCTTAAAAATTAGGGCAGAAATAAATGCAAAAGAAACAAAAGAGACCATAGCAAAAATCAGCTTTCTTTTAAGATGCAGAAAATAGTCCAAGGTTCATGTACTAATCTACTAGACATCCTTCATGGAGCAGATGATGTATACCTTCCCCCCACATGAAACCCATACAAACTGTTATTACTTTCAGAATACGAATGTGCTTTGGGTTCAGAGTCAACATGACACGTCCAAAAATTGTCAGTTAAACAGTGCACACTGGCTTACACACATACACACACATGCCTGTGTGAAGTTGAATTGTAAATAAAAATTGAAGAATTTCATAGGCAAGTTTTGTGCAGTTCCATGTGTTTATTGGAATTCTTTTGGGTGGAAGAAGCAATGTTATTGGATTAGGAAAGCCTCCATTCTTCACGGTCCCAGATCAAAGCCTGTCTGTTTTTCACAGTCCTCTATGTCACCTACGTGCATAGTAAAATGATCAAAAAAACATCGAGAGGAAGAGAAACCCCCCACTGTTTTGGTGACAACATTTTATTTCAACTTTTTCTCCTTTTTAAAAACATCATGAGCTAACTTGTTAAGAAAGTTTTTTATGGTTAGAAACTATTTTCCAAGTTTAACAAGCAAGAAAATATATAATGAAACTAAGATCATTATTTATGAATATTTAATAAATAAGATATTTCTTTAAATATTACTTACAGGAGAATTCCATGGACAGAGGAGCCTGGCTGGCAGGCAACAGTTCATGAGGTAGCAGAGAGTCAAGCATGACTGAGTGACTAACATTATATGTAATATATAGTATATATTTGTGCACAAATAAAAATGTTACTTCAGTTCAGTCACTAAGTCATGTCTGACTCTTTGTGACCCCATGGACTGCAGCATACCAGGCTTCCCTGCCCATCACCAACTCCCGGAGCCTACTCAAACTCATGACCATTGAGTTGGTGATGGCGTCCAACCATCTCATCCTCTGTCATCCCCTTCTCCGCCCACATTCAGTCTTTCCCAGCATCAGGGTCTTCTCAAATGAGTCAGTTCTTCACATCAGGTGGCCAAAGTATTAGAGCTTCAGCATCAATCCTTCCAATGAATATTCAGGACTAATTTCCTTTAGAATGGACTGGTTGGATCTCCTTGCAATCCAAGGGACCCTCAAGAGTCTTCTCCAACACCACAGTTCAAAAGCATCAATTCTTTGGCACTCAGCTTTCTTAATAGTCCAACTTTCACATCCATACATGACTACTGGAAAAACCATAGCCTTGACTAGAGGGGCCTTTGTTGGCAAAGTAATGTCTCTGCTTTTTAATATGTTGTCTAGGTTGGTCATAGCTTCTCTTCCAAGGAGAAGCATCATTTAATTTCACAGCTGCAGTCACCATCTGCAGTGGTTTTGGAGACCCCCAAAATAAAGTCTGTCACTGTTTCCATTGTTTCTCCATCTATTTGCCATGAAGTGCCGGGGACTGGAAGCCATGATCTTAGTTTTCTAGATTTTGAGTTTTAAGCCAACTTTTTCACTCTCCTCTTTCACTTTGATCAAGAGGCTCTTTAGTTTTTCTTCACTTTCTGCCATAAAGGTGTCATCTGCATATCTGAGGTTATTGATATTTCTCCCGGCAATAGATACATAGAAACTGTATTACTTTTTGAAGCCTTACTTGTAGGTTAAAGATGTCACATAGAATTTCGATGGTATATAGTCATTACATGATGTATGTGTCTGTGTTTAGTTGTTTTTTTTCTTTTCTTTTTTAAATGGAGGACAGTTGCTCTACAATATTGTGTTGACCTCTGCCACACATCAACATGAATCAGCCACAGGTATACATGTGTCCCAGGTATACCTTGTGGGATAGGATGGGAGATGGGAAGGGGGTTCAGGAGGAAGGAGAAACATGCTTGGTTTCTTAAGGAACCTCCATGCTGTTCTCCATAGTAACTGCACCAATTTACATTCCTACCAACAGCATAGGAGAGTTTCCTTTTCTCCACACCCTCCCCAGCATTTATTATTGTAGACTTTTTACTGATGGCCATCCTGACTGGTGTGAGGTGGTACTTCACTGTAAACTACCACTATTTAAAAATACTGCATAATATTTTCCAGTCATCAAAACAAAAGCAAGAGCAAAAGTTGCAGCATCTGGGAAGATCTCAACAAGATGGGTTTTTGAGTCAGTTGACATTTGTACCTCCTAGAAGGATTCAGGAGGAGAGTTGCCCCTGAAATCCTGTATCAAGACTTTAAAAAGTAATCCACAGGGAAAGAAAGGTTCCCTTATGAAAACTGTGACTTCATAAACATTGGAATGACAGGATCAAACAATAAAAGGAAGTGACAAATAAGGAATAGTATTTATCACGAAAACTATTTAAGGTGTAAGTCAGCTTCTTAGCATCTGAGACATAGCCGCACAAAATGTATAACTATAGTTTGTAGAAAATTGTTCTTGGAACTTTACTTTTGGAAAGTAAGCTTGCAAAAGAGCATCTGCTGACTGAATAAAGAAAACTAAAGCTACTAGTAAAAGCCACAGAATGTTGGTTTGGAGGAGTTAATTGGGGGAGAGGTGGGCAGGAAGAGTTGGGAGCTCCCACCTTCTACATTTAATATATAATCTAAAAGCTATTTTATTATTAAGGAAAAATAGTAATTCTGTTTCTGTGGTATGGGTTTTTTTTTTAATGCCCTTTGTTTTCAATAAGAGCTCCTGTTAAGAAAATCATTATTACAAACATTTAAAAATTATTCCTTTTGTCTGATGAAACTGCTAAAAGAGTAGTCCATTTGGTGGAATGTTAATTTATCACTAAATTATTATCATAAAAAACTCACTTCTGAGGTTTTGAATGAAAAGATCATCTGTCCTATATTGACCACTTTGTTTTCCTCCAAAAGGGTGCCATTTGAACCACTGGGATGCACTGATGCAAGAGGCCACAAGGCAGAAAGTTGTTCCTGAAAGCATATGCCTCCAGGGGTCTAGCAGCATGGGGCATGGCTTTGCATTATACTTTGCACAGGCTGCAGCCTTGAAAAGGACAGAAAAATAAAATCATTGTAAAATGGTCTATATAAGAGGTGCCACATATGAATGAATCTGCCGGATATCAGTCACTCCCTAAAACTTTAAACAGTACAGCTATGTGTTCCGTCCAGAAAACTGTTTTCAGAGCATGAAATCTGGTGCCCCTAGTGAGAGCAACTTTGAGCATTTGGTCTGCAACTTCCTGTTAACACAGAGCTTCTGAACAATTATTGATAAAATTATGTTACTATAAAATGTGGAGGATTCTGTCATGAATAGCTTAAGTTTGCATTTTGATCATTAGTTTGAAACAAGGTGCAATAGAGAAGCAATTTCCAAAGAAGGGTTACAGAACATTAGAAACAATTTTAAATAGCAGCTCAGAATAAAAGTATTTTGGAGGTCAAATATCCAGTGAGTTCTCATGGTTCGAACTTTCTAAATAACTGTATACATTTGTAGCATGTCTATGTGTCATGTCTATGATGCTTATTAAGTAGACATTGACATTTTTCCTTCCTAGTTTTAGCAATAATTAGTGATGCTTCCAATTGCTCCTTTCCCATGGTTTTTATTTCTGAGTGAAAGTAAAATATTAGAAAATGAATGGCATTGTTATTTGTTTCATAAGGGGAGTTATTTCTACTTACAAGAGAGTCACAGTTATAGTTAATATCATGTGAAAATGAAATAAATATATTCAAAGGTCAAACTGGTAATTCTTAGATTCACTTATGATATTTTGCAGTAATTTGGCAGAAATTCAATGAATAGAAAGATTTATAAAAAGAGCTTCCTGACACTACAGCATAGTTAATTTTCATTATGACTACTCTGATAAACCAATTTTTAATAATCATTCTGATGTGTATAATTTTTTGTTGCTTAGTCTCCAAGCCATGTCTGACTCTAAGCTGATGTCCAGCCATTGTTACCCCATGGACAGTAGCCCGCCAGGCTCCTCTGTCCATGGGATTTCCCAGGCATGAATACTGGATTGGGTTGCCATTTCCTTCTCCAGGGGATCTTCCCAACCGAGGGATCAAACCCATATCTCCTGCTTCGGCAGATGGATTCTTTACCACTGAGCTATCAGGGAAGCCCCAGCCTAATACCTGCTTTGCCATCAAATAAGCCTTTACTCCTTTGTCTACATTTTTATCTCCCTTTCTCCTTCATCTGTGATTCTTTTTCTTCTCTGGTATATTTTTTATTTAGTCATACTTTAGAGTAAAATTATTTGAAAATGCTATGCTTATTCCCTGTCAAGAGTTCCCAAAAGAACAATCAAATTGAAACTCTCATTTTCCAATAATTTAAGAAACCTATAATCTATTAAAATCTAGTGAATTATCCATGTTCTATCCAACCAGATCTTACGAAGGTGAATTTGTGCCGTGTCTGATAGCTCAGTTGGTAAAGAATCTGCCTGCAATGCAGGAGACCCTGGTTTGATTCCTGGGTTGGGAAGATCTGCTAGAGAAGGGAAAGGCTACCTACTCCAGGATTGCTGGGCTTCCCTTGTGGCTCAGCTGGTAAGGAATCCGCCTGCAATGAAAGAGACCTGGGTTTGATCCCTGGGTTGGGAAGATTCCCCCGGAGAAGGGAAAGGCTACCCACTCTAGTATTCTGGCCTGGAGAGTTCTGTGAACTGTATAGTCCTTGGGGTCACAAAGAGTCAGACACGACTGAGCGACTTTCCCTTCACTGAAGAGTTTGCCTCAGGGCTTGTCTGATGGCACAGAAGTGGAATGCACTGCCGTCTATAGTAGTAATCGTTCTGGTCAGAAACTGAACAGCCTCTGTGGTTGCCAGCAGCTTCCGTTGACCTTTGGTAGTCATACCTCTGTGTAGTCCTATTCCAAATTTTAGTCACTATTTGTGACAGATAGGACCTGACAGAAGTAATATTTTGTCACTTCCAAGATAAGGTTGTATAAACCACTGCATTATCTATTGTGGTCGGTTGTTCTTGCTTTCTTGAATCAGTGACTCTGAGGGAAGCTAGCTGCCATGTTGTCAGCAGCTCTGTGAACGGATGTGTGTGGTGAGGAACATTTGTCGTCGACAGACTGGAGCCTTCCATCAGCAGCCTCCTGAGCTTAGAGGCAGGTCTTCCTGCCCCAGTCTAGCCTTCAGATGATGACATCCTGAGCTGATAGCTTAACTGGAACCCCATGAGAGATTCTGAGCTAAGCCGACACCACATTCTTGAATCTCAGAAACTCTGTACTGTAACAAACCTTGGCCGTTTTAGGCTGCTGAGTTTTGAACTTATCTGTTCTGTAGCTTTCAATAAATAACACACCATCTGACAGAAATATTTCCTTCAGGTGCAGAATTGGATTTTACGGTTGCCAACATATTGTTCTAGTAGTGGTTGAGTAAGTAGTAGTAAGTGGGGAGAAGTTTCTCATTACACATGATAAGCAGACAATTCTAACAGTAGGATTTAGCTGAAGTAATTATACGGGTAATAAAATGTTTCTGAAAGGGAAAGATAAATACCCAGAAATCTTTATGGTTTCCTACTGATAGCCTATTCATCTCTGATACAAATTAGAAATTCCAAAGATTAGGAGAGCTAGTATGCAGACAGCCTCACATTAATCATAGTATTCAGACAGCTTTTGTCTGAAAAATTAGATATTTGTCTGAAATATATTTTGTCTGATATATATTATTAATAAATATGTATTTACCTTACATTACAGTTATAAGAACAGATATTGATCTCCTGACTATCTTGCTAGGATCTTTGTATTTGTTTAAACCTGTTGTCATAAAAATATCCCATATCAATATATAAACATAAGAAAAAGTCAAACAAAAGGGAAAAAACTGAGAATAGATGAACTAGAGTAAAGTTTGTTCTGCTAATTTCCATGGTGTGTGAGGGAGCACGTTAGCAAACTTATGCCTGACATAAGTCTCTGATATCAGACTTACCTAGGAAGTCAGACTTATATAAAGTTTACTCTCAGATATTTTGTTTATATTACCTAATAAATGACTAAAGGTTGTACATATAGCCCACATGCTGATGTCAGAAGTCTTCAAGTAAGAATATCCCAGAGCCCTTTTTTTTGCATGGAAGGCAGTTGATCCTTGATGGCTGCTGTTGCAATACATAGATAAGTGTAATCTTCTGAAATTCCGTTACAAATGTTTAGTTTGGTTTTAACTTTCTCCCTGCCTGGATCCCTGGAGGGATGAGAAAGCAATTGAAATAATTACCTTGACTCCCTTCTCCTTCTAGCCATTTTTTGAAAAAAGAAAAAAAAAATTATTGGAGTATAGTTGCTTTACAATGTTGCTTTAGTTTCTGTTGTATAGCAAATTCGACCAGCTCTATGTGTTCCTCTCTCTGGATTTCTTTCCCATTTAGGTCACCACAGAGCACTGAGTAGGTGCTATACAGTAGATTCTCGTTAGTTATCTGTTTCATATATAGTAGTATATATATGTCAGTGCCAGTCTCCCAATTTATCCCCCTGACTTGGGAGGATAAATCTGGATATTGTCCATACGGTTGTTCTCTATGCCTGTCTGTCTTCCTGCCCTGCAGATAGGTTCATGTGTACCATTTTTCTAGATTCCACATAAATGTGTTAATATACAGTGTTTTTGTTTTTCCTTTTTCTAATTTGTTTCATTCTGTATGACAGTTTCTAGGTCCTTTGTAACGGGCATGCCCATGAGCAGTGAAATAGGGATAAAGTGAGCAGACCAAAAGGAAGCCTGAACAGGTCTATGCTGATCATTTAACTAATCAGACACAGACACACCCAGTTCCCTAGGAGTCCTCCAGTCCTTAAGGTGAGCACTTCTACCATCATTGCCACTGTATGGATTTTCTGTGCTCCTGACACAGAAAATGGATGGGTATCATGGTTTTCTCAACCATCCAAGCAAGCAGTTAATGAAACCTCTGGATGCTTTATCTGTGGCAAACACAAATTCCCCTTCTTTTTTAAATCGAGGGCTGTTTGTTCAAACAGTTAGGTGGAATGAAGAGGTACTTATCGAGAGAAGTGCTGGGAGTTTGTGCTGTGTTAGAGTCAGTGTCATTTATTTTAGAAAATCAGCTTAAAAAAATTAGCTCTCTAGTCAAAATAATCTCTCATGTGTTCTACAAATTTCACATTCCATTAAATCATTGAGATTAGTAATCACATTGTAGGAAGCAAAATATCATGAGAGAGTTCCTCATACAGAACAATTCAGTGTTAATTGCATTAATCTGCTTAGGACTTACCCCAAAATCTATCATTCTTTGAGAGGGAGGGTTTTAACTGATGCCCAGGAGAGAGGAGGAGGAATCTGAGTTCTAGGTAGGTATTTATTGCACAGCCAGAGGAACATTAGGAAGCAAGTGAAAAACACAAAAGGAAATTCACAGGAGAGAGAGGAAGTTTCCATAGATAAACTCTGCCTTCTCCATAGTTTTACCTCAGGCTGTGGTAGCAGTTGGTGTACCTGGAGAAATCCCCACCATCTGCTGTCATCCCCTGCTTCCAGTTTGCCTCTGTAGGAGGTAAGCTTCCAGAAGCAATTGGAAAGGCTCACCATCTTAGGTTCTATCCCTTCATCTCAGAGTCCCCAAGGACTAGCCCAGTTCATCTAGATGTACCAGAATCACTTACATTTCCTTGTGTATTTTGATCCTTCACTGTGACAAGTTGAAGAAAAAAAATCGAGTGAGATTAAGGCATAGTATTGGAATTTGGTCCAAGGCAGGGATGCTGAGAAACTGGGTGGCTGGCAGCCTGGGCAGAAGTCCAGACTGGGGAGAAGCAGGGGTGAGGTGGAGGGGAATGCAGAGTTGAAGAGTAGATGTAGGTGGAGAATGACTCTAATGAACCAGTTATGGATATAAGGGTATAATTTGTCCCTTTCCCCACCCCCTTGGAACCTTAAGTTTGTTTTCTATATCTCTGAGTCTCTTTCTGTTTCGGAAATAAGATCATTTGCATAATTTTTTGGACTCCACATATAAGTGACACTGTATAAAGTCTTTCTCTGTCTGACTTCATTTAGTATAATAATGTCTAGGTCTATCCATATTGCTACAAATGGTATTATCTCATTCTTTTATATGTCTGAGTAATATTCCATTGCCTGTATATACCACATCCTCTTTATCTTTTTATCTCTAGATGGACATTTAGATTGCTTCCATGTCTTGGCTGTTATAAATAGTGCTGCCGTAAATATAACATTCAACTTTGTGTTGATGACTGTGGATCCACCTAGTGTGAAAATAAGTCCTGGTCCAATCATGACAGCTCATATTCGTGAATCCTTATGTGTCAACATTGTTCTTAGTGCTTTACAGGACTTATCTCTTTCAGTGCTTCTCAAACATCTGTTAGGTAGGTGATATTATGCTCATTTTACAGACATGAAAACTGAGGCACACTAGAGTTAAGTAAGCTGCCCAGAAACACACTGGTAGATCACTGGCCCCACCCTGGGAGGCTGAACACACCACGCTTGCTTATTATCATTCTACCATTCTTATTACCATTCTGCCCACAAATTTCCCACATTCTGCATCCCTGAGGGTTTTGAATCTTGTTCCCTTTCTTGTCAGGACACTGAGTCAGTAGTTCATTTGAACAATATTCAGTTTTATTTTTATTTCACTGCATGTCATTAAATGCTAACAGTTATTCAATTTAGTGTCACTTGGTATAAAATGCATTCACTCCTTTTCTTTTTCTTAAATGGGACAACTGTTCGGTGATAATGCAGGAGTATATTGTAAGTGCTGAGTATTTTCTGATGATGGAACTTGGACAAACATGCAACCACCTGGTTGCCTGCATGCATGCACAGAAATTGCACAGAAAATGCTTTTACTTCATTAGTTAAGGAAATCAGAAGTGTTGAATTCTAGCTCACATTTTAGCAGTTTGTTTCCTGGCTGTATTCTGACACCCTGCAGCAAAATCTTTGAGTTTTTATACTTTAGCTTTTACTAAATGTAGAGCTACATGGCTATTGCTCTTATTGAAAGATCTAAATGGATATTTTTCTTTCGCCTTTGACAAGAAGAAGAGGTATAGCAGAAGAGACTATAGAATCTTCCTGTTAGAAGGGACCTTAGAAGGTACCTAAAGTAAAGTACTTAGAAAAGTACTTTATAAGGTCCCACTCCAGTATTCTTGGGCTTCCCTGGTGGCTCAGCTGGTAAAGAATCCACCTGTGATGCGGGAGACCTGGGTTCAATCCTTGGGTTGGGAAAATCCCCTGCAGAAGGGAATAGCTACCCACTCCAGTATTCTGGCCTGGAAAATTCCATGGACTGTATAGTTCATGGAGTCGCAAAGAGTCAGACACGACTGAGCGGCTTTGGTCTTCCCTGTGGCTCTGACAGTAGAGAATCTGGCTCCAATGCAGGAGACCTGAGTTTGATCCCTGGGTCGGGAATATCCCCTGGAGGAGGAAATGGCAACCCACTCCAGATTCTGGCCTGGAGAATCCTATGGACAGAGGGGCCTGGCAGGCTATAATCCATGGGGTCGCGAAGAGTCAGACATGACTGAGCAACTAACACACAATGCTCTTATACAGCCTACCAATTAGGAAATAATTTTTATATAGTATTCCTGACACTTTGAATGATGGTGGGCAAACTTCTTCACTAGGTGTTCTGTTCCATTTTCAAGCAGATCTAGTTATTTAATAGTTATTCCATTATTGTGATGAGTTTCTACTCATGTTTTCTTTGTCTCTGGTATTAGACAACATATTTTTCACTAGGTGTCCTGTTCCATTTTCAAGCAGGTCTAATTATTTAAAAGTTATTCCATTATTGAGATGAGTTTCTATTCACTTTTTCTTTGTCTCTGGTATTAGCCAACATAGCCGCTGCCTCACTTCTTGGCCCTTAATAAGAGTGCAGTATATTCTGATGGTTGAGGAAAGCTCATTCACCTTTTAACACAGTTACTATTCAGCTCAATCCAGCTAATGGCTATTCACAGCCACTAGAAGTTAGATTGAGTCTCTGCTTCCCAGTTTTGGGGCTTAAGAGACAGAATTATACAGGGATAATTGTAATTAAAGCAAATCTCCTACATACGAACGAGTTCCATTCCAAGAGCATGTTTGTAAGTCAGTTTGCTCATAATTCCAATGAAGTTAGCCTAGGTGCCCAATTGACACAGTTAGCTATATAGTACTATATTGTAAAATAGGTTTAAAATACTTTTCACATAAATAATCCATAACAAACAAGCTGCCCCAAATTTCGACTCTTGACAAAATTAGGGTACCAAGAGATTGTGTCTTTCCTTTCCACTCTCATTCCATGAACAGCATCTGTCTATGCTACCTTTTTGATAAGTCATGTCATACTGTTAATGCATTTGAGTGAATAGCCAATTAAAATGTTCAGTCTTTCTCAGATGGCCTATTTTTAGCCAAGGCTTTCTGATCCTTTCTTAATGGTGTTTTATTTTGATTAATCTCTGTGCATTTCTTGATGATATTAGGTTTCACCCAGTTCACCATGCCTCATCTTGACTTCTTGATGAGATTATCAGAATTCAGAGTTTGTCTGTGATGAAATCTTAGATTTAGCTTTTGCTATTTACCTATCTGATGATAGATATTGCATCTTGGGGCAAAGCAGCACAGATCTATTTGCTTCTGAGAATTTGATGCTTTGTAAAAGAAATGAGAATTCTCACTCCTCTCCCCCATATAAAATATATACCTAATATTTATCTCAAAATATGACTATTACATAACAAAAGCAACTTAACATATCAAACATTTGTTTTTATATGTCAGCACATAACAAAATGAACTGAAACACATGTCCCTGAAGAAAGTGATGTCAATTTATTTTCTAGTTCAGACAAAGGCAAAGGCATTAAATATTTAACAACAAAATAAATACTCCTTTTTTTTCCAGCTTATATGATTCTGAAATTATACATTGTTTCCTTGGTTTAAGATCATGTCTTTGTTATTATGAAGACAAGAACTTTGAAGATGAAAACAATTTTATATAATAACAAGGAAAGAAAGTGAAAGTTGCTCAGTCATGTCCGACTTTTTGTGACCCAGTGGACTATACAGTCCATGGAATTCTCCAGCCTAACTCTCACATCAATACATGACTACTGCAAAAACCATAGCTTTGAGTATATTGACCTTTGTCAGAAAAGTGAGCAATTGCTTAATAAGGAAATAGAAAATGAAGTGGCCAATAAATACTTTTTTTTAATAATTCCTTTCATGTTGAGAATCACATTCATTCCTAAGGGTTTACTTTTTGTTGGGTTAGTTTATATTTTGGAAGATAGGAAGTCAGTGAGTAGCATAAAATCAGAAAATTCTGAAAGTAAAATTAATCAAGGAAGAGAAATAGAGCTTTGGGTCTCATCTCAGAGTTGGACCATAAAGAAGGCTGAGCACTGAAGAATTGATGCTTTCAAACTGTGGTGCTGGGGAAGACTTGAGAGTCCCTTGAATAGCAAGGAGATCAAAATAGTCAATCCTAAAGGAAATCAACACTGAATATGCACTGAAAGGATGGATGCTGAAGCTCCAATACTTTGACCACCTGATGCAAAGAACCGACTCATTGGAAAAGACCCTGATGCTGGGAAAGATTGAAGGCAAAAGGAGAAGGCAGTGGCAGAGGATGAGATAGTTGGATGGCATCACCGATTCAATGGACATGAATCTGAGCAAACTGCGGGAGATAGTGAAGGACAGGGGAGCCTGGTGTGCTGAACACACCTGGTGTTCTGGGGTCGCAAAGAGTTGTACAAGGCTTAGTGACTGAATAACAATAAATATTCTGGGAGACAGTTTACTGAGAGAAGTAAATTATTGCTACCTTTCTTTAATAATTATGGCTTTATTATTTTTTTTAATTGCATTTTTTGTACCCTGCAGCCTGCAGGATCTTAGTTCTCCAAACAAGAATAGGACCCATGCCTTCTACAGTGGAAGCACGGGACTGTCAGAGAATTCCAATTATGCTTTTAAAACAAGGTTTTGTTCAGAATTCTAAAATAGCACAGTTTTCATATTAAATCCTAGGTGCTTAGCCAGATGCTGCTAAGTCACATGGTATTTACATTAGTGTACATTATAAATGCTGAATTGTAGAGGTAAAAACCTGGTAGGTTGGCATTGGGCTATCTTTTCCCTTCGGACGTGTAGGACTTCAGCTGAGTGTCCTCCTCCTCCAGCCCCTTAATCAGATAGTGGTCCATCTGGCTGTGTTGATGCTTTAGGCATTGTTTATACCATGTGGACATTTTGTTCACCACTTCTCTCATCTCATTGTTATGGGTCACCACACCTTTCTGCTTACCCTGACTGTTCAGTATTCTGTACTTCCAAGGTTCTCAAAGTGTGAACATAAGTAATCTCTTTACTCTGCGCAGTTCTCCCCTTATAGGAGAATAAATACATCATTGTTATACAGTCCCTCGAAAGCATCAATTCTTTGGCACTCAGCATCCTTTATGATCCAACTCTCACATCCTTACATGACTACTGGAGAAACCAGACATTTGACTTAAACAGACCTTTGTCGGCAAAGTGAAGTCTCTGTTTTTTTTAGTATGCTGTGTAGTTTTGTCATAGCTTTTCTTCCAAGGAGCAAGCATCTTTTAATTGATGCTTTCAAATTGTGGTGCTGGAGAAGACTCTTTGAGAGTCCGTTGGACAGCAAGGATATCAAAACAGTCAATTCTAAAGGAAATCAACACTGAATATGCACTGAAAGGACTGATGCTGAAGCTCCAATATTTTGACCACCTGATGCGAAGAACCGACTCATTGGAAAAGACCCTGATGCTGGGAAAGATTGAAGGCAGGAGGAGAAGAGGGCGACAGAGGATGAGATAGTTGGATAGCATCACTGACTCAATGGACATGAGTTTGAGCAAACTCTGGGAGACAGTGAAGGGGAGGGAAACCTGATGTGCTGCAGTCCATGGGGTCATGAAGAGTCAGACACAACTTAGCGACTGAACAACCACAATACAGTCCCTAGCAGTGTCTTATTGTTGCTCCTTCTCTCGGTCAGAACCAATGCCACAGCCTCATTGTGGGAGCTCTGACACTTGTTCTGTGCTGGGGAAAGGACCCAGACATGGACTTCTTCCCATGACTAATCTTTCTTCCCAGCCACCTTCATCCTTTCTCTTTATCATGGCACTTTTCCCTTGTGTCCTTGTGCTATCAAGAAGGCCTTGCATTCAAGACCAGAAATAGTCCAGTTGTATTCATAGCTTTTTCTGCTTTTCAAGGAGGATACATTTTCAGTGATTTATATAATTTCAGTACTTCAAGTTCTCTCAAGAGAGATTGTTAATACAATGCAACATACTTTTCCAAAGCTTTAACATAAAAGACATGTAATTGTAAAATGTAAACCTTGTCAGTCATGATGTGGATGCCTCACACTCACTCACTCACTCACATTCTTCCCCTAAGAATCACAAGTTGAACAAGTCAGAGGAAATTTAGCAAAACATACTGAAGTGAAATGAATTCTTTTGAAGGAGTAGGACTTGTGTACAAAAGTATGATTTTTATTTGCTAGGATTGTGTTTGAGGAGGTGTTGCCACAGGGCTGGCCAGAGGGCAGAGCACCCAATGCTTTGCTTGAGTAATGTGGAGAGTCAGGAGTTCAGCTTGCATTAGCGTCTGCACACTTGTGCTTTGCCCTGAGTTGTCAGCATTCCATGCTTTCCTGCAGTACATGTTCCTGCATGTGAACATAAGGTGGCCCAGTAGAATCTAATCTCTCATTCTTCTGCCAAAGAAACCAAATTAGAATGATTGATCTTGAGTTTCCTTAGGATTTGTTGAAAATTTCTAGATAAAAAGTTTACAGCATTTGACCTTAAACCTCATGGTCTTTGTATTTTCTTTGGCAACAAAAACTGTTTATATTTAGTTTATTTGGGGAAAAGCTTAATTTATATCACCTCAACTGAGATTTAAGGAGTAACATCTCTTGGCCTTGGTTTTAAATCTGGGGCATATGAAAGTGATGTATATAAAATGGCCCAGACTTCAGGGCTGGTCTAACAGTGTTGGAAGGATGCTGAGTTTTGGTGGTGGTGCTGTTCTTTTCATGCTCATATGTGGCACTTTGCAGGATGAGGAGAACAATGGTCACTAATGAGTTTGCTTCGAAAAAGGAAAAATATATATACGTAATATCTGCATACTATTAGACTCAATCATGACCCATCCAAGACACCACTCTTAACCTCTAGTCAGCTTTTCTGCGTTTGGAAGCACATCCAGGGTCTAAAATAAGGCTTATTGTCAATCACATTGTTTATTTGGCAGAAGACTATGATACTACATTCTGAGGTCAATAAGCAAGAAATCTATAAAGTTTTAGCATACTTTTACATAAATGCGCACATCTTGGCCTGTTGCTATTTATGGAACTTGGAGACAGTTGAAGTTAAAAGCATTTATATATAAGTAAAGTCAGTTTGAAAGAAAGTCAAAGCCAAGGGTGAGAAAAAATAATTTCCTCGGCGAGACGATGGAGAAGAAAACTTTTCTTTTAATAAAGGCATGAGTTAAAAACTGCAGAAATCTGCATCTTAGATCTCGGTGAAAACAGGTTTTGTGTTCCTTTGTCAGTTCCCTGGTTTCTACCTATGCTTCCCAAACAAGTTCAGTAAACTGTGGCAGAGGTCAGTCCTAAGGGATAGATAAACCTGACTGTGTACCGTATTCCATAATATATTCAGTCTCAGTCCCTGTGCTGGGCTTTCAGTCTGGTCTGCCTGGAACGAATTCCTGCCTTTATTTCCCACTCTGTCCCAGCACCTCTTCCCTGCTTTGTCCAGCTTGGTTTGATTTCCTCATCGGTTGGTCCTGCTAATTTGGGGCCTTTATTTATTATGGTTTCTTCCTTTCCACCTTTATAGGCTCTGCCTGTCCTCGTAGAGTTTGTTCTATTGAACTGCATTCTATTTCTGAAAGTGTAGCTCCTGATGGCAGATTGTCATGATTCATGCTTTTGTATGTTAATATCTTCCTGTGAGAGAGCTACTTCAGGTCACGTCTTATTGATTTGTGTTTCTGCAGCTGTCAGTGAATCAACATTCCCTGATTCTAGGTGTTTCTGTGAGAATTAGGAAATAGTCAGATGGGAAAAATTGTTTTTAACTTCAACCGTTACCCAATTTCCATAAGCTGGAGCAGGCCAAGATGTGCATGTTGATGTAAAAATGTACTAAAATTTTAATGATTTCTTGCTTTTGACCTCAGAATGTGATGTCATTGTGTGTCTTCTGCAAAATATAAGCAATGAGATTGACAAGCATTATTTTAGATTCTGAATGTGCTCCCAAAACACAGGACAAGTTGACTAGAGGTAAGAGTGATGTCTTGGATGGGTCATGATTGAGACTAATAATATGTAAATATTAGATCTGACTCGATTACCAGCTGTTGAGTATCTCAGAATTAACATCTTGTGCTGTCAATTTTCTATTCATAAGCTTGGTGATCAAGGGCATGGTATTTTCTGAAAAATGGAGTGTTTCCTGCCATGTCAATAAGCAAGGATGTCACAGTCATCAGGATTCCAGCTCCGCTGGGCACTCAGAAAGGATAACAGTACCTATGATCAGGCTGCAGCCACTCCCTGAGGTGAGCACTGAGGGACTTGGAAAAACTCAGGGTACTGACCCTAGATAGCTGAGATGCATATTAAAGGAATGGTTTCAGTGAGCCCAGACTCTTGCATCTTTCCATATATAGAGAAGCACTAAATTCCTTGCGATATCTCAGTTCAGTTCAGTCGCTCAGTTGTGTCCGACTCTTTGCGACCCCATGAATCGCAGCACGCCAGGCCTCCCTGTCCATCACCATCTCCTGGAGTTCACTCAGACTCACATCCAACGAGTCCGTGATGCCATCCAGCCATCTCATCCTCGGTCATCACCTTCTCCTCCTGCCCCCAATCCCTCCCAGCATCACAGTCTTTTCCAGTGAGTCAACTCTTCACATGAGGTGGCCAAAGTACTGGAGCTTCAGCTTCAGCATCATTCCTTCCAAAGAAATCCAGGGTTGATCTCCTTCAGAATGGACTGGTTGGATCTCCTTGCAGTCCAAGGGACTCTCAAGAGTCTTCTCCAACACCACAGTTCAAAAGCATCAATTCTTCAGCACTCAGCCTTCTTCACAGTCCAACTCTCACATCCATACATGACCACTGGAAAAACCATAGCCTTGACTAGACCGACCTTAGTCAGCAAAGTAATGTCTCTGCTTTTGAATATGCTATCTAGGTTGCTCATAACTTTTCTTCCAAGGAGTAAGCGTCTTTTAATTTCATGGCTGCAATCACAATCTGCAGTGATTTTGGAACCCAGAAAAATAAAGTCTGCCACTGTTTCCACTGTTTTCCCATGAAGTGATGGGACCAGATGCCATGATCTTCGTTTTCTGAATGTTGAGCTTTAAGCCAACTTTTTCACTCTCCTCTTTCACTCTTATCAAGAGACTTTTTAGTTCTTCTTCACCTTCTGCCATAAGGGTGGTGTCATCTGCATATCTGAGGTGATTGATATTTCTCCCGGCAATCTTGATTCCAGCTTGTGCTTCTTCCAGTCCAATCTGGTCTACTTTAATTCACAAAAATACTTTTGATGTTCAGACTACCTGCCCTTGGTTGCAAACTTCTAAATAACATGAGTCCTCCTCGCTTCTCCTGGGAGCAGTTCTCTCTGGGTTGCTTGAGATGTTATCTCCTGGGCCTGAATAAAACAAACTCTTACCTTTAGGTTGTGACTATTTTTTGAGCTGACATTACCTTCTCTGGTTATGAATGTCTTCAACTCCAAGACAGTTTGTACCAGTTTATCCATCTCTGATCAACCTTGCAGCTCCAAAGTTTTGGTTTTTATTGAATTGTTGATAACTGCAATCATCAATAGAAGTAACTTTTTGTGCAAAATAGGGTACCTGTGGATCATGACACTTAGAAGAATTATTTCTAGGAATTAGGATGCCAAATTTAGGTCTTGAGAAGAAGGAATCTCCTGGGTACCATTTGCCACAGATGAGTCTTCCCTCTCTCTGGTCAGCTGTTTCCTTAACATAGCACAACATGGACACAATATATTTGTGCTGATCTTCAAAGCTGTTGTGGATCAAGGAGGCAGAAAGAAGGGGAGGCAGGATGAAATGTGAGATGTCACCTGTGCTATGTCACTCAGTTGTGTCCGACTCTTTGTAACCCCGTGGACTGTAGTCCTTTGGGCTCCTCTGTCCATGGAATTCTCCAGGCAAGAATACTGGAGTGGGTTGCCATGCCCTCCTCCAAGGGATCTTCCTGACCCAGGGATCAAACCCGCATCTCTTATGTCTCTTGCATTGGCAGGTGGGTTCTTTACCACTAGTGTCACAGAGTCTTATTTTTGTCTTCTCTGAAGCATGTAAATATTAGAGAGGTGATGGAAACAGGAAGGGACTGACCCAAAGGTGGTAGATAGAGTGTCAAACCTGAGAACGAAAGAAGGTAGAAACACACTTATATGTGAAATCCAAAAGAATTATACAAATGAAGTTATTTGTAAAACAGAAAAAGACCCACAGACATAGAAAACTAACTTGGGGTTACCAAAGGGAAGTGAGGGAAGGAATAAATTTTGGGATTAACATATATACACTATTATATACAGATTTCCCAGGTGGTGCTAGTGGTAAAGAACCTGCTTGCCAATGCAGGACATGGGAGGGTCCCCTGGAGGAGGGCACGGCAACCCACTCCAGTATTCTTGCTGGGAGAAGCCCATGGACAGAAGAGCCTGGCTGACTACAGTCCATAAGATCGCAAAGAGTCAGACATGACTGAAGCAACTTAGCACCACACACGTTACTATGTATAAAATAGATAACCAGCAAGGGCCCACTGTATAGCACAGGAAACTACATTAATGTCTTGTAATAACTTAGAATGGAAAAGACTCTGAGAAAGAATACATTTATGTGTGTATATAACTGAATCACTTTGCTGCATGCCGAGACTAACACAATATAGTAAATCACCTACACTTCAATTAAAAAGTAAAGACCCTAAAATTATTTTTAAAAGGTAGAAATGGTGTACCAAGTACAGACATAAAAGGAAGACATTTAGTTGAATTCCAGAGGAATTTAGTCTTGTCTTCAGCAAAATCAACCAGGGATTGGTTAAGTATTTGTGCTTATTCTGCTCCAAAGTTATTAGAATCTAGAACCTAAATGGGGACACCTTAGAAGCAGAGATAATGTCCCTTGATAAGAGTTCTAAGAATTCTCTCTTTCATCTGCTGTGTTTGAATGTTTCATATTATTTTCCTTTTCTCACTGAAACTTTTCCTGTGTAACTCATTATAGCATCCTGGAAAAGCTTAGTTAGGATGGATGAATGGAGTTGAATGGCCTTAAAATCCTACCGCATAGATGACTGTATTTCCTAGGATTTTTCTTTTATGAGACTTTACAAGTCAATGAACAGTTCTTTGAAGAGCAGGTGGTTGAGTCTATGCTGATACATAACCATATAAGGTGCTTCCTGTTGTCTGCCTATACCCTCTTCTAGGGATTTCAAATGCCAGCACCAGTGCTGGGCTTGTTGATAAAATCTTTTAACTGCTCTGGTGCTTTGAGTCTGAAGATCAATCTCCAAGTGTCTTGAAAGCATCCAGCTTCAGAAATTCTCAAAAGTAAGAAAAATGAGACTTTGTTTACGAAAATAAAAGGTGGCTTATGATTAGCGGAGCAGCCATTGTGAGTTGTGAAATGGTTTCTGATATCCTCCAGCTCTCCAGTGATAAACATCTGAGACAGTGTTCTCTTGTCTCATCCACAGCGAATTGTTATCTTCAGTGGCTGCACTTGAATTCTGCAAATACTATTTGAATCTGAAGGTAAACCTGACTGCTTTGTGTAGTGTGGAATATTCAGCTTCTCCTTTCTGAGCTGCTGGTTTATAGGAAAAGCTTAAGTGTTTAAAAGCCCACTGCTGTAAGACTGAGGAGTGTTCTATTGTGTTTAACAAAGGAGTCTAGAATACAATGCTTTATGAGAATATTGCTGATTTTTTTCTTTTTTCTTTCTGACTCACTTGCTTGTAAATTATTTTCAGTGGATTCAGTGAAGCCATGGCCAGCCCCAACTTCAGATCCTTTCCCGGGTCCCCCTATCAGTACTAAAAAAAGGAGTTTTATTTATTTTCATAAGAATATTACCCCCATCCCTAATTGCCCTTATATCACGTTCCTATTTACCATGGCCTAAATGCATAGATATGATTTGCACATTCACAGTTTCAGAATCAGACAGTGAATTCTTAGTCTTTTTAAACACTAAGCAAATTCTGCAAAGAGAGCTTGGTAAGGCAGGTTTTCTGCAACTTTGCTTACCGAGAAGAACACAGAGGGTAGAGCTGGGGGCCCCCTCTGATTCCATCTGCTTGACCATGACTAATTCTTCTCCTCCAGAGCCCTATGCTCCCGTCTGTAAGGTCAAGTTCTTAGACTAAATGAACTTGACAGACTTTCCAGCTCTAGAAGTTATATAATCCCTTGCCTGGAAAACTTTCCTAAAAAGATAAACAATTTGTAGGATTTATGTCTATGAGGATTTTAGAGAGAAAGATAAGCAGCCAACCCATCTCTCTCTCTCTCTCTCTCTCTCTCTCTCTCTCTCTCTCTCTCTCTCTCTCTCTCTCTCTCTCTCTCTCTCTCTCTCTCTCTCTCTGTGAATGCATCTAAGTATGGTTTGCTGGAGGCTGGATTCTCTTAGAATCCCCTTTACTTGTGTGTTTCTGGGCGTGTTTACTGCTCTAACATTCCAGTTTGACCAAGTTTCCTGGGCCATCGTAGACTTTTTGTTTTGAGGTATTGAATGAATCAAATATGACACCTGAGTCAATTTATGTGGGTATATTCTTCCTAAATCCGTACCTTAGGATTTTGTTTTCTCTTTTCAGTATTATCTGCTTTTAAATAAATGACTTAAGCAATTAGACGTTTCTTTAAAAATTCTTCCTTTATAATCAACTCTACGTGGAGACTGTAGGTGACATACTGTCACTCCATTCATAGTAGGGAGTCACATGGAATAGGTCTGAAGATCCAGCTTTTCTCCTTGAAGTGATATTTCCCAGTGAAAATCCTGCTTAAGAACGATGGTGACAGGCATGAGAAGAGGCAAGATCACTAATTCTAAACACAAAGTTATAAGAACAAATGTTCCTGAGCTGAAAAATTAGCCCCTCAGTAATCTAATTGTCGTAAATAATCCACTTGCCAGTGCAGAAGACATGAGACGTGGGTTTTGATCCTTGAGTCAGGAAGATCCCCTGGAGGAGGAAGAAATGGCAACCCACTCCAGTATTCTTTCCTGGAGAACTCCGTGGACAGAGGACCCTGGTGTGCTACAGTCCATCGGGTTGCAGAGAGTCAGACACGACTGAGCACACACACAATCCAATTAAACATAAACTGTATAGCAGTAGCAAAATACATGTTCACGGTCATCTTCAAAACTGTTGGGTTGAGGACTTTCTCAGGTACAGAAAATGTGACACCAGAGCTGCTGAGTTTATTTGTCCCTGTTAACTACTCAGGGAGGTGACAAGTGTGAATGTTGGGCCTAATAGCAAACACAAAAGTGAACATGTTAGTTGCTCAGTCGTGTCTGATTCTCTGTATCCCATGGACTTCTCTGTCCATGGAATTCTCCAGATGAGAATACTGGAGTGGTGCTATTCCCTTCTCCAGGGGATCTTCCCAACACAGAGATCGAACCTGGGTCTCCCCCATTGCAGGCTGATTCTTTACTGTCTGAAACATCAGAGAAACCCCAGTAGCAGGCATGAGCTCACTACCAGTTATTATTGCCAAGGCCAATGGGATGATAACTTCTCCCACCTAAATAGTTCCCCTCTCAGAAAATAGATAAGACAGGGCAAACCAGTACAGATGCAGCAGGTGTGATGGAGGGGGCTGAGTCCAGTAGGGCCTGGACATCAGATAGGACCTGCACCTAGATTGTACTGCGATGACTTTAGCTTTATGCTCAGAGAGAAAGGAAGCCATTTCCTAGGTTTTGAGAAATGTGATTTGACTTTTTTTTTGAGGTATAATTGACATATAAGATATTCATTTTAGAAATGATTGACTTTTTAAGAGGCTCAGTCTGGCTACTGGGCCAAAAATAGATTGAAAGGGAGAAATGAGGTCTTTTGTAAGCTTGAGAAGTACTGTTAGAACAGACATCTGGGTGAAGATGGCAAGGGGCAGCTTGATGGATGAGCCTGGGTTTCAGGGGAGCTTCTTTCTGATGTTCCCAGCTCTCTTTTTTATATATATATAATCATGGTGGTGTGTCTAACACATCTTCTCTCTGCCCCCTTGAATAATTAACCAGATTCAGCAGCTTCGGTAAGATAATGATATAAAAGGCAGTTAATTAAAGTAGAGAGCCATTTGTGAGGCTGATTTGCTGGGAAATAATGAGAAAGTTTGACTTCAGGAGAAAATAAATCCTTATACAGTGAAATGTTCACAAGTGTTGTGGACTTGAAGGCATAAATAGCCTTAAGGAACTGAAGATACGGTTAGAGTTCCTGTTTTGTGTTCTTTATTTCACTGTGAAGGTCATTGTTAATTGTTTCCTTTGAGTTTTAAAGTCAACATCCATGCTTGCTTCTTAGTTTTTTTAATTTTTCCTCCCTACTAAGCTAATTAATGCCATAGTATAGGAACCCCAGGACAGGCTTGCGGAAGTCAGCACAGGGCCTGCAGCTGGAGCTCCTGCGGGAAGGGCCAGGGAGCCAAGAGGCCATGTCCTACTCTGCCATTTGAGGGTGACTCTGAGCAAAATCACCAAAGTTTAGTTCATCTCTGCATCCCCCAGTGCCATGTTAATACCCATGAGTGTGTGTGTGCTAAGTCACTTCAGTGGTGTCCGACTCTTTGAAACCCCATGGACTGTAGCCCGCCACACTCCTTGGTCCATGGGATTCTCCTAGGCAAGAATACTGGAGTGGGTTGCCATGCCCTCCCTCCTCCAGGGACTTTTCCCGACATGAGGATCGAACCTGAGTCTCTTACATCTCCTGCATCGGCGGAATTAAAATAATTTTGCTATGTCTGTCACTGGCATGAATTTGAGATCTCAGTATATATTGCATTCTTAGAAGACAGGGATGTAATTATATAGCAGAAACAGAATGAAAACTTGGGTTCCATTCCCATCTCTCTCCTTTAGTGACTTTGAAAATGGCATTCAGTCGTCTTGACTGCAGTATCTGTATCTGTCAAATCTTTGCTGTGAAACACATACAGGATAACGTTTATTGCTTTTTAAAAAAAAATATTTAATTGGAGGATAATTGCTTTACACGTTATGTTAGTTTCTGCTGTACAACAGCATGAATCAGCTATATGTATACATATATCCCCTCCCTCTTGAACCTCTCTCCCACCACCCCCTATCCCAGACCCTACGTTGTCACAGAGCACCAAGCTGAGCTGCCTGTGCTATACAGCAGCTTCCTGCTAGCTAGCTATTTTACCCAGGGTGGTGTATTAATACATATGTCAGTGCTACTTTCTCAGTTCATCCCACCTTCTCCTTCCCTTGCTGTGTCTACAACTCTGTTCTCTATGTCTGTGTCTCTATTCCTGCCCTACAAATAGATTGATCAGTACCATTTTTTCTAGATTCCATATGTATAGGTTAATATATGGTATTTTGTTTTTCTCTTTCTGACTTCACTCTGTGTTACAGGTTCTAGGTTCATCTACTTCACTAGAACGGACTCAGCTTCATTGCTTTTTATGGTTGAGTGATATACCTTTGTGTATATGTACCACTGTAATTCCATTATATATATGTACTACAACTTCTTTATCCATTCATCTGTCAGTGGTCACCTAGGTTAACATTTGTAAGGATGTTTTGGAATTTTATTTTATTTTATTTTGCAGTAATATGGTGTAGAAATGAAGCAGCACACTGTAGCTGTCGAATGAAAGCTGAGGCTGAACCATGTGCGTTCAAATTTTGATTCTGTTCCTTACTAGCCAGGTGAACTCGGCCAAGTTGTTTAACCTCTGTTTTCAGTTTCCTCATCTGAAAAATGAAGACTGAAAGTGTTCTGTCTACTATCCCAGGCAGTTCTGAAGATGATATGCCTTAATTCTAAAAAGTAACAGCACCAAACTCACTAGTTCATGCAGCTGTGATCAAGAGGCATCCCTCCTGGGAGTGTGAGGATCACTCCTGGGGCTCCTGGCCCCTTCCTTTTCCTCCCCTGCCCCCTCCCAGCTGCTGCTGTCCATGAAATTCTAAACCTGCCAAAGCTGCTTCACTACGAACATCCTAAGACTTCAGTTTAAAATAAGAGACCTTACCTCGTGGGGCTTCACGGTTCTGAAATAAGATATTGTGATGAAAGCATTAGTATCTCTCTCCCTCTTTTTTTTCCTCCTGAATGGAGAAATAAAGGTAAAATGAATGAACAAGTATCACAAAGAATTAGCAGCATCTGCCTGCAATGCGGGAGACCTGGGTTCAATCCCTGGGTCGGGAAGATCCCCTGGAGAAGGAAATGGCAACCCACTCCAGTACTCTTGCCTGGAAAATTCCATGGACAGAGGAGCCTGGTAGACCAGGATTCTTAGACACACTCTCTCATCTTTGTTACTCTTTTTCATCCTGTGATAAACTAGAAGAATCTGGTTTGCTGTTCTGAAGGATTACCCTCAAGACTGAAGTCTTGGTAACCAAGGAGGTGTGGTGTAGGTAAATGATGGGGGGGCGGGGAGGGGGGCTGTGGGGATATATACTGTGGACCATTGAGGCACACCCTGGCCCTGGGAACAGGATGTTGTGGGATCAACCTGTGTCTCCTGCATGGGCAGGCGGATTCTTTACCACTGTGCCACATGGGAAACCCCTTTCTCATCAACAAATGGAGCTAAAAATGACAGGTTTTCAGTGTTTATGTTTGAACATGTGCTTAAGGCATTGGATTTTTATCAAAGGTTCCCCATTCCATAAAGATGACTTAAAGTGGAACCTTGGATACAGGAGAAAAAAAAAAAAAGATGGATCTGAACCCTCCTCTTTGCTTTTTGCTCCCAACCTCTTTGCTTTTTCTTCGGCACGTAGGTGTGATCATTTTGGGTGGATAAAGAACATGTGTGCATTTCATTGATAGAAATGCTCTCAAGCTCTCTAGAAATAGCAGCAAAATCAAATCTGACTTGAAAAGGAAGCCTAATGCTTCTTTGCAAAGTGATACTGCCCAGGTGGGTTCTGACGACACATCATTATTTCCTGCTGTAAGGGCAATGAATTGCTCTGGGAGTCTGTGTATTATCTACGCCGCTGTTATCTGGAACTTACTTCTCCTTTTACATTGTGGGCCTATTGCTTATAAAGAAAAATAGCTTTGCTTGGATTAGGACTTTTAAGAGATTGAATGTTTGTTTTATTGCATTTTTTTTTTAAGCAGAGCAGTATACCTGCTAAAACAGCAAGCTTTGCTTTTTCCCCCCCTGTAATGGCTTACTTTATTAAAGAAAGGTGCTGAAAAATCTCTTTGGAACATAAGCTTTTGAATGTGAGTGTATGTCTTTTGTGGATGCCAGGCCACATACGTAACACATCACAATATTTGTTGTTATATAGTTGCTAAGTCATTTCTGACTTCCTTGTGACCACATGGACTATAGCCCACCAGTCTCCTCTGTCCTTGGGATTTCACAGGCGAGAATACTGGAGGAGTGGGTTGCCACTTCCCTCTGCAGGGGATCTTCCTGCCCCAGGAATCGAACCTGCATCTCCTGCATTGGCAAGCAGGTTCTTTATCATGGAGCCACAAGGGAAGCTCCCATCACAATATATATATTTGTAATACTGATGGAGGAACCCGTATGCATCAAATGTTAGAGCTTCAGTGGCAGGTTAATATGGGAATATTTGGACTCTGCAGAATTACTAGACTGAGCCACATGACTGGGCCTGGTGTTCTAAGCACATACAGTGTGTGTGTTCTAAGTCACTTCAGTCCTGTCCGACTCTTTATGACTTCATGGCTGTAGCCCGCCAGGTTCTTCTGTCAGTAGGATTCTCCAGGCAAGAATACTGGAGTGGGTTGCCATTTCCTCCTCCAGGGGATCTTCCTGACCTAGGGGTATAACCTGTATCTCTTACATCTCCTGCATTGGCAGACGGGTTCTTTACCTTCAGTACCACTGTTTGAATATCAGAGTAATGTTCTGAGTAATAGCAGTAGTCGTTAGAAGAGTAATAGCAGAATGTAGCCATCATAACTGCCAGGCTGAACAATACAAAATTGCTAATGCTGGATCATTAATCTATAAAGTGGTAATTTCACAGGACTTAACATTACTACAGTTATAATAAGAATAAAGATGGGCTGAAGGTTTATGGAATTTTATGAACTGTTCAGAAAATATACTACCAGACATTTGGGGCATGTCTATAAGAAAAGTTCTACAAACATGGTATGCTATCCAGTGTACTTGACTGAGACCCACACTGTTACACTGGGCTACAGCAGACATCATTGAAACACACATAGTTGGAATTTATGTTATACCCAATCATGTATGAACTAAAAGCAGTTTCATCCTATATTCTATAGTCTCTCAGTATCTTTGTGATATAGCTAGTGATATAATCCTTCCTGTTTGATAGTTGTAGACAGCGATGCACAAACCCAGGAACTTATCTACAGTCACAAGATAAGGCTTGGGAGAGGGACAGCCTTTGAAACAAAATCGGTGGAGAATGACCAATGATACTTACTTTCTTGGCATTGCCATTTCTCTTATCACTAACTTGGTGACCTATATAAATATGATTACTGTTGCATTTAAAGCAGTATTTACTGCAGAATAGGTACTGCATGATTTTGTGTAAATAAGTCATCTGAATTAGATAATTTTTTCCAAAGATAAATGTAACATGAAGATGTTGGAAACCTAAAATAATCTCAAAATAATCTCTCTAAAATATACCCCCCACCCCGCCCTTCTGTGCACAAGCCTCACAAAGTGTTGCTCTTAAGGGCAGCTTCATCCACAAGATCAGCCTGGGGTGTGGGGCAGGGGAGGAGAGGTTAACAGATGTGTGTGCACTGCCACAGTCTGTGTGGGATGCTGTCAGCACACTCGTGTGACCTGCAACAGCTGAGCGGCTCAAGGCGCGTTGCACAGCCACATCTCCAGCCCTAGGCAGGCAGCCCAGAACGCCTGATTCCCAGTCCTGCCTACCCCTCTCCCCTGGTCTCCACCCTGGTGTCCTGTTTTCTTATTTTTATTTTTTAATTCTCTTTCGATGTGGACCATCTTTAAAATCTTTATTGAATTTGTTACAGTATTGCTTCTCTCTTATGTTTTGGTTTTTTGGCCATGAGGCATGAGGGATGCTAGGAACTGAACCCATATCCCTGCATTGGAAGGCCAAGTCTTAACCACTGGACTGCCAGGGAAGTCCCCTCGTGTCCTGTTTTTGAAAAGAACTTTTCAATGAGCAAATTAGCAAAATTTCTTTGTTCCCTGTCACGTCTTAAACGAAATCCTGACTCTTTGCTAAGACAACAGATTTTTTTTCTAAGCTCGTATTTACTTTCAGGGCCAGCTCTGTCCCCCGCTGTCCTTCACATCTGGCCACTCGTATTCTCCATCATTTCAGATTTGTCTCCTGGAATGCTGGGCATAGATGCTCACATACACTGGAGCAGTCAGCTAAGTGAACAGCTAGTGTCCTTGAAAAGGTGATCCACACAGACCAAGTTAATTCCCTGGATGTAAAAAAAGTAGAATGCATAAAAGTTCAAGATGAATCTTGGTAAAGTGATCATGTGGACAGTATTCCTTTGGCCTCTAAAAAGACTGGGGAGGAAGCTATAAAATGGAATGAATTTTGTTGTTATGGAAAACCACAGTCTGTAAAAAAAAAAAATCAAAATTATGCAAGGATCAATCAAACGCTAGAAGGATAAATGGGAACCATTTTTGAGAAGCAGATATATTGGTACCTCATGGTTTCCATGAAGGAAGGCCTTTTTTCTACATAAGGGCAGGTGACCATCCCAGATGAATAAGGGAGAAAGTCCCTTATTCATTTAGTCCCCTTACATCTCTGGCCTCTCCGTATGCTTACAGAATCCAAACTATTCAGGCACGTACTGATGTGTAGCAGTACAATGGCTGTGCCCAAAAGCCACGTTTTAAAAAGATTGAGTAAAGGGAGGAATGAGGTGATATCCTTTTTATTGCTGGTGTCACTCCCTCTCTTACCTCCAGGGCTTTGGGATTTCGCCTTTCTGTTAGTTTCAGATTGGCAGCAAATTTTTTCCTTTTCCTCATTCATCCATTCAATAAAAATTTACCTGTTTGTAGGTGCTGTGTAACTTCTGTTGTATGTTTACATTTTATATGAAACCATTAAATTTTTTTATTAATGCGGAGTTGATTTATAATAGTTTGGGTAAATAATGTAGTGATTTAATATTTTTATAAATCATACTTCAGTTTTTTCCACTTATTTTTATTAGTATATAATTTCTTTACAGTGTTGAGTCTCGACTGTACAACCAAGTGAATCAGCTGTATGTGCGCATGTATCCTTTCCCTCTTTAAAGTTTTAAAATAGTGGCTGTATTTCCTGTGCTGTACAATGTGTCCTGTATCTTATTTATTTTACGCGTAGTAGTTTATGAACTTGCCTGATAGCTTAGCCAGAGGAAAGGTATATGCCTCAAGGTAAAGAATCCACCTGCATTGCAGGAGGCATAGGGGATGTGGGTTCCATCCCTGAGTTGGGAAGATCCCCTGCAGGAGGAAATGGCAACCCACCCCAGTATTCTTGCCTGGAGAATCCTATGGACAGAGGAGCCTGGTGGGATACAGTCCATGGGTCACAAAGAATCGGGCATGACTGAGCACACACACACTCACAGTAGTTTATACTTAATTCCCACCCTTGTCTTGCCCTTCCCCCACCCCTCTCCCCACTGGTGGGTACTAGTTTGTTCTCTGTATCTGTGAATGTTTCTGTTTCATTATATTCATTTGTTTTATTTTTTAGATTCCACATATAAAGGGTTAGTCACTCAGTCGTGTCTGACTCTTTGTGACCCCATGGACTGTAGCATGCCAGGCTTACCTGTCCATGGAATTTTTCAGGCAAGGATAATGGAATGGGTTGTCATTTCCTTCTACAGGGGATCTTCCTGACCCAGGGATTGAACCCAGGTCTCCTACATTGCAGGCAGAATCTTTACCGTCTGTCTGACCCACCAGGGAAGCATAAATGACAACAGTATATATATATGAGTGATATATATCCACATATAACTGATAACAGTATTTCTCTTTCTCTGACTTATTTCACTAAGCATAATATCCTCCAGGTCCATCCATGTGGCAAAATTTCATTCTTCTATGGCTTAGTAATATCTGCGTGTGTGTGTGTGTGTGTGTGCGCCCGTGCGTGCTCATGTGTGTGTATGCCGCATCTTCTTTATCCATTCATCTGTTGATGGACACTTGAGTTGCTTCCAGATCTTGGCTATTGTAAATAGTGCTGTGATAAACACTGAGATGATGCGTGGATCTTTGGGGGCTGGTGTTTCCATTTTCTTCAGATAGATCCTGCTGAAGAGTAGAATGGCTGGATCATACGGTTGATCTAGTTGCAGTTTTTTGAGGAACCTCCATACTGTTTTCCTTAGTGGCTGCACCAATTCATATTTCCACCAACAGTGTAGTAGGGTTTAAATAAAACCATTTCCTCTAAGAGCTGTATTTTAAGCTGATGTGGTGTATTCTTGTCTTGTTGTATCTACAGACTCTTGGTGAGATTTCATTGTAATAACTTAATGCAAACGAAAGGCACTCTAGGAAAATTCACAGATTGGTTTCACTCTGTGCTACAACCAGCATGTGCTTCCCAGGCGGTAGCATCAGTGTCACCTGGAAATTTGTTGCTGTTCAGTAGCTCAGTCGTGTCCAACTCTTTGTGACCCCATGGACTGTAGCCCTCCAGGCAAGTCTGTCCATGGGGTTCTCCAGGCAAGAACACTGGAGTGGGTTGCCATTTCCTCCTCCTACATTGGCAAACAGATTCTTTACCTCTGAGCCACCAGGGAGGTCTAGAAACATGTTAGAAATGCAAATTTGGGGGCCCAACCTTAGACCCACTGATTAGGCATCAGAAATACAATATTTGAAGACCACCAAGTATTGGAGTCCCTTGGAGGTTTGCTCAGTCACACAGACTGAACCCAATCCCCAGAAAGTGTAGCAGAAGTAGCCAGCAACATGGGAGATTTTGAACAGTGGTGGAAGACATGACCCAGGGCCTGATGATTTATTGCCTAGACTATGAATAGAACAAAAGTGATTTTCTCAAGTTAATCAAGAAGAGGTGAAAAGGCTGCTTTTTTACTGCTCTAGTTGTCAGTGTCTCCATAAAAATGGGAAGTAAGTGATAGTGATGACCCAGTGAACAGTGAGATCAGAAGCCGTGTGCATCTTGGAGAATGTTTGCTCTCCATCATCACTGAGCCAAAATGGTGGTCTAGAACCCACATGTTCATACAAGAATCCCATGAATTGTTAATCTTTCAGCTTACCTTGAAATAGATTCCAAAATTTTGCCAATTTCCAATAAAATACTTTTTATATTTCAGTACTCTGAGCAACTCAATGTACATCATAAAAGATAAAGTAATTTCTATGGATCATAGCTAGAATTATCCAGAAGGATCTGATTATGTGTGTCATGCTAGAACACTTATGATTTTACTGTAATTGTCTTATTTTCACATTTATCCATCTTTAGGAGGAGAAAATGATTGCATGGCTTAATCTTTTTCCTCTAGGTTTACTATCATTTTACTATCAAAAGTAAATTTTACTTTTATCAGAAAATCTGATTACAAGGTTATTAGTCCGGTGTCATTGCCGACAAAGGTCCTATAGTCAAAACTATAGTTTTCCCAGTAGTCATGTATGGATGAGAAAGTTAGACCATAAAAAAGGCAGAGTGCTGAAGAATTGGTGCTTTTGAAATTTGGTGCTGGTGAAGACTCTTGAGAGCCCTTTGGACTGCAGGGAGATCAAACCAGTCAATCCTAAAGGAAATCAGTCCTGAATATTCATTGGAAGGACTGATGCTGTAGCTCCAATACTTGGCCACCTGGTGTGAAGAGCTGACTCTTTGGAAAAGACTCTGATGCTGGGAAACATTGAGGGCAAGAAGAGGAAGGGGTTGGCAGAGGATGAGATGGTTAGATAGCATCACCCAGTCAGTGGACATGAGTTTGAGCAAACTCCGAAGATCATAAAGGATAGAGAATCCTGGCATGCTGCAATTCATGGGGTCACAAAGAATCGCACATGACTGAATGACTGAACAGCAACAACAATTATTTATTATTAGTCTGATGTTATGATCTGATATTACTGTTATTAGTCTGATACTGATTTTCTAGAAAATTTTAAATTAATGGGTTGTTTTCTGAGGATCGTAAATCCTTTTCCTCTCAATTCTCAATTCTTTCCTAAAATATATTTTATGGTAACTTTTGTTCCGTAAAAGTGCATTTAAATCTGATAATATTTAAGTTGGTCTTCTCTGGTGTCTCAGTGGTGTAAAACCCACCTGTCAATATAGGAGACATGGGTTCAATCCCGGAGTTGGGAAGATCCCTTGGAGAAGGAAATGGCAACCCAGTTCAGTATTCTTGCTTGGGGAATTCGACCAGAGGAGCCAGGCAGTATACAGTTCCTGGGGTAACAAAAGAGTCAGATATGACTCAGTGACTGAACAAACTATTCAAATCTAGTAATATTTAAATCCAGTAGCACATCTGCAATAAAATATAATAAAGTCATGGCTAACTTTTATCAGTTAGCTCATTCTAACTGATAAAATAGACCAACTTCATTTTGATGCATAAATACCTATGTAATAAAAGTACATTGCCAGGGGTATAAGAAAAAATATGCATTGTAATATAAATATACCTGTATATCAGAGTATAGAGGAGCCTGACAGGCTGCAGTCCATGGGGTTGCAAAAAGTCAGACATGACTAGCACACGCACGCACACACACACACACACACACACATGCATATATATAAATACTGTGAAAACCAAAGAAACAGTCATTCATTGGGATTTATTTACTATTAAAAACAACAGCTTGAATCTTATAACTAGTACTACATTTTTTGCCTACCTGAGAATTTCTTACAGAAGTAAATGACATGACAAAGGAAGTTTTGCTTTAGAGGGCAAACTTGACATGCTTAAAGAGCTAAGAAGATGAAAAGATATTTAGATAAACAGAGCATGGAAAAAGAGGATAAAAGATACGGGTAAGGAAATGCTATGAAAGGTCCGGGCAGATTCAGTGTTGATTTGTTGAACTACATCCAGACTGAACAACACATTTGAATTGGACTAGGTTGGATGACCTTCCAAGAGGAAGGATCTCACTTTTTCCTTTCTGAAGCAATATTATTTTAGACTCTATTATTGAAAATATCTGTGAATATGCAGATAGCCAAGAAGGCTTGTGTAGTTTGATTTTAAATTGAAGACACTTTCCTTAGCATGCAATTTGAGAAAAACAGGTGTTGAGATGCTGCAGTTCTGATTGTATCTCTCAGAGCCACTGACCCTGATTATTACTTCACCACTGGCTCTTTTTTTATAATATCAGACTGTTGTTTAAAGAAGCAAATCAAGTTTTGGTAGTATTTCCAAAAGAAGATATGTATTTTTAAAATAGTTTTTTTTCTTTTGATCTCCGGAGATCTTCTAAGTGTATATCAGTAACCTCAGATATGCAGATGACACCACCCTTATGGCAGAAAGTGAAGAGGAACTAAAAAGCCTCTGGATGAAAGTGAAAGTGGAGAGTGAAAAAGTTGGCTTAAAGCTCATCATTCAGAAAACTAAGATCATGGCATCTGGTCCTATCACTTCATGGCAAATAGATGGGGAAACAGTGGAAACAGTGTCAGACTTTATTTGGGGGCTCCAAAATCCCTGCAGATGGTGACTGCAGCCATGAAATTAAAAGATGCTTACTCCTTGGAAGAAAAGTTATGAGCAACCTAGATAGTATATTGAAAAGCAGAGACATTACTTTGCCAACTAAGGTCCATCTAGTCAAGGCTATGGTTTTTCCTGTGGTCATGTATGGATGTGAGAGTTGGACTGTGAAGAAGGCTGAGCGCCAAAAAATTGATGCTTTTGAACTGTGGTGTTGGAGAAGACTCTTGAGAGTCCCTTAGACTGCAACGAGATCCAACCAGTCCATTCTGAAGGAGATCAGCCCTGGGATTTCTTTGGAGGAAATGATGCTGAAGCTGAAGCTCCAGTACTTTGGCCACCTCATGCTAAGAGTTGACTCATTGGAGAACACTCTGATGCTGGGAGGGATTGGGGGCAGGAGGAGAAGGGGACAAGCGAGGATGAGATGGCTGGATGGCATCACAGACTCGATGGATGTGAGTCTGAGTGAACTCTGGGAGTTGGTGATGGACAGGGAGGCCTGGCATGCTGTGATTCATGGGGTCGTAAAGAGTCGGACATGACTGAGTGACTCAACTGAACTGAAGTGTGTACTAAGTAACTATAGACTAGAAACCGACTGTGCCCATTAGCTAAAATTGCTTAACCAATACTTTAATGGTCAAAGCTTTCTAACAAAAAAATTTTTGTTTCTCTAGCTTCTTGTTTTAAAACCTAGGTTCCATCAAATGAATCTCCCAAACACTGTAAATATTTTATTTAACATATAGAGGGCAGATCACAGTGCAGCCCTTCATGCATCCCATGCTTAATGACGTTCATCACTGAGGCTCTCTTGCTGCTGCTGTTTAGTCACGCAGTCATGTTTGACTCTTATGCAACCCCGTGGACTGTAGCCCACTAGGCTCCTCTGTGCATGGGATTTTCCAGGCAAGGTTACTGAAGTGGGTTGCCATTTCCTTCTCCAAGTGATCTTCCTCACCCAGGGATCGAACTTGAGTCTCCTGTGTTTCTTGCATTGCAGGCAGATTCTTTACTCAGTAAGTCATCCAGGAAGAGCAAATTTAGATGTTCGGGAAAATATATGGATCATTTGTTATCAGTGTTCATTCTTGTTTCTACTTCTCACAAAATTGTAATTTCATAAGTCAGAGGCTTGGGGGACATTTCACGCATCCAGTCTGCCAGAAAGTTACTCCAAGTAATTTAGACACAGGGGGTCTGTGGATTATTCTCGGAGATCTTTTCCTGAAGGTTATTCATTTCTAATCATCTGAAAAGAGCAGCTTCAGTTGCCAGTGCATTTGTTGTCAGTGGCCAGTAGGGGCAGCTACATATTTCAATTAGAATTAATGATGCTACTATAATTGTATAATCCATTATGTTGTATCATCATGTTCTTTTTTACTAAATAAATCTTCTCAGTAGTTACTGGATCTAATTTTTGAAGGAAGCAGACCAAAAATGAAGAGTGAGATGAGATGATTTCTCAAACTTCCACTGTATATTTGAACAGTTGAAAAAAAATTTTTTTCAACACCAAAAAGATTTTGCTGCTTCTCCTTAATTAAAAGGGAATACAATCCATCTGAATGTTTTCTGGAACTGTCAAATTGACTTAAAAGGCTAACTTTTTTCTTTTTTAGAATCTAACTTCAGATGTTAGCTTCTTTTTTTCCACTTGACAAAGATACACAGGTTATCAATAGAAAATAGTTTGGAATTGCTGTTTAGATTTGGGTCATAATTTGTGGAGGGTCTGCTAAGAACTTCTATAGATATAATCTCATTTAACTCAAGGTACTCTGAGGAAGGTGGCATTCTCCTACAAATGATGAAATAGACTGAGAGGCAGTCTGCCTTCTGCAAAAAGAAGGATGATATACCTGAAATACTCTAAATGGTACATGTCATCTACAGATTGTTTTTGCAGGTAAGGAATCCTAATGCGTTTTTCATTTGGCATATATAATAATATTGCTCCATAATATTTTCATTATAGCTTTACAACTCATAACTCATTTCACGCTAGTCATGATCCGTGATAGGAAGTAATTACAAAGTGATTCATGTTAACATAACTTAGTTTAAGTTTCATCATTTATGCTGTCAGTGGAGCCATTTGCACATACTGAATTTCTTCTACTCAAAACTCAGCAACAATTGCTTTCCTTTTTTGGTCCCCAAAGGGCATTGTTTAGGATTTCTTGCTACAAACAGAAACTGATTCGAATGTAAGCACATCAGGAATTCATTAGAAGGATCTTGGGGAAAGTAATACATTTGAAGGGAAGGCAGAGTCGGTGTCAGACAGGCAGGACCTGGATGCTCCAGAGCTCTTGGTGGTAGGGCCGTTGTGACTGAAGCACCAAGTACCCAACTCTCAAAGTCAAGGCGTTAATGCTCACCATGTCTTCTGTCTTAGGTTTCTCTGCTCTGTTCTGATTCCTAACAGGAGACTTCCAGGGGCCCTTCTAGCTTCCAGGACTTACCGTCTCCCTAAGACTAGGCCCTTTGGAGGTGGGGAAATTCCCCAAAAGGAACTACAAGTACTATTAAGAAGGGGAATGAATGGTAGCTGGTGAAGAAGAGAGCAGACCTCTCCCAGCTGAGGGAAGACAGTAATAAACTCTTTGTTACTCTCCTGAGTTTCATGCACATGTGTACACACACATGCATACATACATACATGCTTACACAGACACATAGGTGTATATATGCACATGCACACAGCATGTACACACGTGCACGTTTGCATATACACATGTATGCATGCATCCACATGCACACACATATATACACATGCATACACACAGACGTACAGGTCAGAAGCAACAGTGTCACTCTTTTAATCACAGTAAAATGGACTGGAGAATGAGGTCCACTAGCCTCAGTGAGTGGAATCCACCCAGTGAGGATTGCAACCGGTAAGCCTTACCAGACTCCCCTCTTAATCCGCATGGTCACTTGTGAAGCTGTGAGCTCCAGTGCCCCCAGCAGAGGCCCCGATTGCAAGGCAGCATGCAGACCGGCATATGGCCTTCTCCCTGGCAGATGAACCCAAAAGAAGGGGCAGAGGCTGTGTGAGCCTGCTTCCTTCCTTCCCTCACATTACCCACTAAGATTCATCCCTTTTGCTATGGGGAGGCATGTGGGGGAAAAAACAGATGCTGCTCTTCTAGCAGGAATCTTTTCACCAAAACATGAGTCCAGGGAATTCAAGGCCACTCACTGAACAATGTCCATTATAAGTTTAATTTTTTGTATCATAAAGATGATTCTTTCACAGTGTAAACTGGTCAATAAAGAAAGGTACAAATAACAAAATGAAACTTTCTCATAATACTACCACTCCCTAAAAGACAGTGTTAACATTTTGATGGCCATGCTCTTTCCATTTGAGACTTTTAGGTACACATGCATGCCTATCTGTCTTAACTTTTAACACACATCTTAACACATGATACACACACAGAACTAAGTCTTTACTATGCCTTGCGTGTGGATTTTTGGAACAACATTTAATAACATTTTACCATTTGTTGAGGCTTTTGGGGGGACCAGCTCTCTAAAAGGGGAAGCCGATAGGGTTTCTAAGGATGATTACAGAGATGCTGTAAGAGGTGATGCTTTTGTCTGTAGAATCCTGAGAGAGGGACTTTGCAAATGGGCACAGCTACCAGTGGTAATGACTGTGCATTGTGTTGGTCTCACAGCATCAGTGCGATGACAGTGTTACCTGTCGTCTTAGCTAGAGACCATCTTATCCTGTTCCTCAACTTTACAGATGAAGAAAGTAAGAATGAAGAAATGTTAGTGAGGTGCATCTATGCCAGGTCCTATGCGTCCCACCCCACCATGACATGTGACTTTACAAAGTCAAGAAAATAAAAGAGACACAAACATTACGGGAGAATGACGATTTAGTAGTTTGTGTGATACGCTAGATGGTCCACCTATATTGTATAACTGAATCCTGCAACAGTTCTTGCAACCACAGTTACTGTGTTCATTCCTTAGATGACGATTGTGAAGGTCAGAGTTCCTCCAGTCTGGTTCCAAACTTTTTAAAAACGTTACATGAAATTGGAACTCTGACCATAGTATACATCTCTGAGTACAAGAGAATAAAGGAGAAGAACCCTTATTCTTCACTTGTATCAGGAAAGGGTACCAAACTGCTGATAAGTCAAAAAAATGATGGCCATTACTATGTTTTAACTATATGGTAGTATTTCTCTCTTATTACAAATTAACCAACTAGAGGGTATAATCATTGGGAGCAAAGCGCTTAGGCAATTTCCTAGAGACACACAGGAGAATGCAAGTATCATACCGGAGCCTGCCCAGTATGATGCCCAGTTCACCACATGTCTACACTAGTGACGCTATGATTCAAGGGAGCGGTGGGAGTAAATTGTTACAATATGAATTGAAAAAGTTTCCAATGAAGGAACTATACTGGATTACAATTGGGGAGGACCTTGGCTTAATTTGATAATTGGTGAGTTCGGGACTAATAAGCAAGTCACCCTGAGCATCCCCCTCCTGGGGGCTTCCTCCATCCTAAGCCTGAGCCACTCAGTAGCCATTGACCACTTTCTTGTTGTCCAGTTGCTAAATCATGTTCAACTCTTTGTGACCCCACGGGCTGTAGCCTGCCAGGCTCCTCTGTCCTCCACTATCTCCCGGTGTTTGCTCACGTTCATGTCCATTCAGTCTAGGTGATGCTATCTAGTCATCTTGTGCTCTGAAGCCCCCTGCTCCTCCTGCCCTCAGTCTTTCCCAGCATCAAGTTCTTTTCCAGTGGGTTGGCTCTTCGCAGCAGGTGACCACAGTATTAGATCTTCGGCTTCAGCATCAGTCCTTCCAATGAGTATTCAGAGTTGATTTCCTTTAGGATTGACTGGCTTGATCTCCTTGCAGTCCAAGGGACTCTCAGGACTCTTATCCAGCCACAGTTTGAAAGCGTCAGCGCTTTGGCATTCAGCCTTCCTTCATCCTCTGGGAAATAGTGGAGTTATCATAGTCTTCTTTCCCCAAAGATTTAACATTTTATTTTATTTTTGAGTGATAGATTCACATACTTCATAAAGCAAGATGGGTCAAAGGAATATCCATAGAGAATTTGTATTCCTCTCCACGTCTGCATCTGGCACACGCATAATTCTAACACGGCACTAGTAATTCTTACTGCCCTGGTAGCGACACTTCTGTGTAATCCCCTCTTGTTTGTGGGCAGACTTTGTGACTTATACTTTTTTAACCATTTTTAAAAATTATAGTTAATTCACAGTGTTGTTTCAAGAGTACAGCAAAGGGTTTGCATTTTTTATTTGGTTATACATATATGTATATTCTTTTTTAGATTCTTTTCCACTATAGGTTATTATAATATACTTCCCTGTGCTATATAGTAGGTCGTCATTAATTATCTATTTTGTACATAGTATCAATAGTGTGCATATGTCAGTCCTTCAAACATTAACAGTTTTCATGTGGTTCATCTGCTTTAAATACCCTGTTCTGCCCTGCTGTTACCCCTGGCCTTGAGGTCACTTCCGCACATATGAGAGTGAAAGGAAAGGCACCAGGCTCATTTCCTGTGCACAGGTGACAGGATCGTATTTCCTCTCCCTGATTCCAACCTTGCTTCACCTGTACCTTATGTTACTAATTTTCCCATATTAGAGCACCTTGAACCTTGCCATTACCCAACAAGTCCATGTGTGAAATTTTTAATTGACTGCAGACTGTTCCAATAGTATTCCTGTCTTTTATTCTTATTATTCCTTTTCTTTTTAAAATTTAACTGATACTGCTGTGCGATCACTCCACTTGTTATTTTTCTGGACTCAGTCTCCTGGATAATTTTATTTCCTCCCTGACTAGTTATTTCATTAGGATTTGCAACAGCTCCCTCAACTCCTTTACCCCATAGGCACTGGACTTGACGCATCCTGATCCTAATCTTAAATCCAACCACAATTTCCCTTCTGCTTCTGTTTTCAACAGCTAGGGAGTGTCTACTATACACAATTTATGATATTTGGCAGGGAGATATTAAATATATGGTTTATGAGTCAATAAATGCATGAAAAAGATACAACATCTCTCCTAACTGGCTGTCACACATTTATGATTTCCAGTGTCAGATGGTTTATTAATACCCATTGGCTAGCAACGCTTATAACCCTTTTCAGTATCACACAGTGACTGAGAAACTGACATTGGAGGTGCTTCCTTGGGCCCTGTAACATTTCTTAGCCTTAATTTCTACATCTGTGGAAGGGGATAATGATAGTACTCACTTTATGGGTCTTTTTTTCTTTTTTTTTTCCTCTTACGGCACTTATTTTTCTTCATTAAATATGAGTGATTTTAAGTTTTTTTTTAAAACATGCTTTTAGAGTTCCATTTAACACATATTTAATGGGTGTCCACTGTGTTTTGGACACTGTGAGGGTACAAGATGAATGCACTGTGCCCTTTGGTTCCAAGAAACACTTCATCAAGTGGCAGAAGAAGATGTGCTTCCAGTGAGCTGGAAAATAGGCCTGAGGAGGACGTGTCTTAGAAGAGAAGAATGAGAATATCCTGGACTGAACTCAGCAAAGGGAACAGCACTGACCTGGGCAGAAGTCAGGATACCGTTGGCAGATGAGGTAAAACAGACTCTGAAGTTTTCTTTTTCATCCTGTACCAAAAAAAGAGTTTAAACAGTATGTTCTAGGATCAGCGAGCTTTTCTGTTCCTTCTACAGTAAACATCCTAACTCTTCTTTTTAGATTCATTTTTATGATTCAGTAAGAAAAGAGACAAAGAATGTCAAGATGTGTTATATCTCAAGGAGGCGAGAGGGGTGTCATTCCTTGAGGGTAAGGCTGAAACTATTTCTCCCTCTTACATAACTGCTAGTTATCAGAGGAGCACTGCATTCATTTACTCATCATAGTTTTTCTAAAGGACTATATATCTGCTAAAATATAATTCAAAGAAGTGCGTATATTTTGATAACTTGTAAAACAGAAGCACTGGATCGTCTAAAATGTTTTCCATTTGACATAGTCTTTGTAATCAAAGTTGAAAACTTATAGAAATGTTCCAAAGGAAATTCTTGTTCTCAGCAGGGAAAATGGAAGAATTTGTGGTTTGGAAATTAAATTGACTGGGTGAATAAGTAAGAGCCGACTGAAGACTTAGAGCCCTTGAGCTAGGTGGTATTGAGCATTGGGTTGAATCATAAGTTTTCCTTGGTTACTGTCAAATGGAAATAGAAATTAAATTTAAGCAGAGCTTATTAAGAATTGTTAGTCTGAGGAACACTTCATCAGTTCTAAAGTATATAAAAGTGTCATGGCTAATTAAAATTGAATTTTAATTAGCTGCTAATATAATTTGCTGTCTTAAGAATCTGCTGTCTGGGAACCTCTCCAGTACTTGGTCGAGACGTCCCGGGTACTGTTATTTGTATTCATTTGGGACCATTCTAGTTCTGTCTAGTTGACCTTCCATCCAAGAAACAAAAAATAAAGAAGAAACTTTACATATCTTGAGTTTGGAGAACAGTTTCGTTTTGAGGGTTTTTTTTTTTTTTTGGTGTGATTATTTATAAACATGTTAAATACTTCTCACATTGAATTTGAGATGAACACTGAGATACGTAGGCTTCAAAACCATGCTCATCAAAACACTGCAAATTTTCTTTGGTATAGTGGAGTCATGACAGGAGGAAGATACAACTTATGTGTACTGTGTTTACTTGTATTAAAATAAGAAAAGGAATAAAATAGTGACAGGCTGTGAGTAATCATAAAGAAATAGAAATATTTTTTCCCAGATGTCCTATGGTGTTATTTCCTATGCAATTCTCTATCTCCACCAAAAACTGTATTCTCTCTCCAGTCAAAAACTAATTGATCACTATTGTAGGCTTGACATATATGCACAAATTCCTTGGGAATACTTCCTCTAGGCAGGGATGCTTACTTTCCGTCTCCTTGAGTGTGGTGGGGCTTAATTACACATAGAGTATGAGAAGGGAAAAACTGTACTTAGAGTACAGAGAATTGGTTTATATCATCTTCACCAAGTTTAGATAAATGGCTTATCCCACCAGTGATGTCATGTTGTCATCAGGCACCCCAACACGATGTGCTATTTCACCTTTCCCAAACCCATATTTCTAGTCTCTTTCTGCAAAAAATGCCAGAAAATTCCAAATGAAGGGACATTTCTATAATATATCGAATCATTACTTTTCAAAATTTTCAAGGTTTGGAAGGAGAAGGGAAGACCAAGGAACTCACGTGGAGTATAGCAGACAAAGGTGACGAGACAACAAAATTCAAAGTGTTTTTTTCTGGCAGAGATCAAGACCAGAAGTGAACAGTAGTGGGAAAACTGTACAAATTCAAGTAAAAGTCCTTAGTTTAGTTCGTAGTATTGTACCAATGTTTCTTAGCTCTTGTTTATTCTCTGGTTATATAGGATAACTTCAGAGAAACTAGGTGAAGATTATTAGAAACTTTTTGTAATAAGTCTTATAATCTAAAGTTATTTCAAGATAAAAAAATTTTAAAAATATCTTTATTTTTAAGGATATTTGCAATTCATGAGGTATATGCAATTCATGAGACGTCATGGTTCTCATAATTAGTTACCCTGGTAAACAGGTTCCAAGAAGGCTGTCTATATAATCTTTGCCTTCTGTATTCCCACACGTGTGCACATTCCTTTCATATTGAATCAGGACTGAGCCGTGTGCCAGTATACTACAGAAAGGATGATTTGTGCTTTCCAAGGTTAGATCCTCAAAAGATGCTGTGGCTTGCATCTTGATCTCCTGGGTTACTTGCTCTAGGAGGAAGTTGACCTCCAGGTGTGTGAAGACTCTTTGCAAACCTGTGGGAAATCCAGTAGAAAGCAGTAAGAAAGAATCCTTAGAAAGCAGTAAGATCTCTGTCTAATAGGCAGCACCAACCTACTAATTAAGCCTAATGAACCACCTAATAAATGATTTTCTAGCCTCAGTTAGGCTTTCATATGTCCAGAGCCCAGCCAACATGTGTCTTTAATCTCATGAGTGACTTTGCATCAAAAATACCAAATTGATAATGACCGCTGTTTTAAGCAGGGCTTCACTGATAGCTCAGTTGGTAAAGAATCCACCGACAATGCAGGAGACCCCGGTTTGATTCCTGGGTCAAGCGCATCCCCTGGAGAAAGGATAGGCTACCCACTCCAGTATTTTGGGGCTTCCCTTGTGGCTCAGCTGGTAAAGAATCTGCCTTCAATGTGGGAGACCTGGGTTCGACCCCTGGGTTGGGAAGATCCCCTGGAGAAGGGAAAGGCTACCCACTCCAGTATTCTAGCCTGGAGAATTCCATGGACAGTCCATGGGGTCGCAAAGAGTCGGACATGACTGAGTGACTTTCACTTTCACTTTATTGTTTTAAGCTATTAAACTTTGGACTATTTGGTTGTGCATTAATTGATGATGAATACAATTACTTAAGGCTTCCTGGATAGCTCAGATGGTGAAAAATCTGCCTTCAATTCAGGCAATGCAGGAGATGCATGTTCAATCCCTGGGTTCGATCCCTGGGCATTGAAAGATGCCCTGGAGGAGGAAATGGCAGACCGATGACTATTCTTACCTGGAAAATCTCATGGACAGAGGAGCCTGGAAGACTACAGTCCATGGTGTCATAAATAGTCAGACATGGCTTAGAAGCTGAGCACTAATTGATGATAAATACAGTTACTTAAGGGCTTCCCTGGTGGCTCAGACAGTACACACAAGCTGCCTGCAATACTGGAGAGCCAGGTTAGATCACTGGGTTGGGAAGACCCCCTGGAGAAGGAATTGTTACTCACTCCAGTATTCTTGCCCGGAGAATTCCATGGACCACCAGAGGAGCCTGGTGGGTTATAGTCCACAGGGTTGCACCTTAAGTCACATTAACCTTCAGTTGAGCTTCTTTCAAGTATGAAGAATGTTTTTGAATGTGAGCGGTCTATCAATAGAGTAAGACATCAGATAAAATTTTCCTGTGACTAATATTGTATTCTTTACCAATGGCATCTGTTTATGTGTTAGGTGGCAGGAATTCTGGGGGCAGTTCTCTGCCCAGTTGTTTTCTCTTTGTGAAACTAATACATAAAATTAAGTAAATTAATGAGTAAATTTAGCCTAAGTATAACTAAACAAAGCATTGATTTTAGTAACACCTTATGCTAAAATTTTGAGCTATTTTGGTACACTCCAAATATTTTTTAAAGTATTTACTGATATCTACTATTTATAATGGACACATGAGTCAGTCTTGACTTACATGGAAAAGTAGACAAATGTTTGCATTCACTGTGCTTACAGCCTGTTCCCTACTAACTTGCATATTTTATGGACATTTAATGTTCACTTCTTGCCTACTGATATTCTGCCTTCTCAATTGGGTATAGTGATATTCGTTATGATTTAAATACTTTCTGTATTACTCATGGTCCTGGAAGGAAGTAAGTTGCACTCAGGTGATTTAAATGAAGAAAGTTTTCAAAATAAAAGTCTACTTGTGGAGTGGTTTGCAGGACTAAGGAAACAGAAGATGTTGCAGCCCCCAGAGAGTAGCGATGGCAGGAAGAAGTTACATCTGTTAAAAATGAAGAAACAGGGGATGAGCCCAGAGAGGGCTAGAGCCTTAGAAGAGATCATTCAGTTGAAGCAGTAGTCTTCAAAAGTGATAATTGTTTCTAAAAATGTTGCCTGAGCAGTGAATATGCAACAAAGGAATACCTCAGTCTCTCTCACCCTACTTGCTGATCTGCAGTCCTGCAGATGATTCTTACATACAATATCCAATCAGATGCTAATATAACAATCTGTCCTAGAGATCAGCCACCCAGGTCTTCAAAGCAGAGCAGAGAAGTATGAAGAAGGGATCTTGGAAAGGGAACAATGGAGGACAACCAGCGTACCTTCATATGCAATTGCTTTATTGGTAGCAGGCATTCTGATCTTCTTAGATCATACTGAAAATGTATGTAAATAGAAGAAAAAATTGTAGTTGTTTGAGATTTTTTTCAAATATTAATATAAATTGAAATAATTACAATATCCCTGGATATGGGGTATATATTTCAGAAAATAAGTAATATAAAGTTAGTGATAAGTAATCTTGATGTAAGTGTTGACTATACAAAAAACAAACCCCAGTGGGTGACCTCTTCAGGACCGTGGACAGAGCTCACACAGTTGCTCTCACAGTGGTTTTCAACAGTATATTGTGCATTTCCTATTTCTCGAGCTTAATTTCTCAAGTTATATTGAAATGATTGAAGGTATTGTCTGACTGGTTTTATAAACATGTTATGAGATTACAGCTAAAAACTTCATTAAAAGGATCAGGCTCTTTGTTCTGTATGTTTTCTCTCTTATGGCAGGACCTGTGAGCATCTGCCATGATGATCCTATTAAGACTAAATCTCTTCTGTATATAAATTGTGAAAGATGATGTTTTGTGTTGCAGAACTGGGTGCTGGAAAAGTTTTTCACCACTACAGCTTCAAGAAAATTTGCATTTCTGGCACAATATTGTAATAATTTGGAGTAGCTTTTAGAACTGTGGTAATGGCTTTAAATAGCAAGTGACCTTCAACTGTTGTTACATAATCTTGAGATTTATTAGGATCATTATAGATAATGCAATTCCAGATGACCTCACTAAGCACATTTTCCCAACTATATTGACGAGATCATTTCCTTTAAAACAATAAAATATAATACTGGGGTGTTTCGCATTTAGCCCATCTTGTCCACATACCAGCAAGATGGTAGGAGAGGCAAAATCACGTTTAGAATCAAACCCCATACCTGCCAGAGACGCTTAGAGGGCTTAAACAAACGTTGTGTGCACCAGAACCTAGAGACCCCACAGAGACTGAGACAGAACTATGTTTGGGTGTCTCCTGACGTACGGTCAGCAGGGGACTGCTGCATGAGCAGGGGCTCTGGGTGCAGTAGACCTGGGTGTGGCATAAGCCCTCTTAGGGGAGGTCTCCATTAACCCCACCATAGAGCCACCAGAACTTACAAAGGACTGGGAAACAGATTCTAGGAGGCCACAAACAAAACCTTGTGTGCACCAGGACTCAGGAGAAAGGAGCAGTGACCCCACAAGAGACTGACCGAGACTTGCCTGTGAGTGTCCAGGAGTCCCTGGTAGAGGCATGGGAAGCAGTGGTCTGCTGCAAGGGTTGGGGGCTCTGCATGCAGCAGGGCATGGGACCTTTTGAAGGAGGTCGCCATTATCTTCATTACGTCCACCATAGTTTGGCCTCAGGTCAAATAACAGGGAGGGAACACAGTCCCACCTATCAACAGAAAATTGGGTTAAAGATATACTGAGCATGGCCCTGCCTATCAGAACAAGACCCAGTTTCCCCCTCAGTCAGTGTCTCCCATCAGGAAGCTTCCATAAGCCTCTTATCCTTCTCCATCAGAGGGCAGACAGAATAGAAATGACAGTCACAGAAAACTAACCAATCTGATCACATGGACCACAGCGTTGTCTAACTCAATGAAACTATGAGCCATGCTGTGTAGGGCCAAGCAAGACTCACGGATCATGGTGGAGAGTTCTGACAAAACGTGGTCTACTGGAGGAGGGAATGGCAAACCACTTCAATATTCTTGCCTTGAGAACCCCATGAACAGTATGAAAAGGCAAAAAGATAGGACACAGAAAGATGAAGTCCCCAGGTTGGTAGGTGCCCAATACGCTACTGGAGATCAGTGGAAAAATAACTCCAGAAAGAATGAAGAGATGGAGCCAAAGCAAAAACAATACCCAGTTCTGGATGTGACTGGTGATAGAAGTCAAGTCCAATGCTGTAAAGAGCACTATTGCATAGGAACCTGGAATGTTAGGTCCATGAATCAAGGTAAATTGGAAGTGGTCAAACAGGAGATAGCAAGAGTGAACATTGATATTTTAGGAATCAACAAACTAAAATGGACTGGATTGGGTGAATTTAACTCAGATGACCATTATGTCTACTACTGTGGGCAAGAATCCCTTAGAAGAAATGGAATACCCATCATAGTAAACAAGAGTCTGAAATGTAGTACTTGGATGCAATCTCAAAAGCAACAGAATGATCTGTCTGTTTCCAAGGCAAACTATTCAGTATCACAGTAATCCAAGTCTACGCCCCGACCAGTAACACTGAAGAAGTTGAAGTTGAATGGTTCTATGAAGATCTACAAGACCTTCTAGAACTAACCCCCCAAAAGATGTCCTTTTCATTACAGGGGACTGGAGTGCAAAAGTAAGAGGTCAAGACATACCTGGAGTAACAGGCAAATTTGGCCTTGGAGTACAGAATGAAGCAGGGCAAAGGCTAGCAGTGTTTTGCCAAGAGAACGCACTGGTCATAGCAAACACCCTCCTCCAACAACACAAAAGAAGACTCTACACATGGACATCATGAGATAATACCAAAATCAGATTGATTATATTCTTTGCAGCCAAATATGGAGAAGCTCTATACAGTCAGCAAAACAAAACCGGGAGCTGATTGTGGTTCAGATCATGAACTCCTTATTGCAAAATTCAGTCTTCAGTTGAAGAAAGTAGGGAAAACCACTAGACCATTCAGGTATGATCTAAATCAAATTCCTTACGAATATACAGTAGAAGTGACAAATACATTCAAGAGATTAGATCTGATAGACAGATTGCCTGAAGAACTATGGACAGAGGTTTGTGACATTGTACAGGAGACAGGGATCAAGACCATTCCCAAGGGAAAAAAATGCAAAAAGGCAAAATGATTGTCTGAGGAGGCCTTACAAATAGCTGTGAAAAGAAGAGAAGTGAAAGGCAAAGGAGAAAAGGAAAGATATACTCATTTGAATATAGAGTCCAAAGAAGAGCAAGGAGAGATAAGAAAGTCTTCTTCAGTGATCAATGCAAAGAAATAGAGGAAAACAATAGAATGGGAAAGACTAGAGATCTCTTCAAGAAAATTAGAGATACCAAAGGAATATTTCATGCAAGGATGGGCAAAATAAAGGACAGAAATGGTATGGACCTAACAGAAGCAGAAGATATTAAGAAGAGGTGTCAAGAATACACAGAAGAACTGTACAAAAAAGATCTTCACGACCCAGGTACTCAAAATGGTGTGATCACTCACCTAGAGCCAGACATCCTGGAATGTGAAGTCAAGTGGGCCTTAGGAAGCATCACTACAAAGAAAGCTAGTGGAAGTGATGGAATGCCAGTTGAGCTATTTCAAATCCTGAAAGATAATGCTGTGAAAGTGCTGCACTCAATATGCCAGCAAATTTGGAAAACTCAGCAGTGGCCACAGGACTGGAAAAGGCCCGTTTTCATTCCAATCCCAAAGAAAAGCAATGCCAAAGAATGCTCAAAATACTGCATAATTGCACTCATCTCACATGCTAGTAAAGTAATGCTCAAAATTCTCCAAGCCAGGTTTCAATAGTATGTGAACTGTGACCTTCCAGATGTTCAAACTGGATTTAGAAAAGGCAGAGGAACCAGAGATCAAATTGCCAACATCTGCTGGATCATCGAAAAAACAAGAGTTCCAGAAAAACATCTACTTCTGCTTTATTGAGTACACCGAAGCCTTTGACTTATGGATCACAACAAACTGTGGGAAATTCTGAAAGAGATGGGAATATCAGACTACCTTACGTGCCTCCTGAGACATCTGTATGAAGGTCAAGAAGCAACAGTTAGAACTGGACATGGAACAACAGACTGGTTCCAAATCTGAAAAGGACTACGTCAAGGCTGTATATTGTCACCCCGCTTATTTAACTTCTATGCAGAGTACATCATGAGAAATGCTGTACTGGAGGAAGCACAAAGTGGAATCAAGATTGTTGGGAGAAATATCAATAACCTCAGATATGCAGATGACACCACCTTACAGCAGAAAGGAAAGAAGAAATAAAGATCCTCTTGATGACAGTGAAAGTGGAGAGTGAAAAAGTTGGCTTAAAACTCAACATTCAGAAAACTAAGATCATGACATCTGGTCCCATCACTTCATGGCAGATAGTTGGGGAAACAATGGAAACAGTGACAGGTTTTATTTTGGGCAGCTCCAAAATCAACTGCAGCCATGAAATTAAAAGATGCTTGCTCCTTGGAAGAAAAGTTATGACCAACCTAGACAGCATATTAAAAAGCAGAGACATTACTTTGCCAACAAGGGTCAGTCTAGTCAAAGCTATGGTTTTTCCAGTAGTCATGTATGGATGTGAAAGTTGGACTATTAAGAAAGCTAAGCACTGAAGAATTGGTGCTTTTAAACTGTGATGTTGGAGAAGACTCTTGAGAGTCCCGTGTACAGCAGGGAGATCCAACCAGTCCATCCTAATGAAATCAGTCCTGAATGTTCATTGGAAGGACTGATGCTGAAGCTGAAGTTCCAATACTTTGGCCACCTGATGCAAACAGCTGACTCATTGGAAAAGACCCTGATGCTAGGAAAGATTGAATGCAGGCAGAGAAGGGGATGACAGAGCATGAGATGGTTGGATGGGACATGAGTTTGAGTAAACTCCTGGAGTTGGTGATGGATGGGGAGGACTGGCTTGCTGCGGTCCATGGGGTCACAAAGAGTCTGACACGACTGAGCGACTGAGCTGAACTGTCCACATATTCCCTGGAGAAGGGAATGTCAACCCACTCCAGTATTCTTGCCTGGATAATCCCATGGACAGAGGAGCCTGGTGCGCTACAGTCCATAGGGTTGCAAAGAGATGGACATGATTGAGTGACTGAGACACACACACACATGTCCAGTTATCAGAAACACCCAATAATGCTATACTTCAGATCACTGCATAGAAGGCTGCAATTATTTTAGTGCAGAATTATAGACTAAGCCCCTGAACAAAGGGTTTCAAAACATGGATCAGTTCTTGGAATGCTTCTATAATTTAGCAAATATGAGGAAGACTAAATTAGGCTAGTTTTCCTTCCTAAGTTTTAGTTCTCTGTAGACATGTTTCGTACTCAGTTGGAGAGAAGAAAGTTAATTTTTATATTTTTATTAAGTGTTAGTCAAAAGAAAGCAATGTTTCTAAAACAGCTGTTAAAGAAAAAAATACACTAATTATCTATGTAACCTAATGGTTTTAAAAGAAAATGGTAACATTCTAGATACATACTATTCCCTTGATAGTCTTTGTCACTCCGATCTTGAACTATGTCCTTTTATTTTGCCTCCTATATTTTAACTTCTCCATAGTAGACATTATGGGTTTTGTTCCAGTAAATGTTTGTGTAGATTTACCCACGTATTTGCCACTTTCCTATCCCACATTATTCTTACATCTCAGATTCCGTCTGGCATCATTTTTCTTCTGCCTAAAATGTATCTTTTAAAATTACCTTTAGGGAGTAGCCACTGGTACTACATCCTCTTTAATTTTTATTTCATGTGAATAAGTACCTAATTCTGTTTTGTTCTTGAAAGATGTTTTCACTGATTATCCAATTCTAGGTTGAGAGTGTGTTCTTGTAGCCCCTTAATAACAGTTCAGCTAACTTTCCGCTGTCGCCGTCATTTCTGAGAAATCAGCTGTTTATAGTGAATCCTCTAATGACAGACACCTTCTCTTTTCACTTTTCGAACTGTATCTTACTCTGCAGTTTCACCCTGTGTGTAATTGTGTTTTGTTTTGTTTTGTTGCTTTTTATCATGCTAGGAATTTTTGTACCTTCTCAAAGGTACTCACTGTAAGAGTCAAAAACAGACATGGGCTCTGTGTCATGAAGCTTGTAAAGAAATGAGAGAAAATGAAATAAATACTAGAAACAAACCTGGTTTTGGGTACATTGAATATGATGCATCTTGAAAGTTTTTAAGTGGAGGTACAAAGTGGATGATATATATATATGTGTGTGTGTGTGTGTGTGTGTATATAAACTCAGAAATTTGGATTGAACATGTTATGTTTGGACATCATATAGATGAAGGAAGAAAATAATATCATAGATGATTGAGAGCTTAAAATCATTATGTAGAGTGAGAAGAGATGAAGTCTTAGGATAGATCTTGAGAAATTCCACTATTCACTGGCCAAGGAAATAGGAAGTGAAGACTGAGAGGAAGTAACAAGGAATTAGGGAAAAAACAGGAATAGTCTGTGTTCATAAATTATAGTACACTGTTTAAATAACATGGCCCTGAAATCAGACTACAGTGGGTTGAGGAGTAAGGGAAAGCAAGAAAGTGGAGGCATGATGTCTTATGCAAGGCAGTGTAGCCTAAAGTATGAGGCAATGAAAAGCAACCTTGAAATTTCGATGAGCACAAGATAGCAAAGATTGATTTGGTGCTCAACTGTTAATCCACTATGGGTTAACATCAACTCTGCTGATGTCTTGAATCATTTAGAACTAGTAGGAAGTGGCAGCTATTATCAGGGACATTGTTGGTCTCATAGTGGGGAAAATAAAGTGACAGGACCACGCAGTTGTTGTAGAAGCTTCTTCTTGAAAGTGTCACCTATCATATTCAATAAAAGTGAAAGGAAAAGTGAAAGTGTTAGTCGCTCAGTTGTATCCAACTCTTTGCGACCCCATGGACTATATATAGCCTGCCAGATTCCTCCATCCATAGGGTTTTCCAGGCAAGAATTCTGGAGTGGATTGCCATTTCCTTCTCCAGGGGATCTTCCCAATCCAGGGATTGAACCCAGGTCTCTGGCATTGCAGGCAGACCTTTACCATGTGAGCCACCAGGGAAGCCCCATGTTCACATATAATTTCATTAAGTAAAGAAAGTCACATGGCCAGACTTAATGTGAGTGGGGAGGGAATATTTTCAGTAAATATGTAATCTAGTATGGTTAAGATCTCATGTGTATAGAAATTTTTCTCACTATTTTTATTGTAAGTGAGGACAATGGGAAATGAGAGACCATATGATTGAGAGATTTTTTTAGGAGAGATAATTAATAGTGCTCAATTGCCATGGGAATGAATCTAGCTGTAAGAGAATTATTGACTGTATTGGAAAAACAGGGTCTGGTTGGTTTTTTGAGGTTTCTAAGAAATAGGATTCAATTTATGACGGGTGGCCCTGGCCCTAGATAGGAAAAGTTTCTCCCTCACTAATGAAATAAAATTTTTAAAAGGGATAAGAACTCCTCTAAATAGATTTGTAGGTTTTTCAGAGGGTGCTAGATAGAATTCCAATATATATGAGATTTTCTCTTTGCTTTGTGAAGTAGAATACAAAAAATATACGAAGACAATGGGGGAAATTAAGGAAGGTGTCCTATATCAAGGAAAGTGGAGAAGTTTTGAAATACTCACTGTGGAGAATAGTAGAGAGAATGGAACAAAAGATATACTCAAATTGCTAAACAGTCCTGAGAGTAAATTTGATTTTTCTGATTATAAATTTATAGTGTCATCATCTACCCCCTTGTTTTTTTCTGTTGCTGTATTTGCTCAGGTGCAGGCAGAATAAAGCAGTTGAATTGTATTCATCCAGTTGGGGTCTTGCCAGATGGAAGTGAAGAAATAAGAAGGGCAAAGGATATTAAGTTCTTGGCAAGAGTGTAATTGAAATCATGACCCATGAAATCTAAGCTGAAAAAAGTACAGCCGAGATACAAAAGATCTGATGCACTGAGATGAAGGCAGATCATACTGGAGATTGATGATGAGGGAGCAATAGATGTTATCCAACATAAAAACTCAGAGAGGAGCTGTAGGAAGTGAGTGGCTTACAGTCAGTCATTTGGGATTTGAGGAGTTTAGGGTGGTGACAAGTTTTGGAATGTGAAGAAGTGGGTGGATTAGGAGACTGTGAAGTTGGATGGTTTACCCACTGTGTCCTGAAGACATCCATTGTCATAGGAGAGAGCCTGTGTGCTGGTGACAACAGCTTTGGTTAATAAAGAGTGATCTGGTTATCTTTAGCTTCTGGTGACAAGAAGAGAGACTTACTGGCCTTCCAAAATATCACACTTTTCAATGAATAGTTCTTTTTCCCTGAGAAACTAGGAGGAGTAATTGTAGATAGAAACAGAGAACGAAAAAAAATCTAATCTTCAGAAAAAGCACTTGACAAAATCCAACACTCATTCATGATAAAGAAAACTATCAGCAAGCTAGGAATATAGAGAAATTCTTCAACTTGATAAAGAACCTCTACAGACTTCCCACAGCTAACACATTTTGCTTAATGGTGAGAAACTAGAAGCGTTTGTCCTTAAGACTGAGACCAAACCAGTAATCTCCACCACTCCTATTCAACACTGTACTGGAAGTTCCTGCTAATGAAATAAGACTAAAAAGGAAATAAAATTCATACAAATTGAGAAAGATAAAATAAAGCTGTCTCTTCACAGATGACATGATTGTCTACATAGAAAATCACAGAAGGAATTGACAAACGCACTAGTGGAACTAATAAGCAATTATATCGAGGTTACAAGATATAATATTCATATACAAAGTCATCCTTTTAATATACCAGCAATGAACAGTTGGAATTTGAAACTTAAAATACAGTAGCATTTAAATTAGCACCAGAAAACTTAAAATACTTAGATATAAATCTAAAAAACATATTCAGAATTTGTATGAGGAAAACTATAAACCCTGATGAAAGAAATCAAAGATCTAAATAGATGGGTATACCATGTCCATGGATAGGAATAGTCTCTGTGGTTAAGACTCCTTTCCTTCCTAATTTGGTCAGGCGATTTAACAGAATCTGAATAAATTCCCAGCAAGTTTTTTGGGGGCTATCTACCAACTGATTCTGAAGTATGCATGGAAAGGCAAAAGGTCAAGAATAGCCAATATGATACTAAAGAAAAAGAACAAAGCCAGAGAACTGACAAATTAATACTGCTTGACTTCAAAACTTAATATAAAGCTATGGTAAGTGATATGGCATAGTGGTGGTAAAAGAATAGAAGTAATACATCAGTGGAATAAAATAAAGAGTCCAGAAATAGATTTATCCATTTATAATCAACTGACATTTTACAGGAGAGAAAAAGCAATTCAATGGAGGCAGAATTGACTTTTGAACAAATGGTATCTTAACAACTGGACATGCATATACAAAAATAATAATCTATACAGATCATACACTTTTCATGAAAAAATAAGCAAAAATGGCTCATAGACAAAACTGTAAATCACAAAACTATAACACTTCTGGAAATTAACAAGATAGTAAGCTAGGTGACCTTGGGTTTGATGATGATCTTTTAGATGTAGTGCTAAAAGCACCGTCTATGGAAGAAAATATTAAGTTGGGATTAACTAAAATGAAAAACATCTGCTCTGTTGACACTGTCAAGAAAAGTCACAGACTGAGGGAAAATATTTGCAAAAGATGTATCTAATAAAGGACTGTTATACAAAATATACAAAGAACTCTTAAAACTCAGAGGGAGAGGGTGGGATGATTAGGGAGAATGGCATTGAAACATGTATACTATCATGTAAGAATCAAGTCACCAGTCTATGTCCAGTGCAGGATACAGTATGCTTGGGGCTGGTGCACGGGGATGACCCAGAGGGATGTTGTGGGGAGGGAGGTGGGAGGGGGGTTCATGTTTGGGATCGCATGTACACCCGTGGTGGATTCATGTCAATGTATGGCAAAACCAATATAGTATTGTAAAGTAAAATAAAAATTAAAATTAAAAAATAATAATAAAATAAAATGAGCAAACGACTAGAACAGATACTGCAGGAAAGAATACGTATAGATGGCAAATAATCATATGAAAAGATGCTCCATGTCTTGTATCATGCTTTGTTGTTATTTAGTCACTAAGTGTGTCCGACTCTTTGCGACCCATAGACTGTAGCCCGCCAGGCTCCTCTGTCCATTTAATTCTCCAGGAAGGAATACTGGAGTGAGTTGCCATTTCCTTCTCCAGGGCATCTTCCCAGACCCAGGTATTAAACCCATGTCTCCTGCATTTACAGGTGGGTTCTTCCACTGAGCCACCAGGGAAACCCATCATCATCCCTTAGGGAAATGCAAATTAAAACAGTTACTACACCTTAGAATGGCCAAAATTCAGAACACAGGCAACACCAAATGCTGGTGAGGATATGGATTAATATGAACAATATTCATTGCTAGTAGGAATGCAAAACAGTATAGCCACCTTGATAGGTAATTGGGCAGTTCTTGAATAAAAAATAAATTTTTAGTATATGATCCAGTAACTGTGCTCCTTAGTATATACCCAAATGAATAGAAAACCAACATCTGCACAAAAACGTGCCCACAGATGTTTATAGCAGCTTTGTTCACAATTGCCAAAACTTGGAAGCAACCAAGATATCCTTGAGTAGTGAATGCATAAATAAATGATAGAATATCCAGGCAATAAAATAATATTCACTACTGAAAATATGAGCTATTAAGCCATGAAAAGACACAGAGTAACATTAATTGCATGTTATTAAGTAAAAGAAGCCAGTCTGAAAAGATTGCATGCTATATAATTTCAGTTATAGTTGACCCTTGAACAAAGCAGGGGTTAGGGTTGCTGACCTTCTTTGCAATCAAAAATCTGAGTATAACTTAGTTAGTCCTTCATATATATGATTCTTCCCCCTGACTCTGCAGTTCCACGTCCATGGATCCACCCAATAGCAGATCAGGTAGTGGTGTAGTATTTACTATTGAAAAAAACATGGTTATAAGACAACCTATAAAGTTCAAGATCTGCCGTTGAAAAAAGCAAGAGACTTGTAGAAAAATATCTGCTTCATTGACTACGCTAAAGCCTTTGACTGTGGATCACAACAAACTGGAAAATTCTTAAAGAGATGGGAATACCAGGCCACCTTACCTGCCTCCTGAGAAATCCGTATGCAGGTCAGGAAATAACAATTAGAACCAGACACGGAACAATGGACTGGTTCCAAATTGGGAAAGGAGTACATTAAGGCTCTATATCGTCACCCTGCTTATTTAACTTATATGCAGAATACATCATGAGAAATACCAGGCTGGATGAAACACAAGCTAGATTCAAGACTGCTGGGAGAAATATCAGTAACCTCAGATATGCAGATGACACCACCCTTGTGGCAGAAAGCAAAAAGGAGCTAGAGAGCCTCTTGATGAAAGTGAAAGAGGAGAGTGAAAAAGCTGACTTAAAATTCAGCATTCAGAAAACGAAGATCATGGCATCCGGTCCCATCACTTCATGGCAAATAGATGGGGAAACAATGGAAACAGTGACAGAGTTTGTTTTCTTGGGCTCCAAAATCACTGCAGATGGTGACTGCAGCCATGAAATTAAAAGATGTTTGCTCCTTGGAAGGAAAGCTATGACCAACCTAGACAGCATATTAAAAAGCAGAGACATTACTTTGCCAACAATGGTCCATCTAGTCAAGGCTATGGTTTTTCCAGCAGTCATGTATGGATGAGAGATTTGGACTGTAAAGAAAGCTAAGTGCCAAAAATTGATGCTTTTGAACCGTGTTGTTGGAGAAGACTCCTAAGAGTCTCTTGAACAGCCAGGAGATACAACCAATCAATCCTAAAGGAACTCAGTCCTGAATATTCATTGGAAGGAGTGATGCTGAAGCTCCAATACTTTGGCCACCTGATGCGAAGAACTGACTCATTGGAAAAAACCCTGATGCTGGGAAAGATTAAGGGCAGGAGGAGAAGGGGACAATAGTGGTTGAGATGGTTGGATGGCATCATCAACTCAGATGGACATGAGTTTGAAAAAGCTCCAGAAGTTAATGATGGACAGGGAAGCCTGTTGTGTGCTGCAGTCCATAGAGTCTCAAAGAGTCAGACATGACTGAGCAACTGATCTCATGCAACTCAAACCCATGTGGTACAAAGGCCAACTGTAAATGATGCTCTGAAGAAGGTGAAACTATGGAGACAGTAAAAAGGTCACTGGTTGCCAGGAATTCTTGGAGAGAGAGGGAGGAATGAGTAAGACAGGGCACAGACAATATTTGGGGCACTGAAACTATTCTGTGAGATACTGTGATGGTGGATGCATGTCATTAGACATTTGTGAAAACCCATAGACTGTACAACATAAAGAATGAACCTTAATGCAAGCTATAGATGTTGGTGATTAATAACATGTCAGTGTTGGTTCATCAGTTGTAACAACTGGACCATACTAATGGGAGATGTTCATAATAGGGGAAACTGTGGAGGATTAGAAGGGGACTTTGTATACTTTCTGTTGAATTTTTCTATAAACCTTGAACTGCTCCAATAGTCTATCAATACAAAAAATCAATACTAATCCAATTCCTTACCCGCCATTTGGAAGAATCAGATAGCTGTTACCTCCACGTAAGTGTTTTGTACTTGTCTCAAAAACCAAATCTTCCAATGATAGAGGCAAGGGACACCAGCACACTCATTCATTTCATTCAGTGTATATTAAGCTATGATGTATTTCTTAATGCTCAGCAAGATAAACGTGAATGTGTCTAGAGAGATGTATTTCTTAATATTCAGCAAAATAAACATGCATGTGTGTATGACATGCATTTGTCTCTCCTAAGTATTTGAAATACTCTCTAAACAGTGAATATGGATAAAAGATAATAAGGAAGAAAAGTAAAGAGAAAGGACAGCTAACTTACCATCAGTTGGTAAGAGGCAGTGAATTTGCAGGAAGCAGCATGTTCTAAAGTTTCTCCAGGCATATTCCTTTTTGTTTCCCCTTCTTTGGTATAAACCCTGACTCGGTCCAGTGAATTCCCAATGTCCTTCCTCCTTCCAAAACCAATTCCTACTCACACGCTTGGCGAAGAAAAGCTACACTGACCTGCAGAGAGGCTGCCCTGCCAGCAACGTGATGTTTTACCTTTGCTGTGGAAACTGCATTAGAGCTTGTTTTAAAAACATATCAAGCCATTATTTGTGTGTTTAATACCTGCCAACATCCTTGGCAGAGAAAGGATGCTCTAGATTAGAGCTGAGCCTCATCACTTTTGGCCAGTAAGTAAGCCAATCTGTTTTAATGATGGGGCGGGGTAGGAAAATGTGCCTTTACTTGCCACGTAGAACCAGAAATACTGACTGAAGTAGCAGAATGGTGGCTTTACTTCCAAGAGTATTTACTTTGCAGGCTTATTTGGTCAGTCAGTTTAATAAAAGCACGCAGTATAGCTGGCAGAAACCTGGATCTTATGAATGTACAAAGAATGAGACTCTGTGTATCCCTTTCAGTATCTGTTCATATGTTCACTTTTTATCTCAACAGTCCTAGAAGTTGTGTGAATTTTTCTTTCAATATTGACATAGGTCATTGTTAGTAGCATAAATGCTACATAAAATAGCGTTTTGTCCTGCCTAGCCTTTACTTTAAGATATTTCATCATGACCTCTCCCAGTTGATGTACATCTAGATAATATCTTTGTGTTTTCATAACATTTAAGTTTTTTTAAAATCAGGGGTGCTAATTAAATGTATACAAGAAAAATAATTTTTATATATGGCAGAATTTTTAAGTATTTTAGAAGAGTTTATCATATTCTCTGTTAGGTATAATAGGATATGAATAGAACAAAATTATCTTGCATCTTACATAAATGGTGTGTGTGTTCAGTCATTCAGTCATGGCCAACTCTTTGTGACCTATGAACTGTAGCCTGCCAGGTTTCTCTCTCCATGGAATTTTCCAGGCAAGAACACTGGAGTGGGTTGCCATTTCCCTCTATAGAGGATCTTTCCAACCTAGGGATCGAACCCCTGTCTCCTGCATTGGCAGACGGGTTCTTTACCACCGTAACACCTGAGAAGTCCATATAAAAGGTGGCTGGTGCAAAATACAATGAGATAAAGAGAATAGAAAGAATGCATCTGATATTATAGTAAAATAAATCACAGCTTTCCTGATAAATTAGCCTGAATTTTCTACTTCTCTTTCCTTAACTGTTTGCAAGTCTAAACTGTTTATTTTATTGTGCATTTTCTTATCAGGAAAGACACTATCAATAATTGCATTATAATCCTAACAATTAAAGTAAAAACTCTAGTGTGTGTTTGTATGTTTTGTTCTGTTGAGGTTCCTTTCCTGAATGAACCAGATAATTAATCATATTCTCCAGAGTGGAAAATTGGCCTGATTAGACCAAGGTCAAAATGCAGTTCACTGCTAAGGTTAATTAATTCCAGTCTCCTGGCTAAATTAATAACTAGTTTAGCCATCCAGTGGTCAACATGTATGAGATCGTGATTTGCATTTGTATTAGAGTTGGTGGATTCAGGGTAGGAAGGTATATGGGGCTTTTCTCTACTCATTGCACGCTATAAATCAATGCTGAATTTATCACAGATGGCATTGAAATTAGGAATGTGTGTTTGCACACTCTGCTTCCACCTGTTACTGAACCAAAGTCAGGTCGGCTTGCTCATGTGCAGCAAAGCCAATCTACTGACACCTGGCTGTGGGGAAGGAAAATACAGTGTTGACTGCAGGGCACCAAGCAAGGAGAAGGGGCAGCTCATGTTGAAAAGACCCAGATTTCTAGATGACTTTCTGGGAAGAGGTTTTCAATGCAGTGTTAGGGAGGGGGCTGCTGGGTGTGTGATCAGCTCGTGGGCAATTCTGGATTGATTGGCATCAAGATGAAGTTTCAAGATCATCAGCCTCTAGTCTGAACCAGTCTAGGGTCTGAGTTCAGTGGTCGGCAGATGTCTGGCGGCAGTCTGCTTCCTGTAACGACTTAGGAGTGTGTCAGGTCTTCATGGCTTTCAGGGAACTGGGAGCTTGGTGATTCTGCTCTGTGGCTGGTTTACAGTCTATAAATTGTTACCAGCCTCCTAGCCAACAGCTGTTCTTTGTTTCTACATCTTCTCATTTCCTAGTCATTAATTGTTTTTTAAATTTTTTTAAACTGGAATGTAATTGCCTTAGAATGTTGTGTTCATCTCTGGTGTACAATAGCATGAATCAGCTCTGCATATACATATATCTGCCCCCCTTGTGAGCCTCCCTCCTACCCTTCTAGGCCATCACAGAGTGCTGCGCTGAGCTCCCTGTACGGTATAGCAGCTTCCCACTGGCTATCTGTTTTCCACATTGTAGTGTATATGTGGGACTTCCCTGGAGGCTCAGTCTGTAAAGAATCCACCTGCAATGCAGAAGACCAGGTTCAATTCCTGGGTTGGGAAGATCCCCTGGAGAAAGAAATGGCAACCCTCTCCAGTATTCCTTCTTGGGAAATCCCATGGACAGAGGAGCCTGGCAGGCTATAGGCCATGGGGTCGCAGAGAGTCTGGACATGACCGAGTGACTGCACCACCAGGACAAGTGTATATGTGTCAGTGCTCCTCTCTCAATTCATCCTGCCCTAGCCTTCCCCGCTGTGTCTGCGAGTCCATTCTCGACATCTCCCGCTATCCCTGTCCTGAAGATAGGTTCCTCTCTACCATGTTCCCAAATTCCATGTACATGCTTTGATATGCAGTATTTGTTTTTCTCGTTCTGACTTACTTCAGTCTGTGTAACAGGCTCTAGGTTCACCCATATCACTGCAGTTGACCCAATTTCATTGCTGTTTATGGTTGAATAATATTCCATTGTGTATACATAGTGCATCCTCTTTACCCTTCATCTGTAGATGGACATTTAGGTTGCTTCCATGTCCCGACTACTGTAAGCAGTGATGCCATGAACTTTGGGGTACATATATCTTTTTTGAGTTATGGTTTTCTCAGGGTATATGCCCAGTGGTGGGCTTGCTGGGTCCTATGATAGTTTTATGGAGGGGGCAGCTTTTCTTTTTTTTTTTTTTTCTTCTTTCCTTAGATTTTTGTCACCTGAGGACAGTTACTGTTCTTTTCTTCTCTTCCCACTACTGGGCAACTTAATCACCATCCACAGCTATTTTTGGGTCTGTAGGATCTTTCTCCTCTCTGCCTGTGGTAACTGCCATTTTACCTGCCACCTGAGGGCACGCCTGAATAGTGTTTTCACAACTCTTATCATCCCTCCCTCCCTTCTCTCTTCCCCTGTCATTCCCACTTCTGTCTCTCTCTTTCTTTTTCTCTGTCCCCCACCCCCACCCAGTTGGTCCTGGTGAGCAAGGGGACCATCTTCATTATTTGGAGCTTAAAGTTTGTGGAAACCAACATGTTTTCTCTTATTGTCCCATTCCTCCTAAATTCCAATACTGTATTATGTTACTGGTGTGATGGAAACGGGCGCAAATGTGCTCCCAGCTCCACCTGTGATTAAGACCCCAGCATTCAGTTAGTCAGGCTGAGGAAACAGTGTTTTTCCATTGGTTCAAAATGTGTTTCCATGAACGTAAAGGAAAACAAACTATGATTCCATATGCTCTTTTCTATGATTTCATGCAAATATATGGTATTTCAGGTACACCGTGTCTCAACTTTGCTTGTCTCAGTTGGCTTAGAGACTTAATTATAATTGTAATATTTTTCCATGAAAATTAGGTTCTCTGTTCCAAACACAGATTTATAAGTGAACTTCCAATCACAGCAGTGCAGGTGGAGACAGCCTGTACAGGAAATCATAGTGGCAGAGATTGCTTGTTTTAGAATGCTTGTTTTAGGTCATTGTGAAAGCAAGTCCACTGTAAAGGGAAAAGGGCAACATAATACTTTTGAGACCTATTGGCCCAAACCCCCTAAGTTCCAGGCACCTACATCTCAATAGGTCGAGAAATTAACTCTCTTCACTCCCTAGCCCACTGCATTCTTCTGACATCTTCCAGTTGAGGTACCACCTTCCTCCCAGTCATCTTCACTAAGAACTCTGCATGCTCCTCTTGGTTCTGCCCCTCCAAATCTTCTGAAATAGGCGACTTCCCTCCACTTTCCCACAACTACAGTTTGAATTCAATCACTATACAACTTCCTTCTCTTGACCCTCTATGCTGATCTTTCACACTATATGAGTTACCTTTTTTAATCAAGCAAAGTTTTAATCAGGTCAATTTTTTGCTTTGAAATTAGCAGTTGGATGTATTTCTCCTATTCTGGGCTTCCCTGGTGTCTCAGATGGTAAAGAATCTCCCTACAACGGAGACTCTTGATCCCTAGGTTGGGAAAATCCCCTGGAGAAGGGAATGGCTACCCACTCCAATATTCTGGCCTGGAGAATTCCATTGACAGCAGCTACAGTCCATGGGGGTTGCAAAGAGTCAGACACTACTAAGCGACTAACACTTTCACTTTATCCTGTTCTAAGACATTACTCATCTCTTTCAGAATTTTCCACAGTTTATTGTGATCCACACAGTCAAAGGCTTTGGCAAGGTAAATAAAGCAGAAATAGATGTGTTTTTTGGAACTCTCTTGCTTTTTCGATGATCCAGCGGATGTTGGCAATTTGACCTGTTTCCTCTGCCTTTTCTAAAACCAGCTTGAGCATGAAAGAGATGGGAATACCATACCACTTGACCCGCCTCTTGAGAAACCTGTATGCAGGTCAGGAAGCAACAGTTAGAACTCGACATGGAACAACAGACTGGTTCCAAATAGGAAAAGGAGTACGTCAAGGCTGTATATTGTCACCCTGCTTATTTAACTTATATGCAGAGTATATCATGAGAAACGCTGGGCTGGAAGAAGCACAGGCTGGAATCAAGTCAGATATGCAGATGACATCACCCTTATGGCAGAAAGTGAAGAAGAACTAAAGAGCCTCTTGATGAAAGTGAAAGAGGAGAGTGAAAAAGTTGGCTTAAATCTCAACATTCAGAAAACGAAGATCATGGCATCCGGTCCCATCACTTCATGGGAAATAGATGGGGAAACAGTGGAAACAGTGGCTGACTTTACTTTTCTGGGCTCCAAAATCACTGCAGATGGTGATTGCAGCCATGAAATTAAAAGACTCTTACTTCTTGGAAGGAAAGTTATGACCAACCTCGACAACATATTAAAAAGCAGAGACATTACTTTGCCAACAAAGGTCCATCTAGTCAAGGCTATGGTTTTTCCAGTGGTCACGATGGATGTGAGAGTGGGACTATAAAGAAAGCTGAGCACCGAAGAGTTGATGCTTTTGAACTGTGGTGTTGGAGAAGACTCTATAGAGTCCCTTGGACTGCAAGGAGATCCAACCAGTCCATCCTCAAGGAGATCAGTCCTGGGTGTTTATTGGAGGGACTGATGTTGAAGCTGAAACTCCAATACTTTGGCCACTTGATGTGAAGAGCTGACTCATTTGAAAAGACCCTGATGCTGGGAAAGATTGAAGGCAGGAGGAGAAGGGGATGACAGGATGAGATGGTTGGATGGCATCACTGACTCAATGGACATGAGTTTGGGTGAACTCCGGGAGTTGGTGATGGACAGGGAAGCCTGATGTGCTGCAGTGCATGGGGTCGCAAAGAGTCAGGCACAACTGAGCAACTGAACTGAAGACATCACTGTCCAATAGAACTTTCAGTGATAAACCCTCTGTATCCTTCTGTCTAATATGGTAGCTGCTAGTTCCACATTGTGATTGAGCATTTGAAATGTAACTAGGTCAGCTGAGGAGTTGAAATGTTGCTTGGGTTTATTTAAATTTAAAGAGCCATAGGTAGACAGTGGCTGTCATATTGGAGAATGAAAGTTGAGGGGATAAAATCCAGAATTACTGGCATGGTGTGTAAGATCCTTCCAGGACTACCCCCAGCTTTCCTATCTCTGTCTCACCCATTCGGTACATACGCTGTAGACTCGCACGGTTTCTTATCTCATGAGAGCTCGAAAAGGACCTCATGTTCTGACTTGTTTTGTGTGTGTTTTTATCTGGTACATTCTTTCTCTTAACCTCCCGTGAAGTGAAAGTCGCTCAGTCGTGTCCAACTCTTTGCGACCCCATGGACTGTATCCATGGAATGCTCCAGGCCAGAATACTGGAGTGGGTAGCCTTTCCCTTTTCCAGGAGATCTTCCCAGCCCAGTAGTAGAACTGGGGTCACCTGCATCGCAGGCAGATTCTTTACCAAACTGAGCTATGAGGGAAGCCCACTTGAGCACCTATAAACCCTGAAAGAATGCTTAAATGTGACTTCTGAAAAGCCTTCTTCCACCTCCTCAGGCGTCCACTGACTTCTTTTTTCACTGCTTCCACAAAAATACGTATATCCCTTAATAAAGCATCAACTACTGAATGTTATTTATTTCCTTAGCTGTTATCCTAAATTTCATTTTCTGCTTAAGCAGTCAATTAGAAAGTCAGTTTCAAAATTATTGCTTATGATAGATACTAACTATATTGAGAGGGAAAAAAGATTCAAGCTAAATTTCAAATGAATTGTGAAAAGGAACAATGAAAATAAAGTGGGAAGAGGAGCACCCCAGTGATCACCACTGCCTACTCTGTGCATAGAAGTCTTTTGGAGGAATTTAAGGGAATGAGTTGACTTTGACCTTCATAGAACATCTAACATTTTCCTTTACAATTCCAGACTGAATTTTTTTGCTTCTTCCTTTGTCTGTATTTCAGATGTGTTCCTGCTTGATGTCAAATTTCTAAAAGCTAATTAAATGATAGATTTTTTTCATTGAGTACACCATATATCTTTCAAGGTTAAGCAAGAATAAAACACTTTGCCTGGATTTTCCATTGTGAAATTGATGGGGGGTGGTGGGTAGTGGAGGGAAGGATATTTTTAAAGTGATACACTGCAGTAGAGGAAAAAAATCCTGTCAGTTAAAACTACTAGATACAGCCAGTCTTATAAATGTTTTATAATCATTGTAAAAACTCAAAGTGAATTAATGATATTTTCAAAATTTCCTGGGAGAATGACTTCTTTCTCATTGAATTATCTTGGCAACATTCCCGCCTTTTGAGCTCACTGGAGGGTGAAGAAATAGCATTCTTCTTGTCCTGATTTTATGGAAAGCAAAGCAATCTGCTGTGTTTCTGAGGATGCTGTTATTACCATTTAAAATAAATGATGATTTAAAAGAATCTGTTCCTTGGTACCTATTCAGGCTATTCTAGTTTCATTGACACTATTATGTACAGACAGTTGAAAGAATTATGGCTATTAAGCAGAGTTTAATATTATAGAAAATGAATACATAATGACTGGATTTCTATTACTTCCTATTTTTATTATGAAGAGTTCTATAGCCAACCAAATTTGAAATTAGGAACCTTTTCTGGACTGACAGTCAAGTCTAGAAATGGTAGTAATCTTTTAAGTCTCTTGATTTTATGGGAATGGTATCAAGAATAAATGCTGAGGAAGAATTTAAGTGTTAACCCAGGTTCCTCCTCTTTTATTCCTTTCTGACCTCCTCCAATTCTGTGAAAGTACCTGGCTTTCTGCTCCAAAGCACCCTTTGTAGACATGTGTGTATCACTGAATGTACCAGGATACGTGGTAATTAGATGTGTGTATTTCTGCATCCTCATTCGCCTATGAACTTCTTTAAGAAGAGTATCATGTACAATTAGTCACCAGTGCATTCTCAAGAGCCTTACACACAGCCTTAATTTAGACAGAGACTCATATTTTGTGTTGGGGAGGAAGAACAGGAAGAAGAGAGGAAGGATAAGGTTATTTTCTGGGCACTGTGAATGACGAAAATATTCTCATTAAATAATATGAGATCTGAAAGTTTTAAAGTATGTTATAGTAGAAGCCTTTAAAACCCATGGCAAAACCATTGTATATTTTAGCAGATTAATTGACAATCACTTCTATATTAAAGATCTGAAAAATGGAGCTAGATTCTACCTGTTCCTAAAGTATTTCCCTAAGACAAATCTGAGCCCTTTGAAAATGTTTAATATTTATCCAAAAATACTATAACAATTTGAATGAGAAAACTAACTCAAAACAGAGACAACCGATAAACAGAAAACCTGTGGAAAGTTACTCAACGTTTAATTAAGAAATGAAGTTAGGCTTAATTTCTCATCCATTAAAAAAAGCTCACAATTAAAGTGAAACCAATCAACTTTGCTAACTCAGTTCAGTTCAGTTGCTCAGTCGTGTCCGACTCTTTGCAACCCCATGAATCGCAGCACGCCAGGCCTCCCTGTCCATCACCAACTCCCAGAGTTCACTCAAACTCACGTCCATCGAGTCAGTGATGCCATCCAGCCATCTCATCCTCGGTCATCCCCTTCTCCTCCTGCCCCTAATCCCCCCCAGCATCAAAGTCTTTTCTAATGAGTCACCTCTTTGCATGAGGCGGCCAAAGTACTGGAGTTTCAGCTTTAGCATCATTCCTTCCAAAGAAATCCCAGGGTTGATCTTCAGAATGGACTGGTTGGATCTCCTTGCAGTCCAGGGGACTCTCAAGAGTCTTTTCCAACACCACAGTTCAAAAGCATCAATTCTTCAGCGCTCAGCCTTCAACTAGAGTCCATATAATATCTGTACTATTATAAATAGTATACAGATATAAGTATATTTGTTATACAAAAGTCATAACAAAATGAGTAGCCATTGACATCCTAAATCTTGTTTCTTAAATTCTGTCTAAATATTTCAAAATACACGAATGTTATATTGGGTTGCCCAAAAGTTCATTTGGGTTTTCTGATGTAATGGAAAAACCCAAATGAACTTTCTGGCCAATCCAATAGCTTTTAGGAAACGATAGGGAAAATTACATGTAAGGTACAGTATTCATTTAAGAAACTATTGAGCACCCCTAAAAGGTGACCTTTAACAAAGTCTGCATACCACTAAGTAAATGCTTGTAATCCAGTTTTAACTAAATAGACACAAGGTGGAAAACTGTCTATACATACAATGGAAAAAAAAAACAAAAGTGAAAGTGTTAGTCACTAGTCGAGTCTGACTCTTTGCAACCCCTTGAACTGTGTAGCCTGCTAGGTTCCTCTGTTCATGATGTTTCCCAGGCAAAAATACAGGTGTTGGTTGTCATTCTCTTTTCCAGGGTATCTCCCTAACCCAGGGATCAGTCTCCTGCATTGGCAAGCGGGTTCTTAACCACTAGCACCTCATGGGAATTATTTTCTAATCTTATTAGAAAATTTATAAGATATTATCTAATTATCTTAATTCACCACATCTTATTCCAGTTGTAAATCACACCATAGGTACCCCGTGACTTGGGGAAAAAAAGTTTATGTTTAAACTGTGACATGCCACTGGTTTTAAGAATTATTCTATTTTGTAGACATTGAAGTGTTTCTAAAATGGCTGAAAACAATGATTCTAGCTTGCTGATAGTCACTCCTCCTCTACCCTACTCAGGAATAGATGCCTGAATGCTAGCAAGAGAAGCCAGAGATGTAAGCCACTAGGGCAGGCAGGAGGCCAGATCTCCTTAAGGGGGAATCAGAGCTTCTGTGCTGTTCCCTGAGCCGTTTACCCATGGGCTTAAATTACTTTTGCATTGGTTTCCACTCATAAATACCCCATCACCATTCATTGCCAATAAACAGGGCAGGTGCAAAGTGGGGCCCCTTGTTCAGAGCTCCACCCACATGTGCTGGAAATGAGCAAGTGGGGGTGGAGCCTACTTCTTGGTGATGCCCTCCCTTTCAGTTACAAGTTCCTCCTCTCACCACAATGCCTGCTTTTCTTGAGTCCCAGGCAAGATACTGTGTTGTTTGCCTGTTACTCCATAACTCCAAAGTGGTGAGGATGTCTTTGTTCTAAGGATAACATTAAATGTATCTTAATTGGTTTTAAGTATATCCTTGAGAAACTTCAGTGTGTAACAAAGCATTTGATATGTATCTATAAGGAGTTCAGGGAGAAAGGTGAATTGTAGCTTGAGGCCAAACACGGTAAATACTCTGCCCTAAGTCAGGTGGTCCTGTTAAAGGTAATTTTTTTTTTAATTGCAAATTTGGAGCCTTTTACAAAAGCATGGTCACTTCAGAGTCTAGCAGTTAGCTGACATCCCTAGCAATGAGTAAAACTCTTTATCCTATGAAATTTGAGGCACTTCATTTTTGAGGTTAGAGTTTTTATAGTACCATCAGTGACAATCCAAGTATGTTTTTAAAAGATTAGAGTGACATCTGTCTGATGCATTATTTAAATATGCATTGTTCATACACGTTCTTTGATCTCTACTATCGTTTAGTGGGCACACTAATTGTTTTAGTATTGAAAAAGAAGCAAACGTCAGGGCATTTATGGAGACAGAGGTTGATTGCTTTTATTGATAAAAGCCAGATTTGAGATGCTCTTGAGTTTTGGTTTTGTCTCCAGATGTGGGGTGTATCTCAAATAAATTGCAACCCTCTCTTAGGAGTCCAAGAATCTGTGTCAGTGTCTTTCTCTGCAAAACTTTTCAGTTTCCCATTTAGTGAAGCAGCTATGGGGCTCTGGGCAAGCAGCGCTGTCTTCCTACCCATCTCAGTCAGCGTATTCTCCCTACTTCATCTCCAGTACTCAAGAGTTTCAGCTGACTCCTGAATGTAAATGGTTTTCAAGTCTTTGCATCCTAACTTCTAGAACTCCTACTCCTATATATATTCTGCTGCCCTCTTGAACTCTGTATGAGCAGAGTCATCATCCCTCTTCATACCTGCCCCTTCTCTGAATTGTATCTCACGTGAAACATTACTGTCATCTCAATAATCCAGGCTGGAAACATTGGGACCTTCCGTAACTTCATGCTCCTTCTTATTCTTCGTGTTTAATTAATTGCAAGTCCTATCAATCTGATAGGGATTTTTATAATCTCTTACATTGTATGTCTCGTGAATCTTGAGTGGAAATGGCTTAATTTAGTAGTCTTCAAGTGCCTTTGGACTGTCTATGATAAAATTTTCTACTTGACTGTATTCTGTATTCCTGCTTTTCTGAATATGTAGTCATTAGTGACAACAATTCCAACTTTTTTTAATCCTTCAAGTGATCTTTGTGATTGTAAGTGACAAATCCTTATAAACTCTGTTAAATAATAGAAGGTATCCCTACATATCAAAACTGGTGTAATATACTTAAATTTTTTTAAAATATAAAGGCAGAATTAATAACTATATAGGTAGAGTTCTTACTAGGTTTTGACTCAAAAATAATTTATAAATCTAGAAAATATTAAGTTGAAACATTAGGACATGTTTTAAATGAATACATATAATTATTAATATGAAGTATTTCTTGGTGTTCTAAACAATTTCAATGTATCTTTAGCCTTGAATTTACTATTAAAACTTCATGAGATTTTTCACCAGTAGCTAAGGTAGTGATTTAAAGCTTGAAGAATATATATGCATGTTAATCATTTTATTGCTGTATCTTTCAATAATCTTACAAACCATTTCAAAATTTCAACTTTAGTTTCAACATTAGAAAAAGAGAAACCAAGAAAAATCTTTAAAATAACAACTTCTAGAAGTTAATCTTTTCTATACCTAAGCTATTCAGTTGAACTTACAGTTTTTCCCTTGAGCTTTAGAATCCGAGCCATTGACAGTCCTCTTTATTTCTGGGGGTGCTTTTGAATTCATCTAGATTTCAAAATTATACTCAAAACAGAAAAGTCACGGAGGGACCTCCCTGGTGGCTTAGTGGTTAAGACTTCACCTTTTAGTGCAGAAGCACAGGCTCGATCCCTGGCTGGGGAGCTAAGATCCCACATGTTTTGTGGCCAAAAAGCCAAAACAAAACAAAACAAAACAAAACAAAAACCATAAAGCAAAAGTAATATTGTAACAAATTCAATATAGATTTTTTTTTAATGGTCCACATCCAAAAATAAATCTTAATTTTTTTTTTTTAAGTCAAGAAGCCAGTGTAGAGGAGAATGTTCAAAACTCTGGCTTTTGGCTTTATTTCTCTTAATTTTTTCTCTCACACTCATTCATTATTTGATTTAACCAATATTTATAAAACACTTAACAAGACACATGTTTTTTCTCCAGGCATCATCAAAACATCCATTTATAAAATCCTACAATATATAGTCATTGCTAAAATCATGTCCTTTTTCAAGTGAAAAACCACAAAGCTGCTTCATTTGATTTGTTGTTAAATTAATTTTTCATAGATTCCAGGATTAAATTGGTGTCAGTCCAAGGCCTGACTTTTTTTCCCATAAAGCTGTGGGTTTGAGGCCATTTCATAAAGTCGTGATGTTGGCTCCACTTTAGTACAACTACAGGCCTTCCCTGAGCATCTAGATTGGCATAGGACAAATTGCAAAGGTGAATTAGTAAACTATTTAGCTGATGATTTCGTTTGACCTAGTTTCAATAATGTATGCATAATTTGGAAAATATAAAGAAAACACATTAAAAAATGAGATCAAAAATGGATTCTTGCCACAGCACTGGCTGTTTCCCAGTCGTGAAATCCAAGCCAGGCCTGCATCCAGCTCAGCCTTTTCGCTGCACCCTGTTTCACAAGAGCTGCGTTGTCATCTCAGGGGCATGAAGATAGTCAGCTCCTCATGCCTCTCCCCGAGGGTGTTTGTGATGGCCCTGGCTTCCGGTTCTGTTCCATGGCTGCTTGAGCAGCCTGCAAACAGGATACACATCAGAAATTGAAAGGGAACATCCACAAGGAGAGACGTGAAAATCTACCATCCTGTGTAGTTTTCCTTTACCCTTCCAGGGTGAGTGGAATAAGACGTCTGGTCCTGGGACCTGGGCCATCAGTGCCTGCCTTTCTTCAATCAGCAGTTGTTTCCTCTCTTCACCTCCTTTCTCACCTGCAGTTTGACAGCAGTTAGTGTCAATGGCACCCCACTCCAGTACTCTTGCCTGGAAAATCCCATGGATGGAGGAGCCTGGTGGGCTGCAGTCCATGGAGCTGCGAAGAGTCGGACACCACTGAGCGACTTCACTTTCACTTTTCACTTTCATGCACTGGAGAAGGAAATGGCAACCCACTCCAATGTTCTTGCCAGGAGAATCCCAGAGACGGGGGAGCCTGGTGGGCTGCCGTCTGTGGGGTCGCACAAAGTCGGACACGACTGTAGCGACTTAGCAGCAGCAGCAGTGTCAACTCTTTACTCAAAATATAACCTGAATTCCTCCTAAGCCTGTAAAACCCGTGACTTGATCTGCCCACACAGCTTCCATGTTATCCCTCCACCTGCAGCAGCCACCCTGGTTGCCTTTGATACCCACCTCACAGAAACACTCACTCTTCCCTTTGCCTGAATTTTGCTTTCTCTGTATTTTCTCTTGGCCTCTCCTCTTGGCTTCAATGTTTCTTCCTCTCAGAGGCACATAATATTGTTACACATCAGAGAAATAGAAAACAGATCAACAGATTCTGCCTTCACCAAGTCTATTCCTGTTCCGTCCTTCTAATAGGATGCCTTAAAGAGCGGTGCAGACAGCAGAGTTCAGACTAATTAAGGTTTCAGGGTAAATATGTTGCCGTGATAGCTTCTGCTTTTAAGAATTAGATTACTTCCTTTTATTCCAATACCACTTCTAAGGACTGGTTCTTCTGGGGAGAAGAATAAGTGACAGACATTATCAAATCACATGCTTCAAATATCCCCATCCTTTGAAAGATACCCTTACACAATCCATGATTGTTTTACTCACTCAGCTTTCTTTTACTCAGTCACTGGACTCATCATGCACTTTGGAATAGAATACACATTCACCCCAGAATTTGGGGGGTATTTTTAATGTTTTTCTGAGGATCATGTTTGATTGTGACAAATTGAATCACATTCCCTTACCCTTAGGAAATTTTATATAAAAGAGTTTATTTGGTAGTCAGGGAAAACATGATGTCCCAAAGTAAATGTATTATTGATTCTTTCCCCATTTAGTTAATTATATTATCTAAATTTGATTATCCCTGTCTTTCTATCATATCTTTACAGTGAGTTCTTGTGTTACTTTTTGTTGCCCTTGATGAGTGAGTCATTCAAGAAATATGTATTGGGCATGTATGCACATCTTGTGCACCCATGGAGCTTACTTTCCACTGGAAAAGATAAATTCTACATATCACAGTGCATCTTAACTTTTGGACAAGTGCTCTAGAGGAAGCAGAGAATATAAAAGGTGTCCCAACCTCCTCTGGAATATGGCTTCCCAGGTGGCCCGACAGTAAAGAATACATCTTAAGTGCAGGAGCCACAGGACACTAGGGTTCAATCCCTGGATAGGGAAGATCCCCTGGAGAAGAACATGACAACCCACTGCAGTATTCTTGCCTGGAGAATCCCATGGACAAAAGAGCCTGGTGGGCTACCATCCATAGGGTTGCCAAGGGTCGGACACAAGTGAAGCGACTTACCACACACAGGCACTGTGGTTTTCATCATGTAGCAATCAGGCTTTATTCAGAGGAAAATTCATACAAAGGTGTCTTTAGTATGAATTGTTGAATTGAACAAAACATTGAGAAATATGCTTGGTTTATCCCATCTCATAGGGTAATCAAAAATTCATGATGCACTCCTAAAAGATACAGAAATAAATGTAAGACTGTAGGAGAATCATCTGATCTGTCATTATGGAAATGTATTTTGATGTGCTAAATATAACAAAACGGTTATTTAAAGGAAAAAACGTCAATTTTAAATACACCTTCATGAAGGAAAATTTGTAACTTGTGATAACTTTTGATAAGAGGATATATATAAAATACATATTTTCTAGAGCATTTTTTTCTAAATCAGAGATTAATTAAAAAGATTCATCTGTGTCATTAGTTTCTTATTTCATATATATCATACATATGAGGTTACTATACTTTGAAATATTTTAAATGAAAATTGTTCACAAATAAAATTTCTCTATTCCAAGAATAATTGCATATTATTTCAGAAAACAAATTAACTCCACTTACCTGGTGGCTCTGAGGGCTTCCTTGTTGGCCCAGATGGTAAAGAACCTGCCTGCCAATGCAGGAGACTTGCATTCAGTCCCTGGGTGGGGAAGATGCCCTGGAGTAGCAAATGGCTACCACTCCAGTATTCTTGCCTGGAGAATCCCATGGACCGAGGATCTTGGAGGGCTACAGTCCATAGAATCATAAAGAGTCAGACGCGACTGAGGGACTAACACTTTGCTTTATTGAAAGAGAAGAAAATCCCAGCCCTTACAACTTATATGAACTTACTTTCTTCTTACCTCCAAATCTGGAGGCAAGTTTTCACTGAAAATTCATTACATATGAAGCAGGAAACAGTATTTACTTTTTTATAGATTTTATTTTTTTGGAGCACTTTCACATTTACCAAAAAAATTATGCAGAAAGTACAGAAAGTTCCCACATACTCTGATTCCTTCTTCATATAGTTGATGTTATTATTAGCATCTTGCGTTAGTGTTATATTTTTTCAAAATTGACAAGCCAATATTTATATATTAACTAAATTCCGTAGTTCATGTTAGGGCTCACTCTTTGTATTGTACACCTTATGAGTTGTCACAAGTATAAAATATCATACATCCACCATTACAGTATCATACGCAGTAGTTTCACTGCCCTATAAATCTATGTTTCTGCTCTTTATCTCTACCTCCTGACCCCTTGAGTCCCTGGCAACCAGGACTCATTATTTCCATAGTTTTCCCTTTTCCAGAATGACAAATAATTAGAACCATAGTTGTTTTTGAAGACTGGCTTCTTTCACTCAGCAATAGGTAAGTTCCTCCGTGTCTTTTTCTATAGCTTGATAGCTCATTTCTTACATTGCTGAGTGATATTCCATTACATAAATGCACCATAATTTGTTTATCCATTCATCTATTAAAAACATCTTGGTTGCTTCCAGCTTAGGCAGTTATGAATAAAGCTGCTATAAATATTTGTGTGCAACTTTTTATGAGGACATAAGTTTTCAACTACTTTGAATAAATACCCGGGAGTGCCCTTGCTGGGTTGTATTCTAAGCTTATGTTAAGCTTTGTACAAAATTGATAGATGGTGTTGCATAGTGGCTGTGGCACTTTGCATTCCTGTGAGCAGTGAAATTAGTTCCTGTTACACTATAAGGTCTAGATTCCTTAAACATTTCTAGATTTTTTTTTTTTTTTTTGCATGTTGATGTCTAGTTGTCCCAGTACCATTTGTTGCAAAGTCTGTCCTTCTTTCACTGAATTGCCTTTGCTCTTTGTCAAAGATCAGTTGACTGTTTTTGTGTTGTTCTGTTTCTGGGTTCTCTAATCTGTTCTGTTGATCTAATCTTTCACATATACTGCACTGTTTTAATGACTGTAGTTCCTTAGTAAATCCTAGAGTCAGGTAGAGTCAGTCTTTCAATTTTGTTTTTCTCATCGAACATTGTGTTGGCTATTCTGGGCCTTAGCTTTTGTAGATACGCTTTAGAACCAGTTTATCAGTATCCATAAAATAATTTAAGGTTTTGATTAGGATTATGTTGAACGTACAGATCTAGTTGGGTGAAAATCGACACCTTGATAATACTATGTTTTTGTGATTTATTTAGATCTTCTTTGATATCTTGTGTTAAAGTTGTGTACTTTTCAATGTTTATCTTGTTCAGTTCAGCCACTCAGTTATGGAAGTTAAAATTTTTCACCCTAAACATGATATCATTTTGTTAAAACTTGTAAACTACCAGTTTTTTTAGTTTATTGAAGTATAGCTGATTTATAATGTTAATTTCTGCTGTACAGAAAAGTGGTTCAGTTATATTTATATATATTATTTTTCATGTTCTTTCCATTATGGTTTCTCACAAGATGTTGAATATATGCTGTACAGTAGGAGCTTGTTGTTTATCCATTCTATATATAATAGTTTGCATCTGCTAATCCCAGACTCCCAGTCCATCCCTCTCCCCACCCACCTCTTCCTTGGCAATCACAAGTGTATTCTCCATGGCTGTGAGTCTGTTTCTGTTTTGTGATATGCTCATTTGTGTCATATTTTAGATTGCACATAGAAGTAATATCATATAATATTTTTCTTTCTCTATATGACTTCACTTAGTATGATCACCTCTGTTTTCATCCCTGTTGCAGCAAATGCCATTATTTTATTCTTTTTTGTGACCAGCATTCTACTGTGTTTGAGTGTGTGTGCGTGTGTATGTATATGTGTGCATGTGTGTGTGTGTGTGTGTGCGCACGTGCGCCATATCTTCTTCATCTGTTTATTTGTTCATGGGTATTTAGGCTGTTTCCATATCTCGGCTATTATAAATAATGCTTCTATGAACCTAGGGGTGCATGTATCTTTTTGAATTGTAGTTTTGTCTGGATATATGCCTAAGAGTGGTATTGTTGGATCATATGGGAACGATTTTATTTTATTTTATTTTTTTGGAACCTTCATACTGTTTTCCATAGTGACTGCACCAATTTACATTCCCACTAATATCAGGAAGGTTTCCTTTTCTCAACACCCTCTGAAACATTTACTAATTGTCAACTCTTTAATGATGGTCATTCTGACCAGCATGAGGTGGTACCTCATTTATAAACCACTATATTTTAAAATACCAATAGTATTATCTAGTCATCAAAATGAAAACAAAAGTTGCAGCATCTGGGAAGGTCTTAATAAAATAAAAATGAGACCTATATCAGTAACAACTATGAATTGAAAGTGTCCGTTGCTTAGGCATGTCTGACTCTGCGACCCTATGGCTTATCCATGGAATTCTCCAGGCAAGAATATTGGAATAGGTTGCCATTCCCTTCTCCTGGGCATCTTCCTAACCCAAGGATTAAACCCAGGTCTCCTGCATTGCAGGCAGATTTCTTTACCATCTGAGCCAACAGGAAAGTCACCAATAATTATGAATTAGCAAGAAACAATTTCTTTCATAATTTTTATAATAACATAGTCATAGATGGCAAGGCCCTAGTTTCACCGCATTCATTGCACAGAGATGATAGCTTTTGCTTCTGGTGTTGTGATTCCTGGATTTTTTTTTAACCATGTATCATTATTAATTATTATTATTTTACTTTACAATATTGTATTGGTTTATAATATTTGTTCCTCTAAAAATTAGAAAGGAACCTGAAAAAAGTCATAGTTCATAATTATTGAGTCTTTCCCCTGAGACAGATGAACTTTAATATGACTAAATGTGAAATAATAAACCACTGACAACATCATTCAAAAATACCTGCGAAGATATTATTTCTGCAAAAGAACCTCAGTGATTAAAAGGTCTGTTTATTTGATTTAATCTGTCAGTGACTTTAAATGCCATTTTTCTCTGTTGCAAAGAGAATCTGAGGTAACTTAAGTGAATGAATCTACTTGGAAACTAATACTTAGAGAGTAGTTGGTTTTCTGTACACGTTTTGATACCTGAGTAAGTGACTGCATTTTAAAGTGAATAAGTTAATAATAGGGACAGAAAGAAAGTACTGACCAGTCTTTCAGATGAAAACAATGTAGACAAGCAACGGAAAAATGCATTACATGGTTTAAAAAAAAGATATTTGTTTATTTATTTGGCTGCACATGAGATCTTTAGTTGCAGCATGCAAGATCTTAGTTGTGTCATGCAGGGTCTAGTTCCCTGATCAGGGATCAAACCGCGTGCCCTGCTTTGGGAGTGAGTAGCCTGAGCCACTGGACCACCGGGAGAGTCCCCATAACTTAAATTTTTGAAAAGTTACCAGAATTATCTAATCAATCAAAACAAAGAGGGAAAGATAATCAGATACCAATGCTCTTTAGATATAAATTCTAGTTGTACAGTTTACTCTAAAACTCAATTGAATTGCTGATTGAATTTTTAAAATAATGTATTTATTTCAAAAGATGAGCTTTTGCAGTCATACTTTTAATAAAATAATTTTGTATAGGAATAGGCCAAATCTCACACCAATAATACAGAAAATGGATAATAATATTCACACTGCTGCTGCTAAGTCACGTCAGTCGTGTCTGACTCTTTGTGACCCCATAGACGGCAGTCCACCAGGCTCCCGTCCCTGGGATTCTCCAGGCAAGAATACTGGAGTGGGTTGCCATTTCCTTCTCCAGTAATATTCGCACTAAATGAATCATATATCTTTGTGCATTGTGTGTATATGTATAATAAATGATATGTATGGTTCAGTTCAGTCATTCAGTTGTGTCCGACTCTTTGCGACCCCATGAATTGTAGCACTCCAGGCCTCATTGTCCATCACCAACTCCCGGAGATTACTCAGACTCATGTCCATCGAGTCGGTGATGCCATCCAGCCATCTCATGTTCTGTCGTCCCCTTCTCCTCCTGCCCCCAATCCCTCCCAGCATCAGGGTCTTTTCCAATGAGTCAACTCTTCGCATGAGGTGGCCAAAGTACTGGAATTTTAGCTTTAGCATCAGTCCTTCCAATGAACACCCAGGACAGATCTCCTTTAGAATGGACTGGTTGGATCTCCTTGCAGTCCAAGGGACTCTCAAGAGTCTTCTCCAACACCACAGTTCAAAAGCATTAATTCTTCGGCACTCAGCTTTCTTCACAGTCCAACTCTCACATCCATACATGACCACTGGAAAAACCATAGCCTTGACTCAACGGACCTTTGTTGGCAAAGTAATGTCTCTGCTTTTTAATATGCTATCTAGGTTGGTCATAACTTTCCTTCCAAGGAGTAAGCTTGGCTGCAGTCACCATCTGCTGTGATTTTGGAGCCTAAAAAATAAAGTCTGCCACTGTTTCCACTGTTTTCCCATGAAGTGATGGGACCAGATGCCATGATCTTAGTTTTCTGAATGTTGAGCTTTAAGCCAACTGTTTCACTCTCCTCTTTAACTTTCATCAAGAGGCTTTTAGTTCCTCTTCACTTTCTGCCATAAGAGTGGTGTCATCTGCATATCTGAGGTTATTGATATTTCTCTCGGCAATCTTGATTCCAGCTTGTGCTTCTTCCAGCCCAGAGTTTCTCATGATGTACTCTGCATATAAGTTAAATAAGCAGGGTGACAGTATACAGCCTTGACATACTCCTTTTCCTATTTGGAACCAGTCTGTTGTTCCATGTCCAGTTCTAACTGTTGCTTCCTGACCTGCATATATATTATATGTGTATAATATATGTGCAGTATAATGTGCTAAGAATTCAAAAGTGGTTTTCTCAAAACTGGCTTTAGTTTTTAATACTTCAGCATCTAAAATTTCCATCTAATATATCAAGTAAAATATTTTAGAGAAAATTAAAACTTTAAAAACAAATACTTGCATGGTACATATCTTGGAAGTGCAGTTAGAGCTTGGGTCGTATATATTCACTAAACACTGAGATCACAGTATCTAAGGGGCACTGTCCAGAGCCTGGGAATGAAAAGATGAAAAACGTAAGGATGACTAAGAAAGTACATAGTCTAGTAGGAAGGCAGGAATCTGTGCAGATCGTTCAAATAAACTGTATTAAGTGATCTGATGTACGTTCCTTCCCAGAACACCGAAGGCCCCAGGTGGTTGCTGGGGGAAGGGAAGAATCTGAGTCCGGTTGCTGGATACTGTGTCACGCATATTCAGTCCTCAAAGTATAGATGGCTTTGGAAGGTTCTTGAAAGAAAACATTCCTCTACTAAAGCTGGATACACATGGTAGTTTGCATAAGAGCACAATGGGATTTAGAATTACAGTTCTGTGTTACAAGTAAGAAAAGCAGTGGTTGCCAGGGGGAAGCGGGGGTGGGTGAAAGGGATAGTTAGGGAGTTTGGGTTGGGCATGTGCACACTGCGATGTTTAAAATGGATAACTAACAAAGATTTACTGTATGTCACAGGGAACTCTGCTCAATGTTATGTGGCAGCCTGGATGGGAGGGGAGTTTGGGGGAGAATGGATACATGTATATGTGTGGCTAAATCCCTTCACTGTTCACATGAAACAACATTGTTAATCAGCTATACCCCAACATAAAGTACGTTTAGGGAAAAAAGCACATGAAATTTCCCTTTTATGTTAAAGAAAGGTAGAGGGCTGTGGATAGCTAGAAATGCCACCAGTGCTATTTGCAAAATCAGCACTTCGTGTGTAATTCCAGGTTACACATTTCTGAGGGCCTTGTATAACTCCAGTTTATTAAATCAACTCAGAGTAATGACCTTGCCTCCACACTGAGAGATTTGTCTTTTCTGGGTAAGGTATAATGATGAGTGGCCAAAAGCCTGGTGGGAGAATTCTTGGCTTTGGAAACAGTAAATTTTAATACAGCATTAACCAGGAGAGGCCTAGTTATCTTGTCTCCTCCCAAATGATCTTTGTCTCCGTATTAACAAATGTAAACAGTTGTTCTGCCGTTTGGTACTACTAGGATGGCTGTGCATTTTCTTTCTTCAAGGCTTTGGCTCTGTTGCTTAATGCAGCTCTATAAACTTACTGCAGAAGCAAATTTAGATTGTGATCAATATGGGCCATTAGAAAGTCTTTGTAAAGTGGCTCAGCATTTGAATTCATTTAATTATTTTAGATCCAATGTGGGAAAAGAAAAGGTTACTTTTCTCTAAATGTTTATCCAGAATTATTTCAAATATTTGAAGATCTTTTCTCAGTACAGATTTGCTTTGCGTAAACTAGTTCTATTAGTCTAAAAATAGACTCTGCATAGAGTATTATTAACTTTCCTGTGTGGGCATTTATGCACATTTTGTTCTGTCACCGTCTGTAACAAGATGAGAAAATACCCTCAAGTCTCTCTTTATGACTGTGAAAGTTTTCTGGAAAAATAAAATGGAAAACTACTAAGACTGTATTCGATGTGAAGAACAAGTGTTTTGCAGAGCTTAGTAGGAATCTAGGAGGCAGAATGATTTGCATTGTTAAAGAAATGATTCTGTGTGCAACTCATGGGAATTATTTGATGGTTTTCATGGGAATTTACTTGGAGCTTAGTTCTTGGCTTTTAGAAGAAAGATTGAAATCCATGAATCTTAGAAGGAAAGAAGAAAAGGGCTACAATGAAGCAGCCGGAGCATAATTTCTAAAGAATAATGAGATGAGAGTTTTGTTGATGTGACTTTATCATGAAATAATCTTTTATTTCTCAACACTGCCTACTTTTGGTAAACATTATAATTTATATATAGGAAAGGAAAATGAAGTCGCTCAGTCATGTCTGACTCTTTGCGACCCCATGGACTGTAGCCTACCAGGCTCCTCTGTCCATGGGATTTTCCAGGCAGTAGTACTGGAGTGGATTGCCATTTCCTTCTCCAGCGGATCTTCCTGACCCAGGGATCAAACCCAGGTCTCACACATTGTAGACAGACGCTTTAGCGTCTCAGCCACCAGGGAAGTCATAATTTATATATATGTGTGTGTAAATACATACACACAGTACACACAACACACAAACTTTCTCTTTTATCTGTCTAGTCTCACATCATCTAAGAAATCCTGACATATCCCTCTTCTTTCTAAATATTTATTTCCTCAATTTGTCTTTCACATTAAATCAATCAAGTCATTCTGTTTTGTGCAAGAATTAAACCTGGTCTATAATTTGCTCCATAGATACTAAGTTATGCACAAAAGGAACTGATAGCTTTCAGCATGTGTTGTATATTCAACTTTATTGCATAATCAGGGTGCCAAGAATTTTATTTAATGTACTTTTTATTTCTAAAGGGAATTTTTGGTTTGTAGTACTAGGAATTGGGATACACATGTTGCTATTGATGTGTCTTCTCTTGGAGCGAAATAGACCCTGGATTTATTAGAACCACTGCTGTTGCTTTCTTAATAAGATCTCCTATAATTTCTTTCCTTGGAGCAAACAGAACATTATCAACCCAAAGTGCCAGCTGTAGATGTATTTGTTAGAACAAACCATACATCAGGCCTGTGTGAGAAGTGAAAGTGCCAAATACCAGCCACTTTAAAAAAGAGAGAGAGAAGAAATCCAAAGAGATTTTTAACAAGGGAGCTATAAAGTAAGTGAAAGGTTGATTTTTTTTTTTTTTTTTGGTCCAGATAGAGCAGTAAAAAAAAAAAAACAAAAAAACACAAAGTAGATCCTTAAAGTTGTATTAGCAGATCAGATACAGGAACTTGAGGTTTTGTTTTGGATTAAAATGTTTTCGATAAGGATGCTAGTGTTTCTTCTCATTTGCTAATGTATATTCTCGTAGCACAGGTGGCCCTTGTTGAATTTACTCCTTTATACTGTGACTGTATATTTTTCAATCAACTGTGAAATTAAAAAATTCTCCCTGAAGCAGTTGGATACACTTTGTTAGTCTGTATCTGATCAAAAACTGCTCAGTGCACCTCCGTGGCATTTCAATGATAATTAAAAAGTGTTTCAGGAGTGATGAATATTTGCAGTTATTGTACTTAACTCACCCCATGTCACTCTGCCAAGAAGCCAATCCATCGCACAAAGTAACAGAGACCTAATTCTTTCCATGGTCCTTAATTTTGTCACTCCATTTCTCAACAGCCGAAGTGAGAAAATGGCTATGAGAAATGGGTCTGTTTCTTAAGAGAAATGGGAAAAAGCTTAGATGAAAGTCATCTTTGTAAGTCAGGTCAAACAGTCAAGGAGATGTGAGGCATTCTTATCTAAGTTGGGCAGAAAGAGGACATGATTTCATTTTCACTCCAACCCAGCAGTAGCTCCTGTCCATCAGCAAAGGTTTTGCGGGCTGAAACTCTTGGGCTCTCTGCTGATTAGGCTCTCTGTTTCCAGATTTTTCTTCTTTCTAGACCTCATACTAGACACCCTTGCGCTGTTATCTTCCTAAAGCAGAACTTGGAACTTTTAACCTCCCAATAACTCTTTGCTTACGGCCAGTTCCTTCTGGTTAGAAGTGACGTCTCCCACCTCGGAATCTGCCTACACTATGTTGTTGTTTAGTCTGTAAGTCATGTCTGACTCTTTGTGACCCCATGGACTGGACCCCACCAGGCTTCTTTGTCCTTGGGATTCTCCAGGCAAGAATACTGGAGTGGGTTGCCATGTCCTTGTCCAGGCAGTCTTTGCGTTGCACCTGCATTGGCGGGTGGATTCTTTCCCATCACTAGAAGACCACACTGTGGAGCACATTGTTCAGACCGGAACTGGTCTAAAAAAAAATACTAAAAGACTGTTATGAGTGACAGAGAGAACGCATAAGATAGAGGGTAAAACGTATTAACATTTGTCTGGGGAATCTGGGGAAAAAGTCTATGAATATTCTTTGTACAGTCTGCCTTCCATATCTGCATCTGTATGGTTTCCGTATCCACAGATTCCACCAACTGGGGATGGAAAATATTGGAGGGGGGAAGAATTCCAGGAAGTTTCAAAAAGGAAGACTTGAATTTGCTGCACTGGCAACCATGTACATTTTATTTACAGCCATTTAGGTAGCATTTACATTGTTTTAGCAACTACAGTGGACTCTTAAACAATGCCAAGGTTGGGGGCACTGATCTTCCTTGAAGTTGTAAATCTAAATATAACTTTATAGTCAGCCCTGTATCCACCATTCTACATCTTCACCTTTAATCAGCCTAGTCACGTGTGGTTCTATAGTACAGTGGTTAGTGAAAAAACTCTTTTTGTAAGCAGGCCCTTGAAGTTGTTATTGAAAGGGTCAGCTGAATTTGCATATCATTTACATTTTATCACATACCTTAAGTAATCTAGAGATGATTTGAAGTGCATGTAACATAGGTTATATGCAAGTCCTATGCCATATATATTTATATTACGGACTTTAGCATCTGTGAATTTTGGTATCTGCGGTGGTCCTAGAATCAATTCCCATTGGATGCCAAGAGGTTACTGTATTATACTTATTCTGGCAACCTTTTTGCATTTAAGTTTTATTTCCAAGCAAATGGTTAAAAGAGAAATACATTCAGTATCTGATCCCAATCCACCAAATTCAGTAAGATGGATTTGTAAGAGCCACCTGCTCCCATTACCCAAGGCGATCCACATGGTTATCGTGTCGTGTTCAGATTAAGCCTTGCAAGGTGTGCCATGTCTCATGAAGCAACACAGGGGGAAAGTCAAACATGGGGAAATTTTGGAAAGTGGAATGCTTCTGAGAGAGGGTGACCAACTTGCCCAGTTTCCTTGGGGCAGAGGGGTTCACAGGCACAAGAGTTTCAGTGCTAGGTGTATGAAATCCTAGACAAATGGGGATGGATGAGTTGGTCACCATACTTTAAGGGGACTCTGAACAAATGAATTTAGCTGATGCCAAAAGCCAGTGTCAGGAGAGCTGGGAGACGTGGCTTGAGCAGAAGCACACATTCCCTGCAAAGGCATTTCAGCTTCATTCCCTGCAGAGTGGGAAAACCATTAAGCTTGAGGTACAGTGGGAGAGAGTTGTGTTTTAGGAAGTGTAAGTTGTGTTAATGGAAAAGTGATCATTGATTCACATGATTGTTTAGAGAAGGAGACCAGGTCAAAGATCTGTGTTGCTCTGTTGCTCATAGATTTCCCCTGCCTACTCAGTGCATCCAGGCTCCTTGACTCAGAAGGAGGGACTGGTTCATAAGAACTGTCACATATCCAGGGCTATCTAATTAACTCTTCCTCACCACCAGGCCCCAAACTTAACTTTGTAAGGTTAGTATTAATATGCCTAGTTTGCAAACATGGAAACTGAAAGGTCAGAGACATGAAGTGCCCACACCCAAGGAAACCCAGCTGCTCTTGCAGAATTAGAAATCACAGCACACTTTGCCTCAAGATTCTTGCTTTTCTGTTCCAGGTTTATGGGTTATAACTTTCCCATAGAAAGCCCTGTGCTTGCCATACCTCTCACCACTTCCTAGTTGGGGTGCAGCCAGTCCCTGGGGGTGTGTCCTCAGGCTCCACCCACCAAAACCTCAGTTCAGTTCAGTTCAATTGCTCAGTCGCTCAGTCGTGTCCGACTCTTTGCGACCCCATGAATCACAGCATGCCAGGCCTCCCTGTCCATCACAAACTCCCGGAGTTCACTCAAACGCATGTCCATTAAGTTGGTGATGCCATCCAACCATCTCATCCTCTGTCGTCCCCTTCTCCTCCTGCCCCCAATCCCTCCCAGCATCAGGGTCTTCTCCAGTGAGTCAACTCTTCGCATGAGGTGGCCCCTTAAATCATGCTCCCTCAATGTGAATTCTGATACTAATGCAGCTAGAACTGATTTCTCTGCCTTCTGAATACCTAGTATATTTTATTTGTATCATTCACATAGTCCTTCCCTTTTGGATAGTTAATTGAAAAATTATTATGGGTTAGAGAATATGGATTGTGTTTCATGTAGGTTAAACTCAAGAGCTCCTTGATCACAGGAGAGGTAGCCTGTGGCCTTGGTCTAAGAACCTGTGCTATTAGAGCTCCCAGTTTCTTTTATTACACATAAAACTGATACAAATTTACATTATTTGTAGGATTACATTATTTATAGAATTACTATAAAAAATAACAAGATAAGTGTATAAAAGATGACTTAACATGGTATTTGACCATTACCACCAATGAAATGATAATGCTATGAAGAGCAAAAATTTGTCTTGCATTTTTCCCCCTCGTTTAAGTCCAAGCCCTGTTTTGAACTTGTGTTTGTTTAATAAATAAATAAAGATTTATTATATATAGTCATTCACTGGAATAGAAGTGAAGAAAGAGATTTCAGGAATAAGTGTGATTTAATAAATGGCTAGCTATGTGTTTGGTGAGGCCCTGGGGAAAAAGATTCAAAATGCATGAAGTTTTGAGTCAAAAATTCAGGTTCTAAATAGAGGTGGGACAGAGCTGTCATCAATTTTTATTTTATTAAAGATAAAATTATCAAGCTTCTGAAGCCACAGAGGCTGGAGTGAGGCTTCTAGAGGCCAGAGCTTGGGCGAGTGTGTCAATCTGGGCCAAAGTGTCAGCTCCACTAGCTGTGTGACCTCGAAGAAATTACCTCCTATTTTATTTTCCATGACTCTCGTGGAATGATAGTAACCCTTCCTGTAGTGAGTGTAAAATATTCTACAGTACATAGTGGGCAGTAGCACTCACTCACTGAGCACAATAATAGCAAGTAGTCAGAACTATTTTAATGTTAAGAGGAGATGATGTAGGAATTTTCACTGATGCATAAACTAGCTGTGTGCATTTGATGAACAGTGAGCATTACTGCCTATGGAGCATCCTCAGGCCTGTTACTTCAGACAGCTGTTCCAGCTGCTGATGTCATTTAGCAGAATACAGAGCACTCACAGATAATTCCCAGAACAATGACAATCTCACTTAACTTGTGATGACATTTTCATGTTCCATAATCCCTATCAGTTGGAAGGCTAAAAAGAAAAATAACAGATGTACCATAGCTGATAAATTAAAATTTTACTTTTTTTAAGTTTGAAGGTGGGATTCCCTTTTAGTCCCTGCTCTGTTGTCTGCTGATTGACTATTAACAACGATAAAATCAAAGGAGCTACCTTTATACAGATCACACCTGTATGGAAAGGACCATACATTTGAAATTGCCTTTTTGTATGGGAGAGAACTCTGAGTAGCCGTTACAGATCTCATGTTCCCACCAGCTTCTGTTCACTTCATTATCTTATCTCTCATCAGCTCAAGATGCAAACTTTTCATAGTTTTAGTGATAGGAACCGAGTTTCTAACGTACTGTGATTTTCATACTAGATATAGTGTCTTTTATGTCAGTGTCAACTTGAACATGTGGCCAGAAGGAAAGTCAGGTAAGACGAGCTTCTGACCCATGTTTACCTGGAGAAACAGGTTCTAGGTTTACCTGGAGAACCGAGGGATGGGTAAAATTAAAGAGTGAGTCCAGGCAACTCAGGAAAGCCTTCAGTCCCTGACCTAACGAGTGGATTTCATGACATAGATGGGAAACCTCTTTCTGGGAAAAAGACGGGCTCCAGTATGGGCTAGGATATAATTAGGGTTAAGATGGTTAGGAATATTGTGGGTAGTTCAAGACACCTAGGACTTGCACCCTGCAACATGCGTGTGTACTCAGCTGCCAAGTCATGTCTGACTCTTTGCAACCCTAAGGTCTGTAGCCCTTTGTCCATCGACCAGGCTCCTCTGTCCATGGAATTTTCCAGGCAAGAATACTGGAGTAGGTTTGCCATTTTCCTCCTCCAGGTGATCTTTCTGACCAGGGGTTGAACCCGCATGTCCTTCTCTGGCAGGCAGATCCTTTCCCACTGAGCCACAAGGGAAGCCTGCAGACAAAGAATCAGATGTCTGGTTCATCCGAAGAGGTTAGGGGCAGAGGGTAGAGACTGGGTAAATCCTACTTCTGAAGGAATAATTTATTTCTCTCTTTCAGAGTGGAAGGTGAAAGAAATGGAAGTCAGAGGTAGGGGTGCAGAAAGTAAAGTGGAATTTATATGAATACTGACACAGGTTTTTCTTCTGTGGATAAAGAAACTAGAGATATCCCGGAAGCCAGGAGAAGCCCTCGGGATCCAGTTGGCTGTGCAGTCATGGGAGAAGGGAGGGAAAGGACCATACATTTGAAATTGCCTTCTTATATGGGCGAGAACTTTGAGTAGCCGTAACAGATCTCATGTTCCCACCAGCTTCTGTTCACTTCATTATCTTATCTCTCATCAGCTCAAGAGAAGGTTTCCCAGGCCGCAGTCTCACTGGCTTCACGCCTGCATTCTCTTCCTCCTTTTGGTTGAGACTTTGTGGTTGGAGTGGGCTGTGGGGTCATGTTTCATAGGAAGAGTATTTGAGGTACTCTTCAAACTTTAGGAAGTAGAACTTCAGTTTACTAATTTTCAGATAGAAGAAGAAGAAGATTAATTGATTAAAATAATGAATGCTTGAGGTGGTTAGACATCTCCCCAGTCTACCCATACACTTACTAACCCTGGAAAGAGAGACATTCCATGGCCACCTCACCTCTCCTAGTGAGAAAGGACGTGATCCATTTCGGAGACAAGTTTGAAAGTCTGCCTTGACTAGCTATAATCATAGGGGCTTCTAGAAAAAATGAGCATGGAATACCCACGGAAGGCTCTGCATAAGACCTTGAGTCCCACACTGCCTAGCTGATGTGATGGTCTACCCAAGAACGTTAGACTCGTTCTGCTCTTGGCTCTTCTAGCTGCTGTCTCACCTTCGGATGCCCTGGATCCCTCAGGATGACATTTTCATCCAAACTCAGAAAAGAGCTGGTGTTCACAAGCATTGTTCCTTCCAAGATTGAGACTGTGTTATGGATGGCTACATTTGCCTTTGAGTCACAAGGGAAAGAATCAGAGTTGCCTGCCCTCTGGAAATGTCCAGTGATCAGATGTGAAATGTGGCTATCATAGGTGCAAATCCTCAGCTCCTAGGCCTGTCAAGTCAAATTCTCCCTTTTTTCATGTTAATGAAATTGTAGAATATTGATTTTTAATCAACATATTTCATTTTAGATCTTAATATTCCTCAGGTGCTGATGAAGTAGATTTGTAACTACAGTGATTTTTTTCTTTGAAATGATTCCTTAAAAAATTATAGAAAACTTTTTATCTTAGCAAAATAGTTAAAAAAAATTGTTCTCTAACTTTTCAAGGTACATAACAGTTGGGCTGAGAACAACCTAGGAAGTTTTTGCTTCCAAGCGCTTGGTCTTAAGTGCTGTCATCAAAGTGGCTTTCACCCTGTACTGGAGCATTTACAGTTGCTAAGGAATAGTATCGTTGAACATATGCATTCTCACTAGGGTTTTTTTTTTTTTAATTGTTGAAGAAAAATGTCATATTTGACTTTAACGTGGATTATGCTTTTTTCCAAGAATATTTCTTCTAATTTTTGTGTGGTGAGGCAGCTGCCGTTGCTATGCCATCAGCTCTGTTGCTATGGGGGTTGCCTTGGGTGTTTGCCAGACTAGGGTTGGTTATTTCAGCACCCTTATGTTCAGCAGTTGACATTTTTTGTGTTGAATCATGCTGTTTTATCTTAATTCGATGGATAAGCTTAATAATGTTGATCAGCTTTGAAAAAACTGAAATTAGACACAAAGGAATCCGCCTATTTCTCTCTTTAGAAAACTTATTAAGAATTCAAGTGGTCTGTGCAGGACACACGCAGCACTAGATGGGGGTATATTTAGAAATGTGCCTGTCTGCAGTCATGAGATTCAGAGAGAGAGAAAGGGATGAATGTTGATATTTACACAGTTCTCATGAACAGAAAAGTTATTTCAAGTTGGAGGGGTCCACGTTCCACGTTCCATCAGCTTCATTGGCAGCTGTGAAAACGAATATAATGGCTGCTGTTTGGGATTTATTTGCCATAAATACAATTCTCTGCTCTCCTCTCTGCCTTCAAGATAACATGTGTCTCTGGTAAATCTTCTCTACTATCAAACCAATTTTCTAATGAGTTCTTCTTATCTCCATGATACGGTGACATTAATTGAATATTTCAGACGAATGCCAAACTTTCAAATTGTCAAAATCTGAAACTCTTTCAAGATAGAAAAAATTAAAGAAATTAATTATGATGATGATCATCTCCCTTCTTGATCTTTCTTTTTTCCCCAAATGCCAAGAGAAACAACCTTTGGAAAACAAGATCTGGAAGCTTCTGTGCCCTGGTGACTTAGTCACTAGTCTGTTTATTTAAACAGGACAGGACCTGAATGTGTAATTTTTTCTAAATACACATTCACAAGTAGGCTTATAAATGGGACATAAATAAATTGGTTTAATATTGAGGAATATAGATATTACTTCTTAGAAGCATATAAGGACCATCCCTTGTCATTACTGTGCTGGAAAATACGTTTCTGAGTGAATTTGACATTTCCAAAGTAAAATTTATTTTAGCAAATACATTGAATCACTTCCTGGAAACATTGCTTCTCAGCTGCTGAGTGGATTTTTTTTTAATCTCAATAATCCCTACCCCCAAATTGCTTTCTGCCTTTAGCAGTTAAAGGGGCTGAATGTATTTGGGTTGCAAAGAACACAATTGAACATTAATTTTAAGAAATTTTTTATACATATAGGTCTTTTCAGACTACTGAGATATACAGTGAAAGTGTTAGTCGCTCAGTAATGTCTGACTCTCTGTGACCCCATGGACTATGGCCCAACAGGCTCCTCTGTCCATGGAATTCTCCAGGAAAGAATGCTGAAGTGGGTTGCCATGCCCTTCTCCAGGGGATCTTCCCAACCCAAGGATCAAGCCCGGGTCTCCTGCACTGTAGGCATTTTCTTTAACATCTGAGTGAGGTATATACATATATGTAAATACACATAAAGTTTTTGCAATAAAAATATTGTATTCTTGAATAAAGGTAAGATTTTTGCCTTCTAGAAAGGAAATGATAACTGAAAAAAACTTCAAACCATGAATAGTTTCCATATCCAATTCATGATGGTATAATATATTTATTCCTCTGCATAGTTAAGCCTTAAAATTATGGTATATTTGGAAGCAGAGCTCAGTGATGGAATAAGAACAGAAACATATGTTGGTCTCAAGCTGTGTCCTCATCTCCCCCTTCCATCTACCCTCCCCACAAAAGCAGACAAAGAAATGTAAAGATCTGACAAACACTAGTGTTCTATTTCAAGATGTGAAAAATAACATGAATGATTCTTTCGGGAGGACAGTATTTGGGAGGGAAGGACATGACGTTATTCTTGTTTACTCCCATAAGTGCTTTTTAGATGGCCTGAAGTATGAGTTGTGTAACATGGCAGAACAACTCTTGTTGACTTTTGCATTTATATTCATGAGAGATATTGGTCTGAAGTTTTATTATTTTGTGTTTTCTTTGGTTTTGATATTATAAAATAAGATGGGATTTCTTCCTTGTGTTTCTGTTTTCTAGAGAAGATTGTGCAAATTGGCTGTGTCTTTAAATGTATGGTATGCGAGACAGCAAAAGAGACACAGATGTATAGACCAGTCTTTTGGACTCTGGGAGAGGGCGAGGGTGGGATGATTTGGGAGAATGGCATTGAAACATGTATAATATCATATATGAAATGAATCGCCAGTCCAGCTTCGATGCATGATACTGGATGCTTAGGGCTGGTGCACTGGGACGACCCAGAGGGATGGTACGGGGAGGGAGGAGGGAGGGGGGTTCAGGATGGGGAGCACGTGTATACTTGTGGCGGATTCATGTTGATGTATGGCAAAACCAATACAATATTGTAAAGTAATTAACCTCCAATTAAAATAAATAAATTTATGTTAAAAAATAATAAATGTATGGCATGATTTTCCAGGGAATCTATCTGGGTTTGATGATTTCTTTTTTAGTAGTTTGAAATTATGAAATGAGTTTCTTTATAGGGCTATTCATATTATTTGTCACCTCTAAGCTGTTTTGTAGGCTTATAGTCTTTTAGGAAATTGGTCCTTTTTTTCCTGAACTGTTGAATTTCTTAGAAAAGTTTCCATTGTATTCTTTTATTTTCTTTTTAACAGTTGCAGAATCTATTTATTATTTGTGTCATTTTTGAACTTTGTGATATGCATCCTTTATCTTTGTCAGTCTTGTTAAAACTTTATAAATTTTGTTGATTTTTTTCCCCCAAAACAATAAGCTTTCTGTTTCACTGATATCTCTATTTCTGCTTTGGGTTTATCTGGCTCATCTTTTTCTAGTTTCTCACATGGGAATTTTACTGATTTAAGACCTTTCCTCATTTCTAGTGAAAGAATAGACATTTATCTCTGAGCAGGGCTTTAACGACATATTTTAAGTGTTTATTTTTGTTCAGCCTGATATTTTTAAAAATTTTGAGACTTGCTCTTTGACACATGGATTATTTAGAAGTCTCTATTTTAATATTGGCACATTTAGAAATTTTGTTAGCCTTCTATTGCTAATTTCTGATTTGATTTCATAGATCAGAAAACACACTGTGTGTGATTTCACTACTTTAAATTTTGTTGATGTTGGTTTTCTGGCCAAGAGCTGGTCAGTCTTGGTAAAGGTCCAGTGAGTGTTTCGAGAAAATCTGTATACTCAGCTATTGTTGTGTGTAGTATTCTCAGATGTCTGCTTGGCTCAGTGAGTTGACTGTGTTGCTTAGATCTATATTTTTGCTGATTTTCTTAAAACCGTTTTATCGGTTTTGAGAGGAGGGTGTTGGAAGTCATCAACCGTAATTCGGTTTCCCTACTTTTCTTTAGAGTACCATCAGTTTCTCTGATATTCAGGGTCATGTTTTCAAGCTCTATTTGTTGAATACACATATAAGAATAGGATATTGTGTCTTCCCACCAGATTGGTGTTTGCATCATTTTCTTATGTCTCTCTTTTTCTCTAGTAATTGTCCTTGTTCTGATGACTACTTTATCCGATATCAGTATAACCACACCTGTTTTTTTAAATTAATGTTTGCATGCTATAGTTTTTTTTTTTCTTTTGGAATCAAAGTGGGTTTCTTATAAATGGCGTTTAGTTGGGTCATGTATTCATTCACTCTATAAATCTCCATCTTTTAGGTAGTGTATTTAGACCATCGGTAATTAAGATGCTTGCTGAAATGGTAGTATATAAATTGGCTATTTCTTTGCTTGTTTTGTGTTTGTTTCCTCTCGTTCTTGTTCTCCTATTTCTCTTTTCTTGCCTTTCTGTAGATTAATTAGTTTTGAATTTTTCTTGATTTATTTATATTGTTTTTATTGTGGTAAAATATACATAATAGTCACCATTTCAACCACGTGTAAGTATATCCAGTTAAGTTCAGTTCAGTCGCTCAGTCCTGTCCGACTCTTTGGGACCCCATGAATCGCAGCACGCCAGGCCTCCCTGTCCATCACAAACTCCTGGAGTTCACTCAGACTCACATCCATCGAGTCCGTGATGCCATCCAGCCATCTCATCCTCTGTCGTCCCCTTCTCCTCCTGCCCCCAATCCCTCCCAGCATCGGAGTCTTTTCCAGTGAGTCAACTCTTCACATGAGGTGGCCAAAGTACTGGAGTTTCAGCTTCAGCGTCATTCCCTCCAAAGAAATCCCAGGGTTGATCTTCAGAATGGACTGTTTGGATCTCCTTGCAGTCCAAGGGACTCTCAAGAGTCTTCTCCAACACCACAGTTCAAAAGCATCAATTCTTCGGCACTCAGCTTTCTTCACAGTCCAACTCTCACATCTATACATGACCACTGGAAAAACCATAGCCTTGAGTAGACGGACCTTAGTTGGCAAAGTAATGTCTCCGCTTTTGAATATGCTATCTAGGTTGGTCATGACTTTTCTTCCAAGGAGTAAGCGTCTTTTAATTTCATGGCTGCAGTCACCATCTGCAGTGATTTTGGAGCCCCAAAAATAAAGTCTGACACTGTTTCCACTGTTTCCCCATCTTTCCCATGAAGTAATGGGACCAGATGCCATGATCTTCATTTTCTGAATGTTGAGCTTTAAGCCAGCTTTTTCACTCTCCTCTTTCACTTTCATCAAGAGGCTTTTTAGTTCCTCTTCACTTTCTGCCGTAAGGGTGGTGTCATCCGCATATCTGAGGTTATTGATATTTCTCCCAGCAATCTTGATTCCAGCTTGTGCTTCTTCCAGCCCAGCGTTTCTCATGATGTACTCTGTATCTAAGTTAAATAAGCAGGGTGACAGTATACAGCCTTGAAGTACTCCTTTTCCTATTTGGAACCAGTCTGTTGTTCCATGTCGAGTTCTAACTGTTGCTTCCTGACCTGCATATAGGTTTTTCAAGAGGCAGGTCAGGTGCTCTCGTATTCCCATCTTTTTCAGAATTTTCCACAGTTTATTGTGATCCACACAGTCAGTGGTGTTAAATACATTCATGATCATCACTTTCATCTCCAGAACTTTTTCGTTATCCCAAACTGAAATTCTGTATCACTAAACTCTCCATTTCTCTCACTATTCCTTCCCTCTGTGTGAATATGTTCTTTCTAGGAACCTCATATAAGTGGAATCATGCGCTATGTGTCATTTTGTGTCTGGCTTATTTTACTTAATGTCTTCTAAGTGTACCCATGCTGTAGCATGCATCAGCATTTCATAAGGCTGAATAATATTCCATTCTAGGAATACATTTGTTTTTCATTCGTTAATGGATATGTGAGTTATTTTCACCTTTTGGCGCTTTCGAGTACTGCTGCTGTGAATATCTGAGTCCCTACTTTTGATTCTTTCGGGTATAGACTTAGAGGATAATTCTTGGATCACATGCTAATTTAATATTTCGCTTTTTGAGGAAGCACCATATTGTTTTTTGCAGTGGCTTCAGCATTTTGTTATTTTATTTCCAACTTTATTGAGATACACTTACATATTGTTGTTGAATCATTTATGACTTTTTTGTGACCCCATGGACTGTACCCCACCAGGCTCCTCCATCCATGGAATTTCCCAGGCAAGAATACTAGAGGGGGTTGCCATTTACTCCTCCAGGGGATCTTTCCAACCTAGGGATTGAACCTATGTCTCCTACATTTCAGGTAGGTTCTTTACTGCTGAGCCACCAGGAAAGCCCGTAATTACATATAACATTATGTAAATATAAGTTATACAAATGGTTGATTTGGTAAACTTATGTATTACTGAATGGTTACCACCATAATGTTGATTGACACTTCTGTCATGTCACATGATTGCCTTTCCGTTTTTTGTGCTAAGAACTTTTAATGTCTATTCTCTTCGTAACTTTTGAATATACAACACGGTATTATTGACTATACTAACCATACTGTACATTAGATCCCCAGAACTTACTTATCCTATAACTGAAGGTTTGTACTTGACTAACATCTCTCCATTTCCTACACCTCTCAGCCCTTGGCAAATACTAATCTACTCTGTTTTTCTATGAGTTCAGTTATTTCAGACTCCACGAATCGTTTAAGTGATATCATGTGGTATTCTCTTTTTCTTGTCTGACTTATTTCACTTAGCACAGTGTCTTCAAGGTCCATCCATATTGTCACTAATGGGAAGCTTTTCTTCTTTCTCATGACTGAGTAATATTCCATTTGTGGGTGTGTGTCCATTCATCCATTGATGGACGGTTGTTTGTTTATACATCTTGGCTATTGTTAATGATGCTGCAGTGAACATGGGAGTGCAGATACCTGTTTGCAATCCAATTTTCATTTCTTTGAAACATACCCGGAAGTGGGACTCCTGGATCATATGAAAGTTCTGTATTTAATATTTTCAAGAATCTCCAACTGTTTCCATACATTTCCATTTCCATCAACAGTGCACAAGTGTTCTTTTTTCTCCACATCCTCATGAACACTTACCTCTTATATTCTCATGATCGCCATTCTAACAGATTTGAGGTGCTGTCTCATTGTGAGTTTATTTGCATTCCATGATGATTAATGATGTCTAGCACTTTCTCCATGTGCCCATTGACCATCTGTATGTCTTCTTTGGAAGTTGTATATTCAGTTCTTCTGCCCATTTTTAATCAGATTGCTTGGCTTTTCACTATTGAATCTCATGAACCATGCACATCAGTTCCAATTTTTCCACTTTATTGTGAACACTTGTCATTTTCTGGGGCTTTGTTTTCTTTTGTTTATAATGGGTACTTGACAGTTACAGCATTGTTATTGTTTAATCACTAAATTGTGTCCGACTCTTTGCAACCCCATGGACTGCAGCTCTCCAGGCTTCCCTGTCCTCCACTATCTCCTGGAGTTTACTCAAATTCATGTCCGTTCAGTCAGTGATGCTGTCTAACCATCTTATCCTCTGCCTGCCCCCATCCTTTTGCCTTCAATTTTTCCCTTCATACTTTCACACAGATTAGCTAGCCTTGCCATCTGAAACATGGACCCCTCACTGGGTTTTTTAAAGACACAGTGAAAAATGTAGGAATGAATGATAAAAGTTCATTCAAGCACATTTGCTAACCCTTTAAGATGTTTCTCCAAAAGTTGCCATTCAGGACATTTTCTGAGTGTGAATTCTTGTATATTTACCCCCTCAGAAGAATTTCCTTGATAGCTTAGTTGGTAGTCTGCCTGCAATTCAGGAGTCCCCGGTTCAATTCCTGGGTCAGGAAGATCTGCTGGAGAAAGGATAGGCTACCCACTCCAGTATTCATGGTCTTCTCTTGTGGCTCAGCTAGTGAAGAATACACCTGCAGTGTGGGAGACCTTGATTCAATCCCTAGGTTGGGAAGATCTGCTAGAGAAGGGAAAGGCTACCCACTCCAGGATTCTGGCCTGGAGAATTCCATGGACTGGATAGTCCACAGGGTCGCAAAGAGTAGGACACGACTGAGAGACTTTGACCTTCAGAAGCAGCAAATAAGGCGTTCATGAGAGATGGAAACATATTGTGAATAGCACATCCTCTGTAGCTCTGCATGTATGTGGGCTCGGGAGCAAAGGCAGTTATGAACTGATAACAACATACATACTGGCTTCTGATGTGTCTCTGTTGCTGGGATTTAATCAGGATGTTTTAGTATTGACCCTCTGTTCAGAGACTTCAAGGGAACATGATATCAGTCTCATCTACTCGACATACTTAAGTGGGAGAGATGGACTGCAAGCATTTAGTATCTTGGAAGACAACCAAAGCCTAATTTGTGATCAAAACATAACTATATCATATATTTTTTAATCCCTGGTTACTGTAGATAATGGTGTTACTGATGTTGCAAAATATTGTAATTAAAGAATAGGCTTAGTATAGTACTTTAAATCACACTGCTTTTTGTTTCCCATTATTGAAATAGCTTTAGAATGGCTGTTTCTTTTCAGACCAATAGCAAATACAGCCAGCCTTTGTGACCAAGAGCTCAATTTTGTGACTTTGTTATAATAATTACTGGCAAGAGGAAGAGGTGGTATGTTGATTTCAAAGGCAATTTACATTTTACTGTTGTTATCTTTCTGCCACTGTCCAAGTTGACACAAAATAAGGTATGCATCATTTAAAAAGACTTTAACTAGATCAGTTTCAGAAAATTGTAACTGGGGCTTCAGGATTTCAAGTGATTTGTCTGACTGTAGTTGCAATTAACAGCAGCTATAGAGAAAGAGTTTTAACTGTTACAGAGTGAAAGATGATTTTTAAATGTTAAAGAATTTGCTTAAAGAGGTTTAATCTAAGGGGAAACCCTCTCCTCTAATCTAGGTGGCTCATGCTTCATCTTAAAACTCCTTGAGGGTAGGCACCTTATCTTTTCCATCTCTCTGTTGGTACCACGAACACCACCCCTATTAATGTGTAATGACTGGGCTTTGAGTATATGTACAAAGTAGTAGATAGAACAGATTCTTCCAACTATGATGGCTTCCATATTTCAAGTCAGTGCTTCTTAAATAACCACTTTTTAAAATACCAATGATTAGATTCAAACTAACTTAAATTATGTAATGTCATATTATTTTAAATGCAGTCCGTATATAATACTTGTTTTTCTCTTTCAGACTTACTTCGATCTGTATGACAGTCTCTAGGTCCATGCATGTCTCTGCAAATTGCACAATTTCATTCCTTTTTATGGCTGAGTAATATTCCTCTGTGTGTGTGTGTGTGTGTGTGTGTGTGTGTGTGTGTGTGTGTGTGTGTGTGTGTGTATGTCACATCATCTTTAAGCTCTGGGAGTTGGTGATGGACACAGAAGCCTGGCGTGCTGCAGTCCATGGGTTGCAGGGAGTTGGACATGACTGAACTAACTGACTGATATCATCTTTATCTATTCCTCTGTTGATGGATATTTAGGTTGCTGCCATGTCCTAAGCTGTTGTAATTAGTGCTGCAAATGTAATATATTAATGCATATATGTGGAATCTAGAAAATGATAGCAATGAGTTTGTTTGCAAGGCAGAAATGGAGACACAGATGTAGAGAACAAGCATATGGATACCAAGGGGGGGGGGATAAATTGGGAGACTGGGATTGATACATATACAATACTATGTCCAAAATAGATACCTAATGAGAACTACTGTATAGCAGAGAACTCTACACAGTGCTGTGGTGACCTAAATGAGAAGGACATCCAAAAAAGAGGGGATATTCTTATATAGCTGATTCACTTTGCTGTACAGCAGAAACTAATTCAGCATTGTAAAGCAACTATTTTTTTAATAGTTTATTGTACCATTATGATATGTGTGCCCAGTCACTCAGTCATGTCCAAGTCTGAGACTCCATGGATTACAGCTTGCCAGGCTCCTCTGTCCATGGAATTTTCCAGGCACAAATACTGGAGTGGGTTGCCATTTCCTACTCGTGATGCCAGATTATAAAACTCCACCAGGAAAGGAATTTTTCTTTTTTATTTACTAGCCCTTCCCCAGTACGAGGAACAGCACTTGGCACGTAGTGACCCCTAGATCTTTGTTGAATATATGAATATGTTTTTTAAGGCTGCCTTTGTATAGGATGAAGACCCCAGTTTTCATGTTAGGAAATCTTAATGACTGCCTTGGCTCTGCTACTAATCTGCCATGTGATCTCAAGTATGATACTCAATCTCTCTGTGCCTTTCTTATCTCTGAAATGAAGAAATTAGATTTTATGAATAATAAAGCCCACTCCGTGTTTAAAAGTACATAACACACGGACTGGTGATTTGAAGGATGGTTTTGGGAAGTGACTGCTTAGAAACAAAAGTAGAATTTGTGGCCCTGGAACCCGTTTTGCCAACTGGCTTGTCTGGGGTTTGGATCTAAAACTTGGGTCCCTGGCTACTAAAATTTTGGCTCTAACAATTGAACTAATCATCAGCTTACTAAAAGAGAGGGGAAAAAAAGAAAAGGCTTTTGTATACTCTGGCATGGAATAGTGACTTTTAAGAATAAGGAAAGCTGAATCTGACACAGAAGAGTAAAGTGTAGCACAGTGATTTAAAAAAAAAAAAAAGAACTAGATTTAAATCCTTGTTCCAATATTTTCTGTGACCTTGGCCAAGTAATTTAATTTCTGTGCCTCCATTTTGGCATCAATAAAATGGAATAATGATAATATCTAAATGAAATCATTTATTGATAGTTTTAGGGACAGGGTAAGCTTTTAAAGTGTTACAGCCAGGCTGATATAAAGGAATTAGGCAGGTGGATAGAAATGAATCAATGAAGGGTAAATCTGTATATTTGGCTGGAATCGACCTCCAAGAGGTGAAGTAGCGGTTGAGTACATGTACGAGATCAGACTGTCCAGGTCTGATATAAATAAGCCGGTACCTTTACTCACTAACATTCATAATTTGGTCAGTTTCTAACCATCTCTGCATCTCAGTTTTCTCATCCATAAAATGGAGCTAATAATAGCACCTCCCTCTTAGGGTTATTGTGAATTTTCAGTGGAACAATCCATGTAATGTGCTTAGAGCAATGTCTAGTGGATAATCAACACTCAATAAATGAAGCTATTCTTATTTTGTTCCATTAAGTTCACACAGAGGGAGGGGAAATTGAAAGGGACACAGAAGATTGCTAGCCTGGTGAATGAAGAGAAAGCAATGCGGATCCAGTAGGACCAAGAAGATTATCATAGTCTAGAAGGCAATGGCACCCCACTCCAGTACTCTTGCCTCGAAAATCCCACGAATGGGGGAGCCTGGTAGGCTGCAGTCCATGGGGTCGTGAACAGTCGGACACGACTGAGCAACTTCACTTTCACTTTTCACTTTCATGCACTGGGGAAGGAAATGGCAACCCACTCCAGTGTCCTTGGCTGGAGAATCCCAGGGACGGGGGAGCCTGGTGGGCTGCCATCTCTGGGGTCGCAGAGAGTCAGACATGACTAAAGTGACTTAGCAGCAGGGGCTTGGGAGAGGGGGTTTGTTTGTTTGCGGTTTTTTAAAAATTACTTGTAAACATACTGAACTTTGAGATTGGAGAAAAGAAAGGCTGTGCACATCCAAGATGTTGGTTCATTGATGATAAATATCACAGAGTCTCTAGTTTATTCTTGAGTGGTGAAACTTGTTTTAAGAAAGCTGCCATACAGAAAAGGTTTTTATGTCATCAGCTATGTGGGTTAAAAGATAGAGCTTAATCGTGCCCTAACAGTTGGAAATAGATTATCAGTCTTTTTGTAATCAGGCAATAGCTGTGATACCACAGTGAGTCATTACCTACCATGTGTTTACTGGTGAGCCCCAAATTATTCTGTGTAGAGAAGTGAGTTGGGGACGGGGGCAGTACCCGGACATCTCAGCACAGAGGGCCGTTTAGCCAAATTCTTGAAGCTGCAAAGCTGTCACAAAATCAGTTGAGATATGAAGATAGGATGGAAAGAATGCAGATCAAATAAAGAATAAAACAGAGGCTAAGTCTGCAGCTAGCACTTTAAAGTGTATTTCTTTGTGATAAGCTTTAAAGAGACATGAAGAAAGCCTGTGTGTTTCATGACTGAATCCTTTTCCAGTTGATCGGGAAATTTTGGATATGCCAGAGCACACCTCATTTTTTAAAAAATTGTGTACAAAACCCAATTAAAAATGGTCAGAAGAAATGAACAGACATTTTTCCAAAGAGGACATGCCAGTGGCCAACAGGCACATGAAAAGATGCTCAACGTGGCTAATCATTAGGGAAATGTAAACCAAAACAGTGAGATGACACCTCACTGATAGCACCTGTCAGAATGGCCATCATAAAAAAAAAAATGTTGGCTGAGAATGTGGAGGAAGGGGAACTCTCATACACTATTGGTGAGAATATAAATTGGAATAGGCACTGTGGAAACACTGTGGAGGTTTCTCAAAAAACTGAAAATGGAACTACTGTATGACCCAGAAATTCTATTTCTGGATATATATCCCCTCAAACAGTAATTCGAAAAGATACATGCACTCCAGTGTTCATAGCAGCATTGTTTGCAGTAGCCAAGACATAGAAGCAACCTGCATGTCCATCAACAGATGAATGGATAAAGAAAACGTAGTATATGTGTTTTTGTGTGCATACACAGATACACAGTGGAATACTACTCAGCCATGAAAAAGAATGAACTCTTGCCACTTGTAGCTATTTGGGTGGACTTGGAAGGTATTATGTTAGATGAGATAGGTCAGAGAGAGACAAATACTGTATGATATCACTTATACGGAATCTTAAAAATATAACAAAATAGTGAATATAACAAAAGCAGATTCACAGACAAAGAGTAGAAACTAGTGGTAACCAGTGGGGAAAAGGAAGTGGAGAGGGACAAGAGAGGGGTGAGGGATTGGGAAGTACAAACCAGCTATAAAATAAACTACAAGGATGTATTTTACAACACATGGAGGATAACCAATTACGATAACTGTAAAGGTAGTATAACCTTTAAAAGTTGTGAATTACTATATCATATACCTGTAACTTACATAATATTGTGCAATAACTATACTTCAATAAAAAACAAAACATGTACTTATTCAGAAAAAGGTTGACTTATTATTCAAGTAGATCACGGTAGAAGGGCCTTCTTAGCAGAGAGTAATAGAAAATTTTCTCCTTTAAAAGCATTGTTTCTTACACAGCACAATACATAAGTTCAGCTTTAAAATGTAAATATCCTTTGAAGGTGTCAGATGTCTACATTGTTTACACTTCAAAGTAAACCACTTTCATTTTTTACTTTTCCCTCTTCCCCAACTGAGGATGTGACCTTGAAGGCAATGGAGTTTCAAATGGAAGATTAAAATTAAATTAGAAATTAAAACTGAGGGACATCTAAGGTGAGTTGGCTTGCGGTAGGGAACTTTGATCAAATGTTCAAAGAGTCAACTGGTAAAGAAGACATTGGGACATTTGAGGGGAAGAGAAACTAGATTCATTTAATTCACATTTATTCCAGGATTTTCAGAAACAAATGGTCCATTTCCAAAATTCTTTGTACAGTGCTTAAACCATAATTTAATAATGCTTGAAGCTCTTGTTAGAGTCTGTGCCAGCTCATTACAACAGGGTGAGTGTAAATGACTAAGTAATTAGCAGGGCCCAGGGCAAAATGAAAGGGCAGAGCCCTTAGATTCAAAAAGCAGGACAGGGCATCCCTGGTGGCTCAGTGGTAAAGAATCCACATGCCAATGCAGGAGACACAGGTTCAATCCCTGGTCCAGGAAGATCCCACGTGCCTCGGAGCAACTAAGCCCGTGCTTCACGGGCTGTGCTGTACTGAGCCTGTGCTCTAGAGCCTGGAAGCCACAGCTGCGGAGCTCACATGCCCTAGAGCCTGTGCTCCACAGCAAGAGAAGCCACTGCAATGAGAAACCCATGCACTGCAACTGTAGCACCCACTTACCGCAACTAGAGAAAAGCCTGTGCAGAGATGAAGACACAGCACAGCCAAAAAAAAAAAAAAAAAAAAAAGCAAGGCAGAGAGTTGTTACATGTGCAGAAATCTGAAATCATTTCCTTTCTTCCACCATCTCTCTCTCAGCTTGTCATAACATTTTTTTATTGGCTAATGTAGTTCCAAGTATAAAGAAAAGCACAAGTTTAAATTAGTAGCATGAATTTAACCATTCATATTTACACTGTGCAATGCAAATATAAGGCTATCTAACTTTCCTGCAGATTCATGCAATTTGTATGTTATAGATCGTGCATATGTATGTCTTTCTTAGCAGAACAGTGGAAACAGTGCACAAAACTTATTCTACCGTTTTTATTTCATGTCTTGATACACGCACAGTCTCCCTTAGGCTTACTGATGACTGAAAGAGAAAAAGAACTGTGGATTGCCCTTTCTCTTCTTATGTATCATTTTCAGCTTAAGCAGCTGGCTAATACAAGGGAGAAAATGGAATAAACAAAGGATATGATAGGGTTTCTTGGTCATCTGTGTTTCTTTGAATAGCGTTGCCTTCTCAAAGTCGGATGCAGATTCTCGTTCCCGTGAAAAGCGTGGCTGGTGGATGGTCAGCTTCCTCACTTCCTCAGCCACAGTCATACAAATCTCACTGACCTCCCAGGAATCATGGGTCTACCAGAATTCAACTTCTTGCATGTTATATGTGGATGAGGCAGCAAGGTCTGGGACAGGTGTATTATTATTCAGGTGTATTGATGCCCCTGCTCACGTTTATGCTCCATTGCCCCGTTGGACTGCACCCACAGAACTCTGGTTCAAATATAAAAGCATTAAGCAGAGCATAGGGCTGTTCTGAGCATGGAGCCCTGTGGAGCTGCCCAGGAAGCGCATCCATGCGTCCAGCCCTGCTTTGAAGTTTCTTAGACACAGATAGCAAGTAGCAAAGCACAAGTAGCAAAGGGCTTTGCAAAGGAAGTGGCAACTCGCTAGCCTTCCTTGTTTGCTTTTTATTTGATCAGAGGCTGCCTCAGACATATGGGAGTCACAGAATAATTGCAAACCTACTTCTGAAATTGATTCTTACTCTAAGATCTGCAAGGGTAAGAGGACCTGGAGGCAGATGGCTAGTTTAACTTGGTCTTCAAGCAAACACCATGTTTTATGGTCTATGCATTTGAGTAAAATTTTACAGTAAAACATGAGACTTCAAAAAATGAACTTGGATGGTTTCGAGTTTAATGTGTTCAGTTGAAGAGGCCCTTATAAATCAAGAAATCCATGTTAAAGATAGAATAGTAGACTTTAAAGAATTGTTCCTTGAATTTCCAGAGCTCCCAGTTATACTTCACCAGCTGTGCACTGGTTTCTCTGGCTCAGTGACCACATCTCTCCCATTTCCACGTCTTCTTATCCCAAAGGACGACTGATTGTTGCTAAAAATCGAGGAAGATCTAAGAGAAATTGAATGACTTTTTAGGATTTATTTCAGTTCTGTTTTTATTTTCACTTTAGATCTTTCAGCTTGTGCCCCAACCACAATTTACCTTGCTCCCTGAAAGTTCTACTTTATGACTTATTGAGTAGCATTATTAATATTTCATCAGATTTTTTTCCTTCATATTTAAGAAAGGACTGCCACAATGTAGAGCATGGTTTCTATTACATCTTGTGGAAAATTGTTTCTTTTCACACAGAGATAGACTTAATCTTATAGTCAATAGAGAAATAAATGTTTGAAAAAGCTGTAAAAAGAAGAGAATTAAAATGTGCTGAGTTCTGTTATGTACCAGTTACTATTCTTTACATGTATTTTTGTGTTTAACATCCACATAGTCATTGTGGTAGGTTAAAATAAGAATACTGTCCATGTGAGGCCAGAAAGCCATCTGGAACCTTCCATTCCAGTATTGTATGTCCAAGGCCTACCTGAGAAGCACACTTAGTACTGACTTCTCAAAGTCAGTGTGGCCAAATTAGGCTCAACTTTTCCCCACAAAGCCTTCTCTAGTCGCTTTGTGTCCAACTCTTTGCAATTCCATGGATTATAGCCCACCAGGCTTCTCTGTCCATGGAATTCTCCAGGCAAGAATACTGGAGTGGGTTGCCATGCCCTCCTCCAGGGGATCTTCCTGACTAAGGGATTGAACCCATGTCTCTTGCATCTCCTGGATTGGCAGGCAGGTTCTTTGCCACTAACACCGCATGGGAAGTCCCTTCTCTAGCCACAGCCTTTCTCATCTAAGTGATGGTACTGCCCTCTTCCAATTGTGCAGGCTGAAAACCTTGAGGACAACATTGCCACCCTCTTTCCTTATCTCCTCCACCCGGTCCATAAGGAGATGCTCTTGACTCTCCTTCAGAAGAAGCCCAGCCTGGACCTGAGCCCTCCTGAGCAGCACCCCCTGAGTCTGAGCCGACATCTCTGTCCACGAAGATGATCTTTCCACCTGCCTCCACCCTAGCAGCCAGCCCTGTGGTCTCTTCCCATGCAGCAGCTAGAATAAGGTTGTAGAAACAGAACTAATATCAATTCTGAGCTCAACCTCCTGCAGTGACTCCCATTTCACTCTTAGAGTAAAAGCCAAAAAGCCTCAAGCTGCCTTTGATTTGCCCTCCCTCCTCCTCTGCCCACACAGTAGCCCCCCTGCTACCCCTTCATTCCTCTGCCTTTGATTCCCCCCTTCCCAGAGTCACTCCATTCCCACTGACCCTCTTGCAAGTCCAGGAACAGCCCCTGGGGACACTCCCACCTTCGGGCCTTAACCTTGGCCATTCCATCTGCTGAAACACCCTTCTCTTGCACATGACTAACTCCCTCACATCCTCCAAGGTATTGGTTACATGGCACCTTCTTACTGAGGTCCCCTTACCACCCGACAGTCAACAAAGGCCAGAGGTGAGGATTCAGTGACACACAATGAATAGTGGGCACCTTTGAAGGTTGAGGAAGGTGGTAGGATGCTGGGCAGATCCTAGAGAAAGGGGCCCAGCAAATGGCCTAAGTAGTTGACTCTCTAACAACCCAGTGGAGTAGTAGAAAGTTTGTTATTGAATCAAACAACTTAAGGTCAAATTTCTGTGTGTGTGTGTGTGTGTGTGTGTGTGTAGTAGTAGTAGTAGAAGAAGAAGAAAGTTTGCTATTGAATCAAACAACTGAAGGTCAAATTTCTGTGTGTGTGTGTGTGTGTGTTGGAGTAGTAGAAAGTTTGCTATTGAATCAAACAACTTAAGGTCAAATTTCAGTGTGTGTGTGTGTGAGAGAGAGAGTTTTGTTTACCTTTCCTTTGCTCTTGTTCTTTCTCAGATATAGAGACTAAATAGCTACTCAGTGACAGGGGGAAAAAAAAGCAGGAAGAAAAAAATTAAAAAGGGACTCTGGGAAAGGAAAAAAAAATACCAGAGAATCAGGAATTCTGCATTCTAATCTCAATTCTGTCACCAAAGGCCAATGCCTTGGGCAGGTCATTTCCTTGGTTTCAGTTTGTTCAGCTTTAGAATAAGGAGATTGGGCAAGAATCAGTAAGTTTCTCAACTTGATCAGGAGAATGAGCCAGGGAGCCTTTGCAAAATGCACATTTCCCTGAATCTACTCATGAACAGACTGATTTAATTAATCTTACATGAAATTCTGTAGTTTGTATTTTTTACCAGTTTTCCAGACAATTGTGATGATCAGCCACTCTGGAATCACTAGATTTGATGACATTTAAGACAACCTCCCAATGTTCCATTGTTTAAGATATTATCCCATTGTTTAAGATATTGTTCCATTGTTTAAGATATTAACAATATTCCATTGTTTACCTAAATATTCAAATCCAAAAATACCACAATTGTAATAAGATTGACTTTTATTGTGTATCTGGGTGTTTCTGTCAAAAATTGCATAATCTTTTCATTTTTTTCTACAGAAAATTAACAATGTCTAGCACAAAATAGTTTCTCAATATTTATGAATAAATAAGTGATCAGTTCCAAATGTTTAAAAAATTGATATTTTTAGTATCTCCTTGGGTAACCTATTTCTCATATGTAGGAAAAAAATTCAGAGTTCATCCGGTATCCTTCAACACTAAGAATACTTAGGAGAATAATCATATGTAAACCAAGACTCATAATGATAATTATACTTGAACATTTTTGATAATGGAAAACTATTTCCATCCTTTATACTATAGATGAATGAGATGCATGTGAAAGTATTCTATTCCCAAGGTGCTCTATGTACAATGAAAATATGTGATATTTTTGTGCTCCTATTGTCCTTGTTTTCAGCCACCCATGGCATCCTAATTCTCAACCTGTCAACTTTGCCAGCCTCACAGTCTTGCTGGGACAACTTCTGCAGAGAATTGTATTAGCCCTGAACTTTTTGAATGACCAATGTGATTTGTGGAAACAAATACAGTCTCATGAGTTTCAAAAGGGATTGAACTTGGAGGCAGAAATTCTGAGATGTCATTCTGCCTTTGTGTCTCTTAATAAAATTAGTCAAGCCCTGTCACCTATTCTGGCCTCTAGTTCCTCTTCTGTGAAGTGATTTCTCCATTTATTCAGACACTGTCATAGTGCCTCTGACATTATTTGAATGTGCTACCACAAGCCACAAAATCTATTGCTTGGAAGCAAACAGGAACAGAACTCTGTTGGTACCTTCATTTTTTCAACTCCAGTCATTTGTGCCTGTTAACACAAGTGCTTGCCTCCATGACTTTTCAGAAAGGACAAACATAGGTCAGCATAAAGCATGTGATATGACCATAATAGGTATCCCCCCTCCTCAAGTCTTGGCCCGATTAGAAGTTCCATTTTATCGCTTTCATGAGAAAATATTGTTCCTAGTTGGAGCTAATGGTTTGGTTTAGGCCTCAGCCAGTATCTGCTAGGGGCTTCCCAGGTGACTCAGTGATAAAGAATCTGCCTGCCAGGGCAGGAGGTGTGGTTCTATCCTTGAGTTGGGAAGATCCCCTGCAGAAGGAAGGGACTACCCACTCCAGTATTCTTGCCTGGAAAATTCCATGGACTGAGGAGCCTAGCAGGTTATGGTCCATGCGGTTGCAAAGAGTCAGATGTGACTGAGCACGCACAGCACCTAGATCTAGTAATACTCCTAGGAAGAGTCTGCCATGATTGATGTCCTCTTGTGATATCAAAGGAATTACCCTGGAAAGGATACTTGTTAACCCCCCCTTTTTTTTAAGTAACAGTTATTTAGTTGCTGCATTGTAAAACAAATATCGCACAGGAAGTGAACACAACCTTGTGTATAATATATCTTACAAAATGACATGACCAGTGCTTGCATTTGATTACTTTTTAAACAGAATATAGGCGTTAATGGTAGAAAGGTATTAATAGACGGTAGAGTAGCAAACCTATTTGTTATGGTGACATTATTTTGTATTTTTTAGGGTTGATTTTCTTTTGAAAAGCATAAAAGGAAAGTGTAGCATTGTGCGAGAACTCTGCCAGGCGAATTTTCTATGAAACGTTCTTCTCACATCATTGAATTTAATGGTTACCAGAGTCATTGTGATCTTAAGTAAGTTTTTGTTTCAGGGTAGTTACTGTACCCGAGCTTCCCTGGTGGTTCAGACTGTAAAGAATCTGCCTGCAATGTGGGAGACCCAGGTTTGATCCCTGGGTTGGGAAGATGCCCTGGAGAAGGAAATGGCAACACACTCCAGTATTCTTGCCTGGAGAATTCCATAGTCAGAAGAGCCTGGTCAACTGTAGTCCATGGGGTTGCAAAGAGTTGGACACAACTGAGTGACTTAAGAAACACACACACTGCATCTAATTACTGCATTTTGTTATATTTCAGAACAGTTGAGCATCACACACCAAAAGGCGCATCGGGTTAAAAAACCAAAGTTGTAGAGTTTGGATCTTTTCCTGCATTAGAAGCAAGAAAAATGGAAAATTGATCATCAAAGGTAAAACTATCTCCTTTTCCTTTAAATCATACATTCCTACAGCTTACTCTTCAGTCACCATGTGTGAAGCAGTTTTTTCTTTTATGATTGGGTGGTGAAGTTTAACAAACATATTTCTGGCTTATAATTCTAAGTGTACTAATATGCTGCTGACATAATCGTCTATTGTTTTAACTCCTTAATTGCCTGTTCAGAATTTGGACCAGATGTATTTTATATGTTTAATCTTCATTCTTGGTGTTGATCTAGAGTGGAAGAGCAGGGTGATGCATTTTTGTAAGTCTTTGGGCTAAAATGCTGCACTTTAGGTTAGGCATGGAATCATGGAAGTAGGGGATGCGGTATCAGCTTCTTTCTTCTTGGGAGTGTTGAACGGATTTGAATTTATCACCACAAACTGATCAACTTGATTTATGTGAGGTAAGAAAGACAATGGAAACACTTGAAGTAATGGTATGGTCTCCACTCCTTTCATTTTATTTTATTTTATTTTTAATGAAAGAGATTTCTTCTTATTATTTATATAATTTTGAGGGAAACTAGAAATTATCTTAAAGTTGATTGAACTACTCTCATCAATGTTAAAAACCGTCTGCCTTGGAACTGGAATATAGTTTTATGGTCTAAATGTTTTTTTTTTTTCTGTTTTACCTGAGATTTTTAAATGTATGTAAATTTTCCATTCTAATTGAAAAGTCTGTTCCAATTAGAAGAAATATTTATGGAACAATTACTGAACTCAAGGGTTTGTGCATTGTTCTATTCTCCTAAGAAACATAGGAAGTAGCTGTGAAAATACTGTTTAATAATCCCCATTTTGAAGATGTGGAAACGAGTCATATATATTCCATAACTTGCCTAAAGTCATTCAATTATATGGTGATATTAGGATATAGAACCTAACTTTGCCTAACCTAATTAGGCTGTCATACATCCCCTACCAAAGACTTTGAAGAAGTAGTTCTGTTTTTTTTTTTTTTTAATTTATTTATTTATTTTACTTTATTTTACTTTACAATACTGTATTGGTTTCGACATACATTGACCTGTAGTTTATGGAAAGAAAAATGAATGGTCTTGACAATGTGTGATATCAGATCTAAAGGGAATTGATATTGCCAAATATGTTAATAATTGATTGTCTTTGTTATGATTGCTTGCCTGGGACAACTACTTGAGCATGGTTATTTACTGGGGAGTTAATTCCAAGGATTGGGAGAGTGAATGGGGGATGGAACAAAGACCAAAATAAGAGCAAATGAATGAGTTCTCCAAAGTGGACATGGGAACGTGGTTCCCCTGGGACTTCCAAGAGAGTATGAGATTCCCCCCTGGAATTTCCACCTGAAGGATGTATAGCCAAAGGTTCACTCATTGGCTTTTTCCCCTTGTTTGTGGATTGCCCCTGGGTCATTAAATCCCCCACAGTGCTGAGCAGTGCTGGCACCGGTCACTTGTGGTGGACACTGTAAAGGCAAAGAGAATCTGAGTTGGTTCAGGACTGTCCATCTGTGCAGCCATGGCTGAAATCAGAGGTGGGCCAACAGGGTACAATGCAGGGACCAGGAGTGTCTATTGTAGTTCTTTTTACTTTATTTCCAATAGTCAAATAAATAACATAATCCTCCTAAATGAACCATTTCCAGGAAGAAAATGTCCTATGTTTTAAAGACATTGATGAGTGATATCCAAACGGCATAGAACCGAAAGGAACTCTGTTTCAAAACTTAACTTCTTATTCAATAAACTGTCCGTGTTCAGAGGTGAAAAGTACATCCTGGTCCATGTGTACTTTGGACATTATATAGTAAGATTTGAAGTATGACTGAAATATTGGAAAAGAGATATTGGAATCAGATTTTATAGTGCCTATACATACTATTCACTGTATATTGATTTCGTACAGGAAGGTGTCTGTGGATGCACAAAAATGTAATTACTGTCTTTCCTATTTGGAAATAGCCCATTAGCAGTGTCATTATTGGTGTGAAAAGCATGACTGTAATTATGCATGTCCGAGCATAAAACAACAAGGATGGTCAGCTGACAAAATAGATTTAACACATTAAAGTGAATAAGGGTTTGTTTGTTGGTTGGTTTTTGGCAATGAGGACATTCAGCAGATGAAAATAAAACAAGGTAAAGGCTGTGATTTGTTGTGACCTAGAAGATCCTTTGTTCAGAGGAGAGATGTTACCAGGGAACTCGAAGGAACAACTCTGCAGTCACATGAATAAGCAACATTTCAACTGATCAAATTAACATGCAGATTCCTAATGCAGGAAATGAAAATGGCAGAAGGGAAAGGGTGGCCAGAAGAGGCAGGGCAGGGGGACCAGGAAAACAGTGACAGGTGGCAAGACAGAAATCCCCAAAGTGGACGGAATGAAACTGCAGAAATAAGAGAATCCCACAGCAGTGGAGAGATGCCTCTTAGAGCAGACCTCATCTTGAGCCCAGGATGCAGACTGAACAAACGGTCTCCGTTCAGCTGAGGCCTGATAAATCCCTGGGTCATCACAGAAAGAATCAATTAATGTGTCTTCTCACCTAAATAGCACAGTTGTCTCCTTTGTCTTCCTCTCTGTGGTCTCATTAGATTCCAGGGCCTCCTGAATAAAAGCTCTGATCACATCTGCTCTTTGCTCAGAAAATATTCCCTTATTTACCAAGTCATCATTGTCCAAACTTCTTAATCAGATATTTAAAACCTGCCACTCTGTTTTCAGGCTTAACTTTCTTATTCCTCGATGCCACTCAATGTCTAGACCATTGATTAGTACTGCAAATTCTGTGATGTATCCAGTCTTCGAAGTGATTTGGGTGCATTTGGGTTCTCAAACATAGGTGAGTCTAGGACCGGACCCAAGAATTTGCTTCGTTAAAATGTTCCCAGGCTGTGTCACTATTGCTGGTCTAGGAACCTTACTTTGAGAATCACTCTGGAAAAACAAACGATCCAGGCTGGCACTATGGTTTCTACATTGCAGTTTAAATCAAAGACTGATTGCAGTAAAAGGGCTCCTTGCCAGCATCACCATTGTTGTACTGTGTACTAGATTAAGAACAGAGTCTTTCTCCTGGTCAAATACCATCTTAGTGTCATAAAATCCCCCACAGTAAGCTTCTTGATACATTTCTATATCCCCTGCTGTGTTATAGGCTTACAAATGTTTATTGGATGGATGGATGGATGGAATGAAAGGAGGAGGAGAAGGAGAGAAGAACAGACAGACAGGTTTGGCAAGCAAGCGTTGATTTCAGCAAGAAACTTGATGCCTACAAAGAAATTGCTGTGGTAAATGTCATTAGGGAAAGACTAATTACCATCACACGAAAACCTCCTTATTGTATAAGAACATACTCCGTATTTCAGGCATTTGATTAGGTGGAATAACTATGGAGTCAGAGCCTGAGCATCTGGGTATCAATAGTATTGTGCTCAGTAATAAGCAGAGTCTTTCACAAAAGACTTTCGCTGTTTGATTGAGTTCAGCAGAGGAGAGATGTCATTTCTATCAAGACAAATTGTGCATTTTACTTTATAAAAGAGCCACTGGCTATGTGCAAGCAGGAAATCACATCTGTTTAATGAATTCCTTTGCAAATGTCTCTTCCTTGAGTTTAAATTTTGCAGCTGCAGCATCATTTGAACGTTTATTCACATTTCGGACAATTGTGCTTTCTGGGTTTTTGCTTTTGTGCGTTCAGATGTGTTCGTGTATCACTGTTGCAAATTCTTTCTCTACATCTTTCATCTGCGCACATCATCCCGTGATTGGCTTGTAAATTTACCCTACTTTTCTTACTAAAATAACTGTTCCTGCTGTCTGCTTTCTGCCTGCTCTTTGATTTAGTCCTGAAATTGGGCTCAAGGCCTACTTTTAGAGCTCAGCGTGAAATTTATTCTGTATGTTTTTAAACCAGGTTCCTACTTGTTTCTTTCTGTTATAGGTTCTGTGTTGGCACCAACTTCAAAATGCGCCCTTGAAAGAGGCTGTTATAATTATGTATCAGCATAAATAATAACAATGAATGAAAACAGGAATCTTGAAAATTTATTTTAAGAATTGATTCCATCATTTACTTTAATGGTAGAAAATTAAAACAGTCAGCTGCTGCTACGGCATAACTGGTGGTAAGCTTCGAGGAAAGGACTAGTTCCAACCTTGTTGTTACCTTGATGTGAGTCCTTGGCTGAGCCCTCAGGCCTCAGCTACCTCCATTATAAAAAGAAAGATTTAGGATAAATGTCACTAAGGGGTTCATTCTGGTTCCTTAGCTTGTAATGTCAAGATGCAGGTCATATGAAATGCTGCTTAAAATCAGGTGTGAGAATATGAGTGAGTCAGTTCATCAACTAATACGATAACCTTTGGAGGGCTTCCCTGATGGCTCAGAGGATAAAGCGTCTGCCTGCAGTGCAGGAGACCCAGGTTCGATCCCTGGGTTGGGAAGATCCCCTGGAGAAGGAAATGGCAACCCACTCCAGTATTCTTGCCTGGAGAATCCCATGGGCAGAGGAGCCTGAGCGGGCTACAGTCCATGGGGTCGCAAAGAGTTGGACACGACTAAGTGACTTCACTTCACTTCACTTTGGAGGTAAAGTTGAAAGAACATGGTTTAGGGTGCAGAAAGATCTGTGTTCAAAACTCAGCTCTTCCGCATATTAACAGCATGAGCTTGGAGAACTGACTGCACCCTTTGGTGTGCCTCAATTTCTTCATCTGTAAAATAGGGACAGTGTAGTCATCATCTGCCAGGTAGCTTTAAAAACGGGATAATCTGAAGAATGTCCAGCACTTACCAACTGAGCACAGTGAGCTCTAAGGACCTCTCCAGGCCTCTAAGCCAGCTGGAGCCTACCCCATGGTTTTAGAGGTTAGTGGAAATTCCATTCTTCTTCTCCACTATAATTCTACAATGCTAAGAAATTTATATCTGTGGCTCTAAAAGATGAACTCTGTTTGGAAAATCTACCTGTAATTTAGTCATCTGAAACCTGGCAAGACAAATAGGAAAATTTAGCAGTAGATTTTCAGCTTGACAGGATATCTGGTTCCATACATTGTGAGTAATTTATACGGAGCAAGCAAGGCCCTTTTCATCAAGACTGACTCCTTCAGTGTCAAAGCTTAAGGTTTGCAAATTGCATTCTGACTCTGACTTTGTTATGTGGCCACAGTTTGGGCAGAAATGAAAGCCTCTTTAAGACTTTGGTTTAGCCTGAATAAATGTTTCTGTGCTCTTGATTTATATCTGATTCCAGTAAGTTCAAAGGTATGCCTTACTTTTTTCTTTCTTGTCCTCTGAAAATTTATGTTTATGGCTAATTTGTACCCAGATAAATTATATTTGGGGCAAAGATGATTTGTTTATTATAGGATCCATGCAACTATTGAATATTTTTCCGCTCTTTTCATTAATTAATTTTTTGAGGTTGAAGTGTCACTTTGATACTGGTTAACCTCAGTCCTTTCTCAGCAGAAATTAAGAACTTCCTCCTTAATAGGAATAGATCAATAAAGTTTTGGTGGACGATTTCATCAATCTTAGCAGAGGGTTTAACCCTGTGGGCTTCTTTACTCTTTCAATATTTTATAAATCCTCTGCAAGTTAATGTCTTTTGAGATAAAGCTTACTATATTTTATTCCTCTATGCTTTTTCATGAGAAATGATTTAGAGCCAGGAACTGCTGGTGCTGTTTGAGTACATTGATTACTTTAGACACCTATAGATAACTAAAATCTAATTGTGGGTTGTTGTGTTTATTTGTCATGTCTCTGAGACATATCACTGTGAAGATGAAAATCATACTGATGAGGCTGTTTTGAGCTCTGGGTGATAGATATATATATGTGTCAGCATACCACCTACTCACAGTGTGTGGTGATGGTCGTGGTGGAGATGATGGTGTGGTGTTGTCTAGTTAGCAACGCAGTCATCCACACTAGTGTATTTAATTTCTACATAAATCAATTATTACCAAAATTGGCCTTTTCTATTAAAAGATCTATTAAGTACCATCTGAAGGACACATGTGCTCCATTGTATGATAGAATCATTTCTTTGTAAAGCAGAGTATAATAGAATTTATCACAGCTCACATCTTTTTTTAGTATTTGTTGACATTTTTAAAATCCCCAAGGACAGCATTTACTCTGTAGTAAAAGGGTTGGACTGTAAAGAAGGCTGAGTGCAGAAGAATTGATGCTTTTGAATTGTGGTGCTGGAGAAAGACCCTTGAAAGTCGCTTAGACAACAAGGAGATCAAACCAGTCAATCCTAAAGAAAATCAACCCTGAATATTCATTGGAAAGACTGATGCTGAAGCTCTAATACTTTGGCCACCTGATGTGAAGAGTTGCCTCACTGGAAAAGACCCCAGTGGTGGAAAAGATTGAAGGCAGGAGAAGGGGGCAACAGAGGATGAGATGGTTGGATGGCATCACCGACTCAGTGAACCTAAGTCTGAGCAAACTCCAAGAGATGGTGGACAGGGAAGCCTGGCAGGCTATATAGTCCATGGGGTTGCAGAGAGTCAGACACAACTGAGCAACTGAACAACAAAAAGATGCAGCTTGATGAGAGTTATAAGGGAAAAAAACAAAATGCATATTGGCAAGGTTTCTTTCATTCCTGCTGTAATCTCATAATGTGCTAGAAATTTTCATCTAAAATATTTACTTAAAGCTAAATTTAGGGAAAAGATGATCCCACTTAAAACAACCAACATGAGTGCAGGGATTTTACTTGCCATTCCACTATGATCTGGGAATTATAAATCATGTCAAGTACGAATTTGACAAAATAGCTGTAGTGATACACAATTTATTTCTCTCTGGCATGTCAAATATTTGAGGTCTTTGTATCTGTTTATGATTAAAAATATAATAGCAAACATATGTCAGACACTTAGATTTTTACCTGTACAAGGGGGACATAATTTTATATCTACCCTTTTAGGCTCCTTGACTTGGCCTGAGACTTAAGTTGATGTAAGATAAGTGAAAAGAAAGTTGCATAAATGAATTCAGTAAAAGTTTTTTGTGACTTAAATGTCTTCATAAGAAAATAAAGATGAAAAGAAGTAGCGGAATCTAAGTGTTTATATACTAAGTTGAACAAAGGGATAGAATTGTGGAAACATAACTAAAATATACAGGTGGCCTAAAGGAAGATAAGAGTTATTTTAACAAGGTGTCTTTGTATAGAATTCTCTTATCCTTCATGCCCTGTCTCTGGTAATAATGATGTTTTCCCCCTGTACAGGGAGGGTATCTTTCACATGGGAGTTTTATCTTCTGCTTTTAGGAAGTGAAGGGACCTCAGAACACCACCTCTCCTCATGCCTACTGTTTTTCAAGTGGCTTTGACTCAATAATCCTTATGCCAAAGTGACATATTTACCTTCCAGGCATTGTTTTGAGCCCTTTATCTGAGACCTCACTTAATCCTGACTCTAACCTATGAGAACATTTTATACAACTTCAGGGAGAAATTGACAAATCCACCATCATGGAAATAGATTTCAAACTATGTTTCTTCTTGTTATAGGAAACTCATAAAAATCTCACCGAAGACACAGAAGATATGAACACACACTAAGAGACTTCATTTAATGGCCATAAATGGACTTTTAAAATCAGCAGTTAGAGAATACCAGTTCTTCTTCAGTTCTTATATAATATTTAAAAATTACTGGGCCATAAGCCAAGACCGAGGCTTCCCAGGTGGTTCAGTGGTAAAGAATCTACCTGCAGGGCAGGAGATATGGGTTCAATCTCTGGGTCGGAAAGATCCCCTGGAGAAGGAAATGGCAACCCACTCTAGTATTCTTGCCTGGAGAATTCCATAGACAGAGGAGGCTGATGGGTTGCATGCAGTCCATGGGGTTGCAAGAGTTAGACCCAACTTAGCGACTGGATAACGACAAACCAAGATGGAAATGTACTCTGCATTTCACAGACGAAGAAACTGAGGCACGAGGAAACTCAAGAACTTGGCAAAGAACACAGAACTAGTACGTGGCAGAGCAGGACGCGGGCTCAGGGCAGGCAGAGCCGCCTGACTCCTGCATTAGCTGCCGCACCACATTGTCCTGCAGGTGAAGAGCAGAGAGCTGGCCTTTAAGAGATTGTTTAAATTTATATAAAGGCCAAGAGGGCTGGGATTACCCCAGTCTTTTAGATTACATTTGAAAGCAAGGATGTGCCTGATTTGAGGTCAACCAGTTAAGAGTGATAGTGACACTAGATTTAGGAGAAAATTCACACCATAAATTATTTGCAGGCACACATGCCTACATACAAATACATAGGCATATTGCGCTGGGGGGGTGTGCGCTCGGTCATGCCCAACTCTTCACGACCCCATGGACTGTAGGCTGCCAGGCTCTTCTGTCCATGGGATTTCCCAGGCAAGAATACTGGAGTGGATTGCCATTTCCTTCTCCAGGGGATCTTCCCCACTCAGGGATGGAAGCTATGTCTCATGTATCTCTTGCATTGGCAGGCCAGAGTCTTTACCAACGGCGTGACTTGGGAACCCACTACCATAAATTAAAGTAGATTAGATTTAAGTAGTTGCTAAGTGTTTAAATAGCAAAAGCAAAGCAAGAATGACATCGATTGAGTTATTACTGTAAATTCGTTCTCGTTAATAACCCATCCCTGAATTATTGGTCATGTTTAGATTCCTGTGTGTGAAACAGGACATTTCACTGATGTTTCATGGTCACGTCAAACTCATTATTTTCACTACTCAACCCGTGAATGCCCTCTTCCATCTGTTCCTCCCTGCTCTGCGGCTCTCTGTCCCCATCTATGTCACCATGACCCACACACCCTCTTGCTTAAGCTGGAAACCTGGGAGTCATCTGTGAAATCACTTCCTCCCACCACTTTTGGAAAATTTAAATGAATTTGTTGAATGAAGATCTATATTACCCATCTAATATGTGAATGTCCAGCTGGTCGGTTGATTACAGTCAGAGTGTGGTGATGAGACATTATACTCTGGTGTTTTCTCACGTGTTTGGGTTTCTGGCCACACTATTCCATCCCCATGTATGGGTTTATGTTTTTGCATTTTGTTAGTGGTGGTGTGTTGTTGGTGTTCTGTGTAATACATGCAGGGAGCATCCACTGTAGAACAGCTGAGAGATTCTCTCCTCTCCATGAAGGCATTAGATTTGTTGAAAGTTACCGCGTAAGGCCTTTGGCACACACAGATCTCAGCAGTATTGCCCTCTTTAATTATGTCCCCCAGGAAAAAATAATCACTTCCCTGGCAAGGCAGCTTTCCTAATCAAAGACTTCCTGGGCCTTGAGTAATAAGAAACTCAAAAGTTTCTATAGTGGGGCTTAATTGGGCATGTATTTTAATCTCCTAGGAAGATGAAGAAACTCTAAATGTTACATATAAGAAAATATTTCATGAGGGATACATGGATGGTTTCATATATTTTGTTCTATTTTTATTTAAGAGAAGTTACTGGCAAAATAATGTGTGCATTAGTATTAAAAAGTTTGAGTAATGTATCTTCCTTGTAAATTACTGCTTCTTTCCCGATCATTTTATTGTCATTATTTTTCACTTGAACCTTTTTCTAGGTGTGAGAAATTTTGCTTAGTTAGCATATGAAGGAAGGTGCCTCAGGCAGGTAGACTGAAGACCTGAGTCCCAGTAGGATTTTAACAGTAAGAGGAACCATGCCCCCTAACCTCCCAAACCAGGGAGACAGTTACCAGAAAAAAAAAGAGAATTATAGATTGAACTGCAAGGGAAGGCCCTCATGTAGGGGGCAGAAGAAGAAATTAGCTGGGAAGTTAAAATTAGCTAGACAGTGGTTAAAGCAGTTAAAAATGGATTTTATTCAGGACTATTGCAGTAGGGACAGACAGACCTCAGTAACGAATTGGTTTCAATTCCAAATAAATTATGGACTAGTGGGAACTTGTGCTTAAATAAAGTATGGGCAAGTATGGGCTTCCGTTGTGGCTCAGCTGGTAGAGAGTCCACCTGCAACGTGGGAGACCTGGGTTCGATCCCTGGGCTGGGAAGATCTTCTGGAGAAGGGAAAGGCTACCCACTCTAGTATTCTGTCCTGGAGAATTTACAGTCCATGGGATTGCAGAGAGTCAGACACGACTGAGGGACTTCCACTTAACAAAAACAAGGGACTTATAAGTAAGAAGCAGATGGGAGTCAGTTCAGTTCAGTTCAGTCGCTCAGTCGTGTCTGACTCTTTGCGACCCCATGAATCACAGCACACCAGGCCTCTCTGTCCATCACAAACTCCCAGAGTTCACTCAGATTCATGTCCGAGTCAGTGATGCCATCCAGCCATCTCATCCTCTGTTATCCCCTTCTTCTCCTGCCCCTAATCCCTCCCAGCATCAGAGTCTTTTCCAATGAGTCAACTCTTCGCATGAGGTGGCCAAAGTACTGGAGTTTCAGCTTCAGCATCATTCCTTCCAAAGAAATCCCAGGGCTGATCTCCTTCAGAATGGACTGGTTGGATCTCCTTGCATTCCAAGGGGATCTCAAGAGTCTTCTCCAACACCACAGTTCAAAAGCATCAATTCTTCAGCGCTCAGCCTTCTTCACAGTCCAACTCTCACATCTATACATGACCACAGGAAAAACCATAGCCTTGACTAGACGGACCTTAGTTGGCAAAGTAATGTCTCTGCTTTTGAATATGCTATCTAGGTTGGCCATAACTTTTCTTCCAAGGAGTAAGCGTCTTTTAATTTCATGGCTGCAATCACCATCTGCAGTGATTTTGGAGCCCCCCAAAATAGTCTGCCACTGTTTCTCCATCTATTTCCCATGAAGTGATGGAACCGGATGCCATGATCTTCTTTTTCTGAATCAAGAGGCTTTTTAGTTCCTCTTCACTTTCTGCCATAAGGGTGGTGTCATCTGTGTAACTGAGGTTATTGATATTTCTCCTGGATGGAAATTACTAAGAGGAAACATCAGGAGCAAGGGAAGATTCTGGTTAAACAGGCCTGATAGGATTCTTGCTAAAGGCAGACCAGGGTGACCAGATTTCAAAGGTGGAGGGTGAAGAATTTGATCCGATCACAAGGCAATCAGTTACGGAAGGTGGGATATTCTGACTAAACTGACTTAGCAGAATTCTTGCTACAAGTGGGTGATGCAAGCCCAATGAGGATGAGCCTAAGGGGGAAGGCCTCGAGGCTTCAAGGAGATGGACTCCTTAGTCACAGCGAGAGTATTGGTCAGAGGAGGCAAAGAGAGCCAGGAGAACAGCGTTGTGTTTTGTCAGGACAGTGAAAAAGAAAGTTTCGGGATTCAGCCTAGCAAATGTAACTTGATCATGTCCTAATTCTGAATAGAGTGATTTCTTTCAAATAGATTGACATGTCTGCTTATATTGATATGTTTTATTGCATGAAAAAAAAGTGAACTCCTAGATAACAGGACTGATTTTTTCCCCCCATGCGTTTGGATCCCTCATATGACTGAAGCAACTTAGCAGCAGTAGCAGTACCTCATAATACAAAGTGTATTGCATTACATAAAAGCAAATAAAAGTACTTGCTTTATTTATCTTAACAGGTCTTTATTTTATGTTGCGGGCAGACCGCAGGTATTAGAGGTTTCATTCCAGACCACCACAATAAAGAAAATAGTGTAAAAAAGTGAGTCACAGGAGGTTTTTGGTATTCCAGTACATATAAAAGATACATGCACTGTACTGTACTCTAGTAAGTATGCAATAGCATTGCTGCTGCTGCTAAGTCGCTTCAGTCGTGTCCGACTCTGTGCGACCCCATAGATGGCAGCCCACCAGGCTCCCCCGTCCCTGGGATTCTCCAGGCAAGAACACTGGAGTGGGTTGCCATTTCCTTCTCCAATGCGTGAAAGTGAAGTCGCTCAGTCCTGTCCGACTCCCAGCGACCCCATGGACCGCATCCCACCACGCTCCTCCATTCATAGGATTTTCCATCGCATTAGGTCTTAAGAAAAAGTACCTACCTTAATAAAGATATACTTTATTGCTAAAAAAAGGTTAATCATCATTTGAGCTTTGAGCAAGTTGTAGCAGCAATATCAAAAATTGCTGACCTCAGATCAACCTAACAAATGTTAATAATAATGAAAATGTTAGAAATATTATGAGAATTACTAGTGTGACACAGAGACCCCAAGTGAGCAAATGCTGTTGGAAAAACAATGCCAGTAGACTTGCTCAACTCAGGTTGGCACAGACCTTCAATATGTAAAACAAATAAATAAATTCAATATCTGGGAAGTGCATTAAAGTCAAACACAGCAAGACAACAAAAAGGTCTGCCTGTATTTATATCATTTTGAATGCAAGATACTTTAGAGTAAGATTTTAAGGGAATACTTTTTGCCAGAAATTAGTATAATGCCAGACTCTCTAGGAAGGCCATTTTTGCCCTGGAATTATGTGATGTTTGTATGCTCGATCACTATTAGACCTGGTAGAATGAAAATAGAGGTGGAAATAATATTATCAACTTTTATGGAAACTTGAGCAGGTAGCAGGCTCTATGTCATTCACTTTATAGACTGTATTATTTTATTCTCCTCATACCCTATGAAGTGGGTATTATTTTTAACACCATTTTGCTAATAAGCACGAAAGTCACAGAAAAGTTAATTATATTCCCCAAGGTCACACACCTAGTCAGTGGCAGAGCTGGAATTTGAACAGTGACACCATGATGCAGAGTCTGTGTTCACTCCCTCAATTAAGAAGTATTTTTATGTTGATGTTTGGCAGAAACCAACAAAATTCTGTAAAATAATTTTCCTTCAATTAAAAAATAAATTTTTAAAAACCAAAAAAACAAAAGCAAATCAAAAAAAGAAAAAGTATTTGTATACCCTAGACCAGGATCCCCAACCTCTGGGATCAATATCTGATGATCTGAGGTGGAGTTGATGTAATAATACTAGAAATAAAGTGCACAGTAAATGTAATACACTTAAATCATCCCAAAACCATCTCCCCACTCCAGTCCATGAAAAATCTGTCCTGGGTGTCATAAAGGTTGGCGATCATTGCCCACCTACTATATCAGTGTTGATTTCAGGTTCTAATAGATGGTCAGTGAATATGTTCTTATGATGGTGGGAGGTATGACTGAGGGTATTCGCTAGCTGATGTATAAAAGTAGAATTATTACTTAGTGACGGTTGACTCATTTCAGTGGAAAAAAATGCATTGTCTAAAGTAATCATTTTTAGTTTTCAGATTTTACATGCTGTACTGATTCATCTGCAATTAAAAGGAGGCAATTGCAAAGTGACTAGGAAATAGTCAATTATTGTTTGAAATGCCAAGCTTCAGAAATTAGCATTCTAGAATTTGCACAAATGTTAAGCCAGGAAAAAGAAGTTATAAAACACCATTTCAACTGCTGTTTGAAATTCTGCCATATATTAGTAATTGTATTATAATTTAAGTTTTGGAATCATAGGATTTTAGAGCTGGCTCAGAGCATTGGGATCCTCTGTGCCAACTTTGTACTTGATGCCAGAAATGTTCACACCCATTTGAAAAGTAAGACGTTTGACAAGTATTCCTCTAACATTGATGTAAAGTCGATAGAAACAGCGGATTTTTTTTTATGCTATGACATAACTTTGTATGTTTGGCTAGTAGAATATTAGAATATTTAGCCAGTCCAGTCCAGCAGGATCTCTTTGTCATTCTTTCCTGGGACTTTCCCATGCCACCATCTGGCCTTTGGAGAAAAAAAACTTGCCACCTTCTGCCTAATTATTGCAACTGTTTCTGTGTTTTATTCTTAAATCTCATTATTTCTTCTTTCATTTGTCATGTGGAATAAAATGATTGTGACAGAGTAAACAGTATAAACACAAAGACCCTACTTACGGTTCCCACAGTGTCTAGTTAGTAATTCTCTCATGCACGAGTGCACGCACGCACGCACACACACACACACACACACACACACACACACACACATTGAAGCTGGTAAACTGAACACAATCTGAATGTTTCCAGTCGCCCTAAGATACAAAAAGTTGTATAATGTATTTCTGAGAAGAATATAATAATGTCATCTATGGTCATTTAAAAGCATAATTTATTAGTAGCCCATATGTTTGTGACTATCATTTTTGCCAGAATCAGATGCAAATAGTCCCTTCTTCAGTAAATCCTTCCCCACATGGCCCCTGCTCTCTCGTCACCCTTTCTTCTGATCCCTGCCATTGGTTCCCTCTCTGTCAACCAAGGGGGACAGTTTCCTCATAGGTTTTTCCGAAGGTCAGCTACTTGCCACTCCTGCCCAGACGCTCCCTGGTCTTTTTCCTGCTTCAGGTGACCTCCTTGAGGTCTCTGTTAAGATGTCTCAGCATTCCCTAACCACCCTTTAATGTCTACATCAGCTCCTGTTTTGTTGACATTGGTGACACTCGTTGCAATATGCAGTCTGCCCACTGTCCGCGTTTGTGTTGTATGTTTGCACGTGTGTGCATGTGTACAGCGGTCATACCTGTCTATTCTACTGGAATATAAACTTCCTAAAGTCAAGGACAGAATCTGTCTTATTCACCACTGTTTTTCTAGTTTCTAATATAGAAGGCGCTCAATCAAGAAATATCAAATAAATGAATGTCCTACAATTAGAAGTGTTGAAATAGAGATATTAAGGCACATTCAAAGATCATTGGGATCTTTACCCATTTTTGCTGCTGCCAATTATGTATTCACTTATTAATTGATCACTTATCATTGAATAATCATTGTTTTAGGTGTCATCTGTGTTCTTAATGTCCTTTTGTTCAGGAGCAGTGATGTGGGTGTATTTGTATGTGTGATGCCTCTGGAATTTATTTTAAAAATTGGGGAAATAAAGAATAATTGTCCCTGTAACTGAGAAAGGATTTTAGATGACATGGAACTTTAAGAACAGCATGAAAGACCAAAAGAGAGGAAAGGCATTTAATGTTCTTGTAATTGAGATCAAATGGACTCCAATAGTTGAAATCCCAATGTTGAAGAATGTTTAGACATGATAGAAAGGCATGTGAATCATGATGTGATTACACTTTGCCAAGCAGATATGATGAGACATCTGTTTAAAATGCGCTAGACAGTGCCCAGAATGTCCTATTCAGTTATGTAATAAATAGTTCAGGATGGTACTGATCTTGTTGTATCATTAATTGTTGCAAATAATTGTTTACCTGGTGGTCATTTGGAAACATGATTTTATAGATTATTATATCATCTCCTCCAATAACCATTTCAGAAAGAAATTATTTGCCTAAGGAATCATACCTATTCTGGAATTCCCATAGACTGAATCTCATAGTCCTGACATATTTCATTGAGCCAGTGTCAGAGTTGGCAGGGAGTAGAGTGGTCAGAGGCAATTTAAAATGATCCAAACCTTCCCACTGATCCATCTTCACTTCCTGTGAGCCACATGTCTCAGGGGAGCCTGCAGTATCCTTGTAATCAGGAGACCTGTGCACTTGTAAGGTTACATATTGACGTGTATGGGTGATGGACCAGGGTACCTGACACCTCTCATCCCAGGATGCACCAGTATTTCCTGCTGTCTTCTTTATGCTTAGGGAAAAGAACAAGAGTCAACCAGTGAGGCCTCTTGAGATTTTTAATAGCACTTACAAGCGACTTCCCTGGTAGTTCAGACAGTAAACAGTCTGCCTGCAATGCGGGACACCAGGGTTTGATCTCTGGCTTGGGAAGGGCCCCAGGAGAAGGAAATGACAACCCACTCCAATATTCTTGCCTGGAGAATTCCATGGACATAGGAGCTTGATGGCCTACAGTCCATGGGGTCACAAAGGGTCAGACGTGACTGAGTGACTGACACAAGAGCCAGGCTGCTGAGATTTTATTTACTGCAGATAGTCCTCTTTTTGCCCACTGCATGCTTGCCCAGCCCATACATTCAGTAGCTCTAAAGGCTCTTCCTTTCTTCATGCCCTCATTTCCCTGTCAGTGTCTCTTTCTATGGAACTTATCAAAAGCACATCTTCATTTCTTGTAATGTGTGTAATGAGCTGTGATCTAGCCATCACATTACAGCAGCCCTTCTATATGGTTTTGCTAATTGGGTTTGGATGGCACAGTTCTGCTATGGAATGGTCTTTGACAACAAGTATCTCTCCATCCCCTTCCCCGTGCTGAGGCAGGAAACTTCTGATGCCTTAGGCTCTTGAATTATTCTGAATGTTCAGTTCAGTTCAGTTGCTCAGTCGTGTCCGACTCTTTGCAACCCCATGAATCGCAGCACACGGGCCTCCCTGTCCATCACCAACTCCCGGAGTTCACTCAGACTCATGTCCATCGAGTCTGTGATGCCACCCAGCCACCTCATCCTCTGTCGTCCCCTTCTCCTCCTGCCCCCAATCCCTCCCAGTATCAGGGTCTTTTCCAATGAGTCAACTCTTCGCATGAGGTGACCAAAGTATTGGAGTCAGATTTAGCATGTCCTTCCAATGAACGCCCAGGACTAATCTCCTTTAGGATGGACTGGTTGGACCTCCTTGCAGTCCAAGGGACTCTCAAGAGTCTTCTCCAACACCACAGTTCAAAAACATCAATTCTTCGGTGCTCAGCTTTCTTCACAGTCCAACTCTTACATCTGTACATGACCACTGGAAAAACCATAGCCTTGACTCGATGGACCTTTGTTGGCAAAGTAATGTGTCTGCTTTTTAATATGCTATCTAGGTTGGTCATAACTGTTCTTCCAAGGAGTAAGTGAATATAGCCTTCATTTATTCTGGAATATCAAGTATAACCTTTAAATGAAAAATTTGCAAGCATTTTGGGAAAACTCAGAAGACTTATGTACAGTTTTTACCACCACTTAGCAGTTCCGTAGGTCATTGGCGCACCATCATCTTCCATCGCCTGAAATGTCACTTTGAAAGTCAACAGATCTTGCATTTGTTTCTGGCATCACCATCAACTGAGCTTGACCTCGGGCATATATTTTGTCCTCCACTTCAGTAAATGGCCACAGAGCTTTGGGGAATTAACTTGGATTTTTGCTGATGTCACATTCTGTTTTCATGCTTCTTAATGCAATATTATCTTTTAAGGATTTGCTTTTCTTTGTAAGTACTCAGCCTTGTCTCTGTTCCCATGCCTTTCTGCTCTGCTCATTTGAATGACATGAGACTGTAAAGCATTTAGAAAACAAAGTGACATAAATGGGAAGTAGTTATAGTCATTCTTCTCATGTGTGAAATCAGCATTTACAGGAGACACATAATTGCCTCTAGTGACTGAGAATACTGTGTTACAAGAACCCCACTGGTGGTCTTGGGGAAAATATTAGGTAGCTAACAAAGAAGACAAATTCCCATTAAAAATAAGGTTTATCCCATACTCAACATGCTTTCTAAAAAACTCGATCTTGCTGTGAACTATTCTGTGATTTTTCTGGACACCTGAACTTATTTTTTGCAGTCTTGAGCCATGTCAAATGAATTTTCTCATGTTTCGCAAGGAGTAGATGATTTAAGGCAGTAAGCCAATAAATTACATATGAAGACTTACTACAGCATACATGGGATTCAGTTCAGTTCAGTTGCTCAGTCGTGTCCGACTCTCTGTGACCCCATGAATCACAGCACCCCAGGCCTCCCTGTCTATCACCAACTCCTGGAGTTTACTCAGACTCATGTCCATCGAGTCGGTGATGCCATCTAGCCATCTCATCGTCTGTTGTCCCTTCTCCTCCTGCCCCCAATCCCTCCCCAGCATCAGGGTCTTTTCCAATGAGTCAGCTCTTCACGTGAGGTGGCCATTAGAATCTTTAAAATCTCCTCTTAAGTTGTATTTTTTGAGGTCTTATTTTGTAAGAAGAGAAATTAGCAACAGTAATATTTTAGCATCTGTTTTTCTATTTTATAGCAAACACGTGGCCCTCACAGTTGTGCTCAATTAATGCTTTTCAGATTTTTTTTTTTCTGAAAAACCATGTTAATTATTAGATAGTTACATGAACATAGTATTAAAATGGGACTTCCCCAGTGGTTCAGCAGTAAAGAATCTGCCTGCAGTTCAGGAGGTGCGGGTTTGATCCCTGGGTCAGGAAGATCCCCTGGAGAAGAAAATGACAACCCACTCCAATATTCTTGCCTGGAGAATCCTCGCGGGCAGAGGAGCCTGGCGGGCTACAGTCCACGGGGTCACAAAGTGTCGGACACAATTGACTGAGCGGCAGCAGCAGTATTATAATACCAAGTTTGCTTCTTGACATCAATTTTTTTTTTCATCAGTGAATCAACTAAATAAATGCTTTGAATGCTTCCTTTATTCTCATTTCTCTGAATCCGAGGGATCCCTCTTACCTACTTTTCCACCTCCTTCTTTTCCCTGATATGTTACTCTGGAATTTGACTAATGATGACAAGAAGAGGGTCGTCAAATCGTCAACCTCCTGGTAGGTTAGTAAGAGGAACTTAAATAATTTCTTTCCTGATGGACAAATGCGTATTCTTTTGAAAATGTACTACTGGCTACAAAGCTAATGGGTTGTCCAAAAAGTTTGTTCCATTTCAAGTAAAAATAAGACCTAATTTTCATTTTCACAAAGAACTTTATTAAATGGAACATATTCCCTAACCGAACAACCTTTTTCGCCAACCAAGTATTTTTCTCAGCTATCCAATATCATATCTTGCTTTGCACAGAGTGGATGTAGGTAGGAAGATGGTTTTTGAATAACCCTGAGGATGTATGGTGCTTCCCAGGTGGCTCAGCGGGTAAAGGAATCTGTCTGCAATGCAGGAAACGCGAGTTCGATCCTGGAGGCAGGAAGATCCCCCTGGAGAAGGGCATGGCAACGCACTCCAGTGTTCTTGCCTGGAGAATCCCATGGACAGAGGAGCCATGGGGTTTACAGTCCATAGGATTACAAAGAATCGGACACGACTGAAACTGCTGAGCTCGCACACACGAGGCTCTAGTCTTTGTGGATGACCAAGATTTCCATCTTTATATTTCAACTCACATGGTGGCTTCTAGATCCTTTCCTAACAAGATAATTGTTCCTAGAAACTTCAGCTGATATTACAGATCAAATGACTAGGAATGCAAGTGTTATTATGCAAATTTTTGTCTTTAAAGTGCAGCCAGAGGCTACTGCTATAAATAGACAGAAAAATCAAGTGAAGAAAATTCATCCTCTGGACATACTGTTCGACTACCTTTTGCTTTCTTGTCGGATGTTTCCGTTTTCCCTCAAGCGGGGAAGGAAGAGGTTTCATTAATCGGGGACAGATACCTGTAGAGGTTTTATCCTTTTTGGAGGCTGCCTTTGAAAAGTGGCTTTGATGCCTGTATATTTGGGTTTCTATGATAGGGATGCTACTGGGAGGGTGCACAAGAGACACGTGGCAGATCAGGGGAAAAGCCATTTTATGGTTTCAAGCGGCTTGTATCTCCTTAAAAAGAGCTTCCGAAAGGTAGACATTTTTGTTGCCATTGTTCAGTCGCTAAGTTGTCTGACTCTTTGCAACCCCACAGACTGCAGCCCACCAGGCTTCCCTGTCCTTCACCATCTCCTGGAGCTTGCTTAAACTCATGTCCATTGAGTTGGTGATGCCATCCAACCGTCTCACCCTCTTTTGCCCCCTTCTCCTGCCCTCAGTCTTTCCCCGCATCAGGGTCTTTTCCAGTGAATTGGTTCTTCACATCAGGTGGCCAAAGTATTGGAATTTCAGCTTCAGCATCTGTCCTTCCAATGACTATTCAGGGTTGGTTTCCTTTAGGATTGACTTGTTTTCAGAACTATAAATATGTAGATAAAATACATAGACACACATACATATTCTGTATATTTACACGTATGAATATTTGGGCAACAGTGGAGATGGTTAAAAATATACTATTTCAGTCTCTTTATGCATTTGTGCATGGTATTTAATACGTCTGGTCAAACCTGGGCCTTTAAATATGAACTTTGTCTTGGGTTGGCTAAAAAGGTGTTATGAGTTTTCCCATAAGGTGTTACAGGAAAAAACCCGGATACCCTTTTTGGCCAACCCACTATTTTACCAGAGAGTTATCTCTTTGTAATTCTAAGCAAACGAGGTTGGGCACAGCCGAGATGCCTGGTGCAGTCTTACAGGCAGGGCAGGGTCAGCTCAGAGACAAAGTGTTTGTTTAATAATGACAGAGAGCGCCACAGCATCCATCTTTGCAGTCGGTTTTTGTTTGTTTGTTTGTTTTTAATGTGCTCCCCCGCCCCTACCCATGAGAGGGTTCACTTACACAAAGCTTCAGCTGCGCCGCTGCTCTGCGTGCACTGTCTTGGCCAGGTGCTTCTAATTGCAAGCTTCCGACAAGAAGCTGGAGCCCAGCTGTGCGGGGATCAATTCCTGCCACTGTGGGAAACCGGAGAGGAAGCCTGAACTAGGTCAGAAAACTGCCTCCCTCATCAAGTCTCTCTGACTCCGGCTGGTGCCCTCATTTCCAGCTTTGCAGCTGCCCTGTCCCTTGATCTCTGTGGTCCCTTGTGGTTCCGGTCACCGTGGTCCTGCAGAAGGGGTAGCACCCACCTGTGGGCCCAGCTCTGTGCATGGACTTTGAGGCAGATTGTTGGCCCCAGACCAAGATATGGCAAGCAGTAAATCTCCAGCCAAGAAGCAAGTCACTCTGAATCTCATCTCATTGACTTGGCAGCTCGAATTGAGTTTCTTCAGTGTCCCTCAGTTTTCCCTGTGATCGGAGTTCATACCCTGGGCTTATGAATTTTTTGAGTCCCTGGCTGGCTCAGCCTTCTTGGGTTGATCGCATTTCCTGGCTCTGTCCATGGACCTTAGAGACCTTGCCCTTCAGTCTGCATTATTCCAGCCCTGTTTCTGCACAGCCAGATACAGGACCTGGGTTTTTACTAATATTGTTTGGTTCTTTGCAATCCTTAGCAACATAATTCAAGACCAGCCTGTTGTCCCTAACGCCTGAAATCTGTTTTTCCAGTCTGATCAGTTGCTCTGCATCTGTTGTGACTCAGCTTGAGCATCGATTCATGAAGGCGTCTCTGGCCTCCCTCTGTGCCCCACTCCCCCGCTGCCAGGCAGGGCTAGGAGCTCTTTCCCTGTACCCTCCTCATGGCCTATGCCTGTCTCAGATACAGACTTCGACTTATATTATAATCATTTATTTATACGTTTTTCACTTCTCTGCCACACACTCTGCTCTGTGTGTCTCCTGATGCGAGGTACAAGGGTGTGACCTTTTTATTTGTTTCTTGGGTGAATGAATAAACTTTCAGGTGTGTGTGTCTGTGTGCTGATTCTCATAACTCACCCTTTGCTTCACTCCTTTTTATTGACCGCGAAGCTTCATCCAGCTATCACTCACCTTTGCTGGCCATCATCTGAACTCAAGCTATGACCCTTGACTGCCGACGTAGAACACATGCGGTTTGCCTAGTGCCCTATGATCCGATTCCCATGTGCCTTGTCTTGCCCATTCTTGCTAGTTGTGGATGATTTCCATAACATACATTGAAGTTTCTACATCTGTTGACAGTGTCCAAACACCTGGCACAGTTGCTTTCTCTGTCTCAGACTGGAAAAAAAATCGTATCAAGATATTATGATTCTTACAAACTCTGAATCCTTGAAAGAACATGCCAAGATCTTACTCTTTAATCAGAAAATAAAATGTATTGATTGAATGAATCATCTTTATCCCTTTAACAGTGATTATTGAGATAGCAAAATATTTTATGGCAATAGATGCTGAAAATTTAGGACTGTTATTTCAAAGTGAGCAATGGTGTCAGCTAGAACCCAGGTTCTCTCTGGGGTCAGAAGCTGTTTTGGTTCTTGTGAGCCAGGGGACCTCCTCTATCATTGCTTCAGGATCTGGGACCCAAAATGCCAGAGATCTTCCTCTCTGGCTTCCCTGGTGGGTCGGACAGTAAAGAATCTGCCTGCAGTGTGGGAGATCCCAGTTCGATCCCTGGGTCAAGAAGATCCCCTGGAGAAGGAAATGACTACCCAATCCAGTATTCTTTCCTGGGAAATCCCTGGGACAGAGGAACCTGGCAGGCTACAGTCCATGGGGTCACAAAGAGGCAGATACAACTGAGCAGCTAAACTAACACTTTAACACAAGCTCTTTATAGTTGGTCAGAGACAGGACTACTTTTAGAGACAGTATTCAGACATTGTTCCCAGTAATATTCTACTTTGACTATATTCCTTTTGGGGACAAAATCAACTCACACGTTGTCATCAGGAATTTTCCTTGTACCCAGCATTCTGTTGGGATTTTGCCCAAAATCTCTGAAAAGTTGACTTAGATTAAGAGGAAGGGAAAGGATAAGTTTTATATTCATAGGGCAGTGCTGACGAGTTTCCAGAAACCTCTTCAGTCATTAAGCTGTTCAGTCAGTCTCTCTAGTTGTTTCTTCCGAGGTTCAAGGGCAGCAGCATCATTTCTAATTGTTCAGCCCACTGGTCACCTAGGGTCACTTGGTGATACTAGGTTAAATATTACTTGAGATTCTCATTTTAATATGTCCCTGCCAAAACATTGTTTCTCTGCCACAGTCTGAGCTGGTTGTAATAAAATCTATGCATTTTTCCTTTGATGCCTTTCAGGATGTCTGGTCTTACTGAGTCCTCAGCCTGGAATGTTCTCACGGGCAGTTCCTTCTCACACTCAGGTCTAGGATGGGTGTCCCCAGGAAAGCTCTCCCTAATGGCCCAGCCAGAGCACTCCCAGCTCCACCCGTCTCACCCCATCACCCCCCAGCCCTGCTTTAGACACATCAGCCATGTCAAGCTGCAAACTTCTTCCCTGACACTCACCATAACGTGAAATCACCTTGTGTTTACTTGTTAAACTGTCTGTCCACACCTCCTCCAAGCATCACTGTTACAGTGTGAGTGCTGAGAAGGGGGAGAGTATTCCTTATGCAGTGTTCCCAGCTTCTGCCAAAGTGTCCAGCTTACTGTCATCATTCAATACGTATTTATTGAATGAATAAAAGTCATAAAGGGAGTAGGGAAGGAGAAGGAGGGAGAGAGACAGAGGAAAAGGAGGAAGGAAGGAACCATGATTGTTTTGTCAGCATGACCGATGAGTTTGTATTGGGTTGGTCCAAAAGTTCATTCCCGTTTTTCCGGTAACAGGAAAACCCTGAACAAAATAGTTTTGCCAGCCCAGTATGTGGCAGAAGAAGAACCAGGGGAAGTGGTGGCCAGTCTCTTTGCCAGCTTTCAGTGTCTTCTTTTTCAGGAGGAGTTTTCGGCTCTCCGCAGATACTCGTAACACAGATCTCATTCATACCTGTCCATCATTGCTCAGCTAACACTGCCTGTCTTAGAATTCCCAGTTATCTCTCAGTGCTTCACTTCAAGATTGACCTGTGCACAAGGCCTTTGAAAAGTCAGGAGGGAGGTGAAATTCACCTTTCCTATTGGCTTTCTGTCACAACATGGTTACGTGTGGAACATTGTTTCCTTTGCGATGAAGTCTGTGCCTTCCACTTTTCTACCAGTCAGCGATGCCGTTCGATGACCTGTAATTAATGGGGCATGCTGATAAATTTAGTAGCAGCTCACTGCTCTTTTTAAAAATTGCTAATATTGTCTGAACAACTAGAGGCTTAATTTTATGGATGTTTTTCAAGTAAGTGATGGCTTTTAAAGTTCTCTTAACAATAGTATTATAATTAATCTTCATTAGTTTTTTGTCAAGATAAATATCCATTTTTAGGATAGTGATTGTATTGAAGAGAATACTCCAGCTAAACATGAACTGTAATTCAGCACATTCTCTTAATTCAGCCAGCCCCCTCTGCTGTTAAAAAGTATTTCTTTTCATTTTCAATCGTTTTTTTTTTTCTTAACATCAAAAAGATACTTAAAATTCAGTCATTGTATCAAATGAAGAACAGGTGCGGATGTCAAGTCATTTCATCAGTGAGAATATTTATATATCCAAATGATGTCTCATTTCACAGGAAATCGTATCAAAAGCCCAGGTTTCACCACATTGTTACTGAATTAAAATATGGAAAGAGAAAATTTCCAGTTTAATAATGATCTAATCCTTGTGGGTAGATAAGTAGACAGAAAATAAACATTTTTCAAAGAGCATTTTTTTTTTCTATTGAAAAGAATAAGAATTGGATGTCGGGGACCCTGGATTCTAGTCTAGCTATGCCACCAATCACTTGGCTCCCCTTAGCCAGTCATCCTCACTGTCTGTCCATATGGTAAGAACATTCCCACCACTTTCCAGGGAACAGGGGTGAGGGTTATGTAGGTTCTCTTCCCCAAAGCTGTCACTTAACTGTGTACAGTTTTTTTTAAAATTAAACATTTACAAAGAATTGTCCTGGGACTTCTTGGATGGCCCAGCAGTTAACAGACTCCATGTTTCCACTGCAGAGGACAGGAGTTTGATCCCTGGCCAGGGAACTAAGATCCCACATGGTACATGGCATGGTCAAAAACAAACAAACAAACAAAAATTGTCTTGGGGACATATAGCAAATAGAAAAGGAGAAAATCTGTTCAGTCTCCTTTAAGGCAGGAGTCTGTAGCATTTGAACTGTGACCCCATCTCACACCCCGAGTCCAGATGCTCTAATCGAGGCAGATGCAACCAAGAAGATGGAGCTCCCTCATCCCCCAGCTCCCAGTTTGGAGCCACACTTTAACCCAAGAAAGGACAGGCTGCTGACTTTCTCCCCATTTTACAAAAACTATTTTGCAGGCAGGTGTGACTAAGAGATCCATGACTCCTTTCTTCCACTTAACCCCCACTTACAGGCAGAAACGCTCACCCAGGCATAGCAAACCAAGAATACGAGTGCCCGATGACTCTCACCCCAACTCACTTATAAACTCAAGGTTCCAGATGGGGAGCAGTGAGCCAGAGGGCCATTTCTGTCACCCACCCCTGCTGGTCACTCTGGGAAAAGCAAGCCACTGTGTTCTGCCCAAACTCTTTGTGGTGATATGGAGGCTTCCCCAGGGGAAGAGGTACGATTTGGGGATGAGGGCCTCCACAGCTCTGCTGGAAGGAGTTGACTGTACTGGGAACAGAGCATGGAAAACCCCAGCCCTGAGGACATTGTCAAAAGCAGTGGGGACTTCCCTGGTGATCCAGTGGTTAGAACTGCATGCTTCCACTTCAGGCGGTGCAGGTTCAATCCCTGGTCGAGAAACTGAGGATCCCATATGCTGCATGGTGCAACCCGAGATAAATAAGTAAATAAAAGGAAAAAACAGTGGACATCTTGTTAGAAAGCAATTAAGCAGGAGCTCATAGCTCCATGAAACAAGCAGCAACAAGCCAAATAGCAGAGCAGTCAGAAGTTTAACAGAGAGAAACAGTGGAGAGAGCCAAGAAGAGCCCTCCTGAGGTCATGGTGGTCAGAGGGCTGTGCACACATGTTGGGCTGCATTTAGGAGCAATCAGAGCTGGATGTGGACAGACCTAAAACCACCCACAAACCATCCGCAGATCAGTCAATAAAGCGCAAAAGCCTAGTTGTTCACTCAGCCATATCAGACTCTTTGCAACCTAATGGACTGTAGCACGCCAGGCTTCCCCATCCTTCACCATCTCTTGGAGTTTGCTCAGATTCACGTCCATTGAGTCAGTGATACCATCCAACCATCTCATCATCTGTTGCCCCCTTCTCCTCCTGCCTTCCGTCTTTCCCAGCATCGGGCTCTTTTCCAATGAGTCGGCTCTTCACTCAGCCTCACAGGCACGGGGTTTGGCTGAACACTAGTCTACCTTGACCCAGAGGCAAAACTCCTAGGAAGGCAGGCTTATGAACAAATTCACACCTACCCTTGGCAGTCTGTGTACGCCTGAGACTGCACCTTCTCAGCAGTGCTGGGAGAGGAAAAGCCCCAGCTGGTATTCCCTCAGTAAGTGGAGAAGCAGCCACGTAAACCACTTAAACTGTGATCACAGTGTGCGAGCCACACACACATCCAGTGGTAAAGAGTGAAAATGTAACTGGCTAATAGAGCTTAAGCACAGCCTTTGACCAATAAGTGGTTTATGCTTTCCCAGGAGAAATTCCTAGGTAGCTAGGATAAAACATAAAACAAGTGTCTACACACAGTGGGGGATGTAGATTTCAAGTCAGTAAAGATTCTTTCCGGTCTGAGCCACCAGGGAAGCCCCAAGTATGAAAATAAAGGACCAAGAAAACAAAAACAATATTAGCCCACGGAGGAAAAGGCGGGGGTGGGGGGAGGGTGCGGTGGTGGTGGGGAGATTGCCTATACACAGCAGTTTTTACATGATTTATTTTCCTAATTATGGTTTATTAAACTTAATTCTGCACTCAGATTGCCTTCTGTGGATACACTGAGGGGATTAAATGACTTGGAAGTAAACCCCATAGCCCAATATATGCTTTATTTTTCTACACAAGAGACAAATCCTCTAAATATGTTGTATATATGTTGTATATATATACACACATACACACATATATATACATGTGTGTGTCTATGTATATATGCATATATGTGTGTATACAGAAGGATTTTATCATATATATTATATGTATCTTTGGGCTTTCCAGATGGCGCTAGTGGTAAAGAACATACCTGCCAACGCAGGAGATATGAGAGACGCAGGTTCAATCCCTGTGTCGGGAAGATCCCTGGAGGAGGGCATGGATAATATGATTCTTCGCTGGAGAATCCCATGGACAGAGAAGCCTGGCGGGCTACAGTCCTCGGGATCACAAAGAGTCAGACACAACTGAGCATCTGAGCAGAGATATGTATCTTTATATTTATTCAGCATTCCAAGACTTAAATTGTCTCCCAAAAAACAAGCTAGGAAAGGAAAAAAGAATTAATAAAAATTGATGATTTAAGAAGAAAAATAGTCTTGGAATGATCTGAGTTAGGATTAATGGTAATTAGATTACTTAGCGTTGGACTGGGATCCTCTCTGAACTTGACATGGGCTGGAGTCCTAGAGCAAAGATTCCGGGAGTTTGTGCCTTCTCCAGACATCACAGTAATGATGGACTGTTTTACTCCAGTCACCCTGTGACAGGCAGAATTCTGAGAACAACCCTATTGGCCCTCCGCCTCGTGTAATCTCCTCTTCGAGTGGGGGTGAAACCTATGAAGATGAGAAGATATCAGCATCCTCAGTAGCCAAAGGGAACTGGTTTCGGCTGGCCCTATCAGGCCACATGAGGCCTTTCAGAGCATCGTAGGTGAGGTCAGAGCCTCCAGTGTAGACCACACTCACAGCCATTTCCCCCGAAGTTCACCCAGTATTGTTGTGTATAATGCAGGAAGGCCTCCAGCTCTTAGTCATCTGGTGGGTCTAGGGTTAGCACATCCTTTTCCACAACATAATCATGGTATTGAGTCCAGGTCATGAAACCAGACTCCTCCAATAGGAGCTCAATGGTTCACGACGCAACTCAGTCCCACTGGATGGAGCCAAACATTGCAGAATTCTTCTCAGGTGTCCCTCCAACTTATCCCTGTTATACTGTTTGTACAACACGCACAGTTTTGCACACGCATGCTAGTTGCTTCAGTTGTGTCTGACTGTTTGTGACTCAATGGACTGTAGCCTACCAGGCTCCTCCATCCATGGGATTCTCCAGGCAAGAATACTGGAGTGGGTTGCCATTTCCTCCTCCAGGGGATCTTCCCCACCCAGGGATCGAACCCGCATCTCTTATGTCTCCTGCACTGGCAGGTAGATTCTTTACAGTTTTGCACAATAAAGCCTATTTTCAAAAGTCTAGTAGTTCTTTCACCGTATGGCACTTCAGTTATGTCAAGGAGAGAGAGGTTTCTCCTGAGTTTTCCCTGGGCTCTTTCTTCCTCTGGAAGTACTCCAGGCCACAGTGTTGCTCAGAGCTGACCTCCAAGCCTCGATGTATCTGACCAGCACCCAGGAAAGGGCCATGCCCTTTCTCAGACTTAGCATCTCTCTTTAATAAATGCTGCCTAAAATGACCTTAAAATCTTTTGCAATTGCATCATATTAAGGAGCTTATGTTCATAAATCAGGAAATGATCCCCAACCTTATTTTGCATATAGATGCATAATCAATGGCATTAGTTAATAAATAGGATTTAAAAATGAAACAAATATAAGATGCTGTTGGATTCTCTTTGATTTTGTAATAGTTTTTCAAATCTCTGCTTGTAAAGAAACAAGACAAAGTTGTAGTCAGACCAGATGCTTTAAAAGGGAAATCTAGAAAGAAAATCACACACACTCGCAAAACACACGTGGGAACCTAACAAAATGTAAAGGAAATAGAATCCAGTAGCCAAAGTATATTACTATGACTCTCATTTTATCTTTTAAAGGTCTTTTTTCGTGTGTACTATTTTAAAAGTCTTTATTGAATTTTTTACAATATTACTTCTCTTTTCTGTGTTGGCTTTTTTGGAGAATGGGGCATCTTAGCTCCCCAACTAGGGATCGAACCCACAGCCCCTGCATTGGAAGGTAAAGTCTTAATCACTGGACTGCCAACTTTAGCTCAGTTCTCGTTTTAGCTGAAAAGCAAGAGAGGCAAAACATTGCTACCTAAACTCATTATTGAGTGAGATTCCTTTTTAAAACAGCCTTATTGAAAAATAACACATCATAAAATTCTCCCACTTAGAATGTGTGCCTCCGTAGTTTTTAGTATATTCATTCACAGTGAGCCATCACCACAGTCTAATGTTAGAACATTTCATCCCCCAGAAAGAACCCCCCTCCCCTGAATCCTTTGCTCCATCATGGTGAGGCAGATGGCACTGTCATCCACTCGGAGTCAGAGGACCAAGTAATCTGGGACGGGGGAAGGAGAAAGAGAGCAGGAGATGAATAAAGGCACATCTATATTTTCTGAAGATTGCCCTGGGCTCCCAAGCTTCTCTGAGAAAGCAGACCTCTTCACAACAGTTTTGCCTGGGAAACTGACTGAGCTTGTGGAAAATTCCTGCTGTGGCTCCATATAACCCTAACGGGAGATTCGGAGGCTTAAATAAAAGGCTGTATTGTGTGAATTGCATCCCTCACCACTGCGCCCGCCCCTTTCCTTTCCAAGAGGTTTAGGCTGAAGTAGAAGCTGAGTGCTGCGTTTTGCTTCAGCAAAGGGGCAGTTGTCATCCAGTGGTGCTGTTTTCATTAGGAAATTGAGAGACAAACACTTGTACTGGGGTGCTTTTCATAAGGCTATGTGATTTCCTTTCATTTTCTTCCTTTCTTTTTAAGTTCTAGGGACCGGGGTGTTAAAGAAAATCTAGAAAATTTATTTTTAACGGACGAATAGAATGTCCATTAAAGGCCAACAGCTATAACCAAATGTAAGGGTTTTAGCTCCCTGAGAGTTACAAACTCTGAATTGATCTAAGAATGATGGTAGCGCTGGCTTTTTCCCCTGTTTAACCTCATCTCAGCCCCAGGTTGGGTGTATCTGGACATGTTTTTACATCAGAAACATCAAGAACTAAATTAGATATTGTTCTGATATGAGAAGCCCTGGTAAACAGACTTCTACAAAAGTGCTGTTTTTCCGTATGCTATTTTTCTAAGGCCAACAAGAGGAAACAGAGTTGTTGGTTATTTTGCCTGCTGAGATAAGCAGCATGTTCCTAGGGGTCGGGGGTTCTGTTGCTCCCTCTGCTGGTTGAGGAGGAGTATTGCTGGCATGCGTGGGCAGTTTCCTCCTCTGCCACAGTTTAAAGAGCTGAATAAAATGCAGTGGTCCATGTTAAAATTTCCAAAAATGAAATTTCTCCCACTCTCTCTTCCTAGTCTCTTCCTTCCCCCTCAGACCGTGGAAAAGTGATCCCCACCGGGCTTGCGGGATCTGACAGCTGAAAAGACAGCCATGTGTCAGGCAATGAGACAGTCATGTGGTGGGTGTGAAAAGAAATTCCTTTCAGAATAGGAAGTCTTGTGTGGGGGCAGTTCTCAGGGAGGATCCAGGATTGTGCATGACCAATAGTTATGTCAGTTACTTTACAACACTGTAAAAATCTTGGCACGCAGTGTGCCTGTTCTCTGAGTTCAGGACATGAGAAACCTCTTTTTCCTGCATGTATTATCTTCAAACTAGAGATAGTTAGTAAACTGCTTCTGCTTTAAAAAATCATTTTTTTAACTTAAGTGGTTTTATGCTTAATTACTGCTTTTCAGTCCTCCTTTCTCTTAGATACTTGAATGTTGGGATTAAAGAAGCAACGAACACTTTTAGAAGTCGATTGTAGGGAATTATTTTAAATAGCAGTGCATTTTCTGTCATCTATATGTTTTTGTGGGTTAACCCAAAGGTTCAAAGCTGAATCAAAATCACTAGTTGAATTAAATATGTTTTGTTCACAGACTCAATGATAAATGAGTATACTGTGACTTCAGGTGACATTTACTAAGATAATTTAAAGCTTGAGGTTTAGACCAGATTTACAGCTTAATTTCAAATGGTCTTTCTACCTCTGGAATCAGACTTCTTTTATTTTCGATAGTATATTCTTGAGTTTTATTGGTTCTCCTTTCTGGGGAGAAATGGTATCTAAAATTAACTTTCAGAGCTTACCAAGCCTCCCTTGCTGTGTCCAGTCAAAGGTGGAGGAAAGCTAAATGTGGTGATGAGGTGAGGCTGTGTGTCTGAGCACCACTTCTGTGCCTGTTCTTTGTTTCATGTACCCATCAGTCACTTGGGACTGATGATCCTTCCTGAACATCCGTCCAGCTAGTCTCAGTTTTAGAACACTGAGCACTCTCATTGCTTAATCTCACAATCACACACCATGTGTCCTTGTCTCCCATGCCACTGGAGGGACTTTATGCGGTGATGTTAATTTGTTTTCTGGTGTGTCTCCAGCACCCAGCATGGTGCCAGCTTCGCAGGATGTTTGTGTGTGTGTGTGTATGTCTGTGTTTCAATAATTGTTCACTGAATAGTAAATTGGCGCCAGCACCCCCAGAATATATGTGTGTGAGTGTTTCAATCATTATTCACTGAATGAGTAAATAGGGTCAAGTTCTAGGCATTTTGATAATCTGTTTTATCATTTCGTTTGCTGGGAGTTAATGCAAAGGAGCCAAAGCCTTTGACTGTATAGATCACAATAAACTGGAAAATTCTGAAAGAGATGGGAATACCAGACCACCTGACCTGCCTCCTGAGAAATCTGTATACAGGTCAGGAAGCAACAGTTAGAACTGAACATGGAACAACAGACTGGTTCCAAATAGGAAAAGGAGTACGTCAAGGCTATATATTGTCACCCTGCTTATTTAACTTATATGCAGAGTACCTCATGAGAAATATTGGGCTGGAAGAAGCACAAGCTGGAATCAAGATTGCTGGGAGAAATATCAATAACCTCAGATATGCAGATGACATCACATTTATGGCAGAAAGTGAAGAACTAAAGAACCTCTTGATGGAAGTGAAAGAGGAGAGTGAAAATGTTGGGTTAAAACACAACATTCAGAAAATGAAGATCATGGCATCCGGTCCCATCACTTCATGGCAAATAGATGGAGAAACAGTGGAAACAGTGTCAGATTTTATTTTGGGGGGGCTCCAAAATCACTGCTGATGATGACTGCAGTGATGATTTTAAGACTCTTACTCCTTGGAATAAAAGTTATGACCAACCTAAACAGCACATTAAAAAGCAGAGACATTACTTTGCCAACAAAGGTCCGTCTATCAAGGCTATGGTTTTTCCAGTAGTCACATATGGATGTGAGAGTTGGACTGTAAAGAAAGCTGAGCACCAAAGAATTGATGCTTTTGAACTGTGGTGTTGGAGAAGACTCTTGAGAGTCCCTTGGACTGCAAGGAGATCCATTCAGTCCATCCTAAAGGAAATCAGTCCTGAATGTTCATTGGAACAACTAATGTTGAAGCTGAAATTCCAATACTTTGGCCACCTGATGCAAAGAGCTGACTCATTGGAACAGACCCTGATGCTGGGAAAGACTGAGGGCAGGAGGAAAAGGGGATGACAGGATGAGATGGTTGGATGGCATCACTGACTCAATGGATGTGAGTTTGAGTAAACTCCGGGAGTTGGTAATGGACAGGGAGGCCTGGTGTGCTGCAGTCCATGGGGTTGCAAAAAGTCAGACACAGCTGAGCAATTGAACTGAGTTGAATGCAAAGGAAGGGAAGATTAGGTAAACCTATAGGATTAAAGGGGTTGTGGAGTAATTATAGGAAAACTTGTACCTTATGGTATTTTATTCAAAACCGAGAAGGAAAATCCTTGGTTGAGTCACCAAACCCAATCTCTTATTATTAACTTTCTTGTTTCCTAGTATATATTCTGGAATGAAGAAAAGAGAAAATATGTATAACATATGTAATCAGGAATCTAAAAACAGGATGTTGCCAGAAAATCAGGATATTTGAAGACTGTTTAGTAATGAAGAGCGTACAAGACAGTAATGATTGGAGAAGAAAAATGGGAAAAACTAGAGTTAAACGATAAATCCACTTGGTTCCTTAAAGTGACCAGTAAAATTGGCAAGCTATTACAGGGTTGATCAAGGATAAACAGGGAAACCCTAAAAATAAATGATGCTAGAAATAAGAACAGGGATGTAACTACAGATAAGGTGGTGGCAGATTCAAGAAAGCATAAGAAATTACTTTATACACATTTGGATAGTCTAGATGCAGTTATTTTCTAAGATAACATATATTATCAAAATTGGATAGAGGAATAGAAAATTTCAAGAAAGCAATAATCATAGAAGAAATTAAGGCAATCAAAAATCTGTCCCTAAAATAGGAATGAGATTCAAAAAAACTTTATAGGCAATTCCTACCAAACCTTAAATAGTCTCATTTTTATAATATAAAAATTATTTGATACATTATTTCTTACTCATTCTTAATATAGTATTGATAACATAGTATATAATATTAACATACTTATGATATATTTATGTAGTATGAAGAATAGATAATTTTTAGATTAGAAATGATGTCTATAAAATAAAGAAATATAGTTATAAAACTGTACTCAGGTAACAGAAAAAGATTGGAAATATCTTGGCCGATTAGAGAAAGCCACCAAAACTCTGAAACCAAACTAGATGAAAGGAGATACTTGCAAAAAGGAAAAACTGTAGCCTAATCTCACTTGTAAATGTAAATGCAAAACTCCTAAATAAATTGAAACATAGCAGTTCATCTAAAGAATTAAACATTTTGATGAAATGTGGTTTATATTGACTGTGTGAAGGTAGGTTAATTTAGAATACCCATGAATGTTATTCTCTATGTTAAAGGGGGGGAAAGTATGGTTGCATGTTGAAGAAAATATATAATAAAACATAGAACCCACTGCTGATTTCCAAAGAATAGCCAATAAACAGTAGAGAGTACTTCCTCTAACTTGCTGTAGCAACCATTGTAATCAATACTAGGAAATAAACTGCATATTAGTAAAAGTATCATAGCTGTTCAACAGGATAGAATTCGGTCAGTGCAGTTAATCCCGAAGCGTAGTGAGATAAGAGGAGCAAGCTTTCATTATTCAAAATATTATCGTCCGTGTAGAAATCAAAGATAAACAGCTAACTAAGTGTTTGAGTTAGAAAAGATTTAGTCACGTTGATAAGAGTAGAAATCAATAAACAGTTTTCCTATATACCCCCACTTACCGATTACAAAAATTTCTTAAATTCCCTTAACCATAGTAATTTGTATTATAAAATACCTAACCGTACATTTTTTTTCTATCTTTGTTAACATAAGAGAATAACATTCATGGATATTCTAAATCAAACTACTTTCCCGTAATCAATATAAACCACAGTTAAGTACTGTATGAGTTCTGGGGATGTGGTGTATGGTGTGGTGACTATAGTTAATGTACTGTGTTATACATTTAAGCTGTGTTGTATTTTAAAAGTGGCCGAGAGACTTCATTTTTAAAGTTCTCACCAGAAAAAAATAAAAGGAATGATGTGAGGTAATGAGGTACTAACTACCCTTATTGTCCTTATCATGGTAATCATGTTACAATATATCCGCACGTGAAATCACCACATAGTACCCCTTGTGTGTGTGTGCGCTGAGTCACTCGGTCGTGTACAACTCTCTGCATCCCCATGGACCGTAGCCCTCCAGGCTCCTCTGTCCATGGCATTTCCCAGGGAAGAATACTGGAGCAGGTTGCCATTTCCTACTCCAGGGTATCTTCCCTACCCAGGGATCAAACCCGAGTCTCGTGTCTCCTACGTTGGCAGGTGAATTCTTTACCAGTGAGCCACCTGGGAAACCCATGGTACACCTTAAACTTACACAATGTTATGTTAATTATATCTCAAAGCTGGATAGAAAAAAAATGCTACTAAATAACTCATAGGTCAAAGAAAATGTCATAATGGAAATGTTAATTAGAACATTCTGAAAGGAGTGAAAATGAAAGCAGTACATATCAAAACTTGAGGGACACATTTAAAACAGTATTTACAGAAAAATCAATGCTTTTCCTAATGCAAAGATTAAGTTATAGGTGAATTTAATTAGTAAGAATATAACTTTTATTTAGCACTTTAAATTTTTATTTATTTTTAATTGAATGATAATTGCTTTATGGCATTGTGTTGACTTCTTCCAAACATCAACACCAACATGAAATCAACCGTAGGTATTCCTATTTAGCACTTTAAAGAGCAGTCTTATTCATACTGATTTGGTCTTTGCTCTGAGGAGACCAAGACAAAATGATTAAATTCAAACCCAGATGTAGTGAAAGGCAGACAGCCTGTCCTTCAAAACCCTGTGGTCTCTGGAATGCGTTCTCAGCTCTTTTTTTCTAAAGTTTGACCCAGCAGCTTCCCCTGGGTCTCCTCCGGCTTCACCTCCCACGTGGTAACACATGCTACCCTGCGGCACTGGCTCCCAGGTCTAAACTTTCCCATCGCTTAGCTAGTCCCCACCAAGGAGAAGCAGAGCTGAGCAGTTGTGTAATCTCCACCTCTCAAATAACTGGAAGGTAATTATTTGTCACAAACAACCTTTTCTTCCAGTTTCTGCCCAGCTTGAATTTCAAATTATTCAGTCACACCAAGGTGATGGCAAAGTCAGTAATCACTTTGAGAAGAAGTTCCCACTATGAGCAAAACAGAGATAATTGGGAATTCAAAAAGAGAAGGAAAATAAAAAGACCTTTGAAACATGGAAGGAGGAAGCCGTCAGGTCAGAGAAATTTGCAGAACATAATTTCTGATCGTTTGAGTGGACCAGGTAATTATATTCTGAATTATCTTTAAGGAGATCCCTTTGTGTTTAAAGTGGGGAAGTACATTATGTGTTCTTCCGGGATAGGGACTGAGATCAGACAAGATGAGTTTGCCAGTACAAAGCCCTTTGATTTAAAAGCTGCATAAAAGGAACTCAACATTATAAAGTTGGTAAAACAAAAACTGACAGAAAGTTTTGCTCTCTATTGCCATATGTTATTAAATTGATGTATAAAAATACTACACGACACTCTAGATCTAGACTAAATATTAACTGGTAGTCTAGTGCTAAATGTGAAGGAAGTTTTTCCTGTGATAAAAAGAGGATAAAGGTTTCTTAAGTAGCAAGCTTCTTTTTAAGCTGGTTTTGCTGAATTAACAAAGGAAGCAGATTCTTCAATGAAGATTAAAGCCGCTAATTAACATGTAAGTGAATCGGATGCTGATGCATATAATCACTGCTTGGGGAAAATAATCAAACCCCAAGACTGCCCACTTATTTTTTTTTCTGCCTTGGTGAGTTGTCTGTGCAGTAAATAATTAGCTTCTTGATTTAAAGAGGTTGACGTTTGAAAAGATTCTGCAAAGAATATTTTCCCTCTCCTTTTTCATTTACCCATTTAATTCAACCATTCAGTTGCACCAAGACAGCCTGATCTGCCTCAGTAATTTTCTTCTGGTATATATAGAACAATATAGAATGATCTGTTCTAAATTTGCAATGTGTAAGTATAGAAAACCTTCCTGATTCATGGATTTGTAATCTACAGTGTTGAGTATGTTGCGTGCTCTCCATTTACCATCCAGAATGTAACTGATACCTGCTCCTTGCCTTCAGAGTCAACTATAAAATACAATGTTTGAAAAGAAAGAGAGCAAATCTAATTTTTCACAATAGAGAAGCTGTTAAATAGGTTCTTGTAAAGAGTCCTCTTTCACCATAAGGGAAATCCTTAGAATAAATTAAATGAAAAAAGAAAACCACAGGATTCAAATTCAAGCCATAAATGTTGTGATTCCAGATAGATGATAGATCAGGCAGTCAGTTGATTGATCAATAGATGGACATCAGTAAATGTAAAAATGTGTACCTAGACATCTATTAATGCCTAAGGAAAAATATGTAACAAAATGTCTTCTCCACTTAGCTAACTATAGGTAATTCTTTTTCTTCTTCATATTTTCCATAAGAAACATGCATTACTTTTATTATATCAAAAAAAGATGCATTGTTTTTACAGAAACAGAAAAAGGAGCACCTCCTAGAAGTGCTTTGTCCCTAATGTATCCAGAAGTTAAGAAATAATATTACAAAACAAAATAGAATTAAGTCATTTGGCCAGAAACCTCAATAGCAAAATTTATCAGATCATTACCCTATTAGTGATAAATCTTCACCAACACTTAAGTGTAATATTCCAGACATTTTTACCCTGAACAGTTTCATACTTTCCCCCTCATTTATAGTGGGGATCGTATGTACACTTACTCCTTCTTAGTAGAACTTGATCTGAATTTCTAGCTTCAAGTCTGAAATGTTTGAGGATTCCAGCCTGAAGTAGGCCATGGAAATGAAGTAAGCTACATAATATGCAGGACTTCTCTGCAGAATGAAAATGTAGAGAGCCCCATGTTAAAACTTTTTTAAGAATTTCAAAGCAGCTACAGCAGAGCCTTAGACCCCCAGAAATGGGGTCCTTGCAGCCATACAAGTCACCCATAAAGCAAAGTCAGCCCCAAAGAGAGTATGTGCTCAGGAGGGAGACAGGTCTCAGCTGGAATCTTAGTTCTGACACCAGCTGCCTGCCCCATTTCTCCCCTTCTGCAAAAATGGAAGGCATCTACAGACATCTTCTATGTCAAAGATCAAGCACAGTGCCTCATGTCAAAGCCAGAGGCTAGTTAAAGTGGTAAAGACAGATTCTGTCCAGTAGTTCACTATTGTATTAGGGATAAGAATCCAGTGTGAGCTAAACTCTCACTCACTTTGTAGCAAGGTCACTTTAAAGGGAGGATGAGGGAGTTGACTGTGGGGTAAGAGTGGGGAGGAGCAAGCTGGACTTTGTAGAGCCAGAGAATTGAAAATTTATAGAAAGTATAGAGGGAAGCACTGGGCCACGTGACACCACCTGGTTTCCTACCGGGTACTTGTTGAAATTAAGCTTTCTTCCCTCGTACAGAGGCAAATAACCATCTAGAAAATTCCTGTTCATATCCTTAATTTATCTCTTACTTTGGATAGCTCCAGTTATCAAAAATAAAGTATTTCGTGAAGAGCAACAGCGGTGCAGTGAAATAGGATTTAAAATTAAATCCTGGTTCCTCAAAAGCAGATAGTACAAAGGAAAGCATTACACTGTGTCTAATTTGGGGCATAAAGAAGAACTCTGAGTCAATTATTCCCTTACTTCACATTCTCAGTAAATAGGGACGTGGAGCTTTGAGTAAATGTCATAAAGCGTTTTTAATAGAACAAACCCGAACTTGAAATTTTCTTTAAACTTGGAAATTACCCAGCAAAGAGAAAAGAAATGGCTCCTAGGCAGTTTATAATGCCAATTTTATTGTTGACTTACTTCTGAACATTCTTAACCGAGAAGAATTTGATGAACAAACACTATAATATCCTAAATTAAACTATGACAGAAATTCATTATGATAGGTACATCTGTTGGTTAATAGGTGGTTTGGGCCACTGTTTTCTCCAAGAGTGTGTAAGGTTCACTAGAGGAAAACTGTTTAAATCGCAGATTGCTGGCCTCACTCTGGGTTGACTGAATCTGAGACTCTGGCATTGAGCCTCAGAAATCTTAATGTTAACAAACTAGTGATTCTTATGCACAGTGAAGTTAGACACACTCAATTAACCTCATATTCATGTAGGAATAAAACAGTATTTTGTAAGATTTTCAGTGTGTAAAGATCAAAGCCCAGCTTTCTTTCTACTGGTTTTCTTTCCCTGGTCAAGAGCTCTACCTCTTTTCCTGTGACTCTACTGTATGTGAGGGATATTTTACCCCCTGGACCAACTACCAGGTCCTGAATCTGGAAAAAAAAACAAGAAGACTGAAAGTGAACCCCTTGGTTCACATCCATGGACAGCATTCCAGCACACCCCCTCCCACCAGCTCTTTCCTACTTCCTTTCTCTCCACAAGCTGATGGAGGATGGATATGAGTGTATGCCTCGTGGGGCACACAGCTCAATCCTGACCCACCCACCTTCTGTTTGTGTTCAGTTTACATGGGAAGTGAATGCTTCTAATCAGCCCCTATCCATGTGTGGGGGTCTTCTGGCAATAATGATGGTCTGTTAGTTCTCAAGTCATATTCTCATCACTTAAGCTTTATGAACTGGAGAACCTGTCTGTAATACAGTCAAAGTTTAGGAATATGATCTGTGACCATAAAAGAGAGAACTGCTAACTGGTCCACTTGGGGACTAAGTCACGGGGCATACACCTGGCAAACTGTGTTACCTAAGAGTTCTCAGGTTTGGGGAAAACTCACATCTAATTCTGTGTTCATCTCTATCTTCACCTTCTTCAGTCAAATCCCCCGTTCATCCAACCAAGAAACAAGCTGAGTAGTAGGTTTCCAGATTAGGTGAAGTTACTTCAAAGTAAAGGAGAGAGACTACTGCCACTTTGTAACGTTGTGGCTCCCAGGTTACCATTTACCCTTATATAACCTCTTTGTGCACCATTTTTTCTTTTTCATCTGCAAGATGGAGATTTTGAGGATTTACTCAGATCCAGTGTCTGAAACAAGAGAAGGCAATGGCACCCCACTCCAGTACTCTTGCCTGGAAAATCCCATGGACAGAGGAGCCTGGTAGGCTGCAGTCCATGGGGTTGCAAAGAGTTGGACACAACTGAGCGACTTCACTTTCCCTTTTCACTTTCATGCATTGGAGGAGGAAATGGCAACCCACTCCAGTGTTCTTGCCTGGAGAATTCAAGGGATGGGGCAGCCTGGTGGGCTGCCATCTATGGGGGTAGGCTACAGTCCATGGGGTCACAAAGAGTTGGACACGACTGAGCGACTTCACTTCACTTGGGAAATCTGTATGCAGGTCAGGAAGCAACAGTTAGAACTGGACATGGAACAACAGACTGGTTCCAAATAGGAAAAGGAGTACATCAAGGCTGTATATTGTCACCCTGCTTAGTTAACTTATATGCAGAGTAAGTACATCAGGAGAAATGCTGGATTGGAAGAAACACAAGCTGGATCAAGATTGCCGGGAGAAATATCAATAACCACAGATATGCAGGTGACACCACCGTTATGGTGGAAAGTGAAGAGGAACTAAAAAGCCTCTTGATGAAAGTGAAAGAGGAGAGTGAAAAAGTTGGCTTAAAGCTCAACATTCAGAAAACGAAGGTCATGGCATCCAGTCCCATCACTTCATGGGAAATAGATGGGGAAACAGTGGCAGACTTTGTTTTGGGGGGCTCCAAAATCACTGTAGATGGTGACTGCAGCCATGAAATTAAAAGATGCTTACTCCTTGGAAGAAAAGTTATGACCAACCTAGATAGCACGTTCAAAAGCAGAGACATTACTTTGCTGACTAAGGTCTGTCTAGTCAAGGCTATGGTTTTTCCTATGGTCATGTATGGATGTGAGAGTTGGACTGTGAAGAAGGCTGAGCGCCGAAGAATTGATGCTTTTGAACTGTGGTGTTGGAGAAGACTCTTGAGAGTCCCTTGGACTGCAAGGAGATCCAACCAGTCCATTCGGAAGGAGCTCGGCCCTGGGATTTCTTTGGAAGGAATGATGATAAAGCTGAAACTCCAATACTTTGGCCACCTCATGCAAAGAGTTGACTCATTGGAAAAGATTCTGATGCTGGGAGGGATTGAGGGCAGGAGAAGGGGACGACTGAGGATGAGATGGCTTGATGGCATCACTGACTCGACGGACGTGAGTCTGAGTGAACTCTGGGAGTTGGTGATGAACAGGGAGGCCTGGCGTGCTGTGATTCATGGGGTCGTGAAGAGTTGGACATGACTGAGCAACTGAACTGAACTGAACTTGGCACCTTTAAACTCCTAAATAGCTTACTTTTCTTAGCATCATCTTTAAAATTTGGGAAGCTAAATAAATACCAGTGGGAATGTTGATTTCAAACATGACTCTTCTCTACTTAAGAGCTGAAAGCCTTTAAAATTAATTTCACACATACCAAAAAAATTTTTGGATATTTAACCTATTTTATCCATTTTCTTAACATTTTTGCATTAATCATGCATTTAGAAGATAATCTAAAGACAAAATCTGATTCTCTAACCTTGCATGACCCTTTGTTGTTCATTCGCTCAGCCGTATCCAACTTTTTGAAACCACATGGAGAGGAGCGCAGCAGGCTTCCCTGTCCTTCACCATCTCCCAGAGCCTGCTGAACTCATGTCCATTGATTCAATGATGCCATCTAACCATCTTATCTTCTGTTGCCCTCTTCTCTTCCTGCCCTCAATCTTTTCCAATGAGTTGGTTCTTTGCATCAGGTGGCCAAAGTATTGGAGCTTCAGCTTCAGCATCAATCCTTCAAGTGAATCTTCAGGATTGATTTCCTTTAGGATTGACTGGTTTGATTTCCTTGCAGTCAAAGGGACTCTCAAGAGTTTTCTCCAACACCACAGTTCAGAAGCATCGATTCTTTGGTGCTCAGCCTTCTTTATGGTTCAACTCTCACATCCATACATGACTACTGGAAAAACCATAGCTTTCACTATGCAGATCTTTGTTGGCAAAGTAATGTCTCTGCTTTGGATGGCATAGTGTGAAGGTGACCTATTCATAAACTGATTCAGTCAGAATCTACTGGAGACCTGCTCTGAGCAGAATCATTTCCTACCCTTCTGGCTTCTTTCAGTCTGTAGAGGAAACAAACATGCAGCAAATAGGCATGTATTATATCATAACAAGCAGTGCTAAACACAATGAAGAAAGAAATCAGGTGTGTGGGAGAGAAGAAAAGGAGGACAATTTAATAGATGTGCAGAGGGCATAATATTTTTATCAAGGCACAGACCTTAGTGATGATGCCTTCAGATACAGTATGCAAACCTTCATTTTCCCAAAACTTAGCTCTTTTGCATTAGGGTTTTTTCTTTTGTTTTTCTTTCCTGCATTGTGTTAATTCCCCATTTGGGGTCAAGCGCATGCATGAAAATTTAGTTTCAGCACTTCACATAGACCTCAATCCTTGTATTCTTAGAAGAAATAACTCAGCAAAGAGACGGAGGTAATGAAGTGGGTAGAGTGTCTATTAGAAATGAAGTATGTCAGGGAGTGTTTAACAGGAGGATTCCTACATGCTGTTTCTCACAAGTCCTTTGTTTCTTTTTAAGCGGAACAGCACGCTGCTCCCAGGAACTGTCATTGTGTGAGACAGGCTTGAATCTCCTTTAGTAAACATTCTCTTTACGACAACACTGCTTATTCTCGATCACCTTTCTTGAGATACGGATTGGGTCCCCGTGTCTCTCTTTCTCTCTCTCTCCTCAGCTAATTCTTTGGAGCGCAGAGACCCGTCTTGCTCACTCTCCTGCCAGGGCTTCTAAGACTCTCTCGAGAAGGTACTCTGTGCTTTCACCCTCCTCGAGAGGGCACCCGGTGCCTTCGTCAGAGACGCAAGTCCTATGTCAAGGGCTTTATTGGTTTTCTGCATAAACCAGGGAGTATCAGCCTCTCTCTCTCTCTCTTTCACTTTCTTATAGTTGCCTCCGGACCACCAGGTCCCGGTCCATTAAAGGACCCCAACAGAAGTACATGTGGAAGAAGATGCTGGTGGGCTTGAAGTGAGCTGCATGCTCTTAGGGTGGCTGAATGGCAATCCACTCCAGTACTGTTGCCTGGAGAATCCCATGGACAGAGGAGCCTGGTAGGCTACAGTCTATGGGGTCGCAAAGAGTCGGACACAACTGAGCGACTTCACTTTCTTTCTTTTCTTTCTAAGTTGCTTATATGGGGGCCATTTTCTGGGTTCCTTCTGGCCAATCATCTTTCTTGTTGCCCATATTTGATCTGACTCAGGGCCCTCCCTAATGTACACACACACCTTTCAGCCAATTTGGATTTCATTGTAAAGATTCTGGGGAGGTTTGCAAAATGTATTATGGGCTGGCAACCTCTCCCTTTCCTGACCTCCAGGGATCTTTTCTGTGCTTGTGTTGTCTTGGAGGTCTCCTTGATTCCAAGAAAAATGTGGCCTCCTTATCTCTACTCAAGCAGAGGTCTTTATCTTCAGGTACCAACAGGAGACATTCCAGCTGCTCAGCATGGGGCCCATCTTATCTCCTGTCTCAGGTCCAGATCTAACAATAAGCTCCATTCTTAGATTATAGACAATACATTATGTTTTTCAAAAAATCTTTACATTCCTTTTTAGATAATCAGTGTGTCTGATAAGGCACTGCAAACTCATGTTGCATTTAGATCAACTGAACAAAGTTGTGACGCTAAGAAACGGAGCTTGGTTTATTGCTGTTGGAAGGAAATAACATTGAATCTCTTATCATCTCACTTAACGGAGTTATTAATCCCTGTAGCTCATACTGTAAAGAATCTGCCTGCAGTGCAGGAGAGCTGGGTTTCACCCCTGGGTCAGGAAGATCCTCTGGAGAAGAGAATGGCAAGCCACTCCATTATTCTTGCCTAGAGAATCCTATGGACAGAGGAGCCTAGTGGGCTACAGTCTGTGGGGTCATAAAGAGTCAGAGATGACTGAGTAGCTAATGCTACACTAATACTTAAGTTTTATATCATTGAATAGCATTCTATGCTTGCTGTCATTTCCCAGGTCAGTCGTGCTAGACAAAGAGTTGTCTTGAATTTTGTTCAGTGAGATCCTTGTCACTCATCATTTACTGTCTATGTTTTGGGAAGAGTGTACCAGCAACGGAAGTAATCAAAGGAAATGGAAGCCCAGTTTCATTTTCCCATCTCAGTGTAGCCATAAAAAAGTATGGATACATTCAAGTAGAGAGTAGTTGATAAAATGTTTTCTAGTGATTTGAGATTCAGGTAATTTTCTATTCCACTTGGTTGAATAATTTTTACTTTGTTATATTTCTTCAGAAAGGAAGGGAAAAGAATGTATTTTCCTTTCTTTCCTAGTTACTTCTTTTCACAATATAAAGAAAGGTTGACCCAGTCATACCTTAGAAGTCTAGGACTAGCAATCATATTAAAATGTTTGATGATTTCTTGCTATTAGTTCCCAGCACCCAGTGATGTTGAAATATGGAAGCGTATCTGGATAAATCATTGCCACTGGTTTTTTTCTGTTAATGTAGTGAGACTGAGAAAGCTATTGAATGTCAAGTGGCTGCCCCCACAAAGTAAGCAAGAGGAACATTTCCATTGGTAAATTTTGGTAGTTCTGAAGTGGAAAAGGTTTAAGTCATTTTACTGTCAAGATGAAGATTTGACCTTCAGGAAGCTTAGTGGAGAAAAAGGAGGCACATGGTGAGAGCAGAAAGCAAAGTTTCTTTAGCAATAGTTTTAATACTCTGATCTGTCCTGTGTGTGTCAGGTGGGAGGACTGATCACCTTATTCAGGAAATGTTTTCTTAAGTGGCCGCCAGGCACCTGCATGAGATTGCAGTCATTCAAATGTATATGTTTACATTCACAGGACCAGAAAGAATAACACATTTGAGAACAAAATGTTCTTTATCTGAGATTTTTCAGAAAACTATTGTGTTTCTTCAGTTAGGAGTTTATGATATAAGTTAAGCTTGGTAAAGTAGGTTAGTTATGATTTGACACTTAATAAAATGTTAAAAAAAAAATCTCCTTGAATCTTGGAGAGGAGACATTGGCGCGATAATGTAAGTGGCTGAATTATTTTGAAATCTTACATTAATGTCTTTTAATTTTTGGCAATTGATTTGCCTTCCAAAATTAAGGCTAATGTTAAAATGAGTTTCTGAAGGTCATGCTGAAATTATAGAAAATTGACAACAGTGAGATATTAAAATATATTTACTTTCGTGAAACAGATTCTCCTTCTCTTTAGCTGTTTTTATGAAAATTTAAGTGAGAGAAGCTTGCTGAACCCCTCGAACCCCTGAGATACCAAGTAATTAAATAGTATATCTGTCTAGAGTATTAGAAGTGGAAAGAACCTTAGACATAATATATCCATCCAAAAATCTGATCCAAAAAAGTTATTGATACACAGAGAGGTGAATAAACTTAGCATAGTTTGGGCAGTTAGTAGAACTGGATCTGGAATCCATATTTATTGGCTCCTAGTTCAAAGCTCTTTATTTGACATGAAGCTTTCTCATACCTAAAAAAGGGGGGAAAGTGGAAGCAGTGATAGACTTTCTGTTCTTGGGCTTCAAAATCACTGCGGATGGTGACTGCAGCCATGAAATTAAGAAGACACTTGCTTCTTGGAAGGAAAGCTATGACAAATCTAGACAGTGTATTAAAAAGCAAAGACATCACTTTGCCAACAAAGGTCCATATAGTCAAAGCTATGGTTTTTCCAGTAGTCATGCACAGATGTGAGAGTTGGACCATAAAGAAGGCTGAGCACCAAAGAATTGATGCTTTTGAATTATGGTGCTGTTGAAGACTCTTGAGGGTCCCTTGGACAGCATGAAAATCAAACCAGTCAATCCTAAAGAAAATCAACCCTGAATACTCTTTGGAAGTTCTAATGCTGTAGCCGAAGCTCCAACACTTTAGCCATCTGATGGGAGGAGCCGACTCACTGGAAAAGACCCTGATTCTGGGAAAGACTGAGGGCAGGAGAAGAGGGCAGAGGATGAGGTGGTTGGATGGCATCACTGATTCAATGGACGTGAGTCTGAGCAAACTCCAAGAGATAGTGAAGGACAGGGATGCCTGGCGTGCTGCAGTCCATGGGGTTACAAAGAGTCAGACACAACTTAGCAATTAAACAATAACAATTCTTACACCTCCTGCAGGCATGTCTCATTTTTTAAAATTGATGCATAGTTTACGTACAATATTGTGTAAGTTTCAGGTATACAACAGTGATTCACAACTTTTAAAGGTTATACTTCATTTAAAGTTACTGTAAAATATTGGCTATATTACCTGTGCTGTACAATATATTATTGTAGCTTATTTGTTTCATATATAGTAGTTTGCACCTCTTAATCTCCTACCCCTCACCTTCCCTTTGCCCACTGATAACCACTAGTTTGTTATCTCTGAGTCTGTTCTTTTTTGTTATATTCACTAGTTTGTTGCATTTTTTATTCCAAATATGTGATATCATATAGCATTTGTTTTTCTCTGTCTGACTTATTTCACTTAGCATAATGCCTTCCAGGTCCATCCATGTTGTTGCAGATGGGAAGATTTTGTTCTTTTTTATGACTGAGTAGTATTTCATTGTGTATATTATATACCACAGCTGCTTTATTCATTCATAGACACTTATGTTGCTTCCATACCTTGGCTATTGTAAATCATGCTGCTTTGAACATTGGGGTGCATGTCTCTTTTTTAGTTAGCATTTTCTTCAGACATACAGATGAGTGGAATTTCTGGTAGTTCTGTTTTTAGTTTTCCTGAGAAGCTTCCATAATGTTTTCCACAGTAGCTGTGCTAGTTACATTCCCACAAACAATGCACAAGGGTTCCCTTTTCTCCACATCCTTGCCAGCATTTGTTACCTGTGGTCTTTTTGATGATAGCCCTTCTGTCAGGTATGAAATAATATCTCAGTGAAGTTTAGATTTGCATTTTCCTGATGATTAGCAGTGTTGAGCAGCTTTTCATGTATCTGTTGGCCATTTGAATATCTTCTTTGGAAAAATCTCTGTTCAGATCTTCTGTCCAGTTTTTAATTGGGTTGTTTACTTTATTGATGTCTGAGCTGTTTATATATTCGTATTATTTACACATTTTTTCCTCCTATTTAGTAGGCTGTCTTTTCCTTTTGTTGATGGCTTTGTTTGTGCAAAAGCTTTTAAGTTTGATTACGTCCCATTTGTTTGTTTCTGCTTTGGCGTCCTTTGCATATCTCTTGATGAGTAAGTATTTCAGTCTTTATAAGTATTGGTTGTAGGGAAAAGGTGAATTTCTCATATTTTCTTCAAAGTATTCCTATAAACAAGGCCATCAGCTTGCAAGTAAGTCAGAAGGAACTTATTTGTTCTTCAGTGCGTTCACCACTATCTTTTACCTTTTGGTTGAAAACATTTTTATTTCATTCTTTTGTCTCTATTATATCTCCAGGAAGTCTTACGGGGTTAGTTGTATGTGGTGTTTAAATTATCAGAGTTTAAATTGTGAACTAAGAAAATCTTTGCCATAAATAATCTGACTTTCATTGACTTCTCTAAGGAGCTCCAAAATAGAATGATTGTTAGTGTCTAAATATCACTTCCTCCCAGTGTCAACAGAGGTTTTTCTCTGTTTTGTTTTTTTTTTTTTTTCCTGTTTCTTATTGAGCAACTGATGCTGAAAGAAAATCATTCACAGGCAGTTGCTAGAAATTTTGTCTACTTAGTTTGCTAAGTATGTAAAAAAAACCTCTTTGCTTACTTAGTTTGTTTCTGGCTAACATTAAAATAAAGGTCACTTTGAGTTATGCATTAAAACACTCATCAGAAATTTTTAGATTTGCTTCTTTCTTTTCTTTTGCCCTTCATTATCCTCAAATAGCACTGCCTGAAGGTGACTTTCCTGAAGTGTGAAGTCGGAGGATTAAAATGAATTCATCTTCTTTCTGGGAAAATGTGCTTTATTAGTGATGACGAGACATTTTAATATCTTCATTCTCTCCTTACCAAAGTGTGAACTCTTAATTTCCATTTTCCCCTCAGATAAACAGCTATGTCTTCTAGGATTTGTGTAGATTTTTACCTTCAAATCTACTTTGCATCAGAAACTGGCATTTGCCAACCCTTTTATTTGTGTAATTTGGTTATGGGTTCAGAGCCAGGATACTTGGACATTTGTGTGTGTGTGTGTCTGTGTGTGTGCACGCATGCTTAGTCACTCAATCATGTCTGACTCTTTGTGACCCTCTAGGCTGTAGCCTGTCAGGCTCCTCTGTCCATGGGGTTTTTCAGGCAGGAATACTGGCGTGAGTTGCCATTTCCTTCTCCAGGGGATCTTCCTGACCCAAGGATCGAACCACATCTCCTGTGTCGCCTGCATTAGACATCTAGAAGTAACAGCCTAAATATAAAAATGGTGAGTAGTAACACAAGCCAGTGCCATCCCATTGGCCCAGTCTTTCCTCTTCCTACAGTTCGTCCTCTGCCTGTTCCCCATCACATCTTAATCTCCATCATCCGTTTCTCTGCCCCACTTTTACACATGAAATTTAGCTTCAGGGAAGTTAAGAAACCTTCCTCCAGTCACACTGTTTGTGCAGGAGCCAGAGTTTGAACCCAAGCAGACTTACTCCAGTGCCCAAGTTCTGACGCCAGCATTACTAATTCTGTGACCATGTGCAACTTATTTAAATTCCCCTGCCTTCATCTCTTCTTGTGTCAACTCAAGGTGTAATAATACTCGCCTCTTAGTGTTGAGAAGATCAACTGAGTTAATTAACACTTACATGTAATTCCTGGCAGTAAAAATAACTGTAAAGATAATAGTGATGATAACGATGATGACAATGAAGATGAAGACCGTTGATCTCTAAGATAATTGCTACAGTAACTATCTAGGACAGATCATGATTAAGAGAAGCCAGTCTCAATCTATGGAAGAGAAAAGTTCCACCTTGCCAAAAATGAAGTCATATTTCCACTAAAAACGGAGCCTTCTGGGCTCTAAAGAATTGTTCTAAAGAAGTCGTCTGTGGAAAAACATAGATTTGGAGTCTTGGCTCCACAACACTGAATGTCTGCACGGAAGCGATGTAACCTGTTTAATATTCATCATCCATTGTACCAGGGCGTGTAGCACAGCCAGGCACACAGATGTCCTCCGTTCTTACGAGGCAGCTGGAGGAACCACGAGATAATTGAAATTGAGACACACATATGTGAGCACATTCTTTATCCTCTGTATAAAAAAATACTTTTCAGTGGGAGCAAAGGATGTGACCTTAAGTCAGACGTATATGCTCTTCTTGTGGTCCAGCTGTAGGGGCTGCAGTATACTTTAGCAACAATGGGAAGTTTGAATTACTAAGTTGACATTTTCTCTGTAACATGAATAGATATCTGAACAGAGTTAGAGAAATCATCATGACAGCCTGCAAGTCAGAAGGCTCTCATTGTCTCTTGCCCTTCTCCTTCAAGATAGCCCAGACAAGCATCTTTTCCTCATATAGTTTTCTCAGGAAAACTATTTTGCAGTTAGGGATTTTAAAATAGTATAATTGTTACACCTTATGAAATAGGAATCACTAAAATACTAGGGCTATTATTAGAGGTAACTCTACCATAGATAGATAACCATATCCTTTTCCTGAAAGGATGCTGACATGTAATTCTTGAGAGATACCGGAATGAGCAATGTACTAGGTGGTCTGAGAGTTGATTAGCTGGGCTTCACATCATTAAATTATACAGCATTTTAAAGAATAAATGGACAAATGACCAGGAGAAATGTAAACAATTATGACTTATCAGTTTAGCATTTTGATGTGTATATTATCTCCTTGTGAGAAAGTGTTAATATTGAAATTGTCCCCAGGAAAGATTCACCTAGGGGCCAACAGAAGATTCTTAATAATTTTGCTTTTTCAAGAAATACTGGGTTGGCCAAAATGTTTGTTCAGGTTTTTCCACAACATCTTAGGAAAAACTTGAATGAACTTTTGGGTGAAACCAATATTTAATCAGATTTTTTAATATATAGATATAGATAGATATATATTCAGATATAAAATATGCATATCCATGTGTATATATGTATATATTATGTTTATACTTTAGGTTTAAAATTAATATTTCCCCTTTTCTAAATAGTCTAAGAAAATAAGTCAAATATTGATGTTCACAATTATAGAATTAGATATAATAGTAAAATTTTGGAGCGTCTAAAATATCCCCAAATAATCACATGGTCAGTCTCCCACATTAACGTAGGTTAGCTCTGATAAAACACATTCTTCACAAACTGTGAGGGGTTCCTGAGGAAGCGTGGTTGAGTAGGGATGAGAAGAAAGGTGACGGCTCTGTAGTAGCACCAGTCTTTTATGCAGGGCTAGTTCTGATGGTTCTCGTGGTCACTAAAGTCTGAGAAATGGTACTTTGATCCTCACTGAAAAAGAAAAACACCACCTCATGGATTTCTGAGGGGACATGTAGTAAACTGTCCCAACATGATTTGACCCTTTTTTTTTATTATTTTACTTTTAGATATTTGAAAAACTATGGTTTTCTATGTGTTTATGATAATTATATCTTCTTTGTGGAATAAACCTTGTTATCTATATGGAAATATCTCTTTCATTCAGAATGAAGGAAAAAAGGAAGGAAGGAAGGAATCACATTTAATTCTCCTATAGATCATATAGTGTAAATGTTAATCCCAAAAGTACATTAAAATTCAGAAAGTCTAAGTAACTTGCTTAAGGCCATGCAGTTAAAATGCTAACGTAAGTCTGTCTGACTCCAGAACTCACGTGTTTGCCCCTACCTAGCACTTCCTCCACATTCTGCTCTGCTGGTATCAAGACAGATAACACATCACTTCATGTCACTTCATTTCTCATGTCCACCTTGCTGACCTGTACGGACCGAAGTTGATTTGAATGGTTTACAAAGTCCTTCCCAGCTCTCAGGTCTAGATATTAGACATGTTTGCTGCCATTTCACCAACATCCAGCAGATGGCAGCACAGATCAAAGACCAGCTCATCTAAATCAATCCGCCTTATCACTGTATTTCAAACATCTGAAAATTAGATTAAAGTTATAGCTTCAGATTGTAAACACACATAAAAATATATAACATCTCTATTATACATACAATATAGATATGAAAATGAAAGTGAAAGTTGCTCAGTCGTGTCCTGCTCTTTGCAACCCCATGGACTATACAGTCCATGGAATTCTCTAGGCCAGAATACTGGAGTCGGTATCCTTTCCCTTCTCCAGGGGATCTTCTCAGCCCAAGGATCAAACCCAGGTCTCCCACACTGCAGGCAGATTCTTTACCAGCTGAGCCCACAAGGGAAGCCCAAGAATACTGGAGTGGGTAGCCTATCCCTTCTCCAGAGGGTCTTCCCGACCCAGGAATCGAACCAGAGTCTCCTGCATTGCAGGTGGATTCTTTACCAACTGAGCTATCACTACAAATATAAACATATGCAACATTAATATATATAATTTAAACTTTATACCAAAATGCAAAGTATGTAATTCACTCATTCATTATTTACTCAACAGATACTAAGTGAAACAAAATTCTAAAGCTAGAGACCCAGTAGTAGACAGACAACTAATTTTGCCCTTACTGAGCCTGTGTTGCCTTTGAGGAGGCAACAGATGATTGAGTAAAAAGAGAGTATAATTATATATGGTATGTCAGGAATAAATGCAAGATATTGAAAAATCAGAAGAGGAATGTTTATATGGGGATGGAGGGTGTGCTTGTATCTTATTTACAAAAAGATACATTAATGTATGAATTGTGTGTGTTGCTGTTGTTCAGTTGCTAAGTCGTGTCCTACTCTTTGTGACCCCATGGACACAACAGGTTTCCTTGTCCTCCAGTATCTCCCGGAGTTTGCTCAGATTTATGTGCATTCAACTGGTGATCCTATCCAATAATCTCATTTTCTGCTGCCCTCTTCTCCTTTTGCCCTCAGTCTTTCCCAACATCAGGGTCTTCTCCAATGAGTCAGCTCTTCGCATTAGGTGGCCAAAGTATTGGAGTTTCAGCTTCAGCATCAGTCCTTACAATGAATATTCAGGGTTGGTTTCCTTTAGGATGGACTAGTCCCTTGCTGTCCAAAGGACTCTCAAGAGTCTTCTCCAATACCACAGTCCAAAAGCATCAATTCTTTGGTGCTCATCCTTCTTTATGGTCCAACTCTGAAATGCATACATGACTACTGGGAAAACCATAGCTTTAACTATATGGATCTTTGTAAGCAACATGATGTCTCTGCTTTTTAATATGCTATCTTGGTTTGTCATAGCTTTCCTTCCAAGGAGCAAATGTCTTTTGATTTCATGGTTGCAGTCACCATCTGCAGTGATTTTGGAGCCCAAGAAGAGAAAATTTGTGACTGCTTCCACTTTTCCCCCATCTCTTTGCCATGAAGTGATGGAACTGGTGCTATGATCTTAGTTTTTTTAATGTTGAGTGTGTGTGTGTGTGTGTGTGTGATGTAAAAGCTGATTGAAAAGTGCAAGATACACAAGGTACTATCCCTTTATTTATTTATTTTTGATACTGTCCCTTTAAACCTGATGAAGATCAGTTAGTGAGAAAACTAAGGTAGAACCTATGACTAGGTTGTGGTGTAGAGAATCTCTATAGAATATCAGTCCTACGGAATATTAGATCTAGAGCAATGGACTTTGGAATGCCAATGCTAGATCTTAAAAGACTGGATAGGTATTAGATCTGTAAGGGTGTTCCAGGTGGGTGAAATGAGAGGCGGTTTACATAAGAAAAGGTTTGTATCTGAAAACAGACATAAAATCCACTCTGTCCTCATCTTATATATTCAGATAAGTAGGGGAGACTCCTCCTCTGCAGGATTGCCTTGGCTCAGTTTCTGTGCAGACAACAGAAGGATTCTGTTGCAGCCCCAGATAACAACCGGTTTGGTTTCAGTGATGAATTATCATTCCTTAACCTCTATAAAGTTTGCTTACTGGTGCACCAGTTGTCAGCTCCCTTTGGGATCGTACTGTCCAAGAAAGACTAGTGCTGATACTGAAACTGACAAACCATCAGCACCAAGTGTGGTAGCCTTAAAAACATACCACTCATGCTTTTTGAATCCAAGTTGGTATTGCTCACTGCAGGATGGGCCGGTCAATCGAGAGGCGAGTTGTTGGGGCAAGAAATAGGGACCGAGAAGATGGAAGACTCGTGTTCCAAAGAACCGTCTTACCCGAGTTAGAATTCTGTGCACTCAGTCTCAATCATGTCTGATCCTTTGTGACCCCATGTACTACAGCCCACCAGGCTCCTCTGTCCATGGGCTTTCCCGGGCAAGAATACTGGAGTGGGTTGTCATTTCCTCCTCCAGCAGATCTTTCTGACCCAGGGATTGAATCTATGTCTCCTGTGTTGGCTGGTGGATTCTTTACCACTGAGCCAACTGGGAAGCCCAGTAAACACTTAATGAAGATAAACCAACACATTAGAGTCTGAGGTACATTTTTATTTGTCACTTTTCCAGAACAGATCACACACAGTCCTATCCTGTGAGCATTAACCTGTTTAAAAATGTAGACAGTAAGACCTCAAACTGCCATTACTAAGGTTTTAGAAATTGTACCAGTTTCTATTGAATTACTAATAAAATGGATAGAATTTCATATGAGGAATACTGGGCCTTGTTTTAGTGTCAGCCCTAAACTTTACCAGAGCTATATTAACTTCTGGGAACCTGAGTTTCTTTTCTATAAAATGAGGCTAAAAATAATGCTTACCCTACCTGTACCTCACAAATATGCTGTGAAGATAAAATAAGATCTGTAAATAAAAGGATTTGCATATTGTAAAATTCCATGGAAATCCAATGGGGTTCTTATGTAAATATGCCTTTGATATTAATGCCTGCTCTCCTGACTAGAAATGCTATTTTCCCCTGAAGTTCTCTACAAGAGAACTGAAAATACTAGCCTGTTTGGCCTCAGTAAGGCATGACTGTGCTCACAAGACAACAAAGAATATGTGGAAACTTGGCATTGAACCCACCCCCTTAGGAAGATGCATGGAGAACTGATTGTCATGTTGTATCACAATTGTTTATTTAATTATCTGTCTCTCCTGCTAGAGCAGGGATATGTCTGTCTTAGGAACTATTGTGTCTCCAGTTCTAAACATAGGATCTGGCATAAAGTAAGCTCTTGGTTGTAAGAATGAAAAACATGAATGAAAAGCTGGATAGATGGGTGAGTGGGTGGTTGGATGGATGGATAATCCTAGAAGCAGTTATCACTACAGTCAGGGGTAAAAGTCAAAACCTAGTCCAAACCCATGATTACAGTAGTGCATGCTTAGTCACGCAGTTGTTTCCGAGTCTCTGCAACCCCACGGACAGTAGCCTGCCAGGCTCCTCTGTCCATGCGGTTTCCCAGGCAAGAATACTGGAGTGGGTTGCCATTTCCTTCTCCAGGGCATCTTCCCAACCAGGGATCAAACCTGCGTCTCCTGCATTGCAGGTGAATTGTTCACCGATTGAGCCACCAGCATAGCCCTTATGATTACAATGGGGTATCCTAAAAGAGAATACAAGGCTGGCACTCAATAATTTGACCTACCTTACCAACCACATCTGGGGAGTCTGTTCTTGGGTAACATGCCATAAGATGACAAGCACCAGGCAATCAGATCATCGATTAGCAGAAATCAAACTCAGAAATGGGTCTAAGGTAGATATCTCAGCTCCCAGAATGGATATGGAATGCTTATCAATTTAAAAAAAAAAAAGGAAAACGAAATTTCGTAAGTGGACTAAGGCAAAAACCTCAGACTTAGGAATTAAAGCCCAGGAGGAGGATCAGGATTGGGCCAAGCAAGAGCATCATTTTAAGAACAGGGAAATGATGGGAGGCTGGACCAGGAGAATCGTTTCAGGAGCACAGATGTGACAACCAGCATGAGTGTGTTGGCCAAACAGGAGGACACCCACAGTGACCCAGCCAAGGCTGACTTTGGAATTGGGGCAGAACAGAGTTGGCATGAGGGCAACACAAGTGAGAAGAGTGCCACACAGCTCATGGAGCCCAGGTGGCGGCTGCCATCTGCGTGTCCCCATCATCTGTCCCCACGGGTGTCAAGTTTTTCACTCTGTTATGAGATTCAAGGTCACATGCAGACTAATGGCTTGCAAAGGGTAAAGATATTTTACAAAACTATGCAGACACATAGTTCCCAGGTTACATGGTGCACCTAAAAAGCAGCGTGTGATTCTAGAGACCGAAATGTCAGCTCCTTTTCAATCCCACGGCAGCATTTTCCTGCTGCTTATACCTTGGCAACAGATTCTCAGATTTTCCATAATTCTTGGCACTTACAGTCAAAGTTGACCCCGGGCTCTTGCCTGATTTGGTGTAGGCTTGACCTGACAGAGACCACAAATTAGGTCATAATTTCCAGTTTCTTTCAGTGCCTCCACACTCTAGGATCTGTTTGACTGTTAAAGGAAAAAAAGAATAAAATTATTAATATTCCTCTTAAATCTAGTTTAGATGATCACACTGAATGGGTGAGTGGGCATGGCTTGAGTGACAGGACTCACGATAAATGCAACTTGGAACAAAAAAAGATTTGGCAAACCCCACGCTTCATGCTTTGTCATGCTGTGAAAAACTCCACGTGACTTAGAATCAATATGGTACAAGATAAGTATAAAAGGCCAGATTTGAATCTATTACTGGAAAATGTCAAGAATGGGCTTTGATGGCTTAGATCAGTGTTTCAGTTCTTCCTCCTGAATCTGAGCAATTGTATGTCTTCAAAAACTAACACATTTCTGAAAATGGCTGATGAGAGTCTGTACATACTCTGTGGTATGATACAATACACAGGTTTTAAGTTTTATCTTTTTTCTAATAATCTATCAGATGAATTTGAGTGAACTCTGGGAGACAGTGGAGGACAGGGGAGCCTGGCGTGCTGCAGTCCATGGGGGTGGCAAAGAGTCAGACACAACTAGGCAACTGAACACCAGCAACAGCAATGTGAACGAGCATGAGAGTTGGAAAGGACAGGCTCCTGATTCAAATAGAAGCTTTGTTCTTTTTGTTTCATCTGCTCTTAGTTGTGGCATGTGGGATCTTTTGTGGCCAGTGCACAGACTCTGTAGTTGTGGCCTGCAGGCTCAGTAGTTGCAGCTTAGCTGTGACATGTGGGATTTAGTTCTGCCACCAGGGATCGAAGCTATGCCCCCTGCATTGCAAGGCAGATTCTTAACCACTGGATTGCCTGATGTTGTTATTGCTGTTGAGTTGCTAAGTTGTGTCCGACTGTTAGTGTCCCTATGGACTGCAGCATACCAGGCTCCCCTGTCCTCCACTGTCTCCTGGAGTTTGCTCAAATTCATGTTTATTCAGTGGGTGATGCTATCTAACCATCTCATCCGGTGCTGCCCTCTTCTCCTTTTGTTTTCAACCTTTCCCAGCCAGCAGAGTCTTTTCCAGTGAGCTCTTTGCATCAGGTGGCTAAAGTATTGGAGCTTCAGCTTCAGGATCAGTCTTTCCAGTGAGTATTCAGATCAACTGGTTTGATCTCCTTATAGTCCAAGGGGCTCTCAAGAGTCTTCTCCAGCACAATTTGAAAGCATCAATTCTTTGGTGCTTTGTCTTCTTTATGGTGCAGCTCTCCCATCCATACACGACTACTGGGAAAACCATAACTTTGGCTATACAGACCTTTGTTGTCAAAGGGATGTCTCTGCTTTTTAATGTGCTGTCTAGGTTTGTCATAGCTTTCCTTCTAAAGAGCAAGCATCTTTTAATTTCATGGCTACAGTCACTGTCTGCAGTGATTTTGGAGCCCAAGAAGAGAAATTTATGACTGCTTCCAGTTTTTCCCCATCTATTTGCCATGAAGTGATGGGACTGGATGCCATGATCTTCATTTTTTGAATGTTGAGCTTTAAGCCAGCTTTTTCATTCTCCTCTTTTACCCTCATCAAGAGGCTCTGTAGTTCCTCTTCACTTTTTGCCATTAGAGTGGTATCATCTGCATACCTGAGGTTGTTGATATTTCTTCCAGCCATCTTGATTCCAGCCTGTGATTCATCCAGCCTGGCATTTTGCATGATGTACTCTGCTTATAAGTTAAATAAGCAGGGTAACAATATACAGCCTTGACCTACTCCTTTTCCTATTTGGAACCAGTCTGTTGTTCCATATCCAGTTCTAACTGTTGCTTCTTGACCTGCATACAGGTTTTTCAGGAAACAGGTAAGATGATCTGGTACTTCCATCTCTTTAAGAATTTTCCACAGTTTGTTGTGATCCACAGTCAAAAGCTTTAGCACAGACAATGAAGCAGATGTTTTTCTGGAATTCTCTAGCTTTCTCCATGATCCAGTGAATGTTGGCAATGTAATCTCTGATTCCTCTGCCTTTTCTAAACCCAGCTTGTCCATCTGGAAGTTCTCGGTTCATGTACTGCTGAAACCTAGCTTGAAGGATTTTGAGCATAACCTTGCTAGCAAGTGAAATGAGCACAGTTATATGATGGTTTGAACAGTCTTTCACGTTGCCCCTCTTTGGGATTGGAATGAAAACCAACCTTTTCCAGTCCTGTTGGCATTGCTGAGTTTTCCAAGTTTACTGACATATTGCATGCAGCACCTTAACAATATCATCTTTTAGGATTTTAAATAGCTCAGCTGGAATTCTATCACCTCCACTAGCTTTGTTCGTAATGCTTCTTTAGGCCCACTTGACTTCACATTTCAAAATGTCTGGCTCTAGGTGAGTGACCATACCATCGTGGTTATCCAGATCATTGAGACCTTTTTTGTATAGTTCTTCTGTGTATTCTTGCCACTTCTAATTAATCTGCTTCTGTTAGGTCCTTACTATCTCTTCCTTTATTGAGCCCATCCTTGCATGAAATGTTCCCTTGGTACCTCCAGTTTTCTTAAAGAGATCTCTAGTCTTTCCCATTCTATTGTTTTCCTCTGCTTCTTTGCCTTTTTCTCCTAAGAAGTCTTTCTTATCCCTCCTTGCTCTTCTCTAGACACTGCATTCGGTGGAATATCTTTCCCTTTCTCCTTTGCCTTTCGCATCTCTTCTTTCCTTGGCTATTTGTAACACCTTCTCAGACAACCACTTTGCCTTCTTGCACTTCTTTTTCTTTGGGATGGTTCTGAAGTCTCCAAGTAGAAGCTTTTGTTCCTCCTCAGACCTGGGCAGTGTAATGGGAGAAGCCATTTGACGGTTGATAAGCCGGGAACTCAGTTCTTGATTTGGATGCAAGTCGTTGACCCAGGGTTTCTCCTCAGGGTAGTACATGTTACGTGAAAGTGAACGTTGCTCAGTTGTGTCTGACTCTTTGTGACCCCACGGACTATACAGTCTATGGAATTCCCCAGGCCAGAATACTGGAGTGGGTAGCCTTTCCCTTCTCCAGGGGATCTTCCCAATCCAGGGATCGAACCCAGGTCTCCCACATTGCTAGTGGTTTCTTTACCAGCTGAGCCACAAGGGAAGCCCAAGAATACTGGAGTAGGTAGCCTATCCCTTTTCCAGGGGATCTTCCCGACCCAGGAATCGAACCAGGGTCTCCTGCATTGCAGGCGGATTCTTTACCAACTGAGCTGTGAGGGAAGCCCCATGTCTTGAGATATATGATACAAATGGAGTAAAAATGTTAGCGAACGGAAGTCTGTGTGCTTGACACACAGTGAGGCAAGACAACACTGATATGTCCCCTTATATTAGTTAAATGGTAGAAGGGAAATGCCGGAGAAGGCAATGGCACCCCACTCCAGTACTCTTGCCTGGAAAATCTCATGGATGGAGGAGCCTGGTAGGCTGCAGTCCATGGAGTCGCTAAGAGTCGGACACAACTGAGCGACTTCACTTTCACTTTTCACTTTTCACTTTCATGCATTGGAGAAGGAAATGGCAACTCACTCCAGTGTTCTTGCCTGGAGAATCCCAGGGACAGGGGAGCCTGGTGGGCTTCCGTCTATGGGGTCACACAGAGTTGGACACAACTGAAGCAACTTAGCAGCAGCAGCAGTAGAAGGGAAATGCGGTAATAAAAATTATGACAATAAAAATGTTTTTACACATTATGTAGTCTTTGCTACAATTTGATCTCTGCTTCTTAGGAATTCAAAGTGTGGATCATTCTAGATATTGAAAGCCCATGGCCAGTAATTATTGAAAGAGTACAAAGAGTTATCAGTTCCTTTTTTCCATTTATTTTGGATGCATCTGAAAGTTTTATACATACATACATATATATATATATATATATGTTTTCAAATGGAGGTGGGAGATGATTAGAAGAGGGATCCATGGAATGTAATTAAGAGGCTAAGACCTTGTGATAAGGAGAGACTAAGGGACCTGAGTGAGTGGAACAATTAAGTTAGTAAGAGATAAGCGTAACCAGCCTTGGATTAGTCTTGCCCACGAGAACAGACCCATCCCTTAGAAGGGATAAGCATGCAACGTGGACTTGGGAAATCCACCTGGGTCCATCACCATAACTTGTCTTGTTATTCTCTTCCTGTGGATATAGTAATTTCATGTATGTTTGCCGCATGTGTGTTCTTTGTGGGGAAGGGAGGTGGTTCAGTTCAGTTCTGTCGCTCAGTCATGTCCTCTTTGAGACCCCATGGACTGCAGCATGCCAGGCTTCCCTGTACTTCACCAACTCCTGGAGCTTGCTCAAACTCATGTCCATTGAGTTGGTGATGCCATCCAACCATCTCATCCTTTGTCATCCCCTTCTCGTCCTGTCTTCAGTCTTTCATAGCATCAGGGTGTTTTCCAATGAGTCAGTTCTTGACATCAGGTGGCCAAAGTATTGGAATTTCAGCTTCAGCATCAGTCCTTCCAATGAATGTTCAGGACTGATTTCCTTTAGGGTTGATTGGTTGGATTTCCTTGCTGTCCAAGGGACTGTAAAGAGTCTTCTCCAACACCACATTTCAAAAGCATCAATTCTTCAGCACTCAGCATTCTTTATAATCCAATTCTCACATCCATACATGACTACTGGAAAAAACCATAGCTTTGACTAGACCAACCTTTGTTGGCAAAGTAATGTCTCTGCCTTTTAATATGCGATCTAGGTTGGTCATAACTTTTCTTCCAAGGAGCAAGCATCTTTTAATTTCATGGCTGCAGTCACCATTTGCAATGACTTTGGAGCCCAAAAAGATAAGTCTCTCACTGTTTCCATTGTTTCCCCATCGATTTCCCATGAAGTGATGGGACCAGATGCCATGATCTTAGTTTTCTGAATGTTGAGTTTTAAACCAACTTTTTCACTCTCCTCTTTTACTTTCATCAAAAGGCTCTTTAGTTCTTCTTCGCTTTCTGCCATAAGGGTGGTATCATCTGTGTATCTGAGATTATTGATATTTATCCCAGCACTCTTGATTCCAGCTTGTGCTTCATCCAGCCTGGCATTTCACATGATGTACTCTTGATATAAGTTAAATAAGCAGGGTGACAATATATAGCATTGATGTACTCCTTTCCCAACTTGGAACCAGTCTGTTGGTCCATGTCCAGTTCTAACTGTTGCTTCTTTACCTACACACAGATTTTTCAATGTTCCTTGGTATCTCTAATTTTCTTGAAGAGAGCTCTAGTCTTTCGCATTCTATTGTTTTCTTCTATTTCTTTGTATTGATCACTGAGGAAGGCTTTCTTATCTCTCCTTGCTATTCTTTGTTTGTTTTTTTTTTCATTGTTGTTCTAATGGTATCTTTATTTGTTTTTTTTTTAATAGGATTTTTATTTTTTTACTTGGCAATATTGTATTGGGAACTCTACATTCAGATGGGTATATCTTTCCTTTTCTCTTTTGCCTTTCACGTGTCTTCTTTTCTCAGCTATTTGTAAGGCCTCCTCAGACAACCATTCTGCCTTTTTGCATTTCTTTTTCTTGAGGATGGTGTTGACCACTGCCTCCTGTACAGTGTCACAAACCTCTGTCCATGGTTCTTCAGGTACTCTATCAGATCTAATCCCTTGAATCTATTTGTCATCTCCAATGTATAATCGTAAGGGATTCTGATTTAGGTCATACCTGAATGATCTTTAGTGGTTTTTCCCTACTTTCTTCAATTTAAGTCTGAATTTTTCAATTCATGATCTGAGCTACAGTCAGCTCTTGGTCTTGTTCTTGCTGACTGTATAGAGCTCCTCCATGTTTGACTGAAAGAATATAATCAATCTGATTTTGGTATTGACCATCTGGTGATGTCCATGTGTAGAGTTTTCTCTTGTGTTGTTGGAAGAGGGTGTTTGCTATGATAAGTGCATGATCTTGGCAAAATTCTGTTAGCCTTTGCCCTGCTTCATTTTTGTACTCCAAGGCCAAATTTGCCAGTTACTCTAGATATCTCTTGACTTCGTACTTTTGCATTCCAGACCCCTATAATGAAAAGGAGATCTTTTGGGGGTATTAGTTCTAGAAGGTCTTGTAGGTCTTCAAAGAACCATTCAACTTCAGCTTCTTCAGCATTACTGGTTGGGGCATAGACTTGGATTACTGTGATATTGAATGGTTTGCCTTGGAAATGAACAGAGATCATTCTGTTGTTTTTGAGATTACACCCAAATACTGCATTCCAGCTTCTTTTGTTGACTGTGAGGGCTATCCCATTTCTTCTAGAGGATTCTTGTCCACAGTAGTAGATACAGTGATGGTCATCTGAGTTAAATTTGCTCATTCCGTTCCATTTTAGTTCACTGATTCCTAAAATGTCGATGTTCACTCTTGCTTTCTGCTGTTTGACCACTTTCAATTTACCTTGATTCATGGACCTAATGTTCCAGGTTCCTGTACAATATTGTTCTTCACAGCATCAGACTTTACTTCCATCACCAGTCACATCAACACCTGGGTGTTGTTTTTGCTTTGGCTCTGTCTCTTCATTCTTTCTGGAATTATTTCTCCAGTCTTCTCGAGTAGCATATTGGCCACGTACCAATCTGGGGAGTTCATCTTTTGGTGTCCTATCTTTTTGCCTTTTCATACTGTTCATGGGGTTCTCAAGGCAAGAATACTGAAGTGGTTTGCCATTCCCTTCTCCAGTGGATCACATTTTGTCAGAACTCTTCACTCTCTAGGGAGGTGGTTCATATTCAGTATTTCCTGGATCCTCCCTCCCAGTGGGCAGGTTCAACAAGTCCCTCGTGCTCATGCAGATTCCCAGAACTCCTTCCTGGAGACATGCTTCAGTTTACCCAAGGTCAGGACTGGATATTTTCTTGTTGATTCTCGACAGTGGCCCATCTGGGGAAATGTCTATTTAATTACATGCTGATTACATGCCATCAAATGGGGGTGTGAAGAGAGTCTTCATGGCTTTTTACCATGGGAAGTCATACCCCTTTTCTGTGAGGCCCTGAATAGCATTCAGACAGAGTCCATTCATTCTGGGATGGTCCAACCATGAATGGCCCCCAAACCAGGCGTTAGTGACTGACCACTGTAAGAAAGAGAAACCAGATTTTAATGACCCTGGAAAAGAAATATCACTTGTCCTTTGTACTTTGCCCTTGCCTCCTATAAGAAATGTGTCCTTTGATTTAAAATTTTTTGAAAGAATTCTGGTTTGCCAGAGTTGAACTTGGCGTTTCTTCTCATTTTTTATTTGCTTATCCCAGTTTTCCATCCTGTCACCGATGGTGCCCATTTACTGTATTCAATACATAGTACAGAAGATATCCTCTGCATTACTTAGCTCACAGTTAGTGCTAATTGTCAGTGCTTTTAAAATGTATGGTTTTGATTTAGCAGTCTTCATTATTCACTGTTAAGACACTGTTCAAACTAGTATTGATTTCTCCACACACACACTCAGTTTTCAGTTACTAACAATTGAGATAAATCAGAGTCTCACCATCAAGTGTCTGACTCAGCTCTTTCTTTCTCTCAGTTTTCCTGAGATGTAGTAGTCCTGTTTCTCTGGTATATCCTTGAAAGATACACAAAAAGGGAAAAACAGATTGCTCGGTGGATATTATAAATCAGGGTATTGGTCCATAAAGCCTTGTGTGCTTGGCTGCTCTAACTTATTAGATAAAGTCGGGGACGTTGACATGTAAAAAACACAATGTGTCTGTCTTTCCAAGACCATCTACAGAGTTGAAAGACAGAAAATACGAGCTCGATTACATCGAAACTGACCATCCTTTTGAAATCTTCCACATAGAGAATGTTTTCTGCCTGGAGATTTTATGATGGAGCTAAATATAAGTCATGGTCTGTTGGAGGGTTTTAATAAAAATAAGTGTGAGTTTCATCAGACTATAGAAGGGGATCTGCTCAGGAACCATGGAATTAGATACTATTATGACTCACACATCCCTGCTTTGATAAATTTGTTTTAATGTCAGTCAGTTGGTGATTAATTTCAGACTTGTCATTTTCTGTATTTGCATAAGGTCCAGCCATGAGCGACTATGCAAATGCTTTCCTTTAATTAAATCTCACTGTATTGCCTATAGTGGTAAAGAAATGATATTATAGTAAATATTTCCAGTAGAAATTAAATATGTGCAAATATTACTATAGTAATGAAAAAAAAATCACATGAGCAGCTCTACTTATCCCTCTGCTTCCAAAGAAAAAGATCAAAAGAAAAAGCAAAGTCTACATTTTTGTTGGCTAGAGATATAAACATATTTTTAGTGGTGGGAGTGTAAAATATTATATTTTGTGTCAACTTCAAATGTTACAAATGAATCTTTTAGAAAGAGAAAAATCACCCTCTCTACTACTGTTAACTATTAGTCATATATAAGCTTTGAATATTTTAGGATATTTATTTTAGCCAATAAGGACTGTCTTTGGGGAAAATTGAGATGGTTTAGTTCACATGCTAGTAACAATTAAAAGACATTTTCTGCACTGATGCTTTGCACTGTATGTTTTAAATAGATTAACTAATAATCATAGGGGTGTCAGAATCTGTATTGGCGTTCTGTAGCTGAACAAATTAACTCAAACTTAGTGGCTTAGAATAGCATTCAAGTAGCTTCGAATTCAGTCAGTCAGAAGTCCAGGCAGGTTGGCTGATTTCTCTGCTTAGGGTACCACAGGGTTGAAATCAGGGTGTCAGCTGGTCTGGACTCTTACCTGGATTCACTGGGGAAGAATTTGCTTCCAGACTCATTTGGGTTATTGACATAGTTTAGTTCCCTGCAGCTAACGGCACTGAGCCTTCTGCTTCCTTGCTAGCTGTTGGCCAGGGGTTTTCTCAGCCTCTGGAGGATAACTGTATTCCTTGGTTCTGGCCTCCTCCGTCTTCAAAAATAGCAGTGGCATGTTGACTCCCTCTGTGCTTCTGGTCTCTCTGACTTCCTTTCTGCCTTTGAAAGGGTTCATGTGATTAGATCAAGTCAAGATGATAATGTTCATGGTCTAAGGTCACCCTACTTGAGACTAACTACAGCTGCCTAATTTTTTTTTTTTTCTTTTTAAACGGGCTCAGTGGTAAAGAATCCTCCTGCCATGCAGTAGATGAGGGTTCAATCCCTGGGTTGAGAAGATGCCCCTGGAGAAGAAAATGGCAACTCACTCCATTATCTGGAAAAGCCCATGGGCAGAGGAACTTAGTAGGCTACAGTTCATGGGATGGTAAAAGAGTCAGACATGACTTAGCAACTCAACAACAACAATTATTTTTACAGCAGCACCTAGATTGTTGGTTGATTGAATAACCACGGGGCCATCTTTAGATCTGCCTACCACAAAACTCTTGTAATACAGCTTTCTGAAGGCTGTCTTCAGCTTGGTGAAAAATAAACTGCCTATAAATTCCAGTCTTGCAGACACAAACTTCATCACTTCAGCAAATATCATGCAATACATTATTTAAGAGGAATTTGGAAAAGTTTGATGTTTTTTATTAAACCACAAATGTGAAATAAGTTACACTTTATGGGGAATGAAGAAAAGAATATTACTTATGTTAACTAGGACTTTAAAGGCACTTGATTTTTGTAACTTTTCCAAGTGACTCAAATGATATTATAATAATACATTATGAAATTCACCAACCCCAAAACTGTCCACTCTAGTATTATGCGAAGAATGGCAAATCTGGTTTTAAAAATTTAGCGCATCAATCTTTGGAACATTTATTTCCTCTATTGTTCTCTTTTAAAGGGACACGTGGTTGTTAAAAATGTTGGTCTCATCAAAACATTTATGTAACACAATGGAATGAAAGAAAAGATTATTTTCTATAAAAATTAGCATATTGCTTGTGCCATTCAGCACCTCTACCCAAGGTCACAGTGAGAGCAACCTGGGATTTCCAGCATTTTCTTTTAAAAGAGATTCACAAAATAAGATTTTCTTCAAACCTTTATTGCTAACCTCTTTGTATCTTGCATTAATATGGTAAGAAATTTACTGTTTAATTCCCAAACAGAGATGCAGAGCAATTGGTCTGAAATCCTTTGTAGATGGTGCCTGCTGCTGCTGCTAAGTCACTTCAGTCATGTCCGACTCTGTGTGACCCCATAGATGGCAGCCCACCAGGCTCCCCCGTCCCTGGAATTCTCCAGGCAAGAACACTGTAGTGGGGGTGCCATTGCCTTCTCCAATGTATGAAAATGAAAGTGAAGTCGCTCAGTCATATCCGACTCTTAGCGACCCCATGGACTGCAGCCTACCAGGCTCCTCCGTCCATAGGATTTTCCAGGGAAGAGTACTGGAGTGGGGTGCCATTGCCTTCTCCAAGATGGTGCCTGGTGGAGGAAAACAATCTTTCCCTGAGTAGAATCTCTCAACAGTGAGCCTGGTGGACTCACCATTGCTCCATGTTTCTCAGTCCTATAACAATTGGACCCTTGTAACAGTAGCCTAAGAGGGATATTTCCACTTGCCTTGCTTCTCTGTGAAAGGTGTCCCAGGGACTAATACACACAGAGGGTTAGGAACTAAACTGGCTAGTGGTAAATGTGTAGTTTGAACTCAGAGAGTCTGAACTATTGATCATTATGTTATAGCTGTTCTGAACAGCATATTCGTTTAAACGTCTTCAGAAAACAGCATTATTTTAAATGCTCATTTGCCCCCATTGGGAGTCCTTGAATACAAAGCTCTTCTCCAGGTCAATCGAAAGGAGCTTACATTAAGGAAGACATTTTTCTAAATTTTATTATGTCCTCAATCCATAAATTTATGGCACTAACTCAAAAGTTATATATCTTCAATAATTACAACTAATATTTGCAACATTATACAAAGAGATTTTGCATGTAATCCTCTTAATACTATGAGGATTGAAATATTAAATGCATGTAAAATAGTGTGCACATTAAAAATATTGCTTCTTATTGTTTTATTACTGCTTCTTTTGCATAGTATTTAACCATCTCAATAAATAAATAAATTGGTGTTATTACCATTTTACATTCTGAGGCTCATACTCTAGGAAGTTACAAGACTCACTCGTGTTTACAGTATCTGATAATGAGCCTCAATAATGGGAAGGAAGGTGAAGTTGCTCAGTCATGTCCAACTCTTTGCAACCCTGTGGACTGTAGCCTACCAGGCTCCTCCGTCCATGGGATTCTCCAGGCAAGAATCCTGGAGTGGGTTGCCATTTCCTTCTCCAGAGGATCTTCCCGACCCAGGGATCAGACCCAGGGATCAAACCCAGGTCTCCCACATTAGAGGCAGACGCTTTAGCCTCTGAGCCACCAGGGAAGCCCTGTGGGAAGGAAAAGGAGGGATAAAATAACAAAAGGAAAAACCATCTATAAAGCACTTTGAAAATATTTTCTATGTTGAGTCTTGTTATTTAATCAATGTTAGTTACTGTTTATGGACTGTCTAGACCCTTAACTGCTCTTTTTCTCTATTTTCAGACACAGTTTTTTGTCGATTTTACAGCTTATTAAAGAGAGAAAATGAAAAGTTTAAATAAGCCTACTTTATAAAACAAATTTGAAATGGAGGGAGATAAAAATTAGAACTGTCTGCAGACTTTTTCATTCTTGTTCTTCTGTTACTGCTCTTTTTAGGGCTCTGCTATTGGCTGCAAATGGTTTATAAGTACTATAGAACGAAGGCCCACACAAAAGCCTTTAAGGGTGTGTGTTTATGTGAATCTGTATGAAAATAAATTACTAAAAATTTTCAACACTGGCTGAAAGAATGGCTCAAAACCATTTGAGTATCCAGAAGTCCAAGTGATAAACTAGTAGGTATCTGGAACCAATTATATGTTAATATATTTGGAACCCAAGTAGGGCAACCTGGTATCAAACCATAACCAGACTGTACTCCAAAGGGAGGGTGGTGAGCCGCCATCGAGTATTCAGGAACTCAAAGATGCTGGAACAGGGACTTCCCTGGTGGTCCAGTGGTTAAGACTCCGTGTTTCCAATGGAGGGGGATTGGGTTCACTTCCTGGTGGGGGAACTAAGATCCCACATGCTATGTGATGCAGCTGGAAAAAATAAAAAAAAGAATGATGCTGGGACAGCCAAATAAAAATCAGATTATATTATTAGACAGAAAGTAGCAAGTCCTTAATAATGACTCGAGATCCAAGAAGCACACTATGGTTTCCCAGCTTCCGCAACATGTGTGAGGTGTGTTCATCAAGGCATGAGGCAACAACAAGAATCAACTGAATGCATCATAAGTTAGAGTTAATCCATGTTTGAACCATTATTTAATATTGGTTGAAATGTATTACCAAGTCTCTTTCTCTGATATAGGATCAATTTGCTTCTTTGTAATTCTGATATCCATAATGAGAAATCACTCTTTAGATCTTTGGGGAATTATGCCTGCATTGCCTAATCATGTATCCAGAGTTATCCGAATGAACAAATTTATCACTGAAAGACTATCAAAAGAAATTTAGGGATATGGTTAACCATGTCTTTCCCTCTTCAGTTCAGTTGCTCAGTCGTGTCTGACTCTCTGCGACCCCATGAACCACAGCATGCCAGGTTCCCTGTCCATCACCAACTCCCGGAGTCCACCCAAACCCATGTCCACCATGTCGGTGATGCCATCCAACCATCTCATCCTCTGTCATCCTCTTCTCCTCCGGCCCTCAATCTTTCCCACCATCAGGGTCTTTTCAAATGAGTCAGCTTTCCACATCAGGTGGCCAAAGTATTGGAGTTTCAACTTCAACATCAGTCCCTCCAATGAACACCCAGGACTGATATCCTTTAGGATGGACTGATTGGATCTCCTTGCAGTTCAAGGGATTCTCAAGAGTCTTCTCCAACACCACCGTTCAAAAGCATCAGTTCTTCAGTGTTCAGCTTTCTTTATACTCCAACTCTCACATCCATACACGAGTACTGGAAAAACCATAGCCTTGACTAGACAGACCTTTGTTGGCAAAGTAATGTCTCTACTTTGTAATGTGCTGTCTAGCTTGGTCATAACTTTCCTTCCAAGGAGCAAGCATCTTTTAATTTCATGGCTGCAGTCACCATCTACAGTGATTTTGGAGCCCAGAAAAATAAAGTCAGCCACTGTTTCCACTGTTTCCCTATCTATTTGCCATGAAGTGATGGGACCGGATGCCATGATCTTCGTTTTCTGAATGTTGAGCTTTAAGCCACTTTTTCACTCTCCGCTTTCACTTTCATCAAGAGGCTCTTTAGTTCCTCTTCACTTTCTGCCATAAGGGTGGTGTCATCTGCATATCTGAGGTTATTGATATTTCTCCCGGCAATCTTGATTCCAGCTTGTGCTTCTTCCAGCCCAGCATTTCTCATGATGTACTCTGCATGTAAGTTAAATAAGCAGGGTGACAGTATACAGCCTTGATGTACTCCTTTTCCTATTTGGAACCAGTTTGTTGTTCCATGTCCAGTTCTAACTGTTGCTTCCTGATCTGCATCCAGGTTTCTCAAGAGGCAGGTCAGGTGGTCTGGTATTCCCATCTCTTTCAGAATTTTCCACAGTTTATTGTGATCCACAAGTCAAAGGCTTTGGCATAGTCAATAAAGCAGAAATAGATGTTTTTTGGGGACTCTCTTGCTTTTTCCATGATCCAGAGGATGTTGGCAATTTGATCTCTGGTTCCTCTGCCTTGTCTAAAACCAGCTTGAACATGTGGAAGTTTAAATGTATAAATTCACTCTGTGTTCTCTGCATTAAAAAGCTGTATCCAGGGACCCATTCTGTCTATCCTGGTGATCCAGTGGTTAAGATTTCACCTTCCAGTGCACATGGTGAGGGTTCAATCACTTTGCCTTTGAGTATTTCAGTGCCAGCCAATGATCACTTCTCACAAACTGATAGGCAAACAGAATTATTTGTTACCCTGTCCAACATGGAATCTCCTAGTCTGAGGTAATGGAAATTGGGTTCACAATTTACAGAATTCTCAAAGGAATTCTATCATGCCAAAACAGTTTCATGCTATTTTGCATTAACAAAGAAAATGTTACTAGAATTTGAAGGATAGAATATACTGAAGAGGAAACAAATGCTGTTTTTCTTTTACTGAATACTTCTGTTTAGCTTTCTTTATTTTGGTGCTGAATTCTATTCTGAGAAATTTCGACTTTCACTTTGTCACAAACTGAAAAACAATTCAGATTATAGTGGATTGAATGGTACCCAGCTGAGGCTTAAAATGTGTAATCTGTACCAAGAGATCAAGAAAGCTAAACACAAGCTTTGTGTCAATGTGACCAGCTTTCCTTTCTCTTGAAATAGTACCTAGAACAAAGATGCACAGTGATGCAAATACTCATGTATGTTTTGGTAAAGAATCTACAAGGTGACATCCCTGTTCTTTTTCAAGGGGCCTCAGGAGAGAGATGCTTATGTGTGTGTTTATTCGCTCAGTCGTGTCCAACTCTTCTCAACTCTGTGGACTGTAGCCCTCCAGGCTCCCCTGTCCATGTTCACAGGCAAGAATACTGGAGCAGGCTGCCATTCCGCTTCTCCAGGAGATCTTCCTGACCCAGGGATCGAACCCCAGGCTCCTGTGTCTCCTGCACTGGCAGGCAGATTCTTTACCTGCTGAGCCATGAGAGAGACACTGGTAGGGAAATGAAGAATATTCTGCTCAAGTAAACTGAGCTATGAAGCCTGGGAGTGGGGCCGCCACAGTCAGTACTAACTCAAATTTCTTCGTGCAGTACCCTGCCCAGCTGCTACATTTCCAAATGCACTGCTTTTCCAGCAAGACTCGTTTTTAAGTTCTCCTCACACCTGCTATGGCTTTTAACACAGCTGCTTTTAAAAGACGCCGAAATTGGGGACCAGCTGTGCTCTTTCTAGCGTTCCGTCATGCCCGGGACTGGGTTTGTACAATCCTATCTAATCGGCTTAAGAAAAATCTTTCAAAGCTGTCATAGAGAACTACCAGTTTTAAAGGTCTATGGCCTATTTTTCCGTAACTGGAAAATAAATGACTAAACCCTAATCTTTCCCAAAGGATGTGTGAGTGATACCTTTGGGCTTTCCCAGCAGCATCTGTCCCAGAAATGGACGTGAGCTGTGAATGTTGAATCCGTTGCCACTGAAATTGGATGGACAGTGTGCTTAAGGATTTTCACAACAGAACTACGATCTGTATTTTAGAATCAGATTAGCCAGTGGGATATGATTGATTTGGAAACAGGTGATCTCTTGGTAATGAAGACAAAACCCTTAGCCTGAAACCGTTAGCAACTGGTACACTGTCAAGTGAGTAGGTGGCTTTGAGGCAGCACAAAAGCTTTATAAAGGGTGTGTAAGTGGCAATTTCCTGTTGTTCTCAGCTCAACTGACTTATTTCAGGAAGATTCCTATGACCAGGACCTGGTGAGGTAAAACTTTATTATGTCCTCTCATCTAAAATAGTGTTTTCTGTGGAGCAGATGATCAATTTTTATGTCTTTCCAGCCCTGGAAATTTAATTCATTTTTTTATCAGTGGCATAAAATGTGAAACACCCTTAGAACAAAGCACCTGACTTACATTCTTTCACTAACCGCTTTTCAGTATCTTGAACACTGACGGACTCAGATACCTTTATAACCTTAATTTAATAGGTATTCTTTTCTCCGTAGTTGTAAAGAAAGAAAATCTCATCTGATAGAGTAGCACAGCTAAGGAGAAACTTGTACAGAGAACAGAAACAGCCTTGTTCCAATTACATTTTGAAAACTATAGGTACAGTGTTGACAGTTATATGGGATATTTCAGTACACTCAAAGCAAGTAAGGTAAGCATAATATGGAGATAAATAGGAAATAATGGTGTAGAAATACTGTCAGTGACATGAGTCTGAGTAAACTCTGGGAGATGGTGAAGGACAGGGAAGCCTGGCGTGCTGCAGTCCATGGGGACACAAAGAGTCAGACACAACTTAGCAACTGAACAGCAAGAAGAAATACTGTAAATGGAAGTTGGAGTTAAAAACTGGTTTCTAAGAGTCAACGTACTACAAAATCTGAGGAGAGAATATTAAATGACCCTGTAGCTAGTTACTAAAAAAATAATAGGTTCATGTTACTCACATATTTCTATGATCATGCCAAAAATGCCTTGAGTAAAGATAAATAGACTCTTTTAAAAAAAAATGGACTCTAGAGTTACTAGAGACATGTACTGTTCCTTCTTGTGTATTTCATCTCAAATATATTAAGGCTATTTCTATCTGATGACTTGTGCTTCTAATGCTTCTTCAAGCCACTGTTCTTTATTTAAGTGCTAATTAAGATTGTTCAGATTTTTAGATATCCCTGTGAATACCTCCTGGAGGAGGAAATGGCAACCCACTCCAGTATTCTTGCCTGGAGAATCCCATGGACAGAGGAGCCTGACTGGCTACAGTCCATGGAATCACTGAGAGTCAGACACAACTAAAGCAACTTCAGTTCAGTTGCTCAGTCATGTCTGACTCTCTGTGACCCCATGAATCGCAGCATGCCAGGCCTCCTTGTCCATCACCAACTCCCGGAGTTCACTCAGACTCACGTCCATCAAGTCAGTGATGCCATCCAGCCATCTCATCCTCTGTCGTCCCCTTCTCCTGCCCCCAATCCCTCCCAGCATCAGTCTTTTCCAATTAGTCAACTCTTGGCATGAGGTGGCCAAAGTACTGGAGTTTCAACTTCAGCATCATTCCCTCCAAAGAAATCCCAGGGCTGATCTCTCAAGAGTCTTCTCCAACACCACAATTCAAAAGCATCAATTCTTTGGCGCTCAGCCTTCTTCACAGTCCAACTCTCACATCCATACATGACCACAGGAAAAACTATAGCCTTGACTAGACGGACCTTAGTCGGCAAAGTAATGTCTCTGCTTTTGAATATGCTATCTAGGTTAGTCATAACTTTTCTTCCAAGGAGTAAGCGTCTTTTAATTTCATGGCTGCAGTCACCATCTGCAGTGATTTTGGAGCCCCCCAAAATAGTCAGCCACTGTTTCCCCTGTTTCCCCATCTATTTCCCGTGAAGTGATGGGACCGGATGCCATGATCTTCGTTTTCTGAATATTGAGCTTTAAGCCAACTTTTTCACTCTCCACTTTCACATTCATCAAGAGGCTTTTTAGTTCCTCTTCGCTTTCTGCCATAAGGGTGATGTCATCTGCATATCTAAGGTTATTGATATTTCTCCCAGCAATCTTGATTCCAGCTTGTGTTTCTTCCAGTCCAGCATTTCTCATGATGTACTCTGCATATAAGTTAAATAAGCAGGGTGACAATATACAGCCTTGACGTACACCTTTTCCTATTTGGAACCAGTCTGTTGTTCCATGTCCAGTTCTGTTTCATGCAAAGATGGGCTCGATAAAGGACAGAAATGGTCTGGACCTAACAGAAGCAGAAGATATTAAGAAGAGATGGCAAGAATACACAGAAGAACTATACAAAAAAGATCTTCACGACCAAGATAATCACGATGGTGTGATCACTCATCTAGAGCCAGACATCCTGGAATGTGAAGTCAAGTGGGCTTTAGAAAGCATCACTACAAACAAAGCTAGTGGAGGTGATGGAATTCCAGTTGAGCTGTTTCAGATCCTGAAAGATGATGCTGTGAAAGTGCTGCACTCAATATGCCAGCAAATTTGGAAAACTCAGCAGTGGCACAGGACTGGAAAAGGTCAGTTTTCATTCCAATCCCAAAGAAAGGTAATGCCAAAGAATGCTCAAACTACCACACAATTGCACTCATCTCACATGCTAGTAAAGTAATGCTCAAAATTCTCCAAGCCAGGCTTCAACAATACCTGAACCGTGAACTTCCAGATGTTCAAGCTGGTTTTAGAAAAGGCAGAGGAACCAGAGATCAAATAGCCAACATCTGCTGGATCATCAAAAAAGCAAGAGAGTTCCAGAAAAACATCTATTTCTGCTTTATTGACTATGCCAAAGCCTTTGACTGTGTGGATCACAATAAACTGTGGAAAGCAACTTGGCACATGAATAATAAAAATAACATACATTTCTTCAAGTGGATGCAAAGGCAGAGTTACCAATCAGCAAGGATGCCTGTGCCCCATAATGGACAGTGGTCCCTTGGCTCTAGCTAGTGGTTAAAATGAAGGATTGATGGACTCGCTTTAGTGGTTCACCCAAGATTTCAGAAAGCACAGGAAATACTTGTCTTTGTGTGAAATTTCTTGATTTTTTTCAACTGTTGGAAGGCAAATCAGGGAAATGAAGTTTCCCTCAGTCTAGATAAATCCTTTGTTTTGTTCAATAAAGTGTCAAGGTTCAGAAAAATAATTGCAAGAACTGCCCTTTGTTGCATGGGTATTTAGGGTCAGAGCCCAGATCTGAATAGAACCTCCAGGTTCCCACGTTGAGCTTTTTAACACTTGATTATGAAGTTCAGGGAGGTTGTTTAGAAGTTTAGAAGCTAAAGGCTTTCAAGTTATATTATTCAAGGAGCTATAGTACACTATGTTGTTGTTTAGTTGCTAAGTTGTGTTTGACCCTTTAGCAACCCCATGTACTGTAGCCTGCCAGGCTCCTCAGTCCATGGGATTCTCCAGGCAAGAATACTGGAATAGGTATTTCCTATTGGAAATGGAATAGTCCATTTCCTTCTCCAGGGGGTCTTCCCCACCCAGGGATCAAACCTGAGTCTCCTGCATTGGCAGGCAGATTCTTTACCACAGAGTCACCAGGGAAGCCCCCCAAAAGTAAACTGTTATATCTTTTTTTTTAGTTTTTTAATTTTAAAATCTTTAATTCTTACATGCATTCCCAAACATGAACCCACCTCCCACCTCCCTCCCCATAACATCTCTGTGGGTCATCCCCATGCACCAGCCCCAAGCATGCTGTATCCTGCGTCAGACATAGACTGGTGATTCAATTCTTACATGATAGTATACATGTTAGAATGCCATTCTCCCAAATCATCCCACCCTCTCCCTCTCCCTCTGAGTCCAAAAGTCCGTTATACACATCTGTGTCTTTTTTCCTGTCTTGCATATAGGGTCGTCATTGCCATCTTTCTAAATTCCATATATATGTGTTAGTATACTGTATTGGTGTTTTTCTTTCTGGCCTACTTCACTCTGCATAATCGGCTCCAGTTTCATCCATCTCATCAGAACTGATTCAAATGAATTCTTTTTAACGGCTGAGTAATACTCCATTGTGTATATGTACCACAGCTCTCTTATCCATTCATCTGCTGATGGACATCTAGGTTGTTTCCATGTCCTGGCTATTATAAACAGTGCTGCGATGAACATTGGGGTACATGTGTCTCTTTCAATTCTGGTTTCCTCGGTGTGTATGCCTAGCGTGGGATTGCTGGGTCATAAGGTAGTTCTATTTGCAATTTTTAAGGAATCTCCACACTGTTCTCCATAGTGGCTGTACTAGTTTGCATCCCCACCAACAGTGTAGGAGGGTTCCCTTTTCTCCACACCCTCTCCAGCATTTATTGCTTGCAGATTTTTGGATCGCAGCCATTCTGACTGGTGTGAAGTGGTACCTCATTGTGGTTTTGATTTACATTTCTCTAATAATGAGTGATGTTGAGCATCTTTTCATGTGTTTGTTAGCCATCCGTATGTCTTCTTTGGAGAAATGTCTATTTAGTTCTTTGGCCCATTTTTTGATTGGGTCGTTTATTTTTCTGGAATTGAGCTGCAGGAGTTGCTTGTCTATTTTTGAGATTAGTTGTTTGTCAGTTGCTTCATTTGCTATTATTTTCTCCCATTCAGAAGGCTGTCTTTTCACCTTGCTTATAGTTTTCCTTTGTTGTGCAGAAGCTTTTAATTTTAATTAGATCCCATTTGTTTATTTTTGCTTTTATTTCCAGCATTCTGGGAGGTGGATCATAGAGGATCCTGCTGTGATTTATGTCTGAGAGTGTTTTGCCTATGTTCTCCTCTAGGAGTTTTATAGTTTCTGGTCTTACATTTAGATCTTTAATCCATTTTGAGTTTATTTTTGTGTGCGGTGTTAGAAAGTGATCTAGTTTCATTCTTTTACAAGTGGTTGACCAGTTTTCCCAGCACCACTTGTTAAAGAGATTGTCTTTACTCCATTGTATATTCTTGCCTCCTTTGTCAAAGATAAGGTGTCCATATGTGTGTGGATTTATCTCTGGGGTTTCTATTTTGTTCCATTGATCTATATGTCTGTCTTTGTGCCAGTACCATACTGTTTTGATGACTGCGGCTTTGTAGTAGAGCCTGAAGTCAGGCAAGTTGATTCCTCCAGTTCCATTCTTATTTCTCAAGATTGCTTTGGCAATTCGAGGTTTTTGTATTTCCATACAAATCTTGAAATTATTTGTTCTAGTTCTGTGAAAAATATGGCTGGTAGCTTGATAGGGATTGCATTGAATTTGTAAATTGCTTTGGGTAGTATACTCATTTTCACTATATTGATTCTTCTAATCCATGAACATGGTATATTTCTCCATCTATTAGTGTCCTCTTTGATTTCTTTCATCAGTGTTTTATAGTTTTCTATATATAGGTCTTTAGTTTCTTTAGGTAGATATATTCCTAAGTATTTTATTCTTTTCGTTGCAATGGTGAATGGAATTGTTTCCTTAATTTCTTTTCTACTTTCTCATTATTCGTGTATAGGAATGCAAGGGATTTCTGTGTGTTGATTTTATATCCTGCAACTTTACTATATTCATTGATGAGCTCTAGTAATTTTCTGGTGGAGTCTTTAGGGTTTTCCATGTAGAGGATCATGTCATCTGCAAACAGTGAGAGTTTTACTTCTTCTTTTCCAGTTTGGATTCCTTTTATTTCTTTTTCTGCTCTGATTGCTGTGGCCAAAACTTCCAGAACTATGTTGAATAGTAGTGGTGAAAGTAGACACCCTTGTCTTGTTCCTGACTTTAGGGGAAATGCTTTCAATTTTTCACCATTGAGGATAATGTTTGCTGTGGGTTTGTCATATATAGCTTTTATTATGTTGAGGTATGTTCCTTCTATTCCTGCTTTCTGGAGAGTTTTTATCATAAATGGATGTTGAATTTTGTCAAAGGCCTTCTCTGCATCTATTGAGATAATCATATGGTTTTTATTTTTCAATTTGTTAATGTGGTGAATTACATTGATTGATTTGCGGATATTGAAGAATCCTTGCATCCCTGGGATAAAGACCACTTGGTCATGGTGTATGATCTTTTTAATGTGTTGTTGGATTCTGATTATGTTATATCTTTTAAAATACCTCAAGTACTTAAATTTTCCTGAATCTGAAACTGTCTCATTTATTTTCACCAAATCAGTGAATAATGAGTAATATATGTTGAAAATTATTTTCATGCTTAGCAATTTAAAAATTACTTTGACAGAACATTAACAGGAAACAAAGTATTTGAAAGTCTAAACACTGGGAATGGGAATTTGCATTCTTCCTTATAATGATCTTTTTAAAAATAAAAGCAAACTCATTGTTTAAAATTACAGAATTGTTTGGGATAAATATATTGTAATTTGAAAAAATCAAGAACTATGTTTCTCCTTTTGTAATAATTTTCTTACCTTAATAATCCCTGTTCCAAAAAATTCTTAATTCAAAAAATACCCAGCATTATACCATCTGATGACCATTCAGGATGTTGTGTGTGTGTATTTAAAATATTTTAATACCTGTAGGTGTCCATTTAATCTCTTACACCCAAGAACTGTCTACATTATTCAGTTTTGCTTATAAAGAGGTTTTTATGTACCAGTATGTTCAGATAATTCAACTGATAACTTTTTACACTTTGATCATAATAATCTCTTGACTTGTGATTATGATTTTGCTACTGAACAGCACAGGACTATAGCTTTTTTTTTTTTTTTTTCGACAACAGTAGAATTAGAGTTTAAGGTGGAGAAAAGCAGGGAGAGAAAGAGGTGGTTTCTAGCATTTGAAAGTTTTTACTGTGCCTGAGTGGCTAAATCTATTACAGTTGTAGTCTGTCCATTCTCAATGTAACAAGTCCTGTGCGAGGCATAAAGGCTACAGAAGTAGACACGTCCTCTCTGTCCACAGTACAGTAACACACGTGAGTGGAGATTCACTTAGAAACTGGAAGCAGTGATGTTTTCTTGGAGTAAGAACTGTTTGTCCAGAAAGGTGACCAACTTTTCTGTAAGGTATTTAACCTCTCAGTGAGGAAGATTCTAAAACCCAAGCTGGAGGTCTTTCAGAATCACATGAATAGATAACTGTATTTTTGTGGATAGTTTAAAGGTTCAATCTTGCTTACAATAAGGCAGTAAGGCTAGATAACTTAAAGTGATGACATGGTTTTTATATTTTTAACATGATCAAAAATATGTTAACTGAAAATAATACAGTAACAAAGTCTATATAAAAACTTGCTAAACTTCAACAGTTATCTGAGAAGTTCAAAATAAGATAGCACATTTCACTCAACTTATTATAAAAATACTTAATTTGATAAAAATATTTTGGTATAAGTATAGAAAATGCATGAGCTTTCCATTGCTGGCAGCAGTGTAAATTTAGTGAGCCATTTTTGGGGATGGCAATTTGGCAGTGTTTCAGTTTTTAAATTTATGATAAAACAATTTTGTTTCTCAATATCTGATCTAGAATACAAGATGGTCATCACTGCATTTCTCTGAATAGCAAGTCATATGAACACCCTAAGTGTCTTATCAGCAGGGAAAAATTCAGTAGCTTATGGCAACTATTTTATGGAATCCTCTGCAGCCACTAAAAATGTCAGTAATCCATATTTCCTTAACTAGAAAGACCTCAAAGACAGTGATCTTTTGTGTCAAACCACCTGCATGATTTCCAGCATCTTTGTTGGTAGATGAGTTAGCTTAATCTGAAATGTCTGAATGTTTCACAATGTCATTTATTATAAAAATAAATATGAATTTTAACATAATCAGCAGAACAGAAATTAGGAAAGGGCTAAACACTATTGAGGCTTCCCTGGTGGCTCAGATGGGAAAGAATCTGCCTGCAGTTTAGAAGACCTGGGTTCGTTCCCCGGGTCGGGAAGAACCCCTGGAGAAGGAAATGGCAACTCACTCCAGAATTCTTGCTGGGAGAATTCCATGGACAGAGAGGCCTGGCAGGCTATAGCCATAGAGCGGAAAGAGAGTCTGAGTGGCTAACACTTTTCACTAAGAACTATTATTCTAGTACTTTCCAATCTAATAGAAATATGGACTAATTATTAAGGACTATTAAAAAGCTACAGTTGGAAAAATGTGTTTATTTGGTCCAATATCTTATAGAGCACAAGAATACTCATTATCTCTTTCTGTTGTTAATTTCATTTATATTTTTTCAACACCATCTGAGTCCCAGCCACTATGGGTACAAAGGTGACCATGATGATTGATGTGATCAAGAAGCTTATGGGGCGGGGCAGGGTGGGAGGGAGACAAGGGAAGGAGGGAGAAAGACTCCTACAACCTATTAAGAACAATCCCAGGGAAAATTTATAATGCGCTCATTGTTGTGCATACAGAGTATGTTAGCAGTACGTGGATTCCAGAACCTTCCTTGTAGCTCCTAACTCTGTTGTATAATATCTAAGTCTTTGACTTCCAAGTGGCTCATCTCCCAACAGTGTGACATGATCACCTGTCCCTGGAACTGACTCAGCCCTGCTATAGAAGGTCTCTATGGATAGGTTTTTATTTGGCTCCTCCTTTTTTCAGAGGAGTTTCCTCTTTGCCTGCCAACTCCAACAATTAAATTTAAGACTAATCTTTCTCAGAAACCCCCCTGCAAGGATAAAGTAACCTAGACCCAACTACCACTCAACTTCTTCTCTTTTTTTCCCCCCCTTGATTTCGTCTATGTTTTCTTATAATTGCAACTTTACTGGAGAAACACCAAGGTAGCTCTGTGCTTACTGTGTTCTCCAAAACAGTGGTCCTTCTCTGGATATTCACAGGTAGACTAGGAAGGAAATGGCATTTGGTCAAATGATTGAGGGGGAAGATAACATGAAGCTGAATCTTTTATTTTACAACAGAGATTTTCAGAGCCTTTAATTAACAGTTGTATCATGAATCTCCAGTAGGGGTAAAAATCCTATTTAATGTCACAGCCCTTTTTTAAAATTGAAGTATAGTTGATTTACAGTGTTGTATTAATTCCTGCTGTACAGCAAAGTGATTCAATTATATATACATATTCTTTTTCACCTTCTTTTCCATTCTGGCTTATCACAGGATATTGAATATAGTTCCCTGTGCTGTTTGGTAGGACCTTGTTGTTTATCCATTCTCTATATAGTAGTTTGCAGCTACTAACCCCAGACTCCGAATCCATCCCTCTCCCAACCTCCTCCCTCTTGGCAGCCACCAGTGTGTTCTCTATGCATTTGAGTCTTCTGTTTTGTAGATAAGTTCATTTGTCTCATGTCCCTTTTGTGTGTGGTTAGTACAGTATGGAAAATTCTGAAGACACAGTTTGGAAAATCCCTTTCAAATGTCAGTCCAAAAATGTCAGTAACTTCCTTCCATATGAACCAATTTTTCCTCAGTTACCTTAGGAACTGCTATCACTTATGCTCCATAATCAGTATGTTTCTATTATTATTATTCTATTAGTTATAATATAGAGTATATTATAATCTATTCTCTATATAATCTATTCTATATTTAATACCTATATCATATAAAAAGCATAATATAGAGTATCAAAGCTGGGAAAATGGGGGAAAGAAATCATTTTGCTTCTTACTCATCATGTCACCCTCAAGTTTGTCCACATACATGTTTTTACGTGGCTGCAGGCACCACGTGTGGTTTCAAACATGTAAAGAATTTACTGTTATTTTCTAAGTTGCTCTTTATAGTTACTGTTTTAGTTGAAGCACCATTTTCCAGTCAACAATTTACTAATTTCCTTATTGCTATTGAGTTCCTTGTAATCATCCCCTACAATGAAACCACAAAGAACAGCTTAACATTTATGATATTTTTCATCATTTTCAATCAGATTTTTCAAAGACTCATCCTCCTTTGAAACTCACTGCTGCAAAGCTCTTTTATGTCCCTTATTGAAGATCAATGTTTAAACTACCTAGCAACCCATAGGGTTTTTACAAATAGTTATTTGACAAACACTGTTGTTGATTTCCTATCAACTAACTCTAAAGTGGCCACATGAACTCTCTACAAACAAGAAAGACCGTTTTGGGGGCAGACAGACCAAAACATTGTGCACCTACTGGGTACACTTACAGAAGATTTTCCTAAGTAGGTCATCGTTTTACTTTTGTTGATGGCACAGGCATCATTGCTTTCAATAGTTTGGTAGAAATATATTTGTAAATGCAGCATATGTTTTATTGTCTGAAAGCAAATTTTATGCTAAAGATCAACCAGCTGAAATTCAGCTTCACTTTCCTTTAACTGGAGGACTTTGCTTAACAAATAATTTGGGTTTTTGAACAAATAATTTCTTAACTTTCTTCACCAATGAGAGATAGTAACTCAGGAAGTCCTATATTACAAACATTATAACACCAGACTTATTCATACCAAATTTCTGTGACGTTTTAATCATTTAGATGAGTGATTTACTCAATAATTATTCACTGAACACCTCTTTATTGGCCAGGCACTGTCCTAGCAATAGAATAGAGTTAAAACATACAAAAACCTTTTCTTCATGGAGTTGTCATTCCTAGTGGCTAAAGGAAATAACGTAAAATAAGGGAGATTGCATAGATAGAAATTTAGAATGTGACAAATGCTATGGACAAAAAACAAATCTGGGAACAGTGAAAATAGTGCCAGAGAACAGAGAGAGGACTGCAAATTTCAATAGTCATCAGGGAGGACCTTACTGAAGAGGTGAGAATTGTAACGAACCCCGAAGGAGATGAGAGAGTAAGGTGTATTATCTAAGGGTGGAATATGACAGGCAAGGGAAAAGGCACAGAGCAAAGATCTAGTATAATTGGGATTTACTGTGTATAAGAAAAAGCCCTGAAATTTGGAATCAGGAAACCCAGATTACAGGGTGAGCTCCTGTAGTATCTACGTGACTGTTAATTAGCAAGTCACTCAGCATTTGTGAAGTTCAAGTATAAAATATGGGGATGGGCTTGAGGAATGAAATCAATTCTGAGTTTTTTCCCTACTCTAAAATTCTGTCGTTATTTTTGCTCATGAATAACTAGTCATTCAGAGGAGATGAGAGGGCCTTTATCAGCACATCAAATTTACAAGGCTGGGAAACACAGGATGCATTTAAGGAAGCTCATCACAAATGCCTCCAGTGAAAGGATTCAGCGCTTCAAGGTTAAACATCAATAATCTGGAAACCATGATTACGCCAAATACCTCATTCCCTGAAACAGATCAGTATGCTCATACAGGAGTGATGAGGATAAAGCAATGAAAGGGAAACAGACTTCACCTGCTGGTACCACTGTTAGACTCATGAAAGCTCCTGTTTAGTGTGATGTGATGTATCATTTCAGCCCGTGGTGTAGGGTGTTATGCGGTCCAAGGTCTGCTGCCAGTTGAAGTGTACAAGCCAATTAGGACACTGGTCCCCCATGGAAGATATCCAGGCAGTGCCATTCTCAACATGTTCATTTTGTGGATCATCACATGCTTTTATTTTTCTTTAAAACTACACTTTGCTTATATTTTCCTTTGTTGTGCAGAAGCTTTTAATTTTAACTAGATCCCATTTGTTTATTTTTGCTTTTATTTCCAGTATTCTGGGAGGTGGATCATAGAGGATCCTGCTGTGATTTATGTCAGAGAGTGTTTTGCCTATGTTCTCCTCTAGGAGACCAATGCAGTATACTAACACATATGTATGGAATTTACAAAAATGGTAATGATGACCCTGTATGCAAGACAGCAAAAGAGACACAGATGTGTAGAGCGGACTTTTGGACTCTGAGGGAGAGGGAGAAGGAGAGGGTGGGATGATTTGGGAGAATGGCATTGAAACATGTATACTATCATGTAAGAAATGAATCGCCAGTCTGTTTGATGCAGGATGCTTGGGGCTGGTGCACAGGGATGATCCGGAGGGATGACGTGGGGGTGGGCGGTGGGAGGGGGGTTCATGTTTGGGAGCTCATGTACACCCGTGGCGGATTCATGTCAATGTATGCCAAAACCAGTACAGTATTGTAAAGTAACATAAAGTAAAAATAAAAATTAAAAAATAAAAATAAATATATAAATAATAAATGCATTTAAAAACAAAAAAAAATAAAAATAAAACTACGCTTTGTGTAGAGCCACAAAAGTGGGACTTGCCCAGTGGCTCAGATGATAAAGAATCTGCCTGCAATGCAGGAGACCTGGGTTCAATCCCTGGGTTGGGAAGATTCCCTGGAGAAGGAAATGGCTACCCACTCCAGTATTCTTGCCTGGAGAATCCCACGGACAGAGGAGCCTGCTGGGCTACAGTCCATGGGATTGCAAAGAGTCAGATGTGACTGAGCGACTAACACACACACTAAAAGTAATTGATAGCTAGGTAATAAATACCACACAGAGAGATGGTCCCTGTAGATTTACATGCTTTGGGTGACCTTTGGTGATTAAAAATTCATGTGCCTGAGACCGCCTTTGCACTAACAGCACCTCATCAGGGAAAGGACAAGTGGAATTTTTAGAATGTTCCCATCAGCTTCGCATTTATTTCTAGATTTTTCTATTTGGGTCGACTTTACAGCTGTTTCTAGGAAAGAAACACACTTGATTCTTCTCCAGCTTGGAATGCTTTTTTTTTTTTCTTTCTTTCTTATTGAAGTAGATGAGACTGAAACTGATTGGCTTACCAAGGGCCGCTTAGGGAGGACCTTGCCATCATGCACTATTTACGCAAAACCATCATGAAGGCCCCACAAAGAATGGTTTTAAATTTCAGCTCTTAGTGAAGTAAGTCAGATTCAAGGTCACTTATTCCTCAAGCTCTGCCCAGAGCTGTTGAGCTGGAGAGTCTTGACTCGAATTGCCATAGACAGAGGTATGTTTGATCTTCTCTTTTGCTACAGCTTTATTTGAAATTGATCTCAAATAAATGAACATTTTGTATAGCAAGTGGTTCTGTATGAACAAGAATTATAGAACTTGCCTCCCCCTATGGAGGCAGGAGGGAATGTGAGAGAATGAATGCTTTTTTGAATACTTACTGTGCTCCAGATTCTGTACTATATAGTAAAATACGCCATTTCATTTAAGCTTAGTACAGTAGATTGTTATTCCTGTTTTTTAAACAGGGAAACTGAGATTCAGGCAAATCTTACAGTCATTACATAGTAAAGAAAAAAAAACTTCCAAAATCTCCATACTTTAACCCCAAAAAAGCATGATGACTCCCATTAGCTAGCCACTGATGATTGCACAGGTCCAGGGTTCACTTGACATTGAATCTCAGAGATGGGGGTTCCAGGAAGCAGGTGTTGTCTGTTCCCAGGGGCATGGCCAAGGCAGCAGCCGATTCATGCATTATCATTGGGGCTGAACCTCCACCCCTGGAATTTATTATCTTAGCAACGACGGTTACTTCTTAACTTTGGAAAGTACCAGAACCGTCTGTCTGACTCAGAGGACCTGATCCCAACCGATGCATTTATTTTGTGAGATATTCCAGGACTAAGACCAGAGAACAGGTTTTTGCATCTCCTTTCTGGTAGGTGGTTTGTCTGAGGAGTTTCTCTTGCAGCCCAGAGTCATTGTGGGAGCAAAGGATCAGAAGCAGGGCCTGGGGTGCTGCTAAACTGATGCGTGCTGTGCGTGCTCCGTCACTCAGTCGTGTCCGGCTCTTTGCGACTGCCGTGGACTGTATAGCCCACCAGGCTCCTCTGTCCATAGAATTTCCCAGGCAAGAATACCAGAGTGGGTTTTCATTCCTTATTCTAAGTGGGGATCTTCCCAACCCAGGGATCGAACCTCGTCTCTTGCGTCCCTTGCGTTGGCAGGCAGATTCTTTACCACTGCGCCGCCAGCAGATAACTGTCTAGCTAATGAAGTGTTCAGATGACCTTCTGGTGATTCTTCTAGTTTCCAAAACCAGAGATGACTGTGTAGAATCAGAGCCCTGCCTTCTAGAAGGTGGTGTAGATGCAGAAGTTTCTGTTCTCTCAACGGTTCTCTTCTGGTGCTCTCTTCCATCCTCTGGTAACACCCAACCCCCATGTATTTATGACCCAGTATATTTGGAGGTTTCAGTATTTTACCCTGAGAAATGCAAAAAGCATTCTAAACTAGAGAAGAAAACTTTGGCCTCAATATTTTCTGGAGGCAACACTTTTTACTCTGTTTTTCTTCTGGCTCTGTGATGGTGTGTGAGACCAGGTATCTCACACTGCAAGAGGGAGGGACATTTGTGTGACTCTGTTTGTCAAAAAACCACTAACACCTGGAATGGTTTACAATGGCTTTGAAGCCTTTTCCTAGCACTTAAACTAAATTCAGCTTAGCCCAACTAGTGTGTATGCATGTTTGATGGGTGCAGCGGGTGGTGGTGGTGCAGAGATCAAGGAGAATCAACTTAAGAACCACCTTTGTCTTTTATAAATGGAAGCACCGCTGTAGCCACAAGAACCTGACAGCCACGTGTTTACATGATGTTGTTGATGCTAAAAGTCTGGGAAGAAGAGGTGCTATTTTAACCTTGAGTTGCTATTCTGACCTTTAGACTTATCTCCCACCATGAGGAAGCAAATTCAGAGTCACTCATCTTGAGGTATCTGTGTTGGGCTATTTTCAAGATAAGACCACTTGTCTCATAGCAAGAGATTATTTCAAAGCAAAGTAACTGTTTTCTGTAACTACTTCTGATAGATCTGCCTGGCAGTGTAAAAGGTCAATTTGAGAAATTCCTTGAGGGTCATGGAAAGAATCCAAGGAATGTCCTGTGTCTGTGGTTAGATTAACAATTTTTTTGTTGTTGTTTACATTTGTTATCACAGCAAATAGGACTTAGATACAAAACGTTAATCTTAGAAAGTAAAGAGGTACTCAGAAAATTTTTCATTTGGTGTTTGTGGTCTACTGAAAACGGCAGCATCACTGTCCAAAAGTAAAGTGAAAGGGGTCATTGGAATCAAGGGAACCAAGTCTTGGGTCAGTTGTGTGATCAGGGGCCACTGGCTTTCCCTAATGCCCTGACGGACTGTCACCACATTAGTGGAATGGCTATGACAACGATACCTCCTTGAGTTGTCACAGGTATCAGGTGAAACATGTGCAGGAAGTGCTCAGGCATGTGGAGGGTGCATGTGCCTGACCTTGGACAGGGGTTGTCTCAGAGGCTGGCCATCTGGCTCTCGGACACAACAGCTGAGATCGAGCCCCATCACTCTTCCAGGTCAAGTCCATGGGGAACTGTCATGGCTTTCAACAAGTTTAACAGCCATAGATGACATGTAATCTCTGTTATACTTCCCCTTCCAGTGAGTGTATTTGCATTCCTGTATTTTCTTGGGACCCATTTTTATGCCAATATTGTTATTCATATTTTTAAAAACATCTCTTATCACCTAACTGAAAAGATGTTTTGTAGGAGTCAAAAGTTTATTTTTTTCCCCTAGATAATCTGTTTATCTAAGGTTCATATTTTTGTCTTTATTTAAGTATAGTTAATTTACAATGTGGTGTTTGAATCATTTTGCTGTATGCTTGACACTTTTATAGCTATATGTATTCTTTTTCAAATTCTTTTCCATTATAGGCTATTACAAAATATTTAATATAGTTCCCTGTGCTATACAGTAGGTCCTTGTTGTTTATCTATTTTACGTATAGTAGTGTTCATATGGTCATCTAAAACTCCTAATTTATCCCCCCCACCACCACTATCCCCTTTGGTAACCATGTTTGTTTTCACTATATGTAAGTCTGTTTCTGTTTTGTAAATAAGGTCATTTATATCATCTTTTAGATTCCAAATATAAGGGATATCACATTATATTCATCTTTCTCTGACTTACTTCAATCAGTATGATCATCTCTAGGTCCATCCATGCTGCTGCAAATGGCATGATGTCATTCATTCTATGGCTGAGTAACATTCCGCTGTATATACGGACCGCATCTCCTCCATCCATTCATCTGTTAATGGACGTTTAAGTTGTCTCCGTGTCTTCCCTTTTGCAGACAGTGCAGCTGTGAACATTGGGGTGCATGTGTCTTTTTGAATTAGTTTTCTCTGGATATATGCCCAGTAGTAGGATTGCAGGATCATATGGTAATTCCATTTTTAGTTTTTTAAGGAACCTCCATACTGTTCATCATAGTGGCTGCATTGAAGTCCATATATCTTTTTTTTATTTCAAACTTTTGGAGTTGAGAAAAACAAAACTAAGAACATGTGCAAAACAACCATAAAAGCACCAGCTCTGTGTGACAGCTTTTGTGGGAGCTGGGCTTCACTTAACAGGGTTTGGAGGACTAGTCATTCTCTCCTGGAAGAACAAAGGCATTAAAAACATGTGGCAGTCACAGCAGGTGAGGGTGGGTACTACATCTAATTCATTTGAGGGTTCCCCCCAACGGGTGACTCAGACAGTAAAGACTCCGCCTGCAGTGCAGGAGACCTGGGTTCAATCCCTGAATTGGGAAGATTCCCTGGAAGAGGACATGGCAGCCCACTCCAGTATTCTTGCCTGGAGAATCCCACGGACAGAGGAGCCTGGCGGGCTACAGTCCATGGGGTCACAAAGAGTCAGACATGACTGAGCAACTAAGGACACACCCCGGCAGGGGACCTGGCTTTCAACAGATACCCAAGTCTATAGAATGAATGAGTTCCTGTTTTAAAAGCCATGGGCAAAACCTTAGGGCAAATAAGGAAACAAGTGATAGGGTTTTTCTATTAAGTAAACAGGAAGAGCTGTATCAGTTGGACTCCATCCTGAAATTGCAATTGAGACTCATCATGACAGTCACTGCAAAGAGAGACCAGTGCTGGTGTGTTTGTGCCCGGATTTATATTATGGGCCAAGTTTTCAAAATAGGGATTCAGATTATTTTTCTTCCTTTAGACGAAAGCTGGATTAAAAGCATGGCTTACTCAAGCACTGACTTAATTTATGGCTGCAAGAAAGGGATGGTTCTACTTTAACACTTTATGATTCTCTCACTAGGAAGTGAAGGTTAGTGACAACAGGCGAAAAGGAAAAACATCTACAAAATCATTCATGAAGTCACAGTGACTGTTGGCTATTATCTTCTATTCATGGCTTAAAAAAATTGTATACCTTAGTAGTGCCTGTCAGTAAATGAAAGGTTAGATTTTTCGTTATTGTTTTTGAATTATTCTGATTTTTTTCCAGCGCTGATGCATACGTCAGATATATATCTGGGCAGTTCTTCCCTCTGACATAGCTCAAGAAATATTTCTGTACCTCTGCTTCATCATCTTATCGATAACCCTGTTTAGGGATGCTTTAACAGGAAACCATGAGAAGGTCTAATCTTGATATAAAGGGTATCTGATTTGCTGTTGGTAGGGTTTCAGGCTTCAAGGGATACTCACATGTGCCACCTGTTGCAGATTCCATACACAGGCATAGGCTTGATCTTAGCATATTGGTTAGTTCTGCAAGATAGAGGTATTGTTTAATAACTCTTACTGTTTGAGCAAAAAATCCTGGAAAAGATCCAATAATCCCTTAAACTAAGCTGATATAAACTAGTTTGTTTTGTTGTTCAGTTGCTCAGTCGTGTCCAACTCTTTGTGACCCCATGGACTGCAGCACGCCAGACTTCCCTGTCCTTCACTATCTCCCAGGGTTTTTTCAAACTCATGTCCATTGAGTCGGTGATGCCATCCAGCCATCTTGTTATGTCATCCCCTTCTCATCCTCCCTTCAGTCTTTCCCAGCATCCTGATCTTTTCTAATGAGTCAGCTCTTCACATCAGGTGGCCCAAGTATTGGAGCTTCAGCATCAGTCCTTCCAATGAATATTCAGAGTTGATTTCCTTTAGGATTGACTGGTTTGATCTCCTTGTTGTCCAAGGGACTCTCACAAGTCTTCTCCAACACCACAGTTCAAAAGCATCAATTCTTCAGTGCTCAGCCTTTTTTAAGGTCCAACTGTCACATCTATATGACTACTGGAAAAACCATAGCTTTGACTGTATGGATCTTTGTTGGCAAAGTAATGTCTCTGTTTTTTAATATGCTGTCTAGGTTGGTCATAAGTTTTCTTCCAGGGAGCAAGCCATCTTTTAATGTCATGGCTGCAGTTGCCATCGGCAGTGATTTTGGATCCCAAGAAGATAAAGTCTCACTGTTTCCATTGTTTCCCCATCTATTTGCTATGAAGTGATGGGACTGGATGCCATGATCTTAGTTTTTTGAATGTTGAGTTTTTAAGCCACCTTTTTCACACTACTCTTTCATCCTTCATAAAGAGGCTCTTTATTTCCTCTTCACTTTCTGCCATAAGGGTGGTGTCATCTGCATATCTGAGGTTACTGATACTTCTCTCCTGGCAAACTAATTCTTAGGATGGCCAAAGAGTTACATTTGTATTATGTAGACAAACTATTCTTCCCCACATACATTGAACTACAGAGTCAAACAAGCTAGTCTGGAAAATACATATTTATCTAATAAATACTAAAAGCATTTTAAGAAAAGACTGGCTCTTTGGCATAAAAAATCAATTATCTTAAATATACTTAATATTTAAGTGGTCATTTTTAAAATACTTGAGTCAGTTTCCTTGCTATATCAGGATTCTTTCAGTGTAACTAGAGATGGCAGATCATTGGGGATCTGTACAAAAATGATTTCATCTTAACAGGAACAAATCAGTGAGTCACAGTAAAAACTTTATAGTTAACACATTGAATTTATGCTTTTTTGTCTCAGTATCATGATAGTTTAAAGCTGTTTGATAATTTATCTTTAAAAGTCTTTAATCAGATAAATCTTGGACAGCAGAAATGCTTATGGGCTAAGAAAGCCTAGTTTGAAGACAATTGAAAGAAGGTGAAGCTTCTTTGAAAACACCATAGAAGTCAAGGAATAAAACTGATTCATTGCAAGCATCTAATTTATATATCTTTTTTTAATGCGGATGTTGAGTAAAGGACATCATCTAATGCAGAAGGCATAATGTCGGGAAAGTGTCTTTATGATTAAATTGCTGGCTGCAAGGTGAGTGGGTCTAAACACTCTGAGGAAAAGGTGCTAGACCATTAGACTGAGCAGCATAGACTGTGCTCAGAAATGACCTTCACAAAAAGCTTTAGATGATGGTTACGTTAGTTGAAAGGACTCCAAGCAGGAAGAGTTGTTAATTCTGAAAGGCATCAATCAGTGATGGTTTTCATTTCTCTCTGCTGCTTCCCGCAAAACTAATTATTTCTTTTCTAAAGATATGATGTTTTTAAAATCAAATTCTTATGTAGTGGAATAATGCTGTTTTACAGTGAAAGGGGGGTGCCTTTACTTGTTAAAACTTGATTCCCTAAATCAGAGCCCCTTTGGGGACTTTTCTTTCTACCTTCTCCCCAGGCTTAATAAATGCAGAATCTGAATAATTTAATGATCCAATCAAGTGACAAAGTACAAAGCGGATATCTGAGCTGGAGCTTCTCCTGGTTCTAAGTGAATTGTGTATTTTCCTTGTAGCCTCTTTGACATCCCTTCTGATGAAGTTTAAAACCAATGCTTACTATTCTTCCCTCATAATATCTACACATTCAATAAGTATGAAATGTCCTCTAATGCAAAGTATGAGTCAATTATCTCTTAAATACACTGTTTTTTTAAAAAAAACTTTCAGTTGCGGTGGATGCTGTAATTTGCCATCCAGGTAACCGTTAAGGACCAAAGTATTTATTACACCCCTGCTGGCTCTCAACCACATCCTTTGTGGGCATTGCCTTTGGTCAAATGGAGCTGCCTCACTCGAGGTTATGCTTCCCCGCACCCAGGGCAGCCACATCCAAGGACCATTGCTCTGTCTAATGGTCCATCTCAGGGTCTGTCTTCAGGGAACCCAAGCTAACCCATAAACCCTAGAACATCCTGTCTCCACCATTCTTCACACTTCCCTCTACTGTTTCCATCATCTCTGTTCATAGTCAGAGCAGCACTGTAATTTTGGTACCAAAATTCGTGCATGCTAAGTTGCTTCAGTCATGTCTGACTCTTCGCCACCCCATGGACTGTAGCCTGACAAGCTCCTCTGTCCATGGGATTCTCCAGGCAAGAATACTGGAGTGGGCTGCCATCCATCCCCTCCTCCAGGGGATCTTCCTGACTGAGGGGTTGAACCTGGTCTCTTTAAGTCTCTTGTATTGGCAGGCAGGTTCTTTACCCTTAGCGCCACCTGGGAAGCTCAAATGGCTATTGCTTATCAGATGCTAACCATCAAAACAAGATATTCTGAGATTTTCCCTCTAAACTTTGTAATATAACTGGTGTCAAGTGAGGGATGCTCAGTGTCCAGATTATGCTTAAATGGAGTGATAAGACTGGTACTTGGTGTTAGTCTGTTTTTAAAAGCCAGCTGAATCATTAACTCATCTGGGAGAATGTTCTCAGTTGACTCCTATTGACCTAATTTCTTGTGTAGCACATTATGCTTCAAGTAGACGTCATAGGTTGTTCTGCCCGTCAGGAGAGCAAATGGTACGAACTAGTGAAATTAGGTCCCATTTATTGATTTTTGTTTTAATTTCTGTTGCTCTAGGAGACAAATCCAAAAGATGTTACTGTTTTTAATGCCAAAGAATGTTCTTCCTATGTTTTCCTCTAGGAGCTTTATAGTACCCGTTCTTACATTCAGGCCTTTAGTCCATTTTGAGTTTGTATTTGTGTATGGTGTTAAGAAGTGTTCTAATTTTATCCTTGTACATGTAACTGTCCAGTTTTCCCAGCATGACTTATTGAAGAGTCTGTCTTCTCCATTATATATTCTTGCCTGATTTGTGACAGATTAATTGACCATAGGTGAGTGGATTTCTTTCTAGGCTTTCTATCCTGTTCCATTGAGCTATATTTCTGTTTTTGTTCTGGCAGTTCCATACGGTCTTGATGACTATCGTGTGGTAGTAGAGTCTGAAGTAAGGAAGCCTGATTCCTCCATTTTTCTTTCTCAAGCCTTTGACTATTTTGGCCTTTTGTGAAACTTACATGATATACTAAATCAACTATACTTCAATAAAAATTTTTTTGTTTTTTTTAATTTATTTTTAATATAAATTTATTTTAATTGGAGGTTAATTACTTTACAATATTGTATTGGTGCCACACATCAACATGAATCTGCCACAGGTATACACGTGTTCTCCATCCTGAACCCCCCTCCCTCCTCCCTCCCCGTACCATCCCTCTGGGTCATCGCAGTGTACCAGCCCCAAGCATCCTGTATCATGCATCGAACCTGGACTGGCGATTCGTTTCACATATGATATTATACATGTTTCAATGCCATTCTCCCAAATCATCCCACCCTCTCCCTCTCCCACAGAGTCCAAAAGCCTGTTCTATACATCTGTGTCTCTTTTGCTTTCTCACATACAGGGTTATCGTTACCATCATTCTAAATTCCATATATATGCATTAGTATACTGTATTGGTGTTTTTCTTTCTGACTTACTTCACTCTGTATAATAGGCTCCCGTTTCATCCACCTCATTAGAACTGATTCAGATGAATTCTTTTTAATGGCTGAGTAATACTCCATTGTGTACTTCAATAAAAATTTTTAAATTACAGTAAGTATACATACTACATTATTACATTATAAAATAAAAATTCATAGGATCAGGCCTCAGCCTTTGCGCCTTTTCCTTAAAGTCAGGCCGCAGCCGGAGAGAGCAGGGGCCTCATCATGGAAGAGGCATCATGTTAGCAGGGCCCCTGTTCACTGAACTCACACCTGTTACCTGGGGCTCCTGAGCCAGCTCACAATGTTTTCTGCATGTACTTGAGGAACATGAACACGACAAACACCTTTTCTGTGGTGGAAAGACTTTCTTCTGTTTTCTGTTAGTCATTGTTTTCATCCCTGAGCTTCAGGGAAACCAGAGTATCAAGTCCTACAGTGTCCGTTTTCTTTCTCGCTATTCAGTTCTCTTTATCATATTTATGAAGCACCAAATCCGTCCAAGAGGACCCTGACTTGCACACTCGGGACACCTCAGGGAACAGAACAGACACTGTCCCTACCCTGAGTTCCTATCTTTGTCCGCTTTCTTTATCCCACCACCCGTGAGGGGCAGGGAGGGAGGAGCTGGGAAAGGAAGCAGCAGGTTTATGGAACACATCCGCAGAGTTTCTGCACACACAGACATTTTAATTATTCTGTTCTATTCTCAGATCATGTGGCTTGCTTATTTGCTTAGATTATATGGTTGCTTTTTAAATAAATTTTATTTTATCGAAGTATAATTAATTTATAGTGTGTTAATTTTGCAATGTGCTGTACAGCAAAGTAATTCAGTTATATATATTCTTTTTCATGTTCACGTTATTTTCCATTATGGTTTATCACAGGATATTAAATATAATTCCTGTGCTATACAGTAGGATCTTGTTGTTTATCTATTTTGTATGTAATAGGTTGCATCTGCTAATCTCAAACTGTCAATCTTTCCCTCCCCGACCCTCACTCCACCTTGGCAGCTGCAAGTCTGCTGTCTATGCCTGTGAGTCTGTTTCTGTTTCATAGATCAGTTCATTTGGGTCATACTCTAGATTCCACATATGAGTGACATCCTGTGTTATTTGTCTTTCTCTGACTTACTTCACTTAGTATGAAGATCCCTAGGTTCATCCATGTTGCTGCAAATGGCATTATTTTGTTCATTTTTGTGGCTGAATTCTGTTCCATTGTATATACGCAAGATATATGGTCACTTTTGACTACTGAAATGTGATTTTCGGTGCGCATAAGACTGAATGTTATCACCTTCCTCTGCGTCACTTGTAAATATTGCTGGAGGAATGAGGGGCTGGTGAAGGGAGGGAATATTTATTTAGTATTTAGTATACTATGGGCTTCCCAGGTGGGACTAGTGGTAAGAATGTACCTGCCAATGCAGGAGATGAAACAGATGCAGGTTCGATCCCCTGGAGAAGGAGATAGCAACCCACTCCAGTATTCTTGCCTGGACAATCCCATGGACAGAGGAGCCTGGTGGGCTACAGTCCATGGGGTCACAAAGAGTTAGATACAACTGAGATAATGTCTATTCTGTTATGTACTTTATGTAGGATATGGCGTTTAATCTGCACTGTGAGTTTGAGTTGGATGCTATCTTTATCCCTATTTTATGTAAACAAACCTGAACCTTAGAGACAGGCTATAGAACCTTCTGGAGAAGACACTGGTATCAGTCTGAGCCAGGACTGAACCTAGGGCCCCCTGCCTCCTCCCTGCTGTGCTGACTCTGCAGGTAGAAACAGCCCACTCTGGTCTCTTAGACTTGGCATTGGACCCAGAGCTGGAGAAACCATTTTCCAAGTCCAGTAAGCACTTTTTTTTTCACATTTCAAAACAAATGCGCTTTAAAATGAATTTGAATAATAGAGCCTCGTGGGTGCGAGAGGACATGCTGCCAAAATGGGTGTGACATTGGAGGCATCCTTCATGATGGTGGCCAGAAATATGTAAATCTGTTAAGGGTATGTATTCCAGCTTTAGAAGAGTATGTTTTAAAGAGGCTTGAAGCCATACTCTTCAATCCTAAAGTTGTAAATGTAATGAATTGTCTGAGGCCAAATGAGGGGAGTGTGTGTCTCATGGAAGACTTAAAGTACTGACATGTGAAATATTGTTGTTCGTTTCTACATATCCTGCTTTGTTTGGAGTGGCCATGTAAGGATAGTTATCAGTGGATCAGTAAATAAAAATTAGTGTCAATGTAGACTGAATGTAAGATCCTGAATACTTATATTAAAGCTGACATTCTTAACAACTTACTGACTGGAGACATAATAATGTGTCTTTTGTTACTGCAATATTATTGACTGGAGTGTTTCAGTATTCACTTACATAACAAATCACTGGTCATAGGCATTAGTTTCTGCAAAAATCCCCTGGTCAGTAATGTGTTAAAAGCTAAATCAAAAGAGAACACTGTGTATTAGCTTGTAGGGAATCTGTCCACCTTAATCACCAGGACAAGGATGTCAGAAACACAGCCCAGCACCTGGGTGGTACTGTCCTTCCCCACACACAGTAGGAACCAGGTCATTCAGCTCTTTTGTGCAAAGGCAAGATGGGGTTCACTTTCATTCAAAACAGTGCTCTTGGCTGGTGCTACTGATGGCTTAGAATTGGCAAAAATGGGAGCCTCTTTGTCATCATGGACTGGATTCTCTGGGGTCAATATGTGTTTTAGAGAGTGCTCAAGCCCCCAGTGCTACACACCGTTTGATGTGTATTTCTCTAAGTATGTTTTTCTAGGCAGAGACTTCAGAGCTTTCAGTCTATGAAAGGGTCACAGTCAGGAATGCATTGATCTCATGTCCTTTAAACCCGCTTCAATGTTTCTGTCAAGGGCTTTCGATAAAAGGTGAGCAGTGCACAGTTCAAAAGCCCACTTCTCTGGCAAGGGCCAGCATTCCGTGCTGCTGATTAAAGCAGGGCCACATGCTCTGATGATCAAAGCCAGCTTAGGTCAGCAAACTGAGGGCCCCACCAGGCTGGCTCGGACACCTGCCTAGCAGGGAAAGGCGAGGGAGAACCTCTGCAGAGCCCACCAGATGATGCTTCTTGAGGGTCTTCTCTGTGCCAGAAAATGAGGACCTGGTGTTGAAATGATCCTGTCCAGATTAGGCTTATTCTCATGAGCACATAGTAATTAATTTCTATTTTTGTTATGGTGGCTCTGACGGTAAAGAATCTGTAATGCAGGGGACCCAGGTTCTATCCCTGGGTAGGGAAGATCCCCTGGAGAATTCCATGGACAGAGGAGCCTGGCAGGCTACCGTCCATGTGGTCGCAAAAGAGTTGGATATGACTGAACGAGTTGGATAAGACTGAGTGACTAACATTTTTCTTTTTGCTATTTGCTGTCAAGGACAGAAGGGTGGGAATTGTCCATAAAATGAGTATCTCTCAGAATAAACTTGTCCCCAGAATTATCACCATACATAGACAAGTATACAGTATTTATTTGCAGGGTCTTTCATAGATCTAGAATCATCAGTTTAGGAACAAAGAAATATGTGTTGTTTTATTAACATTTAAATTCATCTTGCCAGTTCAGGACTATAGAAATGTATTGTTTGTAACTTTGGCCATTAAATAGTTTTTTATGGTGTTTAATTCAGAGACTAGGTTACTCAGGCAATAGCTATGACAAGATATGTTCAACTTATGTTTCAATATTTAATGTTCATCAGTAAATAAAGCCATGGAAATTGAGCACTTCTTAAGGAATTTACTATTTCTTAACTTTAGAAGCGGGGTGGAAATATGCAGTGGCTTCCATCTGGTGGCTTTTGTTTCTCCTTGAAGTTGGGGGAAGCTGCCCAGGAGAAGGAGCAATGTCAGAGGTTTGAGGAGAACGTACTAGAAATAAACACTGTCATTTGTTTTGCTAAAAGCAAATAAATCTGTCAGCTACCTAACTTAACCTTCAGTTTTAAAATGAATAGATAACCAAAATGTACTACTGATTTGAAAAGCAGTATGTAGCATATGAATTTAGGGTCAGATTATCTCGATTTGGGTCCAGCGAACTCAGTAGGTATGTGATGTTGGACAAGTAACACTCTGCCGGTTTCCTCATTTGCATGATGGAGAAATAACAGGACCCACTTTGACAAGTGTTGTAAATATGACAGCTATAGGTAAGGGCTTACCTCTATGTCAGTAGTACGTGATACACAGGAAGCAAGTGTTAGCAATAGTTAGTTAAGGAGAAGCAACAGCACCAGAGACAAGCTAAAATGAAAGACCTTCCAAGTAAAGGATTCTGATGGTAAAAGGATTTGAAGAAAGCACTTTTTCAAATTAAATAAAAACAACTTTTAGAAATGAGAATTTTAAATTACTAATACAGAGTACTGAGAAGCTATTGCAATCAGGAAATTGGAGCAGTTTTTTACCAAGATGCGTGCATGCTAAGTCCCGTTAGTTGTGTCCGACTCTTTGCGACTCCAGGGTCTGTAGCTCGCCAGGCCCCTCTGTCCACGGCGATTGTCCAGGCAAGAATACTGGAGTGGGTTGCCGTTTCCCCCTCCAGGGGATCTTCCTGACCCAGGGGTCAAACTAATGTCTCTTATGTGTCCTGCACTGAAACATGGGTTGTTTACCACTAGTGCTACGTGGGAAGACTACTTAACAGGATAGTCAAGGACAACTTAGAGAATGAAAAATAAAAGGACAAAGTTATGAAACATAGATGACCAGGAGCTCCACAGCAGACTGGCTTTCTCTTCTTTCTGTACCACAGCCAGACTGCATCTCCACCCTCCCTTGCAGTTTGGTGTGGTCAAAAGCAGGAGTTATGCCCCTGAAACCTGAGAAGTAATGTGTCGCTCGCAAGCCCAGTCCTCTGTGCATGGTGACCAGGGTCCTGCTTGTCTTTGGCCCTGGCAGAGTGGAGACTGGCACGTGGGCACAGTGGCCTTGGAGGCTGCAGATCTACTGAAGTGTTGGTTTTCTGTAGACAAATATAATCAGCAGTTGTATATTTCTAAAACTCTACTCCTTTGGCAGGTGGAGGAGATCTAAGGGGCGGGTGGGATGGACCAGGGGTAAAGGCTGACACTTAGGGAACTGCCCAGGTGAAAGGGATAAGCCTGATGGCGGCAGGGAGAGACCAGTGAAATACTGGCAGGCAGCAGCAGTTTGTGTGGGGTGTGATAATGAGGTGCCAGGGTAGGAACCAAGGTCGACACAGACATCACAGCGCTGGGGGTGTTGTGTCTCATAGCCTCATTAGCAACCTCGCCACCATCACTTTCTACAGTCTGTTTCAAACTATTTTCAGGCTGTTTCCTGTCTGGAATATATAACCTACCCAGCCTGGACAATCTAGAAAGTTCCTGAACTGCCTTTTCCCCTGCATTGCCTCTTCTCTGAAGGCTTTGCTCACCTCCAGATGAGCCTGCCTGCTTATCGTTTGCCCCGTCTGCCTTGATGTCCTCCTCTTCTCCCTTGTAGCGCATGTGAAATGTGGTCCTTGTGCTCACTGAGCATCTTCATCCTCCCAACGTTCTCCATCGAGTGGTAAAGATTGTTTCATCTTTACGATGAGAGGTGATCACTAGCTGTGTGGACTAATTAATAAGAATAAGGACACTGGAAAGGTATGAACCTTGAACTAGCACCAGCCCCACTTCCATTCTTATAAAATCTACACAGTTGTATGATTCCAGTTTAGTTACTTCAAAGTTAGCAGTTTTCTGATAAGGAAACTCTGCTTAGCAGCATGTGAACACACTTGCACTAAGGGAAGAGAAAAAAGAAATTACTCTCTCCTTTCTAACAGCCAGTTTTCTAGAATTGTACACACATAGCATACTCAAAGTAAACTTATCATTCACACACTGAAATGGTTGATGCTGAGACCCTGATGCTGGGAAAGATTGAGGGCAAGAGGGGAAGGGGACGACAGAGGGCGAGATGGTTGGATGGCATCACCAACTCAATGGACATGAGTTTGAGCAAAGTCTGAGAGATGGTGAAGGACAGGGAAGCCTGGTCTACTGCAGTCCGTGGGGTCACAAAGAGTCGGACACGACTGAGCGATTGCGTAACAACAACCTTTAACTCCTAGGACACACATAGCTTTTTGTGAGTTGTTTACCTGATATAGTCTTCTCTTTCTCATAGTATCAGAACCCCAGTTTTATTTGAAATAGCAATGTGAGTGGCTGAAAGACCACATTTCCCAGCCTGCAGTGGACCAGTATGTGGTCAGGTAAATTAGTTCTGGCTAATGAGATGGTAGGGAAAAGGGAGCATGGACTACTGCTTGTAGTAGTGACTCGTCATAAAGAACTGACTCACCTGGAAGCTTTAGCCCTTTAGACTCCCTCCTTCTGACACTGTGCCTAATGGCTGGCACGCTAGCAGCTGTCTTGGGACAAGAGGTGACCTTAAATTTGGAGAGTAGTTCTCGAAAGGAAGAGCATTAAGATAGTAAGTATCTGAGTCTGGACTAACAAAGAACCAAATACAAACATAGGATGGGTTTTCTACCATAGACAACCAAACCTAATACCATCTAGCAGGATTTAATTTTTGGTAATTAACAAAAGTGCCCTAATGATTCTTAAATTTATTATGATTTCCATGTAGCTGTGTGTATGCTCAGGAGGTTACAAATTTTTGTCTCAGTGGAAAAATTAGAGAAATAGTATGTGACGCTGCAGTGTGTCCTGCAGGAAGAGCTTGTTATGGAAAACAGCACAGTCCTACTTTTTGTTGAGTCCACAACACGTTACTAACCACTCTACTAGCACAGCTCCGTGTTGATTACAAATACACTCAAATTCGAGGATGTGGGGCAGATCATTTTTTGTCTTTTCTGCATCTTTAGTCTTTGAGACAGTCAGATACAGCAGCCCCACAATCCTTTTGTCCCCTGGCATGCTTCTCTGCTTTTCCATTGCCCTGTTCTTTCCCCATAACCCAGCCCATCCCACTGCTACCTCTTGTGACCTGGTGAAGGGACTCATTCACCCAGTGGTTCCTGGAAGAGTGGGGATGGATAGTGTCATTCTCCACACCCCCTGCTGTATTGAAATGTATTTAATAGGTTGAAGGTGTACAGCATCATGATTTGATACATGTGTATACTATAAGATGATAAGGATTGGTTAACACATACATCACCTCGCATAGTTACTGTGTGGGTGGTTAGAACATTTGATTTACTCTTTTGACCACTGTTGAGTATATGATACAGGATTATTACCTCTCATCACTGTGCTGTGCATTACATCCCCAGAACTTACTCATTTTATAAGTAAAAGTTTGTTCTCTTTGACCAACATCCCCCAGTTTCCCACCCCTGGCAACCACCATTCAATCTCTGTTTCTATGAGTTTAACTTTTCTTTTTTAAGATTCTACACAAAGAGAAAGAAAGTGTTATATAGTATTGGACACTCAGTTATGTCCAATGCTACATAATCGCACTTATTTCACTTAGCATAATGTTCTCAAGGTCCATCCATGTTGTTAACCAAAGGTAAAGTTTCCTTTTCTATGGCTGAATGGTAGTCCATTATGTCTTTATACCACATTGTCTTTACCCATTCATCTGTTTACAGACACTTAGGTGGTCTCTGTGACTTGGCTACTGTAAATAATGCTGCCGTGTACATGGCGGGTGCAGAAACTGCTTCACGAGATGATTTCATTTCCTTCAGATGGATCCCCAGAAGCGGGGCTGCCAGATCATGTACTAGTTCCATTCTTAATTATTCAAGGGACCACTGTACTGTTTTCCTAATGGCTGAGGCAGTTTACTTCCCACCAAGAGAGACAGTCATTCTCTAACCACACTTAAACCATAACGTTCACGTGTCATTTTTCTAAGTTAACATTTTCTATTTGCAAAAGAGACTTTCCTGCTGGCTCAGTGGTAAAGAGTCTGCCTGCAGTGCAGGATATGTGGGTTCCATCCCTGGGTCGGGAAGATCCCCTGGAGAAGGAACTGGCAACCCACTCCAGTATGCTTGCCTGGGAAATTCCACGGGCGGAGGAGCCTGGCGGGCTACAGTCCACGGGGTCACAGAAGAGCCAGACACAACTTGGTGATTCAACAACAACACTTCACCAGAGTAAGGAGAGGGATGGGAAAATGTCACAAAGGGAAGAGCGAACCCCATCCTGCCATGGGCGCTTGATCGTCTCTTCTGCCCTAACCCCAGACTTGTGCCTGGCACTCTTTATTTCTACAATTTTGTCATTAATTTGTCCAATGAGTGAATATGTAATGACCAGGCAGATATTTGGTGCTGACATGGTGGATGTCCCAGCATCAGCTGAAACACAGAAATAATGATGGATCGCAATGAATGTTTGGTTAATACTGGTCACAGAGGATTACTAATGCCAGACAGTAAAGCAAAACCCCAGTCAGCTGCATCTGCTCATTCAGGGAAAGGAGCAGAAGTCAGGAGGAGTTTGAAGCAAAAGTCAAAAGTAAATTGGTGGCTATCACTCCCTTCCTATTTCCTATCCCAGGTCTTCATCAGTATTTGTTCTTCTGTCTTTGAATAACCATGTTTCCCTTTCATGCCCTGGTTCAAAAGTCAGAAAAGTTAAATATAACCCCCCAAAGCAGTATACTGAGCACTTGTGCTACTTGAATAAAAAGCTATGGTAATTGTACAGAAATAGAGATCATTATTTTTCCCTATAATTGGTTTTGGTTTGTCTGCCTTTCACAACATGAGAATAAAACACCTTCTGCATTGTTCTGTGAAATTTTGAAAACCAGTTTTCATGCCCAGCATTTTCTTTTTGGGACAGAGGTAATAAGTCTTCAGAAGCTATTTCTATCCAACAGCTGTAACTGTTCTTGAAAAGCTTGACTCTTAAACTTGTAGCATGATGAAAAGCTCTCCATCTTTCTGCATAGAGTCTTTGCAAATACCTTCTAATGATAGGGCTCTAATTCATAATAAGAAAACATATAACAATCTAATGATGTAAATGTGATGAGTTAACTATTTATAAATCTAATATGAAGGTTAAAAGGCAGAAATGGTAAGTACTTAGTCGCTCGGTTGTGTCCAATTCTTTGTGACCCTATGGACTGTAGCCCACCAGGCTCCTCTGTCCATGGGATTCTCCATGCAAGAACACTGGAGTATGTCGCCATTTCCTTCTCCAGGAGTTCTTCCCAACCCAAGGATCAAACCTGGGTCTCTTGCATTGCAGGCAGATTATTCACCATTTGAACCACCAGGGAAAGCCAGAAGAGATAAAACTAACTGTAATTGCAATGGTTTACGGATACACAAGATTTTTTAAATATATATGGTGACATCAGAAACACAAAAAATGGGGGAGGAGCAAGGCAAAAAACATAAAGGTTTAGAATGCATTCAAACTTAAGCTGTCAAAAACCTAAAACAGACTGTTAGTTGTTTTATATAAGCCTTGTGGTAAACACTAAGCAAAAACCTAGAGTAGATACACAAACTATAAAAGCATCTATGCATACCACTACTGATAATCACCAAATCATAAAAGAGCAAGACAAGGAACAAAGGGATTACAGAAAACCAGAAAAAAAAACTTAATGGCAATAAGTAAATAGCTATCAATAATTACTTTAAATGGACTGAATGCTCCAAGAGGCAGAGTGGCTGAGTGGATTAAAGAAAAACAAGGTACATCTATATGCTGTCTAAAAGAGACTCAATTCAGATGTAAGAGCACATTCAGAGCACACGTGAAGAGATGGGAAAACATAATCCGTGCAAATGAAAACCAAAAGGAAACTAGAGTAGCTGTCCTTTAATCAGACAAAATTGATTCTAAGACTAAGACTGTACAAAGAAACAAAGTCATTGAAAAGGGATCAGTCTACCAAGAGCATATAACACTAGTAAATATTTATGTACCCCAAATAGGAATGCTTCATTATATAAAGCAAATATTAACAGACATAAAAGGAGAAAAAGACAGCAATATGCAGGAGACATGGGTTCAATCCCTGGGTTGGGAAGATCCCCTGGAAAAGGAAATGGCAATCCACTCCCGTGTTCTGGCCTAGAGAATTCCATGGACTGTATGGTCCGTGGGGTCACAAAGAGTCAGACACGACTGAGTGACTTTCACTTCATGATCAGAGTAGGGATGTTCATCAATGGATAGATCGTCCAAACAGAATCAGTAAGGAAATAAGAGCCTTAAATGAAACTAGTTAAGGCTGGTGTTAGGAACATCAGTGAACTTAACAAATCTTATTCAGTTTGTTTTCTAAGCCTGTGAGTCTGTTTCATAAATAAGTTCACTTGCATCATTTTATTAGATTCCATATGTAAGTGATATCACATGATATTTGTCTTGGTCTGACTTAGTTCTCTCAGTATAATAATCTCCAGGTCCATCCATTTTGCTGCAAATGGCATTATTCCATTCTTTTTAATGAGTATTTCCATTTCCCTGGTGGCTCAGATGGTAAAACGTCTATCTACAATGCGGGAGACCTGGGTTCGATCCCTGGGTTGGGAAGATCCCCTGGAGAAGGAAATGGCAACCCACGCCAGTTCCATTGCCTGGAAAATCCCATGGATGGAGGAGCCTGGTAGGCTACAGTCCATGGGGTCGCAAAGAGTTGGACACAACTGAGCGACTTCACTTCATTTCCTTGTATATATGAACCATATTACCTTTATCCATTCATCTACTGATATACTTTTAGGTTTAGCTGCCCAGTTACTCTATAGTAACTGATGGTTACCAAAGAAGAAAGGTGAAGGGAGACAAATTAGATAACCAAGAAGGACCTACGTCATAGCACCGGAAGCTCTTCTCATTTAGAGTATTACAAAATATTGAGTAAAGAATTTGAAAAAGCATCAGTCAGTTTAGTTCAGTCGCTCAGTCGTGTCCAGCTCTTTGCGACCCCATGAATCGCAGCACGCCAGGCCTCGCTGTCCATCACCAGCTCCCGGAGTTCACTCAGACTCACATCCATCAAGTCAGTGATGCCATCAGCCATCCCCTTCTCCTCCTGCCCCCAATCCCTCCCAGCATCTGAGTCTTTTCCAGTGAGTCAACTCTTCACATGAGGTGGCCAAAGTACTGGAGTTTCAGCTTTAGCATCATTCCTTCCAAAGAAATCCCAGGGCTGATCTCCTTCAGAATGGACTGGTTGGATCTTCTTGCAGTCCAAGGGACTCTCAAGAGTCTTCTCCAACACCACAGTTCAAAAGCAGCAATTCTTAGGCACTCAGCCTTCTTCACAGTCCAACTCTCACATCCATACATGACCACAGGAAAAACCATAGCCTTGACTAGACGGACCTTAGTTGGCAAAGTAATGTCTCTGCTTTTGAATATACTGTCTAGGTTGGTCATAACTTTTCTTCCCAGGAGTAAGCATCTTTTAATTTCATGGCTGCAGTCACCATCTGCAGTGATTTTGGAGCCCAAAAAAATAAAGTCTGACACTGTTTCCCATCTATTTCCCATGAAGTGATGGGACCAGATGCCATGATCTTCATTTTCTGAATGTTGAGCTTTAGGCCAACTTTTTCACTGTCTATTTTCACTTTCATCAAGAGGCTTTTTTTAGTTCCTCTTCACTTTCTGCCATATGCATGTATAACTGAATCACTTTGCTGCACACCTAAAACTAATACAACATTGCTAATCAACTATATAAAATAAAAATTAAAAAGAAACCGCTGAAGACTTAACACCTGAAGTATGAAGACTTAAATACTGAGGAGTGAGCAGGATGGACACTGGGTCATGCATTTGTCCCTCTACTTTTCCAGGTTCGATAGTTAGGTCTATGAAAGAAGCTAACAACACAGACTAATGGGGGGAAAGTATATAAATGCACTAATTTTTAATTTACATCCATGGGGGTATCACAGGCCAAAAAAAAAATGAATACCCAAAAGAGATTTGAGAAAGAAATGCCTGAGGGCAAGGTTAATGCACAGGCAGAAATCACCACTGTCGTCTTTTTATCCAAGCTCAGACACTAATATTTTCACTGTAAAAATGTGCCCCAGTACTTCCACCTTGATCTCTGCATGATTTTATGTAACGCTGAAAATGGTGACAGCTGAAACTCTTTCACAAACTGGCAGTTCTATAGTGTGTAACCAAAATTAATATATCAGAAACACCTTCATTTTAGTGACTCCCTTTTTCCTTTTCTGACTTATAATGGTTTTCCTTTTCATTGGCATTTTCACAGTATGCATCAGTGAATATCATGGTAATCTAATTGACATATAGCTCAGAACACAGAACGCTAACATTGGCCGAGGTTAGGATTGGAGAATGTTCACGTTACCTTCTGTGAAGAACAAGCTAAGAAGGCTTGAAAGGAAATGGCAGTTACTGAGGTGGAAGAGGAAGCCCTCATAGCTCTTTAGTATTAGCCTACCTGCTCCATCCATAATACTCAGGAAACAAGACAGAAAGATTTAAAAAAATATTAATACTCTAAAGAGGAAAACATAGTTTCAATCACCTCAAGTCCTAAGATCTTTCTTTAATGGTGGAAGAAACAGCATCTGAAATAGAAAACGTAAGCAGAACTAGAAAGCTGCTGCTGCTGCTAAGTCACTTCAATCATGTCCGACTCTGTGCAACCCCATAGACGGCAGCCCACCAGGCTCCCCCATCCCTGGGATTCTCCAGGCAAGAACACTGGAGTGGGTTGCCATTTCCTTCTCCAATGCATGAAAATGAAAGTGAAGTCGCTCAGTCGTGTCCGACCCTCAGCCTTAAGCTAATCCGCTGGAATTTCTGAGGTTTCCTCAGAATTCATCCTGAATATTTGATGCTATTAAACTCTCCAGTCATCCACTAGGAGTCCAGTCAGGCTGTCAGTTATCTGAACTTCTCCACTTTCAGACCCCATGGACTGTAGCCCGCCAGACTCCTCTCTCCGTGGGATTCTCCAGGCAAGAGGACTGGAGTGGGTAACCGTTCCCTTCTTCAGGGGGTCTTCCCAACCCAGAGATCAAATCCAAGTCCCCTGCATCAGCAGGCAGATTCTTGACCGTCTGAGCCACCAGGGAAGCCCATCACACACATGTGTTAGTAAGGTCATACTTCATTTAAGTTCCATATCAAGACACTAACAGAACTGCCTCAGAACAAAGAGGCACAAACCCTTCTAAATACAAAGATATGCAAAAGCGACAGAACAGGAAAATGCTATAGACCAGGAGAGCAGTCTTTGGTGTCCCCAACCCCAGACAATGGCAAACCGCTGTTTTGTAAAATATAAAATCACATGCTGGGACTTTATGGCAGATTGCCTAAGCATTTCTAAATGTTTTCTTTCACTTCCAGTACACACATCGTGGACCAGCACAGGTATAAACCACACAGTGAAGGAATAGGAATGTAAAGCAGTAAGATTCAATCAGTTCAATTGCTCAGTTGGGTTTAACTCTTTGCGACCCCATGGGCTGCAGCACGCCAGGCTTCCCTGTCCATCACCAACGCCTGGAGCTTACTCAAACTCATGTCCACTGAGTCGGTGATGCCATCCAACCATCTCATCCTCTGTCGTTCCCTTCGACTCCCACCTTCAATCATTCCCAGCATCAGGGTCTTTTCCAGTGAGTCAGTTCTTCACATCAGGTGGCCAAAGTATTGAAGTTTCAGCTTCAGCATCAGTCCTTCCGATGAATATTCAGGACTGATCTCCTTTAGGATGAACTGGTTGGATCTCCTTGCAGTCCAAGGGACTCTCAAGAGTCTTCTCCAACACCACAGTTCAAAAGCATCAGTTCTTCAGCACTCAGCTTTCTTTATAGTCCAACTCTCACATCCATACATGAGTACTGGAAAAAACAAAGCTTTCACTAGGCAGACCTTTGTTGGCAAGGTAATGTCTCTGCTTTTGAATATGCAGTCTAGGTTGGTCATAACTTTCCTTCCAAGGAGTAAGCGTCTTTTAATTTCATGGCTGCAGTCACCATCTGCAGTGATTTTGGAGCCTAAAAAATAAAGTCAGCCACTCTTTCCCCATCTATTCGCCATGAAGTGATGGGATATTTCTCCTGGCAATCTTTATTCCAGCTTGTGCTTCATCCAATCCAGCAGTAAGATTAGGGGTATATAGAAATATACATAAAATGAATGACAAACGGATTCTGTTTATTAAATAAGGAAACCATTAGACTCATGCCCTGATGCCACAGAGCCCTGTGTAAGCAAAGCAAAACCACAGCCTGTAAATGCTTCCAACGTTACAAAGTTGGTACCTAAGTAGAACCCATCCCAAAGAGCCAACTGGCTTTAAGCTACAGCCGATCGGTAATATCCTTATTTTTTTATTTGCTTCCACCTTTTCTCTGTAACTTTCTCTCCAAGCAGCTTCCAATTGGGCACTATCTTTTTGAATCAATTTTTGCTCAAATAAAATCAAAATTTTTAAAATATGTCTATTTTTTAATAGGTCCAACACTTTACCCTATTAATAAATCTAAAATGGCTCTAATTCATGAATTTTTTAGAAAGGATTTTCAGGTTACTTAAAACAGAATTCAACAGTCTGTTAATATTATATATATATTTTATATATGTATACTTTCCCCACTTGGAATAGTATATGTAATTTTTTCAAGAAGACAATCTGAAAATTATGCTAACACTTACATAATAAAGAGAAAGGGGATAAAATATATATATAACATAAGAACATGTAGAATTAATACATATATAAGCAAATATTAGCATTGATAAAAGGATAGATCAGAGCATTTAAAAATAAAATAGTAACCAAAAGGTAGAGGAAGGAGATAGCACATGGGGATAAGAATAGAAACTATATTTGTTTTATAAATTTGACTTTAGAGTCTTATAAAAATTTATATAAGTATAAAGCAATCTCTACATCAAAATGTGACAGTTGCACCTTTTGTCCAGCAGGTGGCATAACACCACCAGGCAGACTCTTCTAGTGTCTGGAAGAAATGGCTGAGACAGTCGTTTGACTGTTGTCCTACGTGGAAGGGTACTTACCATAAGGACAAAAACAACTGCAAAGGAGCATCAACTTGTTTTTTCATTTTCTTGATAATTTTTTATTATTTATTCTGATGCCATGTGTATGTATTATTGTATAATTGAAAATATGAATATTTGATATAAGGAAAAGACGCAGCAAAAAAAATTCTGTTGAATTTGAATAAGTAGTATTTTATGATATACATTATTTTATTAAACTAAATGATCCTTAGCTTTGTCCTCTGGAAAGACTTAGAAACAAGGGCTAAATCCTGCATACTGAGATCATAGTCTCCACATACCATTTTCTAAACAGCTGATTACAGCTCTGTGACAGGAAATGTACAAGATAATCCCAGAATAGCAAAGGCAGCTTTGATGATATTAAGTTAAAAAGGCTCCCAGCAGCTGGTGATGAGAAAACTTGAACAATAGTAAAGCCAATAACTGCAATAAGCTGAAACATATCAAGGGTGTTAAAGTTCATGTATTCCTAGTAATACCATGAAAATAAAATATATGGACCATCCTTGAAAATGTGGAGAAACCAAAATAATTACAAACTAGCAAAGGGGCGAGATCAGGGAAGATGGGGATGAATGGGATGGAAGTTAGGGGTTAGCATATGCACACTGTTAAATATAGGATGGATAAACAACAAGGTCCTAGGGTATAGCACAGGGAATTATATTCAATATCCTGTGACAAACCATAATAGAAAAGAATATGAAAAAGAGTGTGTGTGTGCATATTACTAAATCATTTTCGGTACAGAAATGAACAACACTATAAATTACTTAAGTTAAAAAGGCGGGGGGAGATCACATATTTTGCTTTCTCTATGCAAACTATTCCAAGTAACCAAGTAGGTAATGAGATGTTTCTTTTTATAGAAGTATTTCATCTAATAAGAGTTAGTTGCTCAGTCATGTCTGACTCTTTGCGACCCCATGGACTGTAGCCTGCCAGGCTCCTCTGTCCATGAATTCTCCAGGCAAGAATACTGGAGTGGGTAGCCTTTCCCTTCTCCAGGGGATCGTCCCAAGCCAGGGATCGAACCCAGGTCTCCTGAATTGCAGGCAGATCCTTTACCGTCTGAGCCACCAGGGAAGCCCCTCATCCAATAAACGAAGAGAGGATTTTAAACTTTCATCACCACCATCCTACAACCTTTAATCAGTCATCAGATTCAGACTGTGGTGGTCACTGACTGCCCATGTCAAGCCACGGGGCGTGTGCTTCCGGTTCGAAGTATACGTCACCACCTGCAGGATATTTTTTGCCAAAAACTGAACCTTAATCTAGTGACATCCCTACTCAATACTCACTCCATGGAGGTATCAAGCATTCTGAATGTGGCCAGGCCAGGTGGAAATGTGCTTTAAATGTAAAAGACATACCTGAGGGTAAAAACTTAGTATGAAAAAAAGCATGTAAAATACCTTAATAATATTTGTATATATGAAATATTAAAATGATATCCTTAAAATGAGTTAAAACATTCTTTTCCCTTTTAAAATGTCTTATTATAAAATTTGAGGATATCTATGATTTAAAAAAATGTGTGTAAAAGGTCAAATAAAATTATGGTTAATATTATGTTGCTGTTTGGACAGCCCAGCTCCAGTTTTCACTACAACTTTCAGGAAATACCTGGGACAGAGGAACAGATTACATGGCACCAGAAAAATGGAAATAACAAAATCCAGGATTTTTGGAATCACTGCAATTCATATTTCTAATCCATTTTAACTAGTCAAGGTTAACAAAAATGAATATGCCTGATCATTGTAATTCATGTAGAGGTAATCATGAATATTGATATCTATGAAATCAAGATTTAATTTCTCAATTATATTCTCACTGTTGCTAATAAAAATAAATGTATAACAATTAAAAACTATCTTTGCATGGCAAAAGTAATTTATTTTATTACCAGCAGTCTGTGAACCACACTGTGCAAAACACTGATATGTATTTGTTCATCCTGAAAAACTTTTAAACAGAAAACCTTAGTATCTCAGCTTTACAGCTATATACAGGCATAATTATTATCTCTATACTATTAGAAAGCCTTGGTTTAAAATTTACTATGTCCTTAAGGCTCCAAATAGCATTCATATAGCTCATGAGAATGAACTTAATTTAAAATAATTTTGATTAAAATGTAACAAAGCCAAATTAGACATGTGAAATGTTTTAATTCTGTCCATCCTCTCTACCACTATTGTCCCCCAAATTAAACATCAAATGATTAAATTTACTATAAAAAGGCAGGATAGGTATTAATTTATGTATATTCATATTTCAATTTTAACATGACATTTTTTACATACTTGACATAATAGGTAACCCTAAAATTAGGTAATTTGTCATTCAGTTTATTAAATCAGAAATTATTTAATGGTATCTAAACTTTTACTTTGATTGTTACTCATTTATGAAAAAAGTATACATGTTTAGCATGCTTTAATCTTTGATCAGGAGAGATAACATGTCTAACCAACTCGCAGATATCTTAAATAGCGGAATTTTTTTTTCCTTTACTCATGCTGCACCAAAGCGAGAGGCCACTAGGGGGTAGTGTGTGGTTAGGGCAAAGATCTCTGGGGGATTGGCAAAGCTCTCTCAGCTCAGCTTAAGGTACATACGACTAAACGTGATAAGTAGCAACAGAAGCGTGTGTTTGGTTCATCTTCCTTCTGTGAAGTTATATGGACCATATGCAAATTGATGACTACTTCTTGGAAGAGACGCTTTACTGAAAGCGTGAACCCTTTAGCTTCATGACAGTCTTCTGGTGACGTCCTCAATTCAGTTAAAATCAGTTGAATTCCAAGCAGCAAAAGCATAGTAAGTAATTAGCCTTAGCATTTCTCAGCCTTTTGGCTAAATTTAAAAGTACTATATGTAAAATAGATGGCCAGTGGGAGTTTGATGTATGACGTAGGGAGCCCAGAGCCAGCGTTCTGTGACAAGCTAGAGGGGTGGGGTGGGAAGGGAGGGGGCGGGGGGCCCTCAAAAGGGAGGGGACACATGTATACCTAATGCCGATTCATGTTGATGTATGGCAAAAACCATCACAATATTGTAATATAATTAATTAAAAAAACACACAATAATAGTAATTACCCATTCTGCCTCTCACTACCTACAAAAAGCATAGGGTCAAAACTTAAAAATTGAAAACTATGGAAATCTTTTTATAGTTTCTAAAATTACATTTTTGTCCTTTAAGAGGACATAAAGTTCTTGTGAGCAGTTACTTGATAGTATATTGTGCAAAGAGTCCTGGACATAATCTATAGATCCTTGCTCTGTGATAATGAGATAGTCATTGACATGGCAGACGCAGAACAAGCAGACCGCCGAGTTCCAGCGCCTTCTGCTATGACACTGAAGCAAGGCCCTGTGGGTCTCCTGGGCTCAAGGCCTTTCTGTGTCCCCCATTTCTTTGATTCGGGAAACAGCCTTCATTCAGCCTCCATGACCTTCCCTGAGTTCCGATGGGCAGATTCAAGCAGTTGTTAATTAGGGAAGGGAGGTGATGCGAGACCAGGGAGAAACACACAGTCAAGAGCAGCCTTAGGGCAAGATCCTGTTTCTCCATCTTCAGATACCCACAACAATATCTTTGAGCTATTCTGCAGATACTGAAACCCTCTCCAGGTCTGATAAGTTAACAATTAATGATGGTAGGCTGCCCACAATCATGTCCATGCCAGACTAGTTGGACCTGCAGGTTGATGATGCTGACTCCCATTTATCTCACCACCAACCCATCAAAAGAATGTCCATGAGCTGATCACGCCCTCTTTGAACAATTACTGTAAAACTCCTCACTAACCCCTCCAGGGCAGGACACACAGTTTTGAGAGCATTAGCCTGCTGTTGGCCCCCTTTGCCTAGCAAAGCAATTAAACTGTTCTTTTCTTCTTCACCCAAATCTGTCTCCAAGGTTTGATTTGGCACCAGTGTACAGAGAAGCTGAGATTTCGGCATCAAACTTTCTAATATTCAAGTAACAAATCGGTTATTTTTCTTTTTCAATTAGGAGAGAAATGGCAACCCCCTCCAGTATTCTTGCCTGGTGAGGCCCATGAACAGAGAAGCCTGGTGGGGAGTCCACGGGGACACAGAGTCAGACACAACTTAGTGACTGAACACCAACTTTATAAGCTATACTTTGAATTATTTTAATAAACTATTCTAGAGAGTTCATCTTAGTTTTGAACAATTCTGGAAGTTTCTTTTGGAATATATGTAATTGCACAACAGGTGGTTCAGGTGACTATAAAAGTGCATGATTAATATAATTAATCCTAGTTGATTTTTATTCATTTCTTCAGATCTTTTTTGGCCTTGAAATTGTGCCTAGAATTCCTGTAACCTATTTGTCCTGGGATTTTTTTATAAACAATAAATGCTCGCCTCCATATGGTGGCCATCATCTGGCTTTTGGCAACTAGAAATTGCAGCTTGCCAGGGTTTCTTCAGATTGGAGGTATTTTTAGTCTCACCATATTGGTCAGTATCCCATTGCACAGAGACCTCCCTTCAAAGGGGGAGAATTTAAAGCAGCCGCTGTTTACAGGGAAGTGGAGTATCAAGAGAAAGCAACCTGAGAGGTTGAATTACCCAGAAATCGACCCAGTGGGAAGTGGTCCCACCCTAGGTGTGAATGGATGGAAGAGTGGAAGAAAGACTATTTCCAGAGGCTGTGAGCACTGGAGCTGCGGAAGAGCTGCCATTCTAGAGGGACCACTCCTGAACACAGCTGCTGGGAGGATCCACACCAGAGAGACCCACCATCTGTCTGTCCTCCCACCCACTGCTCTCCACCAGTGGCCTCACTTGACCTTCTAGAGCTCCGCAAGGAAGGGTGGACCACTCAATGGACTGGCTCAATACGACTCACTGCTGAAGCTTGCCTGTATGGTCTCTCCTTTAGCTTTTTATTAGTGCCCTATTTTTTTTTAATATTTATTCATTTTTAATTGATTGATATTTGCTTTACAATATTGGTTTGACCTCCCTTAGCTTTTTACTTCACTCCCCACATTCTTGCAAACCAAAGCAGAAATGTTATTTTAAGGAAATGCTTCCTTACTCACACCAGGCTTGTAGATGGAATCTGTATCCCCTACCGCATGTATCTTGTTCTTTGTGTGAGCCAAAAGGAAGCACTGCCTGTGCTAGAAAAGCCTAGAACTGTTTCTTTTCAATATCTCAGCATGACAGGCGTTTAAGTGGATTCGATGAAGTCGCTGCTCCCTGAGTTTGGAGAGCTCAGTGATCCACTGAGAAAGAAGACAGGATTCTTTCCCTCCTGTATGTTTAAGGAGTTGCCAGGAGAGTCCCAGCTCAACCCAGCATCCCCAGCCTGGACCACAAGAATCTCACCTACCTGTTTGGCTAATCTACAGCATTACCTTTCCTTATTATAATCTATTTGAAACTCCTGTAGGGAAAAAATCCAAATGCAAAAACCATGTTGTCACTTTCATAAAATGTGACTGTCATTGTGTCCCCCCCCCCACCTCCGCTTGCCTCACCCCACCTCCCCTTCCTGATCTTTACTGAAAGGATGAAAGAAAAGGAAACCTTGATGATTTCATTCTAATTACACTATCATTAAATGACTGATGATTTTGTCACAGAAGCACAGGCAAAACTGTGAGAAAGCAACTGATTAAAGCCAATGACTTTCTTTCAAAGTGCATATTCTCAAATTGAATCCGTGAACAAAAATGTATTCTGTTATTTTTTTCCTCCCCCGAGAGTCCTCTGCATTATGCAGAGGAAGCCTGGTCTTATTTTTTTCCAAACCCTTTTTCTTTCTGTTTCTCTTGCTCTGTCCCTTCCTATCTTATTCCCCCTTACATCACTGCTACGCGGAATGGGTCTCCGGTGTGTGGGCTTTGCCCAAGCAAGCTTTGTCTTGGCGTCTACTTGCTTCTGAGAATAAATCATTGGCAGAAAGGCAAACAAATGGAGTGGGTCTGTACACTTCTGCCAGGGGTGAGCCCTTCCTATAGGCAACCCAATCACAAAACAGACTTGACTATCTTCTAATGGTTCTGAGCAGAATCAACAACTAGATTCTGCTACCTCCGTTGGAGTGGCTTTAATATTGCTGGATTCGCCTGTGATTCAGTGGCGTGTACATTCTCTCACAACGTTCACAAATAGATCTTAAGGGTCTTCAAGGGACCACTGTTTAGCTAAATAATCTTGAGAGTTATTACAAAGATTTTAATTGTTTTTTAAATGTTGTACATTTACCAATGCCAGTATTTATAGTTCAGTTTATTTGTACAGGTTGTATAAGTCACTAACAATAAGACCTAACTAAAATAGGTAGCTTTTAGGTGAATTTTTTTGGGGAAAAAAAAAAAGGAAGATAAAAAGCTAATAGATCTGTGTCTATTCAAAAATATAGATCTTACGATTTCAAGTTCAAAGGAACAAGTTGGGCTACCAGACTTCCCCAATTCACAAAAGAGCTGCTGGGCTAGGGGTATTCCAAACAAGACATTTTTTTAATGCTTTAAGTCATTAAAAATAGAGGTAATAAATCTAAGAAGGTTAAACCAACTAGGTAGGAAGTTTTAATGAACATTTTTTAGGCATTTAGAGAGAAATTGCAGAGTAAGAGGATTTTTCTGCATGCGCTGTCTTATTAGGCTAGATTTATCCTGTTTACCGTGGAACCGTGTGATTGGATGAGCCATCAGGGGGCGAGGAGCATTCTGTCATATAGAAGTCCATGGTCAAGTTTCTCTTTGTCATTTTTAGAAATAATCACAAGTTCATTTTTCCATGGACTTCCATATAGAAAGTATGTCAAGGCAGGACAAATACTGTGATTTATGTTCCATTAAATAGTCATTGTAGGGCTATTGTTGTTTAGTCCCTAAGTCGTGCCTGAAGTGCAACCCCATTTACTATAGCCCATCAGACTCCTCTGTCCATGGGATCTCCCAGGTAAGAATACTGGAGCAGGTTCCCATTTCCTTTTCCAGGGGATTTTCCTGACCCAGGGAATAAGCCTGAGTCTCCTGCATTGGCAGGCGAATTCTTTACCACTGAGCCACCAGGGAAGCCCTGTATAAATTACCACCTTTGAATAAATTATGACCTCAACTGTATTTAAGGAAGTTATAAAAGTGAAAATAAATGTTATCTGAATGTACTCTTTTTAAACTTTAATAGTTATAATGATAATTAAAACACTAGCTCCTAGTGCTGATCTATCGATTGAGTCCAAATACGTAAAGCACTTGGAACAAGACTTGGCGGAGTAGGCCCATTATAAGTACTTAGTATCGAGTTTTTAAAATAATTCTGGCCAAGATTGAATGTTAGAATTTTAAAATAGGATGAAAGACTAGCAGTCAAGTCAGTGGTTTACAGCTTCTTTTTAAGCAGCAAAACTTTTAAAAAAATCCTTTCTGCAAACAGAAAATGTCAAGTGGAGCCCAGTGAGTAGATTAAGAGGATCCTGTGCTTGAAATGGGGCTCATAGTCCTAGCATCAGGCAGATCCCTTGGGTAACTCTGGAACCCAGTATGAGAATTAAGCAAAGGTATCTCACCATCTCACAGATGAGGAAAACAAACCCTAGGGAGGGAAATGCGCTTATTCCCAAAGCCAACACCTTTCAGATTGCATCCTAGAAAGTAATACCAGTTCTACTTGAAAACAAATGCCTTTTTCAGGTGACCCTCAAAATGGTTAACCATAGCCAACCAAACCCTCTGTCTAGCTGCGGTCTCTCATAATCAGGTCTACTCACTAGCTTCTACATTACAAAGCATTTTTTGTGAGAGACAGATGTCACCATGGAAGGAATGAGGAACCAGGGGCCTCAGGCCTTCAGTACCAAAGTGATGAAGCAATTTAGTGTCAAAGTGATTTCCTGTTGGTGGGAATGTAAATTGATGCAGCCACTATGGAAAACAGTGTGGAGCTACTTCAGGAAACTTAAATAGAGTTGCCATGTGACCCAGCAATCCCACTCCTGGGCATGTACGAGATAAAACTGTAATCTCAAAAGATACATGTGCCCCTATGTTCATAGCGTTTACAATAGCCAAGACCTGGAAACCACCTAAGTGTCCATCAAAAGATGAACATACAAAGATATGGTGCATGTGTGCAATGGAATATTGCTGCTAAGGCACTTCAGTCGTGTCCGACTCTGTGCAAAGCCATAGACGGCAGCCCACCAGGCTCCCCCGTCCCTGGGATTCTCCAGGCAAGAACACTGGAGTGGGTTGCCATTGCCTTCTCCAGTGCATGAAAGTGAAAAGTGAAAGTGAAGTCACTCGGTTGTGTCTGACTCTTAGCGACCCCATAGACTGCAGCCCACCAGGCTCCTGGCATCCATGGGATTTTCCAGACAAGAGTACTGGAATATTACTTGGGCATAAAAAAAGAATAATGCCATTTGCAGCAACATAGATGAACCTAGAGATTATCAATCTAAGTGAAGTCAAAAAGAGAAAGACAAATATTATACGATAATACTTATATATGGAATCTAAAATAACATACAAATCAACATATCTACAAAATAAAAACAAGAAAAATCAGAGATCAGACTTAACGGTTGCCAAGGAGGTAAAGGAGAGAAGGAACAGGAGTTTGAGATTAGCAGAATCTAATTATTATAAATAGGATGGATAAACAACAAGGTCCTAGCACAGGAAACTATAGTCAATATTGTATGACAGACCATCATGGAAAAGAATGTAACACACACACATATATATGTAACTGAGTCACAGAAGTAACACAACATTGTAAATCAACTATACTTCACTTTTTTAGGTATATACAAAAAAAAAAAAAAAACCCTGGTGATTTCAACAGTGTATCGTTATACTGAATACACACCAGATAAATGTCAGCTCTGGATATCTGGGATGCCCTCTGCTGGGGGAAAAAAAAAAATCCACATCGGACAGGAATCCTGTTAAGAATAGCTATTCCAGAATAGAAACGAGAGCAAACTATAGAACAATGTCTATTTCCTTTTGTTTGATCTTTCTAGATAATAAAGTTCTACTCTCCTCTGGCCTCTTCCCAAACATTTAGGCATATTTTCTTTCAAAAGAAGGAACTACTAGTGAGGATAACCATTTTTCAAGGTCAACAGTATAAATCACCTCTCTTAGATGAGAGAAAGTAATGTGAACCAAATATTCATTTCCATAAGTGAATTTGTCTGTGATAAAGAACTATTGTAAAGTTAAAATTCTTAAACCCAGGTCACTGCAGAAAGTTGAACGGTTGTTGTCTGGGATAGAAAGTGCAAATGACCGCTTTGTATTCATCATTCACAGTAAGTTGAACTATCCAAATAGCTCAGAGCTGCTAATTGTAGAAGTGGATGCATCTTTATAGAATTTCCAAAAATAGTTGTCATTCCCTTGTACTTACGGAAATAAATGACTTTACCAGTGGTTCTTGACACAGACTAGTTACCTACATAACAGGCAGGTGATGGTGACAGGAGTTAAAAAGAAGACCTGCAAGGAGCCTCAGACGGGAAAACTGGAAGGCTGGACTGAATGGGAGGAAGATGCTAGGGGAGAGACAGGAACAGGAGACTTTGTGAGAGGGACCAGCAAAGCGGGTACAAATGGCTGCTTAACTTGAGCTCAGATGGCTTCCTGTGGCTTCAAGAAGTTTAGACTCTCCCATACCAAAGGCAGGCTGGGCCCTCTTTTATATTCCAGAAATATTATCTGTGCCTCACTTTTCTGGCTCCTGAGGGAAGGAGGGAGGCACGGGAGAAAATTCATTTAGGTGTGCGACTTCAAGGGAAGAGCATTTGGCTAATGAGTAAGCAGCTGTTTGGTTAAGCAAATGACTCATCCTGGAATATTTATGGAGCACAACTATTTTTCAAGCCTGTAAAAATGTAAAGGAAAAAAATGGCTCCCTAAGACCCCACAGCAGATGTTTCTGCATTTATAAACGAAGTATACTGAACGGTAAGCTCTTCTTCCAGATTCATCTGCAAAAACACACAAGACTTCCTAAGAGGTACTCCATTTATTTCCAGTGAACAGAGAACATTTACTGATTACTTATTTTATGCCAAGCACTCTTTTATGCAAAATAAAAAGCCTAAGACAAAGGCCCAAGCCTTTAAGGAGTAAAGTATGACAAGAAAGCTATATACCCCCCAAAACATAACTAACAGTCAAACATCAACAACCTCAGATATGCAGATGATACCACCCTAGTGTCAGAAAGTGAAGAGGAACTAAAGAGCCTCTTGATGAAGGTGAGAGATGAGAATGAAAAAGCTGGCTTAAAACTCAGCATTCAAAAAACGAAGATCATGGTATCCAGTCCCATCACTTAATGGCAAATAGATGGGTAAATAATGGAAACAGTGGCAGATTTTATATTCTTGGGCTCCAAAATCACTGTGGATGGTGACTGCAGCCATGAAATTAAAAGACACTCGCTCCTTGGAAGAAAAGCTATGACAAACCTAGACAGCATATTAAAAACAGAGATATTGCTTTGCTGACAAAAGTCTGTATAGCCAAAGCTGTGGCTTTCCAGTAGTCATGTGCCGGGGTCCAGCCCCGGTGGATCCAGGGTGATTCGAAGGTGGGGACAGAATCGGCGTCCTAGGAAAAATCTTAATTACAGATATAGAGAGAGATTAGAAATGGATAGTGTAGTAGGAAAATTAGTGGAGAAAAAGAGGCTGAATAACTTGGTTTACATGGAATAGCATCCATGCTCCAGATGGGAATTCAGCCAGAAAAACAGGGAGCAAGAAAGAAACGACATGGGGGAATCAGTCTTTCCAGAAACTGATCTGATTTCTTTATTTTTCAGGTTTGTTTATATACCTTTTTGTTATACATAGGGATGAATACAGAGTCACACGGGGGTCAGCAGACTTGACCCTTGTCACAATCAGGTACTTCATATAAAATTATACAAAGGTCTTATGGGTTTGACATCATCTTCTGGCCATGAGACCTGCTGACATTTTATGGCCAGAAAAGTTCTTTTTCCAGGGGTGATTTTTTCTTAAATTAGGCACCACCCTCCAAATAAAGTTGCATTCCTATAGGGTGAGGGTGTAGTGAGTTACAACTAGGAAAGGAATTTACTTAGCCTAAGGTTTAACATGATTAATCTTAAAGGTTAATACTTACTTTTCCTATATGCTAGTTATATTCATTATAAGGGCAAGGAATATGGGGATTTAGCAGCAAATATTGGCTCAACAAATGTAAACCCTTGACTAATGTTCCCCTTAAGATCTATTTAGTCTTAAGATAGTGATAAAGTTACATTTTTACATAGCAAGGCCATAGTGATTTATAACAAAGTTCAGTGATCTATAACAAGAGAAAATTCATTAACTCAAAAAGTCTAGTATTGCCGACATCAAAAACTACTATATTTCCTTTTCTATATTCCAAATACATTGATTAATATATTCCCAGGTGCCTAAGGATATGGAAGCCTAGCAGCAATCACTAACTCAACAATGAGAAAAGCCCTATGCAAATACTTCAAACTCTCTGTGCTGTTTATGGTTGAGAGGTTGTCACACAAGCTAGTCTGTCAGCAGAGATGTTTGACCTGAGACACCCTTGTCACACCCAGGGCAGGGAATTAGCAGTAATTATTGGCAGGACAAATGAAAACACCCTTCACCAATATAATTTCTAATCAACCCACTATACTATACTAATAATTTTCTAACTTCTCAAAAGAGTCTGTATTTAGAAAGTTTTAAAGCATCTCGTGCCTCTCAAGGTTGGGAGGCTGTAAACAATCACATGTGGCCTAATGAACTTGATCAGGGAGGCTAGAGGACCTCCAGAGGAATTTCTAAGTTGAAACACTCTTGTCACGCCCAGGAATTTTTATTAACTGGAGCTGTAAGTTAACTCCTTCTCCAAGAGAAATGGTTATGGGGGAGAGCCCCCGTAAAGTCAGAGGTGTAGGTGAGAGCATGAAACAGGCTCTGATTTTGGGGTTGGATGCTCGGGAACAGGGGGTTTCCTGAGGCTTGATCATGCCTTTGCGTATGCCAAGCCTCCTTCCTCATGACCTTTGCCATGGGCGGAGTTCCTCACACTGGCCCCCGGCAGTCATGTGTGGATATAAGAATTGGACCATAAAGAAGCTGAGTGCTGAAGGTGATGCTTTTAAACTGTGTTGCCGGAGAAGACTCTTGAGAGTCTCTTGGACAGCAAGGAGATCAAACCATCAATCCTAAAGGAAATCACTCCTGAATATCAACGGAAGCACTGATGCTGAAGCTCCAATACTTTGGCCACCTGATGTGACGAGTCAACTTACTGGAAAAGACTCTGATGCTGGGAAAGATTGAGAGCAGGAGGAGAAGGGAGCAACAGAGGATGAGTTGGATGGATGGCAACACCAATAAAATGGACATGAGTTTTGAGCGTACTCCAAGAGATACTGAAAGACAGGGGAGCCTGGCATGTCGCAGTCCCTGGGGTTGCAAAGAGTCAGACACGACATAGAAACTGAACAACAACAGTAATGAATAGTGATCTTTCTAATGACAACATGAGTGTCAAGGGCTGTAATTGGCATAACTTACTTGCTTATCTGTGTGTGTGTTCAGTCACTTTATTCATGTCCGACTCTGCAGTCCCATGGACTGTAGCATGCCACACTCCTCTCCTCATGGAGTTTTTCAAGCAAGAATACTGGAGTGGGTTGCCATTTCCTCCTCCAGGGGATCTTCCTGATCCAGGGATCGAACCCGTGTCTCCTGAGTTGCAAGAAGATTCTTTACCTCTGAGCCACCAGGGAAGCCCTATTTGCTTAATAATTATATAGTAGTCATATGTAATTATTATATAAAACTGTTGTGTTATATATTGATTATATTAATATGTATTATTAATGACTCTATATTAAGATATATTGCTATAGTGTTGTTACTAACATTGATATACTATAATTACTATATAATCATTAATAACTAAAGACATATTAACATGTCTTTTGTTACCCAAATGTTATTGACTGGAGTGTTTCAATATTCACTTATGTAACAAATTGCTGGCTACAAGCTTCAGTTTCTGCAAAATATCCCCTGGTCTATCATAGTTAGTCGTTAATATAGGATATCGTTGCTGTCTATTGAGACCTTACTATGATCCGGTCCTTGTACATTTAAGGCCTCCTGTTAGAAAACTGTGTATTCCAAAGACAGTTGAAAACAAGACTAAAAGAAATAGCGTCCCGACGTTGAGAGGAGACAGAGGGGAGTGTGACGGTGACCTGAGATGAGAGGTGGCTGTCAGGGAGGATCACCACAGTGGCCCAGAGGAACTTGCTAATCAAAAGAGAAAGGGAAATAGGATGCTACAGAAGCTCAAGGCGGCAGTTCATCCCGCTGGTGTCTTTGAATAAGGGCTCATGCAGGAATTAGATCTGAAATTGCCTCTGAAGAATGGGAAGAGGCAGCCCGTGGACAGGATTTCTGAGCAGGGAAGTGGCTTAAGCAAAAAGAGCGAGGCAGACACAGGATGGTCACAACTCATGGTCTAACCAGTCACACTCCTCTGATCAGTAAATAAGCCCTTGCAGTTAGAATGAAGGACACACTTGGGGAATAATGAAGACGGGCGTGGTCAGGAGTCAAAGGCTGCAGGGCAGGAAAAAGGGTCCAAGGCTGAAATGGGTTAGCAGTGGGAATAATATTCCAGGCTGAGTGAGACATTCATGGCCACACTGCAGGGCTGGCAGCAGGCATCTGTTTAGGAGTTTGCTGTAGACCACCTGCTTAGGAGTTTGTTGCAGCCACGAAATTAAAAGACACTTGCTCCTTGGAAGAAAAACTATGACCAACCTAGATAGCATATTAAAAAGCAGAGATGTTACTTTGCTGAAAAAGGTCCATCTAGTCAAGGCTATGGTTTTTCCAGTGGTCATGTATGGATGTGAGAGTTGGACTATAAAGAAAGCTGAGCGCCAGAGAATTGATGCTTTTGAACTGTGGTGTTGGGGAAGACTCTTGAGAGTCCCTTGGACTACAAGGAGATCAAACCAGTCAATCCTAAAGGAAATCAGTTCTGAATATTCACTGGAAGGACTGATGCTGAAACTCCAATACTTTGGCCACCTGATGCAAAGAACTGACTTATTAGAAAAGACCCTGATGCTGGGCAAGATTGAAGGCGGGAGAAGGGGAAGACAGAAGATGCAGTGGTTGGATAACATCACCGATTCAATGGACATGAATTTGAGCAAGCTCCGGGAGTTGGTGATGGACAGGGAAGCCTGACATGCTGCAGTCCATGGGGTCGCAAAGAGTCAGACATGACTGAGCAACTGAACTGAACTGATGTAGAGTACCTAGGGGAAAACGAGACAGGACCTACCCAGAAGAGACAAAGCCAAAGAAAGGGAAAGGGAGCAATAGCAGAGGAAGGTGAGAACTACTGGATTGTGAGAAGCAACCACAGGGAAAAACTAAAGATGAGTCTGAAGCTGGGATGACCAGGTGAAAGTGGTCAGAGGAAACCTGTCTCATTGGACAGGAAGTTATTTTAGACACAGCACTGAGCTTCAGGTGCTGGCTGAGCTCATGCTAGTGATGGACAGAAGAAACAAACCTCACCAGCTTCTAAAACACGGTGAACTTACAGCTACTACACAGAACAGTATGGAGGCTCCTTATAAAAAAAAAATAGAGCTACCATATTACATACACAGCAAGCAATCCCACTCGTGGGCACATATCTGGAGGAAACCATAATTCAAAAAGATATATGCACCTCAATGTTCACTACAGCACTATTTACAATAGACAAGACATGGAGGCACCCTGAATGTCCATCAACAGAGGAACAGATAAAGAAGATATGGTACATGGTATACAATGGCATATTACTCAGCCATAAAAAAGAATGAAACACAGCCCCTTGCAGCTACATGGATGGACTTAGAGATTACCATACTAAGTGAAATAAGTCAGAGAAAAACAAATAGATGACTCATACATGAAATCTAATTTTTAAAAAAAGAAACAAATGACCTTATTTACAAAACAGACTTACAGATAATGAAAACGAACTTAGGTTTACTAAAGGGGAAACATGGGGTGGGGTCAGGAGAGGGAGACATAACTCAGGAGCTTGGGATGAACACACACACACTACTATAAGACAGATAACCAACAAGGACCTACTGTATAGCACAGGAAGCTCTATTCAATAGTCTGAATATTGAGAAAGAATCTACAAAAGAATGAATATATATGTACACATATATATATTTATGTATAAATATATATTTATATATTTATGAATCACCTTGCTGCAACACAGCATTGTAAATCAAGTATACTCTAATGCAATTAAAATAGTTTTTAAATAATTAATCTAATTTGGGGAACTGCAGCCAGGATCTATCTAAGTCAAGGCCTGCAACTTCTATTTCAACAATCAGGAAAAGGGGACATTCAGGGTGACTGATTGGCGAGATCTTGGGGAATGCTGAGAAAAAAGTGTCCAGACTAGAGTGGGGAACAGGCAGAGGTCACCTGCACTTCTTAGGAGGCATACTTGTTTGTCAGGACAAGTATATACTTGTTTGTCAGGATTGATGTAACGGAGGACCATAACCTGGGTGGATCGATGGACAGGAATTTGGAGGTAGATCAGGGTGCCGGCTACTCCTGGAGCCTTCCTCCTTGGCCTGTCTTCTCCCTGTGTCCTCACAGGGTTACTGCTCTGTGCGTTTCTGGTCCTAACCTCCTCTTATGAGGACATCGGTCAGACGGGATTTGGGGCCCCCTAGGGCCTCAATTTAAACTTAATAATGTAAAGTCTTTGTTTCCAAATACAGCCATATTCTGAGATACTAGGGCTTAGAACTTACACATAGGAAATCTGAAGGGACACAATTCAGCCCATAACAGAAGGTGAGAAAACTCTTAAATGGGAAAAGGATGAGCATTATAGCATTACCAGAAGCAAAGGACCAGGGAATTGCACACTACTGTCTTCATTTGTAGGTTGTGAGTGTAGTATTACTTGCTGGGTCGTTTCTGACTTCTTGGAACCCTATAGACTATAACCTGCCAGGCTCCTCTGTACATGGGATTCTCCAGGCAAGAATACTGGAGTGGGTTGCCATTCCCTTCTCCAGGGGATCTTCCCAACCCAGGGACTGAACCCAGGTCTCCTGCATTGCAGTTTACTAGTGAAAGTAATGGAACAGCTACTGGAACCAAGCAAGTGAGAGATCCTTTGTGAGTCTGAACCACCTCATCTGCCAACAGCAGGGATTGAGATAGAAAAATGAGTTTTATTTTGAAAATATTGAGCTTAGGATTCTGTTAGAACATACAAGGGTCCTTGTCCTTCTGGACTGCTGTGAGATTAAATGAGTACCTAGTATAAAGTTGGTTCAAGAAATGGCAGCTGTTAAGATTATGATCATTAATTCAAGGTAGCTTTTGCCTTTTCCTGCTGAATATCCCCTAAATGCTTGCAGATGCAAGATTAATAAGTAAGAAACAGACATGCTTTTAACTTTGCTCTGAAATTTCAAACAAGGCAAAATGAATCTAAGTAACAAATTTTCTTTTCTATTTTTTGTGGGTATGAACACTTAACATGAGATCTACTCTCAACACATTTTTAACTGTATAATACACTACTGTTAACTATAGACATGATAATATACAGCAGATCTCTTGAGTTTGATCACCTAGTATAATTGAAACTTTATACTCATTGATCAGAAACTCCCCATTTTTCCTGCACCCTGGCCCCAGCAACCACCATTCTAATTTCTGTTTCTGTGTTTGACTATTTTAGAGACCTCATGTCAGTAGAATCATGCTACGTTTATTCTTCTGGAACTGGCTTGTTTTATTTAACTTGATACCTCCCAGGTTTATCCATAGTATCACATAGAGTAGGATTTCCTTCTTAAAAGACAGATATCTATCTGCATTCCTTTGATTTCTCTTAACATTCTCTATAAGTAAATTTTATAGGAACCTATGTTTCTGGTTCTCAGTCTTAAATATTCAATGGAAGGACTGGTGCTGAAGCTGAAACTCCAATACTTTGGTCACCTGATGCAAAGAACGGATTCGTTGGAAAAGACCCTGATGCTGGGGAGAGATTGAAGGCGGGAGGAGAAGGGGATGACAGAGGATGAGATGGCTGGATGGCATCACAAACTCAATGGATATGAGTTTGAGTAAGCTCCAGGAGTTGGTGATGGACAGGGAAGCCTGACATGCTGCAGTCCATGGGGCCACAAAGATTCAGACACGACTGAGCGACTGAACTGATGTCTCTGGTATGTGATTGTAACACTTTAGATACAAACATGAGTGATTTCATTTTACTCTTCAAAGTTATCATATGAAAATTTAATCATTGTAGGAAACTACCCTTTAAAAAATTTTTAACATATCTCTTAAAATATAAGCAATGGAGGCTTGTTTTATCCTTTTTCCACCATATTCTCAAACCAAATTAATAAGTAACTATTTTTTATACTGTATGTTACATGTGCATTTTTTCTGATTAGAGGATGATTGTTTTGCAGTATTGTGTTGGTTTCTGCCATACATCAACACGAACCAGCCGCAGGTATACATAAGTGCCCTCGCTCTTGAACTGTCCTCCCATCTCCCTCCCCATCCCACTCCTCTAGGTTATCACAGAGCACTGGGTTGAGCTCCCCGTGTCGCACAGCAAATTCCCAGTTGCTATCTATTTTACATATGGTAATGTATATATTTCCATGCTGTTAATCACCTGAACTCTGTAAGGCTAGATTGCTGTAGAATATGCAAGTATAAAATCAGCTGTTTTTCAGACAGCTGGGGAGAAAAGGCATAATGGTAAAGAGATATAAATGTCTGAAGGGCCTACTGTGTGACAGGCACATAAGTAGTAGGAACTACTATAGACTGTCATTGAAACCTCACCATATGCCCGAGAGGTGCCTGACCCATTGATGTTCAGAGAAGGTAAACTGCCAACCCTGCATCACAGGTCTGCCCTCTCTAGATACTGTATTGATATTTGTTGTTGTTCGTTTTTTAGTCACTCAGTCATATCCAACTCTTTGCAACCCCGTGGACTGAAGCAAGCCAGGCATCCCTGTCGTTCACCATCTCCCAGTTTGAGCACTATCTTGCTCAAACTCATATCCATTAAGTCAGTGATGCCATCCAACCATCTCATCCTCTGTCGCCCCCTTCTCCTCCTGCCTTCAGTCTTTCCCAGCATCAGGGTCTTTTCCAGTGAGCCAGCTCTTCTCACCAGGTGGCCAAAGTATTAAGTATTGGTATTTCCTATATTACACTTCCCATCATGAAAAGTTAAACAGTAACCAACAACATACTAGTAATAAACAGTCAAGAGAATTGAAAGAGAGTTGTCACATGGTAACAGTGATGAAAACTGTGTTTTAGGAGATGAGAGGAGACAAGGATGATTGAATTAAGATGATCAAGGAAGGCTCTCCTGGTAGTCCAGTGGTGAAGAATCCACCTTGCAGTTCAAGGGATATCAGTTCAGTCCCTAGTCCAGGAAGATTCCCACATGCCACAGAGCGCCTGAGCTGGTGCTCCACGACTGTTGAGCCTGCTCTCTAGAGCCTGTGCTCCCCAAGAAGAGAAGCCACTGCAGCGAGAAGCTCACGCATTGCAACGAAGAGTAGCCCCCACTTGCCACAACTAGAGAAAGCCCGCACACAGCAACGAAGACCGAACCCAGCCGAAAAACTAAAGACCGAGAAAGTTCATACAGAATCCTGTGTATCTATGTGGTCCAGTACCCCACAATTCTCCATTACCCAGTCCAATCCATCACAGGACAACCAGACAAAATTGATAATACTCAACCAATTATTTATTTCAGTTTCAAGCATGTGATTCCAACCCATGCAGAATTGAAGGGTGCTAGAAATTTGCAGTGAATTTTCTTACCTTGCCAACTCTTCTCTGAGCTCTTTCCAGGTCCTCGCTCTTGGCTCTTGGAACTTCTGGAGCAGGAGGAGCTACCGCTTTGCAATGAGCACAGAACAGCCCCTAGGAACTCTTCTTTCCTTTCCTTCTGCTTTGGTCCCTAAATCCTTTCATTACCTTTTAACACCACACCAAAGTCCTGCTTCCTCTTTTATATGGCTGTCACCTCAGATATATCTGAGTTACATTGTGTCTGCCTCCTTGCTGAATTTGAGTCATATCACTAAAGTGACAGAGGAGAAAGTGGGGAGGAAAACCAAGGCGTCTCCAAATCTGATTATGATCCAAGTCTTTTTAAAAGGTGTTCTGATTAAATAAATACATTTTTTTCCATAGAGAAAAATACTCTGCATTCTGCCTGTCCAGAAATATGGGCCTTTTGTAGGCAGGCATTTTTCAGTTTTAATTCTCTTGTATTTTGAAGTTCTGGTATTTCCAGAACTCTTTATTTGAACATCCTTTAAAAATAGGAATCTATATAAAAATGAACTAAGATCTTGTCTTTAAAAAATAACCTTTGAATATGGGTGGCAGTGAGCATATGGGTGTATTATCTGGACCCTAGAGGAAGAACAATGCAGTGAAAGTTGAATGATTTTTTATTCTTTTAGGAGAGGAATAAGAAAGATACGCGGTGGTTACACCTGCACATCTAATGCAAAACTTAATTATTTCTGCTAGAAATTGGGAAAACATCCTTCCTTTTACAAACACAATTTAAGTCACACAAAATTGCTGTTGGCAAGGATGGAAATTCTACCTCATTCTGGAAGGATTATTAGTAAGCACATAAGTATTTCCTGCTTAGCAAGCACTGCTCTAAAACCTGATATCTCAAATTTGGCAAAGTCTTTCTTACCTACCTGATGTTTGTGGTAAAAGCTGGGTTACCGTTCCCAGGTCCTCCTACCCCCAGTTTGCCAAGACCCACTGAGGCAGTGTGGGCCACTTCTGAGTAGCCCAGGTTGTGTCAGATCAGGTTCTTCTCCTTTCTTGCCATTTCTGCCTCTCACTATATCATCACGATCAATGCAGCGACTTCACTCAGACAAGTGAGTTATTCTTGTGCTTTCCACATACTCTTCATTTAATTCTGCTACCTCACTGCCAGTCAAAATCTGTCCTATATGTGGCAGAAAATTCCAAATGGAGCAAGAGACTACAAAATCCAGCCGTAAGCAAACTAGATTTAAAAAGAATGAAATGGTCTTTTAAAAGTTTTAGAGTGAGAAGAACTTTTAAGCTTTGGAACAATAAAGGAAACCATAAAAGAATCAATACAATTGATAGTATTGTATATAATAATATAACATGTTAATATTTAGATATGGCTTTAAATGTAAACCATTAAAAAAGCTATCTAAAAATATCATAGATGTGTCAAGAGAGAAAAGGTAACTGCTAAATCATCAGAGATACGACTGTAATTTAATGTCACTAGTAATTTTTTGAAATGCAAGTTTAAATTATGAAATGCAAGATTTTTTCTATTGATGTTAAATTAATGTATCTTAATCTTTCATCAAAGATTAGGTCATGATGATAAGAGTGCTTTTATATTTTATTGTGTTACTTAATCTCTTGAGAAGCAATTTTGAGCATACATTAAATGCTAAGAATGGACTCATGCCTAGCCTTTGACTCAAAGATTCTATAACAAGAAATTATCTTAAGAAAACAACATGAAAGTGGAGTCGCTCAGTCGTGTCCGACTCTTTGCGACCCCATGGACTGTAGCCCATCAGGTTCCTCCGTCCATGGGATTCTCCAGGCGAGAATACTGGAGTGGGTTGTCATTTCCTTCTCCAGGGGAATCTGCCTGACCCAGGGATCGAACCCAGGTGTCCTGCATTGCAGGCAAACGCTTTAACCTCTGAGCCACCAGTATCTTCAATAAATAGTGCTGGTGAAACTGGACAGCAACATGCAAAAGAATGAAACTGGACCACTGTCTAACGTCATACACAAAATCAGCAAAGTGGCTAAGGACTTGAACCATAAAACCTGAACTCAAAGCCATAAAACATCTGGGGTGGGGGGGAGATATATATATATGGTAAGTTCTTTTGACATCACTCTTGGCAATGATTTTTTTGAATCTGATACCAAAAACAAATATAAAATAAAAAATAATAGAGTGGAACTGCATTAAACTAAACAGCTTCTGTACAGCAAAGGAAATCTTCAACAAAATGAAAAGACAACCCATGGAAAGGGAGAAAATGTTTGCATTTCATTTATTTGAAGTATAAAATAATATCAAAACTATATAAAGAACTCATACTACTCAATAGCAAAAAAAATCCAATTAAAAAATGGGAAGAAGATCTAAATAAACATTTTTCTCAAGAAGACACAGATGGCCAATAGGTACATGAAAAGATGCTCAATTTTACTAATCAGGGAAATGCAAATCAAAAGCACAATGAGATACTGCTTCACACCTATTTGACTGTTATAAAAAAAGAAAAAATTTATAAGTGCTAAGTAGCATGTGGAGAAAAGGGTTTGCCTGTGTGCTGTTGGTGAGAATGAAGATTGGTGTATCCATTAATAAGAACAACATGGAGGTGTCTCAAAAAATTAAAAACAGAAATACCATGTAATCAAGGAATCAATATCTGAGTATATATCCAAAGCAAACAAAATTACTGTGTCAAAAAGGTATCTGTATTCCTGTGTTCACTGGAGCATTATTTATAATAGCCAGACATGAAAGAAACCTAGTGCTTATTAACAGATGAATAAAGAAATTGTGGTATGCATATATATGCACAGATACACCTGAACATTATTCTTCCATACAAAAGAAGAAAATTCTGCTATTTGCAGCATTTATACTCTTAACAGTTTTAGTGTCAGAAAGAAAAATTAGGAAAGCATTCCATTTACAGTGCATCAGAAAGAATGAAATACCTAGGAATAAACTTAACTGAGGTGAAAGACTGCAAAAAATTATAAGGCATGGATGAAAGAAACTGAAGATAAAAATAAATGGAAAGGTAGACTGTACTCATGGATTGGAAGAATATTGTAAAAATGTCCATGTTACCACAAGCAATCTACAGATTCAAAGCAATTTCCATCAAAATTCCAATGGCATTTTTCACAGAAATAGAACAAACAATTCTAGAATTTGTACAGAACCACCAAAGATCCCAAGTAACCAAAGCAATCTTGAGATGCAAGAGCAAAGCTGGATACATAATGTTCCCAGTTATCAAACAATATTACAAAGCTACAGTAATCAAAACAGTACAATATTCAGTCTCCCAAGACAATAGAAATAAAAACAAAAATAAACAAGTGGGACCTAATTAAACTTACAAGCTTTTGCAAGCAAAGAGAACTATAAAAAAAAAAATTGAAACGACAACCTATGGAATTGGAGAAAATATTTGCAAATAATGCAACAGAAAAGGGCTTAATCTCCAAAAACACACAAAACTGCTCATAAAACTCAACAAACAAGCAAACAACCCAGTCAAACAAAGGTTAGAGGACCTTAATAGACATTTCTCAAAAAAGGACATACACATGCTAGTGTGTATGTGCCTGCTCAGTCATGTCTGATTCTTTGCAACTCCATGGACTGTAGCCCACCAGGCTCCTCTGTCCATGGAATTCTCCAAGCAAGAACACTGGAGTGGGTTGCCATTACCTCCTCTAGGGGCTCTTCCCAACCCAAGATTGAACCCACATCTCGTATGTCTCCTGTATTGGCAAGCAGATTCTTCACCACTTCACCACCTGGGAAACCCCAGACAGCCAGTAGACACATGAAAAGATGCTCAACACTACTAATTATTAAAGAAATGCAAATCAAAACTCCAATGAGTTATCACCTCACACTGATCAGAATGTCCATGATTAAAAAGTCTACAAATAACAAGCTCTGGAGAGGCTATAGAGACAAGGGAATGCTGCTACACTGCTGGTGAGAATGTAAGTTGGTGCAGCCACTATGGAAAACAGTGTGATGATACCTCAGAAAACTAAAAATAGAATTATCATATGCTCTATCAATCCCATCCTTGAACATATACTGTATAAAACTACAACTCAAAAAGGTACATGCACCCCTGTGTTCATAGCAGCACTATTCATAATAGCCAAGTCATGGAGGCAACCTGAATGTCCATAGACAGATGAATGGATAAGGAAAATGCAGCGCATATATACAATGGTGTATTACTCGGCCATAAAAAGAATGAAATAATGCCATTTGCAGCAACATGGATGCAACTAGAGATGATTATACTAAATGAAGTCAGAAATAAAAAGACAAATACCATATGATATCACTTACATGTGGAATCTAAAATATGGCACAAATGAACCCGTGTACAAATCAGAAACAGGCTCAGACCTAGACAACAGACTTGTGGTTGCCAAAGGGGAGGGGGATGATGCTTGTTTCGTCTATTCTCCCCATTTTCTACAGTGCATTTTCATTGCAATAAAATATACATAGAGACTCTATTAGGTGTCCAGTTCAACAGCATTAAGTGCATTCACATTGTTTTGTAACAGACCTCCAGGACTTTGTCATCTTGCAAAACAGAAAGTCCATACTCATTTCACACTAACTCCCCATTCTGTAGCACTTGCCATTCTGCTATGGATGTGACTTCTTGAGTCACCTCATACAAGTACAGTCAGATACCATTTGTCACTTTATGACCAGCTTATTTTACTTAGCATAATGCCCTCAAGTTCGTCCATGTTGTAGAATGTGATGGGAGGTTTTTTTGTTTTTTTTTTTTTAGGGCCATATTGCATTGTATATATTGTATCACTTTTATATTTTTTATTCATAGATTTTAAAATCCTACCCTGCCATATGAATCTCATACTGACCTCTTCTCTGTTCAGGCCTAAAACCCCTTTTCTACAGGAGACCTTTTGACCCTGAATTTCTTCAGTGTCATGCACTCATTTACTGGCTTCATAGTAAGTTCCTTATGTCTCACTTTTAAATGAAAGCAAGAGCTGTAGGACAGTTAGTCCCACAAAGAAGAACAGCATTCAGTGGCCTTGCTGGGAGAGACAAACCCCTGATACATCCTGGGAGAGTCTGGCTTTTTCTTCTGCTCCTATACTGAGGTCTTTTTTTGGCTGAAAGATACTGAAATCCAAAGCTCCCCTTAGAAAGTTAAAAAGTTCTTCAGAAAATATTTAAAAGTCCTAAGTTGAAAGATCCTAATACATTATCTTCTGTCTTCTCCCATGGACTCCTGGGCCTTCTTTGTAACTTTACAGCTTAGATTCAGCTTGTCAGTTTTCAGAAAGAACAAAATTATCTAAAATAGAGCGGCAGGTGGGGGGGTGGGGGGGAATGGCAGTTTGGCAGGCAATTTGGCCAAAACCCAGAATTGAATATTCACTGGAAGGACTGATGCTGAAGCTGAAGCTTCAGTACTTTGGCCACCTGATGGGAAGAGCAGACTCATTGGAAAAGACTGCGATGCTGGGAAAGATTGAGGGCAGGAGGAGAAAGGGGTGACAGAGGGTGAGATGGTTGGATGGCATCATCGACTCGATGGACATGAGTTTGAGCAAACTCTGGCAAGTAGTGGAGGGCAGGGAAACCTGGCATGCTGCAGTCCACGGGGTCGCAAAGAGTCGGACATGACTGAAAAATAACAACTCTAGCAGCAGAAGCACGTGCCATAAAACCAGAAGCATGTTCCCCAGGGGATGCTCACTCAGAAGGCCAAAGGCCAAGAAGGAAGCCAGTAGTTCCTGACACCTAAGCCAGGGCCACATAAACTCTTGCACCGTCACTCCCTCTTCCAAAAGAAGTATCAGTTCCCAACAGGCTATTTGGTCCCCACTAAAATGAGCAGAAGATAACAGGGTTCTTCCTGCGGTGGTGGGGCGGGGAGCGGTATCTTGTTATTGACTCTAGAAAAATCTTATAGTCTCTTTAAAAACGAATTTGTTGACTATTGTTTGCAAAGGGCAATCTAATAGTTAATTTGATGTCAGCTTGGCTAGGTGATGGTGTCTAGGTATTTAGCCAAACCTCAGCCTTAACAATGCTGCAAATGCATTTTTTAGATGAGATTAACATCTGAATCAGTAGATATTGAGTAAAGCAGATTATGCTCCATGATGTGGGTGGGCCTCATCTAATCAGTTGAAGTACTTAAGAGGAAAAAAAGTTGGCAGTCCCCAGAAGACTAGGGATTCTGTCCCCAGAATGCTTTCAAACTTGAGCTGTAATAGTCCCTGAGACTCCAGCCTGATGGCCTATTCTGCAGGTTTGGGAGTTGTCAGCCCCTACAATCACAAGAGCCAATTCACTGGAAAACTCTGAATAATGCAGGCAAGAAAAACCAGATAATTCTCTATTTGCTATGCCTAGTATCTTTTGCTGAAAGTTGTTTTTTTCTAATTAGAGGCAGCTGAAAGGCTGGATCCAGTATTATGTTTTTCTGTATGCCTTATAGCATCTTGAAAAGTGTTTTATAGATAGTAAATATTCAATAAATATTTGATCACTTAATTTGAATTAAGAGAGTCAGATGATGATAACTTAATACTGTCAAAATGAAGTCTTCCTGGGCAGGGATTTGTTGAGATTTTTTAAAAATTAAAACTATTAAACACAGCAAACCCGCAGCAAAAGACTTGGCTTTCTTCAGTTCATGCTTTTCCTGTTTTCCTTTCAGAGCACCAGAACTCATTAATGTGGAGGCCCAGAATCTGGTTCCTCCTCTGGGTCAGTGCTACAGAGACTGACATCTAGGTGGGAAAGAGAGACCTCAAGGTTACGCTCTAGCTACTGAAAGAAGCAGGTGGGGACGGGAGTTCTTTGAGACAGACTAGGAGTGCAGAGGTGGGGCAGTTGTGGAATCAGAGGCCAACACAGCTGTCTCAATGCTTGATTGGTCCTTAGGCCTGTATTCCAGCATTCCTGGCTTCAGGAAATAAATGTTCCACAGCAGGACTAGAAACTCGGCTGGAAGCAGACCCATAGGCCCCAGGGTGCAGGCTTCTCTGGGATCTACAGAGCTTATGCTCTCTTCTTAAATCCCACTTCATATTGAAGTGAATTTTAGTTACACTGGGGAAAAAAAACTTCCTTTTGCTTATCTTTAATGTTAATAGTAATACTAAGGTACCTGCAGTGTAACTTAATATCCTTGATTCTAATCATAGTTTTGATTTGCATTTCTCTAATAATTAGCAGTATTGAGCATTTTTTCCTGTGCCTGTTGGCCACCTGTATTTCTTCTTTGGAGAAATGTCTCTTTAGATCTTCTGCCCATATATTTTTTGGTTGGGTTGTTTGTTGTGTTGATATTGAGCTATATGAGTAGGAAAAGGGGACAACAGAGGATGAGATGGCTGGATGGCATCACCGACTCGATGGACTTGAGTTTGAGTGAACTCCAGGAGTTGGTGATGAACAGGGAGGCCTGGCATGCTGCAATTCATGGGGTCGCAGAGTCAGACACAACTGAGCGAATGAACTGAACTGAGCTGTCTGTGTATTTTAACTGGAAATTAATCCCTTGTCAATCATATGGTTTGCAAATATTTTCTAGATTTTGTTAACCTAGGCTTAATTAACTATGACTATTTTGCAGCCTCATAAGGTCAAGATGTTTATTTCTATCTTTATTTTCACTTAAAAAAAAATCTCCCCTCCAATTAAAAATAAATTTTTTATAAAGTAAATTTTTAAAATTCTCTAAAAGGTACATCACTTTTTTTTTTAAACCAGTTAGTCCAGCATTTCTACCTCACCTCCCATATGTTTGCAATACACATTTGCTATGATTTGTAGCAGTGACATTTGTTGTAACACAGCATTTAACAGCTGTACCTGAGTACAAAGTATGTTCAGTACCAAGGGGCTCTTTCTTTGGAGAACTTTTTATTGTTATTGGAGCCAGTAAGATCAAGCTATGTAGTAACAAGAAAACTGGAATGAAATCTCCTTTTTAGTTACGCTGTTTTCCTAGACCCCAGGGTTTATGCAAACAAATCATCTTATATGTTCTCTAGGAGACTCAAAATGAAATCTGTGATCAGTTAATGAAATCACATTTTTATATGAAATAAGGGAGGGATAAATTGCTTGAGTACAGTGGGATTCAACTCATCTTAAATTCGGCAATTTCACTTTTGTGATATATTTGCTTCATCCTGCTTTGAAAAACAAGGTTCTGTTGTTCTATCTACAATAACAAACATTATTCAAACTTGCCAATATTATTAAGCACTGATTAAACGCCCACATGCTAACACAACAAACCTGCTAGCTTCTCTGCATGTGCCTCCATGTTAACACAGACAAGATAGAAAGAGGGCCATTATTTTTTGGCCATACCGCATGGCATGTGTGTGCATGCATGCATGCTAAGTTGCTTCAGTCATGTCTGATTCTTTGTGACCACATGGACTGTAGCCTGCCAGGCTCCTCTGTCCATGGGATTCTCCAGGCAAGTCATTACTGGATCCTAATTCCCCTACCAGGGATCGAACCTGTGCCCACTGCTGTGGAAGTGCAGAGTCTAACCACTGGACCTCAGGGAATTCCCAACAAGAGGGCCTTTTATCAAAGATATTTAATCCTAGAATCTTGCTTTACATAGTATATATACATTAGAGGCCCTTTAGATGAGATACATTAAAACATTAAGTAAACATCAGTTCTAAATACAGCCTCCTTAGTGGCAAGCTGACAGACACAGGAGAGTTGGCAGAAGGAAGCTGGCACTCTTATTAAGGGCAATAACTTTGATTTTCCATGGTTTTGTGGATATTCACAGCTCAAGTAAGAACCTGGAGGGCTGTATCTGTGAAATTTTTAAGAACAAACTGAAATTGCAAAATTTCTATACTTAGACTATGGTTCTCCTTTTCTGTGAAAAGAGGTCTCTTTACTTGATTCCAGGTATCTTTTATAAATTAAGTCCAGGGCTACTCTCTTCTTTCTATACGTATTTTCGGAGAGCATGCACCCTTCTCTTATATTATTTTCCTAACGGAGTGTGTCAGTGGTGTAACATGTGGAGTAGAATGTGCAGGATATTTTGCAAAAACCAGTGGTTGCTGTATAATGTGCTGTGTTTAGTCGCTCTATCGTGTCCAACTCTTTGTGACCCCATGGAATGTAGCCTGCCAGGCCCCTCTGTCCATGGGGGTTCTCCAGACAAGAATACTGGAGTGGGTTACCATGCCCTCCCCTCAGGGGATCTTCCCAACCCAGGGATTGAACCCAGGTCTCCCACATTGCAGGCAGACCCTTTACTGTCCAAGCCACCAGGGAAGCCCAAGAATACTGGAGCAGGGATCCTGTCCCTTTCTCCAGGGGATCTTCCCAACCCATGAATCAAACCAGGGTCTCCTGCATTGCAGGCGGATTCTTTACTAGCTGAGCTACCAGGGAAGCCCTGCTATATAGTAAGAGACCTCATTGTGATTCTCTGCCATTTAATCTTCAAGAAGAAATGACCAAAGACTAATTTAAAGAAGCATTGGATGTATTAAATGACCAACTGATAATTAGTGAGATTTCTAATAGAGCTCCATAATATCAGATTTCCCTGGTGGCTCAGATGGTAAAGAGTATGCCTACAGTGCAGGAGACCTGGGTTCAATCCCTGTGTAGGGAAGATCCATAATATTAGGGTACTCTAAAGTTTGGTATATGCAAATTCAAGTATTTTGACCTGGAGAGATAAACTCCCTTAATCTTCAGTATTCTTCCTCATAACATTCTCAGAGCAACAAAATCCAGTCATTGTTTTCTTTGAATATTATTAGGGAAAATAATTTTCTCTTTCATAATAGACCCTTGTCTTCTCATGCTGTTCATTCATTAGTTACCTCTTTCTCCTTTTTTGTCCCATCAGCCTGTTAACACCTACAACAGGTATCTTTTACAAGGAAAGTGGAGGAAGAATGCTCTTCCTTAAAAAATCAGTTGTTTATCACCAGTTGTTTGTTGTTCTGATTATTCTCTCCAGAAAATTGGGCAGGAAGAAGGAGAAATTTAAAACCTCCTTTCTAGGACTTCCCTTGTGGTCCAGTGATTAAGACCATGGCTTCCAATGCAGGGGGTGAGGGTTCGATTCGTGCTCAGCGAGCTAAAATCTCACATGTCTTGTGGCCAAAAAAAGCCCATAACATAAAACAGAAGCAATATTGTAACAAATAGAATAAAACTTGAAAAATGATCCACATCAAAAAAAAAATCAATAAAAATTTTAAAAATTAAAACCTTCTTTCCTTGACATCACTTATTAGATGTTCCAATAGAGGTTTGATCCAGTATGATGATTTAATAGTGCAAGAAAAGGTATTTCCTTTAAATTTCAATTATCTCTAATTTTTCTGGATAATATTTGCACAAATAACTGAATAGCAGTTCTAAATCATTCTGCAGACATTACTGTGCTCTTTCTAAAACTGAATAAGACTATTATTTGTCTTTTGAAGTCCAGGAATATAAATGTGAAGATGCTAACTATTTAAAATGTCCGTGATGGTTTTCTCTAGGTAAAGAGATAATACATGATATACATTTTTTTAACTTTCTGTATTTTCAGGTTTTAAGGTGTGCATTCAGCCATTGTAGTCATCAAATGTTAGTCAACTGACTGCCAAGAAACAAATGACAGGCCGGCTGAAGGGACTATAAAGAAAACAAGATGGACACGTACTAGAAATTTTGCTGCACAAAATAAAAGATAGAGATCAATAGCTTGAAAGTGGCATGAGATTGAGGCAAGATTTAGCTTTTCCTTTTAAGATGAAAGAGCCTCTTAACCATGATTAAATGCTGATGGAAAGATACTCATGGAGAGTGAAAGGTTTAAGAGACAAGAGAAGAAGAGGCGGAGATGAGGACCCAGTGAACTTTTGCTTATGTTAGAGCAATTACAGCTCCCTCCTCTAAGCATCATCAAAGGAGGAAAGATGTGATGGAGTTAGGTACCATGTTCAGGGTAAGTGTTAGGACTATTTTCCAGTAAGATATTTTATCAGTGACGAGTAAGAGGTTAGGATGATTTGTTAGGAATGATTAACAAGTAGGCAGAAAGAATGTTCAAAACAGCTCCTGGGGAAAAAAAAAAAAACAGCTCCTGGGAGAACACGGGGGAGCGGTGACAAGGAGAACGTGGGCCTCCACTTGGCATCCGGTGTCCGGCGCAGCCGAGAGTTATACATTTATACTGGGACCAATCTGTACAGCTGGGTGATTTTCTCAGAAGCGCTCGACAGTCTAACTTACATAATGGAAATAAATAAACCCCCAATTTTTAAATAGCTTCACGTCGTCTGAAGCCAAAAGTAGACTCAAAAATGCCTTAAGCCAAAATAACCAAGGACAGGTTTCAGAAAATGGAACAGAGTGACACCACCATTACCTCTATGGAGTCATCATTCCTCGGTAACCAAGCAGGACCGAGTCCAGGACCCCAGTGGATACCAAAATCCACGGATGCTCAAGGCCCTTGTATCACATGGCATGGTATTTACATAGAACCTACACACATCCTCTCAGATAGTAAAGAATCTGCCTGCAATGCAGGAGGCCAGGGTTCAATCCCTGGGTCAGGAAGATTCCCTGGAGAAGGGAGTGGCTACCCACTCCAGTGTTCTTGCCTGAGAATTCTGTAGACAGAGGAAGCCTGACGGGCTACAGTCCATGGGGTCACAAAGAGTCAGACGTGACTGAGTGACTAAGACTGTCACTTTATACACATCCTCTTGTATACTTTAAATCATCTCTAGATTACTTATAATACCTCATATAACATAAATTATATGAAGATAGTTGCCAGCACGTGGCAAATTCAAGTTTTGCTTTTGGAACTTTCTGGATTTCTTTAAGAATATTTTTGATCTGCGGTTGGCTGAATCCACCAATGCACAACCCCAGACATGGAGGGCTGGCTTTATTTGATGTCTTCTCCCTAGATACTGTCAGTCTCAGATGGAGCTTAGACAAATGAACCTTCCAGGTGACAGACTGCCTCCCTCTTACCAGTGGTTCTCTAGGATCATCTGCCACATGGACTGCTAATTCAGTTTCTGACTCAACAGATCTGGGGTGGGGGCTGCAATTTACATGTCTAATAAGTTCTGGGGTGCTGCTGAGGCTGATGGTTGGACACCACATGTTGAGAACCACTGTTCTAAATCAGATATGTGTAGTGGTTAAAGCTGCCAGAGCTCCTATGTTCAGGATCTACTTTTCATTCACTGCTGATTCTCTGCTTACCTACCACAGGGACTGGCATGTCAGTGACACCCAGTAACTGCTCTGAAGAAGAGAGGCAAACCAGCATCATGAGAATGGCCTCCGTGAATGTGGCTGGCACACTGCTCTGTGAATGCAGAGAGGCACTTTCACATACACAAAAGTATTAACTCATTGATACATCTCTGACAGAGGAATAAAATGCCAAGTTACTGGCATATCCTAAGTTCCTAAACTAATAGCATTTATTTCAGAATCTGATCTTAGTGCCATGTATAGATTATAGAAGTCACAACTAACTACAAGTGTGAGTGAGCACTAGTTATTCAGTCGTGTCTGATTCTTGGAGACCCCATGGACTGTAGTCCGCCAGGCTCATCTGTCTGTGAAGTTCTCCAGGCAAGAATACTGGAATAGATTGCCATTCCCTTCTCCAGGGGATCTTCCTGACCCAGGGATTGAATCCTGCTTTGCAGGCAGATTCTTTATCATCTGAGCCACCAGAGAAGCCCCAACTTCAAATGGAGGTCTTTCCAACTAGAAAATTACACAAAATATAGTATTTGCTCCGTTACCCCTGTATGCAAGGCATCACATTTAGTACTGGAGTAGGAGATGGCAACCCACTCCACTGTTCTTGCCTGAGAAATTCCACGGACAGAGGAGCCTGGTGAACTACAATCCATGGGGTCACAAAGAGTCAGACATGATTGAACGCATATTTAGTACTATAGTCCCCACTTATGGAAAAGTCTTTTAAAAAACTGGTGCCTAGCTAGCGACAGAGTTAGGACCACAGTCTCTTAATTCTCATGAAGTCACCACTGACCTACGTCTTGCCAGGTCCCCTGGTCAGTCTTCTCCACATCTCAGTCAGCAGTTTGAACGCGCTAACTAGTCCTTTTTTAAGCCACTCTCTGCCCTAGGCTTTGCTGCTTGGTTTCCCTTCCGCTGCTTCCAGAAACTGTTGCTGTCTTGTCCACTCCTGGACCTTGGAACATCAGAAGGCACCAGGCAGTTCTCGTCCTGACCATCCCACCCAGTCCCGGGGCTGAGGGCAATGCTAGAATGCCAAGGCCACCCTGCTCTGCCTCTGAGGCCCACACTTCCCCCACTCATCCAGCTGCCAGCCTGGCATCTCCACCTGAATACCCAGTGAGCATCTCAGACGTCAGAGGTTCAAACCAGAATCCTCATCTGCTTTAAACCTACTTGTCCTCAGTCTTAGTCCCTTCAGTAGATATCACCCCTGTGTATCAGTTATTCAGGCCAAAATTTAGGCACCGTCTTGGATTTGGTTTCCACAAACCCCTTTGGTCAACTTTTGCTCCCACAGTCTTTCTGGACCAAATCCTTGATACCGTCTCCCCTTTGGCAGTCACAGCGGAAACCACCTCCTCTCTTCCTTTAACCCATCTCAAGAGCTCTGTAACTTCCTACTCACCTCCACTGGTCCATGCTCCACTAAGCAACTGGAGTGATTTTGTCTTAATGTGAATCAGACTCTAACAATCCTCTGATTGTAACCTGCCAAAGGCTCCCCCACCACACACAAATACAATAAAACCCAAGTCTCTTAAAATGACTATAGGACACTACTTCCCTCCCCTCCCCTCCCACCACTACCCTACCCAGACAGCTGATGGAATCTCAGCCACTCTGCCCTTCCTTCTCCTTCTTGAACATAACAAGCTTCTCCTACCTCTGGGCTTTCGCCTTTTATAGCTGCTTTTCCTCTGCCTGTGGTGTCTCCTTCCAAACCCTTTTCCTACCTATTTGCCAGAGTGGTTCTCCGCCACCCCATCACTCTCTATCCCATTTTTATTTCCTTCCAAGCACTTACTTAAAATTATTTAAATCATTGTTTATTTAAATATGTACCTGTATCTGGGAACTGGAATGTCAGCCCCAAGCAGGCAGGGATTTTGTCTTTTTCATCCCAGGTCATTTAGAACATTATTTAGAAGATTGTAAACCACAAAAGCATGTTGAATTCATGAACTTTAAGTCTGTTTTTCTTCTACAACACCATCCTGATGCCTCTTAATGTATCAGTATTATTTCATAATTTGATCATAGTCAACCCTAATATCTGCAAGATGAGTTGTTCCCAACTCCACACAAACTCCTTCTGACTGGTATTTTTCAAATGTTACAAACAAGATCAGGTTTTCCTTTCAGGTCCTCAGGAATATTCTAGATAGACTTCAACTTGAGAATTAACTGAAGTTCCCACACTGACTATGCCCTCCCTCAAAAATATTTGATGGTGATTATATGCTTTTTGGTGTCGTTCAGCATATTGTGCTCTGAATTTAGGCCACAGAAAAGAAAGATACCATGCCTCAAGTTGTGTACAGAATTGTGGGGGGTTTTGTTCTATGTTTCAGTTCTGTTACTACAGCATTAAAAACAACAGGAATCTCCCTTTGTCTGGGTACTTGGGGTTTGAAATCTAAAGCAGAACTTGCGCTGTTTTAGATTTGGAATTAACCTAAATTTGGCTACATTTCCCGCCACAGACAGTTAATTCTCTTAGTAGAGTCTTTTTTTTTGTTTAATTGGGATATAGTTGCTTTACAACTGTGTGGTAGTTGCTGCTGTACAATGAAGTGAATCAGCTATGCATATACATACAATCCCTCCCTCTTGAGCCTCCCTCCCACTCATCACACACCCATCTAGGTCATCACAGAGCACCAAGCAAATATCATATATTAACACAAATATGTGGAATCCAGAAAAATGGTACAGATGAACCCGTTTGCAGAGACACCGAGAGAGAGTGGACATGTGACCACAGGTGGGTAAGGAGAGGGTGAGATGAATTGGGACACTAGGATTGACATGTATACACACCACCGTGGGCTGCTAGTGGGAAGCTGCTGTATAGCACAGGGACCTCTCAGCTCTTATAAGCCTGCAGGGATAGAAGATTCATTCATCCCAATTAGACTATACGAGTTAAGACTCCCTCATTTTCATACCAAACCCCCTTTGTCCACAGGTTTGTACTTTCTTCCTCTATTTACATGCCACCTCTTAAAAACCCTTGCCTGATAAAAGCTTCCACTGGTTAAAGCAAACCTCATGCTCTAGTAATTCTTGAAACACTAAGTGTATTCCTGAAACACTAAGTGTATTGAAAGCTACGAGGCTTCCCTGGTAACTCAGCTGGTAAAGAATCTGCCTGCAATGCAGGAGACCCTGGTTCAATTCCTGGGTCAGGAAGATCCCCTGGAGAAGGAATAGGCTACCCACTCCAGTATTCTTGCGCTCCCCTGGTGGCTTAGATGGTAAAGAATGTGCCTGCAGTGTGGGAGACCTGGGTCCAATCCCTGGGTTGGGAAGATCCCCTGGAGAAGGGAACAGCTACCCACTCCAGTATTCTTGCCTAGAGAATTCCATGGACAGGGGAGCCTGGTGGGCTACAGTCCATGGGGTCACAAAGAGTCTGACACAACTGAGCAACTTACACTTAGTTACATGAGTGTCCCCCTGAGAGCCTGCCTTGTACCTTTGCTCTGCTAGGTCTCAAGAGTAAATATACTGGTCATGGTTCCTTTTGCTAAAAATCCCTTTTCCCTCAAGACTCTTGCTCATCAGCCTATCCTTCCCTGGTAGTTTTCCCAAAGTACCAGCATTGAGGTGTGGGCCCCTGGGGGATTCACATACCACACTGAGGACCCCCGTGTCTACCCCGGGGCCCCGTGCTCCTAGAGTTGCTCATGTTGTCATCTGCTTGTGGGGACGTGTGGATGCCCAGGGACACCTCATACACCACAGATCCAAAACCAAGCTCATTATCTTCCTAACTTAACTGCCAGGTCTACTCTGACTCCTTTCTTTCTGTACAACAGACCTGTTCACACCATGGACAGGTCTATGGCCGACCATGGAAAACATTGAATTGTTTCCTTAGCTTCTACCCATAATAGACTGATTCCTGAATGACATAGATTCTACTAAAGATACGACACCTCTGGCCTGACCTCTCCTTTGCACCCACACCACCACTTTTTCCTAAAGTAATTTATCTCACTCTTTAGTGGTTTTTGACAAGATTTGAGGATGGACGGGTATTCACATACATACATATCTGAGAGTCGTATCTTGACTTCCTCCTAACTGTATCTAAGGAGTGACTCCTGTGGCAATGGAGGTAGCCTTGTTGGGTGGAAATAGGAGCCACACACACACACATGCAATTTTACATTGTCTAGTATCCACATTGTAAGAGTGAAAAGAAACCAGTGGCATTAATTTTACAACTACATTCAATTTAAGCCAATGCATCTAAAATATTAAAATTTCAAACTATAAATTACATTTAAAATTTTAATAGATAGTTCACAGTCCTTTTTCTTTGTTCAAAGTCTTCAAAACTCAAGTGCTCAATGGCCTCATGTGGCCCGTGGCTATTATATTCAATGACATTATTATAGGGGGTGAACTGGAATGGGGCAAACACTTACAGGAATGGTTATATTAATACCTATAGCGTCAGTGAGTGATAAGGCCATATGTTAAGATACTGGCAATGAAAACAAAGAACCAATCCATAATCACACTGGAAAATATGAAGGGAGCAATCAGGAAAGAACTTATAAAGCTGACAGAATCAAACTGAGGATAAGACCACAGCCCAAATTAGGGTTGGTCAAAGGGAAAATCTTGCAATAGAAGGCAAATAAATCCTGGAGATCGAATGCACGGAATCACGATTATAGTCAAACATCCTGTATTATATACCTGAATTGCTCGAGGCCAGATCTTAAATGTTCTCACACAAGAAGAGAAATGATCATTATCTGATGTGATAGAGGCGTGAGCGAACACTGGGGTGGCAGTTATCTGAATATATAAGTGGGTCAAATCAAACACATTGTACACCTTAAATTTACACAATGCTACATGTCAATCATATCTCAAGTCAAAACAAAATGTCATAGCCTAAAATACACACAGGAGAATGGACCTTCAAAAATAAAGTTTTTAAAAAATCCCGAGAGCTAGAGACACACTGTTCCAGGCACTGGACAGGACAGGTGAGTCAGTGATTAAGACAGAGCCTTGGGAAGAGGAAGGTAGGCAGCACATCTCATCTTCATGCATCAGAGCATCTCTGAGCCCAGGCAGCTGGACCCTCTCCTCCAAGCTAAATGGCTCAAGAACTGTTGTCTCAACTAAGTGAAAGCTTTTCTGCTCTTCTCTAAGAGAAACAGACTGGAACCTGGGGGAATTAAATGGGGCCAGTGAGGCTGGTGTTGTCCACAGGACAGGGCACTGAGGATGTATGTGGAGGTGGGGACTCTAACAGGAGGGCCCCCCAGGCTTTGCCGCAGGTAAAGACCGATCCCTCTCACCCACCTTGCCCTCCCCACAATGATGGGAGGCAGACTGCTGAGATCAGAACTCACATTAATGGAGAAAGTTACTAGGATTTCTTATTTCAGCTCAGGAAACTCAATCTTCAATCCTGTCCTTGAGTGTAAGTGTGAACAGAAAACCGAGAATCATCAAACTTTGAAAGAAAGCCCTTTAAAGAGAACCATCGAATGCAACAAGTTGAAGAACTCACTCCAAGGAAACAGCGTCAATAGAAAACAAAGACAACTTGAAAGTAAACATGAAAACAAGATAATCCTCCTCCTCAAATCTTCAGTGTTTAACAAAATGAGGATTCCTGGGAATTAACTATGTGTCAAAAAACACAGTTTAAAGACTGGAGAGCAGAAATGAATGTTCTGGAAGGGATCTCTAAAATATCATGTAAACAAATGTCAGGATGGGTAGAAGGGGATGAGTCAGGACACGTAGGAAGAGGAAATTGAGCCGAATCTTAGACATGTGTCTAATAGAAGTTTTAGAAGAGCAGACACTGGAGCAAAGAAAATGCTGAATGACTCTAAAGAAAACTTCCCTGTACTGAAGGACACAGCATGGTTCAGCTCCAGAATATTCAGATATAAATGAAGATGCATATATAAAATCTTCAAGGCAGAGGGAGGGGTGGACACAGATTAATTACAAGGGAGTGAGGAGCAGGTAGGCCAGACTTGTCATCAGTGACGCAGTGTCAGCACACTTGGGGCTGGCCTTCCAAGCGTGAGAGTTAATTAATAGTAGCTTGTGCCCCATTCATACTCAAATTTAATGTGGGAAAACAGAATGTACCGAGTAAACTTCACCAAATGAGGTCCTTTCTTAAAAAATAACTAGATTTATTTTGGCAAATTAATCCAAGGAGGAGAAAGGGATAAGAGCATTAGAAATAATACTATAGGGAAAGTCTTACCGTGAAGGTTTAAATGCCTACTTGTACATGACACAATAAAAAATAAAGGCTCAAAACTAAAATTCCCAGATCTTTTCATAAAACCAATATGCTAGGGTATTATCTTGATTCCAAGGAGGATCAAAGTATTAGGTGTCAGGTGTCCCTATCACCAGGAAAGCCTTTACTGTTTGTGACTCAGACTCTAAGGATCTGCCCAATCATATCATCGATCCTCATCCAGTTCTGACACCCAAGCAGCGGGGACCACTGGTCCTGCGTCCTGCTTTAGAAGGTCTACCGTGGCCTTCCTCTGGCTATGCCCCCCACAGCAGCATGAGAATCCATGCTTCCCATCACCCCACCTGTAAACCACACTCCATGTACCTGGGAAGCTACAATTCCCAGCCAGGCCGCCCTGAACCAACCTCCATGCCTGCCTAGCTCTTCCCCAGTTCGCGCCCTTCCCCCCATCCCTGGCTGACCAGGCACCAGTGCCCACACCCCTCCAAGGAAGGCTGGCCAGGGGATGCAGCTCACAGGGAGTGGGGGCTTTCAGCAGAGCCTGGACTCACATGCAGGTGCCCACGCGCATCCCACTCACAGCACGAGATGCATCCAGATGTGGGAAGAGAGATGAGCAAGGACCCGCGTTTGTGTCCCTGTTCTAAGCTCCCAGAGCGTTAGGGACTGGGCTCCCCTCGACTTCAGCAGAGCAAAAAAGGCAGGGAAGGGAGAGACAGTTCAGTTGAGGAAGCAGTGGGGTTGAGAGCGGTGTTTGAGAAAACACCAGCCTATTTGGCTGTTGGAGAGGGAAGAGATGAAAGCACTCAGAGGAGTCAGGAGGTCTCCCACATGAGGTTAAAAAGTGGCCTGAACACAGGCATGCTCGTCACTGCGCACGGCACAGGAGGGACGCCCACATGGTTTCCTCCACTGGCTGCATGACCCCCTCCTCCTTCCCATCTCTTTCTCTGTGGTCCGTGCACAGCTTGGCCTCTTTGGCCGTTGCCCTCGGGCCCAGAATGATGATGCTAGTCCTGAGGAATGTTCTTAGACAATGATGTCCAGAAGCCAGAAGAGCCAGCCTGTCTTGGAGTCCCTTCTATAGAGTCTGAAAGGTTCCTAAATGCTCCCCGACCCCACAGGTCTCACCTGCCAGAACCCACCACTGGCCAGAGAAAGTGTCTTTCCCCTTGGCCAGCAATGACACCAGCTGGCCCTGAGACACAGGCCACCAGGACACTGAACCGAATCAAGGCTCTGTTGGCCAGGAGAAGGAGGTGTGGCTCCTGGGGGAGAAGGCCAGAGGACCAAGGACTGACACTTACAGCGGGGGATCTGCAAGTGGGATCCCCAGACCCACAGCATCACCTGGAAACTGATTAGAAATACAAATTCTCCCACTTCACCCCATACCTCTGAAATCTACATCTGTGGGAGTGGGACCAGCAATATGGTAACTGGGGTTCCCAAGCAATGAAATTTCTTCTATGTTTGCACTCAGGTTTGAGAATTATGGCCTGTGCCCCCCACCCCCCTCACTATCAGGATGACTCTGCAAAGCAGAAGGGAGAGGGGAACAAGCATGTATCTGTGAAAGCCATCCAGGCAGGAAGGAGAGAGTTGTTGGCAGCATCTAAGGCAGTGAAGAGGCCTGGGTTTTACTTAGAGAGAGCTTAGGAAGACAGGAAATTGATCAACTAAACCAGCGACACTGCAAGTGAAGGGCTTAAGAGAGGCCTGTGCAGCTTAAAGGCAGAGAATAAAAATCCAATGGAAAACTGAAGACACAGGAAATGAAGTAATCCTCAGGCAAGGACTTTCCTGGGGACAAGAAGGGAGAGAAATTAATGCCATGTGTTTCAACACCTGAACTGCTTGACAAGTACAACTGCTGAGCGTTCGGGATGCAGCTCATCTGAATTGAAATCTTCCATCGACATAAAATGCCCTCTGTACCCAAGCCTCAGATAAAAAGAGAAAATAGATGATAACCCCTCAGTAATTTTATACTGATTACTTGTCAAAAGAATAATGCTTTTTGATAGATGGTTTTAAATGTAGTCTCAAAATTAATTGCCTTTCTTTTTCTTAATGAGGCTAGTGAAATTTTCACTTGCATTTGTGGCTTACATATTGTTTCTGATGGAGAAGGCTGGTCTAGAGTGAAAGAAAGTCTAATACGTTTGAAAAAAAGAGTGTAGAAATGTCAGGTCAACATAAGGATCTAAGGAAAATACCACATGCAGTTGTTTAAAGATTCTCCTTGTGTTAAATTATGTCTTACAATATTGAGACAAAAAAATGTTTCTGCCCCTTAAAAAGAAAAAAACAAACCCTAAGGAGATTATAAAGATACAGAAGTTAACCGATAAAAGACGGGCTACTTATTTAAATCTGTCAAGGAAGAGATGAGTTCACTGAATGAGGATCTAATTTGTTGATGAAATTTCTTCCATGTTTGCAAGAAGTCTCCAGCTAGTAGGTTGAGCTAAACTACTGGTGGATAAAGGAAGGAAAAAGACCAACCATCATCCCTGGCTTTTTTGGGTTCATGCTCAAGCAGAAAGATCAAAGTGTAAGAATGAGATGTCCAGCAGTCTTCTGTGTGATGTTATAGGTGAGTCTATCTCAGAAATGCCTCAAATGTCTGTGAGGACTTGGGAGTCCTTAGGGACCTAGGAGGGTCTGGTACTAGTGACTAAGGCAAATGGGAGGACAGTGCTCACTGGGGGCTTTTCTAAAAGGCAGCTTACTGCCTTCTGCATAGGTGTCACTCAAAAACTTCCTCTCAATGCTTGGAGGGCACATAGGACAGAGAAAAGATGCTGCAGAAAATAGGCTATTCATAACTCCATATTCTCAAATTTCACAGAACCTTCAAAAGCTTTTATCCTCAATAGGATTAAAATTCAGCAACATGGATGGATCTAGAGATCATCCTGCTAAGTGAAGTAAGTCAGACAAAGACAAATATCACATATCATGATATCACTTAAATATCATATGATATCACTACAAAAAAGATACACATGAACTTATTTACAAAACAAAAGTAGACTCACAAACATGGAAAACAAAAACAAGACAGTTACCAAAGGAGGCAGCCGAAGGTGAAGGGATAAATCGGGAATTTGAGATGAACAGATACACACTACTATACATAAAATGGGCTTCCCAGGTGGTGCTAGTGGGAAAGAACCCACCTGCCAATGTAGGAGATGTGGCTAAGAGACACAGGTTCGATTCCTGGGTCGGGAAGATCCCCTGGAGAAGGGAATGGCTACCCACTCCAGTATTCTTGCTGGAGAATCTCATGGACCATGCACAGAGGAGCCTGGCGAGCTACAGTCCATAGGGTCACAAAGAGTCAGACGCAACTGAAGTAAATTCGCACGCCTGACGTATATAAAATAGGTAAGCAACTAGGACCTACTGTATAGCACAGGGAACTATATTCAGTATCTTGTGAAAGCCTATGATGGAAAGGAATCTGAAAAAAAGATGTTTATATAGATATGTATAGATAGGTAATGAATCACTTTGCTGTACATGTGCCAAATTGTAAATCAACTATTCAAAAAAAAAAAGGATTAAACTGTTATAAACTTCCTGTTTCTCAAATTGTGAACTGTTTATCTCCTTTCTCTCAATCTTCGTGTGTTTTCTTGGCCGATCCTAAGTACGTGACTTGGCAAAGAAACTACTTCTTGCTCATTCTGTAGTATGTTTTTTCTTCTGCCATATTGTATTTTCTCTTATTTTCTTTTAATAATAGCTTTGAGTTTCCACTACAACACCAGACTGTAGTTCTCCTCTTTGGTCCTCTGTCCTGAGAGCTTCATCTGCCTTGGTCTCCTTGGACTTGTCTGGAGACAAGTTAAGGCAACTGACTACAGTGTTCTTGCCTGGAAAATCCCATGGACAAAGGAGCCTGGTGGGTTATAGTCCATGAGGTTGCAAAGAGTAAGACATGACTAAGTGACTAACACACACACACATGCACACTCACGCACGCACGCACGCACACACACACAAGCAATTTATAGACCCTCTGAGAATTTCCTAATCTTGTATTTATCTTAAAAAGTTCCTTCACATGTTTCTCAAAGACAATTCTGAGACTTTCCATTTACTTAAACACAATGCTGTGGAACTAGAGAGATAAGTCAAATAACTTTTTGCTTTAAAATCATTAAGTGTGACTGGAATTTTCTAGTGTGAAATAGTTTTCTTATTTTACTTATTAAAATATTGTTCAACTTGCATTGAAGTACATTCACTGTTTGATCTTTCACTCATCCTATTAATCATCTTCCAGTGTGTCAGTTAAAATAAAATCTGTTCACACCACTTAACATCAAATAACCATGTTTTGACAGTTTGGTATCAGAGGCTTCTGAACAGGGACTGTGCCCTGTGGGGCCCTGAGTGGCATCATATAAACATGATTGTAATTTATGATGAGAAAGGAAATGTTTTTAAGATAATATCTTTTCTAGGAAGAGAGCTTAATTCTAAAATATGTTTGATCTTTCAGTTCTCTTCAGTTTTTATCTTTTCAACATTTGACCATTTCCTTCTTTACAGTAAAATACCTATGCATTCGCAAATGATAAACCACTGCCTATAACCTTCATACACTGAGAAAAATATATATATTTACCTGATGTTGAGGGCAAGAGATGAAGTGTCTTCTCAAAATAATAATGTTGAAAGAGTTTTCTTTCTTCAGTACAGTCTGACAGAGATAGAGATAAAAAGGCCCGAGCAAAAAGTCTTGGATGAAAGAATTTCATCTAAGCCATGGAGTCCAGTCCCTTCAGCCATTTCTTTCCATCTAACTAGAGCCTAGTTCTAGACGCTGGGGGCTGTGCCTGGTCTGACTCAGCAGTGGAAGCAGCAGGCCAGCCATGGTTCCGTGGAGTAATGATGAGCACTTTTGACTGCGAATCCAGCAATCCAAGTTCAAGACTCAGAGAGCCTAGTTAGATGCATCACCAACGCAATGGACATGAGTTTGAGCAAACTCTAGGAGATGACAGGGGACAGGGAAGCCTGGCATGCTGCAGTCTGTGGGGTTGCAAAGAGCTGGACATGACTTAGTGACTGAACAACCACAACAAGAGCCTCAGTTCAGTTCAGGTGTGTCCAGCTGCTTGTGACTCCATGGACTGCAACACACCAGGCTTCACTGTCCATCACCAACTCCTGGACTTTACTCAAACTCATGTCTCATCCTGTGTCACCCCCTTCTCCTCCCACCTTCAATCTTTCCCAGCATCAGGGCAAGCTATGAAGGGAAGGCTCAGAGTGTCCATGCCCCCTCCAAGCATGTGTTTTCCAGCCCAGAAGCTCTCCAAACCCTGTCTTTTGGGGATTATGTGGGTGCTTTGTTACACAGGCACAGTTGATTAAAATATTGTCCACTGGTGACTGAACTCAGCCTCTAGCCGTCTCCCCTCCCCAGAGGTCAAGGAGGTGGGAGTGAAGGTTCCAACTCTACAAGGTCATGGTTGGTTTTCCTGCCAAGCAGCCCCCATCCTCAGTTGTGGTCCAAAAGGCACCTTATTAACATAACAAAAGACCCTTTGATAGCTCTCTTAGGGAATTCCAAGAGCTTTGAAAGCTCTGTGCCAGAAAAAGGGATGAAATATACATTTCAAATATACTTTTCTCATTTCTCTAAAAGCTTTGTGTATGTATGTGTGTGTGTGTTATACTGATTGAAATATCAGACATTATCATCATTTAAGCATCAGTACCTCAATGGTTAAAATATTTCCATTTGGAAAATTTAAAGTAGAACCCTGGTGAGAAGAGTCAATTTCTAGGTAGGTTGATAAAAAGTCCAGGATCCCCAAGGAGGAGAGAGGGGTCTGGAGTTCTCAAGGAGGAGAAAAGGACAAACCCTTTTTTTCTACATTACTTTGTCTTAGTCAATATAACAAAGTATCCTGCTTAAGAACATGTTTCTCCTTCTTGAGAACCTTCTCACTAATCCTAAAATGTGTATTATGGGAGTGGATCTAGTAGAGCTTTCTATTGTTAGTTCTAAGCCTGTTATCTTAAAATGTATATTGTGGGAGTGGGTCTCCTAAGACCTTTTAGAACCTTGAGACATTCTTTTGATTTACTGCAATAACCAATTGAAAAAGTATATAGCTCTCTTGATGAGGCAATCTCCATCCCCCTTCTGATGTCTATGTCAGAAGCTTTTCCTGTCCCTTTTTCACATTAATAAAACTTGGCTACACAAAAGCTCTTGAGTGATCAAGCGTGGTCCCTGATCACGAATCCAACATCATTCACTGTAAGCTATCACTGGGACATACCATTGCAGGAGCTAAGGAAGTCTAAAGGATTGTTTACTCAAAAATCTGAGCTAAAGCAGTTTCTGAAGACTTAATTTTTTAAAGAATTAGCTTATTTTCTATGCTGTATATTTGGTTTATAACAATGGACCTGAAGAGCACCTTCGGTCTCCTAAGAGCTGAACATAGAACCTAACCCTGGTAGAAATTCAGTTCCCTGGTGGCTTAGTGGTAAAGAATCTGCCTGCCAATGCAGAGACCTACGAGATGAGGGTTCTATCCCAGGGTTGGAAAGATCCCCCAGAGAAGGAAATGGCAACCCACTCCAGTACTCTTGTCCTGAGAATCCCATGGACGAAGGAGCCTAGTGGGCTACAGTCTGTGGGGTCACAAAGGCTCAGACATGACTTAGCAACTAAACAACAACAAAATACATAGATGAATTATTCCATCATTAAGTAGGCAAAGAACCCCAGACATCAATAGAGGAACATGTCACAATCTGTCTTGAATGGTTTAGAGAGATTCAGGTGCTGATTTACTTATCATAAACTCTCTCTTGCCTGTAATTTTATTTCATTGCTTGTGATTCTGTGGCAATGAAGATAAATTGCTCTGCATCTTCCAACATTGTTTGTACACTTAAAGATAATATTACTCACCTGATAACCATCTTTCTTTATGTAAGGCAGTCTCACTGAAGTTTGATAAATGAATATATGTTTATTTAAGTGATCACCATTAATTTAGCCTCTTCTCTGTGAACATTTGCCATGGTTCTGTTTCTAATCTCAGCACACTCTTTTGCATCACCTCTCGCCCAGCTCAGTCAGTTGAAGCGCAAGGCTCGTGGGATCAAGGCTGCAGGTTGAAGGTCAGCCAGGTCACTCTGGGAAAACCAACCCCTTGCAATGGTCAGAAGCCACCCAGGCATTTCTGTTTAGGTAACTGGTTAATGAGTATCACAAGGGGAACTAGTCAGCAGTGTGATGTTAACTCAGAACAGCCTTTGCACCAAAGGAAAACCTGGTCCAAGGCTGTAGGTTGGCTTGATCACATTAACAGAAAACCATGATTTGCTTCCCTAGTGGCTCAGGTGGTAAAGCATCTGCCTGCAGTGCAGGAGACCCAGGTTAGATCCCTGGTTGGGAAGATGCCCTGGAGAAGGAAATGGCAACCCACTCCAGTACTCTTGCCTGGAAAATTCCATGGACTGAGGAACTCATAGGCTACAGTCCATGGGGTCGCAAAGAGTTGGACACGACTGAGCAACTTCACTTTCACTTTCTAAAGAGCCAGGTGGCACTTGTGATAAAGAACCCACTACCAGTGCAGGAGAGGAAAGAGCTGAGGGTTCCATCCCTGGGTCAGGAAGATCCCCTGGAGGAGGGCATGGCTACCCACTCCAGTGTTCTTGCCTGGAGAATTCCACGGACAGAGGAGCCTGGTGGGCTACAGTCCATGGTGTTGCAAAGACTCAGGCACGACTTAGCACACATGTTAAAGAGCCAGGGTGTTTAAAGAAAAGTTCATTGATATTTTTTCATCTAGGATTTAAAAACTAAAAGCAGTAAAAATCATCCCTGAAAGGGGAAATACTTTTTTCCCTCCCAAGTGCTGATCTGAATTGAAAGTTAGTTGACTTTGTGGTCAAATGCTCCACAGATGGGGCATCTTGAAAACCAGCTAATTACTAGCAAGACTGTATCACTATTATGCCATTGGGAACTGTCTCCCTCTACGATAGCAATTTCTACCATCCTGCATTTCCCATAAAATATCTTGATAATTGTGATAACGTGAGTCTTCAAGAAAAGTAACATTCAGTTAGTCAACTTTTCTCCTTTGACAACCAAAGAGATTTTGGAATTACAAAAGATTTTAGTGGATGGATTTAAAATTAAGGTCAGAGCGCTTCGGTGGTGGCACTGTGGATATACGAATCCACCTGACAATGCAGGAGACACGGGTTCGATCCCTGATCTAGGAAGATCCCACATCCCACTGAGCCTGTGCACCTAAAGCCCAGAAGCTGCAATTACTGAAGGCCGGATGCCCTAGAGCCAGGGCTCCACAATGAGAAACCACCAAATGAGCCCACAGCAACTAGAGGAGCCTCTGCTTGCCCCAAGTAAAGAAATTCCTGCACAAAGCAATGAAGACCCAGCACAGCCAAACACAAGTAAATTAACCATTTTTTAAAGTCAGAGAGTTAGATCAAACAGTAAATCAGTAAACAGAAGAAAAATGAAGATAAAGAACCAGCGTACCAGTTTCAACATACTTTGACAGCTACTTTCCAAAAGTTTCCTAATATATTCATCAAAAGATACACTTCACAGAGAAATTTTAAAGTCAACCATTTGAGAATTCTATCCACTAAAGTGTATCAGATGTCTGTTTCTACTATATTACAGTGATGTCCTCCTCCAGAAATATGTATGTATGCCTATGTGTGCATTTGACACTTTTGAGTGCTGAAATTAAAAACTACTGTGACAGAACCACTGTTCATCACATTCTAATTCACTTATTTTGTTCTAGAGTATTAATACTTGAATGAGCTAAAGACAAATGACATTAGGCCTGAAGCACGGGGCATACGTGTAGAAACAGGATCACCTTTCTTCAGTCATTGCCTACGGTCTGCTGACCCAAAACTACTTGATTTTTTTCTGGGTTTTTGTGTGTGTGTGTGAATTAAGTTTTATTGGGGACAAAATAAGGACTGCAGCCTGGGTGACACCACCCTTTTTTTTTTTAATATGAAGGGCAGATAAGGTAGCTTCTTACCTGAGTGACTAGCCTTGATGTGCTGTTGTTTAAGGAACAGTTTCTCACTTTTTCTTCCCTGTCCCCACGTTTGGACTCCCCTCTGTCTGTCCGTTCCTTAAGTGTGGAACTGTCATCACATAATAATTCACCTTGATATATCTGTGCTTTTCTTTTAAAATGCTGACCTATCGAAACCCTCCATTTTATTACAGTACTATAATTAGAAAAACACCATGAACAAACAGCCCCTTTTGAGGACGGGTAGGGATGACATCATTGGCCGGGTGAATTTGCCTCAGACTAGGACAAATGCAAGCAGAGGTCAGAAGAATCACTTTAAGCGGAAGTTGGGGCCAGTTCCTTTGCTGTCCCTAGTTCCTAAGTTTGGGAATTTCTGTGCCTCTCTATTCTCATTTACTCCTTCAGTTGGCTTGCATTAACTACTGATGCTCACCCACTAAGAAAATAAAAACAAACAGTAGCAGAAATGGTTCCTACCTTCACAGGGCTTTCTGTGCAGTGGGAGAGAGAGAGATCCTTTGAACAATTCAGCCAGCTGAACTGGACTTAAGTGTGATATGCAGCTGAAGGTAGGCAGGGTCTCTGTGACTTGACTGTAACAGAAAGTATTTGGTTCCATGAGGAGGTGCCAACTGACCCCCTGTTTGAAGGATGAGAGGAGTTAACTAGGCAGGCAAAGAATATCAATGAATGAAGAAATATTGACTTCTGCCTCTTTTTTGGAGTTCCTGTCCTGTTAGGTTTATTAACTAGTCCTGTAAGATTATGAGGGCTGCTCAAGCAATTGTATGCTGAGTCATAGGCACAGAGCCCTGATCAGCTTGTTCTTGCACATGGTGATATTTAATTGGTAGCTTGAAAAATCTTTGCATAGCGTGAACTTCTCACTCTGACTTTGGATCTCTGATATTGTTTTAAACCTGCATCCCTTCTAATGTTTCTGCTAGCATATATTAATACCATCTGTGTGTTAGGAGTTAAATAAATGATTTTGTTTTCCTTAAAAAAAAACACACACAAAATATCATGTGGACTACAAAATGTGTAGACAGGTGCTCCTAAGATACATTTTTTTTCCAATGTGATTTATGCTACTATTTAGTTTAATTATTAGTAACACCTCACCCATCCTTTAAATGATCTTCTTAGGAAATAACAGATTTCTTTTTGAGAACAAAGAATAAAGTAGTATTTTTGCCAAAGGTTTTATCTATGTGATATTCAGTGCAAACAATTACATATTACATTGGGTCAACCACATGCAGTCAGTTCAGCATGACATGACTCAGATGATGTTGTTGTATAAAGGAAATCAACCCTGAATATTCATTGGAAGGACTGATTCTGAAGCTCCAATACTTTGACCCTCTCATGTGAAGAGCTGACTTGTTGGAAAAGACCCTGGTGCTAGGAAAGACTGAAGGTAAAAGGAGAAGGGGGCAGCAGAGGATGAGATGGTTGGATGGCATCACCAACTCAGTGGGCATGAATTTGAACAAACTCCAGGAGATAGTGAAGGGCAGGGAAGGCTGGCATGCTGCCATCCATGTGGTCACAAGAATCAAACACAACTTAGTGGCTAAAGAACAACAATGTAGGGAAAAAAGCATTGTTTAATAAAGAAAGAATATTCTGAGCACAGACAAGATGATGGAGCCCTAACAGCCAGAGTCCTGTGAGGAGAGCAGAACCCATGCCACGTGGTTCAGTAGAGGTCGGTTAATATAGGGAACTGGTGAGATGGCGGCAAGAGCTGAAAAACACCATAGCGTCAGGAAACCTACACCCTGGAGCTGGGGCAGCTGCCGCTGCTAAGTCACTTCAGTCGTGTCCGACTCTGTGCAACCCCATAGACGGCAGCCCACCAGGCTCGTCCGTACACAAAAGAAAGATGTGTAACCAGAACCCGAAGCCAGAGCTGCGTTGCTTCTAAAATAAACGAGGCCACAGCAGGAGAGACAGGGAGAAATACACTGACTTCGCCCTTCAGTGTCTTACCAAGTTTCCCACCAACCCGACCTAACTCAAAACCAGCTGCAGGGAAGGCTGGGCATGGAGTTTGCCACTGGCCTCGTGATGCAGAGCAGGGAAGGACAGACGACTGGCTCAGAGCTAGGAGATGATGCTGATGGCCCCCTGCCTAAGGATTCCAGGCACTAGGACCGTGGGTGCTTCTTTTTCTTAACCTTTCCTCTGAAACCGTCTTTTCTCAGAGCCACTTTTATCTGTTCCTTACCGAATGTGTTATTTTTTCCTTCTATACTTTCACCAATGTAGGCGTCAGTGCTTGGCTAGTCCCATGTTTAAAAAAAAACAAAACACCAAACCAACTAGATTTACTCATCTGCAGTGCTTGAAAAGCCAGGCTAGAGACTTAGTCAGGCAATATAGAAGTGCAAAGTACAAAGAAGGAATTCTCTGAGACTAGCAGCAGCGGGGGACTGGGCAACTAGCCTCTGTGTGTGTGCGTGTATGTACACGTAGTCACCCAGTCGTGTCTGACTCTTGCAACCCCATGGACTGTAGGCCCCCAGGCTCTTCTGACCATGGGATTTCCCAGGCAAGAATACTGGAACGGGTTGCCAGTTCCTACTCCAGGGGACCTTGTGGACCCAGGGATCAAGCCTTTGTCCCCTGCATCTCCTACACTGGCAGGCAGAATTTCTACCACTGCGCCACCTAGGAAGCCCAACTAGTCTGTGCGCTCAGTCACTCAGTCGTGTCTGACTCTTTGCAACCCCATGGACTGTAGCCCACCAGGCTCCTCTGTCCATGGGGATTCTCCAGGCAAGAATACTGGAGTGGGTTGCCATGCCCTCTTTCCACCCAAAGTGTATAGACTGGAATGTAGTGGTTATGATGGGGAAAATGGTGGGTTTAGGGACTGGGGAGGTGGGGGGGGGGGGGGTGTGGAACATGGCGGCCCAACCCTCCCACCCTCAACCCTGCCTTCTCTATTGTTGAGATCCATTTGAGAAATCGCACACGGAGCTTTATCCCATTCGTCATGTAAGGCTGCTCCCTAACAATATCAAGAACTTAGTGGAAAATCTTATAAATACATCTTCCAATTAAGGCAGGAAGTTCCAAAAGCATCATGTCAGGTTTTAAATGAAATGAGACAAATGTGATTAATTGTTTCATTGAATCAAAACTTGGTGTTAATTTTAGCAGTGACTCAGATAATTTCTGGCATCCTCTATTAGCAGCAAGTCAAAACCTTTAATTATGAGTCACTTTAGTCCACAGAGAAAATGATAGGACTTTTCCAAAAAGGTTTTCGTCGGTTAGAGGCCAAAATTAATTTTAATACTTGATAATTTTCTTGAGAGGAACTACTCTTTTAAGATTTAGTGTTGTTGTTGATATGTTTGTTTCAGAGTTGGAAAATTGCCCCAAAAAAATCTTCTTACCGATATGATAACATAAACAATCTGATGAAATAATAAAATATAGTTGGTCAAATCTGTTTTGAATTGGCTTGGGAGACAGTTTCTTAACGTTTGACTTTATAGGGGAGCTGTAGATTGTTTAATTTTTGTTTTAGGTTGGAGTCTAGTTGATTTACAATGTTGTTCCAGGTGTATAACAAGGTAATTCGGTTATACATATGTCCATTGTTTTTCATATTCTTTTCCCATATAGGTTATTACAGAATCTTGAGTCGAGTTTCCTATGCCTTACAAATGTTTATTTCTTTTCATTGACACCTGTTGCTACGGAAACCATACTATTGACACATAAGTCAAGGCCCTGGAGTGATCTGGTTTAATAAACAATATGAAGCACAGAGAACAAACGCACCAAACCGTAGACTTCTTGCCTCATAACTCCCTCCCATATTGTCAAATTGAGCAAAACCACAGCTGCCCTGCAGTGGAGAATAAGGAGGCTTTCATGGGAGAAACTCATCATTTTTGATCCTTTTAAAATTGTCTGCGATACTAAAAGATTTAAGAAATGAATGTGGAATAAGGTAATCTAAGCTACAAAACCCCTAATCAGACAAATGGTGATAGTCAGTTCACCTGTGCCAGCTTTCCACCAGCATCAAAACCATCCCTGGGCATCCTCAAGGTCAGAGTTTGGGGATGCACTTTCCTAGACGAGGGGGCCAAGGGCATCATCCCCAGTCTTGGCTTCTCTAATAATTTTCATCCACAGTGATTCTCAGTGTGTCGTCTAAAGTGATCTTGGGCATCTGTTCCTGGAACTGTACATTAATACTTTCATTATGTTGGAAGGAAACCTCATTACTTGAAACTATGGCTTTACAGAAAATATGAACTCTCGAAATCCCATAAGAAGATGCTCTTATGTTTCTTTCATATGAAAGGTACTCAGCAAGTATATTTAAGAATTCTTGGTGGTGGTTCTTTTGTCTTTGAAGAAAAATTTACTTTGACCTTCACTTTTACCTTTTATATATCCACTTAAAAGTTAGAACCAACCGAACTGCTCATGGTACTTCCAAGCCGTACATCCTGCCCCCAACTACACTATCTTTTAAATATTATTATATGTTCCCAAACTATGAGGCAGGGAGAGTGGTATACGTCTGCTGCTTCAGGATGCTTCTGTCTTATCAGGTGGTTCATACTTTGGCTGGCAAGTCCTACATTCTTTCTCAATCATATTATTAGATACAGTGGTAAAGAACCTGCCTGCCAATGCAGGATATTTAAGAGATGTGGATTCGACCGCTGGGTAGGGAAGATCCCCTGGAGAAGGAAATGGCATCCTGCTCCAGTATCCTTGCCTGGGAAATCCCACAGAGAGAGGTGCCTGGAGGGCTGTAGTCCATGGGATTGCAGAAGAGTGGGACACGACTGAAGCGACTTAGCACAGCACACAACACGGATGTATTCTAACAGATAATGTTACTGAGCTCACATACCAGGCACTGTGAAAGATTTTACATGGGTCGACGTTAACTCCCTTGATCTTCATGTCAATCTGATGATGTGAATATTCTTACTATTCCCATCTTAGAGACAGGGAAACAGAAGCACAGAGAGGTTAGTCAAGGGTAGGTGAGATTCAGACCCAGGCTCTCTGGCCTCAGAGTCTGGCTCTGAGACTCTTACCTCAGATGTAAAGAACTGGAAGGGTTTTTGAAAAGAAAACAAATACGATAAAAGGCTACCCCATTGTTTGTTAAAAGCAACCAAACTCAGTTGTTAGGGAGTCACTTTCACTGGTTCCTTTGGAATATTGTAGACAGGTTACAATGCCTCTGTGCCTCTGCAGAAGGCTGGACGGGTCCCTCTGTCCACCCCAAAGGCACAGGCAGAAGCACACCAGGGACCCTCTCGATGAAAATGTGATTCTTACAGATGGCCCACATGGAAAGATGCTCGACATTACCGTTAGAGAAATGCACATCAAAGCTACAGTGAGGTACCACCTCACACCAGTCAGAATGACCATTAGTCTTCAAGTAATAAGTTTTCTGATGATATCAAAATCAAAATAGTGTCTCATCATTAAGTGAACCCAAGCCTGGCACTCTATGAAGTCAGGCTTTTCAATACCCAAGTAAAATTTCTTTTTCCTTTTCTCCTTCCTTCCTCCTAAAATACGTATTTCTCAATTTAACCTCTTTGATTCTTGGAAAATGACAGAAGAGCAGATTCAGAAGTTGAGCAAGACTATAGGACTCAGTAAAATTAAGGTAGAAGATTGATCCCAGAAAACTAAATAACCAGAAAAGAGATGTGAAATAGGAAGCTGAATGGAGAACAGAAAAGACAACGGGAACCAATTTTCTTTGAAAGTGAACGGTAAAGAAAGCTGAAAATGAAACCACTTCGTTTTTATTTTTAATAGCTGCATCAAGAGATGGTTTTCGTAGGGGAAAAAAAAAAAAAAAACACCTTTAAATGTTACTAGTGAGTTGACTCATTGGAAAAGACTCTGATGCTGAGGGATTGTGGGCAGGAGGAGAAGGGGATGACAGAGGATAAGATGGCTGGATGGCATCACTGACTCGATGGATGTGAGTTTGAGTGAACTCCGGATCGGTGATGGACAGGGAGGCCTGGGGTGCTACAGTTCATGGGGTCGCAGAGTCGGACACGACTGAGCAACTGAACTGAACTGGAGTCCTGATTCTCATCCTTTAGACTGAATCTTCCTCACCAGATGCCCCGTTTCCCAAATTCTATCCAAACTACCATCTCCCATATCTAGTCCCTAGGGGGTGTATTAAGAGCAGAAAAAAATTAATTTTCTTCATGGTTTGGACAAACCAAAGAATCTTTCATAAGAATTTTTTAAGCAAATGATTTCAATTTAAGAAACATTTAGGATAGATGATGTGTTAGGATTAGCTCAAATGGTAGAATGCTCGCTTGGCATGTGAGAAGTATTGAGGTCAGTGACCACATCCTCCATTAGGCTTTGGGCTTCCCTGGTGGCTCAGATGGTAAAGAATCTGCCTGCAATGCAGGAGACCAGGGTTCAGTCCCTGGATCAAGAAGATCCCCTGGAGAAGGAAATGGCAACTCACTCTAGTATTCTTGCCTGGAGAATTCCATGGACAGAGTTGCTGTTCAGGCTACAATCCATGGGGTCACAGAAGAATCAGATATGACTTTGTGGCTAACACTTTCATGGGTTAGGTACTATACAAAACAAATTTCTGCCCTTGAGGGGGAAAACAAGCCCAGAATGGATAAAGGTTTCTGGTTGTGACTCTGGCTGCAGACTGGCCCACGGAGGGGCACCTACAGCCCATCACATTTTGTTCCCTTCCCCCTGTTCAGGGTGGATGTGAGGCTAGTTTACAAAGGGACAAAGACAAGCTGTCTCTAAGGCAAATGCAGTTGTTACAGATTCGTATCTAATAGATGTGCCCATCCTTGTAAGAACTCGCTTCCAAATCGGAATGTGATTTCCCCAGGTCGTCTCTTCTGTCTTGGGGCCTGCCGGACTTCTGCTCCTCTGCAGCCTTGCCCTCCCAGTGAGGAGGTCATCTCATGGAGAGATGGAGAGCTCAGACCACAGTCAGATGCCTGCCTCCTGACACCAGCACTTTTAGCTCTGAGGCCTCGGGCAAGTGATGTAACCTCTCTTTTGGCCTGTTTCATCATTCAGGAAAGATAACATCACTGAGGATCGTCGTTAAGACCGTGTGTACAAATAGCTGGGCACTGGGCCTGGCATGTAGTGAAGGCTCTCAGTAAGGATTTGCTTCTCTTAGTGTTAATCAGATGGGTGACCCTGAGTGACCCTTCTCTTACATAAAGAAGGTATTTCTCTTTCTCCCTGAATCCCAAGAATCTTCCAGCTTCTGATCTTACAGTTTTCCCCTCTGCCTTTTCTGGAATTCTGTCTCCATACTCTGGGAATGAACCTTTTATCTCCGCCTTTTTTTTCCATCTGGCCTGTTCTGTTTGTCATACAGTTGTTAAGACCCCTTCTTCCTTTGCTCAGCCTTGGGCACCCCAAAGCTCTTGCCAGCATCTCAGGTGAGGCTGAGTGGCACCATGAGAGAAATGACACCTCCTGAGTTCACGCCAGAGGCCAGGACACGTTTCTCTTCTGTCTGAACTGATTTCCACGTCAATTTTGAGCCTGGTATCCTGTACCATAAAGCTTCCCAGATGGCTCAGTGGTAAAGAATCCACCTGCTAATGTAGGAGACTGTGGTTCAATCCCTGGGTGGGGAAGATCTCTTGGAGAAGGAAATGGCAACCCACTCCAGTATTCTTGCCTGGGAAATGCCACGGACAGAGGAGCCTGGCAGGGCTACAGTCCATATGGTGGCAAAGAGTCAGTCACAACTGAGTGTCTGAACAACAGGCAACAGTCCCTGCACTATGTTCCTCATCTGGCAAGTGAGAACCCTAGAGCACGGGCCAGCTGTGAATTCCATCAAAGGTAAGTGTGTTTGCCCCAGGTGGCAAGTCCCATTCACTCTCTGGTCTTCTGATTTACTAGAACTTAATCATTATATTTGGAGAGGGGAATGGCAACCCACTCCAGCCAAAAAGGTTGTTCAGGTAGCAAGTATGTTGTTCAATCAAGTTCTTAGCAAAAATGAAGAAGATATTGTCTAGTTTTACTTACAACCAAACTTTTTGGCCAACCCAATATTTTTGTGTTTACTGCATGTTTAAAGTATTGTGGCAACTAGCAGACATTGCCTCCAACAAGGGAAGAAAATGCTCCGCAGCTTCATCTTGACTTTCTCCTCTACAATGCGCTAAGGTGTTCACTTGCTCCTGCCAAGCTCCTTAACAGACTAAAGGATCTTTTACATGCCATTCTCTGTGCCCCCTCTCGCCTCCCTTCTGTGGGAAGTTTAAGTCCTTACTAAAAGTCAGGAAATACAAACCATCTCACTCATCTCAGATCCTCTGTTTGTTATGAGGACTGCACATCTGTCTTTTAAGACTCTGTAAAGAGAACAAATAGAAGAGGTTTCCAAGCAAGCTGATGCCTTTTCAGAAGTCTGGATGATGAGGAAAAGGGTATAATCTTGGGGCTAATTGGTCTGTTTAAAGACACACCTAGGCCTGACTGCAGTGCCAGCGCTTGGTGTTGTTGCTCAGCAGCTCAGTCGTCTCAGACACTGTGCGACCCCATGGACTGCAGCACACCAGGTTGCTCTGTCCTTCACCATCTCCTGGAGCTTGCTCAAACTTGTGCCCATCGAGTTGGTGATGCCATCCAACCATCCGTCCTCTGTCACCCCCTTCTCCTCCTGACTGCAGTCTCTTCCAGCGTCACAGGACTTGAGTTTATCTGAACTAGGCAGTTGCCTGTCTAAAGTCCCAAGCCAGAAAATGCTCTTACTCCCCAGCACCCCTTAGTAAGGCAGTGCTGGGAGAGAGGTCAAAGTACTGACTTAAATGGGGTCCACTGAATCTATTGCAGTGTTACAAATTACCCCCAAACTTAGCAACAACAATAACCGTTTACTATCCACACAGTTTCTGTCAGCCAGGAATTCTGGGAGTATTTACAGTTGACTGTCAAACAACACTCGGGGGTGGCGGGGGGTGGGGGTTAGTGGCACAAACCTTCTGCCCCCAGTTGAAAATCCACTGTAACTTCGTCAGCCCTCTGCATCCCAGGTCCTCCATATCCGTGCCTCCACATCCTCAGATCCAACCGTCCTCAGATTGTGCAGCACTGTCATATGTACTATTGAAACAAACCCATTTAAAAGTGGATGCACACAATTTAAACCTGTGTTGGTTGAGAGTCAACTGTATTTGCATGTTCTGGCTCCGGCTCTCATGAGGTTGTGCTGACGACGTGACCAGGGGTCTAGGTCTCCCTTACACCTCACAGGGGCTGGAGGATTTGATTCTGAGATGCTTCATTCGAGTCCTGGGTGAGTGAACCAAGGTGACTCTGGTTGTGGCAGAGGCCTCAGGTCCCAGCCGTGTGGACCTCTCCACGGAGCTGCCTCCCCCAGAGCAAGTGACTGAGAGCAGGGCACCAGCCAAATGGCATGGATGTCCCAGCCTCAGAGTCCAGAGAACAGGTGGTGGTGGTGTAGTCACTCAGTCGTGTCCGATTCTTGCAACCCCACGGACTGCAGCCCACCAGGTTCCTCTGTCCATGGGATTCTCCAGGCAAGAATACTGGAGAGGGTTGCCGTTTCCTTCTCCAGAGGAATCTTCCTAACCCACGCTTCGAACCCAGGCCTCCTGCATCACAGGCAGATTTCCTTACTGACTGAGCCAGGAGGGAAGCCCCAGATAACAGGGCACAAGCCAAAGCAACATGGACGACCCAGCCTTAAAGTCCCACATGGTCAAGGATTTTCTGTAACATCCCCACTGGTTCACTGGTCAAACCCCATTTCATGTGAGAAAGAACTAAACAAGTGAATCTCAGGAACCAGTGGTGGTTAAGGACCATCTTGGAGACTAGAGACCACAACAGGAAAACGATTTTTATAAACTACATGTGTTTATTGAAGAATTGCTCGCTACAACTTGAGAGTGTTATTTTTGTTGAGCCTCAGGGGTCAAGACCCTTTACTCTCGAGTTCAGCATGTTTCTTGATTCACAGCATGTTACCACAGACTCTTCTTATTCCATGTTTTTTAAAATGGAGAATTTCCATTTATCGCCCCTCTAGTAAGCCTTAATGTCTATCCTTGGATATACATGTATATACGTATATATGCCTATAAGCTATATGAGGTTTGAAAGCTATTTTTTAAATGATACAGATGATCTTACTTGCAAAACAGAATAAAGACACAGATGTAATGAACAATATGTGGATACCAAGGAGGAAGTGGGGAGTGGTGGAAGGAACTGGGAGTTTGGGATTGACACAATTGGTACTGTGTATGAAATAGATTACTAATGCGTAGCATAGGGAACTCTCCTTAATGCTCTGTGGTGATCTGAATGGGAAGGACATCCAAAAGGGAGGGGATATGTGTGTATGTGGGCTTCCCAGGTGGCTCTGTGGTAAAGAATTCACCTGCAATGCAAGAGACCCAGGTTCAATCCCTGGGTCAGAAGATTCCCTGGAGAAGGAAATGGCAACCCACTTCAGTATTCTTGGCTGGGAAATCCTATGGACAGAGGAGCCTGGCGGGCTACAGTCCACGGTGTTGAAAAGTCAGACATGACTTAGTGACTAAACAGCAAATATGTATATATGTATGACATTCATTTTTCTGTACAGTAGAAACACAGCATTATATAGCAAGTATACGCCAATAAAATTTTTTTAATATACATAAATGGGATTGTGCCATAGGTGTTTGTCTTTCTGAAGTGTACGCTTCGTACCACATTTTAAATATCTATTCCTATCCCTATTTGTAGGTCAAATTCATTGCTGCACAATTCTCAGTCATATACAGAGGTCACATTTTACCTGTCTCCTCCCTTCTTGTTGGTTACCTTGTCCTCCAGTCCCCTCTCCCTCGGGCCACACAGACCTGAACACAGTGTACACCAGATCATGGCCACAGACCACCACCTCTGCTTTCACTGAGCTCCAGTCCATCACCTCCTGCCTGGATCACCCTGCCACCTGTAATTCCCAAGCTATCTGCTATAGTATAGTCTCATCCAGCAGCCAGCAATGATGCTTTTAAAGAGTAAGTCATCTCATGTCACCCACTTGCTCCAAGCCCCTAGGGGCCTCCCATCCATCTCTGTGACATCTGACTGCCCGCCCCGGGGCCGCAGGGCCTAGCGTGGTCTGGACCCTGCTCTCCTGCTGAACTCTCCCTACAGCCTTCTTGCTTCCAACATTCCAGTTGCATAGATCTCCCTTCTTTGATTCTTCATTCCAGCACATTAATTGAGCAACCACTATCTGCCCCGCATCCTTCTAGGTACTTGGAGTACAGCAGTGGACAAAATAGGCCTTCATTCCGATTTCAGATACTCACCAAGCACCCAGGGTCCTGGCCTGGCCCCTGCTGTTCCCTCCCCACCTACAATGCTTCTCCCATGTTTCTGTATGACCGCCCCTTTTTAGCATGTGGGTCTCAGCCCAGGCTCTTCCCCAGAGAGGCTCTCTCTGACCTCATCATTTTCTTTCCCCACAGGCTGCCTTATTTTCCCTCAAATCCCCATCATAACTGACATTATAGGTTCAGCTCTTCAGTATCAGCTCTCTGGCCAGACTGAAAGACACAGGAGGACAGGGCATTTTTTATTGTTTCCAGTGACTGGGTCCACAACCACAAAGTGCTGACCATTTTATATTTGTGTTTGTGTTCTGACGACTGTGTTACTGCCAGGAGCTCAGATGACACAGCGCTCAGCACACTGGCCTCAGCCACACCAGCTCATCTGCTGCTTCCTATCCACTCTGAGCTTGGAAACTAGACAACCACATCTCATAATAGCAGCCAGTGACTGCCCAGCACTTTCATCCTCATGACAATCCTATCGGTTGCAGTCTATTATTATCCCCACTGTTCGGTTTAGGAAACTGAGGTTCGAAGAATATAAATACCGCATTCCTGGTGACTCAGCTAATAAACGTCAGAGCCAAATTAGAATCGGCACAGCCTGGCTCCAAAGCCCTCATGCTTAACCACAGTCATCCAAGCCTATCCCTTTCTAGAAGTGCATATACAGAAAGAAAAATTGACTCAGTGTGTTGGAGAGGGCCACCTATCAGGAAGGGGCATCAACTTTGATATATGCCCATTTTAGTTACTTCTGATTCAGCACTGCATCTCAGGGAGATCACAGTATCATGTGTGTGTGTGCCCAGTCATGTCTGAGTCTTTCTGACCCCATGGACTTAGCCCACCAGGCTCCTCTGTCCATCGGATTCTCCAAGCAAAACTACTAGAATGGGTTGCTGTTCCCTTCTCCAGGGGATCTTCCTGACCTAGGGACTGAGCCCGTGTCTCCTGCCTTGACCAGCGGATTCTTTACCACTACCTCACCTGGGAAGCCCTGCAAAGCATCCCAGGGCTATTCAAAACAGATAACTAACAAGGACCCACCATGTAGCACAGGGAACTATACTCAGTATTTTGTAAAAACCTATAAGGGAAAACAATCTGTAAGCAAGTTACAATTATCATTATATTAATATCACTATTAGGTCAAACTAGTTTGTATCTTTTTTTTTAAGAAATTGGAGTAAAATGAAGGAAATAGATGTGAAGAAACCATTTTTTAATATAATTAACAATCAGTCCTTAGACGTTTGAACCTGGAGAAAGTGAAGAACAAGGTCAATGTCCACTTCAAAGAATAATTCATAGGTTTAGAGACTGGGCAAGCCTCAAGTGCTTTAAAGTTTCCTCCTTGGCATAACAAGAAGAAAATTCTGCCATGGAATCAGTGACAACGCGTATCAATATTGTTTATAAATTAAGCTATAACTATTAAGAAAAACTAGCAAATAAGAAATAAACAGTTTATAATGAATCTTTTTTTACTTTAAAAAAGAATCTGAAAAAAATTGATATGTATGGAGGACAGCATGGCAACCTACTCCGGTATTCTTGCCTGGAGAATCCCCATGGACAGAGTAACCTGGTGGGCTACAGCGCATGGGGTCGCAAAGAGTTGGACACGAATGAGCCACAGCACAGCACTGCACTGTGTATGTATAAGTGAACCACTTTGCTGTACACCTGAAGGTACTATAACATTGTAATCGACAATCGTTGTTTAGTCACTAAGTTATGTCCAACTCTTTTGGGACCCCAGGACTGTAGCCTGCCAGATTCTTCTGTCTTCAGTTTAAAATACAAAAGAAAAGAAACACAAAGTATCAGGAGCTAAATTCTAAATGTGTAAGCTATATTCCCTAAGCAGCAGAGTTGCAATAAATGCAGGAGAGTAACTTGAAAGCATGTGTAAAGTCACATGATCTAGAGCATCCCCTCCACCTCCTCCATGCTTCCAAAGCTGACTTCTCCTGGGGGTACCCACGTTCAGCCTCCATTCACAGCTCATTCTTTCCCCGTTCATAAGCCCTCCATGTGCTCCCTCTATGAGTCTCCTGCAAATTGACTTTTAATAAGAGTTGGGGCAGATAGCTTATGTGTCAGAGCTGACTTGAAACACCCACGCAAGCTGACCGTATCTCTCTCCATCAACATCCATCAGCTTTCAACATGAGGATCAGAACTGCTCAGTGGCGGGTCTTCACTCCTGATTCTTTGCTCTTGGAGAAGCTGACAGTTTTCATGTTACCCCATATAGGTCTCCAAGCTGAATAGTTCTGTGACTGTTGGAGGGTTGGAAACTTTCTAGAATGCTCAATAGTATTGTGTCCATTCATTCACTCATTCATACATATTTAGCTTCTTACTGTAGACCAGAAATCCTGCAAATGTGATCAGACAGGCCCCTGGGCCTTCACTCAAGCCGTTCACTGTCTAATAGACAAGAGTATACCCAAATGATTGTGATACTGTGTGGCTAAGGAAATCATGGAAGAATGTGTTTGGAATTATGGAAGCACTTGGTGAGGGTGAGGGAATACCTATTTAGGAACAAAGGGGGAATCTCTTCCTTTTCAGATGTGAGACCTATTATGGGGAGCTGGGCATGTGAAAAGTCCAAGATACGGGAAAGGGAAAGACTCATCTCCATCTGGGAATGACATGATCTGTAGGGAGAACCTAGAATTGATACGTCTCTAGAGTGACGAAGGGTGGGAGGCACAGAACAAGGAGGAAACAGGAGTAGAGCTGAGAGAGGCAGGGCCATGCCAGCCTCCGTGATGGTGAAGGTTTGGGAATTGATTCATGTCAGCATGAGATCACAGCTTCAACAGACCGACATGTGTGTGGAAACTGGACTGGCAAGGGGAGAGTGGGGGGCACCCAGTGAGTCTGAGGGGTTCAGACTGTATCCCCATAGCAAGGTAGGACTCTTAAGTGGCTTGACCTCTAGAGGATGGCCCCAAGATGGCTGCAAGGAGAGAACTGTGTATTATGGGCTATTTTTTATTAGAAGCAATGAGTAAAGTCAAAAATTGGGGGTATGGGATTTATATGAACACAACATTTTCTTTTCCTTGGTAAAAGATGGCTTCTCCAACCCCAAAGGCAAAGTGGAACAAGCTTGGACTTTGGAAGGAGAGCAGGTTCAAATCTATATTCTAGCACTAGCTGTATGACCCTAGACAAGTTACCAAACCTCTCTGATTATCACAGCCCTCACCTGCAGTGTTTTACTATCTACACACAGCTCTGATCCACTGTTGGGACTCAGACCCCAGGAACTATGAGCCATTTTACATTGCTGTTCTCATCATCATCTTTGCTTTGCAAAGAAGAGGTAGACAGAACAGCAGATGGACCAGTCAGCCTTTCTTGTTGGTGCTGAAACTGGGACAGATTGTGTCATCAGCCCATCTTTGGGCATAGCTCACAGTACACCTGACACTCCTGTTTGCAGGTGAAAGTGTTAGCCACTGAGTCGTGTCCAACTCTTTGCGACCCCATGGACTATAGCCTGCCAGCCTCCTCTCTCCGTGGAATTCTCCAAGCAAGAATAATGGAGTGGTTAGCCATTCCCTCCTGCAGGAGATCTTCCTGACCCAGGGATCAAACCCATATCTCCTGTGTCTTCTGCATTGCAGGTGGATTCTTTTCTCAGTGAGCCACCTGGGAAACCCTCATTTAACATAATACTCTTTAGATCCATTCAGTTTGTTGCAAATGACAGACTTTCATTTTTTAAATAGCTGAGTAATATTCCATTCCGTGTGTGTGTATATGTGTGTGTATATATATATATATATATATATATATATATATATATATATATATATAAAACGGCCCCCCACACACACACAGGCCACATCCTCTTCATCCATTCACCTACAGATGGAAATTTTGGTCACTTGCATATCTTGGCTATTGTAAATAACGCTGCATAGATCTTTCAAATTAGTGTTTTTGTTTTCATGGGATAAATACCCAGAAGTGGAATTGCTAGATGGTATGGTAGTTCTATTTTTAATTTTTTTAAGAACCTCCATACATTTCATAGTGGCTACACCAATTTACATTCCCACCAACAAGGTAGCTGACTTCCCTGGTGGCTCAGATGATAAAGCGTCCGCCTACAGTGCGCGAGACCCAGGTTCCATCCCTGGGTTAGGAAGATCCTCTGGTGAAGGAAATGGCAACCCACTCCAGTACTCTTGCCTGAAAAATCCCATGGATGGAGGAGCATGGTAGGCTACAGTCCATGGGATCGCAGAGTGGGACATGACTTCACTTTCACTATCTTTTCAACAAGGTATGAGGCTAGATCCACTGGACATTTAAACACTTCTTGAAAAGCCTTGTCCTTGTCTGTGACCCCCAGGGGCCTCCTCTTTCCTGGAGCCTCCTGGCTTATTTACTGTTTATAGACCTTGAAAGCATTCCCTTCAGGCCCAGCACCCTTAGGGAAATTCATTTGACTGCAGCCTCCTCTTCCAGTGTCACGTGTATGGTCAGTAATCAAGATAAATGAAGAAACCACCCTGGAAGTACCTGTACTTTGTCAGTACATTTTCTCAGTAAACGCAGTTTTGTTTTTAGTGACTAGGCAAAGTCAGTAAATAAAAGTAACACTTAGTTAGCAGATCTACCCAAAGAAACTGTCTTTCCACAATGCTCCCTGCCTGGGGCAACTCAAAGATCTGTAGTTGAGAGTTTAAGAGCTAGCTCACCTGACTGCTTTTAAAGACTCAGACTGACAACAGCAGGCTGTTGTCTTGAGACCAGAGTGTCTATGGCAGACTATTGTGGAATATTGCACAGAAAGATACATCTCTTTTGAAAAGACTGTCAATTCAAGGAGAGTCTCTTGGACTGCAAGGAGAATCAAACCAGTCAATCCTAAAGGAAATCAACTCCGAATATTCACTGGAAAGATTGATGCTGAAACTCTAATACTTTGGCCATCGAATGCAGAGAGCCAACTCATTGGAAAAGACCCTGATGCTGGGAAAGATTGAGGACAGGAGAAGGGGGTGGCAAAGGCTGCGATGGTTGGATGGCATCACCAAATCAATGGACATGAATTTGAGTAAACTCCAGGAGATAGTGAAGGGCAGGGGAGCCTGCATGCTACAGTCCATGGGGTGGAAAAGAGTCAGACACAACTTAGCGACCGAGTATCATCATCAATTTAAGGAGCCTGCCAGCTTTTCTAGACAGTTGTGGCCACGGGGAGGCACTATCCCAGATCCTGTTCTGTTAGCCCAAGGCCCTCTCCATGTCCCTCAATGCTGTCTGAACAGATCAGGTCCCAAACCAGTTAGGATGTAAGTGGGGAGTGTCCACACCAAGAGGGGACTGGACACAAGGTGAGCAGGCTGTGGTCAAGGCTGCTGGCCGATAACCGGGAGGGCCAGGCTTTCAGAAAGAGAACAAGCAGTCAGGAGCAGCAGCCCCCTGCCCAGGGCTGTACTTCCTGCTCCTTTTTCCTGCTTTCCCTGTTCCTGTATATAAACTTAGAGAGGAAGATCAACCACGGACAATGGAGGAGACCCAGTCATGGAGCTGAAATTCTGAATCAATCAAGCCTGCTTTCTAAATTGACCATGAAATTACGAAAAAAGGTATGAACAAGACTCCTTCAGGTTCTTAGCAGACATGGGGTCTAGAGAACAAATAGAGTTCAGATACAGAACAGAGGATGTTCTGTCTCGGACCCCAGAATTTTGACTGTAGGTTCTGACCCAAAGCATATACTTATTTGGTCATTGATTCATGTCTGTCTGCCTCACCAGCCCAGAGAAGGCAATGGCTCCCCACTCCAGTACTCTTGCCTGGAAAATCCCATGGACGGAGGAGCCTGGTGGGCTGCAGTCCATGGGGTCGCTAAGAGTTGGACACGACTGAGCGACTTCACTTTCACTTTTCACTTTCATGCATTGGAGAAGGAAATGGCAACCCACTCCAGTGTTCTTGCCTGGAGAATCCCAGGGACAGTGGAGCCTGATGGGTTGCTATCTATGGGGTCGCACAGAGTCGGACACGACTGAAGCGACTTAGCAGTAGCAGCAGCAGCCTCACCAGACAGGAAGCTACGAGAAGGGAGAGGCCATCTGTTTTTTCCCCGCATTTTATACAGATCTGAAAGCTACTACCAGACTACTGTCTGGTCCTGCCCCTCGCCTCCAGTCCCCAAGGAAGGCAGGTGCCCAGAGAGGAAACCAATGACATCTGGTTCCCAGGCCCAGATCCAAGGCAGTGGGGGTGAGAGGCAGAGCAGGACAGCCTGGAATGCCCCTTGCCCAAGTCCATCAGTCTAAAGCTCTCGAGCCAAAGTCAACGGAAAGACCACTTTGCCCTATTCCATCCCCAGCTCCCAAGCCTGAAGCTTGCATCTCACCTCTCCATGCAGGGGAAGTGAGGACCACCAGGCAGAAGCTGGTCAGAGGCTGAAGGGAGCACAGGTGAGGGTGTATTTGCCACCAAGCAGACGAGGGGAGTGGGGAACACTCAGAAGGGCTGCTCCCCTTCAGGTGGGCACAGCCTCTGCACCCATAAGGATGCTATATTCCTCAGGGCTTCTTAGGGAAGAGAAGGGGCAGACAGTACAGAAGACAGTGGAGACGGTACTTGGCCCTACTCAGAAGCTACCTTGAAAGTGAAAGTATTAGTCGTTCAGTTGTATCGTACTCTTTTCTGACCCCATGGACTGGGGCCCTCCATGCTCCTCTGTCCATGGGATTCTCCAGGCAAGAATATTGAAATGGGTTGCCATTTCCTTCTTCGGGGGATCTTTCCGACCCAGGGATCGAACCCAGGTCTCCTGCATTGCAAGCAGATTCTTTACTGTCTGAGCCACCAGGAGAAGCTACCTTAGGACCATTTTAGACCGGCTTCCACATAACAATGACAACAGGGTAAACAGTGCCCAAGTGCACAAGAGGGATGTGTCCGTTTCAGGATGTTTTGAGAGCCAGTGGGTCCCTGGTGTTCTTCCTTGGTCGTGACACTGGCCGGTTTCCTACAGGTGCTTGGATGGATGTCCATGAGCTCTCCAGGCTGTTCTGACCCCATGTTTTAGTGCCACTGGACAGTGGTGTCATTGTCACCTCATCACACCTACTCTCACGGTTCTGCCTCTTAGGAATTGGTGCAGAGAGGGAGCAGGGGGAACAGAGGGATCCCCACTGAGTCCTGGGGACCACACTCTGAGGTTACCACCCAGAGTCCCAGGCCAGAGCATCTGGGGTAGCGACCCTGTGGACACCCCAGCAGGGTGGGGCCTTTCTGATGAAGAATGGGCTCAGAGCTGCACAGTCTCAAGGGCAGCCTACACAAACTCTGAGCCTCTGTCCCCCACTCATGATGCTAAATGCTAAAAATGAACTAATGCAGACTTCTAAAACAGACCACTCCAAAAGCTGCCTCAAGAAATAGGAGCAATGGCTTCATTAGGAAAGTATTTTAACATGCAAACCGCCTGGGAAAATATCTGCTGTGTATTCGGCAGTGGTGGGCTCAGCCCAGCACCAGACACAGTAACTGCGTGGTAAGTTGTAACTGTCACTGTCATTAAAACAGAGCTTTCTACAAGTTGATAGAAAAAAAAGAAAGTGCCCACAGAAGACAGTTCACAAAAGGCGAGGTTCAGACAGCCCACAAAGTGCATAAAATCTCTACCTCGTTAAAAATCAAATAAAACAACTCTTCCCCATACACTGAATTTACAAAATTTGCTTTTGTTTGTTGTATTTTAAGATAATGCCCAGTTCATTGCAGTTCAACACTCATAAGCTTTCCGAAAAGTGACCTGCCAATTCATCTTACAAGATTACAGACTTTGGAAATCTTTGTATGTACTTTGATACAGTAATTCTACATGTAGGGAATTCATTCTAAGAACATAGACAAATACTTATCTATACAATGTTCCTCATACATTTATTAATGTAAAAAGCTAGGACTTATCTAAATATTTAACAAAAGATGTTTAGCTAAAGAGATCACCATTCAATGTAAAGATATTCAGAGGCACAAAAGATGTTGCTGACTATCTTTGTTACCATGCAAAGATGGTCAGGGTAGCCAATACCGTAAGTTCCCTACATACGAATGAGTTCCATTCCAGGAGAATATTTGTAAATCCAATTTGTTTGTGAGTCCAACAAAGTTAGCCTAGGTACCCAGCTAATACAATCAGCTATATAGTACTGTATTGTAACATGTTGCAATACTTTTCACAGAAATAATACATTTTAAAAAAAAAAAAACAAAAAATAAACATTTTTACCCTTACAGTACGGTAACTTGATGAGATGGTTAGATAGCATCACTGACCCAATGGACATGAACTTGCACAAACTCTGGGAGACAGTGACAGATAGAGGAGCCTGGCTTGCTGTAGTCCATGGGGTTGCCAAGAGTTGGACATGACTTAGCAACTGAACAGCAACAACAGTAACTCGAGAAGTACAGTAGTACAGTACAGCAGCCGGCATACCAGGGGCTGGCATTGAGTGAACAGGCCAGAAGAGTTACTGACTGGAGGAGGGGCAGGAGGTGGGAGATGGTGGAGCTGAAGGATCATCAGCAATAGGAGACAGAGCTCAAGCTGCCGGTTCACTCATGCCTGACGCTGACGGCACAGGTTGCGGTTCCCTGCTGAATTCAATTCTATTTGCCCTCTTGAGAAAAAGGTGCAGTGATGTCCAGGTAGTTCTGTGCCGGCTATATCACTGCTGCTTTTACGCTTGCTTCTGGACATCCTGGGCTTGAAATGAAGACACTGCACTACCGTACTCAAAAGTAGCACTGTACAATAAAGTACAGAAAAGCACAATCACTTGTGGAGGACGCAGGCACATGATGATGTACACCAAACATGTGAATTAACTTACATGATCGGACATACAAATGCATGTTCACACAGTCGCAAGTTTGCAACTCAGTTTCATAGGTAGAGAATGTACTGTATTGGGAAAGGGAGCTTGCAAAACCTAAATTAAGGTGAGAAAAATACAAGGTGTGCTAACAGTGGCTGCCTATGTGTGGTGGAATTATAAATGTATTGTTCTGCTTCACAGCATTTTCTAATTTTTCTGTAGTGCATAAACATTGCTTCTATATTGAGAAAAGCAATAAACAGTCTTGACTTTTATGACTTCAGGGCATAGTCCAAGAGTTAAATGCATGTCTAATCTGGGATCCCTTATCATCTCACTAATATTTATAGAGACCTTATATATGTCAGACTCTGCTGGTGCTGGAAAGACAAGCTTATTGTTAGCTGTTAACTATAGGCTAGTACTTGTTTTACTATTAACACGATTATCAGCATCAGTACTAGTCTACAGATCAGTATTAGTAGGGGAGTGAGTGTAGAAATGTAAACAAGTCACCGGAGGATGGTATTGATATGTTCCAGCACAGGGAATTATAGGAGGGATCGCTAACCAAGACTTCAGGAGCCGAAGGAAAGAGGACTTCCTGAAGGAAGGCGTAATTACAGTTTAAGCCAAGGGGGCTCCTAAGGAAAAGGAAGGGGCTGTGTTGGTAGCAGAAGGAACAGCCCCAGCAGAGAAATTCACTAAGAGTTGACCGCAAAGACCCTGAGGCTGTAGGCTGGGGTTAGGTGGAGAGGAAGCAGGAGGGGACAGTCAGAAGCAGGAAGCCTTGTAAGCTGTGCTGAGGACCCCGAACTTGACTCAGAGCTCCTGGATGAGATTTGCTCTGTGCTAATGTTCCTTGCTGTGTGGGGAAGAGGCCCAGGGTAAGCAGGACTGGAGTTGAGCTGATCCCCTTCCACGATTTGGTGGGTCACGTGCTCTGTTTCTCAGCTGCCAGTATTTGATCCTTGATAGATGTATGTTTCTATCAAGTCAAGATGCTGCTGCGTGCATGTCTGCACGCATGCTCGATCGTGTCTAACTCTTTGTGACCCCATGGACTGTAGCCCACCAGGCTTCCCTGTCCATGGGATTTCCCAGGCAAGAATACTGGAGTAGGTTGTCATTTCCTACTCTAGGGAATCTTCCTGACCCAGGGATCGAACCCGAGTCTCCTCCATTGGCAGGTGGATTCTCTATCACTGAGCCACCTGGAAAGCCCTCTGATACTGCTGCTAGTCTTCAGCTGTCCTCCTAACTTCCTGAAGATCCAGGGTTTTGGCTAAATTTAAGTATTCCCCCAACCCTTCTTCCATTCAGTATGATCACCCTCAAACTCTTTCTGGGGAGAAATCTTGTTGCTACTCAGCCTCTGTTAAGTCTTCTGATTCATTAGAAGCTGCATGATCTATGCACCTCCTGGTCTATATCCTGTCTCCTGGGCTCACGGGTTTGTTTCTTCTGCAGTTTTAAAAGAACTTGCCACCCCAGGCCCTGGCTGAGGCCTTCCTTACCCACTGAACACCTGCCCTTCACAGAAAACTTTGACAAACACAGTAAGGCAGCTTTGCTAGAAGGAGACAACAAAACCTATAGCAGAGAATTTAAAGTTCAGTAGGAGATATAAATCTAGTCCACATTATGGCTGCTTCTACGAAAATACACATATCATAGAGTTAGACAATGTTTTAGTGGATTTATCTGCCCCCAGGGAGCGATCAATGGACTCATTTCTCAGCATACACCAGAGCCCAGACAGTTCTGGAGGGGGCCTCCAAGTGGCATGCAGCGGGGTCCCTCTTGGCCTCTGAATGTTGCCACTGGATGAGAAGCGGTTAGTAGAGCATGAGTGCTTGCACTTAAGCAGAAAACCACAGATGTAGCCTCGACTTAGATGAATCACACACCTTCACCCTTCAGGGCCTCCTCTCTTCCCACACAGACGCAGTGACCCGAAGCCATCACTGGGACTGTCAGGACAGTGGGATTTGCTTTGCCAACTTATTCAGATTCACCCGCAAACCCATGGGGAGAATATACTTCAGATTTCAAGGTCTGGGCTTAGATTAGGTAAGCAACCTTATTTTAAAGTTTCTTCCATCTAAAATGAAAACACTGAACATAGACCTACCATATGACCCTATAAACCCACTCCTGGGCATATATCTGGAGAAAACTAGAATTCAAAAAGATACATGCGCCCCAGAGTTCACTGCAGCACCACTGCCAATAGCCGAGACATACGAGCAACCTAAATGTCCATCGACAGATGAATGAGTAAAAAAGCTTCGGTACATATGTACACAGTGGAATACTAATCGACCGTAGAGAAAGAATGAAATACTGCCATTTAGAGCAACATAGGTGGACCTGGAGATTATCATACTAAGTGAAGTGAGCCACGCAGAGAAAGACAGCATAATATATGTGGAATCTAAAAAAAAACCATGATGCAAATGAACTTATTTACAAAACAGAAATAGACTCACAGACATAGAAAACAAACTTGCGGTTACCAAAGGGTAAAGGGGAGGATGGGAAGGATAAATGAGAAGTCTGGAATTAACATATACACACTAGTATAAATAAAATGATAACCAGTAAAGACCTACTATGTATCACAGTGAACTATACTCATTACTTTGTAATAACCTAAATGGGAAAAGAATCTGAAAAAGAAGAACATGCATAACTGAATCCCTTTGCTGTACACCTGAAACTGACGCAACATTGTAAATCAACTATGCTTCAATAGAAAACAAAGAACACAAAGTGGGCAGATGAAAAAGGACTCCTTCTGTAATTATATCCATGTTTATCTCAAAGATAGAATACATATTAATGTGTAAAATGAATTACTAAATATTTATGGTAACAATTTTTTAACATTTTTAAATGAATCATCCAAAAGGGCAAGAAAAGACAACTGTATATGGAAACCATAAGGCAGAAGTGGGGCAGAGTTGGGGGAGGGGCTGAGGGCCCACACTCTGGTACCAGACCCTTGTATTTGGCCCTGTTTCCAAGATTTACCAGCTTTCTTATGTTGAACAAATTATTTAACCTTTCCATCTCTTCATCTTAAAAGTGGGAAGGATCACTGTATCTGCTTCACACTATTGTTGTCAAGTGTCACTGAGCTAATGTATCTAAAGGACTTGGAACCATGCCTGGCACATAGTAAGGTCAATATACAAGCCAATTATGATCATCATCACAATTATTATTAATGTATTCATTTTCTTCTATGGGGCTTTCCCATAGAAGGTGACTTAGAAGGTGAAGAATCCCCCTGGAATGCGGGAGACCCAGGTTCAATCCCTGAGTTGGGAAGATCTCCTGGAGAAGGGAATGGCAACCCACTCCAGTATTCTTGCCTGGGAAATCCTATGGACAGAGAAGCCTGGTGGGCTGCAGTCCATGGGGTTACAAAGAGTCAATACTACTGAGCGACTAACACTTTCACTTTTACTTCTATATTCATTTTTGTCGAAAGTAATAAATTAGAGCACTTAATTCCAACCTCCTTTCCTGCCTCTTTAAGAATATTTTTAAGGAGCACAGTGGACATTTAGCCTATGACTGATGTGAGCAACACGCTTCTGTGTTCAAATGTTCCACCAAGAAGAAATGCTCAAGCTCAACAACTGCCCAAGGGGATGTCAAGAGGTCTCATTCCAAAAACTGGATACCTAGCTTCTTAGTAATGAAAAACTGCATTATGTCCTTATAATCAGTTAACCTCAACAAACTTTTTGGGAACCAGATGCTGTGCTGGTAACAAATAGATGGTACAGACAGATGCAGTGAAGAAACAGGGAAAGTAGTGATGTGGATGGGGAGGGAAGGAAGGAGGAAGGTCCATAAATGCCATGCAGAGGACCATGAGCTGCTCAGTGAGGATGTAAAGAGACACTGTGAATGATGGGAAGGCCATGGAGGAGTGGAAAATCCTTAAGCAGGTCTATCTTCAAGTTTGTCTTCTGTATGTCACTGGTTTACAAGTCAGATTGTCTCAGCTTTGTGAAAATATTCCCATGGGGAGAAACTTTTTTTTGTGGGGGGGAGGAGAAACTTTTTTATTGATGTACAAGTACAAACCTACATGATTCTAACGTTACATTTTTAAAATGTATACATACAGCTTAATGACCTAGTATGCCTTCCTTAAATTCACCTGCTGGTATCCCTATCAATTTACTCCAGTGGACTTCATATTAAAAGACAAGACATTAATAGCTTCATTTATCTGGTCTTGTGGGATTTTACCTTGCCCCTTTGGCTGCAGAGGAACTCTGCTTAATCCACTGTGGTGACCTGAATGGGAAGGAAATCCAAAAGGGAGGGGTTATGTCTATGTATGGGCTGATTCATTTTGCTGTGCAGTAGAAACATAACATTGTAAAGCAACTATACACCAATAAAAATTTCTTAAAGAAGAAACAGGAAAAGTAAATTAAGACACTCCAAAATACTGTCGTATGAACTCCATAAAGAAAATGCAGAAAGTCAATTTTCAAATATGAAAAAAATAAAAGATAATGAATATAAAGGGACAATTCAGTCTTGTCTTACTTATTCCATAGGAATGTTTCTTTCAGCATCAAAACACTAAATCATATGTATAGCTGAAGCCTAACATTTAAAACTTCTCTCATGATGTAATAAACATCTGCTTAGGCTAAGGCAGTTGCAACTGACTGCCATCCTCATATGTCACAATGGCACATTTCTGATTCTTAGACCAATGCAACAGCTGTTTATCATGCTTAGTAAGGATGCATCATTCATTCAACAAATATTTATTTTTCCAGGCATTGATGCTGATTAGTATAATTATATATGCTCATTTGAATATGGAATGTACCATAATTTAGATTTCTTTCAATAAAGGCATTTATACAAGAATAATATGCCCTTCAATCAAGACATTGACTTTCCAAAAATTTGAAGATGTAAACATACTGTTATTCATCCACTCTCACCCCCTGGTTTTAGCACCTATTAGTTATTCTTGCCTGAGTCAATTATTAACCAGCCTATGTTATCTTCTAGGCTTCCCTGGTCGCTCAGACGGTAAAGTGTCTGCCTGCAGACAGGGAGACCCAGGTTCGATCCCTCAGTTGGGAAGATCCCCTGGAGAAGGAAATGGCAACCCACTCCAGTATTCTTGCCTGGAAAATTCCATGGACTGAGGAGCCTGATAAACTACAGTCCATGGGGTCACAAAGAGTTGGACACGACTGAGCAGCTTCACTTCTTCTTATGTTATCTTCTAATGATAAAATCATTTCTAGGTTCATTGATTGATATTCTCCTGTTAAAAAACAAACTTATTTAGTATTGACTATATATTCTTATTTTATTCAATTCTGTTTACATTGCTGCTGAAATTTTCTGAATCTTTTGCCCCATATTTGGTCAGAGGGAGTACCTTCAGGCAAACCCTTATGTCATTGTCATATTTCCCAGCATTTCTTGAGGTTTTCCTTACTTCATGACATAACAAGAAGTTCCAGGGTCATGTTATATTTTCCAGGCCCCAGTATTGGATTTTATAGAGAAGCCATTTCCCCAAGGAACTCTGCTTCCCTTTAGTCAAGAATGGTAGTTAGAACCCAAGACCTGGGTGACAAATGTACTCACAGCTACGACAGTGTCCCTGCTCCCAGCTCCTCTCACCAGAGCTAGGAAATACATGCACGTGTGTGTGCTCATGCACATGCACGCACTCACACATATCTTTATCTACACCTATTAAAAGTCATTTGCTTAGACCAGTGGTTCTCCACCGTGGAGATTTTGCCCCCAACGGACATTTGGTGATGTCTACAGACATATTAAAAATCAGAGACATTACTTTGTCAACAGAGGTCTGTCTAGTCAAGGCTATGGTTTTTCCAGTAGTCATGGATGGATGTGAGAGTTGGACTATAAAGAAAGCTGAACGCCAAAGAATTGATGCTTTTGAACTGTGGTGTTGGAGAAGACTCTTGAGAGTCCCTTGGACTGCAAGGAGATCCAACCAGTCCATCCTAAAGGAAATCAGTCCTGGGTGTTCACTGGAAGGACTGATGTTGAAGCTGAAACTCCAATATTTTGGCCACCTGATGCGAAGAGCTGACTCCTTTGAAAAGACCCTGATGTTGGGAAAGATTGAAGGTGGGAGGAGAAGGGGATGACAGAGGATAAGATGGTTGGATGGCATCACTGACTCAATGGACATGAGTTTGGTTAAACTCGGGGAGTTGGTGATGGATAGGGAGGCCTGGCGTGCTGTGCTTCATGGGGTCTCAAAGAGTTGGACATGACTGAGTGACTGAACTGAACTGAACAGATAATTCTGGTTGTTAGTGCTCGGGGGTTGGGGGACAGAGCTGGTTACCTCTCCCATTTACTAAGTAGAAACCAGAGATGCTAAATATCCTACAAAGTACAGGACAGCCCCCACGATGAAGGATTATCAGATCCAAAATGTCAGTAGTGCTGAAGTTGAGAAGTCCTGACTATAAGGTTATCTTGAATCTCAATCCAGCACCAGTGGTGGTTCCTACATTTCCTGTAACAGTGAGAAACAGAACCACCTCCAGCTACAGTGTGCTTACTTATGGGATTAATCCTCAAATACACAGAAAGTATATTTCTGACATATTGCCCCATCTCTGCAGAAAAACAAACCTATGTATGTACTAAAATAGGATTTGTCTAGATGGGATTTTATTTTGGGTTTTGGTTTTTTTTTTTTCCTTTCTTTTTTGGTCTTGGGGCTTCCCTGGTGGTGCAGACAGTGAAGAGTCTGCCTGCAATGCAAGAGGCCCTGGGTTCCATCCCTGGGTCAGGAAGATCCCCTGAAGAAACAGCTACCCACTCCAGTATTCTTGCCTGAAGAATTCCATGGACAAAGGAGCCTGGTGGGCTACAGTCCCTGGGGTTGCAAAGAATCAGACATGACTGAGCAACTAAGCAGAAACAGCCTGAAGAGAGTCAAAGTACTGTATTCACAACTTGCTTGGGTTGTTTTTTCCTGAATCTACTTAATGCAGGAGAACAACCCGAGCTTTATTGGTTTGTTCTTCTCTACACTTGTAGCTTTGAAAATAAACTATATTTTACTTAGGTCTATACGTCCTGGCATATGAAAGTCTTTAAATGTATTTGCTCTATTGGCCTGTGTGATTTTCTGGCTCAATTTCTTATACCAAAAGAGGTTATTTTCAGAATTTTTTTACTACACATTAGCCTTAAAAGAGCAGGTTAAATTTTGAGTTATGACAACACAGGAATGCCAGGGCTGTGACAGGAGGGGCCAGGGCCTGAAAGTGATTTGCTCAGGGTTAAAAAAACAGTGCTCAGTCTTCATATCTAAGTTAGAGATAGATGGGTCCATCTCAGCATAGATGCACGACTGTTAGCAGCTGCAACAGAGGTAGTGCAAACTAAAATTTCTGCATTTGGAGATGACACATTTTTTGGAATCTTAAAAAAAAAAAAGTCCCATGAGTCTGTTACTAAATGGAAATAAAACAAAAACAGATTTATGTAAAGTAATGCCACCAGGCCACTTTATTCAAGGATGATACAGTGTGAACTCCCATTTACAAGTCGAGAGCAGATTTTTAGATGATATTATAGAATGTAATCAAAAGGCAATCAAAATAAAACCAAAACCAGTCACAAGGTGTCTGTTTCCAAATCTAGATGTCTCCATAGAGCATTCTTCTGAGGTCTAGAACCTCAAGTCCAACTCTTTGCTGGGTATCTACTTCCTCCTATGGCCCCATAGTCACCTACCCTTATCAAGTCCAAAGTAGATTTTATTACAGGTAACTCTGCTTACTGCTTGCAGATGAGCTACTTTGATGCTGACCAGTGACCTGGAACTGCTCATCTCTGTAACAGGGCTCAGAAACTAGGTAAGGAAGTAGTCACCTCAAATCTATTTAATTTACTAGCATGTCCTTATGCCCCTTAAGAAAGGCGTCCTTGAGCTGTTCTATTTATCCAGACATTTACATATTACTTTACAGTTTACAACGTGGTCTGATCAACATTTTTATTCGATTGTCTTGATAGTCCTCCCCTACTATCCCCCTGCCTTTTTTTAAAAGCAAGAAATTTAGTAACATTCTTAAATGCACATTCATAGACATGGATGGGGCCAAGCTTCAAACCTGTATCTCTGACTCAAAAGTGTATTCTTTCTACCAGGTCCTGTTTTCTCAATTGTGTAGGAATTGCAGATACTAAGTAAGTTTCTCGCTGGAGATGTTTTCATTCTACACAGAGAAACATGTGCACACACATATTCATACTTTTTCCCTCGAAGTAGTCTTCCCATAATAATATGTAATAATATAATAATTGGGGAAACTGTGGCTGAGAATATTGAATGATATTGCCCAGTATTACCCAGATTGCAAATGGCAAGACTGCAGATGTCTGAGTTCCTAATTATCTTTACATTTGTGGATCATAAAAGAATGCTTCCCTGAAAAATGCTTTCTACTCCTGTTGAGCTACAGAATCAACCCACATTGCATCAGTGCATTAGGAAATTAAATAATCCCTTTCACTACATAGTGGTTGTAAGTGTAGCAGAACTACAGTTTGATAAACGTACAGGTTGAATTTTTAATGGCTAGGACTGTCGTTGCAAAGGCAAAAGATAAATCATCCTTTCTAGCAGTTATCAGCACTGAAAGTTTCACTTTTGCCAGAAGAACGTAGAAAACTGGCATAAAATTACTTGTGTGAATCAGAATGTAGCACTTGACTGTTCAGGAAAACTATTGGGGAGGGGAAGCAATTGACAAGAAGTGATCTTATCCTTGAAAGAAGACATGACTATTGATTGCTGTCTGGTCAACAAGACCTTGTACATCAGTAGACATTGCTTCATGGATACCTTGCCATGTATCCTTGGGTGGGATGGAGTAGGATGGGAGAGCAAGCTGTGCTCTGGCTCCAAGTCCAGTGCAATCCAACACAACACCGACATTCACCTCATAGCTATCAGGGACAAACTGAAGGCAGTAGGCAACACTCAATACACTCTGCAAAAGAAATGAGGCACAGACTGGTCATGCCAGCTGGGACCAGAGGGAAGGCAGGAGATTAGAAGTGATGCACTACAATCTTAGTGAACTCAGTGGCATCCTGGCTTAGAACCAACCCATCAGAGGCATGGTGAGACCCACCACCACAGTAGATCGACCCCATCCTACTAGTTCTGCCTCCAAGCATATGTCAAGTCTTTCTTAAACGTTCAAAGTGACTGATATGAAAAAGAAGCTTTCTTTTCCCAGGCTCAAAACATCTGCAGAAAATCATCAGGCAATGATTCTCCCCTCCCAGGCAGCTTTGTCTAACCACATGGCCTCTATTTCACAGTGTGTCTTACACCAGCTCTTTGTTATTGGTGTCATTTTCTTCCTTTACTGGTTCAGAGCAGAGGTTTGAAATCAGGTGGATCTTTGTTCAGATAGTGCCACTTACTAGCTCTGTGGCCTTGAGCAAGAGCCCTGAATTCTTTGAGCTTCTGTGTACTCATCGTTAAATGAAAGTGATACCGCTGCAACATCCTATAAGGATTGAGATTATACAGGTCAAGCAATTTTCAGCACATGCCTGGCATAAGACAGTGGCTACTACAATTGTATTGCCCTACACCTCGTACATTTCAGCAGGTTCATATTTGACAGCTTGATTCAAGAATCCTGCTGGATGGATCCATTTTTCCACGGCCACCATGTTAATTTGGTAAGCCAGAATGATGACTGTGGTACTCTCATGTGCAAAGACCATCATTAGCTCCTTCTTGTCAGCCCAACAAATTAAAAAACAAAGTCTTCCACAGTCTAGTCTTGACCTGACTTTCCTGCCTTATCTCCCAGTTAAGGCCACTGGGGTCTTCGTGGTCTTCTCCTGATGCATGGTGGTGAGCTGCCCTTGCAAGTGAGGACCTGGCAACATCAGTGAATGGTGCCAAGGTCCTTTAACTCCCAGGAAACTTCCCACAAAGCTAAGAACCAGAGATGTGGGGATTACAAGTCTTCCCCAAGTGCCTACCAAGGAGATTAAATTTACTCAAGATGCCTGTGAAACAGAGTGCCTGAGAAGGGGGCAAACCCTTCACCAAGCTTTCTAGTGGATCAGCTGTGTCCACGTTCAGGAATCTCTGACACAGCAGGTGTGTTATCTTGGCCGAGCTCTCACGGGCTGTGCATGTCTTAGATTATCCGAACGTTCCCCCCATCCCTTTGCAGAGCTTCACTGGGCCTGTGCTTCACTCTTGGGAACCTGTAGGCACCTGCACCGGAGAGCTGGGACTCCCGTTGCTGCTGGTCAGCGCGGGTCCTCTCATGAGCTCTGCTGCTTCTGAAACCCAGCCTCTCCATTTTCTTTCCATCTGCCCCTCCCTTCCCAGTCCTCCATCACCGGATCCCCGGTTCAGGGTTCCATCACTGCTCCTTCTGTTTCAATCATTACCCCCAGTTCTCCTCTTTCCACATTCCATGACTGCCATTGTCCCCCATCCCCCACTCAGGATACAGTCTCCAGAGCAACACATAATGCTGTAGAAATCACACTTTCACCAGAGAAAACGTGTGCAGAAAGGCTCCAGAAACAAGATTTAATGGCCTAACAGGCTGCACCTCTAGTTCTTGAATCAAAATTTCTGAGCTTCAGTCCCCTGAATGTCACATGATTGATTCTCCCCCCTTTAATGCCCCTGTTAGACTCAGTTGTTAGTTGGCTGTTTGTCACTTTCCACCAACTCTCAGTGGCTAAAGAGAGCCTGGAAAACATCAAACAGGGTGTTTCTTGTTTCAAAGAAATGGGAGTCTCAGAAAGGTGAAGCGACTGCTTTGGCGTAGGTGCATTAAAAGTGAGAAACGTTCTGCATGGCTATGTCTTCCGTAGTCAGCATGTTTATGCCAAACCTTTGTCAGGAGCACTTCGTTTTCATAGTAACAGACACGATATTTTAGCAACAACAAGGCACACAGCCAGTGCACGAGTTGGGTAATAACAGGTAGGGTGTGTTTCAGAGCTCAGCTTGAATAGAGATGTTTGTAAGGAACAAGGACAACACAGACGCACCCCCAGCATCTCCATCCTTCAGAATGTTAACATCCCAGCACTTCCTTCTCTACCAGACCCTCTCCCCCATTTCAGACACAAGGAAACCTGGAGAAATTTTCCCTTTCTTTTTTCTTTAACGCAGATTAACAGAGAGGGTAGGGAAAGTGAGCTCCTTGAACCAGATTCATTTTTTTTTTAAACCTCCTTCCTAAAATCCATGCTACCATCACCACACCACATCCTCAGTCTGAGGGAAGATGTGTTTTTTGTTCCTTGTGATATTATCTGACATTTTCCCTTTTCCTCCAGGACTTTCCCATATATAGTTTTCAGAATGTAATCTTAGTATGATTATTATTTACTCTAGCAGAGTATTCACTCTATATCTTACAGAATGCTGCATTAAGAACCACGCAAAATGGGATGATTTGAGAGAACAGCATTGAAATATGTGCATTACCATATGTAAAATAGATGACCAGTGCCAGTTCCATGCATGAAGCACGGCACCCAAAGCCAGTGCTGTGGGACAACCCAGAGGGATGGGGTGGGGAGGGAGGTGGGAGCCCAGCGGGGGCTGGGAGGGACACGTGTACCTGTGGCCGATTCATGTTGATATATACCAAAAAGCGATCACAATATTGTAATTAATTATCCAATTAAAATAAATTAATTGAAAACAATTATTTTAAAAATATTGGGATTTCACTTAAGTTTTCATTTTGGTAATTTTTTTCATTTTGCTGATTTTAAATAAAAACTTGCAAACTAAAAAAAAAAAAAAAAAAACCCACCCAAAATATGCTCAGTTCAGTTCAGTGGCTCAGTCGTGTCCAACTCTTTGTGACCCCATGAATCGCAGCACACCAGGCCTCCCTGTCCATCACCAACTCCTGGAGTTCACTCAGACTCACGTCCATCGAGTCAGTGATGCCATCCAGCCATCTCATCCTCTGTCGTCCCCTTCTCCTCCTGCCCTCAATCCCTCCCGGCATCAGAGTCTTTTCCAATGAGTCAGCTCTTCGCATGAGGTGGCCAAAGTACTGGAGCTTCAGCTTTAGCATCATTCCTTCCAAAAGAAATCCCAGGGCTGATCTTCAGAATGGACTGGTTGGATCTCCTTGCAGTCCAAGGGACTCTCAAGAGTCTTCTCCAACACCACAGTTCAAAAGCATCAATTCTTCAGCGCTCAGCCTTCTTCAGAGTCCAACTCTCACATCCATACATGACCACAGGAAAAACCATAGCCTTGACTAGACGGACCTTAGTTGGCAAAGTAATGTCTCTGCTTTTGAATGTGCTGTCTAGGTTGGTCAAAATATGCTCAATGATTGTCAAAGCCCAAATCTTCTCTTATACTATTTACTTAGTAACAAATGATGGGTGAATGGGTCAGACTCTTAAGGTTGGCCATATGTCTAATGACTTGACAGTCTCCACATTTATCAATACTAGTATCACTCATTTCTGACTCATTGGAAAAGACTCTGGTACTGGAAAGGACTGAAGGCAAAAGGAGAAGAGGGCAGCATAGGATGAGATGTTTAGACAGCATCACTGACTCAATGGACAAGACTTTGAGCAAATTCCAGGAGATAGTAAAGGCAGGGAAGCCTGGGGTGCTGTAGTCCGTGGGGTCACAAAGAGTCGGACACAACAGAGCAACTGAACGAGTGTCACTTGTTACTCTATTACATGATGTAAAATATATGTAAAATATATTTGAGGACTTAAAGATAACAAAACTGATGGAGAAAAATACTAAGCTCCTTGGGGCTTCCTTGGTGGCTCAGTGGTAAAGTATCCACCCACCAATGCAAGAGAGACGAGTTTGACCCCTGGTCCTGGAAGATCCTGCATGCTGCAGAGCAGCTAAGCCCATGCACCGTAACTGTTGGGCCTGTGCTCTAGAGCCTGGGAGGCACGACTAGAGACCCTGGAGCCCACCGTCCACAACAAGAGAGCCACCTCAGTGAGAGGTCCGCACACCGCAACAAGGAGTAGCTCCCGTTCTCCGAAACTACCGAAAGCCCACACAAAGCAACGAAGAAAAGATAAATATGTATTTTAAGAAAAAGAAACCACAGTCATCACTCTTACACTGACCTCCAGCATGTGCCCTTAGATTAGGTGGGGAGGCAGTGATGCCTAATGGCTACAGACAGACCCCAGAGCCAGCTTTTCTTCACTGGCCTCCTGGCCCCCACCATACCCCCGACTGTAGTACTGGGGGTAAGTTATGCTGTTTCTTTGTGCCACGCTTGTCTCATTTGCAAACGGGAGACTTTAATAGTACATGCACTGTAGAATTCTTAATCGGATTTGATGAGCTGGAATATATAAAGAACAGGGCACCTGAAACAGATGTTTTAGTCTTTGGGTGTATCCTGCTCAATAAGTAAACTGCTGGCAGACAGGCTGGAGGAATAACTCAAGAGTTTCATAGCGGTAAGTCAGGACAAGCTTTGAAAAGAAACCATCATGATAACCTTGTTGGGCCATTCATTTCCTTACATAGGGGAGTCATATTAACTATGGCTTGTATTGTTTCATCTTATACATGTTGGTCCAAGTTAGAAGGAAGGGTGAGATTTTCAGGGTGACAAAAGAAGATGCTAGAAAAATCAGAATTTCAGGTTTTCATTAAAATTAATTCCCACTGTCATTGTCCTACTTCCTGGTTAGGAGCACAGGTTGAAATGGAAGAGAGTGGTATCCGGGTCTCAGTTTCATGGATGAAGGTCTAACACGGTGCAAGTTCGTAGAGGTTGAAGGGAAGAGTTTCTGAGTGGCAGTTATTTTTACAATAATGGTGATGATATTCTATAGCATATGAATGAACAAGCTCAGGACACACTAGACAGGGGTAAGGATTCTCTCCCCCCAGATCTATATCGATTAACCTCTGAGAGCTTGGGGTATATCTGGGGGAATAACCAAGCTGTTTCTGCTGAGTGGCTTCTCCTGATCCCCATTCTTATCCAAAAGCAGCACACCTCTCGCTATGGAAATGATCATCTCCCAAGCCTGGGTGCCGAGTGGGGACGCATGTGCAGGCCTGCCCACTCTCGACAGATGGCAGTGAGCCCGAACCTTCCATATGCTGCTCTGTTCTCCGGGAAGGCACGGGCACGCTTGCAGATTTGGCTGGTGCAGCCATGCCCGTGGGTGTCTCTCTAGCAGCATCCCTGTCCTCGGGCTATTTAGCACCACGCGGGTCTCCAGCAAGTTGGACATATTCTGTTGCCAGTCAGGCTCTCAGATGTTGGGCTGTAAGTCCTGTAAGTCTACGGAGGTGTCTGGGGTTTCCAATCAGCTCAGTTGAACAGGGGTGATACTGTTTGGCATAACATCATTTCTACAGGCTGTTGGGCATCTGGCTAGCCGGAGAGAGCAGAGAATCTTCAGTTTTCTGTGACTTTTATTCTCATCAAAGGTCTCAGACTTGTCAGAGTTCACTCATCTTTAAGGCAGTAACATTCTTCCAATGGAATTTGTGCATTCTATATCCAAGTGCAACTGGTATTTCAGAAATAACCTGTTTGGGGCTGCGTACACTGTTCTCCTTATCTTTTCCCCCCTTGTGATCATTTCTTAAAATCAAAAGCTTAATTGATTTGAAACTCTCCAAGTTTACAAAAGGATTCCCAGGAACTGATCAATTACATCTTTTGTTTGAGATTTGGTTCTACAATGCCCTTGTTAGTGACAACTAGCAATTTCCATCTTTCCTTTCCTTTCCAGCTTGTTTTGTTTTTTGGGGGATAGAGTATAATTACCTTACAATGCTGTGTTAGTCTCTGCTGTACAACAACGTGAACCACCATATGTACGCTTATATCCCCTCCCTGTTGATCCTCCCTCCCATCCCACCCCTCCAGATCTTCCCAGAGCACCAAGCTGAGCTCCCTGTGTTATACAGCAGCTTTCCACTAGTTACCTATTTTACATATGGTGGTGTATTTCTCCCAATCTGTCCCACCCTCCCCTTCCTGCCCTGTATCCATGTGCCTTTTCTACATCTTCGTTTCTATTCCTGCCCAGCAAATAGTTTCATCTGCACATCTTTCCAGATTCCACATATATGCATTAATATACAGTATTTGTTTTTACTCTGTATGACAGATTCTAGGTCCATCCACATCTCTACAAATGATCTTATTTTGTTCCGTTTTATGGCTAATAGTCCATTGTATATATGTACCATATCTTTATCCATTCATCTGCCAGTTCCTTTTTAATCTTAACCACCACCTGAGGTCCTAATGGGGCTTTACTCCTTCCCTGAGCTCTGGCGCATCGAGGTGACACCTTTCTACCAGGTCACCTACCACCTTAAATCTCCGTAAGATTCACTTCCAAGACCTCCGACTGTGGCTCATTCCACATGGTCTATGTATTCTCAGTTCCTCTTGTGCGTAATTGTCACAGCCGAGCTTATTAAACTCGGCTCACAATAAAACTGTTAAAATTCGTTTTAAAGGAAGCCATGGTGACCACTGGAAGTGCTTTTAATTAAGGCTGAATTGGTACATTGCTATGAAAGTAAAACAGAATCGTTTTCCAACCCAAACTAGCTATGGGGTTCCCATTTGTCACTGATTTGAGTACTACTCTCTTGGTTTCGGCTTGGGGAAAAAAATGCCATCTTTATTGTAATGTTTTGAAGTCAGCGAGACATATGGCAGTGAATTGAGGAGGGAACATGATTTCAGACACTGATTATTCATGAATAGACTCACTGAAGAGGGGAATTTAGTTTAAGTAGCAAGAATAATGAGAACCTGAAGTCTCAGAGATTTTTATTCTTTCTGTTGAGATTTTGATCTCTTTTGAAATTTTGGTCCAAGTCCAAAAGGGTCTATGTTTCAGTTCTGCCACAGAAATCGTTCTCTGTTCTCAGATCAGGATAGATAAACAGGAAAGAGAATTATATTCCTCTTAAGGAAAATGCAGGAATTCACTATTTTTATATCCCACTGAGTAACAAATAGCAGCTGTGTTTGACAGGAATATTACTTCACCTCACAGTGCCAGAACAATTCCCCCCAAATAGTTCAAGATCTCTCTTCCTACCGATGAATCCTTCCAGAACCTTACAGAGAAGTAGAGGCCACTGACTCGCAGAGCTGAAGCAAGCCTGACATCATTGAGTCCAGGAATTGTTTTTAATTTAGCCATGAAACTTTTTCCAAACAAAAATTTACACAGGGGCCTGACAAAGAGACACAAGTTGATGTTCTGGTTGAAGCAGAAGATACAGACTTTACCCAACTTGGTTTCTCCCAACTTTCCAAGTCAGCAAGGGGCCTTTCTCAATCCCAGTTCTAGCCCCGCCTCCAACTCTTCTAGAAGCAAGGAGACAGGGGCACAGAAAGGGGACTCACCTTGGCTCAGCCAGGCTCACCTGCCTCCCACAACACAACCCGTTCAACCTCTGTCCCCTCCCTGGCTCCTCCCCAGGGCAATTATGTGATGCTGTGTATTTACTTTATGTGTTAATGTATTTAAATAGGTTTATGTGTATGTATAGCTGAATCACTTTGCTATACGCTTGAAAGTAACACCGTAAATCAACTATGAGTGCTCAGTTGTGTCAGACTCTGGGACCCCCATGGACTGTAGCTCCCAGGCTCCTCTGTCCGTGGGATTTCCCAGACAAGAATACTGGGGTGGGTTGCTATTTCCATCTCCAGGGGATCTTCCCGAGCCAGGGATTAAACCCACATCTCCTGCATTAGCAGGTGGATTCTTTACCACTGAGCCACCTGGGAAATCAACGATACTCCAATATAAAAACAAAATTAAAAGATGAATACCCCCACTCAGTTGTAAGACCCTGGAAGGAAAAAGGTTGTCATATTCCTTCACACTTCCCCCCCGACCCCCCACAACACACACACTGTACTTTATATGAAGCAGGCGCTTGGGCTATGAACAGTGACTCGTATGAACTAAACTTGCCCCACCCCCACCCCTAGAATGATGGCCCACATTAGGCAAAGCCCTGAAGTTGTTAAGCATACAAGAAATTTGATTTGGGTTTGTTGAAGTTTAGAAATTCAGGTTAATCTGTAATCTATTTTCCAAATCAAAGCAGGCCTAAGAATAACCCTTAGTTGTTTAGAGTGTTAAATATGAGAGATCAGGGGCTTCAGAACATCAGCCAGTGTTGGAACCACCTGAAACACTTGTTTAAACAGCTTCAGTCACTGGGCCTGTGGTCTGAGAATCTGCATTTTAAACAAGGTCCCAGGTGATATGGATGCTGCAGGTCCAGGGACCTACTTTGAGAACAAGCCATCATTGACCTTACATGGAGATGCTAATTTGGCATTAAGTTTTCAGCCCCTGGCACTGGCTGAGCATGGAGCAGCTAGTAGATATTATCAATTAACCTCTCCTTTTGTAGCTGGGCTGCCAGAAAGACCAGGGAAGAGCTATGATTCAGTAAAAGGAATCGGGATTTATTTCAATTCTGGCTAAATACGTCACAGAGGAGCCACCACTCAGCTCATTAGGAAACTGTCTTAGAGTGCCACGTTGTAGGATTGAAAACTGATGTCATTTCCTTGCCAGGTGGCTCAGTGAGCTGTCACCTGTCCAGACACCTCACCATGAGCAGCCCTCTAATTACTAGACCTCTTGAGAGTGAGCAACTTCCTAATTACTGAGAGTTCAGATCCAGCTACTGACAGTATGGGGAAGACATTTCTCCTGATAACCACGGAAAATCAAGGGACATTCAGAAATAATGCCATTTGCAGCAACATGGATGGACCTAGAGATTAGCATACTAAGCAAGTCAGAAAAGACAAATACCACATGATATCACTTACGTGTGGAAACCTAAACTACAAATGAACCTATCTGTGAAACAGAAAAGACTCAGACACAGAGAACAGACTTGGTTGTTGGTGATTGCCAAGGGCAGAAGGGGCTTGCGGAAGGGAAGGATTGGGAGTTTGGGATTAGCAGATGCAAACTATTACACATGGGATAGTTGTAATACAAGGTCCTATTATATATAGCACAGGGGAATATATTCAATATCCTGTGATAAACCATAATGGAAAAGAATATGAAAAAGTGTGTATATGATTGCTGTACAGCAGACATTAACACGTTATGAATCAACTATGTGTGCGTGTGTGTTAGTTGCTGAGTCATGTGCAACTCTTTGTGACCCCGTGGACTCTGTCCATGGGATTCTCCAGGCAAGATTACTGGAGTGGGTTGCCATTTCCTCCTCCAGGGGATCTTCCTGACCCAGGGATCAGACTCGGGTCTCCCACATTAGAGGCAGACTCTTTACCGTCTGAGCCACCAGGGAACCCCGTGAATCAACTATACGTCAATAAAAGTTTAGAAAATAGCAAGTAAAATGAAAGGAAATTCAGTCACATGATGAGGGAGGAAAAGAACCCCTTCATTTTCACAAGAAGTTAATCTTGACTTTCTTTGCATAATTACTACCATCATCCCCCTTCATTCATCTAACATCGGAAAAAATATTTTCCCTTAATTTGTATGAAATAATTTATTCAAAATCAATTCAGAAGAGCCCACTCATGGAAAAAGTCCCTGATGCTAGGAAAGATTGAGGGCAAGAGGAGAAGGGGGCAATAGAGGATGAGATGGTTGGATGGCATCACTGGCTCAATGGACATGAGTTTGAGCAAACTCCAGGTGATAGTGGAGGACAGGAAAGCCTAGACTACTGCATTTCATTGCGTCGCAAAGAGTTGGACATGACTTAGCAACTGAACAATGATTCGACAAACACCAAGGACTGCTAAGCCAACCACTATGCTGAGAAAAGTCAACTATGTGTAAGATCCAGCCTTCATCTTAGAGGTCTTCATAGTTAATGTAAAGCAAGGAATATGGCCCCCAAATGGATTCAAACTAGGTGTCCAGCAAATTTTGCCTTCAGAGAGAAAGCCACGTGACCTGGTAGGCATTTACCACCCAGAACTTTCCAGTAGGACTTACGTATTTGCTGTGTTTGTGCTCACCTAAGTAAGCCAGGGCTTTCTCAACTCACAGCTGGAGAAATTAAATTCTGGAGGGTTTCAGTGCCTTATCCTCAAGCAATTCGTGGGCCAAAACCAGGATTAGAACTATGACTCCTTCTAAGTCCCAGCAAGCAATCATCCTCACAGGTTTTGTAGAAATTCTCCCATCTCCGCCCAGCTTCCTGTTAGCATTCGCAGTTTTTAGACACTCCTGATGACATCAGAAAGATTCCTATTCTGGTTTTCTCCAATGTTTTCATATATTTAGAAAACGAGGTATCCCTTCTCAATCCTTTAACTTTATCTAGGGGAGGAGGTGAGTCACTTCACTGAGGCTGGCAGTGCATCCTGCTTCATCACTGCCCCGGATGCCACCAGGGCGGCAGGCGCTCACAGGTGGCAGTGGTTTCTAACCAGCAATTTAGCCTTATTCTAAGCAGTCATTTGTAGAGTTTTCACTGCTCTAGAGTCCACTAAGAAGACAGCAGAAACCTTAGTCCCACCTGAGGTCACTTACCCAAAGGCTGTGGTTTGTTCTAAGTTATTATTCAGTTTGAATTTGGCTGATAGGAAACAGTAGGTTGTAATGGATGGAATTTTTGCTCTGTAACTACTTTTTTTTTTTTTTTTAAGCCAAACCTAACTCTGGCTGCCTTGTTTTAAATCAATTTACATTCATTCTGCTGTGAGTCATACCCACATAGAAACTGCTAGCAAATACATTACCTTTTCATTTCTTTGCAAATGAGGGTATGGGGGACAAAGTGGTTCTGCATATGATAACATTTTCCAATTACTGCTTTGGGGAGTCTACCATTTGAATAAAACATTTTTCCAATAATATTGATTATTCCTTAATATTAACTAGAATCTAGATAGCAGGCATTCGCTTTTAAAGGTTAGTAGTTGAACTATGAAAGTGTTTAACCATGAAAGAACAGCAAATGATTCCTTCCTGTTCCTAGGCCACCAGAAGGGCATTTGCAAGAACCCCTTATTAAACTGTCAGAAATAATGCTAGATGAAGAAAGCTGAAGTTTATTTATAAACCCTTAAACTTAAGTTGGCTTAAAAATAGGAGGAAAAGTATTTCTTCTAGAAAACTCAAAATTGGTCAAATATACCATAGTTTGAGATCTAGGCAAGAGAAAGTCTTGTATTGATTATCTACTTCTTACAGTTTTCCAGCATTCTAGGAAAACAAAAAGATGAACTTACATAGATGATGTCTGTTAAGGCAGACAGTCAATAACTGAACCCTTCTGTGTGCAGTCAACCAGAGAGATGCTAAAAATGGAAATGTATGGTCCCTGGCGTTCAAGGAATTTACTCATGATTGATGTGGTTTATTTAGAAGAACGAAGGGAAAGAAAAGCCCATAGAGTTTAATAGTTCCAAGTGTTTTTTCTTATTCAACCACTCAGTGAAATAGAAGGAATTACCTCTAATGAAGAAATCAAAAGTGAGAAAAGATCCACAGTCAGTAATAGCAAGCTAGGGGTCAGTAATAGCAAGGGTTCTCAGGAGTCACCTCTAGACCAGGTGGGCCCTTTTAAAACTCAGCCTGAGAATTACAAGTTGAGGTTAATAGTCCATCAAGGTGCTGCAACCCATGACATTAATTTAATAAAGTACAGGTGCTCTTTATGACTAGTTAAGGACTAACACCTCAGGTTTCATCCAGCCATTTGGTTTATGCGATGTCAGGTCTTGAATGAAAAAACTTAGGTGCTAAAAACCTGGACACTATGACTCCAAAAGTCTTTCTTGGCTATAGTGGAAAATTTCAGTCACAAAAGAGATGAACCTTGAGGACCTAATACTAAGTGAAATAAGCTTAGTAAAAGGCCATAAAAGGACAATTACATGTAAATGATTCACTTCGCTGTACAGCCGAAACTAACAACCTTGTAAAGGAACTACACCCCAACGGAAAAAAAGAAAAAGGACCAACACCATGCAAGGCATCTAAAGTAGTTGAATTCATCGATAAAGACGGTGGAATGGCAGTTGCCAGGGGCTGGAGGAAAGGGCAGAGGGAGCTGTTTAATTGATACAGAGATTCAGTTTTTGCCAGATGAAAAGGTTCTAGAGATCTTTTTCACAACAATGTAAATATACCAAAAAACATTGCTGATCTGTGTTCTTAAAAATGGTCAAGATAGTAAATTTTATGATATGTGTTTTCTATCGCAATAAAAACAAAGTTTAATAACACGGAAAAAAAAAAAAACCTCACTTAGCAAAGATCTTCAGCAATTGCTTTCAACTGTTTAAGCTAGAACTTCTCACCACTGCCCTCTGCCTTCTGTAGCAAAAGGCTGTCGTAGCAATAAACAAACACCCAGGTGGTCTTGAGTATAGAATCATCACTGTTAGGTTTTTCAAAGCAGACAAAAGGTCATTTCTAAGTTACAAGTACATTCTAACCAAACCACCGGTTTTTAGCAAATATGATTTGCATTTACTGGTTTTAGCAATTCAAGCTAAAATTTCCTCAACAAACACACCCTGCCACCAGAACCATGAAAAATGAAATCAGTGAGGCTCCAGTTACTACGGATCCCAGTTCAGTTCAGTTCCACCGCTCAGTCGTATCCGACTGTGGATCAAGCATCTTAAAAACTAAAACACATAGGTTTTTGCCTCAGAACAACATTCAGCATTCCAAATTTAGGAATGGGCTGTCCTAGCAGGATACTTCAAACATAGTTTTGTGAGTTTCTTTTCACAAAGTTGATTAACAGTGTGTCCTAATTAATGCAGAATTGGTTGCTACATGATAATATTATGTTTAAGGGTATTTTCTCACTGAGAAAGCATATTTGTAGATAACCTAAATGATTCCTCCTCGCTTACACATGCTACATAAAAGAATAATCAGGAACAAACAGAATCTCTAAAACACACACACACACCTTTCCACAGCAGTAGCCACCACAGCAGTCACCAAGGGGACATTCTGAAAACACAGACGCCCACGCCAAACCCCGGGTTTTCATGAGTGGGGGTGCTGATGATGACCCTGAACCACAGCCAGACAGAGTTAAGAGCAAAATTTGATAGTTATACACTCTTTTTGAGATATTTAATCAACGACTTAGGAGCGCACAGCTTTCGTCCCACGTAAGTTACCTCGAAATAACACGTCAGGCGACTTTTTGATTCATGCTTCCTAAATATACCACATTCATAACAGTGCATCAGTCCTGTTTCCCACCACAGTGTATCTTTGTGTACTGTGTTCCTCTCATTTTGCCAATGAGCCAACCTAACAGGGACTCATGTCTGACTCAATGTTCAGTACAGTGTCTAGAACATTGGCACTGAGTTAAGTGTTAAAAAAAAAAAAAAAAAAAACAGCAGAACTGTTTGCGGCTTCATACACCCAATATTTGTTCACGCAGGTGTATCAGATTTAAAGTCTGCAGCTACAAATCACTCATGTAGGAATGTAACTTTTTCTCATCTTCTACAAGTAAATGAAACTTACCTCTTGAGATCCTGACTCCAGTCCAGACAGACAACTTGGAATCCTGGCGCCATGAAAGTTGCAGTCTCTCTGCATGCGGTTCTCTCTTTGAGAAAGATTTGGTCAAACTAGATCTTCTTCCTTCATGCTAGGAGACTTACCCAGCATCCCACACGAGGCTGCCTCCTTCTCCTCCTCCTCGGCGTCTGCAAGCAGCAGCTCCACCTGCCTGGTCCCTGCCCCATGCTACCAAGTGTTGCTAACACCTGTGGTCCCATCACAGCCGCTGGTCAGCAAGTGGGTACACCTGTGTCCTCTCCGCCCCTCACTCAGCCTCAGATGGGTTCAGCACTTCCGCAGCTACTCAGAACTGTTCCTTCCTCCCCTAACCAGGGAGTGAGGGGCTTCCTGAGGTTGCCTGTCCACCAGATCAGCCTCAGGCCCCCGCCAGTTCTAGTGTGAACCAAGCCTGAATATGACGCCTCCCTAGTCAGCTTGCCATCCTTCCAAGCTTGAGATGCAGGCAGAGATCTGGGGTGCTCCCAGGCCTGTCTCACCTGAGCCCACACCAAGTTTTGATCCTAGCGGTTGACAGGATGAGAAATGAGCCTTCTTTTTAAATTTGTCTAGAAACACAAAAGACCCTGAAGAGCCAAAACAATCCTGAGAAAGAAGAATAGAGCCAGAGGCACCACACTGCATGACTTCACACCAATCATTATTTACACACTGTTTTCTGAACTGTAGGTCAGGAAATAATTGTGTTTATAGCCAGAATTTTTAAATTAAATGGGATCCAATAGGACAGGGTCATCTAGAAGAAAACATCTTGCTATATTTCTTTATTTAAATATGGGGTCAAGAATTAAACTGTATTTCCACTATACTTTTAGTCAAAAAAGGATCAGAAACTCTGTTTTCTCATCCTGTCCCTTTTTAAACTCTCCAATCCGTCAATCAGAGCTTTTATCTCTGCCATCTGTGGCTTTCCCAGTAAACAAACAAACAAACAAAAAAACACCCCAGTAGAATCACCCTTTAAGCGCTCTCCTCTTGGATTTATTTTGTAATCTATACTCTGAGCCTTGCAGACTTTCCTACGTCTGGCTTTTCTGTCTCCTTTGTCGGGTCCTCCCAATGTCAAGTCAAGACATTCATAACAACCACTTCTGAGGACATCTTCATTCCTGTCTACTTTGTTCCCCTGTGTCCTTCCTACCCTGAGGCCATTAGCTTCACCTTCCAGGCTAGTGTTAATAGTCAGAGGACCCAGGGAATCAGAGAAGTAAGATACAACACAGAGCAACTCAAAGTTTAACCTGCCACATAGGGATGTGGCAGTTTGCTACCACTTTGAACAAGTTTTTTGTTTTTTTGTTTTTTTAATGTTTAGACATACAAGAACAACACTCTAAACTGTTTGATTTGTTTATACTGGTAGTCACCAATTTTAAAAGGCTAGATAAAGCACGCAGTCATTTTAAAGCACTGTCCTCAAACATTTAGTTTTAACTTAAAATGTGTACATGTTTATTCATTCACGAACCTTTTCATGAAGCATCAAGGCCTTACTTTTAAGTGAATCTATTGATGGAAGTTCCAAGTCATCTTTCTTACATGAAGCACATTCATGACGTGTTGTCTGTAGCTTTTGGTTTTCGGTTTCTTTAGGCTGGCATGTGCAAAACTGTCTGAATGCAGACTCCTTCTAAATTGTCAGTATTTTTTCCCATGATTTACACTTGTCTCACCCACAACTACTCTGGCAGCAGTTTTTAACAACTCTTTGTCTATTCAATCTTTGCAGAGCTTTCTAAATTAAAAGACAGTTTCTTTAAACTCTTGTTTTAAAGGATTTTAGAGAAATGGCTCTTCTGCATTCATATTCCAACACTCTGTAATATTTAATTTAATTACATAATTGTAACACCAAGTTAGACTAACATAAATAGGTTTGAGGAAGTAGCTTGGTAGAGTGAACGTTTCTTGCACCGTGGGCAGCCTGGCTATTTTCCCAGAGAGGATGAAGAGGGTCCATTCAGCTGGGAAGTAGGTTGGGTGTTTTGTGAAAAAGGTTTCTGCTGCATTAAAAAAAAAAAAAAAAAGATTCAACCTGAGATAAAGCAAAATGCGTGCTCAGTCAGTCGTGTCTGACTCTTTGTGACCCCACGACTGTAGCCCACCAGGCTCCTCTGTCCATGGAATTTTTCAGGCAAGAATACTAAAGTGGGTAGCCATTTTCTTCTCCCAGGGATCCTCCCGACCCAAGGATCAAACCTGTGTCTCCTGTGTCTCCTGCACTGGAAAGCTGATTCTTTACCCCTATGCCACGCAAACTATAATAATTTCAGAAAAATGTCCTCCTATAGCAGAAAGAGTCGGAGAAGGCAATGGCAACCCACTCCAGTACTCTTGCCTGGAAAATCCCATGGATGGAGGAGCCTGGTGGGCTGCAGTCCATGGGGTTGCTAAGAGTTGGACACAACTGAAGCGGCTTAGCAGCAGCAGCAGCATAGCAGAAAGAGTGCTTTTTGATGGGGAAGGAGAAAGCAGAAAGGAGGAAATTCTAGACTGTAGACAGACACTGCTTAATTTGTGACACTGAGTCAATCGAATAAAATTCCTGGAGGTCAGTGGGGGTTTTCGTTTTTGTTTTTTTATGAAGCTAGACTAAGTGCTCTTCAGCGTCAAATCTTGTTTCCCAAACTTACCCAGGGTTCTCTCGGGTCAGGGTGAGTCAGGCGAACAGAAATTGAATGTGCTCAGTTTCCTCCTCTGGGAGATGGGGAATCTGCCCTCACTTGTGATTCCTCTGGTCTGTTCAGCAGTTTGATCATTCTGAAAAAAAAGATGAGATGGTCTTCAAAAGATTCAGTGACCAGACAGTTTTACAAAATGCTGGGGTAAAAATGTTGAACTTTACTACAAAACTTCACAGCTTTTAATAAGCTATAGGATTTGTGGATCTCTTTAAAGAGGAGATGATGGACAACTCCTCCCAAATATATTGTGTCAAATATCTTTTTTCCCCATAGAATCTCTCAGGACTAAAGATCCACAGACCACTCTGGAGGAATTCTGGCCCAGCTCTCTCTGTAGTCCTTTCTAGCTCCAAATTCCCTATTTGGAAATTTCCAAATTTCTGTCCATAGGATTTCCAAGGCAGGAATACTGGAGTGGATAGCCATTCCCTTCTCCAGGAGATCTTCCCAACCAAGAGATTGAACCTGCATCTCCTGCATTTCAGGTATAAAGTGGAGTGAAAGGGAATTCTCACCAGGTAAGGGTCAGGAAGGAAAACATTTCCTCCAGCCCAGAGGTGTAAGCGTGATTACTGGTGTATCTTTAAAAAAAGGGACCCATCTCTGTGGTATACCATGCCAATAAAATTTCACTGAGTCCAAAAGTAAGTCACAAGATAATCTCTTTTGTGTTTGCCTTATGTGTTTTTTTGCTGAATAGTCCTTGACCTGCGAATGTTACTTAATGATACTGCGATTTCAGTATCAATATTTTTCAAATGAGGCATCTGATGTGAAACAAAGCAACATTAGAGGTCGGAGGCAGCTACTGTAGAGGGTCATCTTCGAATGGTTCCATGGTAGTATCACTCCACCTGGAAGGGATGGTAAAGCGTAAGAAGCCAGAGAAAGCTTGCTCCACTGTTCCTATAAAGACCCAAAACTATCAGAGCCGGTGGAACAGACCTCATAGCACAATTATGGCTCTTACTGCTCATGGCTCTTTCTAGGTGAAGGAAATTTTAAATGGTGTGATTTCCTCTGAGGTTTGAAACACAATCTGCAAAGAACCAATGGGCCATTTTTACCATATTTGTAGTGTGAACATTGGGCTAGTCACAAATAAGTTTATATATGTCCAGACATTATATTCATGGTGTTATCTCAATATTTTGGCCTCTAAAATGGAAGGGTTTGGGCTAGATTATAAACTATATTGGGACTTCCCTGGTGGCTTGAGATGGTAAACAATCCACCTGTAATGAAGGAGGCGAAAGAGACTCGGGTTCAGTCCCTGGGTTGGGAAGATCCCCTGGAGAAGGAGTGGCAACCCAGTCCAGTATTCCTGCCTGGAAAATTCCATGGATAGAGGAGCCTGGTGGGCTACAGTCCAGGGGGTAGCAAAGAGTCAGACATGACTGAGCAACTATCATTTTCACATAAATAACATTCACTGGAAAAAATTTTTTTACTATTATTACACATCATTTCAAAAATGTGTTATATATATCATTTTTTAAAGGAGGTAGATTTTGACAAATTGGCTGAATCGCCACATCCCAGTTCCTAGGGAGCTTCTCTTTCTATTGAGTTTGCATTTACTCAGTGGGGGGAGCATTTGTAAGTAGTGTGTTGATTCTCTGCTTTTCCTTCCTTCAGCATAGTCCCAAACATCCCCATTTATTTATTAATTCAGTCAGGAAGATATTTAGTTAACAAAATTAGGGTAGGGTAGAAAGATGTCCAATACCTTGATCACCTGATGCGAAGAGCCAACTCATTGGAAAAGACCCTGAAGCTGGGAAAGATTGAGGACAGAAAGAGAAGGGGATGACAAAGGATGAGATGGTTGGATGGCATCACTGATTCAATGGACGTGAGTTTTCACAAAGTCCAGGAAATAGTGAAGGACAGAGAAGCTTGGTGTGCTGCAGTCCATGGGGTCGCAAAGAGTCAGACACCATTGAGCAACTGACAACAACGGCAAGAAAGATGCATGGGCTTCCCAGGTGGCTCAGTGGTAAAGAAGCCACCTGCCAATGCAGGAGACATGGGTTTGACCACTGCATAGGGAAGATCCCCTGGAGGAAGAAATGGCAACCGACTCCAGTATTCTTGCCTGAGAAATCCCATGGACAGAGGAGCCTGGTGGGCTACAGCCCATGGGGTCGAGAGTCAGACGTGACTGAGCACACACACAAAGACATGTATAAGAATTAGTTCTTGCCTTCTGAGAACCTGCAATCTAAAGGGGAAACAGGGCACTTAGGAAAACAGTGAAGGAACACATTAAATATAATGTACACATGCTATTAATATTTCCCCACAGGCAAAGTGCTGTCAGAGCTTCGAGGAGAGGCAGACCACCCCCAGATGGGATGAACAAAGAAGGCTTCACGAAGGGAGGAGGGTTTGCTGGGTCTTAAAAGATGAGTAAGAACCTGAAGGGTTTCCACTTAAAGTCTTTGGGTCAAGAAGATACAAGGCATATTCTCGGATTCATAAATGTCCACATGGTTTAAGTAGAACAGCTTGGGCTAATGTGTTTGGAAAATAGACCTGAGCCAGGTTATCAAGGACCTTGAAAGTCTGAAGTTAGGACTTTATTACTAAGCAAAAGGGAACCATGGGATTTTAGTAGGTCAGGCTCTCGCATTGGGGTGGGGAAGTGGTGTGGGTAGAAGGTGGAGGGAGGAAGACAGCTCAGAATAGGACATAAATGCGATCATCAAACTGGAGACAGAGCCAGATCTGGCATGGAAGTTAGAGACGTCAGAAGAAGAGGGGAGGTGTGAGAGAGATCCATTAATCCATTAAATTAGTAATTACCAGGTGCCAGCTGTATGCCACTGTCTTCCGAACATCCATCATTTATATACCACTATCATAATTTTTTCCATATCCACTTCTACTGTTTTTATTATTATTCAGCCGCACTACATGGCATGTGGGATCTTAGTTTCCACCAGGGATGGAACCCAACAACCCCTGCAGTTGAAAGTGTGGAGTCCTAGGTGCTGGACTACCAGGAAAATCCCTGGTATTATTTTTTTCACTTAATATTTTTCTGCAAAAAGCTCATTTTAATTTTAAAAAACATCATCTTTTTCAAAGAAGTTAGATTTCACTTGCGCTTGCCTTGCCTCCAATAGAAGCTAACCATAAAAATAAGACTAAGCAAAACAAAATAAGTTAATCACTGAGGGAAAGGTTGTGTCCACCGAAGCCTGCTTAAAAGGGAGGAAAAGTGAAAAGAGATGTTAAAAATACACCAGCAACAAGCAGAGATTTTTCTGCTTTGACTAAACTCAATGGGTGGAAAGAGACTTGAAATGGAAATGGCTTTCTCATTATGTGTGGGTACTGGGGTGCTGTGCTCCAGGACAGCTCCAGCACTGGGTCCTGGGGATGCAGAGACGAACATCACCCTCTGTTTTCAGAGAGCTTAGCTGAGCAGGATCATAGGAAGCCCACAGATGAATCCCAACAGAGCAAGGAGAAAGCCCATGGTGTGTGGTGGACACCCCAGGACGCTGCTGGCCCGCTGGGATCTAGGGTGTTCCTCTTAGACTCTCCCTCGGCTCTTAATTACCTGAAAATTGGATCCTGGTTCTAGCACTTGATTCCTACTTCGCATATGTGGGCTGCTTCCATCTAGTTGCTAAGAACAAGCATAACAACCTGCTTTTCCTTTTTGAGAAAACAAAGGGGGAGATTTCTTAGGCTGAGCAGAAATGTTAAAACATGGTGGGGAGTCACCCCAAGTAAGTGGTAAAATACTTGCATGTAAGAAGCTGTCAGATCCTTCGCCCCAAATCAGAGCTACACCATAAGATGAATCGACCTCTTAGACCAGCCCGAAATTGAAGCTCTGAGAGCTAGGGGGCACAGAGCCCGCTGTCCCTTGGCAACCAGCTCCCCAAGTTCCTCCATGTGGTTCAGCTTTTATATTTTTAGGAGCTTATAAACCTTATTGTTATGAGCTTCCCTGGTGGCTCAGATGGTAAAGAATCTGCCTATAATGCAGGGGACCTGGGTTCAATCCCTGGGTAGGGAAGATCCCCTGGGGAAAGGAAATGGCTACCCACTCCAGTATTCTTGCCTGGAGAATCCCATCAACAGTGGAGCCTGGTGGGCTGCAGTCCATGAGGTCACAAAGAGTTGGACACAAGTGAATAACTAACACACACACAGAGCTCACTGTTGGGAGTTCTCTGGTGGTCCAGGCGTCATCGCCTTGCAATGCAGGGGATCCAGGTTTGATCCCTGCTTGGGGAACTAAGATTCCACATGCCATGTAACTAAGCCCACAAACCAGCATGCCACGACTAGGGAGCCTGTGTGCCACAACTAAGACCCGAGGCAGCCAAATAAATAGATATTTAAAAAATGAAGCTCACTGTTGAGGAGCAGTGGGCTGGGTGTAAATTAGAGAGTGTATTGGCCGTAAGAGCAACAGAGGCCATCCCACAGTGAGAGAGGAGATCACTAGAAAGAAAGACGGATGCAGGGGGGTTAGGGAACAATGGCAGAACCGAATCCACGTGATGCTGGGAGTGGTGAATACAATGATGGGGCCGGGAAGCAGGTGCCTTTTGAAAGATGAACAGAAATCATTAGGCAGCAAAGGGCACTGCCAAAGTGGAGAAAGTAAGCACCACACAAAAGACGTAAAGAACAGAACAAGGGGCTTCTCTGGTGGTTCAGTGGTTAAGACTTTACCTTCCAAGGCGGGGGGGTGCAGGTTCGACCCCTAGTTAGTGAGTTAAGATTCCCACATGCCTCTCAACCAAAAAAAAATACAAACAAAACATAAAACAAAAGCAATATGGTAACACATTCAATAAAGACTTTACAAATTGTCCACATCAAAAAAAAAAGAACAGGAGAGCAGGATGGATAAGGAAAATGGCGAGTGGTGTGGGGGTTGTAGCCTGGGGCCTGGGGGATGACGAGGGGGCAGAGGTGAGGCTGGCTGGTATTCACAGCATGGCCACAAGGGGCTCACAGGCTATATGAGGGGTCAGGTTTTCTGTTGATGGGAATGGAGATAATTTTGCTCAGGGAAGAAACGTGATTAGATGAGGTGTTGAGAAGATTGTTCTGGAAGAACATGGAAGAGGAGGTGAATGGAAGATGAAGTGGGACTTGAAAATCATTTTTCCCATTTCTAAATCTCTGTCTCCTTGGCCCATTTTCCTGTTCTCAGTACCCACAAACCAAGTAAGGGATGTCTATGGCAGGATTGCGTTATAACGAAACCCCACATTGGAGAAAATAGCTTTCCAAAGTCAGATTTCTTTTTTGTTCTAACCCATCATCAAATCTAACATGTGTGGTTCCTCCTGCTTCCCCAAGGCATCCTGTTCCTCTTTCACACGTCTCAGAGTATTGGCTCAAATGCATTTACAGTACATGCAACTTTGCTGGCAAACTGATGGGATTTTTCCCTACTTTTGTTTTATTTATCCAGCACTTATTGAGTGCTTACTCCATGCCTGGCAGTGGGTAGGTGCTGAGCAATCAGACCCATTTGAGGCAGGAGACAGATGGACCCAAACTGAGCCACTGGAGTTTGTCCCCAATGGGCACATACTCCAAGATGAAGATTATATAAAAATGACAGAGGATCTGAGCCCTGCCCAGATAAGAGATCAGGAGGGTCTCCTTGACCATTCTTGAGGTCAAACCATTCTTGAGGTCTAGGAGACCTTCCTGACTGCACATGCTGAAAGGCTCCTTGGAGGTCAAAAGGGAGGGGGCACCACCCCATAGTAAGTGATGTCAACCTACCCATAGGCCTCTTCACTAGAATCCTTCTTGGCTAAAGATGCATGCACACACAGGCAAGGACCCTGAACTAAACCAAACACAGACTCAGAACTAGGCCAAGCAAGATGACTGGCCAGAGGAAACATGGAAGAAATGCCCCATCAGTTCCATCCAGTTCAGTCTCTCAGTCATGTCCGACTCTATGTAACCCCATGGATTGAAGCACACCAGGCTTCCCTGTCTATCACCAGCCTCTGGAGCTTGCTCAAACTCATGTCCATTGAGTTGGTGATGCCATTCAACCATCTTAACCTCTGTTGTCCCCTACTCCTCCTGCCTTCGATCTCTCCCAGCATCAGGGTCTTTTCCAAAGAGTCAGTTCTTCTCATCAGGTGGCCAAAGTATTGGAGTTCCAGCTTCAGCATCAATCCTTCCAATGAACATTCAGGACTGATTTCCTTAAGGATGGACTGGCTGGATCTCCTTGCAGTCCAAGGGACTCTCAAGCATTTTCTCTAACACCACAATTCAAAAGCATCAGTTCTTTAGCGCTCAGCTTCTTTATAGTCCTACTCTCACATCCATACACAACTACTGGAAAAACCATAGCTTTCACTAGATGGACCTTTGTCAGCAAAATAATGTCCCTGCTTTTTAATATGCTGTCTAGGTTGGTCATAGCTTTTCTTCCAAGGAACAAGCATCTTTTAATTTCATTTGCAGTGATTTTGGAGCCCAAATGCCCCATCAGTTCAGTTCCTACGCCCGGTATGTTTCAGTTCCAAATGCTCCATAAAAGTGATTAAAACCACCACAAGGGTGCAAGGCTCTCTGAGCCCACCTGGTCATCTATCTACATGTACCCTTCTTCCTCCTTAAAGTGCCATAAATGCCTTCCTTATGAAACTTGGGTAAGTAAAGCACAGAATATTGCCATTCTTCATTGGAGCCCACGGGTGCCCTGCCCAGGGCCCTCCTCACCCCTCCTCCCTCCACCTCTTGAGTCCTGGACCCTGGCATCTCACAGCCCTTTGGAAGGAACACTTGTTTCACTGCTTTCTGTGTCTTTGTAAGAATTCATTTCTACAAAGTCGAAGGGCCAGGGTCTTGTCACTGGCCACTGGGTCTAGTGGCCAGGATTCAGCATTGTCATTGCCACGGCCTGACTTCAATCTCGATCTGGGAACTGAAATCCTGCTTCAAGTCAAGGCCACCTGAGATCACCTTGAGGAGTTCACATTAGGGGAGAAGACAAAATAATGACTACCCTTATGAGGTAAATACTTAGAAAGCACTAAAACATAGCTCTTTCCAAAGGGGAATTGTCCAGGCAAGAACTACTTGAGTAGGGGAGTGGGTTGCCATTTCCTTCTCCAGGGCATCTTCCCAACCTAAGCCACGTGTTGCTAATGCCACTCAAGCAAGGAGTGAGCTAGTAAGAGAAGATGCCCTGTTTCTAATTAAACATGCTGTGTGCTCAAAACTCAAGGCAACAGCAAGGATGTTTTCTAAAATCTGACTCACCCTGGGCATCTTGGGTCCAGAGAATAAGGAGTAGAGCAGAAACATCCCAGTCTCAAATCTCATTTCATCCAAAAGTTTTCTTGGAGTCTAAAATGACCTCTTTTCCCACAAGCAGCACCCTTTTAACATTCCTATTCCCATTTGAAGTCACTTCTCTTCCGACCTACACAGTTGGGTCTCACCACCTTTTGCTCATGCTCAGGTCTGCTTGGCTGGAATTTTCAGCTGCTTGTTTACTTGGCTGGAAAATGAAACTTACAAGCCTCCTTCAGTGGAATTTTGTCTTGACACAGATCCAGGTAGAGGAAACAACACAGCAGCTTTTCTTCTCTCTGTGGTAAGAAGGAAAGCTGCTGTGGGCAGCAGTTACAACAGGGACCACTCATGAAATGCCAGTCCAATGAAGTGTTGATGGGGGCTTCTCTCCACTCTCGTGATTTTCTTCATTTGTCTTACAGGTCTTGGGTCTTGACTTATCGCTGTAGCGTAGGCTGGCTCCCTGAACCATGTGAATTACCACCCCCTGAGAAGGCAATGGCACCCCACTCTAGCACTCTTGCCTGGAAAATCCCACGGACGGAGGAGCCTGGTGGGCTGCAGTCCATGGAGTCGCTGAGGTTGGACACGACTGAGGGACTTCCCTTTCACTTTTCACCCTCATGCATTGGAGAAGGCAATGGCAACCCACTCCAGTACTCTTGCTTGGAGAATCCCATGGACGGAGGAGCCTGGTGGGCTGCCATCTATTGGGTCGCACAGGGTCGGACACGACTGAAGTGACTTAGCAGCAGCAGCAGCAGCAGCCACAAGTCAGATCAGCAGATGGTGAGGATAAGCGGCCATGCAGAAATTGAAATTTTCCAGGTTAAGCTTAGATATGTGCAGAGAAAAAAGGCATCTTTTATGAATTAGAAGTTTATAAATTCTAGTTTCTCATATTTTTCCCTTTCAGTGTCCTGTCTAAAAGTATAATGTATATGTTAATTTGGAGAAGGAACTGGCAACCCTCTCCACTATGCTTGCCTGGGAAATCCCGTGGACAGAGGAGCCTGGTGGGCTACAGTCCATGGAGTCACAAGAGTCAGACATGACCTAGCAACTAATCCACCACCACAGATGTTAAGTGCATGTCTGTGTCTCTGAAATCTATATGTTATTTCCATGGTTTCAATTATTGTCTTCTTAGGTAATAACAAAAGTAGATGAATAATCCTACTTCTAGTTGATATTGGAAAGAATGATTTTTCTCCAGGGTCCTCTTTTAAATTATGCTTATGTGACTTGGTATTTAAATAAAAGTATATCAGTGATAGCAAAGCACAGAGCTGCCACCGCACAGGACGTCAGCTCGCCCCAGCAGGTGTGCAGCACACAATGTGTGTGACCATATGCTGCAGTCCTGGTGACATCCCATCGCTGTGGTGGAATGACAAAGACAGATTTTGTCACTGATAATTAGGGGTACACAGTGTGAGCACTGGGGTCCAGCTTCCTGGATTAGCTCAGAGTAAATGATTTAACCTCTCTGGGTCTCATTTTCCTCCTCTGGGAAATGCAGAAAATGAGTACCTACCTGCTAGGGCTGCAGTCATAATTAAGTGTGAGGATGCCTATAAAGTGCCCAGGGCAGGGTCTGGCACATAGACCTATCAGTCTAATGTTTGCTGAAATATACCAACAAGTGTACACTTCCCTGAACTACCTCATTAATGCATGCCGCATTCTCAGTTGGTCAGTCGTTCTGACTTTTTGTGACCTCGTGGGCTGTAGCCCACCAGACTCCTTTGTCCATGGGATTCTCCAGGCAAGAATACTGGAGTGGGTTGCCATTTCCTCCTCCAGGGGATCTTTCTGACCCAGGGATCAAACCCACATTCCCTGAATTGCCAGGCAGGTTCTTTACTGAGCCACTAGGGAAGCCCCCATGAGACTCTATGCACATACTAATTAGTACAGTGCTCACACAAAGACACATTATTCCTGGGACAAAGATAGTCATATTATTCATAAATTACCACCTTTTTTATATGAAAATATTGTATCTAAATTAGGAGGCTGGGATTAACATCTATACACTATTGTGTTAAAAATAGATAACCAACAAGTACCTATTGTATAGCACAGGGAACTATCTATAAGGGAAAATAATCCAAAACAGAATGTGTGTGTGTGTGTGTGTATGTGTGTGTGAGTCTGTGTGTCTAACTGAATCACTGTGCTGTACACCCAAAACTTTCACGATACTGTAAATCCACTATGCCAAGTTGCTTCAGTCGTGACTCTTTGTGACCCCATGGACTGTAGCCTGCCTGGCACCTCTGCACATGGGGATTCTCCAGGCAAGAATACTGGAGTGGGTTGCCATACCCTCCTCCAGGGTTACAGTTTATACATCAATTAAAAATTTTTTAAATATACTGTGTTTTTCAAAATTTTTTTTAAAAAATCCTTGTGGAAAACACAACAGGAGACCTCCCATTCATGTATTTAGTCAGCCAACATTTATTGAGCACATCCTGTGATCCAGGGACTTTTGCAGGGAATGGTTATACGAAAATGAAGGAGACACTTATGGCCACCAGAATCTCATGCTCCCCTGGGAGAAAGCTACATGGAAGGCCATAAATGACCACAGACATGTCCAGTACCTGGTAGCTCTCTGATGTACATGAGAAAACACATGATGTGGGGCTGTCAGTTCTGCCCCCCTCAGTCCAGCAAAGGCATCACCAAAGAATAGGGCTGGGACTTTAAAAAGGTGTTTTGAGTTTAGTCTAATGGAGGGAAGGACCATGTACATCCCAGGAAGAATCACAGATGTAAGAAACAGGGTCTGGTTCAGTGGTTCAAACTGTGATTCCTGAACCAGCACAAGCATCACCAGAGAATTCGTTAGAAATGTAAAATCTTGGGAACAGCCCCCGAAACTCTGAGGACTGGGCCTGGCAATCTGTCTCTTAACAAGCCCTGAGCTGAGTTCCTGCACAGTCAGCTCTGAGAACCATTGTTACAGTCAGCTGATGGTATCAAGGGAAGAAGAAAATGCATTAGCTAAATAATTGTATTTGACATAGTACAGAGCTATCTGAATATAAATTTGTCATCAAACAAAAGATGGAAGCCGGCTACATGATCACCTGTATTATTCAAAGGGATAAGGTGCACAGCCAGAGAAACAAATATAAAGAATAAAAGTAGAAAAGCAATAACAATCACTATTTTATGCTAAATTTCCCAATAAACTTCCCAGTATTCAAATATAGATGCGCAGTCACCTGACAAGAGTAACTGCCTGCACGATCAACCGGCAGTTGTTAAACACACAGTTTTGCCAATACTAAGACCTGAGAGGGATTTCTTCATCACACTCCATTCATGAGACACTTTTTGCAGAGGTGGATGACATCCTGACAGTAAAAACCACTCAAGTATAAACATCAGCATCTTATAACTCCCTGACATGGGCTTATTATCAAAGAGACTTCAATGAAAGGAGTCCAGTGGGAGGCCTTACCAATGAAGTCAGGTTTGTAGCTCTCAGACCATCTGACTTACATATGGACTGTATCCTCAGAAATGAAAGAGCGGTAGACACGGAAGCACTAAAAATAAAAAACCAGAGGAGGGACTTGCCCGATCGTCCAGTGGTTAAGAATCCCCCTTGCAATGCAGGGGACACAGGTTGGACCCCTGGTCAGGAAACCAAGATCCCACATGCCACAGAGCAACTAAGCCCATGCCGTCACTCTCTGGAAGCTGTGTGCCACAACTGTAGAGTCCGGGAAACACCACAACAAAAGATCCACATAATCGGTGAAGATTCCATGGGCCGCAACTAGGACCTGATGCAGCCAAGTAAATAAATAAATATGGAAAAGAAGCTGGAGGAGAGGATAGGATGGTTCGAACTGAACAGGTTTTGCATGTCATCCTAAGAACATCAGCTTTGAACATTGTGCTGCTCTGGACTCTAAACCTCCTAAATTGAGATGTTTCTGTGTCCCTTAACTTTTGCATCTTCTGGACTTGTTTTGTGTTTCAAAAGCTTTTTACCTGATGCATTACATCTGCAACACAGATCACACAATCTAGAGCTTGATTAGATTTCAACATGTATTATTCCTGATTATTTTACATTTATGTGGTTTATTTCTTACCTAGACCATAAATTAGATAAACCCTCTCATTTCCATGTGTCCTTTGGCACAGGGAATATTTAAGAGGAGGCTTTATTTGTTTATATTTTATTGAAGTATATTTGATTTACAATGTTGTTTTAGTTTCTGCTGTACAACAAAGTGATTCAGTTATATATTTATATATATTTTCATATGCTTTCCATTATGGTTTCTCACAAGATATTGAATATAGTTCCCTGTGCTATCCAGTAGGACCTTGTTGTTTATGCATTCTATATATACTAGTTTGTATCTGCTAACCCCAAATTCCCAATCCTTCCCTCCCCCACCCTCTCTCCCCATCACAAGCACAAATCTGCTGTCTGTAAATCTGTTTCTGTTTCATATATAAGCTCATTTGTGTCATATTTTAGATTCTACATAAGTGATATCATGTTATATTTGTCTTTTTTCTGACTTACTTCACTTAGTAAGATAATCCCTAGGTCCATCCATGTTGCTGCAAATGGCATTATTTCATTCTTTTTTTATGCCTGAGTAGTATCCCATTGTGTATGTGTACCATATCTTTATCCATTCCTCTGTTGATGGGCATTTAGGTTGCTTCCGTGTCTTTGCTATTGTGAGTAGTGCTGCTATGAACATAGGGGTGCATGTATCTTTTTGAGTTATAGTTTTCTCCGGGTATATACCCAGGAGTGAGACCACTGGATCATTTGGTAGCTTTATTTTTAGTTTCTGGAGGAACCTCCATACTGTTTTCCATAGTGGCTGCACCAATTTACTTTCCCACCAACAGTGCAGGAGGGCTCTCTTTTCTCCCAGTGGTTCTAGTATGCTTGCAGCTGCCCAGCTGGGCGGGAGGGTAAACTTTACTCAGATGAGTATGCGTTAGTGGGTCTCCCGTGGTTCTGCCACAGACAGGACAGGGAGGGTCTCGGCTGCTGGAGGCAGAAAGCTAGGCCTGAGCAGACCTGAAGGTTGTCCAGCAGCCTCTCTGTGTCTCTGCTGGGCTGCCGGACTCTGCATTGCTTCTCCCTGTAAGTTTGCTCCTCTCTCCTCGCGTGCTCCCTCTGCAGGTCCTTGTTTCTCCTGCCCCACAGTTTGAAATAGCAAATGACTCCAGCTCCCGGTGGTGCCAGCATCAGCCCTCCCTGTAGTTGACCTTGCAGATAAGCTCACCAGTGTTCAGTGTGACTCTGGGAATGTCTTCATTTAAATTTCTAGGAGCCATCATCTGATTAACCCAGTTGAGCCTCTGCATAGATACCCCTGAGTTGGGACTTCAAACCAGGTTCACTCAACTCAGAGGTATGGTGACCACCGTAACATTCCTGGCCAGGACAGCGTCAGCGGATGCTGTGGTCAGGGGACAAAATTCCCCAACGCAGGAGTCAGCTGAATGGCTACCACAACAAGGGGCACTGTTGGTGATTTCTGTGCCTCGGTACTTAATACAGATCTGTACAGCAAGCTTGGTAAGAAAAGCAACAGCAATTAAAAGAAAAGAACTTCTGAGAGGAAACTTTTGATTCCAGTAGATAGAGAGATAGATAGGTGATAGTCTAGCTGTGAAGCAAGTTTCCAGAATGTGCCAGAACATGTTCACAGGACTATTCAGCTGGTCAGGAGAGCTGTAGACAAAAGCAACTCCATTTTCATCAGAGGCTATGTCTGTTGCTCCGTTTCAAGTTGCATTGTGTCTGTATCTATCGTCATAGTTTTGTATATTTCCATTTTCCATCATGGTTTTCTTTATTTTCCATTAAACGGTTTCACTCTATCATCATTTCTGCTTCTCCTAGATTAGTCAGTGGCTTGCATATTTTTGTCAGCTTTTTTTTTGGAGTGGACAAAAAAATAAAGTGGTGGTTTGTGTTATTCTTTGTGAAGATTACCTGTTTTACCTCCATAATGTAAGTTAGCCCCTGCCCACAACACCTCCTGAAGAGCTGTTGGCCACTGCTGGTCAAAGTGACCACATTCTGTTAGCGACTCCCAGGGAAATCCATCTGCAGGCTTCGCTGAGATAATCACACCCTCTTCTGTGTGCATGCATGCTCAGTCACGTCCAACTCTTTGCGGTCCCATGGACTGTAGCCCTGCAGGCTCCTTTGTCCGTGGGATTTCCCAGGCAAGAATACTGGAATGGGTTGCCGTCTCCTCCTCCAGGGGATCGTCCCAATCCAGGGATTGAACCCGCATCTCCTGCATTGCAGGCGGATTCTTTACCACTGAATCACTTGGGAAGCATACACTCTCTTCTAGAATGATCCAAATGAGGGTAATCCCATGGGGAGCACATGTCCAAAATCACATAGAGTCAGGAGAGTTACCTTCCTACTTGGTTTGATGCAGAATAATGTTAGGATTTTTTTATAATGTCCTGCTTCAATCGTTTCCACATAAAAATCCTCTAAGTCCTGTGGCATTTTACCAACCAGCAGTAAGTCTAAGACCAATATTAATGACGACTTACTAACCATTTCTCAAGGAACACTACCCTCCACCTTTTTAGTCTCAAAAACCATCATGAAGCCACTTCTGAAAGCTTTGTGTGAAAGACAAAGGCAATTTTAGTTGTGTTGCCTACTGTGACCAAATTGGAGGAGATCTGGGTTGTTGTTTTGTTTTTTATATAATACCATATCTTTTGAAAGGGAAATGTTTCAAAGGCATTTATTTGTAGGAGCAGACTGATGGAAGGAGGTATTCACAAACAAAATCAAGCTACAGATGATTAGGATAGCAATTAAGTTCATGAAAAGCCAAAATACATTCTGCGTATATAAAACGGCTTAGCATTGTGCTTTGAGTAAAGGAACTGGTGTATTTCAGCCTGTGCTTATTCAAAGGTGCTCTAATGGCATTTGCACAATTTTAAGTACATAGTACATGAAAGTCTGTAAGTGGGGAAGCCTGAAAAAATGAAAGAAAATGGCATTCAGTTATCTTTTGCAGCTACAAATTCAGAAGGTCAGAAAATATCCCCAAAGTGGGCCTTTGGGCAAAATTAATTCATGTGAGTTTTCTATTTACTTTTACCTTAAAATGGCATGGCTTCGTGTGTTAGTAGCATATTAATGAGAATCACTCATTTTTAAAAAATATTTAAAATTATAAGCCTGCTAAACATTCATATTGCTCTTCATTCTCAATCTCTATAGAACTGGGATTATTAGTAGAAGAAAAAATTACTAATAAAAAGTCTGCATCCATGTTGCATAGAATTTTGTTCTGCCTAGAAGTGCCCTGTGTATTTAGACTGTAGTGGAAACACACGAGTAGGCAGAAGGGCAGAAGTGGGAGGCACCCCTCTACCACCCAGGACATTCTTACTCTTTGGAGGGTTACTCTTTATCCCCTTTTAGTCTTCTCTCATGAACTTCCCAAGAAAGAAAGAATTGCTGCTTTCAGATTTTCTTGCTTCTTCTGATCCCTAAATCTGTTCCCTAACTCTCATGCTCAATTGCTCAGTCGTGTCCAACTCTTTGTGACCCCATGGACTGTAGCCTGCCAGGCTCCTCTGTCCATGGAATTTTTCAGGCAAGAATACCAGAGTGGGTTGCCATTTCCTCCTTCAGGGGATCTTCCCAGCCCAGGGATCGAACCTGTGTCTCTTGTGCCTCCTGCATTGGCAGATGGGTGCTTTACCACCGAGCCATCTGAGAAGCATTCTCTCACTACAGCCACAGAAATCTCTCGTATACATGTGGCTGTATTACTGCCTGGTTTAAACTGCTCTCATGGGTGACCACCACCAGCAGGGTCAAGTCCTTCATATTATAGCAGAGCTGACAAAAATTCTCCAGGTGTCAGCCCTAACCACCCTTGTCACTTAGGACTTGGTTCAGGTGCAGGGGTGAGAAAACACATCACAGTGGTGTAGACAAAGATGCAGGTCCATTCCTTCCCCCGTAAACAAGACGCAGAGTTACACGTCCAGGCTGATAGACACTCTGTTCTGGCTGGGCCCATTATCTGGGGGTGCTCCCATCCTCAGACTGTCACTTCCACCTCATGGACCAAGATCACTCCTTAGCCAAGCCTGAAGTCTGAATTCCAGCCAAGGAAGGGGGTAAAGAAGGTATGTCCTTCACTTAAGAGTCATTTTCCAGAAACTGCACCTGCCATTTTCAATTATACTCCATTAGCCAGAATTAGTCACCTGTGTGCATCTAGAGAGACTGGGAAGCAAGTCACTAGTCTGGGACAGGTTTTACTCTCAGTAAGAGAATTCCTTCTTTCTCTTCCATTGACTGTTATAACCTGGCATGGGCAGGTCACCGGTAAAATGGGCAGGGGCAAAAAAGTGACTCGACCCTGAGATAATTCATGGAGGTTTTGTCTTCCCAGCATCTCCCCAAACTAGAACACAGTGTTCCCTCTCCTCCTGGGCAGGGTCCCCCACGCTGTCCTTTCTAAGGCAAGTTGTGATTGCCCAGCTGTCAGTCCTCATTGAAAGAGAGAGTAGACACCTGTCGGGTGGATCCTCTCTCTGTATGTAAAGAAAAACCAAGCACAGCAGCTCTAAATAAAGACATGCACAGAAATCAAAGTAAGAACTTGCCAGCTTTGTGAGACTGTTTTTCATCCAGTCAGCATCTTCTAACATGTGGTTTGTTTGTTTTTTCCTTGGTGCTAATAAATTACCTACCTTGAGAATTTCCTTTACCTGTGCTGGATCGTTCTTGCTTTAGTCATCATCTGGACAGCAACGCTTCTGCCCCAGGTGTGGGAACTCTTTAAAAACCATTGTCTCTCACACCCAGAGCTCATCTTACAGTAGCCAATACAGTGAACACGTTTTCCAAGCCAACGATGAGGGCCTGTCGTCTGATGGTAAAATCGTACTTAGGAGGACAACAAAGCATCATTTTGAAGTCATACTGAACAAGGCAAAAATGAGGGATGATCACCGTCGCCATAGAAACCCTTACAGAGGCGCGTTGACTCACATTCTCCATCCCGGCTCAGAGAGGAAGGCACAAAAGACAATTTCCCTTTCTATTTTCAGCAATCTTTTACGGCCCCTTAAAACTTACTTCCAGGTCTAATTTTTCCAAGAATGCAGAGGGTAATGAGCATTGTTATTTATCTTTTTTCATGACTAGGTCACATCTCTCTCAGCGTTAGAGATTTGCTGGTTGCATTTGGTCACCTGCAGCAGCAAACACTGAGTCCTGCATGGGAAGGATGCTTGGTTAATTCTTCCTGGGGATGGTGTTAGTCACACATGGGCTGGAACAAGTGAAGTCCAGGTTGCCACTTACGAACATGAATTAGGAGAGAGAAATAAAGGGGCAGAAAGAAGTAGGCTGGGAATAGAATTCATGAGTAAGAAAAGAGGAAGACAAAGAATGAGGGGAGGAAGAGCAGGACCCCCATGGTAGGTTTCACAACCATTGCTTAGCCATTGAGGGTTTTAGATCATCTCCCTCACTCATCAAGAAGGCACTGAATATGTTGCTGTAATTTATAATCACTAATTAATCGATTTTCCTTTTTGAAAGACAAGAGACTAAAAGAGACTGTAAGATTCTTCCCTTAGAAAGGCTAGGGTATTAAGTCATTTATCTGGTCTTAACCAGAAAGATAGATGGAGCATTTTATGTTTATGATCATTTATTGCCATATTTCATACATCACAGAGGAAAAGGATCAAGATCTCAATATCTTTTTATAGATATTAAGTAATGAAAGTTAACTTATTTTCCTTGATTCAGTGTATTACTCTCTATGAAAATATAAGTGCTTATCACTAGGCTGAAAATAGCCCACTTAAATTTTAGTAAAAAATCACACTGTGCATGTTTAACTTACCAAAATAATCATCGGTTACATCATTGAACAAATGCATCATTAATAGCCTTAAAAAGGCTCTTTGTTTGCTCTATGTGTCCTCAGGCAACATCATCTCACATGAAATGCCATTCACAAATTAAAGATAATTACATAAATATTGAACACATGATTTCAAATAATCTCCATTTTGGAGTGAATATGTATAATTCATGTTTTTGGCTCTTGCCAGATTCACATTTTATTTAGCAAAAAAATATCCACCAAGACCCAGCTGCTTCAGAAGGAAAGATTGAAGCATTATTTCATATTATTTCATATATTGAGTTATATTATGTGGAATCATAAGATTTATTATGTGACCATAACCCAACCGGCTTCCTATTTTTGTCTTTTATTTTTAAGTCTATATTTAAAAGACAAAAATGTCTTCGATGAGACCTGTTTTATATAGAGAAACTTCCTCATGAGGTGGATTTTTCAACCTAAATTAGTTTGTGCCACAGTTTTGCTAAAAATGTGTATTTAATCTTCTGTATCCCTCCTTGCCACAGCCTAATCTTGGGATCATAACTTTGTACAAAGTAGTCCCTAGGTATTTTATGTTAAAATTTCCCTTAGATTAGCTCCTCAGTGGGCAAATTTTGATTTACAGGCTCTTCCTGAACCAGTCTTTCTTTCCCTTTTTGTCTCTTCAGGTGTCATTTGCTTTCTCTTCTTTAAACAGATTGTCTTCTGTCTAGGCATTCTGTAGTCAGCAGACCAGGTAAACTCCCAGATTTTAACCTCAAAGCAGGGAGAATTTTAAGAGGTGAGATATTCATTGATGGGACATGGAGAGGCAGAATTTGAAGGCAAACAAACAAGTAGCATAAGAAACGTTCACCCACATGCCTCCTGCCTCACCTGGAAAACCACTGGTCTCTAAAATGCCCATAAGATGGTGCCTGCCTTCCTTCCTTGGCCGTTTCCTTTTCAAACACAATAGATGTGACTTAAGCCACAGGATGAACCACCCTGGGAAATTTTTCACTGATGCATTATTTCTCAGTAACACTTCACTGAGTTCCCACCATCAGCCAAGCACTGTGCTGGTCACTGAATGCATAAAACATAACCTCTATCTTCAAGAAGCTCCTAATTTGATAGACTGACCAATTTCGAACGACTCCAGTGATTAAAACCTCTCATCAACTTCCTTCAATTAATCCAGAAATAGAGACTAGGAGGAGGAAAGGAGCTTCATAAAGCACGGTTAGAGATTTTCAACAGTTGAGCTCCCACATACAGCATATCCCACAGAACTGACAAGTCCTGATCCCTCAAGACTCCATGTTTTTCTTCATTAAGCTATACATGAGTGTTCTGTTTTGTTTTATAGGATTTTTTTTTTTACAATTAAACCAATTATCTCTCCCTGTCCATCTAAAATTACATTTGTGATTTTTTTGGAAAGTCACATTGGCTTTTCTGGACAACTCTCCATATGATAATTTTTGTATTGTAGAAAGCTTTATTAAAAACAAACAAACAAACAAGACTGTCAGGAGGAATGCATTCAGCTACTGATGAACTCACTCTACTAGAGTCCAAAGGAAGCACTCTGCCCAGAAGAACAGCAGCTTCTGGTCTTGAAGGAAGGGGAGGGCTTGGAATGACTGCGTTTCGCTCAGCTGCATCTGTAGGAGTTATTTCTCTCCCAGGCACACCTGACCCTTGGGTTCAGGCCCTTCGTGTTTCCCCAGGAATGTTTCAAGAGTCTTTCCTTTGTCCATCTTGCCATAGCTTGTAAATATTTACCATAAACTCTTAAACCAGCAAAAGGAGATGTCCTGATAGTCAAATGAGCTGATTCAAGCTTATTTGTTCTTCATCTGCTCTCAGTTTGTAGACAAGAAACTTAATTCTCTGATGACAGAAATACATGGGCAGGTTTTCTCTACAGCTCTGATGTCTTTGCCCTACCATTAGTTTTTCCAACTCTAATTACCGTGGGAAAGCAGGGATTGCTGTAATTGTCACCATGACATTCTAACAGGAAAGTATGTGAAAGAAGATACAGAAATATATCCTAAAGTTACAAGGTGCCAGTAGCCTCTTTTATTTATGTTTTCCGCTCACATATATGGAGTGCTTGTGTGTCTATATGGCCCAACTGGTATGAGGTGAAGTGAAAGTAAAAGTGTTAGTTGCTCAGCTGTGTGAGACACTATGGACTGGAGCCCGACAGGCTCCTCTAGCCATGGAATTCTCCAGGCAAGAATATTGGAGTGGGTAGCCTTTCCCTTCTCCAGGGGATCTTCCCAACCCAGGGGCTGAACCTGGGTCTCCTTCATTGCAGGTGGATTCTTTACCACTGAGCCACCAGGGAAGCCCCTGGTATGAGGTAGGGAGGTATACAGGTGACTAAGAAGTAAGCTACCCTGAGGTAGCTTGAGCTAGTGGGGAACACATGGGACAAAGCATTCCAGAGGATTTGGAGAGTATACAGCAATGCTCTGCAAGCACAGAACTAATTCTCTCTGTAAGGGGGACCAGCAGAAGCCTCCCAGAGAAACTGAGCCCTTGCGGTCTGCTGGCCTGATGACTAACATACGGTTAAGAATAAACCCAGAGCAGCAGGGGAAACACACAGTTATTAGAATCCTGGAGGGAAGGGGAGTTTTTCTCCTGAATCATTTAAAATAATTTAACATTTTTATAGTTTCTTTTCTGGGTTAACTAGCTTTCACCCTGTCTCTCCTATGTGATTGGGGGCGGGGGGTGGGTCTTTGCCAAGATATAGAGGTAATAGGGCTTTTCCATCAGTGCATTAAAGCTCCTTTTAGGGAGAGTCAATGAGGCTCAGGTGGTAAAGAATCTGCCTGCAATGCAGAAGACACAGGTTCAATCCTTGAGGCAGGAAGATTCCCTGGAAGAGGAAATGGCAACCCACTCCAGTATTCTTGCCCCGGAAATCCCATGGATAGAGGAGCCTGGCCGGCTACAGTCCATAGGGTTGCAAAGAATCCAACACGACTGAGGGACTATACTTTGACTTTTCATGAGTTCTTCTGCCAGAAAACCCACTGAGTAGCAGATGCACGGGGAAAGAGCACTATCTATTTACCAAGGGAAGGGTTAACCACTGTCCCCCTCTCCTTCATTCCCGCAGGTCCTTGCAGGAGACGGGTCTGGAACCACACCCCCGGGTGTCCATGACCCCCGTGGCTTTGCCCCGTCAGCGATGAAAGGGTTATCGGGCAGCCGCAGCCATCACCACGGAGTCACCTGCGATTCAGCCTGTGACTCGCTGTCGCACCACGCGGACCGCAAGCCATACCTGCTGAGCCCGGTGGATCACCACCCGGCCGACCACCCCTACTACACTCAGCGGACCTCCTTCCAGGCCGAGTGTGTGGGCCCCTTCAGCGACCCGCTGGCCAGCAGCACCTTCCCGCGGCGGCACTACACCTCGCAGCAGGAGCTGAAGGACGAGTGTGCCCTGGTGCCCCGCACCCTGGCCACCAAGGCCAACCGCATCCCCGCCAACCTCCTGGACCAGTTTGAGAGGCAGCTACCTCTCAGCCGGGATGGCTACCACACTTTGCAGTACAAGCGCACGGCCGTGGAGCACCGCAGCGACAGCCCCGGCCGCATCCGCCACCTGGTGCACTCGGTCCAGAAGCTCTTCACCAAATCGCACTCCCTGGAGGGACCGTCCAAGGGCAGCGTCAACGGAGGCAAGGCCAGCCCGGACGAGACCCAGACCGTGAGGTACGGCAAGCGCAGCAAAAGCAAGGAGCGGCGCCCGGAGCCCAAGCCGCGCAACAACACGTCCCCCGGCTGGTGGAGTTCTGACGACAACCTCGACGGCGACATGTGCATCTACCACTCCCCCTCGGGTGTGATGACCATGGGCAGGTGCCCAGACCGCTCGGCCTCGCAGTACTTTATGGAGGCCTACAACACCATCAGCGAGCAGGCGGTGAAGGCCTCCCGGAGTAACAACGACGTCAAGTGCTCCACCTGTGCCAACCTGCCCGTCACTCTAGACGCACCGCTGCTCAAGAAGAGTGCCTGGTCCTCCACACTGACCGTGAGTCGAGCCCGAGAGGTTTACCAGAAAGCCTCGGTCAACATGGACCAGGCCATGGTGAAGTCAGAGTCGTGTCAACAAGAACGTTCCTGCCAGTACCTTCAGGTACCATTTATATGGAGGGATGGGTGCTTAGAAGTTGCACCAGCTGATTGCATGGTATTTTCTCCTGGGGCCTAGTCTTGGCTCTACTATGAATTCTCTGTGTGAACCTGAGCAAATTATTTAGCATTTTGGGGGCTGAGGGCTTCTATCAGGAAACAGGCCTGCTAGCAACCGCATCCAGTTATCTTGAGATACTGGATATAAAAGTGCTTTGAAAAGCACACCTACAAAAAGGCAAGGAGTTATTAATGTTTTGTGCTCCTCTTTTGTCTGAGGGATTGTAGGATAAGGAGGGGAGAAAACGGGAGTTTACACAAAAGTTGTTAAAAAGCCACCTTTTTTACAAAAGTCAACAATGATCTTTGGAATTCTGGAAAGAGTTTAATTAGTTCTATTCAGGGTTTTTTGTTATTATTATTTAAGATTCTGCCCCAAGCTGTTAGTTTGGAAAAATTGATTAACATCTTCACCATTGCAATTTTCACACCACAACGAAGCTAATCACACCCCCACTTAAGTCCTCATCCCCCAGAACACAGGGAGTTGGGGTGATGCCCTGCACCCTGAGGAGGTGGAGATGGAGCCAGTTTGGGGACCTGACAAGTACAGCTGCAGAGACTCAGGACAACAGAGAAGAGGAGGAAAAGAAGGGGAAGCATCTGCACAATAAAATACAATTAGTGTCAGTATGTAAATACCACACACACAGACCCAAGGCCGCTCCTCCCCTTCTGCAGACTCCTATTTTTCCTACTGCCCTCCAATCCACTGAAACCAGATTTCACCTGGATAAAAATATCAGGGGAAGAGTCTCTTTCTTCCCTACTGCCTCCCTTTAGAATCGTCATTTTTACTGAGACACAACGTTTCATAAGAGGGATCCTCACATTTTTCCTTTTCAAAGTATATGTTTTCTCTTCCTAGCCCTCCCTTCCTAGCCTTGTCTGTTTTAAAAAAGGTTTTACCGGAATATAAAATCATGACATAATCATTTCCACTCTTAAGAATAAATGCGAGGAAAAGTCTTCCACCAAGACATTCATCTTTTTCGCTCTCTTTGGATCTCTTCTGACAAAGCTGACTCCCTTGAGAACGCTGCTACCAAGTTCTGAAAATATTCCAGACTGGCAGTCACTGGGTAGGGACAGTGCCAGACCCATCCCCAGACTTCAGAAGAGGCCACCATTGTGTGGATAGTTTTCACAAACAACACAATATTTCCTACTGAAGGTGGCATCATTTAATTTACTATAAGGTTGTCCTCAGTTGCTCAGTCATGCCAACTCTCTGCGACCCCATGGACTGGAGCCCACTGGGCTCCTCTCTTCATGGTACTTTCCAGGCAAGAATACTGGAATGAGTTGCCATTTCCTACTCCAGGGATCTTCCCAACCCAAGGATCAAACCCATGTTTGGCAGGCATATTCTTTACCACTGCACCACCTGGGAAGCCCTAAAAGGTTGTTACACGTGTTAATTAAGTTATCAAGAATCACTAACAGAAGTTTAAAGCTAAAGAGATCATCTAACCAAACCTCTTCATTTAGAATATAAAAAGCTAGACTCAAAGAAAGGTAAAGGCCTTATAAGTCACACTGTTACTATATGGCAGGGGTAAGACCAGAACTCAAGACTCTTAGTTCATAGAAAAGACCATTATAAATATTACAACTGAAAGCCTTAGAAATTCTTTAACCACATAAATCTCATCCACTACTGAGAATAAAATATTTTGATATGGTATCTGTCTTGAAGAAAGGATGTGTAATGAGACAGAAAACCTAGAAAAGGAGACATTTTTGTCTGTGAAGGTTCTGTGACTAGTGGCAAAAACAAAGTAAATTTAATTTAAAAAATTGAACCATAATCAGTAGTGATAAGATCAGATAAGAAATATCAAATTAAAGCATTTCCCTGGTGGCTCAGCAGAAAGAATTCACCTGCCAATGCAGGAGATGTGGGTTCAATCCCTGGATCAGTAAGATCCCCTGGAGAAGGAAATGGCAACCCGCTCCAGTATTCTTGCTTGGGAAATCCCGTGGACATTGGAGCCTAGTGGGCTACAGTCTGTGGGGTAGCAAAGAAGTAGACATGACTGAGCCAGCACAGCATTCTGCACAAGACTTTCAAACTGAAAAAAAAAAAAAATTTTATATATATCAGTGTGGGGACATAGTAAATGCAGTGTACTCTCCAACCAGTATGCTGAGATGAGTTCCTCTAAAGAAAAGGAAGAAGCTGGACATTCACATGGGGGAGGAGGAAATGAGACACTCCTAAGAACTGGAATCCTCTCTAGCTCTCTTCTTGCTTTACAGGGAAAGGAGAATCTATCTCCTGCAGAAGCTCCTCTTAGGAAGATAGGTTTAGCCAGCATCTGTCAGCTCCCATAGAATAATTTCACTTGTAAACTCATTATTAGAAGCAAATTTGGGAACATAGAGGGGTTTGTTTTCTAGTCGTATTGCTTTGTGAAAAAGTAAAAGTGCTAGTTCCTCAGTCATGTCTGACTCTTTGAGACCCCACAAACTGTAGCCCACCAGGCTCCTCTGTCCATGGGACAGAGGAGCCAGACAAGAATACTGGAGTTGCCATTTCCTTCTGCAGGGGATCTTCCCGACCCAGGATGGAACAGGATCCTCCTGCATCGCAGGCAGATTCTCTGAGCCACCAGGAAAGACCCAATTATCCACTAATATTGAAATTGGATGTACAGATGTATTTGATTTCAGTGTCAGAAAGTTTAGCAGACAAAGCATTGAACTTTAAATAAGAGGGTTTATGTTTTAGTCCGTTGGCCACTAACTAGTTGGTGATCACTAACTAGTGATACAGCTTAGAACCATCATTTCAGCTCTCCAAAGTCTCTTTCTTCTACTATAAAGTGAGGCACTTGGTTTAGAAGGCCTGGGATCTCAGTCCACATCTTCAGACGCCTCAGTTACAAATGCAAGGCACTAATTAGAGCCGTTTTCAAGAGTTGTACAGGCCTGGAGCTACCATTTATTAAATGCTTGAAGTAGATGCTTTTCCAATGATACCTAATTTGCTCTCTGAAACTCTGTGAAGTATTTTACAGTTAAAGGAACTGTGATTTAGTAAATTAGATTAAGTCACTTGCCCAAGGACACACAGCTAGTACGTGGCAACATGGAGGGTCTAACCTGATTCATTTACCTTCAAACCTGGATTTCTCCATTAATCATGGCTGATCCCTGCCCAGACCAAATATAACACAGAGGGTAGAAGCAGCATATACCCTCTGCTGTTATGTACCAGAAATCATAGAGTATCCATTTAGTACCCAAAATATCTTTGTAAAATTAGTATTAATATTGCTATTTACTCCAGTTTTATGGATGACAAAACTGAGGCACAAAAGATGAAATTCTGTCTTCAGGAACTCATGGGTAGTAATTGAGACAGCTAAGACTTGAGTGCAGATCTGTCTGAGTCTATAAAGTGCTTCAGAAATAGAAGCAAATGCATTTTTCTCATTTTAATATGTTTTATTCTGCAGCAAAGGTATGCATTCACCTGCCCTCCTCTGTTTGCACATGGTTAAGAATGCATGTCCATGAAATGTGAACCATCTCAGATGAATGGCTGAAATGTTCCTAATTTGATTCCAGACTGAACACAAGTTAATATTCACCAATAATAGAATTCTAAATACTAAAAAGTTCTATTTCTCTCTATATTGAATTATCACTTAGAAATTATTTAACTTCGGTCATTGCCATGATTATATAGAAAATGAGAGGTCTGTAGGTGTCTAGCCTCCGTCTGGCATTGACTTAGAAAGAAAATACTGTAGCTTGAAATTATTGCAAGTTCCAGTTAATATAGTCAGTTGCTTAGATGTGCTGCCTCACAAGCTGTCTGTGGTTGATTTAAAAAAGACTCCCTTTTTTCCCCCAATATTGTTATTTTTAAATGTCAAGAATCAGATGTCTGCTGTTTAGAACTATTGTACGGCTGCCAGTGACTGTCTGTATCAGAATTTGGAGCAGGGACATGGATCTGAAGACATTAAAACTGTTTAATTCTCAGTTGAGATGTGGTTGGCTTTTGTACATTTGGAATAGAGCATTTATGGCACATCTCAGGGTAAGTGCTAATCGTTAAGGAAGGGGGTCAGAGGAGTAGAGGGAGTTTTGGTTGTTGATTTGTTTTTGCTTTAAGAAAACAGAATTCTTGATTCTGTAAATGCCTCTTTATGTAAAACGTTGCATGTTGAATGACTGGCATAATAAGCTATTCAGGAGAGCAAGATTTTAGATTTCCAACTATTAGCCTAAAAAAAAAAAAAAACCCTTCAGATTGTGTATTTTTGCATTCATCCAGCAGCAGAAACAGGAAAAAGGAAACAAAACGCTCTCCGGTAAAAGTAGAGAGAGAGAGACACAGGGGGAGAGAGAGGGGGGGAGAGAAGGCACACGAGACAGACAAGAAAGCCAGCACGCTCAGAGATGAAATTTTAGGAGAGCAAGATGATCGACCTTTTTAAGGCTGAGTGGGTTTCTTCAGTTTGTGTGCAAGTTTCAAGAAATGGAAGGATTGACCAGGTTTGAGTACAACTCTTTTATTGCTATGTATTTGGTGATAGTGTGTGGTTGGTTTAAGTGGCTTTTTTCTTTTTTTGGTGGTGGGGAGTAGTTTCTGTTGTTATTTTATTTGTTCTCTAAACAATAGCTAGTCCAGCTGAAAGGGCTAAGTACGGATGTGTGTACAGATGGTAAGAAAGCAGGTAGAGACATCAGATACCCACACATCTGTGTCTCCAGGAGGCTTCATAAAACCTTTAATTGACAGATGATCGCAGGTGCCAGGTGCCATGAGAGGATGTTGTGTGTCTAGTGGTTGAAATGTGATCTGTGGTTTTCTTTAACAAGAATGGTGAATGCTTAACTGTTCCTTTGCAAAATTAAAATTTCTGGATGGTTGGGGGTTTTGTGGATTTTCTTGTGACTTTTTTCCCTGTTGGTTAAATAAGACTCCACAAAAGATCACTGAAGAGTCATTCATAACAGACATGAACCCAGGACTATTTTTTTCAATGCAGGTACAACTATTTTTCAAAATGCTGTTCAAGATTCTATCAGTCTCTGCCCAGTGGGGTTTCCTTTCCCCTCTGAGGTTTTCCTTCCTCTTGTTTTAGAACAATTTAAATTATGTGAAGTCAGTTTTTAAAAACTACTTTACATGAAAGGTGTCACTGTGCTGAGCAATTCTACTAGTGACTTTGGTTACTGCGACGTTTCCTTGCTGCCTTAAAAAAAATGAACCAGATTGATGATTTTCTTTATTTTCAATTTAAATTGCCTCAATAATCCAGCAAAAAAAAGGGGCGGGGGGTGGTTCAAGATTCTTGAATGTATTTCCTATTTGGCTTGTACAGTCTTCTCCCTATTTTTCCCTGGTCTTAGTAGAGGTGTCCCTGTTTCTTGACGTAATAGAAGAATGAGGTTACTTCTGCCTGATCTGAACTTTGCACGTAGAATCAGTGGTAGTTGTGTCTCTGATTCTCTATAATTCCCGATGTTGCCCACATCTCAGTATTGGGGGTGGGGGTGTGGACAATTGACAAAACACTGTGAGAAGGCAGAGGTTCAGAGTCAGTGGTGGTAAAAGAAAGATCGAAAGAAACAGAAATCCTTCTTGCAAGTTGTTAAACTTTACTATTCTTGGTCTGCAATTTCCATTATTCTAAAGACATTTTCAGCAGCACCAAAAGTCCTTAGCCACAGTCAAAGGTCTCCCCACACAGGCTTTCACATCCCTCAGAATCCAGTCTATTCATGGAAGGTCTAGCATTGGTTAGCAGGGTAAAAGACAACAACTAGCCTGGATTTCTTAGTGGCCAGGGGATTTATCTCCTCCTTCTCCCTTCTCCTTAGAGCACAGTTTGATCAGTTGCAAATTAAATTCAGGAGCCAGGGTAAACATTTACCATTCAGTAAGAAAGACTCAGCCATAATCTCTGGTCCATTTGAGATCATGCCTTTACACAACCTAACACAAACAATGACTTACAAATTGCAGAACACATCTTTTTTTTTTTTTTTTGCTTGAGGTGTTATTTTGTTGTGTTGTCATTTAGTTGTGTCTGACTCTTCTGTGACCCCATGGACTGTAGCCCCCCAGGCTCCTCTTTCCATGGGTTTTCCCAGGCAAGAATACTGGAGTGGGTTGCCACTTCCTTCTCCAGGGGATTTTCCCAACCCAGGGATTGAACCCAGGTCTCCTGAATTGACAGGAGGATTCTTTACCACTGAGGTACCAGGGAAGCCCCTGAGGTATTATAAGGGCCCCCTAAACATATATGCAGTATTGCCAGGCTGGCTTTGACTCGGTGACTAGATTAGGATTTTTTGCCACTTTGGTTTTAGGCTCAAAAAACAACCACCTCTATGTTGTAGATTACTGTGCTCATTGATGTGAGCTGAACCATGGAGAAATTCCAGCTTTATTGTTCTAAACGGTTGAAATCAGAAACTTCATGTGGTTCAAACTATAATACCTCTGAACAGTCAGATTTTTTTTTTCTGTCACTTGCCAGGATAGCTTCATAGAGAAATAAAACTTGGCCTTTTCAGGTCAAATCAGGTTACTATTACTGTGATGCACTAGAAGTTATATGACCTTACTGTGATTATATTACTCATTTGAAATTTTGAACCCGTAACTTCTCCTGTTGGATAAAAATAACATGCATGTCAGACTTCACATCAAGGGTTCATTTATCTGCTTCTCAAACCATCTTGCCTCCTCCCCCACCTGCAGGCTGTGTTCCTATTAATTGCCATTTGGAACACGTTAGGACCTAGGAAAAATCATGTTACTCTGTTTTTATAAGTGCATATTAATAAACTCTTAGACCAAAACCATGGTAAGGGAGTGCTTTAATTTTTTTCAGTAAATGATTTATTCTCCTTCAACCGAGTCCAGTTTGCAGCTAAAAGGTAAAGACAAAGAGCTAATTACTGTTTACTGTCCCACAGTGTAAGAGGGTTCCCTTTTCTCCACACTGTCTGTGACATTTATTGTTTGTAGCTTTCTGATGATGGCCATTCTGACCTGTGTGAGGTGATTCTTCACTGTAGCATTTCTCTAATAATTAGTGGTGTTGAGCATCGCCCAGCATCACCCACTGGATGGCATCGCCCAGTCAATGGACATGAGTTTTAGCAAACTCCAGGAGAAACTGAAGGACAGGGAAGCCTGGCGTGCTGCAGTCCATGGGGTCACAAAGAGTCAGACATGACTTAGGGACTGAACAACGATGAAAACCTACTGTATAGCACAGAGAACTCGTGGTGATCTCAATGGGAAGGAAATCCAAAACGGAGAGGATATAGGTATACACATAGCTGGTTCACTTTGCTGTACACCAGAAACTAAGACACATTGTAAGGCAACTATACTCCAATAAAAGAAAAATAGCAAATTACTTTTAAACAATTAGCAAAGGAAAAGGAGGGATCAGAGTGTAAGGAGACACTCATCAGCTCACTCCTTCATTGACCATGGCCAATTTCTTACTTATACTGTTTTTTAACACTTCGATTTCTTGGAGAACACTCACGTGACCAAGGAAAGACCTCTTCTGATGCGCTGATCTTTTACATTTAAGAATATATACAACTATCTTTTTTAAATTGAGGGGTTTTGTTTTTTTTACTATTTGTTGATATTTAGCAAAATGCCCTGCCTTGTTTCCATTCCTAAAATAAAGCGACTTCTAATTACATTCACAAAATGAGTTTTCTAGATAAGCATATCTTTTCTTTTATGTACCTTAAAGTCACTCTTCTCTGTCCACTGAAGCTTATACTCTTTGTTCTCCCAGAATTTGGAACCTTCCTGCATATGCTTTCTTCCATCTCTGATTCATGACATAAGATCAGTTTCAAGTGTATGTACCATGTTCACAAAAGCAGAATGACTTTAAAGTGGGGAAACAAACTTTTCATGCATCCCACTAGAAAACTCCTTACCTCCCTTTTACAGGGAGTACATTAAATCTCAGGCCAGCAGTATAAACAAGTCCGAGGTGTCCTGCTTCCCTGGGATAATGATAAATACCTTTCATACAGAGAGTCATCCAATAACAATGAAAGGAAATGACTTCTGTTCCTCTCATGTTTTTTTATCCACTGTTAATTACATAATTTCAGGATTGTCTAACTCCTCCCTGATTTTACTCTCCAGGTCTCTAAAATATGAAGGTGTGTAATAAGCGACCCAAGAAGATTTTATTTATTTATTTTTCAGACAAATGACAGTTTTACAATAGCATTCCCAAATCTCACTGGAAGGCCATCTGGTATTCCTTCTCATTCACAAAATCCTCCCTGGAAGGTGGGCATAGCATCTTTCTACCTCCCTATTTCTCACCTAATAATCCCCTTATGGAAGAATTGTTTGCAATTACTTAGTCCAACCCGCTCCTTCTAAAAGTGGGGGAAATAAACCCTAAGGAGATGCCTTGACTAACACATATTAGTCACTTCATGAGCAGCAGGCTGAGCCTAGCAGACTCACTGCCCTGCTGCTGCCCATTAAGTCTTTCACATCTGTGTAAACCGTTAAGGTACATTTCAGAGGCCAGCTTATCCTTTCTTACTCCATCCATTTAAGGCAGTGAGGTCAAGGCATAAAGGGGCAAAGACCTAATCTGAAAGTTAGATTTGAAGCATGGCTGTTTCTTTAACTAAATGATCACCTGCAGTCTGTAACTCTGTGGTTACACATGGCAGGGTAGGATTTTTAATGTCTAAATAAAAGAAATGGGTATTTTTCTTCCTGTTACCCCTGTCCATCTCTCCTGTATCCTGATGGTTTTATTAGGAGGAAATTCTGTACCAACAGAGCACAAAGGGAACAGCATCACACTCAGAGCCCTGGGACCGGGTTGTAAGGGCAACACACTTCTCTCTGGCATCTCCCACCATCTTGGCGGCCAGTCCTCTTACCTCTCACCTCACTTTCCTAGAATAAAGATCATAAGCATAGCTGAAACTGTATGTTCCAAAGTAATGCGTGTGTGTGTGTCTGATATGTGACACATAGTAGAGAATATATTGGACAATGGGGCCAAGTATATTAAATCAGAGTAACTCTAGAAAATGTCAAAGAAATACTGCATAGGAGCCATCAAAGGCTACAGGTTGATCTCTTGGTCATTGCTTTTGATAGTCAAAAGTGAGCCAATGGGAAGAAGATCTAGCTCTGAAGCTGGAAGTGCTGTGTGGAGCATTATCTACTGGCATCCATATAGGTAAACGGTAGCACAATGATGCCACATTTGCCTGCATGTGCAGAGTCATATACACGTGTGGTCACTTACTCTGTCATTGAATATTTAGGGAAACTTATTCCTTAAGTTTGTGGGCACAAGTATCACCTTGAGGATGTCTATAAAATGAGGATTTGTGGCTCCAATCCAAGAGATTCTGATTCTGTAAATCTGGGAAGAATCCAGGGCAGAGAGCCATCCGAGAGTCACCCTTTTACCCGATGCTTTAGAACTAGCAGACTGGATTCATCTTTGTATTTACTGAAGGGGGCAGTAGAGCCTAACAAATGAAAACGTTGGCTTGCATGTTGCCACGGATTTCCCACAGGACTCTGGGCTCCCTCTCTTAGTACCTCCATTTTTAGATCTGCAAAATGGGCATAATGATGACTTTCGTGTTTGCTGAGGTCGTAGAAAAATATTTCAGATTTGAGGAAAAAGTAAAAAATACAATGTGAAATGTTTTGAGTTTTCAAATCCTCAGCTGTTAATGCCCTTCACTGCTTCTTCACCTGTTTCATGTACCACTTTTTCTTTTACATGTTGCTTGACTGAACTTTCATTAAACAAGGTTAGCATGAATATATCTGATTCTGTGGGAAAGAAAAGCAGTTTCCCAAAGTCGGATGACAAGCCCATCACTGGGTAGATTTAAGGCTTCCTGCCCCAAATGCCAGCTAAACACATAAAGCTTTTGTTTGCAGATGAAAAGATCGCAAAGGGTACATCTTTTGACAGCTCAGCTTCTGTCAGTCAGGTTTCCCTGTGGCTTCATGTTTGCTGATAGAACACAATTTTTCTGTTGTTCTATCTCCTCAAGCTTTCGTGTATGTTTAAACAAAACCTACTTTTGTTTTCAGATCTTAAGTCTGTCAAGACCCTGCTGCCTCACTACAGGCAGCTTTGGTTAGTCCACAGGGCAAGTTTACTTAACAGCAACAAAGGATGAGATAGTTGGATGATATCACCAAGTCAATGGACCTGAGTTTGAGCAAACTCTGGGAGACAGTGCAGGACAGGGAAGCCTGGCGTACTACAGTCCAGAGTTGTACATTACTTAACAACAACACCTCTGGGGCTTGTCTAAAGGGGACTTTATCCACTCACCTCCTTTCTTGGTTCTCTGACAAGTGTTTCTACCAGAGCAGCTTCGATGAGTGGAGTTCGTCCACTATCGCTGGCAGATGACAACAGGTCCTTGTCCATCACTGTTTTGACACATGTCCGAAATCCCTGATCACTCCCCTCCATTCTCAGAAGCCAGCTCCATCACAGGCCACCTGCTGGCCCCATTAAAGTCCCTTAAAAGATCCCAAGGACTTGTAATCCTTAGATAATTCATCTTTTTTTTCTCCCCTTCTCCTCCTCTCCTAACTAATACAAGTTCAGCTAGCTTTTCGGTAACTCAGGGGGTGTCAGTGCAAGTAACTGTCATTTGTTTGCAAATGAACTTGAGCTTTCTGAAAATTCTCCCCATCACACTCCTCCAGGCTTCTCGGTGATTTGAGAGCGTTTCCTGCGCTCCCACCTCTTGGAAGTATTTCATGGCACGCTGAGCAGACACTTTTAGTCAAAAATGCCTATAAATAACTGATTTTCCCGCTTGCTGCCTTCTCTCTAAGGCTTTCACAAAGGAGGTGAAACAAATCCACCAGAAACAAGAACTCTCTGTGAGGGCTGCACAGTGACGTTTATGAAAACCCGATCCGTAGGCTGACGATTGATCTGTAGGCTGACAACTGTCCTGTGGGTTGCTTCGCCATATTCGACTTATCTAATCACTGCCCAGAAAAAGAAACATTTTATTTCATGCCAGCCGATCTCATGAACTGAACAATCAATCAAAAACGTCTTATACAAGCTTTCATTGTATTTTGACTTTCACGCTGCGTTGTTGTTTTCTTTTTAATCCCAAAGCCAACTGGTATTTCTTTTCCATTGGTAAATCCAGATCACCAATTCCTATAGCTATTACAAGATAGGAAATTTGAAAATACTTTGCATTTCTCCTCCAAACTGTCATTGTTCACAGAGAGCATTTACCGTCTGGCCTGTCTTTTCAGTCCCCTATGCTACCCCAACAACACCCTTAAATCTCCCAGGATGATGTCATGGAACCTCCTGGAAGACTGCGCCCAGCAAGGCAGGACCATCGGAGAAGGCAATGGCAACCCACTCCAGTACTCTTGCCTGGAAAATCCCATGGACAGAGGGGCCTGGTGGGCTGCAGTCCATGGGGTCACTAGGAGTCGGACAGGACTGAGCGACGTCACTTTGACTTTTCACTTTCATGCATTGGAGAAGGAAATGGCAACCCACTCCAGTGTTCTTGCCTGGAGAATCCCAGGGATAGGGGAGCCTAGTGGACTGCCATCTATGGGGTTGCACAGAGTTGGACACGACTGAAGCAATTTAGCAGCAGCAGCAGCAGCAGTAGGCAGGACTGTAACACCAGCCTTCACCGACCTCACCGAAATGACCCTTAAACGTCAGACACGTGATGCTAATTGTACTCCTTCCCTACCTCCGCACCCTACTGAGCAAAGGAGAATTGGGTTTAGCTGTTTTATCATATAATTTGCAATGGGAAATTGTCCCCAGACCATGCTTATAGGTGAGGAGCCTGAGGCTCAGAGAGATTAACTAGCATTCCCCAGTCTCCTCCACGGTAGAGAAGGTGGGGTTTCTTCCTCATTTCCTTTTACTGCCCCCTCCCCACCCCCGTCAGGGTCCCTCAAGGAGCACAAGACAGTTGTTGGTCTTGGTGTTCTGTCTACTCAAGAAACTTTGCCACACATTGGGAGAGTGGCACTGGCATACAAACACCAGCATGTGTGAAGCAGACAGCTAGTGGGAAGCTGCTGTGTAGCATGGGGAGCCTAGCTCAGTGTCCCGTGATGACCTAGAGGGGCGCGATGGTGGGGGCGATGGGGCGGTGGGGCCCGCGGGAAGCTCAGGAGGGAGGGGACGCGTGTTCATACAGAGCTGATTCACATTGTTGTACAGTAGGAACTAACACAACCTTGTAAAGCAATTATTTGCTGTTGTTTCGTTGCTAATTCGTGCCCGGCTCTTTGGCGACCCCTTGGACTGTAGCCCACCAGGATCCTCTGTCCTAGGCATTTCCCAGGCCAGAATAAGGGAGGGAGTTGCCATTTTCTTCTCCAAAGGATCTTCCCAACCCAGGGATCGAACCCATGTCTCCTGCATCTGCAGGACGGTTCTTTATCACTGAGCCACCTGGGAAGCCCAAAGCAATTATACTGCTTTTTTTTTTTTTCTTTAATTAGAAAAAAGAAAATTTCTGCCACAAGCCCCACTCTCTGATTTTTCCATTCTAGGCACTGGGCCTAATGTGGTTATGGTTTGGGCTATTGCTAAGGTTTCTAGAAAGTGCATCTTGTTAGGGCTTTCCTCTTTGTGAACTGAACATGCAGAGTCAACACAAATATGAGAAAGAACTGCAAACGACAGTGACGTTTTTAACCAGGGAGTTCTTTGTTCATATGCAGCAGAAAGTATAAAACCCAGAGCAATCCCCACCCTGTATCCATGGGCTCCACAAATGGAAAATATTAGAAAAATAATAAATTTCAGAAAGTTCCAAAATGGAAACTTGAATTTGCCAGCAACTATTTCCATAGCATTTCCATTGTATTTACATCTATTTGTGAAGCGTTTACATTGTCCAAGGTGTTATAAGTAATCTAGAGATGATTTAAAGTACACGAAGATGTGCATAGCTTCCATGCAAATACCACACCATTTTATATAAGGGACTTGAGCATCCCTGGGTACCAAGAGATGGCTGTAATACTCACATTGAAACAAGACTTTGCTGTTGTTGTTTAGTCTCAAAGTTGTGTCCGACTCTTTTGCAACCCCACGGTCTATAACCCGGCAGGTTCCTCTGTCCATGGGATTTTCCCAGGCAAGAGTACTGGAGTGGGTTGCCATTTCCTTCTCCGGGGGATCTTCCTGACCTATGGATCAAATTTGTGTCTCCTGCATTGCAGATGGATTCTTTACCTGGAAAACAAGACCAGGAGAATTCAAACCTAAATCCCCTCTCCTCCCACCCACTGCCCTGCATCCAAGTTTCCCTCAGGGGCAGGAGGGTGGGGAGCTTCCAAGGCACAGCTTGAAACCTTTCCCTTTAAGCAGGCCTAAGCTAAGGACTTCCCAGGTGGCTCAGGAGTAGGGAATCTGCCTGAAGCACAGGAGACCTGGGTTTGATCCCTGGGCTGGGAAGATCCCCTGGAGAAGGCAATGGCAACCCACTCCAGTATCCTTGCCTGGGAAATCCCATGGACAGAGGAGCCTGGTGGGCTACAGTCACTGTTTCAAGCTAAGGCAGTTTAATGATGCGGTTGAGGGAGGGGTAGAGACACAGGAATGAGAGGGACCAGGATAGAGCAGAGGAGGGGAGTGTGTATCCACTCTGGATAGATCAGATATATCAGAAAACCCTAATAAAGTCCAAAAATGTTAGTAGTTAGCTGTCCCAAGCTTGGTAATGTAATTGGCAGCTCTCCCAGGCCCTGACTTTCCTGAAAACAACAAGTGATGGATGGTGGGTGCCAGGGGGTCCTGACTGGCTCACAGTATAAATGCACTTCTTGACTTGGACAGACAAGTTCACTTTCTTTCCTTTTCCTCAACTGTGACCCAGAGAGAGGGACTGACTTCTCTAAGAACAGGCAAGCCTTTCAGTCCCAGCCAGCGCTCTGCCCAGACACAGACTGGGCATTTCCTCATCTTCATCCCATGCTCAAGGCACTTCCGTGGGATAATGAATGATGGCAAGGATCATAAGCGGATGATGAAGGAGGAGGGGAAAAGGGAGAAAAAGGACTGACATTTACGGAGAAGGTTCAGTAGGCCTATGCTTAACATATATTATCCTTACTTCGAAAAGTTGCTAGGGTCGCTATTCATACCCCCATTTTATACAACGTAGAGGTAATTAATTTGCCCAAGATTGTGTTGCTGATGAATGACAGACTGGAGATTTAAACCCTGGTCTGATTCCACTGTCTGTTCACCTTCCACCACTCTGTGCTGCCTCTGCTTGGTATATTCCTCTGATCTTTTCCTGAAGAATTGTTTCTCAATGAGAATGTGATGACAGTTTTTTAAATTGTTAAATTTAAATGTTAAATTTTTAAATGGTTAACTGATGAAAAAACAGATTGCACCTCTATGATTAGATATAAAAATAAATCTAGTTTGGAAAGAAAACAAGTAACACATGAGGTTCATCTGCAAAGTCAGATGTATAATGGATTTGGAATAGAATATTATTTCACATAGCTGGAAAATTATATATCAGCCGATGGAATAAACCATCACTCAAGACTGTTGTGCTTTTTTTTTTTTTTTCCCAGTGAGAAACAATACTTTTTATCCCTTGAGACTGCCAACCTGACTGTAGTTATAGCATTGTTAAAACACTAAAAGTTTATGTCCCAGTTAGGACTCTCTGCCCATTTAATATCCTTTGCTTATATTAATTCAGGAATGTTTTCTTCTATAAAAATTAATGGCACTGAAATGATGAGAAAGGAAGCTAGGAATTCCCAAACCCAATTTCTCTCTAAGGAAGTGTGACTTTCTATTTTTGTCTTTTGGGGAGACCAGAAAGTTATCTCAAAGGCGTATTTTGAGCCAGAATTCTGCTGGGGATGTGAGCTCCACACATCCCAGATGGTTAACTAAATATTTGGGAAGTTCGTGAATTTTACTATTTGTTAAATTACCACAGGTCCAAAGGAAAAAAATATGTCTCTTTAATGGTCAACCTTTAGAATGCTTGTTAATCATTTATATAACTGAATTAAGTGGGCCATTTGGCAGGGGGTACATATTAATATATCTGACAAATAGTACTATTAGGGAATATCAGCAGAGTTTAAACTAAATTCCTATAGCAGATAACAAGACAGGATGGTCAGGCTTCTGAATTCCACCAGGATTAAAAGTGCCATACTCAGTGATGAACATGGAAGTCACGGAGTCTTTAGGATCTTGCTTCAAAACTCATTTTGGGCTCTTCTTCATGTACCTGTGTCTCATCACAGAGAATTCATTGTTCTAACAAGCCCTGATTTCATGTCCTCTCCCTTTATTTAAGCCCAGATGAAGTTCGTTTAAATTTATAGATACAATCTTCATGTTTCAACAGCTCCCACTTTCTCTTGATTCAATATTTTATCAAATATCCCCATGCATAAGAAGGAAATGTTAATTATTCATTTCATAGGGACATGTAAGTAACTAAGAAATGAAAAAATTCACTAATATTAAATCATGCCAATTTAATTCTCATTGATATTTGCAAACATTATATTTCTTAGATTCAACCAGCAATGATTTCACCCAGCTATCATAATCTACGGTCCCTTTTTGTAGTCTCGATTGTGAGCAGATCATGTTAAATGTTATATATTTAAATGTTAAACAATACAAGGACAACCATTCTCAACATCTTTCATTCAACCAAGATTTATTTAGCAACTGTTTGACCCACACTGAACCCTGGGAAGAGGTGACTAGACTAAAGTGGGAAAGGGAAAGATGAGCATGGGACAGGAACACACAGATGGGGCAATGACCACCAGCTGGTGAGAAGTAAACGGAGGCCATGATTGAGTCTCTGGTTGACTAGGTGATATGGAATTTTTTTCAGAAATACTCATGTTTCCCCCAAATGGAGGATACAGTCCAGCCTGGAGGCCAAGCCCAAGCAATTTCACTCTCTGGGCAGCATCTCAGGACAAGCAATGGTGTGAGAATGAGGAAGAGCAGGGTCAGGTGCCCCAGAAGGTGCATGGGAGGCCTCAGACCCCAACCAGGCTGAGCCCAACAACCAGGCTTCTAGCCCCAGAGATGGTGGGGCTGCCCAGGCCCTGGAGAAGAAATCTGGACAGACAGCGAGTACCACTGGGGGAAGAGCATCCTCACATTCACACATCATCCTGACCTCCAGCAGTCAGCCAGCAGGATGGATTCACCTGGGTTCTGTGGGTGGCAGCACCATACTGCACCCCCACTGAGAGGCAGTTGGGGCTGCCCTGGGAGACCAAAAAGCCCACGGGCGTGAGAAGAGCAGAGGAGGAGCAGGTCAGAAGATAACCCCAGAGAATGATGAATGGCTTTATCACACCGAAACACAAACACTGTATCCCCAGCTCATACACCTGAGGAGGCAGCTGTTAAACTGAAAAGATTCTTTTCCCAACAAAAGCATCAGATCCCAAGCAAGGTGAAAAAGAGCTTCTTGTTATTAAAAAATGTGTAACAAGAGGCTAGCTAAACATGTCAGGGAGAGAGCAAGGAAACTTCCCTATTGGGGAAATGAGGGCAGGCGGCCCCCAGGGTTCCTTTCAAATCAAGTAGCCTTGTTCTGTGCTGCTGTTCAATATGGTAGCCACCAGCCACATGTAGCTGTTTCAGTTTACAGTCATTAAAGTTAAATAAAAGGAAAAGTTCAGCCCCTCGGTCCCCGTAGCCACATTTCTAGTGCTCAGTCCTCTCGTGTGGCTGGTGTTTACCATATTGGACAACACAGATATAAACATGCCCAGGCACCCCACTCCAGTACTCTTGCCTGGAAAATCCCATGGATGGAGGAGCCTGGTGGGCTGCAGTCCATGGGGTCGCTGAGAGTTGGACACGACTCAGTGACTTCACTTGCACTTTTCACTTTCATGCATCGGAGAAGGAAATGGCAACCCACTCCAGTGTTCTTGTCTGGAGAATCCCAGGGATGGCGGAGCCTGGTGGGCTGCCGTCTATGGGATCGCACAGAGTCAGACACGACTGAAGCGACCTAGCAGTAGCAGCAGCAGCAGCACTGCAGAGAGCTCTGTTGGACTGCATGATTCTACTTGTTTCTTGTCTATTTTAATACATTGAGTGCTACTAGGTTTGGGCTTTGCCTGGAGAAGGCAACATCCTGTTGTGATGCCTCAGTGCTCAGAGGTGTCAGAACTTGCCAGGAATTTTCCATGTGCCGTGTGAGAGTGAGGGCTGCCTGGGGGAACACCTGTTCCTCCACCTAGTCATGACGTGACATCAAATAACCCACTTTGCTACTCACATCTTTTAGTTCTTCCATGTTCTGATGGATGGGTGCCAATGAGTTGTCACACCATTCTGGGTTGTGAAAAGAATCACCTGTTTAGAAAACAGGCAGTAATCTCATGGAATAATAACCAGCGTGGACTTTGTAATCTTGTTTTTAGGGAAATGGTGTCACCAAAAATATGCTGTCTGGCCACATTTGTTTACTCACCAAACTGCAAAAGTTGTATTTTCTCACATGGTTCCCTGGAACCAAGTGCTCTCTGGCCAATGTTGAGGGCTGGAAAGAGATCTATTCAGTCCTGCAAGCCAAAAAATGCCGTTGTTGGCAAGCCAGTTGGAAAGCTTGCTTTCCAGAAAACGCCTTTATGGAAAAACTTACAGGGCAGGGCTCCGTAATGCAGACCCTCAGAGGAAGAGGGTTTCCAGGCCCAGGGGCATCCCAGGAAGATTAGCTAGAGCACCAGGACTGCCCAGAAGTAGAAGTGATGAGCCTGCACATCTAACTGACTTTGGAAGTGATCCTACCTAGAGAAGACCATTTGGTGGGCTGGAGAAACGGGCTGGGTTTGAGGAGAACTTAGACGCAGGAAGGCAGGGCACACGCATCCACCTAATTCAAGTGCTCTTAGTCTGCGACTGTGGACAGGGTGTGAAGGAATGGACTTTAGGGGGTTGTGAACTCTTGGACTTAAAACAATAAGGAGGGGGGGTGTTTGTGTTCACCCTGCTCTGGAGAAAAGTCCTTAGCTTTTAGCATGTTCCCGAAAGAGAATAAGGGCCACTAACAAATTTAAATTACAAATACGACTGAAGCAACTTAGCAGCAGCAGCAGCATCCTTTAAATTAGGTAGACATTTTTTCTCCATATGGTCTGGCAGTCGCACTCCTGGGTGCATATCCAGAGAAAAATATAATTTGAAAAGATGAATCCCTATGTTCCCTGCAGCAATCTTTACAATAGCCAAGATGTGGAAGCTACCTAAATGTCCATCGACAGATGAATGGGTAAAGAAGATGTGGTATATATGTGCAATGAACTACTACTCAGCCATAAAAAAAGAATGAAATAAGGCCATTTGCAGCAATATGGATGGACCCAGAGATTATCATACTAAGTGAAGTAAGCCAGATAAAGATATGATACTGCTTATATGCAAAATCTAAAAGAAGAGGATACAGATGAACTTGTTTACCAAACAGAAATAGACCCACAGACATAGAAAACCAACGTATGGTTACCAGAAGTGGGGGAGGGATAAATTAGGAGTTTAGGATTAAAATATACACATTACAGTATATAAAATAGATAACCAACAAGGACATACAATAATACACTAAACATCTTATAATAACATACAATGTAGGAAAATGTTAAAAAAAACTATATATATATATATATATATATATATATATATATCTGAATCACTTTACATCTGAAGCTAACCCAACACTGTAAATCAACTATATTTCAACAAAACATTTTAAAACAGTAAGTAGCTTTTTCCTTAAACACCTAAAACTGATGACTTTCCTTCTTCCTTATAACATCTCATTAGAAAAGCCTTTCAGGTTACAACCTTATAATTCTCTGAGGAATTCTTTAGTTTTTAAAGAATTATCATTGTGGGTGCCTATTCCCTGCAAGAGATAGTTCCTTGTTGGAATTTGGAGAGTCTACTACAAAGTAAAGCGTGTAGTAGGATTTATCGTGAAGAATTTTCCTGAGTGATCAAGTAACAAAAAGTGAGGATCTGCTATGTTCAAGGGTTGAAGCTGAGAGGAAAAGGGAATTCAAAGATTTGTAAAACAGCTGCTACTCTCAGGGAGCTTATAGTCTAGTGAAACACTGGGTGGTTAGAGAAATAGAATACAAGGAGAAGTAAGAAGCTGCATTAAGATACCTGAACAAAGAACGTGAAGATTTATAGGAAGAAGAACTCCAACTTGAGGCTTAGGAAAGGGTAGACAGAGGAGAAGAAAGCTTTCTCCATTTGAAATGCTATATCACTGAAGCTTTGGTACCACTTCTGTGAAAGCATACTGGCAGAGATTTCTCTTAGCTTTTTCCCATTTTTACTAATCACTCAGTAAATTAGCTCTGTATCTCCCATGCCTAAATTAGTGCCTATCAGGCATCATTTAGGTGTGGAAGGATGGATAAGGGGATGGATGGATGGATGAATAGGTGGGCGGGTAGATGGATGGATGGATGGACGGATGACAGGCAGAAGAGAAGCAAGACACAGAGAGGGAAAGAGTGGAAGAGAAAAAGAAAACAGAGTTCATGACATCAGCAGCCACCTCAGCTCAGAGTCTTATGGGAAAAGAGTTTAAAAACATGGACATTTCTGTGGGTCCCAAGTCTGGGCACAGCCTGGCTCAGCTGACAGGTGCACTCAAGGCTAAAAAAGGCTAAAAAAAGATACCCGCTGGGCTGGGTTCTTACCTATAGGCTCTGCAGAAGATTCTGCTTCCAGACGAATTTAGGCAGATGGCAAAGTTCAATTCCTTGCACCTGTACAACTGAGGTCCTTGATCTGCAAGCTGCTACTGCTGCTAAGTCACTTCAGTCGTGTCCGACTCTGCGACCCCATAGACGGCAACCCACCAGGCTCCCCCGTCCCTGGGATTCTCCAGGCAAGAACATTGGAGTGATTGCCATTTCCTTCTCCAATGCATGAAAGTGAAAAGTGAAAGTGAAGTCGCTCAATCGTGTCCAACTCTTTCTCGACCCCATGGACTGCAGCCTACCAGGCTCCTCCATCCATGGGATTTTCCAGGCTAAAGTACTGGAGTGGGGTGCCATTGCCTTCTTGATCTGCAAGCTAAGTCATATCAAATCTTTGATCATGCTTTGAATCTCTGCCACTCATCTCTTTGACTTTCTCTTCTGCCCTCAGCCAAGAGAAAAGAAAGCTGTTTTTTAAATTTTATTTTATGATGATAACATAAACATAACATAAAGCTCTTCTTTTAAGGGCCTCATGAGATAACATTGGGTTCATCCAAATTAGGGGTTTACTTGGTGGCTCAGTGGTAAAGAATGTGCCTGCCAATGCAGGAAACATGGGTTTGATCCCTGGGTCAGGAAGATCCCCTGAAGAAGGCAATGGCAACCCACTCCAGTGTTCTTGCCTGGAAAATCTCACAGACAGAGGAGCTTGGCGGGCTACAGACCACAGGGTCACAAAAAATCAGACATAACTTAGTGAGTAAACAACAACCACCACCACCAGATTAATCCAGCATAATCTAACTATTTTAAGATCACCAATTAGTAACCTTACTGATATCTGCAAAGTCCTTTTTGCCATGAAACGGTGGATAAAGATCACCATAGCCGAAATTCTGCCTACCATAATAGTTGACAACAGAGTCCATGTACATAGTAAATGTACCTTTATTACATAGTATATCTTTATTAACAACCATGCCATTGAAAGTTCATTTGTTCTTCTTCCAGGAAGAACAAATGCAGCTTTGGGGCCAGAGAGCTGTATTTAAACCCTGTGTTTTACTGCTTAAGCAACTTGGAGTGAGTTATTCAACCTCTCTCTGCCATGGTCTCCTCTGCTGTAATATGGAATTAATAACAATCCTGATTATGCAGGCATCTAGAGAGGATTAGATGGATGAATGTCATGCAAAAGATGTGGAACAATGCTTAGAAAGGGACATTATATAATGCCTCGTGTTATTATTATGATGATGCCTGAAAACATGGTGGTACCCAGATGAACTGAAACAAAGCAACAGGTTTAAGAGGCATTGCAGAGTTACTGTTGGAAAACACAATTTCATTTAGTCAGGATTTTGATGAAATGAAATTCTACAGTATATGTACTCGTTTCCTATTGCTGCTATAAGAAGTTACCACGAATCTAGTGGTTTAAAACACAAATGTATTACCTTACACTTCTGGGGATCAGAAGTCTGAAAATGGGTCTCACTGAGCTAAAATCACAATATCCACAGGGCTTCATCCCTTCTGGAGGCTCTAGGGAAGAATCCACTTTCTTGCCCATTTCCCAGCTTTGAGAAGTTCCCTGTTCTCCTTGACTCTGGGCTCCTCATCCCATCTTCAAAGCTGGCAGTCACATGTCTGATTTCTGCCTCTGTGGACACATCTTCCTTCCTGACTTTCCTGCTTCCCTCTTTCACCTACAACATGCTGCGTGCTAAGTTGCTTCGGTCAAGTCTGACTCTTTGCGACCCCGTGGACTTTAGCCCTCCCAGTTCTGCTGTCCGGGATTCTCCAGGCAAGAATACTGGAGTGGGCTGCCATTTCCTACTTCAGGGGCTCTTCCTGGTCCAGGGATCGGACTCGCATCTCTTCTGTCTCCTGCGCTGGCAAGCAGGTTCTGTACCACTACAGCCACCGGGGAAGCCCTTATTATTCACACAGTCTTACACTAAAATGCCAGTTCTTATATCACCTGAAGATAATCCAATATCTGTAAATATAAATATGTACATTTTACACACTTGCAATTAATATGCTTCATATATTTTTACCTTTTGTTGTACATAATATAATTTTTAGTTCAAACACTTGTGAGCACTAACTACATGTCAAGCAGTCTGTTAAAGGCTGGATATACTAAACTGAGGGACTTCCCTGACAGTCCAGTGGTTAAGACTTTGCTTTTCAATGCAGGGGGTTTGGGTTCAATCCCTGGTCGAGAAGCTAGGATCTCACATGCCTCGTGGCCAAAAACCAACATAAAACAGAAGCAGTATTGGAGCAAACTCGATAAAGACTTTAAAAATGGTCCACATAAAAAAAAATATTTTAAAAAATTGAAAAACACAACTCCTGTCCTCAAGTATTTCTCACCATAGTGGAAGGGGGTAGGGATAAAGATGGTAAAAGTTTTTCTTTTTTTTTTTTTTTAATGTTTAACATGTATAGAATTGCCTAGACTTAGAGACTGAATGACTTGGTCATCAGGGAAGAGGAGTAGAAATGAAAACCAATTTATGGTTTGAAAAACTGGGTGCATGCCAGTATTTCCAACTGAGGTAGGTGATATGAGAGAAAATGTAAGTTTGAATAAAGAATATGAGTTAGTTCCAGACATCTTGAATCTAATGTGCCTACAGAATATCCAGTTGAAGGTATCCCACTGCCAAGCCTTCACTTATCCAAATACTATTTAGGAGCATATTACAATAACTCAGACAAGAGATGATTATGGTTCAGACTAGGTGAGAAGCAATAACGATGGAAAGAAGAAAAGGCATGTTTCTAGTGTATCTTAAAGGTGTCAGGTTGGTCAAAAGTCCAAGGTGAGAAAGACAGAGAAGTGAAGGCAACTTAATTTGTGAGTCTGGAGTTTTGGAAGCTGTCAAGGCTGGAGAAAGGTTAGCTGGGAGCTATCACGTAGAAGGTAGACAAAAGTTGGAGAGTGAATGAGATGACATTGGGGCACAAGTAAGTCAGAAGATAAGGCAGCACAGACCAGTTTCCTGGGCTACACAGACATTAAATAACAGACAGACAGTGAAAGAAAACAGTGCTAGAGTGAAAGACAGCAAGATGGAAAGGAAATCAAAACAGCAGAGCAGTAAAGGAAGAACAGATCTCAGAAAATAGGAAAAGTTGAGTGAGGTCACTACCAAAGAGGGGCTGAGTTGGACCCCTCAATAGACATGGAATGAAAAGTCTATCAATGAATCTGGCCATTAGGAAGTAACTATTAAATTTACCAGTAGTTTCATAACTATCTTAATGTATCCTTTTGTATACATTGTTTGTATCTATATGCTTATCATTTTAATAAGTGCTTATTATTTTTCATGTCTATCCTTTTAATAAAAAGACTGTGGCTATTCAGTTCAATTCAGTTCAGTTCAGTTGCTCAGTCGTGTCTGACTCTTTACGACCCCATAAAGTATGTTAACACACCGTGGTTAGAATATTCATTTCTCAGTTATTTTCATTTGAATTTTTTTACATTTTTCACCATTATGAATAAAGTCATAAAAGTCTTTTTCAAGAAAATGTGCAAATTTTTTTCTGGTTTGTATTCCCAAACATTATGCACCTTTCTTCAGTTAAAAAAAAAAAGACATTCAAGTAAATCTTAGTATCTTCAAATAATTGAAATATTCTGATTTTAAATAATTATTCTGCAGAGACTTGTTTGCCATTTAGATCACAAACATCTGGACTATTGTCTAACGCGGAATGCACACTTCCAAACCCAGCGTTTGCTTAGTATATTACATCCTGAAGCCCTCTATTAATGCAGGATCGTAGTGACTAATAACCTGTACAGGAATCTGTTTCCTTTCTCTACATTACAAACCATTTAACATCCATTAGTAATAGATTTCTTCACTTGCAAATGACTAAAGTAATTTCCCATCTATTAGCTATTTTTGTTGACCTCACTTCACTAGAGATCCTCAATCTAAGTTTTATTTTAGCAATCACAATTCTCTCATCTAATTAACAAAAAAATTGGGCCACTGCCTCAGTGGCCTGCATTCAACCCTATTTTGACTGGTGCTTTCCTAATAATATCTCATGCTCCTTTCCAGCCCTGTGCTTAGAATAGTAGTTTCTGTTCCATTGCCCCCATTTTGCTTTATTTTTTACCCCACATTTCTTTTTTCCTTTCCTTTATTTACTACCCAAATCTTTCACTGTTACAAATACCTCAAGAAACATCCAGTTATTTATTCAGTAGAAATTCCTGGGCTTGCTGGGCCAATGGGGATGCCAAATGGTAAGATTCTTGCACATTACCAAGTGACCCCTAGAAAGGATTCCTGAACTTTCACTCTAGAAGCAGTTTCCATTCTTGATACCCTTTGTAGAAGATTCTTCTCTATTGTGAATCGAAGCCCACCTCTCTTTAATTTAGATATAGAGCTGTGTGAAATAAATCAAATTCTTCTTCTACAAGGCAGTCTCTCAAATGTTTGATGAAAACTATTGTTTGTCTCTGAGTCTTTGTTCTGTCTTCAAAAGACCTAGTTCCTTCAGCAATTCTCTGAGAACAGGACGTCAAGCCGGTCTAGCTGACAACAGACAAATTGTATTTTGTTCCAAGAAAAGCAGTATCTCTCTTAACTTTTGGTATTTCTGTGTGAGCAGTGTTTCTGTTGAATTTGGACTTCATAGCATCCACTGAAAATCTTTGGATTGGAACACCCTCTTTCTGTCAAGGTACCAGCTTGTCTGGCAACTATGCTAACCTGTCTCACAGTCAGATAAAATTTTTGAGCCATTCGTTCATAGGAAATCATTCTGGCATGTTTCTCTTACTTTGTATTGTGCACTTAGATGGTTTAACATAATGTGGAATGTTATGTTTATTTTTATTAAATGTCATCTTATAAATACAAGTATGTCTTTCTAGCCAAGGGTCACTCTTTACTATTGTGCACTAGGGAACATCACTTATATGAGTTGTTATCTATTTATTACCATAATTTTACAGCAAATGACAATAGAATCTTGAGGAAGGAACAGCTTCTTTCTAATTCACCCACCTAAAAATGCCATTTGGACTACCAAAAAGAATGTTTCTGCTGTCAAAACTAGAGAAATATTAAATCTGAAATCCAATATTTTAAATATTTCCCAAGATGTATTATGTATTCAACAGCACATAAACTGGGGACTTCCAGATGTATAAGCTGGATTTAGAAAAGGCAGAGGAACCAAAGATTCAACCGCCAACATGGGTTGGATCATGGAAAACGCAAAGGAATTCCAAAAACACATCTACTTCTGCTTCCTTGACTATGCTAAAGCCTTTGTGTAGATCATAAAAAACTGGAAAATTCTTAAAGAGGTGGGAATACCAGACCATTACCTGTCTACTGAGAAACCTGTATGCAGGACAAAAAGCAACAGTTGGAACTGGACATGATTCAAAATCACAAAAGGAGTACATTAAGGCTGTGTATTGTCATCCTGCTTATTTAATTTATATGCAGAGTAAATCATGTGAAATGTTGGGCTGGATGACTCACAAGCTGGTATCAAGATCGCTGGGAGAAATATCAACAACCTTAGATGTGCAGATGATACCACTCGAATGGCAGAAAGCAAAAAGGAGTTAAAGAGCCTCTTGATGAAGGTCAAAGAGGAGAGTGAAAAAGCTGGCTTAAAATTCAACATTCAGAAAACAAAGATCATGGCATCTAGTCCCATCACTTCACAGCAAATAGAAGAGGGAAAATTGGAAGCAGTGACAGATTTTATTTCCTTGGGCTCCAAAATCACTGCAAGCAGTCATGAATTTAAAAGACACTTGCTCCTTGAAAGGAAAGCTATGACCAACCTAGATAGCATATTAAAAATAGAGATATCACTCTGCTGACAGAGGTCTGTATAGTCAAAGCTATATGGTTTTTCCAGCAGTCATGGATGGATGTGAAAGTTGGACCATACAGAAGGCTGAGCACCAAAGAATTGATGCTTTTGAACTGTGCTGCTGGAGAAGACTTTTAAGAGTCCCTTGGACTGCAAGGAGATCAAATCAGTCAATCCTAAAGGAAATCAACCCTGCATATTTACTGGAAGAACTGATGCTAAAGCTGAGAGCTCCAATACTTTGGCTACCTGATTCAAAGAGCCAATTCATTGGAAAAGACTCTGATGCTGGGACAGATTGAGGACAGGAGGAGAAGGGGGCAATAAAGGATGAGATGGTTGGATGGCATCACTGACTCAATGGACATGAATCCGAGCATACTCCAGGAAATAGTAAAGGACAGGGAAGCCTGGCATACTGCAGTTCATGGGATCACAAAGAGTTGGACACGACTGAGCAACTGAACAACAAGAACAAGATGTATTATATTGTAAATCTCATAACAGTGCCTAATATATCATTATTGAAGTTGGTGAAAAAAGTGTTCAGAATAGGGCCAAAAAGAAAGACTTACACATATCTGTTGTTGCTGTCCAGTCATGTTTAACTCTTTTGCTACCCCATGGTCTGTAGCCCACCAGGCTCCTCTGTCCATAGGATTCCCCAGGCAAGAATACTGGAATGGGTTGCCATTTCCTTCTCCAGGGGATCTTCCCGACCCACTTATGACTCTTGCATTGGCAGGCAGGTTGTTTACCACTGAGCTACCTGGGAAGCCCCTTATGCATAGTATTGGAGAGCTATAGTTTTTCATGGATTTTTTTATATACCATCTAGGGGAAGTCATTCAACCAGTTGTCAATCTCCTATTTAGTCCACTTTTCAAATTTTGTTCAAAAGTGTATCACTTTATTACAGGTATTATTGGGGAGGTTCATAATATTAATATATATTTATTGGGGAATTTTTGTAAAATACATAAGAAAATAAAGAAGATAATTGAAATCACCCAGAGATAATTATTGAAAGGTATGTGTGTTGTTGCTGTTCTTTGAAAATACTGATAATATTAATAAACCTCTGAATAAGCTCACCAAAAAGAAAAAGAAAACATAAACACTATTAGGAATTAAGAAAGGAACAAGGATAAATTTACCAAAGCTCTTCAATCTATCATATGAATAGAATAGAAATAAATTTTATTTCAATATATTGAAAACTTAAGTGGATAATTTCTTAGAAAAATAAACTCATAAAAAACAATGAAAATAAGCACCTTGAATATAGCCATAACAATGTAAGAAACTGACACATTACTTTAACATTTATTCCAGGGGAAAAAAAGTTGGGAGGCTTCCCTGGTGGCTCAGATGGTAAAGAATCCGCCTGCAATGTGGGAGACTTAGGTTCGATCCCTGGGTTGGGAAGATACCCTGGAGAAGGGCATAGCAACCCACTCCAGTATTCTTGCTTGGAGAATCCCATGGACAGAGGGGCCTGATGGGCTGTGGTTCATAGGGTCACAAAGAGTCAGACATGACTAAGTGACTAAGCACAGAACAGCACAGAAAAAAAAAGGACCAGACCCAAACAGTTTCATGAAGCCTGCAAGAAAAAGGTAATCCTTGCCATACAAAAGTTCTTCTAGAAATCTGAGCAAAAGAAAAGCTGTCCAATTCATTTAAGGATTTTATAGGACTTCCCTGTGGCTTAGCGGTAAAGAATCCGCCTGCCAATGCAAGAGACACGGGTTCAATCCCTGGGTTGGGAAGATCCCCTGGAGAAGGAAATGGCAACCCACTCCAGTATTCTTGCCTGGGAAATCCCATGGACAGAGGATCCTGGCAGACTACTGTCCATGGTGTCACAAAGAGTTGAATATGACTGAGCGACTAAAATACAACAGTAGTCTAAACAAACGAGGGCAATTTGTAATGTAGTGTCTCATGAACCTCATGCAAAAATTCTTAATAAATATTACTATTTCAATAAAATTAAATAATTATAAATAACATGAAATAAAATGATCAGATGGGATTTATTTGCTAATGAAAGGAAGCATTAGCATTAGAAAAATATTCATGTAACTCACAGCACTAGAAGATTAAAGGAGAAAGCATGTTACTATCTCAATATATACATAATTTTGTAATATTCAACAGCCATTAATGATTTTAAAAAAAGGATAACAAACTAGAAGTAGAAAAATCTTCTTAAAATATATCTACATATTAATATATATAGATACAGAAGCTTCATGTAATATTGCATCATAAAAGTATTCCCTTTATATCCATTAAAATGATATATCTCTTCTAAAATGTACTGAGCTAGGTTTTGACCACTGGTTATTTTTTAATGATTGTTGAGGTATAACTGGCATATAACATTGTATGTTCTAGACATGCTACATAATAATTCAGTTTATATATATTGCAAAATGATCACCACAGTAAATCTAGTTAACATCTGTTAGCATACACAGTTAAAACGTTGTATCTTGTGATAACTTTTAAGATGTTCTCTCTTAGCATCTTTGAAATATGCAATACAGTATTATTACTATTATCACCATGCTGTACATTATTTTATAGCTGGACGTTTGTACCTTTTGACCCCATTCACCTGTTTTACCTAACCACCACCCCCTGTCTCTGGCAACCCTCAATCTGTTCTCTGTATCTATGAGCCCAGTTATTTTTTCAGTTCCTCATACCAGTGAGATCATACAGTATTTCTCTTCCTCTCTTACTTACTCACTTAACAAGGGTCCTCAAGGGCTTCCTAGGTGGCGCTAGTGATAAAGGAATCCTGCCAATGCAGGAGATGCAGGGAATGTGGGTTCGATCCCTGAGTCAGGAAGCTCTCCTGGAGAAGGAAATGGCAACTCACTCTGATATTCTTGCTGGGAAAATCTCGTAGACAGAAGAGCCTAGGGGGCTACAGTCCATGGGGTGGCAAACAGTCGGCCACAACTTAGCAACTGAACCACCACCAAGGCCCTCAGGGTCCACCCATGTTGTCACAAATGGCAATATTTCATTATTTCTTAAATATATATTGGGCTGCCCAAAAAGTTCATTTGGGGTTTTTTGTACCATGTTATGAACATCCTGTGAGATATATATATATAACATCTTTATCCATCCATCCATTGATGAACATTTAGGTTGCATCCATTTCTTGGCTGTTGGGAATACAGCTGCAGTAAACATGGGGCTGTTGGTCACTGGTTCTTTTTGATAATATTTTTCTGAAAATACTCAAATCCTGGCATGTCCAAAGCTCTTTTTCTTGAGTCTCCACATTGGAAGGAGAACTTAACTAGGTAGAAAATCCGATTCCTGCTCTCTTGGCTTGATCTCTTCCCAGTGCTGCAGGTAAGCCTGGCATCAGCCTCCTTTTCTCTCCCTAACCTCATCTTACCTTTTTGCCCAGCTGCCAAAAGGATTCTTTTCAAAACTTTTTCTGAGGTATTTCTTTACATTGACCATTCTAAATGGCTTCTCAATGATAAAATGTTTACCTTTTTTATTAAATAGGCAAAAGTCTTTTATTTCAGAAAAGCTCTTTTGCATTATATTTTAAGATAATTATTCTATTTTGTTGCTTTGACTTTTTTTCAGAATAACAGTTGTGCATGTGTGTGTGGGTACTCAGTCGCTCAGTCATGTCCAACTCTTGTGACCCCATGGACTATAGCCCCTCAGGCTCCTCTGTCTGTGGGATTCTCCAGGCAAGAATACTGGAGTGGGTTGCCATTTCCTTCTCCAGGGGATCTTCTTGACCCAGGGACTGAACCCATGTCTCTTGTGTCTCCTGCTTTGGAAGGTGAATTCCTAACCACTAACGCCACCTGGGGGAGAAGGCAATGGCACCCCATTCCAATACTCTTGCCTGGAAAATCCCATGGGCGGAGGAGCCTGGTGGGCTGCAGTACATGGGGTCGCAAAGAGTCGGACATGACTGAGCGACCTCACTTTCACTTTTTACTTTCATGCGTTGGAGAAGGAAATGGCAACCCACTCCAGTGTTCTTGCCTGGAGAATCCCAGGGACAGAGGAGCCTGGTGGGCTGCCATCTATGGGATCGCACAGAGTCGGACACGACTGAAGCGACTTAGCAGTAGCAGCAGCAACGCCACCTGGAAAGCCCGGCTATGCATACACTGGCTATATTGCCTTATTTCTCTAATTTGTCTTTATCTTTTTATCCCTGTACCATTTCTTTGCTCTTTTTATTTAGTTTTTTATGTTCCTTTATTTACCTTCCTTTCCTTCAATTAGGCAGTTCAGTTCCTATCTCACATCCTCTAGGTGTCTACCAGCAACCTTTGTTTTCTCACGTTTTTGCCCACAAGTTTATAATTCTGCTCTGTGGTCTTCCTTTACAGCTTTAATTGCTTCATGAATTACTGTCTTGATTTTGGGTTATGCTTTTAATCTTCCTTGTGGCAACATATTTTCCCAGTGCATTCTTATTATTTACAAGAAATTTGTGGCTGCTGTTTTCCATATCCCCTATAGGACCTGCACGCATATTCCTTTTATGTTACTCTTATTTCAGCAAATTTTTTAAGAGACTCAGAAGTCGATCATTCATTTTTTCAAGCATTCATGAATCAAGGGCTTCCTTTGCTATTGTTACAAACTGCTTTTTTTTAAAATGTGTTTCAGTGTGGTAAAAGTCACATAATATAAAACACACTATTTTAATCACATTTAACTGCACAGTTCAGTGGCGCCAAGTACATTCACATTGTTGTGCAACTCTCACCATCATCCATCTCCCGAATTTTTCACCTTCGTAAACTGAAACTCTGTCCCCGCTGAACACTAATGCCCCATTCTCCCTCCCCCACACTGGGCCCTGGCATCCATCAATGTGCTTCCTGGCTATGTGAATTTGACTATTCTGTGAAAATGTTAGTTGCTCAGTCGTGTCCAACTCTGCAACCCCATGAACTGTAGCCCACCAGACTCCTCTGTCCATAGGATTCTCCAGGCAAAAATACTGGAGTGGGTTACCATTTCCTTCTCCAGGCGATCTGCCCAACTCAGGGATCCAACCCGGGCCCCTGCATTCCAGGCAGATTCTTAACCATCTGAGCCACCAGGGAAGTCCTTTCCTACAAGTGGAATCAAACAGTATCTGTCTGCACCTAATGTAGATTGGGATGCATTTTTAAAGTTAACTTAATATTTATGTCCAACAAATGAACTGTACCTTCTTCTTTCCCCTGTGCTATCCAGTAGCTTCTCATCAGTTATCTTTTTGAATACTTAGTAGTGTATATATGTCAGTCCCAATCTCCCAATTTATCTCACCCTTCCCTTTCTCGCCTTGGTGTCCATACATCCATTTTCTTTGTCTGTGTCTCTGTATACTATGACGCATCTCCGGACTCACACATCCTCTCCCAGACAAACCTCAGTTTGTTTCTCCCTCAGTCACTTCATGGATGACTTCACAGGTTGCCAGTCCCATGGGGACAGAAATGGTAGTCATTTTTAGAAAGAATTTTTCTGGCCTTTAGTGAGATTTGCCCATTCACCCTCCATCACCTATATCAGCTGCAGCCTTGCCACAGTGCATTACTCGTAAACCGAAGTCCTCACTTCGGGGGAGCGTGTATATGACAGAGCTTGCTTAGCTCCACTACGGCTGGGTCCCCTTCACACCTCGCATTTACCTGCCACGTGACTATCCCTTCCCTCCTTGGCTCTCTGCCTGATGCCACCTTGGGAGTTTGTGGATGTTCTGCTGGTTTTGCTGAAAATGTGATTTGTAGGTATTTCCCTTCATTTCGTTGTGTTGTTGTTTTTGTTGTTTGGAATGGATTCCAGGACTAGAAGTAAGAAAATTCGGTGGAAACCAGTCCTCTTAACATTTAAAAATATTCCCCTCTTTCTTTTTTTTCCTTTTCCGCTTTTGTAGCTGATCGTTTTCTGGGGTTTTCTTGTTGTCGTTATTTATTTTTTTTAACTGGAGGATAATTGCTTTACAATGTTGTGTTAGCTTCTGCTGTACAGCAAAGTGACTCAGTTATATGTATACATGGATCCCCTCCCTCTTGAGCCTCTCTCCTACCAGCCCCCCATCCCACGCCTCTAAATCATCACAGAGCGCGAAGCTGAGCTCCTGGTGCTACACAGCAGCTTCCCACTAGTTATCTATTTTATACATGATAGTATATGTGTATCAGTGCTACTATCCCAATTCCTCTCATTTGTTTGTTTTTCAATAAAGATAACATAAGGAAGCTCAGGATATGTGTTTACCTATCAACCAAGTTAATCTTCAAAAATAAAACGGAGTCATCTTAGCCTACTGCTCCTTCATAAACCCCAGCTGCTTCTTTTCCTGCTCAAAGATCTTCCTCTAATAGCCTGTTCTAGATGCTGCTGCTTTGTCAACTCAAGCCCATCAAGCTGTTGTCTTTTGGAAGATTCAGAAGACTTGTCCATCTTCATCTTTCTCTGGGAATTCCTCATAGTGAGTTTAAAACTAAGAAACAACCTAAGCAGATGTCTTTAAAGATGCCAAGAGTGTAGTAGCCCAAGCAACTTCCGAACAAACCCTCTGCTCATAAGTAAAAGCCTATTCCAAGTGATCACTTTGCTCAGTACCTACAAAGGAGACTGTGATACTGTGATAGCAGATTTACTTAAGAAATTTGGAGACACATACCTTAGGAAGCAGTGGGATTGGGTCTGATGGAAGACTTAGCCAGTTAGACAATGAACCAGGGGAATCAGGCAAAGACAGGAAGAAACAAAAAGGTCAAAAATAAATCTAGTCTAGTTAGGTCACCCAAATGGTACAAAATGAGGAAGACACATAGGACTCTTTTAGTCAGGGTCCTAAAGGTTGTGTTTAAAATTTGAATCTTTACATCCTTGCTTGTGTCTGTAGGAGGGCAGGTATAGGCAAAGATGGTATCTACTTTGCCTTCTGAAAACATCTCTTTCGAGGAAATGAAAAAGATAAATAAGGTTATCTTCATTTATCTTTTCAATGAGAAGAAAAGATAAAGAAAAGAAAGAGAACCAGTTAAAAACTAAGTATAACATCTCAGGTGAAAGAAAACAGTGACTGGGACTAGGATGGTGGCAGCAGTATTGAGGGAGGTGGGTAGTTTCTCCATCTGACTTACGTCACTTAATAGAATAATCTCTAGGTCCACCCATGTTACTTTTAATGGTGTTATTTCATTCTTTTTAATGGCTATGTAATAGTCCATTGTATGGGTTGGCCAAAAAGTTCATTCAGGTCTGTGTATACCATCTTATAGATGATTTAAATGAACTTTTTGGCCAACTCTACATATATGTATACACCACATCTTTATCCATCCCTCTGTCGTCAGACATTCAGGTTGCTTCCGTGTCTTGGCTATTGTAAATCCTGCTGCAATGAACACTGCAGTGCATGTATCTTCTTGAATTATAGTTTCCTCTGGATATATGCTCAGGAGTGGAATTGCTAGATCATATGGTAACTATATTTTTAGTTTTGAAAATATAAATGTATGAGTCATCTGCATACAAGAGGTTTTCCTGGAATTCAGATTTCTCTTCATCGTGCTTCTAACCTTTCCAATTTGAAGATCCTTTTCTCTGATAGAGAAAATGGTAAAGTTTGAGAGTTTGATGTTCAGCCCTCCTCCTCCACCTCCTCCTCCTCCCCTCTGCTCCTTCTCCCCTTCCTCCTCCTTCATCATCATCTGCTCACATTACACCATCTGGACCAAGTCTTGGGATTGTCCTTATTCTTCTATTTGTTCCAATTCAGATGCTTTTTAAAAGGGCTTTTTTTTTTTTTTTACTGTCCCTGGCTTTTTTATTCTTTTTATTATTTAGTTCAAACTTCGTTTAATTCTGGGCTTTAGCACTCGTGATACAATTCTTGTGGATGCACATCGCTTATCTATATTCTCCCTTGATTGTGAACCCATCTCTCGTGCTAGAAACAAGTTCCTTTCATCTGAGCACTTCAAAACCCTCCTTGTTCAATTCTTTTGGTCTCTTTTGAAGGCTTTCTTCTTTTGTTCTCATCTTGATCTTGTGCTATTATATCATCAGAATTAAGGTTTGCTGATCTTAGTTTCCTTCTTAAATCATCTGCCCTTTCTCATTATCTAATCAAAACAAGTCTCTCCCTTCCTCTTTCTTCCCTTCTTCCTCCTCTATCCCTCTCTTCTTCCTCTCGCTCTCACTGAGATTTGGGATTTTTTTTTTTCTTGTTGAAAATTAGCCATGATTAAACACCAGCACACATGGTTCTTTAGATAGGTCTATATCCCATGAGTCCTCATGGGTTTTCCAAGTTTGAGGTTATCTTTACAATTTCCCCATCTTTGTTATATATAATAAATTCCATACAATAGAATGTCATTTATTATATACAACAGAATTTATTATGTATAACAAATTCTTATAATTGCAATTGTCCTATTATAACTAATAACTGTATTCACTTATTTTGTTGTGGTTTAGTCACTAAGTTGTGTCCAACTCTTTGTGACTCCATGGTTTGCAACGTACCAGGCTCCCCTGTCCTTCACTGTCTCCTGGAATTTGCCCAAATTCATGCCCATGGAGTTGGTGATGCTATCTAACCATCTTATCTTCTGCCACCCACATCTCCTCCTGCCTTCAGTCTTTCCCAGCATCAAGGTCTTTTCCAATGAGTTGGCTCCTCACATCAGGTGACCAAAGTATTGGAGATTCAGCTTTGGCATCAGAGACAGACTTGTTTTTTATTAGATAATGAGAAAGAGTGATGAATGAATAGTCATCCAATGAATATTCAGAGCTGATTTCCTTTAGGATTGACTGGCTTGATCTCCTTGCTGTCCGGTCCAGTTCAGTTCAGTTGCTCAGTCCTGTCCGGCTCTTTGTGACCCCATGGACTGCAGCACGCCAGGCTTCCCTGTACTTCACCAACTCCTGGAGCTTGCTCAAACTCATGTCCATCGAGTTGGTGATGCCATCCAGCCATCTCATCCTCTGGCGTCCCCTTCTCCTCCTGCCTTCCATCTTTCCCAGCATCAGGGTCTTTTCCAGTGAGTCAGCTCTTTGCAGCAGGTGGCCAAAGAACTGAACTTCAGCCTCAGCATCATTCAGTTCTTTTTAATGCTATTCATTCAAATGAATATTCAGGACTGGTCTCCTTTAGGATGGACTGGTTGGATCTCCTTGCAGCCCAAGGGACTCTCAAGAGTCTTCTCCAGCACCACAATTTGAAAGCTTCAATTCTTTGGCACTCAGCATATATGTTGAGATAGCATTTGCAAACCTAAATAGTTTGAGATAGTATTTGCCAAAGTAAAATACACCTATTTAAAATATACAACTCAGGGGCTCTAGTATATTCATAGAGTTGTATAAACATCACCACCACCTAACAGAAGAACATTTTCAGCACTCCAGTAAGAGACCCGGTGCCCATTTGTATCCCCTTGCTAGTACACTGCCCCCAAGCCTAGGGCAACCACTGAGCTACTTTCTGTCTATAAATTCTGCCTCTTCTGGAAATTTCTTATAAATGGGATCATATACTATGTGATCTTCTGTGACCGGCTTCTTTGAATCAGCAAACTGTTTTCAGGATTCATCCATGCTATAGCATGTGCCAATACTTGATTTTTAATGCCAAATAACATTCCACTGTATGGCTCTATCACATTTTTATGTCCATTCATCAACTGATGGATTAAAACTGTTTCCATTTTGAGGCTCTTGTCAGCAATGGTGCTGTGAACATCTGTGTACAACTTTCTGTGTGAACACGTGTTTTCATTTCTCTCAAGTATATGCCTAAGAGCAGAATTGCTGAGTCATTCAGTCACTCTGTGTTTAACATTTTGAGGCAAATCTGTCATTATCGCTTTTTCTATTCAATCTCTCATTAGAAGCAGCCATGCTGTCATTTATTCAGGAGAGGAGAACGGGGGCTTGATTTTGTGTGGTGACGAAATCAAGAAAGGTCTAAAAAGCCTTTAAGGCTGACATTGCTTTGCTCAGTAATGCTCTCCTTATCTATTGATTACCCAGGACTTGTCTCACTGTTGTGGTTACACGTTTTACTTGGTAAAGCTGGATTTTAACAGATGAGGCTGCTCAAGTTCTGTGAAGCAACAAACACTTGAAAGGGGAAGCTACAACAGCTCCTTCGCTCAGCTAGAAATGTGACACTTTCACTAAATAAGGTTCTTCTGAGATGTTATCTATAGAAGTCATTTTTTAGAAAATAAAAAGTATTTGCCCAAAGCTTTCTGAAAGATGTGTAATTCATTTGAAGAAGATTAGCAAATTGTTAAGGAATATGACTTTTCTCTAAAAGAGAATTTGATGTCCTGAGGACAGATGTCTATTGCTGGTTTACTCCTGGACCCCTAATATCTCTGGCATTGTATCCAACACAATGTTGTGTGTATCTGTACTCCTAGCTTCAAAATTGTGAAATGCATCTATATTTCCATCATGGGTCAGACAAGCAAGTTTTGTTTTGTTTTGTTTTTAAAGAAAATTGCAGAGATCACTCCCCCACATACATTTCTCCTTGACAAAAAATATATATCATCCACTGACATACTGCAAAGTGAATCAATAGCCCCAGATTCCACCAAGCTAAAGATGGACAGCAAGGTAATTTTGTTGGGACAGTGAACAGGCAGGACATGATAACTACAACTGCTCTGCCAAAGTGCATGGGCTTAAAAAAAAAATCTCCCCTAAGTAATCACTTCAGTGTTCTTCTCTGGGTGATAAGATCTGATTTCATTAAGTATCTTCATATGAATGAAAATGCAAAGTTTTGAGTCTGGAGTTGTGAGCCATCCACTCCCCACCTCCCAAGTTCTGTGTTTACTGCCTTACTCACCCACTTTGCATCGGCAAATCACAGGGAGAAGCTAAATGTTCTCCGCTGCTTTAGACCTAATCAAAGCTGAGATGAATAATGAACTTGCTTTTCCATAAAGACATTCTGTTTGGCATTTCAGCTAATAAGGTAAGCTAAGGGCAATTCTGGGCTATGGAAAACAAGATAAATAGTCTCTGTGTTTGCTTCCTGTGCTAATCCATAATTTTTCTTTTAACGTGCTGGAGTTACTTTCATGTTTCACAACGTCTGTGAATTTGGAATGAACAGTTTCATACAGAGTACCCCTCAGCGTACCCTTTTCCTTTGATTTGGTTGCTTATGGTACTGGAGGGGCTGAGGGAGAAATCCAGCTTTTCAGTAAGATCAGCATCTGTATAATAATAGTATTATCATCTATAGTGCAAAGTGAATTTAGCTAAAGAGCCATGTAGGTAGATACAGCAAAGACAGATAAAATGACTGAAGCCCTGGTGACTGAATGTATTTAGCGTGATGTGTGGTAAATTAACATTTAATATGCTCTAAGGAAAGCGGAATACATACATCATGTTGGTTTATGAGTCATTTCATTTCTAAGTACATGTTATCCTAGAGAAGGTAGTAATTTTCAATTGCTAAAATTATTCCACAGCTCCGGTTTAGGTGGGTTTTATTTGGTGAGATTGTGTTTTTAAAACAGCAGCCTGCCGATAATGTACATTTTCCTTATTACTTTCTTGATTTACTGGAGCTGCAAGGATTTCTGTTCGTATGGAAAATGTACTTGTTTGTCCCATGAAGTTCGGGGATAAAAAACCATCAGATCCCTATGAGATTTTCACGGCTACCTTAGCTACTCTTATCTTAAAAACTAAAAGTGATAAAACAGTTACTAGATTGAGTTTTCTTTTTTGTGATCTAGCTTCTCGGGGTTTAACACAAGGATTTTTTATTTTAGGCAGATCGGAGCACAAATCCCTGAGACTAGCAAAAGCTTAGCAAGATGGGGAAGAAATTGCCGTCTTTTCTTTTCTCTTAAGAACAACAAAAATGAAAAATGTGATTTCTGTTTTCTGGGCTCACTGCTGTGTCACCTGAAAATCAGAGTCTCTATTCTCTCAAAGTAGGTGACCTCAAAAGATATTTCAGAAGATCTATTCAAAACAGCCGAGTATGTGGGAAATTTTGTAGATATGGAAAGGAAATGGTTCTCTTCTTCCTACCTGACCTTCCCATTTTGTTTTTCTGCATGGGAAAAGAGCTCTGCCACCAGATTTTTTTGTTTCACGGAAATCTTTTAACACTGCAATCAGGCTCTTATAGAAAAGGAAGAATTTTTCTTCTCCCTATCCTCTAAATTGTTCGCAGTCTCTGTTTTTCCTAGAAGTGTAAATGGGTGCTAAGTATGCACACAAGGACAAGCCACTACTAAAGACTGAGTTCCATTTACATGTCCCCCTTGTTCCACCTACAAATTTTAGGCATTTCTCTGGAAAAAAACCTCTACTTTAGTAAACCTATGAGAAGTAGGAGTGTAGCATTTGAGTCTATCACAGCTCATTTTTAAGAACATATGTTACCTAGTCATACTTCAAGGTTTTAAAATATGTTCAATTTCACGGCTCTTCTCTGCGTGCGGGACTCTGTTGGAAGCTCAAATATGGCGGGCTGTTCGGGGTTTGGGAGGTGTTCATTTTCTTTCCCTCTTTCCCCAATTCCTCTTTCATACTTCATCACTCCAGACATCCTTGACTGTCACCCGCAATTTTATTGCTTCTTTATTTCTGGTATTTCCCCCCTGCTATTTCCCTTCTCCCCAGCATCATTGGTCCAGAGCCTATGGGTTGCATTGTTTCCTTTGGAAAGTTGGAAGAAACAAACTAGAAAACAAACTTTGATAACCGCAAAGTTGCTGTCTATTTTCTGTCATTTGCACAGTGAGAAAACTTTGGTCCAGCGTGACTTTTTATCCACTACTGCTACCTAAAACCAACCTGATGATTTCAAATGCAAGGTTTCTGACCGGGATCCTCTTCGTGATTCTTTTTGTCTACAATGGTTACCACTCACCCTTCAATGTGAGATGCAAAGTTCCTAGTCCTTTCAGGCATGCTGAGTGATGCCAGATGAAGGCAGGTGTTACCTACAGACTCACACATTAACCCCTTGGGTTAGTTAACTAATGGAGAAAATCTAGAGAAAGCAGCAACTGTGCCTTCGCTCCCCACCCCCCACCCCCCAACACACACCGCACCGACCACAGCGCAGCCGTCCACTGAGCACAGTAGTAACCGAGGCAGCAGCACGGTCACAGATGGCCCACCATCCCAACAAGTTCCTGGCACATGGCAAGGAGGCTTGAGCAGAAGGCGGCAGACAGATTTGTTCCCAAATACACGTGAAGCCCATTCTTGGGGACAATCAGAATTAAGTGGAGGAGGAACAAAGATGAGAGAGGACTGGAATATCGCTAGACTTGGTTAATATCACTATCACTTGATGCACACAGGCTGGTGGACTGTCTTCCTTCCACGAAAGGAAGGTGTGTGCAGGCATGCATGCTCGTCATGTCCAACTCTTTGTGATCCTGTGGACAGTAGCCCACCAGGCTCCTCTGTCCATGGCATTCTCCAGGCAAGAATACTGGAATGGGTGGCCATTTCCTGCTCCAGGGATGTTCCCAACCCAGGGCTCGAACCTGCGTCTCCTGCATGGACAGGCAGATTCTTTACCATTGAGCCACCTGGGCAGAAGGTCAATGGTAAGCTCAAAAGAGCATCTCTAAAACTGGGCATGCTATCTTCCCCACCAGCCTCCTTAACCTGCGTTTCCTACTCTTATAAATAGGACAACTGTCTACCTCTTTTTACCAACCCAGAGACAGAGGGGAAAACCTTCACTTTCCCCTCTACCTCCCCTCATATCATTTAAGGTAGACTCCTAAGAGTTAGTCAGATGGATGATTGAAGGGGTGGGAAGATCACCAAGCCTTACAGATTCTATTTCTATTCACTTCTCTTCATCCCTTCATCAGCCGCTGCCCTGTTGAATTGCCATAGTTTCTCTCCTAGATTAGTATAAATAACTCTTACGCGGTCTTCCAGCCTCCAGGTTTCCTTTAATCCAATTCATTCTATGTACTAGAGTCCAAATGACATCTCTAAAATACAAATAGAATCAGTAAATCTTCTACCTACTAAATCCTTCAATGGTTCCTCCATACTCCCAGTGGTAGAGTCCAGACTTCTTACCATGACTTACAGGGTGTGACATAATGGGGAACCTTTTTCCTCCACAGCCTAACTTCTCAATACTCCCTATGTCCACTCTGCATTTCAGCCACACTGATGTACTTTTCACTTTCTCCTGGGTTCCATTCTCTCCTTCTCAGAGCCTTTTCATGAGCTTCTTCCTCTTTTGTCTCTTGTATTGACTCACCCCAAACTCCTCTCTTCTCTACTTACCCCTTTTCAACCTTTTAGTCTTGGCTGAGATGTCTCTTCCTCCAGGAAGTCCTCTCTGACTGGCCATCGTTGAGTCCAATATCTCTCCATAATTCTCACCTGTCTGTTATTTCCTTTTCATGTCTTAGATAGAGTTGACTATTCCACTAGCTGATCAATTCCATGATGGTAGATATCTGGTCCCTTATTCACAGTCGTGGCCACACACAAGCCCAGAGGAAATTCTCTCTGAATGCATGAATGGAAACTTGGCCTCCTGAATGACTTCATTGCCTTTTGTTCTGATGAGGTTACAGAAACTGAAGGCAATGATTCTTTGTTACTCATTCCTGCAAAGTATTCTGCCAATGCCTTTCATATGCATTCTTTAATCTTCATGTTCTTATTCCCATTTTGTAAATGGAAGAACGAGGCTCAAGTTGCCCTGAGTAACACTGATTTTAATGAATGGTCCCCTCCAGTCTGTTCAATTCCTGGAGCCAGCTCTTTCTATCCACCTCGTGGCCCCTTGCTGCCTTAAGAGTAGGGAAAAAAAAAATTTAATCTTAAAAATAAAGAGCTACCTGGAGAAGGAAATGGCAAACCATTCCAATATTCTTGCCCAGAAAATCCCATGGACAGAGGAGCCTGGTGGGCTACAGTCCATAGGCTTGAAAAAGAATCAGACACGACTGAGCAACTAAACCACAACAACAAGTGGTTAACACTTAAGTAAGGATTCAGAGAATATATCACTCACAGAGCCTATTTGAAGAAAATCCTCAAAAAAGTTGCCCATCAAATAGGTGAAGCATAACAATAGGGAAAAATAAAGAATAAACAGTGGTAAGCAAAAAAACGCACAATTGTAATTCAGCTGTAATGGATGACGATAACGTGACTGGGAATTTGTGACTTAAGTAATAGGTAAAGATTCTTGAAATAAAGGAGTCAAGTTTTCAGAGAAAATCTAATAAATGTCCAGAAACAGAAAATGAACAGCTGATGGTAGAAAAACCCTTCCTTTTTCACTGCCTGCCTGTTCATTTGCTTCCTAACCTCCCCTGGTCCATCCCGGGTGTATTTTTCCGTCATTGTTAACCTGAAATTACCTTTCTTTGTGCTGTATTCTTTCTTCTCCAGCCTCTGTGCTGGCTGGAGTTTTCTGCCTTTCTTGTTCTCTCCATGGTGAGAGTCACTGGGTCTCACATTTCTGCTCCATTTCCATTGTCCTTTTCAACACAAATTTTTTCTGCTGGTCCTGCTCTGTGATTACTCTTTCCACAGCACTTTTGCCTGAGCCCAGTTAGATCTCAGCGTTCATCAGTCATGGCTTGACATCAGACTACTTAGGGGGCTTCCACTGGCCTTTCAAGGGGCAGCAAATTGCTGCTTTTACCACCCACCCACTTCATCAGCACTGCTCTCTGTGGGAGAAGTCGCTAGAAGTACAACTAGAGAAGGGGCGTATACAACTTCTAGGCAATGACCCATTTTGTGTTTGCCGTGATTGTCTTCAGGGTCCTGGGAATCCAAACCACCATACAGACGCACACAGTCCCAAAAGTTAAGGAACAATAATACAATGTCGTGTGAGGGGCAGAGGCTTTCAAGGCTGGTGGAGCTCAGTTTGAAGGCTCTTTCTATTTCTTTATCTATGTGGACTTGAGATGTCATTTGACCTTTCTGTGCTTCAGTTTTCTCATCTGTTAAATAGATAATAATGGTGCCCAGCTCATAAAATGTCTTTCTGGCACAGAGTAAGTCCTCTTCCACGTTGGTCGTGTTGGTGGTTAGGGCAGGGTGGAGGGTGTATATGGAAAAATGGCCCCGAATATGGTCCACCCTCACCCTAGAAAATTGTGAATGTGACTATTGATGGCAAATGTGACTTCACAGGTGTGACTATGCTAAGGATCTTGGGATGGGAAGATTGTCCTGGAATAATGGTAGATATGGATAATAATGGATAATAATGAAGAATAATAATGAGAGGACTCCATTCCCCTCAAGGGAACTACAAGGGTCCTTGTAAGAGGGAAACAGAGACTTGACCACAGAGGAAGGCCATGTGACCACCGAAACAGAGATTTGAAGATGCTGGGCTGCTGGTTTTGAAGTGGAGGGAAGGTAGGTGAGATAAGGACATGGACCCTCCCCCTAGGACATCGAGAGGGAGCTCAGAGCTACTGATAGCTTGATTTTAGCCAAGTAAATCAGTGTAGACTTCTGACCTCCAGAAGTGTCAGAGAAGAAATGTGAGCTGTTTGAAGCCACTGAGTGTGTGTCATTTGATACAGCAGCCACAGGAAACTAATACAGTGGTGATATTTCAGAAAATGAAAGATGACTCCAATAAAGAAAGGGGTATTACAGAGGCTGCTGCATGGTGAGGGAGGTGGGGAGACCCTCTGAGTATTAGCTGTGCGCCTGAAATGTGGCCAGAGATGGTGCAGTGCCTGTGTTAAAGGAGGGTGTCACCTGGGTGGGGATGTGAGGCATAACCAGAAGAGAGGTCTTGTGGAGATGGAGGTGGTGAGTGGTGGTTGAGGGTGCTGAGCAGAGGGTAGAATGCTACACTCAGCAAGGAGTGTTCGGTTCAGAAGAAAGGATGGATGGTTTGGGGGAGTGCCCTGAGAAGGGGAAAGAAATGTGAACTTGGAAAAGATCCACAGAAACAAAAGGACCCATTTTCTGTTGTTCTCAGTGCCCTATTACTGATACTAAAAGGCAGTCCAAAAAAAGGCATTTTGAAAAAGACCTGCTGCACTTTAAACCAAGTCGAGACTAGTAGCAGGAGATTGGGTGCCTTCAGTTTAATCTCTAGAGGGGCCCCACCCAGAGAGGCTCCATCTGCAGTGAAGTTCTGAACTCTCCATGTATTGTCTGTAATCTGGTGCTTCCAGTAGAACACGCTGCCTTTCCTCAAGGCCATGCCTCCATTTATGCTGTTTCTTCTCCCGTAACACCCTCTTCTTCTCCCCGCGCCCAACTGGCAGTCTGGACCACCATCCAAGCATCAGGTCAAGGAGGACCTCCCTGAAGCACCTTCTGTGGTCATTGCACTCTCTAATATGTCTTTTCCAGCAATGCCTTCACTTCGTTGCAACCACACTTCTTGCTTCCCTTCCCCCACTAATTCCACCTTTCTCTCCAATAAAGATTGAGATCCATGGGGACAAATAAGTCTATTAATACTTGCATCTTCTGCTCCCATAGTGCCTGGCATATAGGAAGCCCTCAATAAATGTGAATGGTTGCTAAGAGGGTAGATCTTAAACATTCTCAGTGCAAAAAAAAAAATGTTATTTAAGTGATGTCATAAGCTTTCACCATACTGAAAGATATGCTAGTCACCACTTTACAGTATATAAGTGCATAAAATCAATAGGCTATACCCCTTAAATTACCATAATGTGATATATCAGTTTTAGCTCAGTAAAGCTGGAATCGGCATACACACAAAAAAATATATGAGGGGGCTTTAAGAACAAAAAAGTAAATGTGAATGGATGGATGGATGGATTTATTGATTGTATCCAATGGGCAGTTATAGAGTAATGAAAATCATAAAGTTCATGAATTCTAGGATCAGCATCTAGAGAAAGTAAGGTTTTCTACCCTATTCTTTCAAAAGCAAGAAATTATAAGAAGAAATAATACCAGAACTGTATGAAACAGGTATTAATTAATTCCCTTGCTGTCTGTTGTATGGTTCAAACAACTCAAAAGCTGAGCTAGAATTCAGAACAAGTTTTCTTGACTTCCAGATCCAATTTGCCTTTCTCCTACAACAATGATTTTTTTTTAACTGCAGTAGGCTGTCCAAAAAGAACAACAAAATACCATGTTAAATGTACACTGATTTATTTTCAAGTATAATAAAAACCACAAGTGGGTTTTTACCTACTTACTGTATTTCAGATTTGAGGAAAAATTGTTTAAAATTCACAATTTTTTAAATAAGATAAATGTGTTCAATGCATGATTTTAATACTATTGTTTATTACTGCTGCTACTATCTTTTTAATAAAAATGAATAGTAAGAGCAGTAGTCAAAATGTTGTGTTCATAGTTTGAGTAAAATGAACATACATGAATAGACTCACAGATACAGAAAAACAACTTGCGGTTACCAAAGGGAAGAGAGAAGGAGGGAGGGATAAATTAGAGGTAAAGGATTAACAGATACAAACTACTATATGTAACATAGATAAACAACAAGGATATGCTGTATAGAACAGGGAATTATACTCATTGTCTTATAATAACTGAAAATGGAGTATAATCTGCAAAATTACTGAATCTCTATGCTCTACACCTGAAACTAACACAATATTGTGACTCAACTATGTTGCTGTTTAGTCGCTAAGTCATGTCAGACTCTTTTGCAACCTCCATGGACTATAGCCTGTTAGACTCCTCTGTCCGTGGGATTTCACAGGCAAGAACAATGGAGTGAGTTGCCATTTCCTCCTCCAGGCAATCTTCCATACCCAGGGATCAAACCCTGCCTTAGCAGCCAGATTCTTTACCATTGAGCCACCAGGGAAGACAACTCAACTGTACTTCAATTATATCAATTATATTCAGTTATCTTATAGGAATTAAATACATTACTAATAAATTATTAAGTGATTAAATATCTACAGCATCTACCCGCAGCAAGCAATTCAAAAGGCCCAGTTAGTATGTCCAAGCTTCAAGTTTAAATTAGAAACTACTTTATCCTCATTCTTCATCTTTTGGAAGGATTTTGTAAACTTTAAATTACATAGTTAATAAGCTCTAAGAGTTTACTCACTAGTGTGAATAGGAAAGGTGCTTCCCAGGTGGTGCTAGTGCTAAAGAACGCATCTGCCAATGTAGGAGACACAAGAGACGCAGGCTCAATCCCTGGGTCGGGAAGATCCCCTGGAGGAGGGCATGGCAACCCACTCCAGTATTCTTGCCTGGAGAAGCCCATGGACAGAGGAGCCAGATGGGCTACAGTCCATGGAGTCACACAGAGTCAGACACGACTGAGGTGACTGAGCATGCACACGGGTATGTGAACAGGGAAAACTTGCAGCTTGCTACCAGATTGGGTGATGGTGGGGAGAAGTAGAATTCTGTCCTTCCCTCATACATCAGACATGTGAAATATGAACACTTCCGTACAAGGCAATTGTAGGCGATTATATCGTAGGCGATACAAGCGTGTATACCAACCATGCCCAGTTCTGTGCTTTACAACTGCTGAGAATTTCTAGTCTTTTTTGTTTATAAACCGCACAATGGACTGATTTTTAACATCTCAAAGACCCTGGCCAGCATGATTAAAACTGATGAACTCCTTTAAAACAATTGCCTTGAAAAAAGAGCAACTAACATTTCAATATTTCTTCAAGTTAATATTGAAGTTAATATTTAAGTTATTGACTTAAATTAACTTCAAGTTAATATTGAAGTTAATATTTAATATTTCTTCAATGACTTCAAGTAAACCAGTAATATTTTTACTCTCTCGTGTTACTCTGTAATCAAATCCTGTGTTTATGGTAGGGAAAATAATTTTGTTGAACTAAAATGGAAAACTCAGTTGTTTTACCCACTTGCTGAAACTTTATCACAAACGGTTGGCTATTATTCTAATACGGTTCCTACATTCTCTCTCTTCTCTCTATGGTTTTAACTCAATGGCTCCATCCCAATCTATGTTATTTTTAAGTTACTAAGAAATTAGATGTCATCAACTAGTAATGTACTGGTCTTTTTTTAAAATTGTCTCTTCTAAACTACCAAGTAATCTAGAGAGAGGAAGAAATGTATTATATTTGCACATGACTTTTATAAGCTGGGATATTTTGCTTTCTCGAAACAGAATTCTAAATCAAGTCTAAGATTTTGTAAAATTTTGATATTTTTGAAAGTTTTGTTTATGAAGAGGATGAAAGTGAAAGTGTTAGTCACTCAGTCATTTCCAACTCTTTGAGACTCCATGGTCTGTCCATGGAATTCTCCAGGCAAGAATACTGTAGTAGGTTGCCATTCCCTTCTCCAGGGAATCTTCCCAACCCAGGGATAGAACCCAGGTCTTCTGCATTGCAGGCAGATTCTTTACCATCTGAGCTAACAGGGAAGCCCTGTTGTATAAAATATAATATTAATAGTATTCATTGTTTGGCCAAATTAATGTATTCACACAGAGTCGAAAATCACATACAAATCAAGTTGAAGAGACCATAAGAGGAAATAGACTTAAATATCATCCAAGTGCTTCATTTCTATAGAAAAGAAATAAACACTCTAAGTTACTGAGAAGGGAGAGCTAATTCATTATAGCAGAGGTTTAAACATAAAAGGGAAAGAAGAAAGACAATAACATATGTTTGGATTTCGAAATCCTATTATATCATAACACCCCAAATTGGGAAGATGGAAAACACATCTTGAAAACCTAGTCCACACACACATGCCTCTCCCCTCAAAAATCCCAGCGCTGTTTTATTAACACACTTTTTCACATGGAGCAGTTGGATCTAATGAGAGGCTAAATCTTGCCTTTGTGTTCGAAATTGACTTATTTTTCCTCTCATTCCGAGTTCTCCTGTAGCCAGCCTCAGGACCACGAGAGCCTGAGCGCCTGCTTGGTTGTTCATCATTAGTATTTATCACTTTTACCAAATGCCACAAGGTGCTCAGAACCATACCTTGCTATTCAGAATAAAACACAAAATCCCTGTACTTGGTAGGGAGGGTGACCCAGACCATTAAAAGCATTCACAGAATCTAAGAAAAGGAAACTACAGGGATGATGAAACAGGGCATCTGGCAGGCTGGCTCTGAGAGGTGGATTCCCAGGGGCCAGGGATGAATGGGTGGCTGAGAACTCTCTCTCCTTCTTAACCTGACCACCCACCGTGATGGCTCAGGCGGCAGGCTACCTGGGAGCGGGAGCCAGTGGCAGGCCAGCAATGGAGTGAGCCAGATATTCAAGTCACGTAGCAGGAGGCGGGTGGAAGTGACTTTCCTCCCCAGCAGGCAGATACTGTTCACCTGCCATCTGTGTCACAGCACTCAGGGTCAGGGAATGCTTGACAAAGGAAGAAAGAGAATCTAATCCCATCACTTGTGTGAGAATTCAGAGCAAACTTCCGTAAAAACCGAGGATAAGAATGTGGCCTGGTGATGTCATACATCCCCACCTTCACACGGACCTGATTTCTTCTTTCACATTACCCAATAGATGCAGTTTCCCACAGTACATTTTTTAGATAAATAAGGTTGATAGAATTCTAACATAGGTATATTTTTCTGGCTAGGAAAAGGATGCATTTGGTTTCATTTCCTCCCGGTGTCCTAATCCCTTGCTACATCAGCAATACTACCAAGATTGGAACACTGATTTTAATGTTGCATACTTTAATTGACTAGAGTTCTCCTGTATATCTACTTGGTTTGAAATTTGGGTGACAGTATATTTTCAGCTCAGCCTATTTTAATGCTTATCCTAGACTCCGTGGAATCATATGACAGCAGGTTTAAGGTAACATCAACCACTTCTTATTGTTGGCAGGTTGGTATAGACAATTATTAAAGTGGTCTATAAGATCAAGTGAAATGCATTTAAAATCATCTTTATGTTGATTTTTGTAACCACAGTGCCTGTCACATAGCAGGCACTCAATAACTAGTTGATAAAAGAGTGATGGGAGAGCACATAATTAGAAGGATGAAAAAAAAGAAATCTCCATATGCAATCAGAAAAAACTCTTTCTAACCATATTTAAGGTTTCCACTGAATTAATTTCAGTCACTAAAATGTAGAATTCAGGTGAGATGCCCTTATACAGCCAATGATTGTTACTTGTTCCAAAAGTATATGTGTTAGAAAGAAGAATAAGTTACAGGAAGTCCTCGTAACAAAAAAAAAAAAAAAAATTGCCTTTCTTATGTAATGGAAATGGTAAAAGTAGCATTAGAGTTCTGCTTCTTTCTCCAAAGGATATTTTTTAAAAGCACCCACAAATGTCATCCCATCTATTTTTAAGCAAAGTGCTGCCGGATAAACAGCTGATTCGTCTAAACTCAATGGGGAAATTCAGCTTTAAGTAAGCTGTTTTATCTCATTGAAAATAAGTGGCACAGACTGATACAGAACATACGGGTCTTCGCATATGATTATATGTGCATTTTCTTAACTTTAAAACTCTAACCCAAGCTGAAAAAATAGGAAAGCAAAATGTCTTTAATAATAGTTCTTAAAAGATTCTAATTTATGATTCTCCTACTCAGCTTTCATCAATTTCCAGTTAAAATGTGTTCCTTAGATTATCTTTGCCAGTGATGGAATAGAACCTACAGATTGAGATCATGTAAAGATGACAGAAATTCTAAAAAAACAAACTTGTATGCTTATAAATTTGTGGTCTTTCCACAGATTTTATTTTTTTAAAGAAAAGTGGGTTTGGAGGTTTTCCCACAGAATTCATATTTTAATAAGACTAATACAGGTTAATGCTGGAAAAATACAAACAGTGCAGAATGGTACAGAGTTAAAAGTCAGCCCCTGTTTCCCAGTCTCCCACCACCACTTCCTAAAGATGACCACCACTACTACCATTTTAACATTTTCCTTCTCATATTTCTCACAGATATTCAAACTCAAAAATATATGCATGTATATGTGCGGGGAGCCACCACGGGAGATCCCACCCATGACAAAGTTCATGTGGAAGAGGATTGTTAAGCAAGGCTTCAGAACTCAAGGGGCTCCCTAGGCTTTCTTGAGCATCTACCCCAAAACCAGAATCTGTCTGTTTTACTATTTCATGACTTTCACCAACTCCTCTGACATTAACAGGGGGCTAACCCTGACCACCTTTCTCTGGAGAAAATCAACTTAGGGATATAGCTAATAAGTCTCCTGGACATGAGAGAAATATTTCAAATCAAACTCCCTCTGTTAGCATTCTAGCTTGCTCAGCAAGTATATCCAGACTCTTACAGCTACGCATGTGATTATTTACAGCCTCCCAACTGTGAGAGGCACAGAAAGCCTAAAACATAGAGCCTTTGAAAGAGTTAAAAGTTATTAGAGTAGTGCTAGTGCTGATGTAGGATTTCATTATTGGGCCAATGCTTGTTGCTAAGTTCCCATATCTCTTATCCACTGTGCACCTGGGAATACATTAGTTAACATAGTGAGAATGTAAGAAAAACAAGTGTAGCCTTGAATTTAACCATATCAGACTTTTGAGCTAATTGGTTCTTTCTTGTAACTCACTGCACCTTTGCTTTGTGAAAAACATAACTCTGTTTGGCATTTTCTGAGGCTGACATAGATTAGAAATATAAAGAAAAAACACTTTGAGGGAAAATAAGTTTTCTGGTTGAGCAGCCTTTATCAAAAGAGGGTCATAAAATGTTCACAGGCCTCCAAGGCCCATCATTTGTGGGAAAGGTATGCAGAAAAATCCTGGTTTCAATAAGGGCACAACTGCTGGAATGTTTGGGCTGACTCTGTATGACCTTGCATCTTTCATTTCCCTATATGTATAAGGCAAGGTATAAAAGTACCTTTTGAAAAATAAAGCTTTTGGGCCTCACTCACCAAAGCAGCTTGGTCACCCTGTGTTTTTTCTTCCATCTTTTTTTTTCTCTCTCCCTCTCCCTCTCTTTTTCAGGCTGATCCCTTGGAGCATAGGGGCTCCCTGCGTTCACTTACCTGCCCGGGTTTCTAAGACCTGAACGGGAAGACATTCTGCGTCTTCACTCCCTCGGGAGACCGGGAGGGTACCTGTGGCCTCGGTGAACAGGGCAAACTTCTTGTCTTGAAGTTTTATTGGTTCTTTATGTAAACCAAGGAATATCAGCCTCTTTCTCTCCTCTATTTTCTTATCTTTAACATTCTTTCCTTATCTCTCTCTAAATCAATTGCCAACGCCGTTTCTCCTTCAGGTTTCCCTGGATCCTACGGGGGCTGGACCCTGGCATATATGTGTGTGCTGCTGCTGCTAAGTCGCTTCAGTCGTGTCCGACTCTGTGTGACCCCATAGACGGCAGCCCACCAGGCTCCGCCGTCCCTGAATTCTCCAGGCAAGAACACTGGAGTGGGTTGCCATTTCCTTCTCCAGTGCATGAAAGTGAAAACTGAAAGTGAAGTCGCTCAGTCATGTCTGACTCTTAGCGACCCCATGGACTGCAGCCTACCAGGCTCCTCCATCCATGAGATTTTCCAGGCAAAAGTACTGGAGTGGGGTGCCATTGCCTTCTCCAATATATGTGTGTATATACTATAAATATTTTTCAGCATGTGGCCATTCTACTTTATAAAATATACAGTTGACCCTTGGACAACGTGGGGGTTGGGGCACCAACCCTCTGCGAAGAAGAAAATTTGCATATAATTATGCAAATTTAATTATATAATTATAGTCAGCTCTCCCTCTGGGTGGTCCCTCCATATCTGAGGTTCCAGATCTTTGGACTCAACTGGCTTCCCTGGTGGCTCAGTGGTAAAGAATCCACCTGCCAATGCAGGAGATGTGGGTTCAATCCCTGGGTCACGAGGATCCCCTGGAGAAGGAAATGGCAACCCACTCCAGTATTCTTGCCTGGGAAATCCCATGGATAGAGGAGCCTAGCAAGCTATAGTCCGTGGGGTTGCAAAAGAGTTGGACACAACTTAGCAACTAAACAACAAATCACACTCGTGTAGTTCTCTAACATTTACTATTGAAAAGAATCCACATATAAGTGGATCCATGCAGTTCAGACCCACATTGCTCAAAGGTCCAACTGTGTGGGTCTTCTCTCTGTCAGTACAGAGATCCACTCTGTTTTTTTGTTAGGCTCTATGAGATGCTTCATTACATAGGAGTGTTCATTCATTTAGCAAACGTTTAGTGCTCATATACCATATGCTGGGCACACTTCCAAACACTGAGAATACAGAATTGGACAAAACAAAATCCCTGCCTTCAAGAAGAGCAAATTCTTCATATTGAAGAGCTAGCATATTTACATACATAGATTAATCCCTTAATCTGTCTCTAGAATATACAAACAGCTCATTATCAAAAACACTAACAAGCCAACTAAAAAGTGGGCAGAAGGTCTAAATAGACTTTTCTCCAAAGAAGACATACAGAAGGGCAGAAAGCACATGAAAAGATGCTCCACAACACTAATTATTAGAGAAATGCAAATTAAAGCTACAGTGAGGTTAACCATCTCACACCTGTCAGAATGGCCATCAACAAAAAGTCTACAAACAATAAATGATAGAGAGGTGTGGAGAAAAGGGAATCTTATATTGTTAGTGGGAACGTAAATTGGTACACCACTGTGGAGAACAGTATGGAGGTTCCTTAAAAAACTAAAAATAGAACTACCATATGACCCAGTAATCCTACTCCTGGGCATATATCCAGAGAAAGCCATAATTCTAAAAGATACATGTACCCCAATGTTCATGACAGTGCTGTTTACAATAGCCAAGACACAGAAGCAACCTAGATGTCCATCGACAGAGGAATGGGTAAATAAGATGTGGTACACACATACGATGGCATGGTACTCAGCCATTTAAAAAAAATGAATGAAATAATGCCATTTGCAGTAACCTGAATGGACCTAGAGATTGTCATATTAAGTGAAGTAAGTCACACAGAGAAAGACAAGTACCACATGATATCATTTATACGTAGAATCTAAAAAAAATGACCCAAATGAACGTATTACAAAACAGAAACAGACTCACAGACTTCAAAAATAAACTTATGACTACCAAAAGGGAAAGGAGAAAAGAGAAAAATTAGGAGTTTTGGGTTAACATAAACACACATCATATAAAATAGATAATCAACAAGGACCTACTGTAACAGCACAGGGAACTCTACTCAGTATTCTGTATTAACCAAATGGGAAATGAATCTGAAAAAGAATGGATATATGTGCACGTATAACAGAATCACTCTGTATACCTGAAACTAACACAACATTGTAAATCAACTATCCTCCAATAAAAAATTAAAATACATGAAAAGAAACATCATTCATTATCACACTTTTAACTTTTTACAAATGCTGCTATAATGAATTGCCCATGAGTCTTTAAACTAATTCGCCAGTTGAAGATATTGCAGATATTATTTTTATACATTCAGCCTTTCAGTCAGTGCTTTCCTTATGTCATCAAGAAATGGACTGTCAATTTTTCATTGTTAATTAATATAATACAATTATAGAACTTTTCCAGATTCTATCTTTTATAAATCAACATCCTCAACCTGTGCTCAGTTGCTAAGTCATGTATGCGTGGACTGTAGCCCGCCAGGCTCCTCTGTCCAAAGGATTTCCCAGGCAAGAATACTGGAGTGGGTTGCCATTTCCTTCTTCATCAAGTACCTTGAAACATATTAAAATTTTATCTGAATTGAATCTTCCTGGATTAGCCTAGGTTAATGCTTCAAAGGGGAAGCAGGTTAGAGGCCCTAGTTTCTCTCTACTATGATTGATTTTACATGCTAGAAAGTTCTGATTTAAACATTTCATGATACCCAAATGCCTCCCAGACACAATTTTTATGTCTCCTTTTTGTTTCCATAACACAAGAACAAAAGAAGGATGTTTTGTAGATAAAAACAAATAAATGTATTTCTCTATAGAAAATTCAAGAAAAGTATACCTCCTGCAAAACAGAGCAGAAAAATCAATTGTTACTTATGTGATTCTTGTTCGAAAAGCCATCCTAAAACACCTGATAGGGAAAACTACTTCGGGGTTTTTATTGCCTCTGTGCCTATATTATGTATTACAAGTGAAGTCAGGTCAAAATTTATATCTAGAAGCACTTTGAACCAAAGAAGAAAAGAAATATTCCCTTTTCTGCCTCTTCCTACCCCACAAGGTCCTACCAAGCCCCCCCAGATATTCTCTTGAGATTTCTTCCAGTGATATTGGAACATTTGACTAGTTTGGCTAGAAACTAGGAAGCCACTTAATATTCTTTCTTATTTAAGAACTATGTCCTCTTTAAAAAACAAAAATATCTGTGGACATCTTCACACAAAAGAGTTTATTTTGTTTTGTTTTCTGGAAGTTGTCCAAGTCTGTCTCGGGGGAGAAATAAAATAATTACTTTTTGCCAAATGGAATATCATAAGTGGAGCTTAATTTAACACTTTTCTATTAATTCAAAAATTTTTCCTCTGCACAAACAATTGCAAACTTGAGTGGGAGGTGAAGTGCCCACTCATACAGCGGCAATGAGGTGTACATGAATTACAGAGAGCCAGCGTTATTACTAGGAGGAAGCTTGACTATCTGAAGAACCCAAATCAGGTCAGTTTGACTCATTACCAAAAAGGTAAAGATAGGGAATAAATCCCCACCCCCCCCCAAAAAAAATCCTTCTCAAATGAAACATATCTGCATTTTTACCGTCTATAGGAGTTCACAACTTCTGTATTGGAAAAACACTATCGCTGCATATGAAATGTGTGTCTGGGTCCATGTATGCACATGAGACAATTCTAAAGACTGAATTCCAGTCAATATTTAGGGATAGAAGGAATCATGGGATGTGCCATTAGCAAAGACTTTTCTACAAAGATAAATCATTCATTGTCTTGAGTAAGATTCTTACTCATGACAGTTTTTATCATAAAAGGTTGCCACGGTCTAGGTTCATGATTCCATGCACGACATGTGACATGCAGCTATTGTTACAAGCCAATGCCACTTTCACGTCTCTATTTGCTGTATTTTGTTTGCATAGATTCCTTTGAGTGAAACAAATCATGGCATAAGCTTTACAAAAGGTATAAGTTCCCAAAGACTGCATTTTGTTGTGATTTTTCCCATCTACACATAGAAGCTACCCTCCGTTTTTGTCCTATGCATATCCGTAGAGGAAGATCAAAACAGTTTTGCAAATTGTGAAAAGAACTCATGAAGATGAATCATTTTCTCATTTTGTTGAGTTCAGAGGATAAATAGTTGCAGTATGACAAGGCTGAAACCACACAGGTCCAAGAGAAGAGATCTGAATTCTAGCCAGTTCTGCCACTCATTAGCTATATAAACTATAATTTACATTTTGGGTTTCAGTTTCTTCATTTGTAAATATCACATTTATCAAAGCATGATGTGAGTAGATGTTTGTCTGAAGAGAAGGAATTGAATTTGACAAACTGAGTAATATACTCAGGTTTTTTTATCAGCAGACATTCTACAATCTTCTGGGCTTCCCAGTTGGTGCAAGTGGTAAAGAATCTATCTGCAATGCAGAAGACATGGGTTCAATCCTTGGGTCGGGAAGATCCCCTGGAATAGGAAGTAGCAACCCACTCCAGTATTCTTGCCTGGAGAATCCCATGGATAGAGGAGCCTGGTGGGCTACAGTCCATGGGACCACAGAGAGAGAACTGAGCGACTGAGCACACTGCAGTCTTTAAGATGCTAATATGAATGGCAACTCTAAGAAAACTGGCAAGTAGAGAGCACCTCCCAAACATCCTCCACCCTTGGAACCCTCTTCCATAGTGCATTTCTAAGGATGAATGATCCACAGAATATGCTTTGGAATATACCGGGAGAGACAAGAGTTTTAGCGTGAGCCCTTTTGGCTGGTCCTGCCATGGTTGGGCAATGAAGCTCTTCGGTCTAACAGTATTCCGTTGACCCTGCTATGGTTGCAATTCCCTAAAGACCACAGAAACAGCCAACTGCCGCTCCCTGGAGGCCACCAAAGACTGTCTCCTGGATACTAGTTATAAATCCAATCCCCCAAACCCACCACTGTGATACTACACCCCCCACCAGATCCTGCACGCATAGTGCCCCCCATCTCCACACATTGGATGGCAGACTGCTTCCCTGTCATTTGTAGAGGAGAATCCAGGAATGAAGGTTCCCACACTTACATTCCCACTGATCCAAAACTCAGGTGTAACTCAGGTGATACAATCAAAGATTTCATGAGCACTTTTGTCTCCCTTTATTTTATTTTTATTTTATTGGGTAGTCTGCTTGCAACTGGGAATGAAGGCATGAATAAGAGTCTCTGCAGAGGAATGATATCTTCCCTCCTCTCTAGGTGCTTACAGATGGGTGGGTGAGATGGATTTGTAAATGAGTGAGTTTAAAATACAGCGATAGTGTTCCATTAGTAGTATCTGCAAGTTGTTAAGGAAAATTGTGTTTTTTTTAGGTGAGCTCTACATTTGTTTTATGAAGGCAGGTCATTATAGAATTCTTGGGTTTGTTTTTTTTTTTTCTTTTTTTGGCTGCCCTACTAGGCATGTGGGATCTTAGCTCCCTGACCAGGGATTGAACCCATGCCCCCTCTTTGGGAGTTCAGCATCTTAACCTCTGAACAGCCAGGGAAGTCCCATTGGTCTTTCAGAATGCAGAAGTCTCTGAGATTCCTTTTTATTTCGTGTGGTGTGATATGTAGCTTTTCCTTTACGTTTGTCAACAAGAAACAAATATATCACAAATGACCCCCTTGCCCTTAAAAAGCTTGTTAAGTAAATTCACGTGCCTGGCAGGCGCACTGCTAAGTGCTGAGTGAAAAGCTCCCTCTGCTTCGACCACCTTTGTGGAACTCCTGAGCGGCTGGTCAAAGAGCTGATACTTAGCTGTAGGTTTTGACCTAAACTAACTCCTAGAGAATGAACAGAGCATATACAGCTTATGACTAAAGATAGCCTGCCTATCAGTGGTGTGGGGCCCTGTCTGCCCCTGGACCACCGCCCAGGAAGCCATCACTCAAGTTCCCACCTGTTCTGATACTTGGTTCTGAGTGCCCACCTGGCTAGGCTGGGGACCCAGTTATTTAGTCAAATACTAATCAAGGTGTCCCTGGGAAGGAATTATGTGAATTAATATCTACAATCAGTTGACTAAGGACAGAAGCTTACCCCTGAAAGTGCAGGTGGGCCTTGTCTAATCAGGTGAAAGGCCTAAGAGAGAAATTCTTCTTCAGGAGAAGAAACTCTGCCTGCAGACAGCAGTGTCAGCTCTGGCATGAGCTGCCAGCCTGCCAGCCTGCCCGTCAGATTTCACCCTTGGTCATGTGCAGGCTATCCACAAAGCCATGTGCCAGTTCCTTCAAAGAAATCTCGAGTGATTCTGTTCTGCTCTGACAAGGCTGACTGATCCATCATCCCTTACACACAGGTCTCTTGAGAGCCCCCAAGTGCACTGACCATCCCACCCCAAAGCCCTCCCACCCTCAGGCTAAAAGATCCTTGGAACTATCCCACAGTCTATCAGGGTTCAACTCTATCATGAATTAAATAAGCTGTAGCGGTTGGCCCCCCATGGGAACTTAACCATCACTTACCACATGATTTCCATATGAAAATACCTTCTGAATTCCAAAGGACACGTTTTTATTTAATAGACATTATCTATATAAGTTCATATCATCTTTATTCTTACCGTAAGTCCCTGAGTACACGTTCCTGTCCTCATATTTGAGAACTGTTGTGATTGTTCAGTCACTAAGTCATGTCTAATGCTTTTCAGGGAGCACACCAGGCTTCCCTGACCTTCACTGTCTCCTGGAGTTTGCTTAAATCCATGTCCATTGAGTCAGTGATGCTATCTAACCATCTCATCCTCTGCCACCCTCTTCTTTTGCTTGAATCATGAACCTGACATTCCAGTTTCCTATGCAATATTGTTCTTTACAGCATCAGACTTTCACCACCAGACACATCCACAACTGAGCATCATTTCTGCTTTGGCCCAACCACTTCATTCTTTCTGAAGCTATTTGTAACTGCCCTCTGCTCTTCCCCAGTAGCATACTGGACACCTGCCCTGGGGGGCCCATCTTCCAGTGTCCTATCTTTGTGCCTTTTCATACTATTTATAGGGTTCTCACAGCAAGAATACCGGAATGGTTTGCACTCCCTCCTCCCATGGACCATATCTTGTCAGAACTCTTCTCCATGACCTGTCCATCTTGGGTAGCCCCGCATGGCATGGCTTATAGCTTCATTAAGTTACACAAGCCCCTTAGCCACAGCAAAACTGTGATCCACGAAGGATGTGTTTGAGAATACTGGGGTTAAAAGAGACTAAGGTCGCGGACCAAAATCACACTTGCTAAGTAGTATCATTGGATTTGAACCCAGGCTTACCTGATTCCAGACTCCATACTACGTTCATTGCACTATGATTCTTCCCTATAAACGAAAAACTGTATGGTGGCAAAATATTCCATTTTCTTCTGTGCCATGTTTGTAGGTGTGCTGGGTGGAGAAGCATTTAGACATCACCTAACATTTATTCAGAGCTTACTATGTGCCAGGAGCTTATTTTAAAGATTCCTTTGAGAATTCCCTGGTGGTCTAGTGGTTAGGACTCTGCACTTTCACTGCAAGGGGCATGGGTTCAATTCCTGGTCGGGGAACTAAGATCACAAAAGGTATGCAGCATGGCCAAAATAATTGTTTTAATCTTAAACATATAGATAGAGCCTGGAGAAGGGATAGGCTACCCACTCCCGTATTCTTGCCTGGAGAATCCCCATGGACAGAGGTGCCTGGGGTCTGAAGTCCATGGTGTTGCAAAGAGTCAGACACAACCGAGTGACTAAGCACAACACAGCCTATAGATATAGAGATGGATAGATTCCTTTAATGAAACATTTAGGTTGAATTATATATCATTTCTATATTTGGATACTTCAAGATTCTAAAACATGTCATTCCTAATTATTTTTTGCCCCAGCCGATATATTTTGGTCATAGATATTTAATGAATTTTTCTCTCTTGTTCTTAAACGACAGAGATTTCACACTGACATCAAGTACCACATCAATTAGAACTAAAAGACAGGATTGTTGTAAGGCGAATGAAAGTGTTTCAATTTATTTATTTTAGTTTTTAAAAATGTTTTGAATCCCACAGCCTCTGGTCCTCGGAGGTTGATATAGAATAACATGCAAATACCTTTTCGTCTTGTTAATGGTTTCCTTCACCGTGCAAAACTTTGAAGTTTGACTAGGTCCCATTTGCTTACTTTTGGTTTTATTTTCCTTTCTCGAGGAAACAGATCCAAAATAATTATTGCTAAGACAGTGTCAGAGCGTACTGCCTGGGTTTTCTTCTAGGAGTTCTGTGTGTTACATTTCAAGGTGCAAACTACTAGGTATAAAATACCTACGTGTACAAGGGTGTAACATACAGCTTAGGGAATATAGCCAATATTTCATAACTTTACATGAAGTACAATCTATAAAACTATGGAATCGCTATTTATACATCTGAAACTAATATAACATTACAAGTCAAGTATATATCACATTTTTAAAAAAGAACATGCAAATACATTCAAGCATCAGGCTGCCAACTCTCACTCTGCACATATGGTACCAACCCAGCTGATGGCCTGACCTTCTAATTAGGCATCTCCAACCCTGGTCATTGTGTCCTCTGACTCTCAGCTATAGGGGGCCAATCAGAAAGACACTTCTGTTTGTCCTTATTTCTAAAGTTAAGAGAGCCACTGAAAAGTGTTCTTCTACAAAAACACAATCAGTAAATGGAAAGGTAACTAACAGTCAGAGTGCTTGATTCAAGGAGTCTTACTTCAGGGCCTCATAGCTGTCTGTCCAACAAGCAAGCACGGCTTAAGCATTTACTTTATAGAAGGTGCTTTGGGAGAAATGAAGATGGATCACAGTGTCTGTGATGAATAATGAGCATGGTGGGCTGTATACTGGATGGCCTAAAAAAAGCAGTGTTTTTCAAACCAGTAGCAGCAACCAATTAGTGATTGGTGAAATCAATACAGTGGGTCACAAACAACATTATTTTTAATTAAATAGAATACAATAGAAGAAAGTAGGAAAGGAGAGAGAGTACGTGACATGCAGAGAGGTTAAGTAGTTCTTTCTTTCAGTGGTGTATGTGCTTGTACTGCTTTCCAAAGTAAGATGTACTTCTTACTGTGAAACATATTCAAACACTTTAAAAGCTCCTGCTTTAGAGAGAAAAAAGAAAACAAAAGCCTTGGGCTCAAGAAGCTTGCAGCTTGCTGGGAAGATAAAGCTAATTAATGAACACAGAACTCTTTGGATAAAGGAGCTCATGACTCAGGGCTAAAATCAATCTTGCTGATTTCACATCCCCCATGGGATTGTTAGTGTGTTAGTGTTAGTTGCTCAGTCGTGTCTGACTCTTTGTGGCCCCATGGACTGTAGCCTGCTAGGCTCCTCCATCCATTGGATTTTCCAGGCAAGAATACTGGGGTGGGTTGCCATTTCCTTCTCCAGGGGATCTTCCCATCAGGGATCAAACCCAGGTCTCCCACACTGCAGGCAGATTCTTTACCATCTGAGCCACCCATGGGATTATGACCAGGGGAAAAATCACCATGACTGTTCATTACTCCTACGTCCTCCTCGAACTCTGGGCTCTCAGATTCCTGGACCACACACCTCGGGGACCTGTCTCAGATGTCCTGCTTGTTCCCCTCTGGTTCCTGAGGTTTCATCAATGCCCAGTGGACACAGCTCTTGGGCACTTCTCTATTCTGCGTGGGTCATCTCATCATCCTCAGAGCTTTAAATACCATGGGAATGCCCATATTTGGTTTTCCAGAGACATTGTCCAAACTCCTAGGCTTGCATACCCAGGTCCCCATTCAACCTCTCTACTGAGATGTCTCCTGGGATACATCTGAATATACCAACTGAATACATCCCCAGATGAACTCCTAATCTTTTCCCCCCATCTGAACCTCCCTTAGGCCTCCTCATCTCAGCTGATGGGAATTCAATCCATCCACTGATGAGGCCAAAACCCTTGGAGTATTCATAACTCACTTTCTCAATGAGACCTTTCGTGACCATGCACACCCCTCAATACTGCACAGCCCGCCAGGCTCCCTCTTCCACAGGCACCCTCTGGTCCCCTCCCCTGCTTCCTGCTTCTCCATAGCACACATTCATAACTCCTCCTACCCTCAATCCCATATCCAAATCATCATTAAGAAACCTACTGGCAGGCTTCCCTGTTGGCTCAGTGGTAAAGAATCTGGCTGCCAACGCAAGAGATACAGGTTCAGTCCCTTTTCCAGGAAGACCCCACATGCCATGGAGCAACTAAGCCGGGCACAACTGTTGAGCCTGTGCTCTAGAGCCTGCAAACTGTAACTTCTGAGGCCCACATGCCATGTAACCCATGCTCAGCAACAAGAGAAGCCACCACAATGAGAAGCCAACGCATGGCAACAAAGAGCCCCCACTGGCCACAGCTAGAGAAAAGCCTGCACAGCAGCGAAGACCCAGCACAGCCATAAAGAAGTAAAAGTATTTTAAAAAAAACAAAACCACCACCGGCCCCATTTTACCTTCCCCCATTACCACATCCGCCTCTACCTCCACTGCAGTCTGGATCCATGCATGAGCGCCACACACTGTCCCTCTGACCCTATCAGCCCATACCCTCCCCTAGCTATTCTCAACCAGCACCTGAAGTGGTCCTTTTAAGCCAGAGTGTATCCATCTCTCATCAAAGCCTCCAATCTCTTCCCATCTCACCCTGAGTCAAAGCCACAGCCGTCACTGTGGCCTGCAAAGCCCAGATGAACTGCACCCCTTTCCTGCCTGTCAGTCATCACACACAGCTGTGCTCACCTTCCGTCTCCTCTCCCTCCACTCCCACCCGGCCTCCCCTCAGGACCTTCACGCTTCTTTCATCCTCAAGCACTCGTCCTGCAGACCTCAGGGCTAATCCCCCAATCCTACCTGATCTTTACCCTGAGGTCCACCTTCTCAGTGAGACCGTCCATGACCATGCACACCCTTCAGTACTGCATATCCGGCCAGGCTCCCTCCTCCACAGGCACCCCCTGGTCCCCTCCCCAGCTTCCTGTTTCTCCACAGCACACTCCATCTAACTTACATTCTATCTTATCAATGTCCATTTTCCTCGTTCCCCACGAAGGCAGATTATTTTTCTGTTTATACATTGCCATGTCCCGAGTGGATAAACAGCACCTATTTCACAGTAATGTGCACTGAAGAATAAATATGCATTTAATAAGTGAATGAATATTTTTACAACATTTTGAAAAAAAGTCACAGAAGAAATGGTACTTTTACCTCCAGCTTAACCACTAAGCAAAGAAAAAGAGCATCGTCATAAAGTTTGCTTTAAGAAACCTCACCTCAAACCCTGCAATGAGTACTCCGGGTGGAACATGCCCTTTCAGTGGACCTTGAGCTAGTTTGGAAATCCAGGTCGAGGTAGCTGTTGGATGGATGCATCTATCACTCTTATCTGTGCACAGGCCTTAGTGACAACTCCGGTTAGTTCTAGATATCTTGCTGCCTGGAGGACGTGGGTTGAAATACAGGCTTAAAGAGCAGATCCTCAGGAGACCGTTTTCCCATCCAATGATGATGGAAGTGGAATACTTCATGTTACACGTGTGCAAAGGACACTTAGAATATTCGATTCTTTATAGATTCACGTAATTTGAAAGATGATGGTATCATTATATTAAACAGTATTCAGAAGGGAAGCATTCTATTTTGGCCCATTTGAATGCATTACACTTTGAGGTGTTGTAACTTGGAATAAAAAGTCCAAACAGCACCAAGACGGAGTAGTAAACAGACAATAGTGGTAAAACACAGAAAATGTCTACTTGGGTCTCTTCTTAAATCTATTGAGTTTTTTGAAAAATAGATGTCAAATAGCTCAGTGAATTATTCACAAGTGTAATAATTTATAGCCTCATCTGAGAAACTTAGTGTCCCCAAATTTATGCTAAAGAAAAATATTTGCTGAAATTCAATTCAAAACTCATAATTTTGAAGTTAAGTATTAATACTGGAAATGATGGACTTGATATTTCATTGACTGTAAATGGGCTCTAACATTTGTTCCCAAGATTATCAGACTTTTAATTTCTAAGGGTGTGAGAGTTCTAAGGGTGTGGATGTGAGAGTTGGACTATAAAGAAAGCTGAGCACCAAAAAATTGATGCTTTTGAACTGTGGTCTTGGAGAAGACACTTGAGAGTCCCTTGGACAACAAGGAGATCCAACCAGTCCATCCTAAAGGAGATCAGTCCTGAATATTCATTGGAAGGACTGATGCTGAAGCTGAAACTCCAATACTTTTGCCACCTGATGTGAAGAACTGACTCATTTGAAAAGCCCCTGATGCTGAGAAAGATTGAAGGCAGGAGGAGAAGGGGATGACAGAGGATGAGATGGTTGGATGGCATCATCAACTCGATGGACATGAGTTTGAGTAAACTCTGGGATTTGGTGATGGACAGGGAGGCCTGGCGTGCTGCGATTCATGGGGTCGCAAAGAGTCGGACACGACTGAGCAACTGAACTGAACTGAAGTTCTAAGGGAAAAGATGCTCATAGCGTTTGACAAGGACTGGGTTCTCCGTGGGCTTCCCAGGTGGCGCTAGTGGTAACGAACCTGCCTGCCAGTGCAGAAGACTTAAGAGACATGGGTTCAATCCTTAGGTTGAGAGGATCCCTTGGAGGAGGGTGTGGAAACCCACTCCAGTATTCTTCCCTGGAGAATCCCCATGGACAGAGGAGCCTGGCAGGCTACAGTCCATTGGGTCACATAAGTCAGATACGACTGAAGTGTTAGAAAGCATGCATGGGGTCTCCACACACACTGGGAGATTTATAAAAATTTAGCCAACACTAAAGTTCAGTTTTGATAGATGGTTTTTCTACACCTGGGCTTCTATTGACCCCAGGAGGAAGATTACTAACCTTCTACCCATATCTCTGCTTGTGAACAACAGACACAGAATTCTGGTTTACCTCAGAGGATTCAAGTTATGGAACTATATAGCACAGACACCTACACACTAGTGACTGCAAAAATAATGGAAAAAGATGATGGCTCAACTAGTCATGCCAACCAACAGACATGCCTCCAGTACATCAGAAAGACATATTAGCAATGAATGGTTGCTTTAGAAACTAAGACAGGGCTCTAAATTAGCTTATCTTCTATATAGTCAGTGAAACTAAATATATTTATTATAGACCTAAACCCTCTGTTGTTTTTATCTTGCTATCTATTAAAATATCTGTGTTCTTGCTCATATTTCACTAAAACTTGTAGCCAGCTATTACTGCTGGGTGACGGGCGTTCTGTGAACATTACTTTTGAAAGTCTTTTGGTTCTTTCAAGCAACTGTCACCATCTGTCATGGGCTTCAAAATGTTATAGCACTGGGGACTTCTCTGGCAGTCCAGTGGTTAAGCCTCCACACTTCCACTGTGGGGGACATGGGTTTAATCCCTAGACAAGGAACTAAGATTCTGCATGTGCTAAGTCGCTTCAGTTATGTCCAACTCTTTGCAACCCTATGGACTGCAGCCCCCCAGGCTCCTCCATCCATGGCTAGAATACTGGAATGGGTTGCCATGCCCTCCTCCAGGGGATCGTCCTGACCCGGGGATTGAACCTGAATCTCTGACGTCTCCTGTATTGGCAGGCGAGTTCTTTACCTCTGAATGCCACTTAGCAAAAAAAGGAAAAAAAAAAAGGTTATAGCATTGTATCCCCTAGCAACTTAATGCTTGAGTTTTATGTTTAATGGAAAATTACTAAGTTTTGAAACTTGCAGTCAGCAGGATGATATGATAAAAAGAGCATAGAAATTTGAGTGAGACAAATGTGGCTTTCAATTCTATGATTTACTAGCTGTAAAATTTAGAGTACGTTATTTAATACCAGTAAGTCTCAATTTTATCATCTTTTCAATGTAAAGAATAACAACACTGGAGTTTTGTATAATATTACATGAGAGAAAGTTTGTGTAGCAGGGATTATAAAATGGCTACCAGCAGGTCCTAAGGCTCATTGCTCCCCTATAGATGCACTGAAGGAGAGGAAACATCTTTGTCCCAGATCCCAAGCCAAGGTCCAGAGGTGCTGGCTGATTGAACAGGCTGAGGCCAAACACGTAGTGCTGGAAGATATGATAAGCCAGCTCTTCTGCTACTCCTGAAACACGTGGACATGTGGAGGGAGCAAGGTTTCCCCCAAGCAAAACCATGGGGATGTGATGACAAGAATCAGAAGTAGCAAAACCCACAGATGTTCCCTACAATCGAAATACAGGGTGGGCAATGAATAAAAATTCATTGTCCTCCCCTGTCCTCATATCATACCAGTATATACTGTATCGTAGTTACTTTCTTGCTGTGGTATCACAAGGGTCTTCCCAGATCGTACCTGCTTTGACATCAACATCCCCTTGGTAATATTTTCTACCGGCTCCTGAAGAGCAGTGGCTCCTTCCCCTCCTTTGAGGGCTCACAGACCTTGCCCCTCTGTATTTCTGCTGCAGACCCATTTCCCAGCACAGATCCATTCAACTCCAAAGGAACAGCTTCACCACCAAGAAGAGGATTGATATGAACTATTGAATACAAGCCCAGTAGGCAACACAGAGGCACTAAAATGTAATACTTAATCCAGCTTGATTTGTTTTAAAGCTGTTTTTACTCTTTTCTTTCATCCATCCCCAGATTTGTCTGATCCACTTAAAACTTGTCAACCCCTTTGAGACCAGACTGTGTTTTGTAAAACGTTTTTGGTGTAGCTCCCTGGCACCTGCTCTGGTGCGTGGTACCCTGTAGATACCTGCAAATGTTCACGGGTGAGACCAGCTCTGTAGGGTAACAGTGAGTGAATTACCACTGAAGAGCACTATTACAAAGTTCTATTCAAGGGCATCTGTGTTGTTGTATGGCAGAAAGTAATACAACACTGTAAAATTTTTTTTTAATTTTAAAAAGTAACTATAAAAAATGTTATTTGGAAAAAGATGTGGCAAAGGGTATTAACCCTATATGTGGAGTCTAAAACGAAATGATACAAATGAATTTACTTGCAAAACAGAAAAGAGACTCACCGACTTAGAGAATGAACTTAATGGTTGCTGCAAGGAAAGGATGAGTGGAAGAGAGAGTTAGGGAGTTTGGGATGGACATGCACACACCGCTGTATTTTAAATGGAAAACAGCACAGGGAACTAGTACCAATGTACAGCACAGGGAACTCTGCTCAGTGTTTATGTGATCACCTCTGTGGGATAAGGAGTTTGGGGGAGAATGGATACATGTATATGTATAGCTGAGTCCCTTTGCTCGTCACCTGAAACTATCACAACATCGGCTATTCCCCAATGCAAAATAAAAAGTAAAAAAAAAAAAAAGAAAAAATAATTTTACCCAGGGGAAAAAAAGGAGGTAGGTATTTACTCCTGTCCTTAAAAGGTAATATTTTAGGCAATCTGGAAGCAAATTAAGTTTTACACCAGCTTCGGGGTGCAAGGGGAGTTGGAAAGGGCGGTTGCCAGGGAAATCTGCTTGCAAAACACCAATCAGGCCTTGGGATCTACACATCGTGTAATTGTAATTTTCCTATTCTTGCTCTTTTTTTTTTTTTCCTGCTTTTGCTCTGAGAAGAGCAAGCTAAAAAGGCTACAGGGACATTTATGCCAAGTCGCTTTTGTCAAGTTGAAAGCTGTGTGGAGCAGGAAGGCAGTTCTGCCAGCTGCAAAGAAGATGCAAAGGAGCAGAGTGAGTAGGGAATCTGAGAGCTCACTAAAAGTGCTTAGAAGGCCAGTGCATCCCAGCCATTTCCGTACAGAGTACAGAGCAAGGCTGGACCCTGAAACCCAGGGCGAAGTCTTCTTACAAATGCTGAAAAGCTACCAGAGTGCTTGGAGGCCCCCATAGCACCCTTGGGAGTGTGGCTGTCCTGCAGGTGTTCTGGTTCCCCAAAAACTGCCCATGCATTTCAAGTAAAAATCGATAACAATCATTGGTAAGGGTACCACAAAATGATGATGAAGCAATGCTACTGTATCTCATAATTATATTCCACACTTATTATTTTATTATTATTTTAAAACTTTTATCTGTGCTAGCCAGTTAGGGATTAGATAATATGTATGCTTATTTTTTTAAGATTTTTTTTCTTGATGTGAACCACTTTTTGAAGTCTTAATTGAATTTTTTTTACAATTGAATTTTTTAGCCTCTGTTTTATCTTTTGGCCACAAGGCATGTGGGATCTTAGCTCCCAGTGCAGGGATTGAACCCGCTCCCCCTGCACTGAAAGGTGAAGTCCCAACCACTAGACCACCAGGGAAGTCCCTGTATGCTTATTTTAATAGTGACTTTTTTTTTGTACATTTTTGGAAAAATACAGAGTGTGGGAGCATGAACTCCATTTTTAAGTTTATTTGTCCATGCACTCAATCAACATGCCTTCCTCAGAGGTGGGGTAATACACTCAAAGCTTTGTCATCAGAGAGATACAGATTCTTATTTGTGATGATGACCTTGGGCAGGTCAGTCCAGCTTTCTGAGTCTTAGTTTTGCAGCAGTAAAGTAGAAATGGGAGCGTCTGTTTCACAGGACAGCTAGCGGGATTAAAATAGAGTCACAAGGTATCAGCTCCAGCCCTAGAATGCAAGATTATTCCATAAATATCAGGTCCTCAGCTCTCCTTTCCTAAGTACAGGCTCTTCTCCTGTTTACCTTTCCTCATCAGGCTCAGGAAATGTCAAACAGGTTGACCCCCCTCAGCCATAGCCACATGCCCTTATTTGCCTCTTTACTTTAATTGAAATACTCAATTGTTGAAGAAATCAACAACTGCTAAAGGGTAGCCCTGCAAAGATAACCCTATTATTGACACCCACCATTTTAATCACAGCTCTTCCTTGCCATATCGTCTTTATTTCTACCTAATGAACCAAATGCCAGAGTTATCTATTCCAGCTTCTTTGGTCCCTAATGAAATAGAAACTTGCTTTAAATTTACCTCTGTCTTAGGTTTATGTGTTTTCCTCCCCAGTCTCTACAGTCCAGAACTGCTCACAGAATGGCCCCAGCCTCCCCTGGTATATTTCAGGATACATGCTCCATTTCAGCTGTCCCGGCTTTCTAAGTGTCTGCATTCCTTTTGTGGCTCTCAGATTTCCCCAAATCTCACGCATTTCCATCACCCCAAACCGCACCATCCAACGTCCCATCCTGAGATAATCCACTCTCGAGGAGTCACTCGCACATGGCTTCATCTCCCAGCCATCGTCTTCCAGCCCATCGCTGGCACAGAATGTCTGACTCTGTCTACTTTGAGTTAGACTCTATGACAGCAGCTCAGCCACACCTCATGCACATTGGAAGGGCCTATTAAAATAAGCCTTTCCATGTCTACAATAGTATTTCTTATATTTCAAGGCATGTCATTCTTTATGAATTTTTTTCCTCCAGAGAGAGTTTAAACTCTCAGAAGTTGTTGTCTTATCTGAAATGTGTTCTTCAGATGATTATGAAATGACAGCTGGGGGCTTTCCAGGTGGCTCAGTGGTAAAGAATCGCAGGAGATGTGGGTTCGATCCCTGGGTCAGGAAGATTCCCTGGAGGAGAAAATGGCAACCCCTTCCAGTATTCTTGCCTGGAAAATCCCTTGGACAGAGGAGCCTGGTGGGCTGCGGTCCACGGGGTCACAAAGAGTCAGACACGACTGAAGCACACAGGCGCACAGAATGACAGTTGTTCCTCCCAAAACAACCAAGATCTAAATATAGAGGGGGAAAAAAATCTCTGGACTGTGTACAGCAGACCCCTCCTTGGGCACAGTGTCTCTCTGAACGAACTACAACCCCTCTAAACTTCAGTTTCTTTATTTCATAAGCTGAGATTATAATACTTACTCTTCTTATCCTTCAAGGCAGTTATAATGGTCATGAGACTGTGTAAACTTATGGGTTTTTGCAAAAGCATGACATAAAAGAATGCTAATTATTATTAATCTGATCAGTATGAAATACGAATATTACATCCTATCATCACTATCCCAGAATACACCCATTCTTATTCTTATTTTGTACATATTCTTTAAAGGGCTGTTGGATTGCTTTCTGAGATCCATATTTTTTCACATTTTAGCATCTTTGATATTGGAATGTATCATGTAATCTATAGAGTGTCAGAGTTTAATTGGTGGTATTTCTTTCTTAGTGATACAAAAAATATTGAGGAGCTTGCACTGGTATCTTGGATTCAGTCAACCTGGGCATTTGGAGCTTAGGGGAAAGTGGAGGAAGGGTAAAAGCAGAAGTACCTTGTCTATTCAGAATGGAGATTCTATTAACCAAGCGGGGATAAGATAACCACTCCCCCACCCAAAAAAACATCAGCCAAGAGTTTGAGACATTCAGAAAGAAGAAATTACCTTGAATGATACCACTTTGTGGGAGGAGATTTTTTAAGGACCCCCAGGTTATTAAACTTTAGCTCACAGGTCTCCTGGAACTAGTATAACACTATTTCAACTGAGTTTTGGGAAACCTAAAAAAAAGTTGGCAGTATCACAGGAATAGTCCACTTCCAAAGATCTTAGAAGAGAGATAAATACGTTTTTGAGATGGTAGGCCAATTTAGGAGAGATAATGTTTACTATAGGAAATATAAATATAATACAATAATACATTTTATAATTTTCCTATATATGAAATTTTTAAAATAATTTTCTCTTGTTGCATTATGAGGGCCCATCATTCAGTGCCCATGACACTATTTCAACTAAGAAAGCATCTTTATTCTGTACTTAGAGGATGACAGCAGCTAGATATGGTCATTCCTTGTCAGAGATAGGTCTTCTGTCCTCCTGAACCATGACATAGGGTTTAAAGTATAGTCTGGCTATCTCTAAAATAGAAAAATGCACGCTAATCCTCATTTTGTTCTCTCAAAAATAAAATTCTCCACTGCAGTTTCATGCTTAAACATTTGCATTTAAAAACAAATAATCCTCCTCCTCTCTAACCCATAACTATGGTTAAACTCTTAACTTTTATCAGGAGAAGGGCATGGCAACCCACTCCAGTATTCTTGCCTGGAGAATCCCATGGACGAGGAACCTGGTGGGGTCACAAAGAGTCGGACATGATGGAAGCGACTTAGCATGCATGCATGCACCATTTATTGCAATTTCTTTTAGCATTTGCTGGATCTAACTGCCCCGCCAAGCTCCTTCAGGCAATCAGGACTTCTAGCTTGCCTGTCATCAACAAGTGTCCAGGCCACTCCGCTGTCTGCTCCAGTTTCCCTTTGTTATTAAGACAAAGACTTCCATTTTGTAAACCACGAGGAACAGTAGTAGGAAGACCTTCTCAGAGAGCTGCTGCTGCTGCTGCTAAGTCGCTTCAGTCATGTCCAACTCTGTGTGACCCCAGAGATGGCAGCCTACCAGGCTCTTCTGTCGCTGGGATTTTCCAGGCAAGAACACCGGAGTGGGTTTTTTCCGTGGATTTATCTGAAGCTTTTCTCTCCGACCAAGTGACGCAGAAGGACACAGCAGCCTTGACTAGATCACAGTGTAGCTGCAGCAACTGATAGTTCATGCTCTGGGCCCGTGGACAAACTAGTGTGCTTTTCTTTGAAAACACTGTAACCAACCACTGCCTCTCTTTTGTTTCTGAGGGTAAGAGACTCATAATAAAAACAGTTGCTCAACTGTAGCAACTTTACTGGCCCTGATTGTTCAGCAACAGTACTTCTCTTCTCTAACGTCTTGATGTTCAGATTTCCTTACATTTTTCCTGGAGCTAGTTTCTGTATTAGTTTACATGTATTGTAATAATTGTAAAATTGTAATTGTAGGTTTCTCTCAGCATCCATAAACTTCTTCAGGTGTTCTCATTTGAAAAATATGTTTAATTGAAACATATACACATTAAATACTTCCCAGGTGGTTCTCTTAGCAACAATTACAGCCTGTTTCTAGTGTAAGACCAAGTTTCTACCATAAACTAACTTTGGGGGGAAAAAACCACCTAAAGAAAAATTTGCCATGTTTTGTTTCATAAGCAATATGAGCTAATGAGGTGTCATTGGTCTCTAACATATTTCAGGGAGCCATGCTTATAAGCTGTGCATCAGTGCTGAGAAACTGCAAGTGTTGGCTGCATCCTCTATGACCCTGAGCTGTACCAACTTAATTTATAAAATGTAATTACTGAGCCAATAATGAGGTACTGAATATGATCGTATCTCTGCAGTGACTCACCTGCCAATGGAAGGAAAACAAGACTGTTCTCAACATTTATAATTTCCCTAAGAAGTATCCCTGTTGCCATGGTGATGTTGATGCTTTTTAGCTCAAAAAGCAAGAACTCCACATTGTTACTGCCATAATTGATAAATGGCAAATGGATCAGGCATGATGGCTGTGAAGGTGTCATGGGACTATAGTTGTTCAGTTCTGTAGGCACCATGAGATCAGAGACAGAAAGAGAACATCAAATACGGTCTCAGCAAGACATAGGAGCTGTAGGGCTGGAACTCTTCCCCTTCGTAGCTGAGATTTTAGGCAAGTTACCTAACCTCATTTTCCTCATTTGTAAAATGGGGCTAATAATCATGATACCCTTAGCTGTGTGGATCAAATGAGTTAACACTTACAAAGCATTTAGAACAGAGCCTGCACACAGGACTCATGATTTGAGTTTGTTAAAATAAGCTGCATAGTGAAGCTTAACCAAACTTCACTGGTAGTTTTCAGCCTTAGAACCTGCAAATCACTGTTTTCAGGTCCAGGAATGGTAGCATCTCTTCAGTCTGACGTTTCTAGATATTGCAAGCTTTCAAACAGTTAAACGTATGAGTTAAGGAGGAAGGAATAGTTTGCTTTTTTTCCAGCGAGTATTCTCAGTTCCTGGAAACTATGACTTAGAAATCAATGTCTATTCTGTACATGTGTGTCATTGTAGACAATTTCATTAACACATTGTAGACAATTTTATTATTTTTAATAAAATTATTAACACAATCTTATTAGATTTAAAATTCATGTTATTAATCATACATTTTAGATTAAGTAAACTCTGATCTTTGAATTAAACCAAAACTGCTTTGAATTCCAGTGCTGCCATTTCTTAGCTGTGTGTTCTCAGGCAGATTTCTTAAGTCCTCTGAGCTTCTGCTTCTCATTTGAGAAATTCAAAAAAATAGAGTTGTTATGTTGATGAAATAAGATCCTGTAAGCAAACTGCGTAGCATACTTAGATGTTAATAATGAAACAGCATTATTTAATGGATAATCAGTAAATATTGGGTTGGCCAATAAGTTCATTTGTTAAGATGTTACGGAAAACACCAGATGAACTTTTGGCCAATCCAGCAGTTAGCATGAAAATATTAAATACTTTTTTTACCTTCCCATTGCCAACGTGGCCACTTCTAGGAGCCCTTCCTGGATCCTCCTTCTCCATCACCATTATATCACTCCTGTTTCCAGTGTCTCCTTAGCTCATACTCCATTTACGGGACCACATCTGAGGCTTGGTAACACGTTGACTCGGAACTGTTCCCAAACTTTTGTCTGCTTTGTCTTCTTATCTCCGTTATCAGCATGTTGAGGGCAAGAGGCAGCCTCCTTGGTTTCTGGTCTCTTAATTAAGCCCTGTGTCCCGTTCTGTGCACAGTCCATAGGTTATTCATTATATCTTAATGGATAAAAAGAGTGGCCATTGTTACGTATTTTTTTATTTAACAGATGGAGGAGGAATGAGATCCTAGTGTGGATCCACACTGAACTGTGCTGTGCTGTGCTTAGTCACTCAGTCGTGTCCGACTCTTTGCAACTCCACGGACTGTAGCCCGCCAGGCTCCTCTGTCCATGGAATTTTCCAGATAAGAATCCTGGAGTGGGTAGCCACTCCCTTCTCCAGGGGATCTTCCTGAACCCAGGAACCAAGCGCAAGGCTCCAACATTGCAGGGGGATTCTTTTACCCATCTGATCCACCAGGGAAGCCCTAAGAACTAAAAATAAGGTCAGAAACAAGCCTTTCTGGCATAGGATGGTGCCCTGATGAACTCAAAGGAAATGATTGCTTTGGGTGGGCCAAAAAGTTCATTCGGTTTTAAATAAAAATAAAAAGACATATTTTTCATTTTCACCCAGAACTTTATTGAACAGCATATTCACTAACTGAAGAAACTCTTCTGGCCAACCCAATAGAAAGACAAATGAGCCATGTACTGAGAACATTATCTTGTGGGTTCCTCACAATTAGGGACTTGGAGCAGGATCCAACAAAGCAAGAGGAAAAGAACAGCTAAGTAGTGGCTAAATCGGGTAAGTAGGGTAATCAGAAAGACAGTGTGTGGGTACGTGGGTGTGTAGAGGCCAAGAAAAATTAAAATTAAGAAAATGCCACTAGCTTTCATGAGGAGACCACTGGAAACCCTCAGAGTGTGTCAAGCAACCTATAGAGGCTAAATCCAAATTAAGAAGATTCAGAAAGAATCAGTGGTTGGGAAGCGAACATAGGTGGTGTAGACCAGTGGTTTGGGAGGAAGCAAGATTGGATACAAGATGCTAGAGATGGAAGACACAGGAAAGATGTCAACAAAACAGAAACATTCTTGAATTTCCAATGACAATTGAAGACAAATCATTGAGAAGCTCAAATAAAACCACTCTCTAGTGGCATCTGTATATGCCTATTATTTTCAGCATAAGAAAATTGAGAAGTATAAGTGAATCTGATGGTTCTAATTTTCCGTAGTACAGAGGTTCTTTCAAAGACTGAGACATGTATTTGCATGTATTGAAAATATTTTCAGACTAATTATGGTAAAATATTATTGTTGAAAGTTAATGTCTAAAAGTTTTCAATAATTACTGGCATTACCTATATTCAGGGTCAGGAAAAAAAGAAGAAGATAAACAATTTTTTAATATTTCTGTGTATTTATTTATTTGGCTGCACTGGGTCTTAGTTGTGGCATGGAGGATCTGTAGCTGTGGCATGTGGGATCTAGTTCCCTGACCAGGGATCAAACCCAGGCCCCCTCCATTTGGGAGCCGGCAGTCTTAGCCACTGCACCACCAGGGAATTCCCGAAGGTAGACTTTATACAGAATGAACTCTCTGTTTTGTATCTGCATAGGTCCCTCAGGATGAATGGACAGGGTACACCCCTCGAGGTAAAGATGATGAAATCCCCTGCCGAAGAATGCGGAGCGGCAGCTACATCAAGGCCATGGGAGATGAAGACAGCGGTGACTCGGACACCAGCCCCAAGCCTTCTCCCAAAGTGGCTGCGCGCAGGGAAAGCTATCTCAAGGCGACTCAGCCATCCCTCACAGAACTCACCACTCTCAAGTAAGTGTTTCCAATACTCTACTTCCGGCACCCCACTTCTTCGTTTTATCCCTTATGATCGGATTGCAGAACTTCTAGAGTAAGTGTGTCAAACAACATCCCACAGGTGGAGCAGCATGATATACTGAATAGTCTATTGGTGTTGACCTTGGGTCTGACATACATCCCAGTGCCTTCAAAGACATGGTATCCAGGTGTGTTTTGCATAAAGCATAAGCTGAACCACCAACCTCCAAAAAGAGTTTACAACAATCCAGAATGGCTTCGAAAGAGAATTAGGAGTTCTCATCAATGAGGGTGTCTGTGTATTCCCACTCTTGGTTGTTTGTTTAGCCATCAAATCTGCAGGGCAATGCTTCCTTAAAACATTTGAATTTTTCAGATGACTGAGTGATAAAATAGTGTAGATCAGTGGTCCCTAGTGGTTTATCTGTATTATTTAAAGTCAATGCTGAGTTCCTTCTGAGGCCACTAGGAGAATCAAATGACAGATACTGAAAACACTTGGTAAACTCTTGTACACAATTATCTTGTAAAAAAAAAAAAGGCTTGAAAACAAATGAATATATTCTTAGTGATCAGGATGGATGATCAAATATAATTCCTATTCATTGGTTCCTTTGGGCTCACAGATAAGTTTGAAGCATGTGAAGCAGTCACCACGACCATTGACAAGAACACTTCTCCAGTTCTAAAGGGAATAGTTAGTGCTGGTTTGTTACAGCCATTCCCCTCCTCCCTACAGAACTAGAAAGAATGGGATTCCCCAGATGAACAGAGGGAAATACGTTCATGTTCAGAGTGGATGACAGTATGAAGCATGGCTGCACTGATATTTTTAACCCGCTAATATGTACCTCCCAGACCGAGTTCCCAGCCTCCAGGTGGGCTAGCGATGCTCGGTGGAATTCAGAAGGAACAGGAAGCTTTCAGAGAACCATTGCTTCAGAGGCAAGGCTTGAAGGGGGAGGGTGAAGAGTCTGAGCCAACATAGATGCAGCCAAAGGCGGGGGAGCAGGTGTGAGATGACAATTCAACTCAACGACTACAGGTAAAGCTACTCCAGGAAGCTACTGATCAAGGCACTGTAGAATATAGGGACTGTGTAATGGTGAGGTAGCATTGCTTGCATCTCCTTGGGATTGTGACAAGGGCTTCACAGTCATCTTTATTTTATATTTGGTCATGCCGCACGGCATGTGGGATCTTAATTTCCAAACCAGGAATGGAACCTGTGCCTCCTGTAGTGCATGCCCAGAGCTTAAGCACCACCAGGGAGGGCCCCACAGTCACGTTTAGCTAACATTTGAACCCCCTTGGACATGGTGTACAGAGAAAATAGGAAAGTGCGTGAGAAGGTTGTGCCGACCTTAAGAAAGGTTTCAACAGAGTGCTGCCAGAGTTCTTGGGAAGAAGAAATAACAGCCAACAGGGAGAGGTTAAATCTTGAGAAGAAGACTGAAAATAACGGAAACTTTCTTCTACTCTTCTCCACCATTAGATTGTAAGTTCTATCCTACTAGAAACCCTGACTGCTGATCTATCCCAATGCTTAGCACATAGTAAGTAGCCAGCAATCACCATAATGATGGAATAACTAATGAATATGAATAGGCTCCCCAGGTGGCGCTAGTGTTAGAGAATCCACTGCCAACGCAGGAGACAGATGAAACACGAATTTGATCAGTGGGTCAGGAAGATCCCTGGAATAGGAAATGGCACCCCACTGCAGTATGCTTGCCTGGAAAATTCCATGGACAGAGGAGCCTACAGTCCATGGGGCCACAATGAGTTGGACATGACTGAACAACATACACACACACACACACACACACACACACACACATACAGAGCTAATGAAAGGGGCACTGATCATTGAAGGCACTGTTCTAAGTGTTTCGCATACACTATCTTTTCCAATCTTCACAATTAATCTTGAGATAGGATATATAGTCATCCATGTAAAACTGACAACAAAATTGAGACACAGAACAGTTAAATAACTTTCCCATAGTAGCCCTTCTAGAAGCGACAGAGCTGTGGTTTTGAACCCAGATCATCTCACCTCAGAGCCTGTGCTCTTGAGCAACATGCTGTCGTAAGTCTTTTTTGAATGAACAGATGTAAAAGGAGATGGCATTCCTGGGGTATATCGTGGGGAATGGCTTCAAGGTACCATTATTTTTACATGTTAACCATGTATACCCAGCTCTCCTTTTCTGGGCACGTGGCAATGTTGCACTTCTCTGCCTCTTTAAAATCAGTGTGGTCATGTACGTGGCTTTAGCGATGAAATTTGAACAGAAGTGTTGTGTATCACTTCCAGGAAGTGCGGCCCTACTCCCTGGGTCCACTTTTCTGATTCGAGGACCCTTCTGTCTTTCTGGGTATCTGAGTGAATGCAATGAACAGAGCCTCCTGCCAGTTCATGATATGGGCAAAAGAAACATGTCCAAGAAATGAAGTTGTGAGCAAGAAATAAACTTGGGCGATTTGTGATTGTTTATCAACAGAGCCAAACTTGGCCTATCCGAACTTCTACGTAAACTGGTACTAGGAATGGGGTACTCATGTAACAACAAAATAAACTAAAACATATGCCTGATTATAGGATTTGGTAGCAGGAAGCAAGGTAATTATCAGAGGCTGGTACATACTGATCCATGTTATGCAGTGGTGAGTCATTTGGTAAATTGTTGTCTAGAACATGGAAGGTAGATGAGGTAACAAATGAACTCTAGGGGAAGTAGTTGCAAACCGTATTGTTAACAGAATGTGTCGGTTGCTCTTGGCAGCCTTCAACACAGTGTTCCATGCTTTGAAATAGACTCGGAAAAGATTTGGTTACAATACAAGTAGTAATGAAAGGGAATAAGAAGAGTCGAGACATTTGTGGACTTGTGTGACTGGAAGAAGCAACTGATCTCAATCCAGTTTGTAAAAGGTAAATCTGAGAAAGCACTTGAATGAAGAAGATAGGACGAAAACTACCCCGTGTGGCAATGTTCAAATCAAGAACATGGCCCCAGACTTCCCTGGGGGTCGAGTGGTTAAGAATCCGCCTGCCAATGCAAGGGACATGGGTCCAGGAAGATTCCACATTCCCTGGGGTGACTAAGCCCCTGCATCACAACTACTGATCCCGAGTTCTTGAGCCTGTGCTCCACAAGAGAAGCTGCTGCAGCGGGAAGCCCACACACTGCATTTATTTAGAGAGTAACCCCCGTGAACCACAACTCGAGAAAGCCCGGCTGCTGTGACAAAGACCCAGTTCAACAAAAAGTAAACAAATAAATATTTTTTAAGTTAAAATTTAAAAAAAGGACATGACTCCCTTGCTTCATTATTCATGCTTTGAGTGGAATCGGATGATTTAGAATGAAGATACAATTAAGTAAATATTTTTAACTAGATTAAAATGCTTCCGAGAAGAGCAGTTGATAGGTTGGTAAGCTGAGAGTACACGAGATAGAGAGGCATGAAGGTAGGAAGGCAAACAAATAGGACAGCGATAGTCATTGCATCTCCAAGGGGTCTACGAGTACGATGCCTGCTACATGGAACTCACTGGAACCAGTAGGTAAGAAGTTGAGTGTGTGGCTTCCCTAGAAGTTCAGTGGTAAAGAATCCACCTGCCAGTTCAGGAGACGGAGTTTCTATCCCTTATACGGGAAGATCCCACATGCCACGGAGCAACTAAGCCTGTGCACCACAGCTACTGAGCCTACCTGCCACAACCATTGAAGCCTGCGCCCTGCACCGAGAGAAGCTGCCGCGATGAGAAGCCGCGCACAACAGCTAGAGAGTAGCCCCCGCCTGCGGCAACTAGGGGAAAAGAAGTCCACGCAGCAACAAAGACCCAGAACAGCCAAAAAATAAAAATTTAAAATTTTTTTTAAAAGAAGTTGACTATGGTAATCTTGAGAGGACGTACGTCCTAAAGAATCACAATGAAAAGATGCAGTAAAGAGAGACGTCCTAAAATGTCTATTGGCTCTAAGGAGCCAATATTTCCTAATGTGTACTTTGGATACTTTGGATGTGGTCATACTGGACAACAGAAACAGAGGACTCTCCCATGGAGCTGAACAACATGGACAAGGACCAGGGAAGTTGTTCCAGGGAGCGGAACCCAGGTTCCACAAAGCGGAAACCAGGACTCACATCAGCCAGAAAGAAAGTCAAAGTCACTCCATCACGTCCGACTCTGCGACCCCATGGACTATACAGTCCCTGGAATTCTCTAGGCCAGAATACTCAAGTGGGTAGCCATTCCCTTCTGCAGGGGATCTTCCCAACCCAAGGATCGAACCCAGGTCTCCCACATTGCAGGCAGACTCTTTACCAGCTAAGCCACGAGGGAAGCCCAAGAATACTGGAGTGTGTAGCCTATCCCTTCTCCAGGTGATCTTCCCTACCCAAGAATCGAACCGGGGTGTCCTGTATTGAAGGCAGATTCTTTACCAACTGAGCTCTCAGGAAACATCAAACAATGCCTGCTTAACTCTGAATCTCCTCGATCCTTTGGTCATTCGGTCCTTCCTCTCTTCACCCCAGGCCAAGCTTGAGTCAAGATGTTCTCAAGGCCCTTCCTCTTTCAGCTGCATGTCAGCCTTCTTGCACTTCCAGGTCAGAACTCACTGTGCTGCAGCCTCTGACATCTCCCTCAATCTGCATTCTCCCAGTGTGCTTTGAGTGGCTCCTTTTCCCGGGCACCCAGTTGGATTTCCTTTTCTCCTCGACTGGGACCCACTGTCATATCTTTTGCTCACCTCAGCAGTCTTGGTGAGTCCGTTATTCCAATCAGCACTTTATTCTTTCTGCTTTCAACTCTGGGCCTCACATCTTCGCTCTGACAGCTAGTTGATGTGTAACCATGGACGAGTTATTGAATCTTCCTAAGACAGAGATTCCTCATTTGTGAAATGGGGAAAGCCTCATGTATAGAGTTACAGTGATAAAACAAAGCTAATGTGAGCCCTGAGTACTCGATCAGGCACTTAGAACCTAATTAAAACTGAAATCTCTCTCCTGTGTTTTACACTTTCCATTCCTTCTCTCTAAAAAGCATCTAAATTCCTTTTCATTCCTTCAGCTCCCTCAAAGATACATAGTTCCCTCCTCTCCGAGGCTGCGATCATTGCAGGGACAGTGCAGGATCCAAACTGCCCTTTCTGAAGAGCAATTCTATAGCAAGAGATAAGGACAGGGTACAGACTGCAAGAGTCACGTGCCCATCTCATTTGGAGGAGGGTATTCACCCCCCAAATACAAACCTATTTTTTTTTTAAGCTGGGCGTGATGGCAGAGGCTGAATATAATAGGCAATTTCTTGTACTGGTTTTGTCTATATTTTTAGATGCTCATTGATGTTTACTGTAGCAGTATTGTAATAGTGAAAAGTTGGAAACAACTTAAATACATACCAGCAGGGGAAGGGATAAATAACAGTGGCAGATTCATAAAATGCATTATCCACTGGTGCCAGAGGTGGTGCTGGTGGTAAAGAACCTGCCTGCCAGTGCAGGAGATATAAGAGACCTGGGTTTGATCCCTGGGTTGGGAAGATCCTCTGGAGAAGGAAATGGCAAGCCTCTCCAGTATTCTTGCCTGGGAAATCCCATGGACAGAGGAGCCTGGAGAGCTTACAGCCCATAGGGTCACAAAGAGTCAGACACAACTGAAGCAACTTAGCATGCACGAACACCAACATGGGTCAATGCCAAATGCAGAATGAAAGACATACACTTTTTACAAGTTAAAAGCACACAGAATAATACTAGGTACTATTTGTCTTTTAACCGAGCTTTTTTTTTTTTTCCTTGAAGAAGGTTGGAAAGTATTTAAATAATTTGTCTATGAGTAAATGAATGAGTTTCTCTGTTTTAAACTTTTTCCACTTCTTACTTTTTAGGGAGTTGCAGGTAGTTGATAGGATAGAAGACAAAAGAAGACGGTGTCACGGTCAGGGAGAGGTGGGAAAGTATCCTGAGTTTGTCGATGAGGATATAAACCCACAAGTTTGTAGCCTTAGGTGATACTAGGCTGTTCACCCTCCCATTGGGAGAAGCGTGTGCTGTTACATGTTAGTTACTGCGGGACAGGAGAGGGATGTCAAAGCATTCGGGCAAAACAGACAGCAAAGGAAAACAGAGGCATTTCCCTCCACTTAGGACTAAGAAGGGAAGATGTACATGGCTGTGTTCTTCAATATGGTTCACATCCATAGGTTAAAAAAAAAATCGCCCCGCTCCCCTCTTCATGGCCTGTGGCCCTCCTTTTTCTGGGAAGAGGAGGAACACAAGGAGCTGCAGGTGGGCGGGACAGCATGTGGAATGTGAAGACACAGCTGAGGACACAGTCTGGCCAGAGCGGGGAAAGAGAGAAAGGAAACTTCTACCAAAGAGAAGCGAAGCAAGAGGCTCCAGCGAGAGGCTACAGTCTGGGGCTCCTGATGCAGAAGGGACTCATTTTAAGTCCCCAGAATTGAAGCTGTAGGAGAACAACCCCGTTTGTCTCCTCTCATATTATTTTGTTTCCCAACACGACCTTCTTTTTGTCTTTAAACCGTGAGCTGCCGGTGCTTTGTGCTTCATCATAACCATACATGTACATTAGCGCTGAAAGTTTCCTCAAGACCGAGGAGACGAGGGACAGCACCTTGTGCGACGGCCAGTCACTGAGAAGTGTGGCTGAGGCTCTGTTGAGGGAGATTCTGAGCCCCAGAACCCTGTACTCATCTGGAGGGGAGCTGGGATCCATTGGCTCCATCTCTTGCAATGCAAGGTCAGAAAGATCCCCTGGAGAAGGGACTGCAACCCACTCCGGTATTCTTGCCTGGAGAATTCTATGAACAGAAGAACCTGGTGGGCTACAGTCCGTGGGGTCGCAAAGAATCGGACACGACTGAGCAACTAACACTGACACAACTGGGATCCATTAATGCTGGGATCCACTGATGCTGTTTGCAAGGGCCTGGGGTGGGTCTGAGAGGGAGCCATCTAAGTGGACCCTCCAAGGTAAGAGCACAGGACTCTCATTTAATTCGGGGATGGGGGTGGGGATGGGGCTCAGAGACATCAAACCATTGCCAAAAGCCACAGAGCTATTTTTTTTTTAAGTTTCAGGATTGGAAAAAGAATTATGATTTCAAGGATTAATCATCCTGAAAATGAAAACTTATCTGCCCTCAAGGCATTTAGGATTGAAAATAAATCTTCCTGAAGTCTTCTGTTACTTTATCAATATTGCAGGAAGCTCTGGCAGGTCCTTTCCTGAGCCAGGCAAGCACAGACACCTGAGGCCTTTCTCACTGATTTTGGAAGAGTTTCAAAGTCTATAATGTTAGAGACTGATTGTTTTTCCAGGAGAAAATTTTTCTTAGTGCTTGGATGAAGGGATAAAGAACTACGAAGAGATTTTAAAGTGTTATTTGCTGAGGATTAATGGACATTAATTTGAATTTAACTTGAGAATCTTCTAAATGACAGCTCACTTACTGTTATTTTTTTTTAATGTTCTTACAGTCTATTGAATAAAAGTCCAAGTTGGGATTTGGACATGGCTTTGACTAATCATGGAACAGACAGTTGTCTCCTTTCCAGAATAAATAGCATATGCTGGCCAATCCAAGTAAAAGACTTAAATCCATCATCAGAGCCAAGCTGAGGTGACCTGCTTTGAGGGAACTCAGGCCTCCAAACCTCTGTCCTCTTGCCTGAGAATTTACTCTTAAACATTCAGAAGACCTTTTCAAAAATACTAATGTTCTTGGGTGATATGTCATTTCAAATCATTGTTAGTTAATAATGAAGAACATTGTAGCATCGACACATACAGGCTGCCATGTGTAAAACAGATAGCTAGTGGGAAATTGCTGTAAAACACAGGGAGCCTGGCCTGGTGCTCTGGGGTGACCTAGAGGGGTGGGGTAGGGGAGTGGACAGAGGCACAAGAGGGAGGAGACAATGTATAAATATGCCTGCTCTATACTGCCATACTGCAGAAACCAACACAATATTGTAAGGCAATTTCCCTCCGATTAAAAAATAAATTTTAAAAAAATAGTGAAGAAAGAAGGAAAACCCAGCAGCGAGGGGAAGGGATTTTTTCACGATCTGTGGGAGAAGAGAAGGGAGTGAGAGAAGTGATGGTCCCCAGAGTGTAGCAATGAAACTAAAGAGTAATGAGAGCGGCTTCTCCAGGAGCTTTGCAGCCTGAAGATGAAGCTCACTGTCTCAAGACTCCTTCTGACTCCAGAACATTCCACTGACCTTGGGCCTTACCTATCGGAAGACACAATCACTGACATTAAGTAGCTGATGAAAACCAGCCTCAGAAATAAGCCCTCAAGATGCCTTTGGAAAACAGAAAATGGAAAGGAAGAAAGAAAAACCATGTACAAGAGTGTGGGAGTGCCTCCTCGCCAACATTCCTGAGAGAAGATGGGAGTTGAAAACCTCAAACAAAATGTTTGCCCCATCTCACTTGGCTAATTTTAGTTATCTTGGTTCATGGCTATGATTCATCCCTAAAGCTGTGAATTGCTGGGGAGGAAGGAGGGGAAAAAAAATGGACTTAAATGTCAAAGAAGTAGGAACAAAAATATAGTTTTCTTTTTTGGGGAACTAGAATTCCAGGATAGGGGGATCTTTTTTTCTCATGAGGGATGGAATGCTTCAAACTTCTAGAAAATAATGAGCTCCAGTCAAAACATCGTCAAGAAATAAGAGAGTAGATTATGGGTTATATCATGTAGGAATTTTTGCTTTCCTAGTGTACTCCCCTCTTATTCTTTGTGTGCCTCTTTAAATCCCATTAAACTAGACACCACTAAGAATCCCATGTAGCTGAGTATGATGGAAGCTTAAGACATGGACTGTAACAAGAAATGGAGTTCCAGGAGCAGACAAGGGAGGGATAACGGAGACAAACAGACTCTGAGAAATAAGTCTGGGGGATGCTGTGGTAGCACAAAGAAGCAGCTCCAATACTTTGGCCACTTAATGCAAAGAGCCGACTCACTGGAAAAGATGAAGGCAAAAGGAGAAGGGAGCAGCAGAGGATGAGATGGTTAGATAGCATCACCGACTCAGTGGATGAGTCTGAGCAAACTCTGGGAGATGGCGGAAGACAGAGGAGCCTGGTGTGCTGCAGTCCGTGGGGTGGCAAAATGTTGGACACGACTTAGTGACTGAACAACAACAAAAAATGTCGGTGAACTGTTGTCTTGCCTGTTGAAGAATAGAGGGCGACAGAGATGGTTGCTCAAACTCCATCCTTGGAAGAGAAAGACGTTTTTCAGTGTAGTGGGTATCCCCTAGTAAATTGGGTACCCTGTGGAATCTTCATAGGTTTGGAGGAAGAGAAGAGCAGTAACTGGTCTGATGCTCAGGTACCCTATCTTTCTACCGTCAGTTTAGCCACTATTCCTGTGTTCACCTCTCTCTGCTCTTAAGACTTCTGAGCAGTAAAAAAAAAAAAAGAAAGAAAGAAAATACATAGGATGAATTGAGAGAGTCGCATTGACATATATACACGACCATATGTAAAATACATAGCTGGTGGGAAGCTGCTGTATAGTGCAGGAAGCTCAGCTCCACGCTCTGTGATGACCTAGAGGGGTGGGATGGGGAGGTGGACGAAGGTTCAAGAGGGTGGAGATATATGTATACATCAGCTGATTCATGCTGCTGTACAACAGAAACCAACACAACATTGTAAAACAATTATCTTCCAGTTAAAAATAAATTTGGGAAGAGAATGAATACATGTGTATGCGCGGCTGAGTCCCTTCGCTGTTCACCTGGAACTGTCACAACATTGTTTATCAGCTATGCATGGGTGGGCAGTCGCTTGCCCATGGGTGGGCAAGAACACAGTAGTGAGCTAAGAGTTTAAAAGTAATTTTAATAAACGTGAAGGCTTAGGATCTCAAAACTCTTTGAGATGAATGCTCAGTCGCTTCTGTTGTGTCTGACTCTTTGCAACCCCAGGCTTCCCTGTCCTTCACTATTTCCCGGAGTTTGTTCAAACTCATGACCGTTAAGTTAGTGATGCTATCCAACCATCTCATCCTCTGTCACCCACTTCTCCTCCTGCCCTCAGTCTTTCCCAGCATCAGGGTCTTTTCCAATGAGTCAGCTCTTTGCATCAGGTGACCAAAGTATTGGAGCTTCAGCTTCAGCATTAGTCCTTCCAATGAATATTCACGGGTGATTTCTTTTAGGATTGACTGGTTAAATAAAAATACCAAAAATCAAAAGTCCACCAGAAGATGAGTGGGTCATTTCCCTTTTATTGCTATTTTCTATTGTTTATTGTGATGATACCCTAGACCACAACAAATGCCATGCCTACACACCTCTCCTTTCTGCTTAGGAATGATGGAAAGGTTTCCTTCCTTATTGCAGTGTTATAGAAAGAACACTTGGGACTTCCCTGGTGGTCCAGTGGCTAAGACTTCACTCTCCCAATGCAGGGAGCCCGGGTTTGATCCCTGGTCAGGGAACTAGATCCCACACGTGGCAACTAAAGATCCTGCATGCCACAATGAAAATCAAACATCCCTCACATCACAGTGTAGACCCAGTGCAGCCAAATAAATAAATTTTTTTAAATACTTGTAAAAATTCTAATAGCATCAGAGTGTGCTTGAATAGTATGTAAAAGTCTTCCTCCCCTCTCCAATCCCTGTTTTACCCCTCATTAGAGACAAGAATTGTAACCATTTCTTGTGCATCCTTACAGAAATGTTCTATGCATATCTTACACCCCCATCTACGTTTTCTTTATGCATGCTATTCTACAATTTGTTTTCAATCAAAATTCTTAAATATCATTCTACATAAATGCACGTAGATTAACTTTTCTTTAAAAATTCTTAACAACTGCAAAGTATCCCATTGTATGTGTGAACAATAATTTAGGTAACCTCTTCCCTCTTTGATGGAGAGTATTCTTTATGCAAAGCTATAGAAGGTAAAAAGGACTTGCTATAAGAAAAGAGCTATTTCTCTTGGTTAAGAGATTCTAAATCGTGGGCAAGAACACAGTAATGAGCTAAGAGTTTAAAAGTAATTTTAATAAACGTGAAGGCTTAGGATCTCAAAGCTCTTGATCATTTGAAGAGAATGAAAAGGAAGCAAAAAGCATGATATAAAGTGAAATATGTCCCCAGCCACCAAAATCAAAAGCTATAATCGTAAAGTCTGCCGTTTCAATTCCTGCAAGCTGGACTGGGTTCTAAGACAATGCCACGCAGGGGCTGAAAACAAACAACCTACTACCGGAAAAACAATCCACTGGCCACTGTACAAAGAAGTAGATTTTTCGGTTTGCGGTTTTTAACTGACAGTCGTCGTGATCTTTTGATCAACAGCTAGAAATTTCCAGCTTCTTCTCGTTTTTTAATATACTGAGATTCCCTGAACTGCTTAGTTCAGTTCAGTCGCTTAGTCGTGTCCAACTCTTTGTGACCCCATGAACCGCAGCACACCAGGCCTCCCTGTCCATCACCAACTCCCAGAGTCTGCCCAAACCCATGTCCATCGAGTTGATGATGCCATCCAACCATCTCATCCTCTGTCATCCCGTTCTCCTCCTGCCCTCAATCTTTCCCAGCATCGGGGTCTTTTCAGATGAGTCAGCTCTTCACATCAGGTGGCCAAAGTATTGCACTTTCAGCTCCAACGTCAGTCCCTTCCAATGAACACCCAGGACTGATCTCCTTTAGGATGGACTGCTTAGAGAATAGGTTAAGATCCTCCCACTCCTCTGGCCCTGCTGCTGCTGCCATCTTACATGGAGGAAATTCTTAGTATTAGCAGGAGGGAGAATTAATCTTTAGGGAAAAAAATCTTAGGTTGTTTTGTCTTGTTTTCCCAAAATAAGGTAAATCTATTAAGTTCCTGTGCTATTTAACCCCCTGGACCTTCCCTGAGTTTGGTTAAGTAGTTGCACACAGCAACCACCCACACTGGAAGAAGCTGAGCTGAGCAGTGTGGAAAACAGCGTGGTGAGCCTCTTGCCTTCTCTCATCCCTTCCTATGTTCTGGAGGTGACTGCATTAAATCTAAACTTCGTCAGAAGGAGTATTATGACTGTGGGAAACCTTTCTCACGTGCAGTGGTTATGAGAGTTATTTCATTTTTATGCAGCTTTCACATTTGTAAAAGTTTGCCATCATACCTCATGTGATCTTTAAACAGCCCCTCTTTCTCTACAAGAAAATCTGCTTCACCTGTTACAGGTCACGAGCAGAACTGGAGCTCAGGGCAGGTCTCCTTACTCTTCAGCCAGAATGTTCTTCAAAATACTAATTGCCAGTGCAGAATGGGTAAAGGACACAATTTCTTTTTAACTAAGAATTCTTAAAATTTTATTTTATTGAAGTATAGTTGATTTATAATGCTGTGTTCATTTCTGCTGTATAGCAGAAAGATTTGGTTATACATATATGTTTTTTCATATTCTTTTCCATTATGGTTTAATCCCAGGGTATTGAATATTGTTCCTTGTCCTGTAGATAGGACCTTGCCATTTATCTCTTCTGTATATAATAGTTGGCATCTGCTAATTCCAGACTCCCGATCCATCCCTCTTGTGGCCTCCTTGGCAAGCACAAGTCTGTTCTTTATATCTGTGAGTCTGTTTCTCTTTTGTAAATCAGTTCATTTGGGTCATATTTTAGATTCCACATATAAGCGATACATGGTATTTGTCTTCCTCTTTCTGACTTACTTCGCTTAGTATGATCATCTCAGTCCATCCATGTTGCTGCAAATGGCATTATTCCAGTCTTTTTTATGGCTGAGTAATATTTCAGTGCGTGTGCGTGTGTGTGTGTGTGTGTGTGTTAGTCACTCAGTTGTGTCTGACACTTTGAGACCCCATGAACTGTAGCCAGCCAGGATCCTCTGTCCATGGAATTCTCCAGGCAAGAATACTGAAGTGGGTTGCCATTTCCTTCTCCAGGGGATCTTCCCAACCCAGAGATTAAACCCACATCTCTTGCATTGCAGGCAGATTCTTTCCGTTTGAGCCACACACACAAATACCCCTCGGCCCCAAATATATATATATGTGTGTGTGTGTGTATACACACACACACACACATACATACATGCCACATCTTCTTTATCCATTCATCTGTCGACAGACATTTAGATTGTTTCCGTGTCTTGGCTACTGAGTCTAGAGTCTTGAATCTATAGAGTTCTAAGTGCTATGCCTGTCTTGCTGCTGCTGCTGCTAAGTTGCTTCAGTCGTGTACGACTCTGTGCAACCCCTAGACAGCAGCCCACCAGGCTTCCCTGTCCCTGGGATTCTCCAGGCAAGAACACTGGAGTGGGTTGCCATTTCCTTCTCCAATGCATGAAAGGGAAAAGTGAAAGTGAAGTCGCTCAGTCGTGTCCGACTCTTCTCGAACCCATGGACTGCAGCCTACCAGGCTCCTCCATCCATGGGATTTTCCAGGCAAGAGTACTGGAGTGGGGTGCCACTGCCTTCTCCGGTGCCTGTCCTAATCACAAATTAATTTCTCTGTCTACACTGGAACCCAGGACAGATGCACAGAGGACAGTGGGCAGCCTGAGGTTTCTGAGAAAAACCACCCAGTGGAAGGTGTTGATTCTCATTTCCTTAATCATGTTCACCCTTATCAAGTGATGCTATCTCCTCTCTCTCTCTGATGAACCAAGACCTATAGCTTTGCTGACTCCACTTCTCAGCCTTTTAGCTTTGCTGAATCTCTCATACAATAAGAGGATAATCAGTTTTGTTGTGGGTTTTGGGTGCTGTGGACAAGGAGAACATTTGTGTTTCATGTGAATGCTTTCCACTCAACAAGCCATGCAACTCTATGAAAACTGGTAAGAATAATAGAAAAAACATTTTTAATGAGTATCTAGCTTAGCCTCCAATAAGACAAGCCCTTTGTCTATTGCAAGGGATCTGGGGACCTCTTCCTGGCTTCTCATGACATCCAGAGACCCTGTTGTTATGAAACTGAGTAGGAGGCTCTGTGATCCTCCCAATCCTGGTCAGTTACAGATGTCCAGGGCATCAGGGTCAGGCCAATCTGAAAATAAGTGGCCAACTCATTTTCCCAATGAGGAAACTTACTTTCTTCCATAACAACAAGTAAGTTTTCACTGGATTGTTCTATGATCTCTAAAATATTCTGTCTCCTTTAAAATACCTATTCCACTGCACGGGGATGCATACACGGGGCATCACAGTGGGAGATGAGGAGACAACAGCTTGCAGAAGTCAGCTGTCGGGGGAGAGGAAACCAGTGACGCACTTTGTCTCCACCATATGTTAATCAAATTAGCCAGATCCTGTGTTCGGAGAACTGGCAGAGCTCCGTCTGCTGCTGGATGGCTTGGACAATGGCTCACAGCCACACAGCCACCTTGATAATTAGTGGAGTCCCTGCCAGCTTCTGCATTCTACCCTGTAGGAGGCAGCGGGCCAAGCCAAGCTGTTGTGGCAGTGTGTGATCCCACTGGTGCTTCAACCCTATTGTATTGTGTCAGCCTTTCCCGTCCCCCCCACACCCCACCCCAAAATCCCCAAGTGGGAGCAGCTCGCTCCACGGAGAGGAACCTTCTGTGTTCAGCATAATGTAAGGGCCAAACAGGGACGCTAGGTTGGTTATTCCTGGGTCCTCCTCAGGCATCACTTCCCATTGCCGCAGTCAGGTTCAACTAGGAATTAGGAGCAAGTAATATAGAGGCAGAGAAGGCAATGGCACCCCACTCCAGTACTCTTGCCTGGAAAATCCCATGGACGGAGGAGCCTGGTGGGCTGCAGTCCATGGGTTCATGAAGAGTCAGACACGACTAAGCGACTTCACTTTCACTTTTCACTTTCACTCATTGGAAAAGGAAATGGCAACCCACTCCAGTGTTCTTGCCTGGAGAATCCCAGGGACGGGGGAGCCTGGTGGGCTGCTGTCTATGGGGTCACACAGAGTCGGACACTACTGAAGCAACTTAGCAGCAGCAGCAACACAGAAGATTCTGAAGTCAGAAAAAGAAAAAAAAAATGAACGGGTGCCTCTAATTGAGATGCACTTCAGATGTGTATCACAGTAATGCATGTTGGTGATTACACAGTCTTATTTATATATCAGGTCCCAGCTGACTAGTTTCCTGACTTATTGCCAGGCCACGTTGTCATGGTTAAGGAAGGACTAAAGAAGGAGGTGCCTCCAGATGGAGGTGTAAGGGCAGGCGGTACTAACAGACCACCTGGGGCCAGAACAGCTATGCCTTACCCTTCAGAGGAGAAAGGGGGAGATGTGTACAGTTAGACACGGAATGTGGAAATGCAAGTGACAGCCTTGCTTGTTCAGTCATGCATCTATTCAACAGGTGCTCAATACTCGCTGTGTACAGAGCATCTGTTCTAGCAGTACCACAGTGAGCAAGACGGACAGCAGTCCCCGCTCCACCTTGTGGAGAGCTTGCAGTCCAGCAGAGGAGACAGAAATAAGCGGGATGGGCAAATGAAGAAGAGAGTGTGTCAGATTTGGACCAAGTGTCAGGAGGAGACCCCTGGCCCTCAGATGGAGATCAAGTGCTGGGAAGGAAAAAGTTAAGCAGGAGAAGGGGTCCATGGGCGAAGGCCTGAAGAAGGTGCAGGTGGGAGGCCTGCAGTGGTCAGAGGGGAGAGACTTCAGGTAGGGAACCGGAAGTGCAAAGTCCCTGAGGTCGCCTGGTCTGTCTGACGCCCAGCCTGAGGGCCTGTGTGGCGGAGCAGAGTGGGTGAGGGGAGAGCAGTAGAGGCAGGGTCCTGGAGGGAGCGGAGGCAGAGTGGGCCTGGGCCTGTGGGCTGTGTGAGGACTCTGGACTGAAAATATTAAAAAACTTTCAGGTAAAGAAGTAGCATTCTAAGAGAATTGGTCAGGCTGGTTTTTTTGAGGAGAAATTAAAAGGGGAACAGGATGGAGTCAGGAAGGATGCGATGGCAGCGTTCCCAGGCAGCGGCTGTGCGGCCTGGTCGGGAGGCAGTGCTGGGGCGGCGGCTGAGCCCGGGGGCGTGTGAAGCATCAGATGTGGTTTGTGAAGGGAGAGGCTAGGCAAGGGTTTGGGCTGGAGAAGGACCGGGGGGTACTGTGAGAGGAACAGTTTTGGGGAGAAAGAACAGAGGTCCTTTCTGCCTCTTTAAGTGTACAGGGGAGAAAAGGACAGAGGTCATTTCTGCCTCTTTAAGTGTACAAAAGCAGTCAGAAATCCAAAAAGAAGTTTCCTGGGGCCTCCTTGTTAAAGGCCTTGTACCTTCACTGCGACTTGGGCGGAGGGAGGAGGGAGTCTAATAATTGCTCTCCTATTGAGAGTTCTGAATGTTTAGGCTCATTTCTTTCATATCAGGCAGATTTTAAACATTTTTTGTTAGGCCAAGGATTGATTCTTTAAATACTTTTTAAAGATCTTTTTGGTGTGGACCATTTTTTAAATCTTTATTGAATTTGTTACAGTATTGCCTCTGGTTTATGATTTTGGTTTTTTGACTGAGATGTATGTAGGATCTTAGCTCTGTGACCAGGGATTGAACCCACCACCCCTGCAGTGGAAGGCGAAGTCTTAACCATTGGACTTAGGGACCAGGGACGTCTCTAAGTATCTACTTACGTATTTAGGTCACATGCCCTTTTGAAGAGCTAATGTAAGCTATGAACATGATCCCCAAACAGGACTCACACACACACACTATCTTTCTCACAGCCTCAGAAAATCCATGAGCCCCAAGCCCACATGAAGTATGTTAAGGCAAAGAGTTGGGGTGGTTCCCCATAGGACATTTCAGTGGTATTTATTTCACAAAATTGCCCTTGTAACAAGAACAATACTGCAATCTTTAAAACTGTGAATTGGTAAATATTTAAGAAACAAGCAATCTGCAATAAGCATGTCCTCACAGAATTGATCCTCCTGCAAACTCAAGTCTGTGCATCACTGCTCCTTACTATCTTGCCAAGCATAGTCACCAGCCCAAGGTTAGCTTCTCTACAAGCCTGTCACTAACTCACCATTCCTGCCAGAGAGAACCTGTTCTGTTGGGGGCTGCTGGAAATTATAACTATTAAGTCAAAACCTCTTCTTCAGGTTCCAGGCCCCAGAACACATGGCCAGCATACAATTACCAAAATATCCAAGAATCCACCCATTTTTTGCCATCACCTGCTTGAGTGCAGGAGTGACCCAGGCTTGAACTTCAACCGCAGACCAGAAGGGACCAGAAAAGTGATGAGTGGACGGTGTGGAGCCTAGGGTGGCTGGCCTATGAGTGGACCGTCCTTGTGCCAGGGCATCTTGCCATCCAGGTCATGTCTGTTCCAACCCAGCTCCCCAGAAATGGCACCATAGGGAGAGTCTCCATGCTCTTCCTCAAAGGAAAGGAGAAGATGGGGCAGAAGATGTGAGGCTGGGAAGAAGGCAGAGCAGATGCAAGGCAGGACATTACCAGGCAGGAAAACAAAGCTGGTTATTTGGATACATGGGATATCTCCGAGGAGACTGGGGGCTTCCCAGGTGGCACTAGTGGTAAAGAACCCGCTTGCTGATGCAGGAGACATAAGAGACCTGGCTTCAGTCCCTGGGTGGAGAAGATCTCCTGGAGAAGGAAATGGCAACCCACTCCAGTATTCTCGCCTGGAGAATCCCATGGACAGAGGAGCCTGGTGGGCCATAATCCACAGGGTCACAAAGAGTTGGACACGACTGAAGCAATTTGGCACACACTGGGGAGACCATATGGAAACACTGTATCCTGTCTGGAACATTCCATCAGAGCAAAAGGGCAAGCAGTTTCTCTTCCGATTCCTCCTGGCTTCCTGTCTGTCCTTGGTCAAAAGTTGCTCCCATGGGGTATTGACTGGGGGTTCCTTCAGTGACCCAGTAAAGAAGCCTGAGGCTCCACAGACCCAGCAGCTTCCTGGGGGCTGAGGCTGAGGGGTCAGGCAGGACCGGAAGGGCCTGGCACACATGTACACTGCACCCAGTACATTATGTGGGCAGTTCCGCCAACACAGGCTCCATCTGGACTGACACCAGTGCCTGAGGAACGCAGGCCGTGGGCTGAGGTGTGGCGAGGGCAGCTGCAGATGGTGGCCACACACGCTGTCAGGTCGGAGAATCACCTGGTTCCTTCCTGGTCTGCAGCAGATGCTGACCCAGCAGGGGAAACACAGAGCTCAGCGTCCCACCTCCAGGGAGGACAGGTTGAGAGGAGGAAAGTGAGAGGTCAGGGTCTCCATCAGCAATATCAGCATGATGCAAAGCAGGATGTTCCACCATAACATCTGGAGTAGCCCCAGCTCCACGTAGGGCAGGAGGCCACTGCCGGGCAGACAAGTGAGGATCCAAGGGCCAGGCAGCCATGCAGCTGGGGCTCCTGGGATAAAATGCAGGTGGATACAGAGCAGGTTAGGTCAGGCCCCCCAATTTCTAGGATCTAGTGCCTGTGATCTGAGGCGGAGCTGATGTAATAATAAGAAAAATAAAGTGCACAATAAATTTAATGCACTAGAATCATCCTGAAACCATCCCCTCCCTCCTCCATCCATGGAAAAACTATTGTCCACAAAAACTGGTCCCTGGTGCCAAAACGTTGGGACCGCTGGGTTAGGGCTCAGGACAGCCAACTGTAGGTGGAGGATCCACCACGTAGAGGTGGAAGCAGAGGGGAGCTGACACATGACTTTGCCATTAAAAATGAAAGTCTGCCTATTTGCCTGTTTTAATTGTACTTCATTTCAGTTGCTTACCCTGAGCATCTGACTTTAAAATACTGAGATTGTTACACTTTTTAGTAGAATATATTTTAATTCACATACAGTATATGGGTATCTATGTATATTGTGTGGGCTCAGTTGTACCCAACTCTGCAACCCTGTAGCCCACCAGGTTCCTCTGTCCATAGGATTTTCTGGCAAGAATGCTGGAGTGGGTTGCCATTTCCTCCTCCAGGGGATCTTCCCGACTCAGGGATCGAACCCATGTCTCCAGCATATCCTACATTGCAGGTGGATTCTTTACTGCTGAGCCACAACTATGTGTAGTACCATCTATACCACATAATGATGACTGTTGACATCTAAGTAAGTATTGTGCATTTTTGCTCAATAAGCACACACAGCACTTTGCTTTAATAAACAGCATCATGCAACCCAGACTAGATTTGACAACTCTGGATTCGAGCCAGCTTTATGAATCCAGAGCCCATTGTTCTTAGGAGGCACTTTGAGTTTTCTGACCCCATTGTAGTAACAAACATGTATGAAATTACAAGGGAGTGGAGGGAAACACTGTGTTTTTACAGCTTTCCCATCTCTGCTGATTTCCGGTGAACACTGCCATGCTAAATTGAGCCACCTGTGATTAGTAATTGTCATCGTGCCTTGCAGTGTCGCTAGAAGACAGGGTGCCTATCAAGCATCATGACAGTGTGCCTACTTTTCCCAGGGGCATCATTTCCTGTAGCCCGAGTAGCTGCCACCTCTTCCCCACCTGTTCCCCAGAAACAGCATCCTGGTTGATAGGTCATTGCCTCAGCCCAGAAGTCCTGCCCAGGGCACCCCATGGAGGTGAACCTGCACCAATTGATTCCGTCATTTCTAAGAGGCAGAAACCACCTCTGTGGGAACCTGGTGGGTCTTTTTGTTTTAATGAAGCAAAAGTAGCCTCCATGTTTGTGTGCGCCTGGCTGAGTGACAGTGGTTTATCTCGGGCTGAACACAAGTTCAGGACCCTCCTGGGGAATCATGGAAGTCTCCCGACCTCTTTGTAATGGATGCTGTCACCCCACCAAATACCCCTACAGAGACTCCTTCAGAGGGACCTGTGCCGCTTCCCAAAGTCAAACCCCGTAGTAGCCACAGCTCTAAAAGCCTCGAGCTCTCCCCTTCTCCTCAGATTCTGTCATGGACACATCATATCGGAAAGAAATACAAGCAAGTACTCTTCCTTCAGTTAAATCTAGGGTCTGTTCCCTGCTTTTCTGGAATAAACTGGATACTGAAAATCACAATCCACCTCCACTTCCTTTAATCGCTAATCATAGTTGTTTGTCATCCTCAGAGAAACAGTGTGTACAAGTAGAAATTACTTTTAGTATCTTATAGGTTTGAAATATGTTTGTAGACTAATCCCCCTTTGCAGGCAGCGCAGACTAATAAGGTACCTTCCCAAAGCTGAGAGCTTAGAGAAACAAAGACTCAGGGAGACTCTGAAACTGTCCATACAAAGAAATGTTGGGTTGATTAACAAGGTCATTTGACCTAGCCTGGAGGGGGCTTTGGGGCAGAATGGGTACATGCATGTATATAGCTGAACCCCTTTGCTGTCCATCTGAAACTATCACAATACTGTTAATCAGCTATATGCCAATACAAAATAAAAAGTTACCCTTTTTTGGTAGTTATGATAGATAATAGTGTGAAAGTAAAAGTGTTAGTCGCTAAGTCATGTCTGACTCTTTGTGACCCCATGGACTATAACCCACCAGGCTCCTCTGTCCATGAGTTCTCCAGGCAAGAATACTAGAGTCGGTTGCCATTTGCTTCTCCAAGGGATCTTCCCGATCCAGGGATTGAACCTGGATCTCCTGTATTGCAGGCAGATGAGCCAGCTCTTTACTGTTTGAGCCACCAGGGAAGCCTTAGTTAGGATATTAATGGACTTATAATTTTGCATTCTGCTTTTTTCCACTTAAGCATTGATTTGTAGCCATCCATTTCTCCATGTGCTTATGTAGGCTTTATAGTTCTCCTTGGTAATGGCTACATTATATGACAAAAGTAATCCCAGAATAATAGTGAGGGGATTACCAAAACAGCCCTGGAAGGATTATACCTGATACACAGCGCTGAGTGCCAGAGGAGCCTGCCAACATGTGATAACTTTGAAAACCTCTTTAACTCAAAGCCCAAATTTTCCCATTTGCCAAATAACCCTAATCATAGTTGTTTGTCATCCTCAGAGAAACAGTGTGTACAAGTAGAAATTACTTTTAGTATCTTATAGGTTTGAAATATGTTTGTAGACTAGAAATAACTCACTCTCCTTTGTCTCCCCCTTTGAAAGCAGAGCAGTACTCTTCCTAATAAACTACCTTCCCAAAGCAGTAAGCACTGAAAAAAGTAAGTGAGGAGGGCAGGCAGAAGCATTTTGGTTCCTTGGTTGTTTTGGAGTCACCTATTTGTAAATGAAATCATTTTGGAGTCACCTTTTGGTAAATGAAATCATTGAAAAACTTCTTAAGCCCATTTGCTTTGTTTTATACAACATGTGCATTGCTTAAAAGTAATTAACAAATGAAAATTGTACTAATCACCCATCCTGTCCATTAACTTAGCTTATTTTTGAGGTTCACTCAACAGGTTTGGTCTTTGCTCAGTGAGAACCTCATGCTCTCAGGTGTGTTGGCAGATTGCCCAAATGCTGAGACTTTCCTATTAGAATCAAGGACTGCTAGAGTTTGAGGAGTCTCTGTTAATCATCCAGCACATTTAGTCTAAACATTTGCTCACATTTCTCTAGTTTAAGGGTACACATACCACTGATGGGGCTTGTTGGGCTTCGCTGGTGGTTCAGTGGTAAAGAATCCACCTGCCAATGCAGGAGATGCAGGTTCTATTCCTGGGTCAGGAAGATCCCTGGAGAAGGAAATGGCAACCCACTCCAGTATTCTTGCCTGGAGAATCCCATGGACAGAGGAGCCTGGCAGGCTACAGTCTATAGCGTCACAAAGAGTCGGGAATGACTAAGCAACTAAATGACAACACGGCACCTTTTCCACTGGTGACAACTCTCTTCATTGAAAAGATACTTATTCATTGAACTCACATCTACTCCTTTGCTACTTTTACTCATTTATTCTCATTAGATATTTTAGCATAGCTGTACCAAAAAAAAAAATTCTAAAATCTTTCAGAAAATGAGTTACTTCCAAGCTCTGATTTTCTAGAAATTCAAGGTAAAGGAAACATTTCAGACATCAATAATACAGGCTCTCACTCTTCCCATAAAATCTATCAGACAAATATAAATAATAGAAATCCATTTTCCTACATCTGAGAATCCACATTGAGGTTTCTTCCTGAGATTTCTTCTGGGCTTCTTTCTATTACCTATACTGGTAGCTCAACTGGCAAAGAATCTGCCTGCAATGCAGGAGACCCTGGTTCAATTTCTGGGTCTGGAAGATCCCCTGGAGAAGGGATAGGCTACCCACTCCAGTATTCTTAGGCTTCCCTGGTGGCTCAGATGGTAAAGAATCTGCCTGCCATGTGGGAGACTTGAGTTCTGTCCCTGGGTTGGGAAGATCCTCTGGAGAAGGGCATGGCAACCCACTCCAGTATTCGTGCATAGAGAATCCCCATGGACAGAGGAGCCTGGTGGGCTACAGTCCATGGGGTCGCAAAGAGTCAGACATGACTGAGTGACAAAGCACAGCGCAGCACTTATCTCCTCTGACCCTAAATAGGGGACTATCTAGTCATCATCATAAAAGGCAAATGGAAGCATTTGGCCTAAAATAATGCATTGGAACCATATGAGTCATTAATCTCTATGGAAAGTAGAAAAATGATTCCCCCACCCAAAAAATGAGCCTGTGCTAATCCCCAGAACCTATGCATATGTTACCTTCCATAGCAGAGAAACTTTGCAAGTGTGACTAAGGATCTTGAGAAGGAAATGTAGTCACAAGACATTCTATCAAAGGGTAGGAGGGTCAGAGTCAGAGAAGGAGATGATGACAGATGCAGAGGACAGAGGAGGAGAGACAAGAGGGTGCTACACTTCTGGCTTTAAGGATGAAGGAAAGGGCCACAAGCCAAGGAATGTGGGCTGCCTCTAGAGGGGAAAACACAGGGAACATGATTTTTTTTTTTTTTTTTTTTTTTGGCTGCTCCAGGTCTCAGTTGTGACACACAGGATCTTTGATCTTCGTTACAGCATGCAGGATCTTTTTTTTTGTGGCATGTGGGATCTAGTTCCCCGACCAGGGATCAAACCTGGGCCCCCTGCACTGGTAATGCGGAGTCCTAGCCACTGGCTCCTATTTTTCCCCCTGGAGCATCCATAGACAATTCAGCCCTGCTGAATCTGACGATGGCCAGTAAGACCCATTTTGGACTTCCTACCTCCAGAACTATAAGATAAATTTTCTAGATCACTTACATTTCATACAATTATGACTATGCCTGGACATCAGTTTACAGTGTTAGTGTCATTTTCTGATTTCCTCCACGATTTTTGTTCCTCTGTGTCCTCACTCCTGTCTTCTTTTGATTATTCTAGTGGCACTCGTATTTCATTTTAATTTTTCTATTGGCTCTGTGACTGTCTCTTTGTATAGATCTTTGAATGGTTATTTTCAGGATTGTACTTAACTTTCGACATTCTACTTAGAGTTAATATTTCCCCCAATGATATAAGATCATCTTCTTTTTCCCCCCTTTTGTTATCATCCTCATTTTTATTAATTTTCACATATCAAAAATTCCATTAAATGATGTTCTACATTTGCTTTCCATAACAAATATATTTTAAAGAACCTGAAAGGTGACAAATAGTCTCATTGGCCATGTATTTACCTTTTTGGTTGTTTTTCTTGAATTCTTCAGGTTCTGGTTTTCACTCTGGTATCATTATCTTTCCATCTGAGAACCTGCCTCTAGCATTGTTTTGTCATAAAGCAGATTACAGGGGTGGAAGTGTTAGTCACTAAGTCAGGTCTGACTCTTTTCAACCCGATGGACTGTAACCCGCCAGGCTCCTCCATCCATGGAATTCTCTAGGCAAGAGTACTAGAGTGGGTTGCCATGCCCTCCTCCAGGGGATCTTCCTGACCCAGGGATCAAACTCAGGTCTCCTGCATTGAAGGCAGATTCTTTACCATCTGAGCCACCAGGGAAGCCAGATTTCCTAGGGGTAGATTCTAAATCTGTGTGTTTTAAGCCACTTCAGTTCAGTTTAGTTCAGTCACTCAGTCGTGTCCAACTCTTTGCAGCCTCATGGACTGTAGCAAGCCAGGCCTCTCTGTCCATCACCAGCTCCCAGCGTTTACTCAAACTCATGTCCATTGAGTCGGTGATGCCATCCAACCATCTCATCCTCTGTCATCCCCTTCTCCTCCCATCTTCAACCTTTCCCAGCATCCGGGTCTTTTTAAATGAATCAGTTCTTTGAATCAGGTGGCCAAAGTATTGGAGTTTCAGCTTCAACATCAGTCCTTCCAATGAATATTCAGGACTGATTTCCTTTAGTTGGACTGGTTGGATCTCCTTGCAATCCAAGGGACTCTCAAGAGTCTTCTCCAACACCACAGTTCAAAAACATCAATTCTTTGGAGCTCAACTTTCTTTATAGTCCAACTCTTACATCCATACATGACCACTGGAAAAACCATAGCCTTGACTAGACGGACCTTTGTTGGCAAAGTAATGTCTCCACTTTTTAATGTACTGTCTAGCTTGGTCATAACTTTTCTTCCAAGGAGTAAACATCTTTTAATTTCATGGCTGCGGTCACCATCTGCAGTGATTTTGGAGCCCAGAAAAATAAAGTCTGACACTGTTTCTCCATCTATTTGCCATGAAGTGATGGCACCAGATGCCGTGATTTTCGTTTTCTGAATGCTGAACTTTAAGCCAACTTTTTCGCTCTCCTCTTTCACTTTCATCAAGAGGCTTTTTAGGTCCTCTTCACTTTCTGCCATAAGGGTGGTGTCATCTGCATATCTGAGGTTATTGATATTTCTCCCGGCAATCCTGAGTCCAGCTTGTGTTTCATCCAGTCTAGCGTTTCTCATTATGTACTCTGCATATAAGTTAAATAAGCACAGAGACAGTATACAGCCTTGACGTACTCCTTTTCCTATTTGGAACCAGTCTGTTGTTCATGTCCTGTTCTAACTGTTGCTTCCTGACCTGCATACAGATTTCTCAAGAGGAAGGTCAGTTGGTCTGGTATTCCCATCTCTTTCAGAATTTTCCACAGTTTCTTGTGATCCACACAGTCAAAGGCTTTGGCACAGTCAATAAATCCAGCAGATGTTCGCAATTTGATCTCTGGTTCCTCTGCCTTTTCTAAAATCAGCTTGAACATCAGGAAGTTCATGGTTCTCGTATTGTTGAAGACTGGATTGGAGAATTTTGAGCATTACTTTACCAGCGTGTGAGATAAATGCAATTGTGCAGTAGTTTGAGCATTCTTTTGCATTGCCTTTCTTTGGGATTGGAATGAAAAGTGACCTTTTCCAGTCCTGCGGCCACTGCTGAGTTTTCCAAATTTGCTAACATATTGAGTGCAGCACTTTCACAGCATCGTCTTTTAGGATTTGAAATAGCTCAACTGGAATTCTATCACCTCCACTAGCTTTGTTCACAGTGATGCTTCCTAAGGCCCACTTGACTTCACATTTCAGGATGTCTGGCTCTAAGTGAATGATCACACCATTGTGGTTATCTGGGTCATGAAGATGTTTTTTGTATAGTTCTTCTGTGTATTCTTGCCACCTCTACTTAATATCTTCTGCTTCTGTTAGGTCCATACCATTTCTGTCCTTTATCAAGCCCATCTTTGCATGAAATGTTCCCTTGATATCTCTAATTTTCTTGAAGAGACCTCTAGTCTTTCCCATTCTATTGTTTTCCGCTATTTCTTTGCACCGATCACTGAGGAAAGCTTTCTTATCTCTCCTTGCTTCTCTTCTTTTCACAGCTATTTGTAAGGCCTCCTCAGACAGCCATTTTGCTTTTTTGCATTTCTTTTTCTTGGGGACAGTCTTGATCCCTGTGTCCTGTACAATGTCATGAACCTCTGTCCACAGTTCATCAGGCACTCTGTCTGTCAGATCTAGTCCCTTAAATCTATTTCTCACTTCCACTGTATAATTGTAAGGGATTTGATTTAGGTCATACCTGAATGGTCTAGTGGTTTTCCATACTTTCTGCAATTTAAGTCTGAATTTGGCAATAAGGAGTTCATGATCTGAGCCACAGTCAGCTCCTGGTCTTGTTTTTCCTGACTATAGAGCTTCTCCATCTTTGGCTGCAAAGAATATAATCAGTCTGATTTCAGTGTTAACCATGTGATGATACCCACATGTAGAATCTTCTCTTGTGTCATTGGAAGAGGGTGTTTGCTATGACCAGTGCATTCTCTTGGCAAAACTCTATTAGTCTTTGCCCTGCTTCATTCTGTACTCCAAGGCCAAATTTGTCTGTTACTCCAGATGTTTCTGAACTTTCTACTTTTGCATTCCAGTCCCCTATAATGAAAAGGACATCTTTTTGGGGTGTTAGTTCTAGAAGGTCTTGGAGGTCTTCATAGAACTGTTCAACTTCAGCTTCTTCAGCATTACTGGTCAGGGCATAGACTTGGATTACCATGATACTGAATGGTTTGCCTTGGAAACGAACAGAGATGATTCTGTCATTTGTGAGACTGAATCCAAGTACTGCATTTTGGACTCTTTTGTTTACTATGATGGCTACTTTGTTTCTTCTAAGGGATTCTTGCCCACAGTAGTAGATAATAATGGCCATCTGAGTTAAATTCACCCATTTCAGTCCATTTTAGTTTGCTGATTCCTAAAATGTTGACATTCACTCTTGCCATCTCCCGTTTGACCGCTTCCAATTTGCCTTGATTCATGGACCTAACATTCCAGGTTCCTATGCAATATTGCTCTTTACAGCATCGGACCTTGCTTCCATCACGTCACAACCACAGCTGGGTGTCATTTTTGCTTTGGCTCTGTCTCTTCATTCTTTCTGGAGTTATTTCTCCACTGATCTCCAGTAGCATGTTGGGCACCTACCTACCTTGGGAGTTCACCTTTCAGTGTCCTATCTTTTTGTCTTTTCATACTGTTCATGGGGTTCTCAAGGCAAGAATACTGGTGGTTTGCTATTCCGTTCTTCAGTGGACTACATTTTGTCAGAACTCTCCACCGTGACCCGCCCATCTTGGGTGGCCCTACATGGCACTTAGTTCGGGGTAATATGTTACAGCAGCAAACAGGAGAATAATACACCTTGCCTTCCAAAATCCTCCCATCAGTGACGGGATATTTACAGAAACAAATAAAATGAACACATCACAGCTGCACAAGCTACTAAAAACCATGAGGACGGAAGTGGATGTGATTTTCTCAATCCATAATGTGAGGTGGATATCTAAAAGGTGGGGCTTGGGTGTCATTTTACAAATCTGGAAAAAGCCTCGAGGCAGGAATATGGTTGTCAGAGAGAAGCAGCAGCAGGAAAGCCGTCGAGTGGCAGGGAGTGGGCGAGGGGCTGGAGGCGGAAGATATGGCCAAGGAGGTGGCAGAGCCCTGGCCTGTGAGGTTTACGGGTTTCACTCACAACTTTGAACTTGAGAGTACTTCCGGAGCTCATGTTTGCCTCCTGGATTTCATCTGTAGTGAGATCGGCTTTCCAGAATGCCCCTTCCCTGGCTCTGGCTCCAGATCTGGCCCAGGGCACATTTTCCTTGTGGCAGCCGCTGGAGTGGGCGTGCTGAAGAGCAGCCCGGGGGCAGGAGGGGACCCCGGTCATTAAGAAGCCTAATCATGGAACACAGTGACACTGTGGGTGGGCTGCTGCTGATTGGGAGAAAATATCTGCATCATCTGGACACCTGAACAGAGGAGTAAAAATAGAATCCCCAGGATTGTTTTAAAAATAAGACACACACACACAGGAAGCAGACCCAAATCTTTCCTGAGACTAGAGCAGCTTGAGAGGGGGAAAGAAGAAGATGGAGCAGCTGCTCTAATAGAATAGAGAACTGGGAAAGAGGATAGTGAACGATCCCATGAAGCCCAGGTTGCTACGGCCCAGAGACCCAGTGCCCGGGAGCTGGAGGAGGAAGCAGCCCAGGTCAGGCATCTCGTTCTAGTGCCTGAAACCCTGGACCCAGGCCCCTCCAGGAACCCCTTGCCCTGGCGCCCTGGGATGCACTATAGCTTAGAAAGTCACGCTTCTCCCTTCATCCACCTCTCGCCGTACACACGTGTGTGCAGCCATACACACAAACACTGTCTCTTTCCATTCTAGTCTTCCAAATGACCCTCTGCTGTGGATGAAAGCCCACATACTCAATATTTTGAAATTATAGGTTTTTGAACCCTCAGAATCTGCTAGGGAAAGAAATGAAGCCCATCAGGCAGTCTCCGGGGCAGAAATAACCTTGTGTACATGCTCACTTGCTACGCTGTGTCCAACTCTATAGCCCACCAGGCTCCTCTATCCATGGATCTCCCAGGCAAGAATACTGGAGTGTGTTGCCATTTCCTTCTCCAGGTGATCTTCCCGAACCAGGGATCAAACCTGCATCTGCTGCACTGGCAGGCGGGTTCTTTACCACTGAGTCATCGGGGAAGCCCCGGAAATAATCTTAACTCAGTGCTTAACCCAGCGACTTTTTTATTTTTTTTTAATTGGTGTATAGTTGCTTTACAGTGTTGTATTAGTTTCTGCTATACAACAAAGTGAATCAGCTATACATATACATATACCCCCTCCCTTTTGGACTTCCTTCCCATTTAAGTCACCAGAGAGCACTGAGCAGAGTTCCCTGTGCTAGACAGTAGGTTCTCATTAGCTATCTCTTTTATACATAATATCAGTAGGATATGTATGTCACCCCTCATCTCCCAATTCATCCCACCGCTCCCTTCCCTCTTTGGCATCCATACATTTGTTCTCTGTGTCTGTAGTGACTTTACATATGAGGACACACAGAATTCCCACCAGCATCACCACCCCTTCCAGAAATCGCCTCAGGATCCACAGTAAGAGAAAAGCCCTATATTCATAAGTAAGAAACTTCAAAAAGACATTACTTTCTTTTTGTTACAGTCTTATTGAGATAAAATGTACATACCATGTATTTCACCCATTTACTGTGGTCAGTAAAAGGGCTGTTAGCATCTTCACAGTCAAGCAAACACCACCACAATCAATTTTGAAACATATTCATCACCTCCAAAACTCCTATGCCTCTTTTCCTAGTTCCCCCCACCCCCTCCTCCAGCCCTAGACAACCCTCAATCTACTTTCTGTCTCCATGGACTCATCTCTTCTGGATATTTATTTCATAAATGTGGTCCTTTGTGGTTGACTTAGCATGTTTCCAAGGCTAATGCATGTTGTAGCATGTTTAACCACTTCATTTCTTTGTAGGGCTTAATAATATTCTGTTGTATGAACGTACCGTGTTTTATTTATCCATTCATCAGCTGATGGACATTTGGATTGTTCCCAGGTGTTGACTATAATGAATAATGCTGCCATGAACTCTCTGGCATGTTTTCATTTCTCCTGAGTGCAGACCTAGGAGTGGTCTTGCTGGCTCATATGACAACTTAATCTTTAACCTTTTGAGGAACTGCCAGACTGTTTTTCAAAGTGGTTGCACCATTTTGCATTCCCACCACACGTGGTGGGTTCCAGTTTCTCCACACCTTGGCCAAGCCTTGTTATTACCTAAATTACTGATTATAGCCATCCTAGTGGATGTGAAGTGGTATTTCATTGTGGTTTTGATTTGCATTGTATGATAGCTAATGATATTGAGCATCTTTTCTAGGGCTTATTGGTCACTTGTATATCTTCTTTGGAGAACCATCTATTCAGAACCTTAACTCATTTTTAAGTGGGTTATTTGTCTTTTTATTATTGAGTTGGTTGTAGGAATTCTTATAGAGGTAAGTTCCTCGTCAGAAATATGCAAAAATGTTGAGCCCGTTCTATGAATTTTCCTTTCATTTTCATGATGGTGTTTTTAGAATTGCAAATGTTTTTAATGTTGATGAAGTCCAATTTATCTGTGTTTTCTTTAGTTTCTATCTTCATTACTGCAGCTTTTGTAAGTTTTGAAACTGGGAAATGTGAGTCCTCCAATTTTGTTCTTTTTAAAGATGGCTTTGGCTATTCTGGGTCCCTTGAATTTCCATGGGAATTTTAGGATCAGCTTGTCAATTTCTGCAAAGAAGTCAGTTTGGATTTTGATAGGGATTGCACTGAATCTGCAGACCAGTTTGAAGAGTACTGTCATCTTACAATATTAAGTCTCCCAGTAAGTGATCATTTACTTAGGTCTTTCCATTTATTTAGGTCTTCTTTAATTTGCTTTAGTGACTTTGTAGTTTTGTGGTTTTCAGAGTATACGTTTTGCACATCTTTTGTCAAATATAGACCTAAGGATTTTATTCTTTATGATGCTACTGTAAATAGAGTTGTTTCCATAATTTAATTTTCACTTTGTTCATAGCTAGGATGTAGAAATCAAATAGATTTTTATATATTGATCTTATACCCTGAACAAAACAAACTGGGATTAAAATACACAATTTTTAAAAAACAACATGGGTTACAATAAAAGAGGTCAAGAACATTTTAAAGGAAATTATTCAATTATAAGTTTGAAAAGAAGGGGAGTCATGTTCCTATTTAGGGGAATAAAGGAAAACAGGACACTCAAGGTCTGTAAAGAGGTTGGAGAGTTCGTCAGAGGAGTAAAACCACTGCAGCGGTTTTGTTAGTTGAGACTTTAACTTTCAGAATATTTAACATAAAGCTCTCTTGGCTTGGAAGGGGCTCATTTCCTTGTCACCTCAACACCCACACTTTGCATAAGCCAAGCTTGCAGACAGACTTAGCAGCATCTTTGGAGTTTCCCTGGTGGCTCAGGTGGTAAAGAATCTACCTGCAATGCAGAAGACCTGGGTTCAATCCCCAGGTCAGGAAGACTCCCTGGGGAAGGAAATGGCAGCTGACTCCAGTATCCTTGCCTGGGAAATCCTACGGACAGAGGAGCCTAGCAGGCTACAGTCCATGGGGTCGCAAAGAGTCAGACACAACTGAGCTACGAACACTCTCACTTTTATTTAGCATCCTTGGGAAGAGGCCACCTTTCAGACGTACAGTCATGTAAGTAATTTAATGACCCCAAGAAAGGCAAGGTTGGGGGGACCTTCGTGAGTCATTGCCAGTGTTTTCCTCTTTCTCAAAATCAAGCTAGGCCATTACAGGGATTCTGGGTCTTTGCACCTTCCCCCAAGTTGTCTAACACATGGGCCATAAACACTAGCAAAGTCCCTTTTTGCATGACTTGTTTGGTCCAGTTAGCTTTGTACCTAACATTTCATAGTAAATTCTTGAAGCAAAAGTGAATTTTAATGACCCTAAGGCATCCTTCTCACTTCCCAACCAAGACGGTTATTGAGAACAGTTTGGGATACAGAAATTCTATCCAGAAATCTCCTGTACAGTTTTTAAAACAAAAATAAATAAGCAACAGTAACAACAACAATCAGTTCAGTTCAGTCACTCAGTCATGTCCGACTCTTTGCAACCCCATGAATCACAGCAACAATAGCTGTATTTTAATAAAATCAAGTCATGTGACTTCATACTGTTCACACAGATGAGTGGCAGGTGACTCAATCAACTAGTCAAAAAGAAAGATGTAAACTTAGTGAGTTTTTAAGAATTTGAATAATAAATAATCTTATATTTTAAAATTTCTACACTATTTAATGCTGTGTAATCAGCAAACGTGGTTTAAAACTTTAAATAAAAATTTTAAATGCCCTTTGAAAATATACGTATGTTCTTTGCTCCCAGAGGGTCCATTTACAGACATGTGTGCTGTAGTCAGTCTTGTCTAAGGACACAGATATATATGATCAAGGGTAAAAAATGTTAAAGCTGCCTAAACATCCACTAATAGTAATAAACTATGGGATACTATGCAATTATTAACAGTGACAGCCTCCAAAAGGACTGACTCCCAAAAACTATACAAGATAAATTATTCATTGAGAAAAGCAAAATATATAATATCAGAGATATATATATGGTATCTCACGCTTTTAAAAACCACATATTAAAAAAATAAATGTCTTTATAACAATATTGATATGTGAATATAAAAGAGAAAAATACACAGAAGGATCCTGTGATAAGCAGAATGCCAGCCCTCGAAGATGTCCACACCCTAATCCCAGAGCCTGTGAATATGCTATGCTATTTGGCAAGAGAGAGTGTATGTTGCAGATGAAATTAAGGTTATTAACCAGCTGACTTTCAAATAGGGAGATTAAAAATAATTTATTTAAAAAGAGAAGTCCCTGATGGTCCAGTAGCTAAGACTCCGTTATTCCACTGCAGAAGGCATAGTTTTGCTCCCTGGTCAGGGAACTAAGTTCCCACATGTTTTTCAGGCACTAAGTTGTGTCCAACGTTGCAATGGTGCGGATTGTAGCACTCAAGGCTTCCCTGTCCTTCACTATCTCCTGGAGTTTGCTCAAATTCATAACCACTGAATCAGTGATGACATCCAACCATCTCATCCTCTGCTGCCCTCTTCTTCTTTGGCCTTCAATCTTTCCCAGCATCAGAGTCTTTTCCAATGAGTCAGCTCTTTGCATCAGGTGATCAAAGTATTGGAGCTTCAGCATCATCTTCCCAGTGAATATTCACAGTTGATTTCCTTTAGGATTGACTGGTTTGATCTTGCCGTCCAAGGGACTCTCTAGAGTCTTCTCCAGCATAATTCAAAAGCATCAATTCTTCAGCACTTAGCCTTCTTTATGGTCCAACTGTCACATCCATACATGGCTACTGGGAAAACCATAGCTTTGACTAGATGGACCTTTGTCAGCAAAGTGATGACTTTGCTTTCACTGTGTGGCCACAGAAAAGAAGAAAGAAAGAAACTATGCAGTGACTATTATAAGGATGTTGAGGAGGAAAAGATAGCTTCCATCTGTTGGCAAGAGAGCAAAGTTCCTGGAGGAGGTGCAATTTAAACTGGATCTTAAATAAATGGAATATTGACAAGCAAAGAGAGAGGAGGGGATCTCCTGCATTGCAGGCAGATTCTTTACCAGCTGAGCTATTAGGGAAGCCCCAAATAAATAGAATATTAACAAGCAAAGTGAGAGGAGGCGATCAAAATGAAGAGGCTACATTTAGAACACAGGGATGGTCCAAGTACAAGAAAAGACCCTTGAGCTTAATTTGCACAATATTCAGTAGAACAGTTGGCTTCACCATCCATGAGAACATTAATCCTGATCCCAGAGGCGTGGAAGGATTCTTGTGGGTTTGGGCTTCATTTGGTAGGTGATGGAAACCTATGAAGGTTTTGGCATTATGGTAAAAACTGATTGTGTTACTTTTTCAGATTAGGGAGACAGACAGGAAGACCCCACCATGGCTAAGGCTCTGAGATTAGAACAGAAGGGAAGAGGGCAAAGTGGAGAGAAATTTGGGAGCTGCTATAGAAGGCAGGGCAGGAAGACTTCATCACTCTGCAGCTGTGGGCTGGCAGGAGGAAGAAGCAGAGTAGCAAGAAATGTGGGGGTGAGGGCGGGTTGGGATAAACTGAGTTTTAGATGCCAGTGGATTCTCTTGGCTTTTTTGGAGGGGGTGAGGGGCACACTGCATGGCATGTGGGATCTTAGTTCCCTGACCAGGGATCAAACCCATGCCCCCTGCATTGGAAGCGTGGAGTCTTAACCACTGGACCACCTGGGAAGTCCCCAGGGGAGTCTCCTGGGCAGGTGCTGCGTGACTTGCAAGGCTGCAGGACTGGGAGGTACCATGGAGCGTGGGCTCAGGGCCACAGCCAGAGCCTGCACAGCACAGGCAGGTCCCCACGGCAGGATCCACCCTTCCGTGACATCCTCATCCTTTCTCTTCACCTATCCACCTGCCCTCCCAGGGCACTTTCATCCCCAGCTCAGTGATCATTTGTTCTTTCCCAGAGCCGCATTTAGCCTTTCTATTCACCAACATGATGGTTCAGCTCCAGAAATTTTGACTCTGCGTATTCTCAGGGGTGTGTGTGTGTGTCTTCAGGCTCTGCCACTGTGCTCGGGTCTCTCTCTGTTAAGATTCTAGTAAGAGATTCCCTGAGAGGAACCCTGAGAAACCTGGGCCCTCAGCCCACACTGTCAAGAAAACTGCCTTTACAGATGACTTATATGCTTCCATCAGAAAGGTTCATCTTCCCGACATCTGCTAAAGGGGCATGACCTGCTTTTTACATGCATCATAAGAGATAATTAGTTCAAAACCCCGATACGCACAATTAAATTTTTCTTTTATAGATACTAGGTCTTTCATCAGAAATTCTTCTCAAGTGGGTCTCACTGGCAAACATGCAAAGTGAGGAGCTGACAAAAAGCGAAAACAAAAGAATGGGCCACTTGCTTTGGGAGGATTTGTTCTGCTTGGGTTCTACAGACTCACGCACATATCTCATTTCCCTGATCTCAGAAGATGATGTCCCCATCCCACAAATCCTACACTAGATCTGAAGAACTCGCCTCTCATTAACTTTTCCTCTTTCATACCCAGGGGGTCAAAGGACCAACTATTGTTGGCTGAATTGTTCTATTCTATCGAAAGAAACAGTATTTCACATCAGATGCAAGGCATTTTTCTGACCTGATCTTGTGGATCCACTCAAACGCAGCACAGATTTGAAATACCTTTCAGAATCAAAACAGAAGGCTCTACCCCAGACACTCTTGAGGTGACATTTACATCTCTCTGTTTTTTTGTTGTTGTTGTTGTTCGTATGTTTTTTCCAAGACTAGATGACCCTAACAATGTTGTATAAACAATTCCAAGTACAAATGCTGAAAATTGCTTTCTTTCCCTTACTTTCGATATGAAACAATAACCAACAGGACTCGAGGGGATTTGTTTTATGATACAAGCATGTATACCCCTGTACACCCCTCCCCCAGCCACATACGCAGATTTTCCACCACCTCCATTTTTATGAAATTATCTACTTTTTTTTCTTCATCATATTCCCTTTAGTTTATTTCCTGAAGTGATCACTTTGGAAGTTGATATTAAAATCCCCCCTCCAACCCCGTGAGAGGGCTTCTCAGGTGGCACTAGTGGTAAAGAATCCACCTGCCAATGCAGGAGACACAAGAGATGCAGGTTCAATCCCTGGGTCAGGAAGATCCCCTGAAGAAGGGAATGGCTACCCGCTCTGGTACTCTTGCCTGGAGAATCCCATGGACAGAGGAGCCTGGTGGGCTCGAGTCCATGGGGCCACAAAGAGTCAGACATGACTGAGAGACTGAGCACATTATTTGGTGAGAAGCCCCCAGTCGCTGGGGAGTATTTCAGGATTTCCCACTGAACATCCATGTTAAATCCCTACTCCCACTCTGCCAATACCCAGTCCCATATATGGATGGATATTTAAAGAGAAACTTTGAACCATCATTGAAAAACCATACAGGTTTTTAAATTGTAGAAAGTGATCTTATAAAACATGCATTTAAAATAATTTTCCCAAGGATCTCTTTGAATTGGCTTCTTAAAATGGCAAGTAAGCAAATGTTACATAATCTCCCCCTTTATCATATTCAGGGTTAGAGAAATAGTGTGATGTCGCCAAAAAAACATGCTGGCAGTGAGGCAGGGGAGGGGGGCGGTAAGTTAGAAAAGCACTTTCACTTTTAGGTTATGATGGAGAGTCAGCTTAGCCCCAAGAGTGGCCAAGGTCCTGAAGCAAAGAAGCCCAAGAATTAGGTGTGAAGTTAATCATGTGTTTGCTCCTCCGGGAGGGCAGGCTGAGGCCACTGGAGCACAGTGAGACCAAAAACCACGAGACCGGTGAATTTCTGAGCATTCATTTCCTCTGGACTCTGCTAACACAGAGGCATTACTATGCACCCCTCCTGACCTTCTAGAACTGAGTTCCCTGGAGACAGAGAGCTCCAGATGGTGGTGATGAGAGGGAGAACCTTCAAAGGCAAAATTAACTTTTCCTTTAAAATTAGCCACACATACTCTTCTCAATTTCCAGGGATTTGCATTCCCCTTTGAATGTAATTTTATTAATATATTCAGGGAACGATCTGTTATCCAGAAGCTGATGATCTGGTACAGGAATGAGACAAACTTTCCACTCTCCTCCCTCTCTTTTAGGGTTTCCCAGGTGGTATTAGTGATAAAGAACCTGCCTGCTAATGCAGGAGATGCAGGAGACGCAGGTTCGATTCCAGGGTTGGGAAGATCCCGTGGAGGAGGGCATGGCAACCCACTCCAGTATTCTTGCCTGGAGAATCCCATCGACAGAGAAGCCTGGTGGGCCACAGTCCATAGAGTCATGAGGAGTCAGACATGACTGAAGCAACTTTGCACAGATGCCTCTCTTTTCACTCTGCTTGATCACTGGTGGTTAAATTGTGCACTAATAGGAAAGACAAACAGGGTGACGGTTGTTGGAGGTTTGGGGTCAGCAAAATGGGTGGTGAACTGAGCACCAGCTCTGGGTTCTGAGAACGTGGGTTCAAGTATGTACCAGATCTAGACCAGGAGTGTGATGGCCAGAGGTCAGGCTCACCCTGGATTCAAACCTTGAAAGCTCTGCCAACAACTGTGTGACTGTGGACATGTGAATTCACTTCACTGCATGTCGATTCATTGAGCTGGTCACTGGGAATAACTGTAATACCTATGTTGGAGCATGATTATGAATGACTCAGATATAAAGCGCCCAACACAGGGGCTGATAGGTAATAGGTAACTACTTGTTTATATGTGATGGTTACTGTTGTGGTCATAGTTGTATAAAACCAAATGTTTCCCTTAACCCTCTGTCTTCAGTGCCCTAATCTCTAAAATAATGCTGACCTCACAGAGCTGTCAGAATTATCCTATTTGATAATATCAAAGTATTACACATACAATCATCAGTAAAATACGAGTGATAGAAAAGTCTTAAAATTTTGGGTCAACTATATACAATAGCCAAGACACAGAAGCAATCTAAATACCCACCAACAGATGAATGGATAGAGATGTGGTATATATACACAATGTGCTATTAGTCATAAAAAAGAAAAAAATAATGCCATCTGCAGCAACATGGATGGACCTAGAGATTATCATCCTAAATGAAATGAGTCAGAAAGAGAAATACCATATGATATCACTTAGATATGGAATCTAAAAAATGATACAAATGAACTTATCTAAAAACTGAAATAGATTCACAGACATAGAAAACAAACTTAATAGTTACCAAAAGGAATAGTGAGGGGGAGGGGAGATATGAATTAGGACTTTGGGATTAATATATACACACTATTACATATAAAATAGGTAAACAAGGAGCTACTCAATATCTTCTAATAACGTGTAATGGAAAATAATCTGAATTTTATACTCACACACACACACACATATAGTTGGTCAGGAAGATCCCCTAGAGGAGGGCATGGCAACCCACTCCTATATTCTTGCCTGGAGAATCCCACGGACAGAGGAGCCTGGCGGACTACAGTCCATGGGGTCGCAAAGAGCTGGACACACTGAATTAGCACGCATGCACACACATATATATCGTTAGATACAGATATCTGAATCGCTTGGTATACACTTGAAAGTAACACAGTATTGTAAATTAACTATACTTCAGTTTTAAAAAACGGGGGGTCAGAAGAACAAGAAATCTCACACACTACTTTGGGCAATGATTAGCATCACCCACTACAGTTGATGAGCTCTATCAGGAAAGAACCCCAGCCTTATAGACAAGCAAGGGATAATAAGACCCCAAAGGAGATGCCCGGGTAATGAGCAGAGCAGGGCTGCCACACCCCACAGTAGCCAGAAGTGGTCTCTAAGATGTGAAAAATCACTAGCAACACAGTTTCTTACCCGCAGCACAGCAACCACCAGGAACATCAAATGGTCATGCTGGCTCCTGTGCCTCCTGAGCCCACTGGGCAACGTGGTGGGTCCAGATGAAAGCTGGTCACTCAGCAGGTTGCTCTGCATTTGAGGGGCGTGGGACCCAGGGCTCAGCACCTTTGGAAGGAAGCAGCAAACAAGCCAGTCCCCTGTTTCCCCTGAGGAGCAAGCAGTAACCACACCATGCTCGCCTGGACCTGTCTTGTCTATATGAACTGCTACAGGAACTGCTCAGTATCAGGGATGGATGTGGCTTGATGTCTGCACCCTTGGGAAAGACATGCAGGGGTTCTTGGGGCCCAGGGTGAACTGTCCCTTCCCCTAAAAGGCAAAGCTTGCGAGCCAGTCATTACAGTAATTATTACAACCCAGTGTATAATATATATACACAACCGAAATGCAAGCCCATACCACCAAAAGACATACAAGTAATTCATAGTGGTATACTTTTAACAGCCCCAAAGTACAAATGTCCGTCGACAGATAAATAAATGAGAGGACAGGCAGACAATGGAGCACTTATACCAGTTAAGTAAACAACAGCTGTGCCAAACAACTAGGACGACTCTCATGCACACCATGTTGCGTGAAGGACCCAGACACACAAAAGGACACATCCTTTATGACCCCACTTATCTGAGTTAAAAGCAAGCTGAACGGGGTGTGAAATGCGAGGAGGGCAGGAACCTTTGGGGAAGAGAGGGGATGGGGATTGGCAGCGAGCCTCTGGGACACTCATCACGTTCTCTTCCTTGATGGGGGTGGGGTGGGGGAAGCTCCTTGGGACAAGGCAATGGCAACCCACCCCAGTATTCTTGCCTGGAAAGTCCCATAGACAGAGGAGCCTGGCGGGCTACACCCCATGGGGTCGCAAAGAGGTCGGGACATGACTGAGAGTACACAGCAACCAGTTGTAAACTTATATGCTTTTTTGCATATATGTTGTATTCCAATAGAACAGTTTTTTAATGAATTTTTCTTTATTATATTTCTTTCTTTGGCTTTTAAATTCATTTTTAATTGGAGGATAATAGCTTTACAATGTTGTGTTAGTTTCTGCCGTACAATAACGTGAGTCAGCGATCTGTATAGATATATCCCCTCCCTCTTAAACCTCCCTCCCGCCCCCTAGCCCATCCCACCCCTCTAGGTCATCACAGAGCCCCGGGATTGAGCTCCCTCTGTTACACAGCAGCTTCCCACTAGCTGTTTTATGTACGGTAACATATATGTTTCAATGCTAATCTCTCAGTTGATTCCAAAAACAGTGTAAGAAGTTGAGCCAAGTAGAAAGAATGGAATGATTGGCCCACAGCCACCATCCCTTTAATGAGGAGCGTTCCTGCCAGCAGCGAGGAAAAGTGGCAGTTGGCAGGCCTGCTCTTCTAAGAGGGGACAGCATCGCAGATAGAGACGCCTAAGTGAGCCTCAAACAGGCGACAGCACCGACATTCCATGACATTCCAGATAACATTGAGACCACAAATGGCTTCTCAGAACTCTTGCTTCTAAGAACCTGCAATTACCGCAAATCCTATCACTGACCCTTACATATTCTTCCTGATCAGTTACCTTGTCACAAGGAGGAAAAGGAAGATGAGGCTTTGGGTGCCTGGCAGGTTGAGCATGGCCCTGGTTTTCAAAGGTTCACATGGGAGATCTGAGCTGCCTATACCTGATCACACGCTCATAGGAAGATACTGGCATAGAGTTACAGGAACAGCGTATGGACGCAACTGAGCCCCAGATTTGGCAATGGCTGCAGAACTTTCCTCAGACAGCTGCTGAAAATTATTTCTGATAGTAGGAGGGTGGAGGTAGGGTACCAGCTGCTGGGAGATGGGGGTGGGGGGTGGGAGGCAAGCAGCCCTAATTTGGGGGTAGAAAGAAGTCTTCTTTCTCAGCTTGGATTCCCAATAACAGAAAAATGTATTTTGGTTCTTTTTGTTACTTTTTAACTTGGCAGTTTATAGCTTCTAACATCTGACTGTCAAGCTACACAGAAATATTAGCATTGTGAATCTATTTTCCTCTTTAATTTGCTTGCATTAATGTAGAACTAGCCTCTGGTATTCCCAGAACCGAGTGGAATCTATTTACTAATATATAGCATGTAATATCAGTCAAAAACAAATAATATTAACCAATGAATTGAAATGAATTTGGCTAGATATGTTTATCAGGGGAAGAAGTTATTCAAGAGATCTACAGTTAGTTACATAAGAACGTGGACCATCAGATCTGACCTTCACCTCTAATCTTCTAATCTGAAAATAAACAGGAGAGCTGGAATCATCCATCCAAATTGTCAGGATAGAATTGTACTAGAGACCCAGCTTAATAATTTCTGGTGGAAATCTTTATCCTGATATTTATCATCCGAGGCTGAGAAAGTGGAGAATCCGCTGGCAATGCAGGAGCCACAGGAGACTCGGGTTCAATCCCCAAGTCAGGAAGATCCTCGGGAAGAGGAAATGGCAACCCACTCCAGTGTTCTTGCCTGGAAAAGCCCATGGACAGAGGATCCTGGCGGGTACAGTCCATGCAGTCACAAAGAGTCGGACAGGCCTGAGCGATGGAATCATACCACGCGTGTGTGTGTGTGTTGGTTTGCTGCACAGCACAGCACATAGGATCTTAGTTCCCCAACCAGGGATCAAACCCACACCCGCTGCAGTGGAAGAACAATGTATTCATCACTTGACCACCATGGAAGTCCCTATAATCCAAGACTTTTATTGTCCAACTTGTCTGTTTCCTCTGATGGCTATGGGCTTCCTTAGGCCAAGGACTTCTTTATATATCACAGGCTCAAGCATAGTACCTGGCACACAGCCAGAAGGCAGTGCATTTTGTTGAATGAACAAATAAACTTGCATGATTGGTATAACGGAGAGAGAACAGAAGCGCTTCTTGATCAACTCAGCCCACCTGCCCGAGGTTCTCTCATCAGCTAGTTTGACCATCAGTGATCTTTGCCAGGGCTTAGAACACAATGATCTCATTTCCAGGCTTTCTCACCCTTTTCGTTTTTCAAAGTAGATTTTATCTTTTTAGAGTAATTTTATGTTCACAGCAAAACTGAGCGGGAAGTAGAGATTTCCATCACACTCCTTGCTTCCACATGCACAGACTCCCCCGTTATCAACAGCCCCATCAAAGAGGTACATTTGTGACAACTGATAAACCTACACTGACACACCAGTATCACCCAAAGCCCACAGTTTACAGTTCACTCCTTTGCACATTCTATGATTTGTGACAAAATTACAATAATCCACCTCTGTCATGTCAGAACAGCTTCTGAGCCCTAGAAATCCTCTGTGCTCTGCCCCTTCATCCCTCCCTCCCCTCCAACCCTGGTCACCAAGGAGCTTTTCACTGTCTCCGTAGTTTTGCCTTGTCCAGAATGTCACAGAGTTGGAATCATACAGTATGTAGCCTTTTCCAGTTGGCTCCCTTCACTTTGTAACATGTATTTAAGGTTCCATCTAGCTTTTCATGGCTTGATTGGTTGGGTTTAGTGCTTTTTTTTTTTTTGCTACAGCAGCAATATGTGAGATCTTAGTTCACTGACCAGTGATCAAACCCATGCCCCTAGCATTCTAGCATTGGAAGCTCAGAGTCTTAACCACTGGACCTCTGGGGAAGTCCCTTAAGATGACACTTCTGATGATCTCAATTAGTTCTCTTTATTTCTGGGCAAGAACCCACAAATTCATTGTTTCAGTTCTGACTGCAATTAAACTTATCAGGGGAGATCATGTCATATCTGACATTATCTTTTTTTTTTTCTTTTTTTGACCTCTCCCAGCTTCTTGCTTCATTAAGAGGGCAGATGACTTAAGATGGACTATTCTGGGTTTTTTATGCTATGACTATCTCATAATGTAGCTCCAGATTCAGAGCACTCTTCGCTACAAAGTTGGGCCTCCACCTTAAAATAGTCTAGAACCATGACACTATAGTTCTATGGCGTAAGGGCTTCCCTTGTGGCTAAGATGGTAAAGAATCCGCCTGGAATGCAGGAGACCCAGGTTCGATTTCTGGGTCAGGAAGATCCCCTAGAGAAGGGAATGGCAACCCACACCAGTATTCTTCCCTGGAGAATCCCATGGACAGAGAAGCCTGGAGGGCTACAGTCCATGGGGTTGCAGAGTCAGACACAGCTGAGTGACTAACACTTTCACTTTCATGACACCATACAACTCCTAGAAGAGAACATAGGCAAAACACTATCTGACATAAATCTGTACCAATGTTTTTTCAGGTCAGTCTCCCAAGGCAATAGAAATAAAAGCAAAAATAAGAGAATAGCACGAAAGATGTATATTACCATGTGTAAAATAGATGACCAGTGCAAATTAGATGCACAAAGCAGGGCGCCCAAAGCTGGTGCTCTGGGACAGCCCAGAGGGGTGGGGTGGGGAGCAAGATGGGAACATCCACGGCTGTTTCATGTCGATACATAGCAAAAGCCACCACAATATTGTAAAGTAATTAGCCTCCAATTAAAATAAATAAATTTAAAAAAACAAGAGACATTACTTTGCCAACAAAGGTCCGTCTAGTCAAGGCTATGGTTTTTCCAGTGGTCTTGTATGATGTGAGAGTTGGACTGTGAAGAAAGCTGAGCACCGAAGAATTGATGCTTTTGAACTGTGGTGTTGGAGAAGACTCTTGAGAGTCCCTTGGACTGCAAGGAGATCCAACCAGTTCATTCTGAAGGAGATCAGCCCTGGTTGTTCATTGGAAAGACTGATGCTAAAGCTGAAATTCCAATACTTTGGCCACCTCATGCGAAGAGTTGACTCATTGGAAAAGACCCTGATGCTGGGAGGGATTGAGGGCAGGAGGAGAAGGGGGCAACAGAGGACGAGATGGCTGGATGGCATCACCGACTCGATGGACGTTTGAGTGAACTCCGGGAGTTGGTGATGGACAGGGAGGCCTGGCATGCTGCAATTCATGGGGTCACAAAGAGTCAGACATGACTGAGCGACTGAACTAAACTGAAAAAAAACAAACAAACAAACAAATGGGGACCTAAACAAACTTATAAGCTTTTGCACAGCAAAGGAAACCATAAAAAAAAAAATGAAAAGACAATCTACAAATGAGAGAAAATATTTGCCAATGATGTAACCAACAATGGCTTAATTTCCAAACAGCTCACACAACCCAGTAACAACAACAACAGAAAGACCCAATCAAAAAATGGGCAGAGGATCTAAAAAGACATTTCTCCAAAGAAGACAGACAAATGGCCAACAGGCACATGAAAAGATGCTCAGCATCGCTAATTATTAGAGAAATGCAAATCAAAATTACAATGAGGTACGACCTCACACAGGTCAGAATGACCATCATCAAAAAGTCTACAAATAACAAACGCGGGATAAGATGTGGAAAAAAGGGAACCCTCCTTCACTGATGGTAGGAGTGTAAATTGGTGCAGCCACTATGGAGAACAGTATGGAGATACCTCAAAAAAAAGAAGATACTGTGGAAGTGGAAAGTCAATTCCACCCTGAGTACCCCCCAGGATGGAAAAACACGCAGTGAACCTCAGATCTGTATGACGAGAAATCACATAAATATTACTTTTTAAATGCGAGTGCCATTTAAAATGTGTAGACTTTTTGATGATGGCCATTCTGACTAGTGTGAGGTCATACCTCATTGTAGATTTGTTCTGACTAGTGTGAGGTGGTACTTCATTGTAGTTTTGATTTGATTCTCTAATAATTAGCAACATTGAGCATCTTTTTATGTGCCCGTTGGCCATCTGTATGTCTTATTTGGAAAAACGTCTATTTAGGTCTTCTGCCCATTTGCTTTCCTCGTTAAGGACTCCTGGCACTTCGGCACTACATACTAAATAAGCAATGAATAACTTCGAAATGGAATCGAAGTCTAGTTTCACATACGCAAGTCCGGCAGCCTCTCAGGACACCTGCGCAGCCCTTAGGACACCTGCGCAGCCCTTCGCCCTCCTGCCAACTCCCAGCCAAGTGTCAATGCTGAGCAAGGTTTACTCTGCCAGGCTCTCTGCAGGGATGGCTGCCAACAGGCAGAAAGAAATCATATTGGGGCAAAGATTAATATCTGACCCCCAGGTGAGATTACTTTTAGGTAATGAATCAGCATGATTTCTTTGAAATCAGCAGAAATATGAGAGGGAACATCATTTACCATGAAAAACACTCACCAGGGAATTAGGAAAGTGACCTTTGGGTAAACTACTTAACCATCAGCTTCCATGTTATCATTTTTTAGAGCAAAGGCATGTTTATTTTAAATACCAATACTTTGCTCATGACCTTACCCCCAGTGGGTCACTGGAAGCTTTAAGAGGTGTGATGACCTGACATCCTCCAGCCTGGACTCCTCTCCCAGAACACACACACACAGCCCTCTCCTCTCTGATGCCCTCTCCTGTGAGTCTCCGCTGTTTCTTCCCCTCGGGCCATGCTTCCCTCCCTGCAGCAGAGGGAGGCACACCCACCTCAGGACACTTTCCCCTGCCCTTCACTCCAGCTCAGTGCTCCGTCCATGGTGATCACCCTACCCGGTCACTCAAGCCAGGAATCCACAGACTCTCCATCTATTTCCTGTCTCAGCCTTCACTTATATCCTTTACGCTAAGTTGCTTCAGTCATGTCTCTTTGTGACCCTATGGACCATAGCCTGCCAGGCTTCTCTGTCCATGGGAGTCTCCAGGACACTGTGTACTATATCTTTCATAGTACATGTCATAGGGACTTTTATTAGACTTCTCCCCTTGTTTGTTTTGTGCTCAGGCTTGTGCTCTCCCCAGGCCCCTAAATTATAAGCACCTTGAGGGCGAGAATTAGATTAACATTCCCAACTATCCTAGCACCTAGCGTGGTACCTGATACCTAACAGGTATTCGGTACATAATTGTTAAATAAATAAATGAATTTGGATAAATGACCTACTCGATCAGCCCACTGATTATAAGCAGGACTATACAGCTTCTCCATCATGTTGTGGTCGTGACAACAGGGAGGGAAGAGCATGTGGCACCTGTCACTAGGCAACAAGGCAAAGGGAGAGACGTAGCATCCGGCACCCACGGTGGTAGCCTGGAATCTGTGGGGAGGTGCCAAAGAGGACCAGTTTGGTGGAGCTTCCTCTGGAGCCTGAGTCTTAACAGCCAGGTGGCCCTCTGCTGCCCTTTCAAAAGCTAGATCATTCAGGGCTACCTACATAAGCCGTTCTCCACCCGGAAGAGATTCTTTGTGTTTCAAGGAGACTTCATGGGCCTGATAAGGTTTTTTCATTGTCAGTATCATTCGACAGGAAAATACCCTTTCCTGACAGAGAAAGAGACTTAGTAGAAATCCGAATGCTTTGACAATTTTAAGCCTGTGTTAAATTGAATAACTAATGTCTTTTGCAATTCTAGCTCAAAACTTTAGGACAAATGGACAAACTAAGTTCAGTTCAGCCCCTCAGTCATGTCCAACTTTCTGTGACCCCCATGGACTGCAGCATGCCAGGTTTCCCTGTCCATCACCAACTCCCAGAGCTTGCTCATACTCATGTCCATCGAGTTGGTGATGCCCTTCTAACCATCTCATCCTCTGTCGTCCCCTTCTCCTGCCTTCAGTCTTTCCCAGAATCAGGGTCTTTTCCAATGAGTAAGCTCTTTGCATCAGGTGCCCAAAGTATTGAAGCTTCCACTTCGGCATCAGTCCTTCCAATGAATATTTAGGACTGATTCCTTTAGGACTGACTGGTTTGATCTTCTTGCACTCCAAGGGACAAACTAAATGCACAGATAATTTTTAACAGATGACACACAAAAGCCTCCACAAAGAGAGGTTTGTGTATGTGTCTTCTTTCCAGCATTTATAATTATTATACGTTTATGAAACAATCGTAGGGTTGCTGCTGCTGCTGCTACTGCTGCTGCTGCTGCTGCTGCTAAGTCGCCTCAGTCGTGTCCGACTCTGTGCGACCCCATAGACAACAGCCCACCAGGCTCCCCCGTCCCTGGGATTCTCCAGGCAAGAACACTGGAGTGGGTTGCCATTTCCTTCTACAATGCATGAAAATGAAAAGTGAAAATGAGGTCGCTCAGTCATGTCTGACTCTTTGCAACCCCATGGGCTGTAGCCTACCAGGCTTTTCCGTCCATGGGATTTTCCAGGCAAGAGTACTGGAGTGGGATGCCATGGCCTTCTCTGAATGTAGGGTTACATCAACCTTAACATATTCATAGAGAAAGGACAGCAGCTTTTTTTGTTTGTTTACAAAAAACAAACAGTTTTTGTACTTATACTGAAAGTAGAATTCACTGGTGGGCGTGACTAAGGAGAGAACGGCACCGAGGCTCTCACGAGTGCAGAGCCATCATTTGTCCGGGGGCCATCACTAGGGATTATTTGACCTCACAGTCACTGGGGATGAGCCGCTTTCCTGCCACCGTGTTTTTTTCAAACTCATCCACATGAAACTTAGTAAATCCCACTTCTTGGAGATGCAAATCTTCTGGCAGCCAGGGAACTTGAACTTGGCCCTGCAGAGGGCCTCAGTCACATGCTCGTGTTCTGCAGGTTGGTGCAGATAGACATAAAGACTTGGCCGGTGTGGACCCTGGCCACTTCACCTTGGGGCTTTCCAAAGGCAACACACATACCTGTCTGGAGCCTAGACTGGGGCCAGCATGCCAGTCATGAATGTCCACTGGAAAGGGCTGTCTCCAAGGTCCCTTAGGGCAACCTGTACAGACAACAGGCTGCATACACTACCGAGGAGGCTGCTGTCTGCAGCCACTGCCCACTGGGTTCCCAGGGGGAGAAGAGTACAGGGCTGGAAAGCAGTTTATTTTTATAAAACCCTTCCAGATCAAGCCATTTTGATGGAAATTTCATATGCCATTCAGAGACGCTGCACTTTTGCCTGTTGAGATATTCTATATTTTTTCAGCTTTCTGACTTAGTAGTTGGAGATGTCAACCTCATTTATGGCATCCGGTATGTGCCCAGTCCCTCCGATGGCAATATTCCTACCTTGATGGAGAAATGCTAGTCCTGATCAAAGTCAATTTGGGGTTGACTGAGAGGAGAGTCTCACCATTTTCTCACGTGACTTTTGTGTCTGGAATGCCTAATCATCTAATGCCTAATCAGCTAATATTAGAAGACCTATAAGGGAAGAGTCTACACAGAGAAATATCTTCAAGTAGGCTGCTCTGTTTAAACTCACCTTTGGCTGAACTTTCTATTCACATTTTTTTCTTCATTGATCTTCATCATAAAAATGTTTCTAGCTCACATTAAAATAATCATTATAGAAGATCTTAATTAATAGTGAAATGTCATCATCATTGCAGATATTATCTGTTTGTGGTACCATATCACTCCTGAGTTTAATATGAACATTGAAAATGTTATTCATTCAATGTGGAATCTTAGAAAATAACACAAACCAACTGATTTACAAAACAGACACAGATTCACAGACATAGAAAACAAATATGGTTACCAAAGGGGAAAAGGGAGGGAGAGGGATAAATTAGGGGTAGAGGATTTATAGATATGCACCAATATATATAAAAATAGATAACCAACAAGGATTTACTATATAGCACAAAGAACTATATTCAATATCTTATAATAACTTATAATGGAAAATAATCTGAAAAGGAATACATATATACATATAACTGAATCACTTAAAACTAACACAATATTGTAAGTCAACTGTAGTTCAATTCTAAAACATTTTTAAAATAGGACTTCCCTGGTGCTCCAGTGGATAAGAATCCACCTGCCAATACAGGGGACAATGTTTCAATCCCTGGTCTGGGAAGATTCCATTGCCTTGGGGCAGCTAAGCCTGTGCAAAACTGCTAAGCCCATGCTCTAGAGTCTCATGTCGAAACTCTAGCGCTGCAAGTACCGAAGCCTGCGAAGCCCGCGCACCTAAAGCTTGTGTCCACAACAAGAGAAGCCACCCCAGTGAGAAGCCCTCACACCACAGCTAGCGAGCAGCCCCCACTCGCCACAACTACCCATGCACAGCAACAAAGACACAGTGCAGCCAGAAATAAATGAAGATGAAAAGCAAAGAAACTGTTATTCATCCATAGCTGTATCATCCGTCTCTCTCGAATTTGCAACAGGGCACAGTGGACCTTGCTTCCATCACTGCCCACAAGCACCCTGGTGATCCACACCTGGTCTCTAAGGTACCCCCTCCAGTTGATGGCACTGGCTGCCTAGGCAGAACCAGGCCTCCCAAAGGAGAGACCTGGCAGCGGCCACCTGCCAGGGGAACTGGCCAGTGAGGATGTGAATGGTTCTGGAAAACCCCAATCTACTCTGTGGAAGCTTCTTCTCCAGCACTCAAACTCCAAGACTTGAAGTCATGTGGTAAACCACACTTCTAAAGTGTATCCTTCTAAGCATTCCAACATTTACATCATCAATTTTCTAGACACAGAAGATAAGCAAGCCAGCATGAGTTTAATTCCACAAATTCCAAAATGCTTGAGTCTGACAGCACTATAATGCAGTAACTCATTTGTCTCCCAAATTGATAACTCCCTGGAGATATATGAAGAAGCAAATGGATATGTGATTTCACCTATAGAACAGGGACATCAGAAAAACTCATCTAAATATGCCCTTCGGCCTACACCCTTGGCACTGACTAGCAGTCCAACATCAGCTATTTTAACTAATTAGGAAAACATTTTGATCCAACAGTACTTTATGCATGGTGGGGCGGGGGAGGCTCAATAAATATTTATCTAGTGTTATTGCTGGCAAGGATAGTTAGGCACGTGTTGAATAGAGAACACAACTCTAGACTTGGTGGTGGGAAGAAACGAAAATGATGAGAAGCTATGGTCTGTGCAAGCACAGGTTCCTCACCATGAGTCCTTCTGTCTGGGGAGCTGACAGGGTTTATGAGGCTGTCCAGACCCCAACTCATTAGGAATGAGTCAAGTACTAGGACCAGCGTCGACCAAGAAACTGGTTTATTAGCTTCTATGAATTGCATATGAGGACTTTTAAACTTTTCTTATATAGCTATCAACACAGTGCCCTTCCACATAAAATAAAGTCCCATTAAGGAATCCACAGGAACGCACCACAAACTCCACTCCATTACTCTTCCCGCCTCATTTTAAAGCACAAGTGATGCTCTTCTTTTAAACAGAAGATGCTGAACGCTCATTCTTGGCAGGAACACCCAGGTTAAGGACTAGGAGCCCAGGTCAGCCTACGGAACAATGAAGTAAGGGCTCTGCGAGGTAGTGCTGGAGTGATACAGTTGTCCTCTCCAGGCTGTAGTGCACGTCAAGAATCGCCTGGAATCCCGCTGACATGCAGATGCAATAAACCTCAGGTGGGCCTGGGACTCTGCATTTGTAACAAGCTCCCAGGTGATGCTGGTCCTAGAACCACATTTTGAGCAGCTTGCTTTTGAAAATACCCTGGGAACCTAAATTAATTGTTCTGCAGTGGAGCTTAGAAAGAGAAGAGCAGGTGAAAATAATACCAGAACTCCCAAATGACCCCATAAACGTGTGATTCACCAGAAAAGACTCCTTGTTTCGATAAAAGTAAATAAAACAGGCAATACAGCAAGATTTTTAAAAAGCAAGCTTATTAACTGTTTTTACCATCAGAGCCTATGGCTGTTATAACATAAACAGATAGTGCAATGTATTCATAATCCTATCTTATTTCAAATTAGTGCCTATTTCCCCCCTAATAAGCTTCGCCACTTTCAGCTTCACTCCTAGAAATGAAAACTCAGAAGTGGAGAGTGTTCTTTTTACTTTAGATATTTATCTTGTAAATAAATACAGACAGGGGCCGCCGGGAATCTCTTAAAGGGTCCAGGCTGTTAGTCAACCTCAGTTCTTGCATCAGCAGTGCTACTAATTAGCTGGTTACACCACAGGCCTCCTCTGAGCCTCAACTGCACATATGTGCAGTGAGAGCCTTAGAAAAGATGAACCCCCACCCCCGCCATCACTCCAGGCCCCCGACCACCTTTGATTCTTAGAGGTCACCAAAGGCAAACATTTAACAACTTGATTTGAGCGGATTACCTTGGATTTTCCTTTCTTGCATATTGATCTCCCAGGCCTGTCCTGCAGCAGGTCCGGGACCCCTAGGGCAGCCAGCGCCGTCTGCTCATTCCACGGTGTCGACCGCCCCCTGCAGGCGCTCCCCGGGACTGACTCGCCTGGTGGTCTGCGAAGGTCTCCTTGGGAATAGACTCACTCTTTCCTCCAAGTGGACGCTGGGCATAGGAAAGAGCAGAACAGAAAATAAGTGTCTTTTTCAGAAGAGGAGCGACAAAAGCCAACTAATAAAGACCCAGAGGGGAGAAAGGCCCTTCAGGGGTTGGGAAAGGGACAGGAGGCAAGTCTTAGCTGTCCCAACAGCAGCATCTGTTAAAGGGAGCTTTGTTTATGCATTGTCTAATCCTCTGGCTCTTTGCTTCCGACACATTGCTTATCAGAATCTTGGGATTTTCCGAGGCAGAATATGCATACTCTATTATGTTACTACCATAACAGAGTACATTTTGACCAGAAAGCTTTATATCCCTCATTATGTGTAGGTAAATGATTGTTCAGTGCTTGTCTGTAGAAAAGTTAAACCATCCTCAGTAAGCTGAATATTATCTTCCCATTTTCCCTCACTCAAGGCGTAAGAAATTACTATAATTTACTGCAGCACAAAGGTAATAAAAGTGGATAGAAGTCGTCTTTTCAACATCTAAGCACATTTCTGGGAGAGCTTTTGACTGCTAACAGCCCTAATTATTACCATCTTTGTACCTAATTGATTTAGTCACAGTCCATGTGGTCATTTGAGTACTGTTTGATTCTGATGATAAAGGATTAATGGCCCATGTCTCCATTTTGCTCACAAATGCTTTAGAGTGTGTTTCTGCCTTGTATTGTAGGCAATTATGCTTTCTGTGCAGAATCTGTGAAGTTAATGATTCTTCACATTTCCTGAAAAACGTTTTTTTTTTTTTCCCTTTTTGTTCAGATGAGTGGGTAGTTACTTTCTCTCTAAATATGAGTTTCAGAACCATTGTATTTCTATAGCTAAAGCAGATGTAAAGCATAGCCAATGAATGCTCATTCCTGTGCGTTTCATGAGACATGGAAATTGTGTTTTAAGGACTTCCCTGGCACTCCAGTGATAAGACTCCACACTTTCAATGCCGGGGATGTGGGTTGCATCCTTGATTGGGGAAATAATATCCTACATGGTACTTTGGACAGGGCAAAATTTAAAAATAAAATTTTTTTTAAAAAAATACTGTATTTCAAGTGCTTTTCCTGTGGTCCCCTCATCTTTTTCATGTCTCAATTAAGGCATCAGTGTGGCTATAATGGTAGTGGCCAGTGAAGCGTTGAAACGGCAGCGGGCAGAGAAACAGAATCCAGTTACTAGAAACTACCTGCATCTTCCAGAGAGTCCGAGAAAGAGGACGGTCCCTCTGCCCCTCGACTCCTGCCTACCTCCCTTTCCCCTGACCACAGCGCTGACCCACTCCACAGGGAGATGGAATAGTCAAGAAACCTCAGACAATGGTGCCTAAGCAGCCCTCGAGCCCACACCCATGAGTACATTCTTGGTATTTATATGCATTACAAGTTGATCACCATGCTAAAGTCTAGTAACCATCCCTCAGTGTACAAAGTACAAAGTTATTACAATATTATTGACTATATTACAATATTATTCCGTATGTAGGGGCTTCCCTCATAGCTCAGTCGGTAAAGAATCTGCCTGCAGTGTGGGAGACTCAGATTTAATTCCTAGGTAGGGAAGATCCTCTTGAGAAGGAAATGGCAACCCACTCCAGTATTTTCGCCTGGAGAATCCCATAGACAGAGGAGCCTGGCAGGCTACAGTCCATGGGATCACAAGAGTCAGACACGACTTAGCGACTAAACCACCACCACCATTCCGTATGTGGTATGTTACATCCCTGTGACTTATTTATTTTATAACTGGAAGTCTGTACTTGTAATCCCCTTCACTTTTGTCACCCAACCCTCCACTCCCCTCCCCTCTGACAACCACCCATTTGTTCTCTGTATCTCTGTATCTATCTCTGCATCTATCTCTGTTTTGATTTGCTTGTTCCTTTGTTTTTTAAGACTCCACATATAAAAGAAATCAGATGGTATTTGTCTTTCCCTGTGTAACATTTCATTTTAGCATAGTACCCTCTAGATCCATTCATTTTCGTGGCAATTGGCAGGTTCATTCCTTTTTCTGGCTGAGTAGTATTCCATTGTGTATATGTGTGTGTGTGTGTGTATATATATAATGGATACATCTTTATCCATTCATCTGTTGATGGGCACTTAGGTTGGTATTGTGGGTAATGCTGCAGTGAACATAAGTGTGCATGTATCTTTTCAAATTAGTGTTTTCATTTTCTTCGGGTAAACACCCAGAAATGGACTTGCTGTATCACAAGTACATGCTTAAGGCATGCATTACTCATTGCTACAGACACAGACCCTGCTTCGTCATGGCAGAAGTTTAAAAATCTGGAGATTAACTTGGTTCTCCTTATTCTCAGGTGTGAACATAGTTCCAACATTCAGCTTTGGACTAGGTGAGAAATCACATTAGTTTCTTCTACATTCTAACCCATTCGTTGTCTGAGGGTGGAATTATTTTTTAATTAAACTTTTACCTTGGCATAGTGTAGATTCCCATATAGTAATAAAAATAATGCAGGGAGATCCCCTGACCCCTTTACACAGTTTCCTCTGATGAAAACATCTCGCAGAACTACAGTACAATATCACAACCAGGATGCCAACGTAGGCAAAATACAAAACCTTTCACCATGCTCCGAGGATTCCTGCAGGCTGTGCTGAGTGGTCTTGCGTGATAAGGGTGTATCACAGTTGGTTTATAGTCATTCAGCTGTTGAAGGACATCTGGGCTGTTCCCAGTTTATTATGGATAAAGCTGTGATAACATTTCCGTGGAGGCTTTTCAGGGAATGTAGGCTTCATTTCTCTAAGATAAATTCCCGGGAATACAGTCGTTAGTCATATAATAGTTGCATGTTTCAGTTTGAAGGAGCTGTCATACTATTTTTCAGAGTGGCTGCACCATTTTATATTCCCACGAGCAATCCATGAGTGATTCTGTTTCTTTAAATCCTCATCAGTATTTGTGGTCATTATTTTTTCTTATATTAGTCATTCTGATTGGTGTGTAGGGCTTTCTCATGGATTTCATTCTCGTTTCCTCAGTGGCTTTTGATGTTGACTTTTTTCTTGGGCTTATTTGTGAAATGTCTCTTTCCATCTTTTGCCCATTTGCTGATTGGGCTTTTGGGGTTGGGTTTTAAATGTACCTTTTTTTATAGAAACTGTAAGTTCTTTGTCTTATGTGTGATGTTCAAATATTTTCTCATGTCTAGCTTGGTTTTGTTTTTTTTTTACTTTGATAGTCTTTCACAGAGGAGAAGCTTTTGATTTGTGTCAAATCTAAGAACCTAGGCTAGAACCCCAAAGATTTTCTTTAATGTTTTTTTCCCCCTAAAAGTCTACTTTACACTGAAGTCCAGGATCCATTTTTAGTTTATTCTTGTGTAAGGTGCGAGACTTAAAGTTCAAAGTAAATATCGATGGATGTTTACTCCAACACCATTTATGAAAAGGCTATAGTTCCTCCTTGAATTGTTTTTGCACTTTTGGCAAAATCAGTTGGACATATTTCTGTCAGTTTATTTCTAGATTCTCCATTCTGTTCCATTGATCTCTATGTCAAACTCCCGACAAAAATAGTAGAGTAAATCTCACTTTACTCTTAAAGATTATTTTAGCTATTCTAGTTTCTTTAACTTTCCGTGTAAATTTTAGAACAGTCTTGTCTATATCCACAAAAGTATGTGATGTTGATAGGAAATGCATTAAATCTGCACATCAATTTGGGGGAAATTGGCATCTTGACTATGTTCCGTATTTAAATTCCTAAACATGGTCTGCGTCTGGATTTATCTAGATCTTCTTCGATTTCTCTGATCAGTGTTGCTTAGTTTCCAGTATGCAAGTCCTGCACATGTTCTGTTTACAACATGTGGTCAGACTACACCTAAGTATTTTAAAGTGATTGTAAATGGTGTTGCATATCTACTTTCAGTGTCCATATGTTCAGGCTGGTATTTAGAAATACAGTTGATTTTTGTAGCGTCTTATATCCTGTGACTTTGCTAAATTAACTTACTAGCTCAGGAATTTTTGGCAGATTCCTTGGGGTTTTCTGTGTTGGCAATCATGTCACCCACAGTAGGGACGGTTTTATTTCTTCTGTCCTAATGTGGATGCTTTTTGTTTCCTTACCGCACTGGCTAGGACTTCTGGCACAACGTTGAGTAAGAATGGTGAGTGGACATCCTTGCCTTGTTGCTAGCTGTAGGTTTTTTGTAGATAATCTTTGTCAAATTGAGGGCGTTCCCTTTTATTTCTATTTTTCTGAGAGGTTTTATAACGAATGAGTTGTTGTCAAATGCATTTTCTGCATCAGTCGGTAAGATTGTGTAATTTTCCCCCCTTTAGCTTATTAATAAGGTGGATTACATTGACTGATTTTCTTAAACCAGCCTTGCATCTCTGCAAGTAGAATACCCCATCTAAGTAAAATAAATTTGACCTGCTCTTGGTATATAATTCTTTATATATGTTGCTGAATTCTATTTGCCAGCATTTCGTTAAGGACATTTCTGTCTTTATTCACAAGATCTGTGGTTTTTTCTGCTTTGGGTATCAGGGTAATGCTAGCTTCATAAAATGAGTCAGGAAACATTAACTTCCCTTCTGTTTTCTAGAAAAGATTTTGTATAATTGGTTTTAATTTGGTTTTAAATTTTGGTAGAATTCTCCTGTGAAAACACCTGGGCCGGATATTTTTTGGGGGTGAGTTTTTAATTAAAAATTTGATATATTTATGAGTTACAGCTCTGTTGACTGTTTAATATTTGGTGAACTTGGTCCTTTGTGTTTTTCAAAGAATTGGTCCATTTCATCTAAACTGTCTAATTTATCTGTGTACAGTCATTCATAATATGCCTTTGTTATCATTTTTATGTCTGTAGTGATGTACTTTGTCTCATTCCTCATAATGGTGATTTGTGTCTTCTTTTATTCATTGTTAGGCAGGAGTTTGTCGATTTTATTGATCTTTTCAAAGAATCAGCTCTTTATTTCACTGATTTTCTATATTGTTCTCTTTTCAATTTCACTGATTTTTGCCCTAATCGCTATAATTTTCTTCCTTTTATAAGAATTGACATGGACCATTTTTAGTCTTTATTGAATTTGTTACAGTATTGTTTCTGGTGGTTTTTTTTTTTTTTTTCATGTTTTGGTTTTCTGGCCACGAGGCATTCGGGATCTTAGCTCCCCGACCAGGGATTGAACCTGCACCCCCTTGCATTGGAAGGTGATATCCTATCCACTGGACCACCAGGGAAGTCCCTCTTCCTTTTTTCGAGTTTATTTTGCTCTTTTCAAGATTCGGGCGGTAAAACTTATCAGTTTGAGGCTTTTCTTCTTGTCCGACTTAGGCATTTAGTGCCATCGATTTTCCTCTCTGCACTGCTTCAGCTATGCCCCCACAAAAGTGCCATTGATTTTCCTCTCTGCACTGCTTCAGCTATGTCCCCACAAAATTTGATATGTTGTATTTCCATTTCCCTTCAGTCCAGTGTATTTTTAGGTTTCCACAGAAGCTTCCTCTTAGATCCGTAAGTTATTTAGCTTTAGGTGTTTAGCTTCCATGTGTTTAGAGATACTGTTGTTGTCTTTCTGTTTTTCAGTTCTCATGCAGCTCCACTGTGATCAGAGGGCATGCTGTATATGATATCAATTTTTTTTAATTGGTGGAAGCTTCATTTTATGGCCCAGAATATGGTCTACATTTATATATGTCCCATGAATACTTGGAAAGAACGTGTCGTGTGCTCTTCTTGGATGAAGGATTCTCTAAATGTCAGTTTGACTCTTGGTTGATAGAGTTGAGTTCCTCTAGTAGTATTAATATATCCTTGCTGATTTTGTCAAGTTGCTCTATCAATTGATGAAAAGTGGTTATTGAAGTCTCTAACTATAATGATAGATTTTTCTCTCACTCAATTCTTTCAGTTTTTCACTTATTTTGCAATTCTGTCATTTAATTCATACATATCTGGGACTGTCTTCTTGATGTATCAACTCTTTAACCACTATATAATATCCCTCTCTGCCTCTGGCCATTTTCTTTACCGGATGAAGAATTTTACCTGTAAAATTTCTTTATCTGACATAGAGTCACTATTGTTTTCCTTTGATTAATGTTTGCATAGTACAACTTTTTCTCTTTTTGTTTTCAGTTTGTATCTTTATATTTGAAGTATGTTCCTTCTTTCTGCTGTTCAGTCGCTCACACGTGTCCGACTCTTTGTGACCCCATGGACTGCAGCACGCCAGGCTTCCCTGTCCTTCACTATCTCCTAGAGTTTTCTCAAACTCACATCCACCGAGTCAGTGATGCCTACCATCCAACCATTTCATCTTCTGTTGCTCCCTATCCCTCCTGCCCTCAATCTTTCCCAACATCAGGGCCTTTTCCAATGAGTCAGCTCTTCAGCTCAGGTGGCCAAATTATTGGAGCTTCAGATTCAGTATCAATCCTTCCAATGAATATTCAGGGTTGATTTCCTTTAGGATTGACTGGTTTGATCTCCTTGCAGTCCAAGGGACTCTCAAGAGTCTTCTCCAACACCACAGTTCAAAAGCATCAGTTCTTCAGTGTTCAGCTTTCTTTATGGTCTAACTCTCATGTCCATACATGACTACTGGAAAAACCAAAGCTTTGACTATAGGAACCTTTGTCAGCAAAGTGATGTCTCTGCTTTTTAATATGCTGTCTAGGTTCATCATTAGACAACTTATAGTTGGGTCATGTTTTTTAATCCTGCCTGCAACTCTTTTAATTCAGGCATTCAACTAGTTACATTTAATTTAATTACCATCTTAGGATTTAAGGCTTCCATTTGATTTTCTTAATTTTCTGATTTTCCGGTTAGTTTTAACTTTTTTGTTTCCCTGGGTTTTTTCCTGATTTGTTGGGGGAAACTTGAATATTTTTCAGAATTCCATTTTGATTTATCGATAGTGATTTTTTAGTGTATCTTCTTGTATAGCTTTTTCAGTGGTAGTTTTAGGAATTATAACTTATCACAGTGTATTGGAATCATCATTCTTACCAGTCTGAGTGAAGTGTGGAAACCGTGCCTCCAGTCACAGCAGTCATTGTCTAAAATAGTTCTGTCTGATGTGAGATTGGGTCAAACTGTGAGCATTTGTATCATGTAGCTAAAGCCAAAGAGGCAAGTTAGGGTGGCATCTACCATAAATTATTCCTGTTACACCATAATATAATTATCTAAGCACTTTTTTATCTGAGAAAGGGGCATCTTTTCCTAATTTGTACAGAAGTACTGCATAGGTGAGAAGCAGCCCTAATGTGTAGGAACCATGTTTACATTTGGTTACAATATACTTCCCCAATACATAATAGCTTTCTGAGTTAAAACTTAATTGAATTGGGCATGCAAAAAGAATATGGCCAACTACCTAAGCCCAGCTTAGAACCAAAACTAGGTAACTGCCACAAATAAAAAGCAAATACATAAAGCCAAGAAAATTTAATTTCCATCTAAAGGAATGCAGATGTAATTATAGAATCAATATTGGTAATATTTTAGGAACCATAGGGAAAGTGCCAGAAAAGAAGTAAATATTATCTCAGTTTTCTAAAGAGAGGGTTCTAAAAATTTCAGATAGTTGATCTAATGTAAATCTGTGGGGCAACTTCAGAATGGATTTTTAAACAGATGGTTTATGATGACTTAGAAAAGAAGGAGCCAGCATAGACTGACTAGAAAGGAACATACAGGACTGCCTATATTTTTCCTCCCTGAACTGGTTGAGACATATCAGAGGAATGGAACTGCATTTAAAACATTTACACAGTAGATCCCAATAGGCTTGCAGGAAAAAACTGACATCACAGAAGCATGGGCTGGGTCACAGAAGTACATGATAAAGAGCCTAGCAAAGACTGTGCTGTTAATGGACTGAGCCAATTCCAAAGACAATGGATTTGCCCAATCCTAGTCAATAATTTTACAGGTGATGGGGTGAGGAAATACGTGGCACGCTTATGGGGAAGCCACAAGGTAGTTAAGATGACAGAAATTAGATAGGCCAAGCTTCCAATTCTAAGTTTACAAACTCATCAGCCTCAGTTTCCTCATCTACAAAACAGGAATAATAATGCTTCATAACTGTTAGAACGATTCATAATATTGGTGTGCTAGCTGAATAAGACATTGTAGGTAAAGCAGAGAACTTTGTAACACTCACTGACTTGGGGTTTTATTACACTTGCTTCTGTTATATTTGCTGATGACACAGCTAGCAAGAATAGCTGGTACAGACTTCCCTGGTGGCACAGTGGATGGGAATCTACCTGCCAACGTGGATTTGATCCCTGTTCCGGGAAGATTCCACGTGCTGTGGAACAACTAAGCCCTCGATCTGCAACTACTGAGCTTGTGTGCCGCAACTACTGAGCTTATGTGCCTCAACTACTGAGCTTGTGTGCCGCAACATCTAAAACCCACGCAGCCTGGATCCTGTGCTCCACAACAAGAGAAGCCATCACAGTGAGAAGCCTGTCACTGCAACCAAGAATAGCTCCACTCGCTGCAACTAGAGAAAGCCCACTCACAGCAATGAAGACCCAGTGCAACCAAAAAAAAGGAATAGAGCCCATATATTGCATATATTGTATGGGGTTGGCAAGATAAACCTTGGTGTCAATTTCACAGGAAGAAAAGGATCAAAAATCGTAATGACTTAACATCCTTTGAGGTGAAGATCTAAAAGCTGTCCAAAGGCATGTACACATTGCTACATTTAAAATGGATAACCAACAGGGTCCTACTGTATAGCACATGGAACTCTATTCAATGTTATGTGGCAGCCTGGATGAGAAGGGAGTCTGGGGGACTCATATATATCTATAGCTGAGTCCCTTTGCTGTCTACCTGAAACTATCACGACATTGTTAATCAGCTATACTCCAATACAAAATAATAAGTTTAAAAAATAATAAATAAATAAAAGTTGTCCAAAGGAAGCTTACCAGAAGCCAACAGGGTGACTATAAACCAAACAATAAGTGCAAAGCTTTTTAGACTTCACCCCAAGATGATTTTCTACAGGACAGAAAGCAATAGCCATTCTGTATTCCACTCTTGTCAGCCCATATTTGAAAGGTTGAGTTTGGTTCCAGGTACTCTGTTGTCAAAAAATAACAAATTGGACCTACTTTAGAGATGAGTTATCAAGGTAGTGGAGCGCCTACAAATCTTGACATACAAGGACCAGATGAAGGAGGGCGTGTCACCAGGAGAAGGGAGGCTTAGCTAGGGCTTGACACCTGTGTTCTAAACAACTGAAGGCTGACACGTGGACGGGAGGGAGGTCTTCTTTGAGACCTTTTGAGAGGCTAGAAGTGAGCGTAGACACAGAGCATCCAACAAGGGGGATTAGAAGAAAACCAACACTAAAAGAATTATTTAAGACTGTCTTTAGTTGCGTTTTTCTCTTCCTCAAGTTAAGTCAGAATGTGAAGCACTTTATGAGAAAATCTATCAGAAGACGTTCACACAGGCTTTACTGACTCCGATTTGTCAATGTCAGCTTACATCTGTGTAAGAACACTGCTTTTGCCCCGACACTTTTTAAATTGAAAGAAACACTCTCCCTTCAGCTCAAAGCAGCATTTACATCCCTCCTAAGAATGAGGGCTCTTTACTAACTAGTACATTTGAATTGTCATCCCGTCTTCCTTAGTGATGACATTATTTCTTTCCTTAACCGGTTCATAGACTGACACTCCTGTCAACAGTCTTTCTGTAATCTCTAACCGCTTGTAGAATTATTTTCCTGGATGTCTTAATCATGGCAATCCAATTTAGTCTCAATGTTACTGTATCAAGTTTTAATTACATTACTGTTTTGCAATCACTAGAGCAGTAACATTATACTCAGATTTATTACTTACTTTTCACCAAACAATAGAAGTATTTTTCTGTTTTCAGCCATAACAATAATAGTTCCTGAAATACTACATTATTGTGTGTCCCTAAAACTTACCTTAAATGATCAATAGAGTATCTTTTTGGAGGAAAAATAATGACAGTCTGTTTTTATTATGTTGGTCCCCAACATTGCTGGTAGCTTAATTGCTAAGAAATGAAATAGAAAAGTTAAGTACTTCTGTTAAAGTAAGATCTCTACTTTCTACTCAAAAGAATTGAAAGCAGGGACTCAAACAGATACTGGTACACTTGGATTATAGCAGTGTTATTCACAATAGCTAACAGGTAGAAGCAATCCAAGTGTCTGTTAATGGATGAATGAATAAACAAAATGTGGTGAATAGAATGATGGAATATTAATAAGTAATATTAAAGCAAGGAAATTCTGATACATGCTGCAACATGGATGAACCTTGAAGACATTATGCTAAGCAAAACAAGCCAGACAAACACTATGATTCCACTTATGTGAGTTACTTAAGAGTCGTCAAACTCATAGAGACAGAAAGTAAGAAGGTCAGGGAAGGAAGGATGGGGAGTTAGTGTTTAATGGGTACAGAGTTTCAGTTTAGGATGATGACACGGTTTTGTGGTTAGATGATGGTGACAGTTGTACAACACTGTAAAAGTTCTTAATGCTGCCCAACTGCACACTTAAAAATGGACGATGGAATATTCAGTGCAGTTCAGTTCAGTCGCTCAGTCGTGTCCAACTCTTTGCGACACCATGAATTGCAGCACGCCAGGCCTCCTTGTCCATCACCAACTCCCGAGTTCACCCAAACCCCTGTCCATGGAGTCGGTGATACCATCCAGCCACATCATCCTCTGTTGTCCCCTTCTCCTCCTGCCCCCAATCCCTCCCAGCATCAGGGTCTTTTCCAATGAGTCAACTCTTCACATGAGGTGGTCAAAGTATTGGCATTTCAGCTTTAGCATCATTCCTTCCAGAGAACACCCAGGACTGATCTCCTTTAGAATGGACTGGTTGGATCTCCTTGCAGTCCAAGGGACTCTCAAGAATCTTCTCCAACACCACAGTTCAAAAGCATCAATATTACTCAGCTATAAAAAAGAACACATTTGAGTCAGTGATAATGAGGGATGAACCCAAAGCCTAGGGTACAGAGTGAAGTAAGTCAGAAAGAGAAAGACAAATATTGTATATTAACACGTGTTTGGAATCTAGAAAGATGGTCCTGATGAACCTATTTGCAGGGCAGCAATGGAGACGCAGACACAGAGAACAGACCTGCGGACACAGCGGGGGAAGGAGAGGGCGGGACGCATTGAGAGAGGAGCATGGAAACATACACATCACCACACGCAAAACAGATAGCCAGTGGGAATTTGCTGTGTGATGCAGGGAGCTCAACCCAGTGCTCTGTGACAACCTAGAGGGGTGGGAGAGGATGGGATGCGGGAAGGAAGTTCAAGAGGGAGTGGACATATGTATACCTGTGGCTGATTCATGTTGATGTATGGCAGAAACAAACACAATATCATAAAGCAATTATCTTCCAATTCGAATTAAAAAACAAACCAAAAAATGGTTGAAATGGTGGGTTTTATGTTATTTATATTTGCCATGATGAGAGAGAGAGGCTAATTATCCAGTAAATCCTCACAGCTCTAAGGGACTTTCCTTAGTTAAGGTGGTTAAGTCCAGCAGAGAAAGGTCTTTTGTCTGCTAATAATTAATGTGATCCCAATTTAAATAGCAAAACCCAACTCTCCAAATCCCTCTCCTAGAAGTGCAGTTTGGAATCTCATTCTGGGAAAAGATGGAATCGCATGGAAGTCCTCTAGATGTTAGGTTAGACCTAAATAAAATTTCTCAATAGAAAAAAAAAAAAAAAAAAAACTCTGCCTTCCAATGCAGGGGCTGAGGGTTTCATCCCTGGGTGGGGAATTAAGATCCCATATACCATGCGGTGGACTTCCTAGGTGGCGCTAGTGATAAAGAACCCGCCTAATGCAGGAGACATAAGAGACATGAGTTCGATCCCTGGGTCGGGAAGACTCCCTGGAGGAGGGCATAGCAACCCACTCCAGTATTCTTGCCTGGAGAATCCCATGGACGAGCCTGGCAGGCTACAGTCCATGGGATCGCAAAGAGGCAGACATGATTGAGCAACTAAGCACACACACACCTACTCCAGTATTCTTGCCTGGAGAGTCCCATGGACAGAGGAGCCTGGCGGGCTACAGTCCATAGGGTCACAAAGAGTCAGAAACGACTGAAGGGACTTAGCATGAATGCAGGCATGCCATGCGGTGCTGCCAAGAGAAAGAAAAATGCTCACAGCTCTATAAGGCAGTAATGTTCTCTATTTTAAACAAGGAGGAAGTGTGGCTTCCCCAGTACCATGGAGCCAACTGAGATTCAAAGCCAGCTTGTTATAACATGGAGCCAAGTTCAGCAGAGCAAGTTCCCCGCTGTGAAACTGCTTGATCGCATCCTGGTCTCTTGCATAGTAGACGGATTTTTTACCACTGAGCCACCAGGGAAGTCCACTAAGGGCAACTGCCACTCCACCAATCTCATTTCTCTCTGAATTATTTTTATCAATTTAGTGATCATTTTGGTCCTAATCAAGCTAAAGGGAAGAGAATTGTAGGAATCATTTTGCCACCAGGGAAGACTTGTTTTTATAAAACTGACTACCCGGAACCCAAGAAAGCAAAAGAGCCCCGTGCTGCAGCTGCTGTTCAGTTCTAGGCGGGATCTGCCTTCATGGACATGTACTGCGTACTCACACAGACCTCCTCGGATGCTGAAAGCATACCAGAGCTCCCAAATTCCTGCATGCAAGTCTTTGAAGCAATTCTTTGTGTATGAAGCACTGTATCCTCAGTCAGCCATCAATAAAACCCTGCTGGGCACATCTGAATATTAAGAAAGGTTCTTTCCTTACTGCTCCCAAAGAGAGAAATCAATTCCCCTGGGTCTGACTATAGTCTGTATAACATGATGAGAGGAGTTACTGTCCTGCTTGGGCTTCCCTGGTGGCTCAGACGGTAAAGAATCCGCCTGCAATGCGGGAGACCTGGGTTTGATCCCTGGGTGGGGAAGATCCCCTGGAGAAAGAAATGGCAACCCATTCCAGTATTCTTGCCTGGATAATGCCATGGACAGAGGAGCCTGGCAGGCTACACAGTCCATGGGGTCGCAAAGAGTAGGACACGACTGAGTGACTAACACTTTCCATCAGGAATAGATCTCCAAAGGGACCTACCCGTCCCCCAAGTCTTCACCTTCCATGGTGCCTTGATTCTCTTCAGGTCCTCATCAGGGTCTTACTGGGTTTCTTGTCACAGTGCCTTGGTGGATTTCAGACTCTCCACACTACCCCCCTCACACTTATTCAACAAATTTTTAAGGAGATCTAATAATATGATGCAAAGAGCCAACTCATTGGAAAAGACCCTGATGCTGGGAAAGATTGAGGGCAGGAGGGGAAGGAGATGACAGAGGATGAGATAGTTGAATGGCATCACTGACTCAATGGACATGAATCTGAACAAATTCCAGGAGACAGTGAAGGACAGGGAAGCCTGGTGTGCTGCATTCCATGGGGTTGCAAAGAGTTGGACATGACTTGGCAACTGAACAACAACAATGTATGCCAGCCACTGTGCTATGCTTTGGAAACACAGTGATGATTCCATATAATCCCATGACCCCAGATGTGGTCGCTGCCTTCCAGAACCCACAGTTTTATGGGGGAGACTGGCCAGCAGGCAGTTACAACTGCTATAAGCCTCTGATGAGAGCAGGCTCAGCTCTGTACGTATCAGCTTCCTGGGCACTGTCCTCTGCCCTGAGCCTCCAAGTTTTTGCTCCCTGGGTCTGGAATGACTTCTGTCTGGCTCACTCTTACCTGATGACAGGCTGTCAGGGTCTGAGAGACTCCAAGCTGTCCTCTCTCCAAAGCTTTTCCTAATACCTCTACTCCAAATGAGTCTCTTCTTTGCTACCTTCTTCTTGCTTCTTTCTTGAACACTTATTATAAATACATGTTTGTGTACTAAGTCGCTTCAGTTGTATCCAGCTCTGTGGCCCCATGGGCTGTAGCCCACCAGGCTCCTCTGTCCATGGCATTCTCCAGGCAAGAATACTGGCGTTGCCGTGCCTTCCTCCAGGGGATCTTCCCAACCCAGGGATCAAACCCGCATCTCCTATGTCTCCTGCATTGGCAGGTGGGTTCTTTACCACTAACACCAACTGGGAAGCCCTATTATAAGCACAACACAGATTATCTTCAAGTTTGTTCGGCATATTTGTCTCCGTCTGGAGACTGGCGTTATCAAAGGCAGGAATCACATGTTCTCCGCAGCATCTAGCACAAGCATTATGAATAGTTGGCATCTGATTTGTATTGTTTTAAATCTAATGTTGCACAGTCTCGAGAATCTATAGGAAAGAATGTTTGAATTCCAAGTATCTTTCTTGGAATTCTGCGCCCTTCTCCAGGGGCTCCTCCTGACCCAGGGATGGAACCTGAATCTCTTGCATCTCCTGCATTGGCAGGTGAGTTCTTTACCACTAGCACTACCTGGGATGTCCTTCCAAGTGTCAGGAGAGCCTAAATATGATGGATCAACATATTTGGCACCCTGTAAGAACTGCATTTTATGTTGAAAGTTGCTAGGGTTGATGAATTATTGTCAGAAGAACTGCACCTTTATTTTGGAGAAGATCCACTTTATAACTAAAATGCAGTATCCCAGCTTCTAGCATATGGCTTTGCAGATACTCAGCCTGTGGCTCTTTGCTAATCTTCCCAGTAGAACAGTCAACAAATCTCCACCCATATCAGTTTTTTTCCTCTACCGAGTGCAGCTAATGGAGCAAAGAAAAATCCCTAAGATTATTTCCTCATCTTCCTTTTACCCTGGACTTCTGAGATAGCAAGGTCTACAACACTTGGCAGTGTCATGTCTCCCAGAAATAATGCTGACATTCATTCCCCATGTCAAGCATTTATGGAGGAAGAGCAACAAAGAACACAACAAGGGACCTATGGGAGTTTGTTCCTTCAGTCTGAATCTTAAAATGTGGAAGCTGCTCCTGTGTCTAAGCTGTGCTGCTCTGATGGGGCTGATCAGTTGGTGAGACCGATCCCTTTATGAAGTTAAAGTTCTAAGAAACAGAAGAGAAATGAAGTGTTTAAGGAACAATATGGTGTTGCAAAAGAAGTTTGCAAAAAGACCCTAAGTGGCTGTCAATGAATCAGTCTGTTTTCCTGGGAATGTCTTAACTTCTTTTTTGAAAAATAGTTTTTCTCTATATAGACTTCTTTGTTGACCATCTTTTTCATTCAGTACTTGGAATATTTCATCTCAATGCCCTCTAGCATCCTTGATTTATGATGAGAAGTCAGCTTTTAATCTTATTGATGATTCCCTGTAAGTGATGAGTCATTTCTTTCTGCTTTCAAGATTTTCTCATTGTCTTTGTCTTTTGACACTTCTACAAGGATATGGTTAGGTGTGGGTCTCACTGAGTTCATAGTACTTTGAGTTTTTTTAAGTTTCTTAGATATATGAGTTTTCATCAGATTTGGGATGATTTTGGCCACTAATTCTTCAAATGTATTTTCTACCTCTCCTTTTGGAACTCCAATTACATGTATGTTGGTGTGTTTGATGGTGTCCCACCATCTTTGAAGCTCTGTATGTTTTTCCTTATTCTTTTCTTTTAATTTCTCAGCCTGCATAATCTCTCTTCAGGTTTATTCTTCTTCGTGGGCCTTGCTCTGAGCCCCTTGAGTAAGTTTTCCATTTTATTTGTTATTATGTAGTTATTGGTGACTCAGTGGTAAAGAATCAGCCTGCAATGCAGGAGACCTGGGTTCGATCCCTGGGTTGGAGAGCATGGCAACCCACTCCAGTGTTCTTGCCTGGAGAATCCCATGGACAGAGGAGCCTGCAGGGCTACAGTCCACGGGCTCGCAAAGAGTCAGACACGACTGAGTGATAGGACACGTGCACTGCGCTATACATTAGATCCCTGGAGCTTATTCATCTTGTGGAGTTACAATGTTAGTGATATATTACAGGATTAATCATTCTCTCTTTGGGAACAGTGATTTAAAATGCTGTGTTCTCAGACAGAGAGAATAGGCTTGTGGTTGCCGAAGGTAAAGGGGGGCAGGGGGAGGGATGGATTGGGAGTTTGAAATTAACAGAGGTAAACTATTATATATAGAATGCATAAGCAAGGTCCTACTGTATAGTACAGGGAACTATATTTCAATATCCTGTGATAAACCGTAATGGAAAAGAATATGAAAAAAATGGATTATATGTGTGTATGTGTGTGTGTGCATGAATCATTTTGCTGTACAGCAGAAATTAACACAATATTGTAAATCAACTTCCTTAATATAGGTTATCACAGAATATGAAGTGTAGTTGATTTACAATATTGTGTTAATTTCTGCTGTACAGCAAAGTAATTCATATATATATATACACACATATGCATTCTTTTTCATATTCTTTCCCATTATGGTAAATTAACTATACTCCAATAAAATTAAAATATCTTTTAAAATAAACACAATTAAAGTTAATAAAACTGTATTCAAAAAGTAAAATGTATTAAATGTTGTTTTCCAAGTATTATTGCATTTTTTCTTTTTGCAATGGAAACCTTACTGATACACTGGCCAAACTTGTTTGTCTAGCTGTCTCACTGCCATTTAAGGGCATCCCATCTTTGGGTGCAGTTAAAGGACATGATAACGAATGGGGCCCAACCAGGCCAAAATCTCAGTTCCATTGGGATAAGCCTTGAAAGGTTAACTTAGCATAAGCAACTTAGGGAGAACGTGAAATATGATGGCTGTCATTATAATAGGCTAACATCGATCATGAATCTAATCTAAGAGCTAATGTTTCTGAATATGCACATTCCTTTTCTTCTTAGCAAATCAACTTCCTCTAGAGTTGATAATCAACTCATTCTCTTTTGGTGTTTCTTTCATGAGTGTTTCATCTTCAGGAGTACACATACATACTGTACCCTTTATGATGAGAGCTGTGGGCACTGCTCTCTAAGTGGACAAGATCAAAGAGCTCATTTCCTTATATTTCGTGTATCATTAAAGTAGGTGTTGTTTCATCAGGAATGACTCACCAAAGTAGAACTATTCGATCTCTTCTGAATGATCTTCCAGTTTGGAATTATGCTTTCTTTCATAACGAGTTGCAGGACTGAATGATTGTTTCAAGGATGCCTCATTTCTCCATCTCAGCCAGCAGACACACCCTCATTGTTCAAAACACTGAGCTTTTCACTTCTTTTGAATGCAGACCATTTATGAAACAGCTGCCCACATTGCTGCCCTGATAACTGTTTGGAAGCGCAGCCTCATTTATGTTGGCAATACCATTGCTCTGGGTCAGGCTACAAAACAGCCAAAGAAACACATTTGTCTTCTCTCAAGTTCTAGTGGAAGTGAACTTTAGGCTGTAAATGCTTCTAGTGGAGGCTCTCTTTCCCTAGAAGAGATCTCAGTGGGAAAATGTACTCTTCAGTGTATTTGTTTTCTGACGGAGGTTTTTGGCACGAGCATTTATAAAGTGGTCCGTGGTGAATCTCCATAATGGCACATAAGGCATGCAAAATACTTGCCTGACCTGGCAGAGGTATTTTTATGTTTGGCAGCTACTTTTAGGATCCATAGGGAACATTGCTAGAACAATCAGTTTCTCTTTTGTATTAGTAAAATACATAAGAGGTTTCCTTTTGATGCTAAATTCCAGATCTATTCGATTTGGCCCCTCCTTCAGTGTAGTTGCAAAACGTGGCCATTAATCAAATCCTCAGCTTTTAGTATTAAATTTACCAGGGGCTTCCCTGGTGCTCAGATGGTCAAGAATCTGCCTGCAACGGAGGAGATCTGGGTTGGATCCCTGGATCAGGAATGGACAAGTCTGAGCAAACTCCTCAAGATAGGACAGAGGAGATAGGAGAGGACAGAGGAGCCTGGCGTGCTGCAGTTAATGGAGTCACAAAGAGTTGGACACCACTTAGCGACTGAACAACAAGTATTAAATTTATAAATTAATTTAGGAAGTTTAAAATTTTCTACAATATTGAGTTTCACATCCAGGAAAATTGTTTTTATTTACTACTTGCTTATTGCCTTGCATAAAGTTTTATTACTTTTTCAAAAATTTCTGGTGCACGTCTTTTTCATAGCTTCTACTTATTATGTTTATCATTTTGAATGGATTTTTAAATTAAAATTTCTATTTGGTGGTGGTAGTATATAGAAAAACTATTGATTTCTCTGTTTTTACCCTGTATGTAACTATTTGGGCAATCACTCTTATTAGTTCTAAAAGTTTTCATTTGATTTTATCTTCTAGTGAATTAATTGTATAATCTGTAAATACTCAAAGTTTCTCTCTTTCTTCAGAATATTTATATTCTCTTTCTTTTTTTTCTGATTTCATTAGCTATGATCTCCAGAAAAATTATAAATAATAGAAGCTTATTGGGCCTACATCTTTCTCCTTACCAACTTTTTAAATTGCAAACAATATTATAGCAAATTTTCTTTAATAATGAAAGAAACAAAATCACCCTGAATCCCACACAAAAACAAAATTCAAAAATTACTTAAAAAACACAGACATAGAAAACAAACTTATGGTTACCAGAGGGGAAAGGGGAGAGGAGGGATAAATTAGGAGTTTAGGATTAAAATATACAATCTTCTGTATATAAAATAGATTTTTAAAAAAACCAAGGTGCTACTGTATAGCACAAGGAACTATATTCAATATCTTGTAATAGTTTATAAAGAAAAAGAATATATAACTAACCCACTTTGCTGTATACCTGAAACTAACACAACATTGTAAATCAGCTATATTTCAATAAAAAAAATTTTAATTACGAAAACAATTGTTTTTATGTGTTCAGAAAGGGTAAGGAAGGCTATATAGCAAGTTGTTACGGGTAATTCTTCCAGGGGAGTGGGATTCTGGAGCAGGAACAAGGGGACAAGGAGACCCACTTTCTGCTCTGTGCACTTCTAGATAGCTTGGCTTTTTGCAAAGTGCAATTTGCTTTAATAATTTTATGTTTTTTTTAATTTATTTTTTTTTAGTTTTTTTTTTTAATTTTAAAATCTTTAATTCTTACATGTGTTCCCAAACATGCACCCCCCTCCCACCTCCCTCCCCATAACATCTCTGTGGGTCATCCCCAAGCCAATGCATCTTGGGAAACAGTCTTACAAGTATAATGTATGTAAGACTTGTCTTTCAATATCAAGATTTAGAGATGTGCACATGTTAATGTCTAAAATTTAAGTTTTGTTCACTGTTAAATCTCAACTAAATGAGAAAAGATTAAACAGATGATATAAAGATGGATAGAGATATTGATAGAGTTACAGACACCCATTTGCCATTTGCCATTAATAGAAAATCCAAAACAAAGGACAATCTTGTTTGTAGGACATATATTAAGCTAACCTTAAAAGTGCATTCCAATATACAGTAGGTGCAAATACTGTTTGATTCCGCTTATGTGAGATACCTAGAATAGTCAAATTCATAGAGTCAGAAAGTTGGTTGGTAGATGCCAGGGGCTTCGGGTGTAGAGGGGAGGGGGGATCAGGGGATGGGGAGGTAGGGCGGGGGGAATGGGGAGCTAGTGTTTACTGGGGACAGAGTTTCAGTTCAGGAAGGGGAAACATTCAGGAGATGGATGATGGTGAGAGGTGCACAACAGTGTGAACGTACTTAGTGCCACTGAACTGCACAGATAATATGAATAGTGCATTCTATATATTATGTGACTTTTACCACAATAAAAAATAAAATAGAAGATGGCATAGAAAAGAAATGAGTACAAAGGGAAAGCTCACAAATTACAACCGGGAATTCTAGGGCAGGCATGGCAACTACACGATGCCCCCTAGGATGTCTAGGAAAATGTGATTGAGGACATTATTTCATGGGCTGAAGGAATTATAATTTCTCTCAATGATTTCCCATCAAAAGCTTTCTTCAAAAAAAAAAAAAAAAAAAAAGCTTTCTTCCCAGACCCCACGGGGGAGTGTAACGACCACGGGAGGGCATCTGTGTTTCACGTGGGCCCCCAGGAGCAATCACGTGGGCCCCCCGGGGCAATCACGTGGGCCCCCTGGGGCAATCACGTGGGCCCCCAGGGGCAATCACGTGGGCCCCCTGGGGCAATCACGTGGGCCCCCAGGGGCAATCATGTGGGCCCCCTGGGGCAATCACGTGGGGCATTGTAGGGTGGCCCTGGCACTCGGAACTTGCCCTGTCTTCCTCCCGCCCGCACGGTGGAACAGGACTCGACGCACACTCTCTGTTGTTCTCCTCCAGGATTTCCAATGAGCACTCCCCCAAACTCCAGATCCGGAGTCACAGTTACCTGAGGGCGGTCAGTGAGGTCTCCATCAACCGAAGCCTCGACAGCCTGGACCCTGCAGGGCTGCTCACGTCCCCGAAGTTCCGCTCCAGGAACGAGAGCTACATGCGCGCCATGAGCACCATCAGCCAGGTGAGCCCCGCGGCCATGGGCAGTGAACTGCACGGGGCAGTTGGGGAAACCCAGGGGCTGTGACGCGAGGAGGTTGACATCCCCTGAGTGGGTCGGGCAGGGGCCCCAGTCTAAATGCTGCCTGTGACTGGCCACAGCTGGCTCTGGGGACCAACAGTCCGCCCAGCAGCAGAGGGGTCGTTGGGCAGCTGGGGTAAAGGACGTGGGGGGGAGTCCTTGAGGAAACTCTTTAGCAGTCAGCCTTCAGCGGCACATTTGTCATTAAGGAGCTGAGTTGATGGATGAGGCTTCAGTTTCAAAGACATTTGAAGAATAGGACAGGGTGAACGTCATTGGCAAAACCTAGGCAGTGTCTAATCCTAAAAGTATTAAGCAAGTCATCAAAGCAGGGACAAAGGCTGGGAAATGAGATGTGATCTGTTTATTTCAGCTGGGTCCTAGGTGAATATTGTGTCTTGGTTGTAAGACACAAGTCTACTTCTAAGAACTGGTACCCTGAATTAGGGATGAAGACTCAGTAAAGTTAACTTAATACTGCATCTGAAATACTCAGCTAAAGCTTCTCAGTGCCTCCAGGGAATATGGGAGGGGGTTAGGCTGCCTTATCCCAAGGGAGGGTTAAACCTAGGACTCCTGGAGGGTGGACCCTGCAGCTTTCAGGGGCCACCAGAGGAGCAGGAGGCGCTTCTTCTGGAAGGACAAAAAAAGGGGGAGTTTTTTTGGAAATAAAGTTTAGGAGTTCTGAATTTTAATTTTTTATCAGTTTTTTAAAATAAGCACCATACTTGGGACTTCCTTGGTGGTCCAGGGTTAAGAATCCACCTGCCAATGCAGGGCACACGAGTTTGATCCCTGGTTGAAGGGCAACTAAGCCCATGTGCCCAGACTACTGAGCCCAAGAGCCACAACTACTGAAATTCAAGTGCCTGGAGTCTGTGCTCCACGAGAGAAGCCACCACAGGGAGAAGCCCAAGCACTGCAACTAGACGGGAGCCCCCGCTTGCCGAAATCCGTGAACAGCAACGAAGACCCAGAGCAGACAAAAGTTAACTAATTAATTGCTTTTAAAAGCACTATGCGATTAATTCAGCTGATATTATTGAGCAAAACACTGGGCTAGATCCTGCAAGTTATTCAGTGGTGAATAATGCCTCATTCCTGCTCCCCCAAAGTTTATAGTTTAATGGAGATTATACCAAAAAATAAATGTTATTTATAACAAATAGCAATAACAAATGTTATTTACTTGAACACCAGAAAAACACTGAGGTGGGCAGGACAAGAATTAGCCATAAGAGCCAACTTTACTGGGTCAGGCACTGTGCCAACTGCTTTATATGCTCATAATCTTAATCCTTATAAACACCCTGTAAGATATGTAAGGAACCAAAAGTTAAATGGGACTTTATGGTCATGAAATTGTCAACAAGATACCCAAGAGAATTTTTAAAAAAAAAAAGTGTTCAGTGCCCAGGATTCTAAAGAGAGCGCTTCTAGGCATGGGGTCTAGGAATGTACATTTTAACAGATATTCCAGGTGATTCTAATAAATAATGTATTAATAAAGAAGTATTTATTAAAGTAGTACATATCTGAACTTTGAAAAATGCTGGCCTAAAGCAGTTACCGCTAGCACCACATTGGAAGCCCCCAAAGCATATGCAAGCAATAGTGTGTGGTTGAAGTTCAGAATACTTGTAGCCACAGCAATGGGCAATCTGTTCTGAATTTTGTCTTGGAGGCATCTTTCATGCACAGCCTTCCATGCAGGGCCCAGGGGACTGGACCTTATTCATTAGGAGGGAGACTGATTGAAGATTAATTAAAACTTCAGCTTTTATGCAGGCAAAACAGACGATCAGAGCTTTTGATGAAGGATAGTTAATCCGGCCCCCCCAAAATAAAAATTTAATTGTAGGAAAGTTGGAGAGAATGAGAGAGAGCCTGAAGAGGCAGAGAGGCTAGTTTGAAAGACTTTGTGATCATCAAGGTGAGAATTAATATTACCGGTGGTGGTGATGGTCGTGCTGCTGCTGCTGTTGATGGTGCAATAGTGTTGATGGAGATGGTGCTGGTAATGGTGGTGAGGATTGTGATGAGGGTGGTGGTAACGATGGTGGTAGTAGAGATGATGCTAATGATGGTAGTGATGAAGATGGTAAGGCGGTGGTGTTAAATGGTAGGCTAAGCCCTGAAGCATCTCTGACCTATCAGAGTAAGACCTTGAAATAGGATCACTCCTCTCATTTTGTCCCCACCATCAAAATAGAGCTTCCTGCTAAAATGTATCCTTGAAAAGCAAAGGCAGGGACCACAGTGAGGCTCCAATATCAGGGTAGGGTGGAAGTCAGGAAAAGTTGGCCTATTGGATTCCAATGTTTGCCCACTGTACATTTCCTTAAAGAAATCTCCAAGAGTACACATATCTATGTGTGCCAGCTACTGTGTCCAGTGAAGCTCACTATCCCAACTCTTAGGTAAATATTTGGTGTCTCATTTGGTGAAATTTGAACTTTGCTTTGTTCTTACTTTTTTTCAATATAAACAATATAATTTTTAAAACTTCTTTAAACGGATCTTTATTCTGGACAGGCTCGTGGTCACACAACCTTCCAGAATTGTAAAATAGTCTATAAATCTCCGGTGTCACACCTGAAGAATACATCCATGGGTTTAGAGTATTTTGCTGGGAATGTTTATACACACCCACTGCTTTCAGAATTTCACACAGTTACAACAGGAGAGCTTCTTTATCAGGACGCACACTCATACAGCTGCCTGCTTTTAGTCTCTGCGCCACAGATCTGACCTTGAGACCGTGTCACTTTCTGGTGACAGCTTAGTACAATGTCGACAAATCACTGAAGAGGCACGTGTGGGCCCTGATCCAGGGCGGCGGGGGCCGGGGGGGGGGGGGGGGTGTCAAGTGGTGTGATCATTGCACCTTAAGTAAAATACAGGAAGCAGAACCATCCTAAATGGATTCCTAATGACACACCATTTTTCTAGTATCTTATTCATTTTCCAAGGAACAAAGTATCAGGAAGGATGATTTCAAATTTTCTGTCACAGTGCCAGCATTGTTATTATTCAAAGGGAATGATTTCTTCTTCTAAGTAATCCTACTATATATATTCTAGACTTTTCAAAAAGCAGTTGGTTGTTGTGATGTTGGAGATATCTCTCTTATAGATCTTCAGTAGCAGCTCTAATAGTATAGAATCTAAGTGCATTATAGCCTATTCCTTCTCAAAACCTGGTATATTATTCATCAAAGGCTCCTAGAAAGATCAAAGTAAAATGCTGTAAGTTAAGAAATTGGTATAGAATAAATTGTTTCCACTGTTCATACCTTATAGAAATAAAATATCCCTAAAAACAGATTGTGCTTAGATTATGAGGAGAACCAAACATCTTTTTATATGTTTATTCCCTTTCTACTTTTTTTTCCCTATATACACATCTAAAAAATGGGGGCTTTTAAAGTAAGACTTGAGAAGAATTTGAGAAAGTCACATTTTAAAAACTATTGGGCATAATAACTCTCATTTCCAAATTAGCTTAATTTACTTCTCAATTTATTTCAAGCCCAAATCAAAAATCTTCACCTAAAATGATAAACTAGAAGCCCACAGATATATTTTGTCCAGTGATGTTTGGGTTTGTACACCAGTTTAAAAATGTAAATGTGATAGGGCAGTTATTGTACTCGATGGTAATACCAGCAGGTTAGTGGTGACTTTTGACCTAAACCATCCCTTCATTGTACTTGTACCAGAAATGTAAACTGAGATGAATTAAGCATTTTTGAGCACACAGCTAGTCAGTGACAGAAACGAGAACACCTAGGTGTCCTGACTCCTAACTCATAAATTTCTTCAATATCTGCTGGAATTGGGGTATTAGTGGCAATAATATTGCCAATAATAGCAGTAGTAATAATGGAAATGAGAACAATGGAACAGTTACTATATATCACTTACCTGACATATGCTATAAGCTTTGCATATTATCTCATTAATTTCATGTCAGCTGTAAGAAAGATTGACTTCCCAGGTAGCTCAGTGGTAAAGAATGTGCCTGCCAACGCAGGAGACATGGGTTCGATCCGTGGGTCTAGAAGATCCCCTGGAGAAGGAAATGGCAACCCATTGCGGTATTCTTGCCTGGAGAATCCCACGGACAGAGGAGCTTGGTGGGCTACAGACATGCACACATGCATAAGAAAGATCATTTTTTAATTTATGAACCTTAGAGAATTAGAGTACATTTTCTCATTCTTCCCACCACTCTCTCTCATAAAGTAATATCTAGTACTTATGGAATGCCTACTATCTGCCTAGTAATGTTCACTTGTATATTTTATTTTTCTCCTTAAAAGCATCCCTGTGAGGGAGGTATTATTATACCCATTTTACAGATGAAAAAAGTGAGGCTCAGAGAATTGACGTGAATTACCATGATATAGTAGAAACAGCATTGTTGTTGTTCAATTGCTAAGTCGTGTCCAGTTCTTTGCCACCCCATGAACTGCAGCATGCTGAGAGCTTCCCTGTCTTTCACTATCTCCTGGAGTTTGCTCAGACTTATGTCCATTGAGTCAGTAATGCCATCCAACCACCTCATCCTCTGTCGTTCCCTTATCCTCCTGCCTTCAATCATTCCCAGCATCAGGTTCTTTTCCATTGAGTCAGCTCTTTGCATCAGGTGGGCAAAGGGTTGGAGCTTCAGCTTCAGCATCAGTCCTTCCAATGAATATTCAGGGTTGATTTCCTTTAGAATTGACTGGTTTGATCTCCTTGCTGTCCAAGGAACTCTCAAGAGTCTTATCAAACACCACAGTTTGAAAGCATCAATTCTTCAGTGCTCAGCCTTCTCTATATTCCCACTCATGGCATTAAACCAGATAAAAAATAAATCCAAATGAATTTAAAATCTGAGCAGTAACACAGAAGGAAGGCAATTACTAATGAAATGATGGTCCCAGAAATGGTCCCAGAACTAAAAGATATGAATCTGCAGGTTGAGAGGGCCCACCCAGTACCTAGTATGATGAATGGACAAAGATCCCTCCAGGGAATGCCATGGTGAAACATTAGATCACTCAGGACCAAAAAATCCTAAAAAGCTTCCAGAAGGGATAGGGCAAACCAGCACACACAGACAGGCTCAGAGGTGAGAAAGACGTCTGTTTTCTCAGTCTCTAGCACACACGGAGGCTGAGACAAGGAAAGAAGCCCAGAAATACCTGAAAGGAGGAGGGGTGCAGCTAAAACCCTAAATACAAGCAGCTCTCTCTTAACGATGGAGGTGGTGCAGACATTTCCAGCAATGTGAAGGGGGCTGCCTTCCCAAGAAAGCACTAGGAGATGTGCTCCACTGAAAAGAGGGAATAAAACAGGGAAAGGGGAACTGGGGCGCCACCACCAGTCAGATAATGAAAGGCACCCCCAGAATGATGGGGAAGGGAGATCCCAGCACAGCAGTGGGCTTAGCAGCCACAGATTGTAGTAGGAGGCACCCAGACAGATGTTTCAAGGGCAGGAAGGAAACCAAGAGGTTATCAGAGGTCTCTGAACATATCAGGAGATTCACATAAGCATGTGTCTGGCAATATGGATGCAAATACCGTTAAGATTCACCTGGAAGAATTGAAAATGGTTCTTCTGGGGAGGAAGAATTGGGGCTGGGTTGGGGGCTCGCTCTTTGTTTTTATAAGCCATCTAGAGCTACTTGACCTACATGTGTGTCTAGGCTGAATAAAGAATCACCTTTTTGTATGAAAAAAGTAGCAACAAACATTAAATATATAGTCATTTGTAAAACTAGGACTAACGAGAGCCACAGTGGGAAAGACCATGTACGTGATGTGCTCTGATAACGTCAGTCGAGCACAGCAATTTTTTCTTTTGCCTTTAAATTCTTTTAATACAAAAATACTCATACACAATCTTGCACACACAACTTCCAACCTTAAATGCTATTTCCCCCCAACCAGCGATTCTCAAATCTACATTTCAGTATACTCCCGCAGAAGTGAAGTTCAAGGTTTTAAGGTTGTCAGAGCTGGCAGTGGCACCTGGTACCGCAAAGGTGGAGCCTGGCCTCATTCTGTAGCACAACTATTTTTAAATGAGGAACGAACAGAGGAGCACATGCAAGAGGAAGGAAATGTGAACTGTTTTTAATAGTGGTATGTGCAGCAGTGGTACTAGTTTGCTGTTCTGAGGCTGTTGTATATATACTGTGGAAGAAACCAAATGAATCATTGTAGAATATCCCAATTCTATCATCTTCTGTGTCCTTGAAAACCCAGATTTTTAGTATGAAATAAAGATATACATATAAATATAATATGGGGCTTCCCAGGTGGTGCTATTGGTAAAGAATCCAACTGCCAGTGCAGGAGATGTAAGAGACACGGTTTGATCCCCTGGAGAAGACAATGACAACCCACTCCAGTGTTCCTGCCTGGGAAATCCAATGGACAGAGAAGCCTGGCGGCCTACAGTCTGTTGGGTGGCAAGAGAGTTGGACACAACTGAGCGATTAAACAACCTGGTCTGGCTTTTTTTTTTTTAATGTGGTGTTCAAATCCAGTGTAAGTTATATACAGAGGAATATAAGTAAATAAACACTGATTCCTCAAAAAGGGGAAGAATTTATTTGGAAGATTTTAAAAACAATTTGTGGACCATATCAGCTTTTTATAGAGAAGAGTAAACCTTTTTTAGATAGTATGTATATAGTTTGAAAATCTCAATAATAGTGTCATTCAAGACTGTCATATCTGGGTTGACCTATTTTTGTGCAAAATATATATATCTTGCCAGAAAATATAGGGCCTGTTTCTAGACTTTGCAATAAATTACACTCCAGTCAACACAAATTATTTGACAAACTAGTCAATTCCAAAGGCACAATAAAAATACTAGCTTCTAAAACGTTTGTGCCAAAAATTGCCCCATTGAAGTACACGAACTCTGACCGTGGGCTGTAACACTGGCCCCTAGGTTTGCATTTATATCTGCTGGAGAAGGGATAAAGGAAAATTAGCACCTCAGCGTGAGCTGGAGGAATGATTTCCCAACACCATGCTTCCTTGCATTCTAAAAACAAAGTTCGCTTTCTTTAGAATTTAATTGACTATAAGCTAGATACCACCCCATTAGTCTGTAAGGATACTGCTGTTCAATGGCTCAGTTGTGTCTCTTTGTGACCCCCATGGACTGCAGCACGCCAGGATTCCCTGGCCATCACCACCTCCTAGAGCTACTCAAACTCATGTCCATGGAGTCAGTCATGCCATCCTGCCATCTCATCCTCTGTCGTCCCCTTCTCTTCCTGCCCTCAGTCTTTCCCAGCATCTTTTCCAACGAGTCAGCTCTTCACATCAGGAGACCAAGTATGGAAGCTTCATCAGTCCTTCCAGTGAATATTCAGCGTTAATTTCCTTTAGGGTTGACTGGTTTGATCTCTTTGCTGAGGAGCTAAAAATGCGTTCGAATTTAATGCTATCTGATGGGGCGTTCCTCTGGGAGAAGTGGTTTGGAGATGCTCGGAGGGCGAGTTGGCTTCTCCCCGGGAAGAGCGGTTGCTAACGTCCCATCTGGCCTCACAGGTGAGCGAAATGGAGGTGAACGGGCAGTTCGAGTCGGTGTGCGAGTCGGTGTTCAGCGAGCTGGAGTCGCAGGCGGTGGAGGCCCTGGACCTGCCGATGCCTGGCTGCTTCCGCATGCGGAGCCACAGCTACGTGCGAGCCATCGAGAAGGGCTGTTCGCAGGACGACGAGTGCGTGTCGCTGCGGTCCTCCTCCCCGCCGCGCACCACCACCACCGTGAGGACCATCCAGAGCAGCACGGGTGAGTGTGCAGAGCCGGCCCCGCGCACCAGCCCCCGCCCCCCGGGCGGCGCCTCAACTGTCCCCAGACACTGCACGTGGTCTTCTCGCGGGTATCACACGGTCTCCAGTCACCAAACCCCACCCACTCCCCGCGAGGCATCCCAGCCTCCGGCCACAGTCACGCAACCCCTTCCTCTTCCACCTGCGTCTCCGGTATCACCAGAGGAAACTGCAACTCGGGGACTAAAGGAGACAGCACAGGGGGGAGATGTTCCCAAGATGCCCACCCAGCATCCTAGGACCAGTACTCTCATCCCTCCCAACTCCTGCTCTCCATCACCAAACCCTCCCGTTCAGGGCTATGACCCTCTCCACGAATCAGACACCCTGATTGCTGAGCATCGAAGAGCTGGAAAGCTTTTAAAATCCCAAGATATACACAAAATGACTCTCCCAAAAGACCTGAACTGTCATTGTGAGACAATAAGAAATGGATGATGTAGTAACACTGATTGCACAACTGATGTTTCCTTTCATTATAGCCAAAGGCAGATTTATTTCATTTTAAACCTCCTGACTATCTATACTCACCCAGCACCTCCTTTTCACTCTAAACTGAGTTTGGATTTATGCCACGACACTGTCTTTTGATCAGATTTTCGTCAGAGAGGCACAGAAGAGCTTAGCTGGTTTCCATGACACTGGACCTATGTAGGAATATAGCTGTGGATTGTGTGTGACAGTGTATGTATTGTTTTGGAGGGTTTCAGGGTACATTTTTTAAAATAACATTGGGTCCAAGAAGAAAATCCTCTCCATTGTAACTAGTCTTGACTTTGGTAGAATTTAGCATTACTCCAATAAAGACTAGTTCGATAAAAAAGATCATCATATCGAGTCAAGGTAAATGATTAATTAATTAGAAGGAAAAATCTATGCTAAACTATTCAGTTTTCATTCTAGGTGCCTCAACTGTCAGCAATTATCATTCAGCTTAGAACTTTTGCTGGCTTGAGAACTAATAGGTTCCCATCTTACTTGCAAGAAAGCCATTAGAGGTTAAACAACAGGTGTTCCTTCTGGACCAAGGCAAATTAGGATCTCAGGATTAGGGAAGAGATGCTTCTAGACTGTAGCTCAGCTGACCCACTGTATCCCAGCACCTCTGGCCCTGGGTGGCTGATTCCCACCAGAGACGGCGGGTGTGTGTTCTTGCTCACTAGGAGATTCTGCACAGCCACAGATGAGGTTAAGTTAAATAAAGTTGGTTCAGGAAATGAACACATTTTTAAATTCATTCACGGGCATACTTGTACATTTTTACATTTGTGCAATAAGTGTAGCTTGAAGGTGTGGCTGCGTCTCTAGTTTCGTCTTTGGTGTTTCCCTGTTTCCCCGCCCCCTCCCCACCCGCCTCCCCGCCAGCCCTGTCTGATCTGTTCTCTGTACAGCAGATTCATCACTCACCAGCTACTCTTCTGTGCTGCAATTGCTCCTTAAATACGCAAAATTCAGATCCTTGCCCAGAAGGGCCGAGGGAAGGAAAAGGGAACACCCCGCCCCAAATACCCTATTCTGTCTTTCCTAAGACCCTTGCCAGGTATGCTGAGGGTTCCCAGAGTTCAGATAATAAGCTCACCAGGTAAAATCCAAGTTGCCAGTTACATGTGAATTTCAGATCAATAGTGAATCATTTTGTAGTGTCAGTATATCCCAAATCTTTCATGGGACCTACTTACACTACAGAATTATCTGTGACATCTGTAGTGTTTCCTAAATCTGACAAGCCTATCAGAGAAGGAGGTGAAGGGGGCCTGGGGTGGGGGTGTCTTGTGTTGTTCCATTTAGAATTGGAGAGGCTTTAGCCAGAGGCCCTGTATGGGAGAACAGCGAAAAACAGGGAGCAGTCAACAAAAACCCCACAGTGCTGACAACATCTGCTTCACCTTGGGCTCTAGGAGACTTGTCCTAAGTCCTGGGCCCCGTCAGGGCGGCAAGACTCCAGGCTTGGCTGCAGCTGCAGGGGGTTACGGGCAGGAAGATGGAACTTGTCATGGGGAATGGTAAAGCATAAAATACCAGATTTGTATACAAGACAGCTGGTGATGTCACCCTTCATCATCCAAGTCAACATTATGATATATCGTCCTTACAGTCATAGAAAAATAAGCAAACAGCTTAAGAACTAAACGTTATAGATTCTAAGTAAAGCCTTTAGAATTCTGATATCACTTTTCCAAGGTTATCTATACCATGGATTTGTTCTTTTTAAAAAAAGTCATTTTAGGATATAATAAAGTTCTGTGCTTTTAATTCTACTTCTGTCATACTTCCTGTATTTCCTTCCTACCCCTCTTCTCTCTCTCTCTGTCACACACAGAGTTTTCCTTTTCTCTGTCATGATGATGTCAGTGCTATTATTAACATATTTTCTTCTATTAGTTTCCTTCCATAGAAAATCTGCCTTCTCATCGGACCTACTAGTTTTTGAAAGCATGCACTCATCTGTGTTAATCAGGAAATGACTTTGCTCTGATTTTAACCATTTCCCTTGTGCACACAGGTCAGATTTACATCTGTGTTCAGTAGGATGTGACATAGAGTTCGCCTTTGCTCATTATTCTTGGACATTCTCAATAGATTTTAAATTTCCTAAACTTTGCTTTGTCTGAAAAACAATTCATTTTTGTCAACTGCGGTTAATAGCTATTAACTTCCCCCCACAACAATCCACATTCTGTCTTTGATTTTTGTCAGCCCATTTTAAATGGTTCAGATGTTTAGCAAACTAGACTATTAAGCTTTTCTCCTCCAGTCTTTTCCATTCCTCATATGAGCAAAAAGAAACCACCGAGAAAGATCCACAGAAATGTCTACTGCCATGTGGGAGAGGCAGGAAGATGGGCTCGGCTCCAAGGGGCCCTAGGGAGCCCCTGGTGATATGACTAGGGATTAATGGAGACTCAAAGCCAACTAGGAACTGAGTTGGAGAGTGATGTATAGTTATGCTTCTTTTGGTTAATTGACATTTTGGTTTATATATGATACAGTCCTATATTATCTCCCTTTATTATCTGCTTCAAGCACTCAGATATCTCTCCACCTGATAGATTCAAGTAAGTTCCTATATAATCATTGCACCAAAGGGCTATTTGGTGAGGATTAGAGGTACTGTTCCTTGGTGGCTTAGATGATAAAGAATCTGCCAAAAATGTGGGAGACCTGGGTTCGATCCCTGGGTCAGGAAGATCCTCTGGAGAAGGGAATGGCTACCTACTCTGATATTCTTGCCTGGAGAATCCTATGGACAGTGGAGCACAGTGGGCTATAATCCATGGGGTCGAAAAGAATCAGACACACCTGAGCAACTAACACTGCTTCTAAGTTGCTTCAGTCGTGTCCGACTCTGTGCGACACCATAGATGACAGCCCACCAGGCTCTGCCGTCCCTGGGATTCTCCAGACAAGAACACTGGAGTGGGATGCCATTTCTTTCTCCAATGCATGAAAGTGAAAAGTGAAAGTGAAGTCGCTCAGTCATGGCCGACTCTTTGCAACCCCATGTACTGCAGCCCACCAGGCTCCTCCATCCATGGGATTTTCCCAGCAAGAGTACCGGAGTGGGGTGCCATTGCCTTCTCCGCAACTAACACTAAGAAAGTAAAAATTTTAAGTGGTCAGTTAGCCTCATGACTGTGGGAAAACAAGCACCATTACCTCAATCCTCTGAATATTTTAGGTAAAAGTAGAACTTGGTGCTAGAAATAGACGCAAACCTCCACTTCAGAGAACTGGATTCAGCTGGCCTTCTGTGAAATATATAAATGCAATTGTATGTGTTTAGGGATGAGATTTCTTTTTACTTCCTATGCTAAGCATCCAGGATCTATCGAAAGCATTGCCACATTGCAGCTAGACAGACTTCAGTCTGGTGACACAAGAGCCTGGATAAGCATAAGCAGTACATCACCATCAACAGATACTCATGCAGACACACACACACACGCGAGGTCAGAAAGGACACAAAATACGTCATTTGCAGTGGGGACGCAGCACATAGAAGCCGGAGGGTCAGTGGGTGTGGGCAGAGGGAGATGTTTTAAATAAACACACACTGCTTTTTATGATTTGTAAAGCCAATATAATATTTGAGTTAAAATAATACTCTCACAAAAATAGGCAAGCTATCATGACACATGATTCTCTGGTCTTTTAAAATATTTCCTCTGGTACATTACAAGAGTTTCAAGGAAGACTTATGTAACAATAATGTGACTTTATGAAGAGTAAGCATGTGCTACACTGTTGCTCCTGATATTTGGCTGGTGTGCTATATTCTTTTCATTAGGGGAAGCTCTTAAAAGTGAATGGGGTTGAAGTGGTCTCCTGTCCTTCATGGCGCCCCCAGGAAGGGCAGCAAGGGTCCAGGACAGAGCATCCTCCTGGGCGAACAGCCAGGGTCCTCAAGCAGGGAGTTCAACACAGTTTGCCCTTGTGAGTGTGGCTTGGGGCCACAGTGATCACAACATACATATTTCCAGTTTGATTTTTTCCAACAAGAGCAGTCACATTCTCCTTTAAACAGAGACACGCTTTTCCATAATCTTAACCTCACACACTCTCCCAGCCCCATATACAGAAGCAGTTACCCTTTAGAGCACCTGAGGTCGGGGCTAACGTCTGGGAGTTCTCACAGGTTTGGGTCATCACACCTGTTCAGCCATCCCATACAGAAAACCACACTGAACCTACCTTCCTTCATCCTACCCTCCGTACAGCCTGCTCCCCACACACCCGCCCCCAACAACAAACCCTAAACACACAAGATCTTGAGCAAAATGACGTTAAGGTAGTAATTTATATTTACAATATACATGGTAGGCACTCAATAATGGAGAAAGAAAAGTAAGAGAAGATGCAGAAAAATGCTTATTTTACTCTGGTATCATTGACATATTACATTGTGTAAGTTTAAGAAACTGTGATTTAAAAACTCCCAACAAACAAAAGTCCAGAACCAGATGGCTTCACAGGCAAGTTCTATCAAACGTTTAGGGAAGAGTTAACACCACCTAGCCTTCTGAAACTGTTTTTAAAAACTGCAGAGGAAGGAACACTTCCAAACTCATTCTATGAGGTCACCATCACCCTGATACCAAAACCAGACAAAGATACCACATTTTATACATTAGGGTGTAAGATGAGTTGATTTGATACATGAATATGTTGCTACATGGTGACCACCATAGTGTTAGCTAACACCTCCATCACGTCACATAATTATCATTTCTTTTTGATGGTGAGAACATTTAAGATCTATTCTCTTAGCAACTTTGAATGCAACACAGTGTTGTTGACTATAATCATGATGCTGTACATTAATCTCCAAAACTTATTCATCTTCTAATTGGCAATTTGTTCCTTAGATCACCATCTCTGCCTTTCTCCCACCCTCCAGCCCCCAGGAACCACCGACGTATTCTCTGCCTCAGCTTTTCTAGATTCCATATATATGTGAGATCATGCAGTGTTTGCCTTTCTCTGACTTATTTCATTTAATGTAATACCCTCAAGGTCCACCCATGTTGTCACAAATGACAAGATTTCTTCCTTTTCATGACAATAATATTCCATTGTGTATCAAATAGACTTACAAAGCAGAAACAGACATACAGCCTGAGAGGATGAATTTATGGTTGCACTTTCACGCATTGGAGAAGGAAATGGCAACCCACTCCAGTGTTCTTGCCTGGAGAATCCCAGGGATGGAGGAGCCTGGTGGGCTGCCATCTATGGGGTTGCACAAAGTCGGACATGACTGAAGCGACTTAGCAGCAGCAGCAGCAGCAGAGGGGAAGGATAGAGGGAAGGTTGGGGAGAAGGGATAGTTAGGGAGTCTGGGAAGGCTATGTACACACTGCTATATTTAAAATGGCTCACCAACAAGGACCTACTGTATAGCAGAGGGAACTCTGCTCAGTGTTATGTGGCAGCCCGGATGGGGGTTGGGGGGGTTGGGGCAGAATGGATACATGCGTTATATGACTGAGTAGCTATGCTGTGCACCTGAAACTATCACAGCATTGTTAATCAGCTGTACTACAATATAAAATAAAAAGGTTTTTTAATTTAAAAAATTAAAAACTATTTCCTCTTCATCCATACATCCCTCCATGGACACAGATTGTTTCCATATTGAGTCATTGTGAATAACGCTGCAGTGAGTACGAGTGAGAGTTGCTCAGCCGTGTCCGACTCTTTGCGAGCCCGTGGACTGTAGCCTGCCGGGCTCCTTTGTCCATGGAATTCTCCAGGCGAGAATACTGGAGTGGGTTGCCATTTCCTTCTCCAGGAACACTGCAGTGACCAGCAGAAAAATACTTAAGTACCTCACAAACTCCATATTCAACAGATGTTTGCATAACCAAGGTGACTTTCCCAGGGAAATAGTATTGCTATTAAAACAGGTTGAATCATAAAATATTAGCAATAGAAGAAAATTCTACATCATCCAGCCCACAGGTCTGCAAACCACAACCTAGGGGCCAAATCTAAGCTGCTTCCTATTTTTATAAATAAAGTTTTATGAACACAAAGTCACACATTTGTTTACATATTATCTGTACCTGCTTTTATCCTTTCACAGCAGAACTGAGTAGTTGCTGAAGACCATATGGTCCAGAAAGTCAAAAATATTTGCTCTCTGGCCTTTTACTGAAAAAGGTTATCACCACTGATCTCATCCACAGAACTCATTTTAAAGTAGGAAAACTAAGACCCAGAGTGGTAGGCCTGTAGCTGGAAGCAAAGTCAGAATAAAACCCCAGGTCAGCCAGCCATTGCCCTTTGCTTGTTTGAGCCCCAGCTCTACAAATTCACCAAGAATCCTTAGAGTTCAGAGGAAGTTCACTTCTTTCTAACAGGCACGAAGTTAATTAACAGGTTGTTTTTATAAAGCAATGAGGGAAAGGTTCAGAAGTCCAAAGGACAGATATAGGCCAGAAGTTTTTTTAAAACAAAGAACCTTTCTTTTCTACTCAAGATAAGATCAAGCAATAAATTTCAGATCTTGCCTGGACTGGTTTCTTGTCCCTCTGCTTACGAGGCTCCCTTCCTTGAATTTCTCCAAATATCCATGTAGGACTGGCGACGTCCACTTCCTCCCATCTTAGGAGGCTTAGACCAGAAAAAAAAAGAGCAAGATTTGTAGTAAAAGCTATGCCTTTTGTGGGGAAACTTCTCTGCTTTTTAATATCTGAGAAAACTGACTGTGATGATTCTGGGAAGAATTTGGTTATAACATTTCTACTTTGGGGCCCTCAAGGTGGCATTCTTCTGTACTCTGAATAGCAATATTATAAAGTCATAAAATACAGAAGTCCTATCAACACTGAAGAAGATAGAGGGGTCTGTCTCCTCCAGCAGTTCTGTCGCATATAAATCACCTCTAAGGGGTGTGGAGAAAAGGGAACCCTCTTACACTGTTGGTGGGCATGTAAACTGCTACAGCCACAATGGAGAACAGCGTAGAAGTTCCTCAAAAACTAAAGACAGAGCTACCATATGATCCTGCAGTCCCACTCCTGGGCATATATCTGGAGAAAACTATGATTCAAAAGCTTACATGTACCCCTGTGTTCACAGCAGCACTACTCACAGTATCCAAAACATGGAAGCAACTAAAATACCCGTCAACAGATGAAAAGATAAAAAAAAATGTATGTATACATGCACCATAGAATACTGCTCAGCCATAAAAAACAGAGTGCAACAATGCCATTTGCAGCAACGTGGATGAACCTAGAGATTATCATATTAAGTGAAGTCAGTCAGAAAGAGAAAGACAAACACCATATGATTTCGTTTATATGTGGAATCTAAACTATGACACAAATGAATTTAACTACAAAATAGAAACAGACTCACAGACGGAGAGAACAAACTTGTGGTTGCCAATGGGGAGAGGGTAGGAAAGGGATCTGGGAGTTTGGGGTTAGCAGATGCCAACTATTACATAGAGAGAGAATGGATAAACAACAAAGGTCCTACTGTATAGCACAGGGAACTATACTCGTATTCTGTGATAAACCAGAATGGAAAAGAATATGAAAAAGAATGTGTATATATATATATATATATATATATATATATATATATATATATGTATAAATGAATCTCTTTGCTATACACAACATTGTAACTAACACAACATTGTAAATCAGCTATATTTTAACAAAATAATTTTTTAAAAAATCACCTCTCAGGACCAGTGCATCAGGTCTGGAGGTATCATGCTCCATAAACAGCCTGCATATCTGCCTTTGCCCACCTCAGGGGTTGTCACAGGGCTAGTAGTGATGGAGTTCCAGTGTCTTCCAGCCTTGAGGGTTGTTGTGAGGTTCAAACAAGACCATTAATAAGGAAGCACTGTGTACAGTTCACATAATGTCTCTCTGTTGGCTTTGATTTTAAATCTCTCAATCTGTTTTAGTTTAATAATGATGATAATGGCTAATCTTGGAGCATTTACTCCTTGGCAAGCACTATGAACCAGCTGTGGAGATTATCTCGTGTAATCCTCATGAGCAGTCTATGACATGTACAGGATATGATATCATTGTTTTCACAATACAGGAAAAAATATTAAGGCTTATTAGCAAGTTTAAACAGCTTGACCAAGTTAGTAAGTGACAGAGCAGGCTCTTAAATTCTCTTTATTTTGTTTTTAAGATAGAGTAGAATGACTAAGAACTTGAAATTTATTTATTAGCCACAGTGCATGGCATATGGGATCTTAGTTCCCTGACCAGGGATTAAACCCTTGCCCCTTGCACTGAAAGCACAGAGTCTTAACCACTGGACCACCAGGGAAGTCCACACTTCAATTCTCTTTACTCATCAATAAGTGCTTAGTAAAGTACAGTATTCAGTTCAGTTCAGTCGCTCAGTCGTGTCCGACTCTTTGCGACCGCATGAATCGCAGCACGCCAGGCCTCCCTGTCCATCACCAACTCCTGGAGTTCATCCAAACTCATGTGCATCGAATCAGTGATGCCATCCAGCCATCTCATCCTCTGTCGTCCCCTTCTCCTCCTGCCCCCAATCCCCTGAACTAATTTAATACAGATTTGTCTACAGAATGAGATGCCCCAAAACTCTTTTATTTCATTTTTCTTCCCACAAATATTCATTTAGTTCCTGCCATGTTTGAAACTTGTGTTTACCATAAAATTTTCTGAAAACCCCTCTTTAAAAGAAATGTTTGGATCACATATTAGCAACACCATGTTTCATGCTGGTTTGTCTAAACTGGCAATATCTAAAGTGAAATAAAGATGTAAAAAAAAAGAGAGAGAGAGAAATGACAATGAATAGAGACAAAACCTCAAAAACTAAAATACTCCTTGGGTTTAAAATTTCATATTACACTTTTTCATCTTGACATTATGATGGATTTAAAAGATCAAATATCCAACCCCTTGATCTATAGTGCTGTCAGAAAGAACTGAATGGAAAAAGGAATCTTTACCTACTCATGTGGCAAGTAAGCAGGTGGTAGGTTTTGTGTTGTGGCTGATGAAGTTATCATTGGTCTGTGCCTTGGACTAAGTGAAAAAAAAAAATACTACAATGATTTACTCCTGATCTGGCTGGTCTCTTGGCTGGGTTGAGTATTCACAACCCAGTTACCAAGATCAATCAGAAAACACACATTAGAAAATCAGACTCTTTTCCTGTGAATATTTGTTATATGGGAAATTTCTCCCCCAAAATTAATGACAACACCAAACCTAAAAATTCACTTTTTAATCTTTCTGATACCTCCATAGACACATGTTTTATAATGGAATAAACAGACACTTTTAAAACTCTTCAGAGTTCAGCGTTGTCTGATCCAATTCATATCGAACTTTAACAAATACAGCAAACTGGTAGCAACTGAAAACCATACGTGTGATTAATGCTGGCACTTGGACATCCCTTCATAGCTCCAGCCAAGGGTTTGTGTCTCTGTCTGTTCCTCTTGCAACTGACTTTCTGTCAAGCGTTCAGGATGACCCTTTACTGTTGCCAAGTGTCCTTATTTAAAAAGAGAAGACCGAGATGAATAGTACCATGATTTTACTACACTAGCAACTATATATGAAATAGTCTTATACTTATTGTAATGAGAAATCAATGGCCGTGTCACTATTAACACTGGAAGTTTTCTTTGCCATCTGCTGGTATCCTACTGACAGGTAAATTCCACCAGCGTACAAAAGAAAACTTTTCTCTTTTACCCATTTTTTGGCCATTTTTAGTTGAACTATAATTTACAATGTTAATTCTGCTATACAGCAAAGTGACTTGATTATACACATATATCCGTTCTCTCTTATATTCTTTTTCATTATAGTTTATCCCAGGAGATTGGACATGGTTGCTTGTGCTATATAGGACTTTGTTGTTTATCCATTCTACATGCAATAGTTTGCATCCACTAACCCCAAACTCTCAGTCCACCCCTTCCCCCACCCGCTACTATCCCCCTTGTCAACAGCGCCTCTCCTTTCTGTGAGTCTGTTTCTGTTTTGTAGATAAGTTCATTTGTGCCATATTTTAGATTCCACATGTAAGTGAACCATGGTATTTGTCTGTCTGTCTTCACTTTGTATGATAATCTCTAGGTCCATTCATGCCGCTGCTCTTTTTTTCCCTTTTCTATCAATCATCAATTATTAAGACTACTAATTCTAATAACTTCTAACTTACAGAAGAAAATAACTAGTCTGCTGCTATGCAGCTAAGTTGCTTCAGTCGTGTCCGACTCTGTGTGACCCCACAGACAGCAGCCCACCAGGCTCCCCCATCCCTGGGATTCTCCAGGCAAGAACACTGGAGTGGGTTGCCATTTCCTTCTCCAGTGCATGAAAGTGAAAAGTGAAAGTGAAGTCGCTCAATTGTGTCTGACTCTTCGCGACCCCATGGACTGCAGCCTACTAGGCTCCTCCGTCCATGGGATTCTCCAGGCAAGAGTCCTGAATAACTAGTCTAAATTATGCTAAAATATATGATACCTTGTCAAAATTTAATTAGTTTTTAATCCCTACAGTATTTTTTCAGCTTTATGGTCTCAAGGGGATATATGACATTATTAAAATAAACTTTGCTTAACCCATTTTATACCTTAGAAGTGTATCTCTGATGAGGAATATCAGATGATATGAAGACAGAAGCTCACCTAGAATTTCTGAGTAGGGTTGCCATCCTTTCTCTCTCAAAATCCAATCTTGAACTTGTTTTTCATATAATATTCTTCAGTTCAGTTCAGTCGCTCAGTCGTGTCTGACTCTTTGCGACCCCATGAATTGCAGCACGCCAGGCCTCCCTGTCCATCACCAACTCCCAGAGTTCACTCAGACTCATGTCCATCGAGTAGGTGATGCCATCCAGCCATCTCATCCTCTGTCGTCCCCTTTTCCTCCTGCCTCCAATCCCTCCCAGCATCAGAGTCTTTTCCAATGAGTCAGCTCTTCGCATGAGGTGGCCAAAGTACTGGAGCTTCAGCTGTAGCATCAGTCCTTCCAGAGAACACCCAGGACTGATCTCCTTTTGAATGGACTGGTTGGATCTCCTTGCAGTCCAAGGGACTCTCAAGAGTTCTCCAACACCACAGTTCAAAAGCATCAATTCTTCGGCGCTCAGCTTTTTTCACAGTCCAACTCTCACAGCCATACATGACTACTGGAAAAACCATAGCCTTGACTAGATGGACCTTTGTTGGCAAAGTAATGTGTCTGCTTTTTAATATGCTATCTAGTTTGGTCATGACTTTCCTTCCAAGGAGTAAGCGTCTTTTAATTTCATGGCTGCAATCACCATCTGCAGTGATTTTGGAGCCCCAAAAAATAATGTTCTTATCCTACTATATATCCCCTCTATAATTAAATTTTATAATTTAAGAAAATTAGGGAGTCCATATTACCCACTGCTTTGCTTCCAAAGTACTCTTCTCTCCCAAAATGATTATTTTGGCCAGAAAGCTATGAGATATTAAATGTTGGCTTTTATAATTTTCACGGAACTTCTTTCCATTATCTTTTAATTTTTTGTTTAGAAATAATTATATAACTATAGGAAATTGCAACAATAGTACAGCAATTACTTATACCCAGTCACCCAGTCTCTCCCAATGGTTACATTGTAGCTAATCATACAATATCAAAACCAGGAAATTGACATTGGTACAATGTATATGGGTAATTATCCAAGTGCAGACTCTTGTAACCACCACCACAATCAAGATACAGAACCACTGTTGCATGTTAGTCGCTCAGTTGTGTCCAACTCTTTGTGACCCCATGGACTGTAGCCCGCCAGGGCTGTCCATGGGGATTCTCCAGGCAAGAATACTGCAGTGGGTTACCATGCCCTCCTCCAGGGGGTCTCCATCAGAGCAAAGATCTACTCTTGTCTACATTTTACCAGTTTGAATGAGGTATAGAAATCAAACGTGCTTTCAAGTCCCTTTGCCTTCTCCCATTTATAATCTAATCATCTTAAGTATTTTTTCCACATTGAGAACCACATCACACGTTACATTTTTTGCTTCAAATGTCATACATAATGCAGAAATTTTCAGAGGAGAAAGTCTATTGTATTTATTCTTTTTTTTTTTTTTTTTGGCCATACTGCCAAGTTTGGGAAATTTTTAGCTGTCATTTCTGTAATCACTTTTTCATCCCCACCCTCCCTCTCCTACCCTTCTGAGACTCCAGGGACCCAGTAGCCATGACTTCTTCAATGGGTGGTTTGAGCAGGGTTTCCTTTGAAGAGGACATGCATGGGTGGGCAGGCCTTGTTTTCATCTCTATTATGTAACTCCGTCTGCCCATCAAACATTGAAACTATGCTTTCCACACATAGCTATGCCCCACCTAACACGACCCAATTTTCACTCATGGGTGCCACCCAAAATTATATTTCGCTCTGCACCCTGTACTCAATGCCTCATATCACTGTCAGAGTCCCTTCCTCCTTCCCAATCCTATCCAAGTATTTTTTTTCTCACCACTCTGAAACCTATAAGCTAAATTATACACTCTTTAAAAATCTTGAACTGCTCAAACCAAGACTCAACAATTGTGACTGAGAAAAAAGTGAAGACAAAGAATTCTCAAGGACAGCAGTATCCATTGTCTTTCAAGTCATCGAGGATGACTTTAGTGGCATACGAATCGGAGTGGAATTTTAATAAAGCACCACTTGTCTTAAAAAGTAATGCAAGCGTCAGACATTGTTTGCTTAGCCTTTGGAATCGCCATGTGTTTGCTCAGTTCAGATGGCAACGACATCAGTATCTTTTCCAGATTCACAGCACATTTACTGCATCCCGTTAAATAAAAAGAAGGTTTAAAGAAACTGTCTTTTCACTCAAAAATTAGTTACCTGGGGATCTCCCTGGTGGCGCAGTGGATACGGATCTGCCTGCCAGTGCAGGGGACACAGTTCGATCCCGGGTCCGGAAAGACTCCACATACCGTGGAACAGTGAAGCCCTTGTGATACAACTACTGAGCCACGTTCCACAGCTACTGAAGCTCACACACCTAGAGTATATGCTCTATAATGAAGAGAAGCCCCTGCTTACCACACCAGAGGAAGCCCACATACAGCAATGAAGATGCAGTGCAGCCAAAAATAAATTAAACATTTTTTTATTATATGATACAAACACTATGGAAAACAGTATGAAGGGTTCTCAAAAAATTAAGAATATAGCTACCATATGATCCAGCAATTCTACTTCTGGATATTTTTTCAAAGAAAATAAAAACACGAATTCAAAAAGATATATGCATACCTATGTTCATTGCAGTGCTATTTACAGTAGCCAATGTATGGAAACCAACTAAGTGTCTGTCCATCAGCAGCTGAATGGATACAGAGAATGTTTTCTACACACTTACATAGTTGAACATTACTTAGCCACAAAAAAGAATGAGATTTGCAACATGGACAGACCTAGAGGGTATCATACTTAATGAAATAATGAAAAAGAAGGACAAATATCGTATGGTTTCACTTACATGTGGAATCTAAAAAGCAAATTAACAAACAGAAAAAGACTACCAGACACAGAGAACGAACAGATGGTTGCTACAGGGAAGTGGAGTGAGGGAATAAGTGAAATAGGAGAAGGAGATTGAGCCACAGCCTCCCAGAATATAATGTACGGCATAGGAAACATAACAATATTGTAGTAACTTTACATAGTGGCAGCTGGTAACTAGATTATGGTGATGATCATTTTGTAATGTATGGAAATATCAAATCACTATGTTATACACTTGAAACTAGTCAATTATACTTTAATTCAAAAATTTTCCTTCTTTCATAACTAAAGTAATAAAAAGAAGTTCAAAATGTTAAAAATTTAAACAATAAAAATTAGTTACCTAAAACATGAATAGCTATCCATCAGAAAACAAGAAAGCCACATTCCACAAGTCCTCAACGCTTTTTTAATTGCTTAAATCAATAGAATTCAAGCTCTTAACTTTGGCCTTGATCAGTCTAACTCCACTAGTCTTGTATGGTTTGAGGTCTCAGTTAGTACCTGTGACCAAACTACAGGTGGCACTCATGGTAGAGAATCCGCCTGCCCAATCATGAGCCTGAGATGCAGGTTCCATCCTTAGGTGGGGAAGATCCCCTGGAGGAGGAAATGGCAACCTACTCCAGCATTCTTGCCTGGAGAATCCCATGGACAGAGGAGCTTGGAGGGCTTTAGTCCATGGAGTCCCAAAGAGTTGGACAGGACTCAGGTGACTAAGCACATGTGCCCTGCCGACCCAAACTATAAGCTAAACACTTTAAACACCACTTACTGTATCGCTTTGCAGCTGTTGCGCATTAGCCTTCAAAACACAAAGCTACAGTTCTCACATACAAAATTTGGCCAAGAACATTTGTTGATAGTTGACTGATAGGTGAAAATGTAAGAGTTCCTCAGGAAATTTTCTACTTCACTGAATTCCCTAAGTTTCTAGGATAACTCCAACATCTATACAGAAGCAGAAAGTTCCTTACTTTTTTTCTCAAGCACCTGAAAATAAACCACTTCATTTTAGAAAGAGTGGGATGGTCACATGTCTCCCCCACACCATCTTGAGAAACAAAGTTTCAATCATTTTTTTATTTGGGGAATGGACTTCCCAAAATGGGTAAAATGGTGAGACTCAAGGAGACTGGTAAATGTTAACTTCTGCAAATAAAGGCTTCCGTTTATTCTTAGACTCTTAATTCTACTTTATGTTCTTTCTCCCCGCTTCTCCTAGTCAAAGTCCCAGGGAGGTTACACCTCCTTTTCCCTTTCTTATCTGTGAATTGTTATCCTAATATTAGCAGCCTCAATCCTGACTTGGTCTCAAATCTCTGTTTAACCTATGAATATCTGAATAAGGAGGACGTTATGGATTGCTGAGCCCATCTCTGGAATGAGTATTAAACTATGAGAAGATCTATAACGCATTTGTATGAACACTGATACAACTTTTCCCAGCTTTCTCTTAAAATGCATCGTATTATTCATCCCCCAAATTCTAGAGTACCATAAAAGGCCAGAAAAAATACTGATAATCTCTAAAGGTGCTGAGAACATGTAATTTCTTCTCTACTTTTAATTCCATTTTTTTAATAAAGCAGCAAAACTCTCACTCTTTGCACCTATCCAAAGCATGAGATTCAACCCAAGCCAGGTGTTGAAATCTCTAAAAACTTTTGGATATTCATTGTTCTTTACCTGTTTTCCTTCTATGAAACTGTTCTGTGGAGACAGTCTGAGAGAAATTTTGTAAAGATGTTCACCACAGCATTATTTATGATGGTGAAAAACACCTTTGATGATAAGTGAAAATTTGTCTGCCAGTAGGGAAATGTTTGGAGAAGGCAATGGCACCCCACTCCAGTACTCCTGCCTGGAAAATCCCATGGACGGAGGAGCCTGGTGGGCTGCAGTCTATGGGGTCGCTAAGAGTCAGACAGGACCGAGCGACTTCACTTTCACTTTTCACTTTCATGCATTGGAGAAGGAAATGGCAACCCACTCCAATGTTCTTGCCTGGAGAATCCCAGGGACAGGGGAGCCTGGTGGGCTGCCATCTATGGGGTCACACAGAGTCGGACACGACTGAAGCGACTTAGCAGCAGCAGTAGCAGGGAAATGCTCATGGGGTTCTTGAGGCAAGAATACTGGAGTGGGTTGCTGTTTCCTAGACCCTGATACTGGGAAAGATTGAAGCAAAAAAGAGAAGGGGGCAGTAGAGAATGAGACAGTTAGACAGCATCACTAACTCAATGGACATGAATTTGAGCAAACTGGGAGATAATGAAGGACAGAGGAACCTGGTAGGCTACAGTCCCTAGGGTCACAAAGAGTCAGACACCACTTAGCGACTGAAAAATACCACCACAAGGGAACTGTTAGGCAAATTGTGAAACGCTCACTTCAGTGAACTATTATGCCAGCCACTAAAATTAAATTTAGAAAGAACTTATGGTGATATTGAGGGGAAGAACTTCTTAGATCAAGCTAGATGTCTACAGTACAGCGAAGCACTGTCCGAAATGTTGTGTGTACACAGCACACAAACATGCATACATAATGCAGAACTATGTTAAACTGCACACAGGGGAAAAAACCGGGCAGAAATAAATGCACTAAGATGTTAAACAGTAATTACTTTTGCTATTGGAGCCAAAGACGGTTTGAGTTTTTCTTTATACTTTATTTCTGCAGTGGGCATGTTTTACTTGCATAATACATAAAATGAATTTTATTTTTAAACCAGAAATAGTAATAGATAACATTTCAGGGTTAAGGTTCCATTTAGAAACGATAATACATCTCATATCGTTCAATTTCACCTTTTCCTCTTGGTTAAATGAAGTCTCTTGGGTTCAGTGGTTACACTGGGTAAATGAAAATAATCGTGAGAAAGATGCTGCTTGGTAATGCTTGTTATTTGTCTAAGCATATAGTAACTCCTTCTAGGAAAGAATTCTTTAAAATTAAATTTTTTAAGGAGCCTTTGCTTTGCCGTCCCTGCCTCTCATAAGGGTAGCAGGTGAGCTTTCTGTAGATTTTGGGTTTTTTTTTTTTTTTTTCTTGCCTTCAGATGTCAGAGGCGGTTCATTTGCAAATGGCAGTTGCAGGTAGTTTTTGAAGAGAAGGGCATTTAGGACAAAGTGTAAAGCTACATAAAACCAGCTTAAGGGATCTTTGAAACATAAATCCATGCCTTTGTAGTTCTTAGGCTGACAAAGCTGAACCCTCAGAGGCATGCTGTCGGCTGGTACCTGTGTCCCAGCCAGAAAAGCTCCCCAAGCAATTACAGAGAAAGAAAGGGTTTCTGCCACCAATACCACCTAATACAATAGAGGAGGCCACCTGTGTTTTTAGAAAGGCAAGGACTCTTTAAAAAGTGGAAAAAGGGAAATGCTGGATGGGACTGTGCGGAGTCCTGGAAGATATTCATCATCCTAATTCATTAAAGTGATTGTGACAAATTTACACTGAAAAAGGATGAAGACTCTTGCTTCCTGAGAAGCATCAGAGCCACAAAACAAAGGCTAGTGCTTTAGGGGATACCTGTGGCCCCCAGCACAGCACTCTGCTGGCTCTGGAATTGAACATCACCAGGTTCTTTGGTGACTCTCATTACAATATCTGCCTTTTCCTTTCTCAAACCTTTTCCTGACATTGTCTTTGCCTCCTCTTTTCATTATTCTCTTCCAGAGAGAACTCAAAAGCTCTTAGCCTTTTCTCACCCATTCTAGCAACTCAAAGGCAAACTGTAGGAAAGGTGAAGGCTACCACACTAACCAGTTCTCTCTTTTCACCTGTGTTCTCCTAAAACTCTGTTTGAGGCAACATGGCATGAATGGGGCTCAGAAACAGGCAGTTGAGTTCCCTTCATTCACATGGTCACACGGCCTTGGACAAAACTACTGAGGCCTGGCTCTTCCCAACTGTGATCATATAGGTTGTGTTAGTTGTATCAGGAGCATTGTGAAGCCTTCATCTAGGAGTGGAAGAGATACCTCTGTGGTGTTGTCTACTGAATTTGAAAACCTACATACATTAATTTGTGCATTTCAGCCTGGTGGTAGATCTATAGCATGCAAGCTGAATGTGTGCAACAGGAGGATATTTTAACCAGATGCTGAGTGGATTGAGGCTCATTTCCCGCCTGAGTTTTACAGGTCTGCCATGAACCTTACTGATCACTGCATGTGTTCATTTGGAGTCGTCCTTCTGGGGCTCTATCTCCATCCACTCATTCTCAACCTCTGGTTCTGTTTGAAAACCAATTGACTCTTTGAACCTGTGTGTCATTTGTAATGCACCTTTCCAAATATACTCCTCTTGGTTTCAACTACATAATAGGGAAGTCCTAAACATCTTAGAAAATCACTCATGGTTTTGTTTTCCTTCCAAAGAAAGTCTTAATAGGATTACATTAACTGAGCAGGATGCCCACACTTCTCTCCCCTCAAATTGGTTCTGAATCAAAATTATGTTTTTTTGTTTTTTAAAACGAGTGGGGTGGAGACTAAGAAACCTGTGGCCTTTGGATAAAGTTCTTTCTCAAGGAGCTATTTCTGATGTTAACACACCTCCAGAAGCATTTGGAAGATTCAGAATAGGGCAGAATCATCAAAGTGTCCCCGCCTGCCTGCCTGTGTTTTTCTATGTTAACTCAAAATGGTAAATCATCCTCAAAACCTTTTATTTTTGGATTCCCCATATGTCCATTTTCTCTCTTCTAAACAGGCTGATGAAAAGGCAGAGGCAAATAGCTGCAGCCTTAATGAAATAGGCATATTGATCAATTCTGCTTCTTGGGCACTTCCTCAGAGTGTGCCGGAGCACACGTGGACACGCGGGTGCCCATCAGACATCTCCAAGATGTCAGGCTTCCAAACATGAGAACAGTTTCACAGGCAGCTGTTTTCACACTGCATACATTGCACTGCGTGTCAGAGGAAGAACCACCAAATACTTACGATGCACTGAAGTTTGTGATCAAGTGGAAGACTATAAGCAAATGTTGCGTTTTGAGAACAGAAACATAAGCAAAAACGTAATTATCAATTTGCTGCTCAATCCTGCCTCCTCAGAGACTGCTTCTTTCCCATCCCAGATGCCTTCCTCTTATCCCCAAAGACAATTTGCGCATCCTCTTACTCCTAACTCCTGACAAGCAACTGGAAAAGTTACTCATCTCCTCTTTTCAACTAAAGCCTCCTCCAGCTTGACAAATCTTGCCAATTACTGCATAAGCCTTGACTGTCTTGAGTTATGTGTCCGCAGGCTCCAAGCCCATCCATCTTGGAATTATCCTTCAGCCTTATCGCTCCTTCCTCTTCATCTTTTCCCGCGCATGGTTAATATCAGCTGTTATCAGTTTCAGTGCCTAGTAAATATTCTGGAGGTGATTGGAGGTTCAATCAGTTGCAGCTGCACCAAACTCAGCTGATAACGCAGTGGATGGTGGGGGAGAAGCTGGGAGAGGGAGAATTGGTAGAATTACCTTGATTCAGAATTAACCCTGATTGTATTTTGCTGTTTAGGCTCTGCGCTGTACATAGAGAGTCCCCAGAATTCAGTGTCTGATTTTGTACCAAGACACCATCTTATGAGGAGTCATTGATAACAATAGCAGCTGTAAATGCTGAAAATGGATTTTGCACAAACATTCCCCATACCCTCCGCCACCCACCCACCACACCCCCATCAGTCTGAGCACATCTGAAGGATAACTCTGGAAAGAAAAGAATAGCAATAGGACTGCTTCACTATCTTATGTTTGGCTTTCAAACTTATGTTTGGCTTTCAACTTACCTTATGTTGAGCTGATGGAGAGGATTGATTCAATTGAGACAGTAGTTGCTACTATGTTTGCTATACAAAGGTGGAGCTCTGGAAGCTGCAAAGAGTGGCCCTTTGGCATTTTAACTAAAACATCATCGTCTCTTTTGCCTGCCCCTTTTCTCTGCTCCAGGCTCCCCACGACTTGAGCTGCAGTGGGCAGGGAATTACCAGAATAGCAGGTAGGAGACAAGTCCTTGCCAACAATTAGCTCCCGACCCAGCTGCCATTGGACACCTCAACTTTAGTTCCCTTCAGTGGGCCTGCTCCACATCACAGCCTAGTGGTGGGCTCTGGTGGTCCAGTGGTTAAGACTCCACACTCCCAGTGCAGGGGGCTCAGGCTCATTCCCAGGTCGGGGAACTAAGATCCCACATGCCAAATGGTGCAGCTAAAAAATAAAATCACAGCCTGTTTGTTACTCGAAGGAAATAACACCCCGAGCAGTTATCAGCTCTTAGTAACTGAGATTGAATAAGGTGGTCAGATATTTCCCAAAGGAGAGGCCCAGGGTAAGATGGTCCAGTGGGAACTCTGAGTAAACAGGAGACTGAAGGTCTTCTCCATGTTAAACCGATGCCAAAGAAAAGAGAGTCGGCCCCACACCCAACACAGCCCCACCCTCCAAGTCCACATACCCAACCCTGCCCCTGCCCCCTCTCAGTCCAGCCCGGGGCAGAGGGCCCCCTCTGAGCCCCACTAGAGCCCACACTGTCACCACACACTAGGACAGTCAAGAGATAGGGGTGCACTTCTCTAGAGGGACCAGAAAGGCAGTAAGTGCGGTAAGATTCTCCATTTCCTAAGTGTTTATTTTGAGGTTGCAACCTCAGGCTTTAGGACAAAGCAAAATGAAAACCAAAAACTTCAAGCCATTAACCAGTCATTCTGTGTGACAGCCACCCACCTCCCCCCCCCCCCCAAAAAAACCTCCCCGGAGGATTCCCAGTGTTGACTCCCAAGAAGACCTCCTCCCTGGACTCAGGCGCCATCCCTTAGGGCACAGCCATGCACAGCCCATGTCATTCTCTGGGCTCAGCCTCACCACCTGCCCCTCAGGCCTCCCAAACCTACCAGATGGACTCAGCACAGCTGATGGTCTGCGTGGACTGCACGCCCCACTTTTCAGGTCTAGACTATCTCACCTGGGTGGCTCTTACTCTTTTTTTTTTTTTTTTCATTCTGTTTGTGTTCTAGTGAAGTGAAGTCGCTCGCTTGTGCCCGACTCTTTGTGACCCCATGGACTATAGCCTATCAGGCTCCTCCGTCCATGGGGTTTTCCAGGCAAGAGTACTGGAGTGGGTTGCCATTTCCTTCTCCAGGGGATCCTCCCTACCCAGGGGTTGAACCCGGGTCTCCCGCATTGTGAGCAGACGCTTTATCCTCTAAGCCACCAGGGAAGCCCCATGAGTTCTAGTAGGCCAATTGAGTGAGAAGGCAATGGAACCCCACTCCAGTCCTCTTGCCTAGAAAATCCCATGGATGGAGGAGCCTGGTAGGCTACAGTCATGTGATCGCTAAGAGTTGGACACAACTGAGCGATTTCACTGTCACTTTTCACTTTCATGCATTGGAGAAGGAAATGGCAACCCACTCCAGTGTTCTTGCCTGGAGAATCCCTAGGATGGGGGAGACTGGTGGGCTGCCGTCTATGGGGTCGCACAGAGTTGGACACAACTGAAGCGACTTAGCAGCAGCAGCAGCAGCAGGCCAATTGAGCATAAACATTTCCATTTTTTTAAACATTTTTTAATGTTTAAATTAAAAAATTTTAAGGGAATTTTAAACATTTCCCTTTTTTAAAGAAGAGTTAAACTCTTCTTTAACTCTGTGTTTATACTCCACTGCGATATGATCTGATTCACTTTTAGGATGAAAGATGTGATCACTGGAATCATTTTGGAGACCTCGAGCTGTGGTGTGGATCCACTCCCACTATGAATTCTTATCAGATGTCAGGGCCTGAAATCAAATGTGATGTACCGGCTGATTTTTTACTCCCTTCTACATTAGCCTTAGATGGTGGCTCAGTCGGAAAAGACTCCACCTCCAGTGCAGGAGACCAGGGTACGATCCCTGGGTTGGGAAGACCCCCTGGAGAAGGAAATGACAACCCACTCCAGTATTTTTGCCTGGAGAATCCCATGAACAGAGGAGCCTGGTGGGCTACAGTCCATATGGACTGAATCAGCACATACTCTCTTACAACCAAGGGCTAGGATCCCTGTGCTTCCAGCCCAGGCCTTGCCCTGTGTGGCTCCTCCTGCCTCTTGGCCCTTTTCTGTTCCAAACACATGGCCTTCTTGGCGCCTCCCTGCCCACAGCGCATCCCAAGGCTGTCTCCGGCCTGAGCACTCTGCCTTCTCCGGACATCTGAGACCTATTAGCTGCTCAGGGAACATGAGATGGGGAGCTCTGACCTTCTGCACCTCAGTGAGCTCATTCCTGCCTTATGTGCTTCTTCCAGGACTCCTGACCCCCCACCACCACCCCCAGCCCACCCCTGGGTCCTCGTCCCTCCGCTGTCTCTCAGGACCACCTCCCTCCCCTCCCGCCCCCGTGGTACTCTTGTCTCTTGCTATGCTTTCTTTTTCATCATGACACTTACTGCTAAGTGTTGTGAAATTCAATACTTGGGTATCTGTCATTTAATTCTAGACAGAATTTATGTCTTCTTCACTACTATGTTCCCAGCTCTTAAAAAAGTGATGTCTTCAATGGATGCCTGAAAATATCTGCAGGATGATATCCCTGGCGGCTGGATGGTTAAGGATTGTGCTTCCATTGCAGAGAGTACCAGTTCAAGAGTCTTGGTCAGGGAACTAAGATCCTGCATGCCATGCACCAAAAAAATTAAAATTGTTTAAAAATATCTGTGGAATGAATATGTGAGAGAGAGCTGAGCTTCTCTCCCCATAGATGTGAAAAAAACCCTCATGGGAGTTTTTCTGGAAACAATGTGAACCCATCAGACCAGAGTCTTCAGCCTTTTGAACCCATGCCCCCTTTTGATAAAGGGAAAAAATCCCAAGACCCCGTGCAGAGCCTGGAGCTAGGGGTGCAGTGGGGTAGTGTTGGGGGAGGTCGTTGAGAGTTTTCAGATTACCGAAAAGAAGCATGAGCCACAAACCTTTCCAATCACCTTCCCTAAATATACCTTCTCTCAACCAGGGATTTGGTAAGGATAGAGAAGATACAGTTTGAGACGGTCTTGGTTTAGGGTAGGTGGTCTCTCCTAGTGTAAAATGAAGGAGCATAGGATATTCTTGGAGAGAACCCAGTGCATGGAGAAGCATAGATCCATCCACACCCAAAGCTGTCTGTCTTAAACTATTTAAAACGCCTGGGCTGGACTCATAACAGTGATTCACCATCAGTGGACCTAAGCTTTAGCTCCTGCGCTGGTCTACAAAGAAAGCCAGGTTCAGGTCCATCCCGGGAAGGTGCCCTTGGATCTCGAGAGTCAGGACAGCATTCTCCTGTTCCTGTACCACCTCCCTCTGATTTCTGTACCAGAGAAACATGGCAGTAAGGGAAATGGGGAGAAAACAGGACTCTCTGGTGTTGTCTAATCCTTCAGCCCCAAAGACACTTCTCTGCACCAAACCCAAGTTGAGGGCCAGGAACATCAACCTGATAAGAAGGAATCCCTGGGCAGGGTGTTCCCAGTGCAGCACTGAAACCAGCACTTCTCATTTCGCTGCCATTTTGAGAAAGTAGCAATGACATACACACACCTTGATGTGTAGAACAGTGAGTTAGGGGGAAGCCGCTTGTATCCCACAGGGAGCTCAGCTCGGTGCTCTGTGACGACCAGAGGAATGGAATAGGACTGTGGGGAGATTCAAGAGGGAAGGAATATACGCACGCATATAGCTGATTCACGCTGTTGTACAGCAGAAACTAACATTGTGAAGCGATTATACTCCAATTTAGAGACATTTTTGAAAATAAAATAGTATTAGGATGTAAAAAAGTTTTAAAATTAAACCTAAGTGTTTCACTCCTTTGCACTTATTTTTTTAAAAAGGCAAAATGCCTGATTTTTGTACTGCTTTTACAGTAGCAGAATTTTCTAGGATCTGGTGCAAATAGACATGTTCTCTGCAGGCTGAAAAGAGGCTGAAAACCCTGGTGTAATCTGTCTCCCTGAATTATTATAGGATTTTAGATGGTTGACAAGTGCAATAACTTTGAACTCCTCAGGCATCTCGATGGAAATTCAGTTCCAGCTTGAAAGTGCTAACTGTACAGCTTACATTCAAATGGAGCTTCTCAGATCAGAGGAGCTGGTTCACTACTGCTCTTGATTTATCCATGTACAGGGAAGGATTCCGAAAATGCATCCTTTGGAGTTGAGGATTTCTAAAGAAGTGTCTTCTAGTGACTGGCTGGAGGCAGACTGGACCAGCACAGAGTGAAGGAAGGAATACAGTGGGGCTTGACTGTATTCATATAGGTGAAGTCACGTGGGTATATGAGATCAGCAGACAGATACTAGATCTCAGCTTACTAATTCATCAGGCTTTTAGCAACTGGTTTCTCCATTTCAGTCCTACAGAGCTAACCCACATCATCATCTGCAATGCCTGGTGATATTCATTTCTCCCTTTCTGAACTCGAGTCTTCTCTTAAATTTCATATCAAAATCCATTTCCTACCCCCACCCCCAAGCCCCAAGCTCAAAGTTTCCAATAGCATCTACTAGATCCTTATGAATACTTCTCTATCAGGTTCTCATTGGGAAACTTTTTCTCCCAGGATATATGACTCTGGTGCTTCATTGCTCCTGACTTTCTTACTTCCTTGTCCCTGTAAGTTCACATCCTCCAAGGATGGGAGTACAGGCTCCGTCTGATCTGTATCACATCATTTTGTCAGCTCCCCTTTCTCTCTGCATTCAGATGATAATGTCGCTCAGGTGAACCAGGTGAACGCTTACCCAGTCATGTCCAACTCTTTTGTGACCCCATGGAGTGTAGCCCTCCAGGCTCCTCTGTCCATGGGATTTCCCAGGGAAGAATACTGGAGTGGGTTGCCTTTACCTCCTCCAGGGGATCTTCCCAACCCAGGGATCGAACGTGTGTCTCTTGTGTCTCCCACATTGCAGGCGGATTCTTTACTGCTTGAGCCACTGAGGAAGCCCTCAGCCAGTCACCAATGTCACAGATACATGTCTGCAGTGGGCCCTATCTTCAATGCTCAGAATCAACATTTGCATCTTCAGAGTACAATTATGTCCTCATGCCTGCCAGTACTTTGAGCAAGAGAATCTGTATCATGTTTCCCATTATCTGTCCTTGCCCTGAAGCTGTTGCTGTGTGAACTCTGCAGGGAGGACCAAGGGAAGGGACCCAGCCAATGTCCACTGAACCACCAGTCTTTACCTGACTGTAGAGATGGAACATCCCGCCTCTGCTCAGCACCCACCTGCTATGGGACAGGTATTAAATGTACGGGCAAAATTGAGTCCCTTTGGAGAGTGAAAAGGATACCATTAATAATTACACTGAGATATACACTTGCTCCTTGAAAGGAAATCTATGACAAACCTAGACAGAGTATTAAAAGCAGAGACATCACTTTGCTGACAAAGGTCCATGTAGTCAAAGCTATGGGTTTTTTAGTAGTCATCTGTGGATGTGAGAGTTGGACCATAAAGAAGGCTGAGCACTAAAGAACTGATACTTTTGAATTGTGGTGCTGGAGAAGACTCTTGAGAGTCCCTTGGACTGCAAGGAGTTCAAACCAGTCAATCCGAAAGGAAATCAACCCAAATATTCATTGGAAGGACTCATGCTAAAGCTGAAGCCCCAGTACTTTGGCCACCTGATGCAAAGAACTGACTCATTGGAGACGACCCTGACGCTTGGAAAGATTGAGAAGAGGGCAGCAGAGGATGAAGTGGTTAGATAACATCACTGACTCGGTGGACATGAATCTGAGCAAACTCCAGGAGATAGTGAGCAGAGGAGCCTGGCGTGCTGCAGTCCATGGAGTTACAAAGAACAGACACAACTGAGCAACTCAACAATAAACTGAAATGATATTTTGAGTCTGGAACTGTGCCTAAGCCCAGGGCCCTAGATGAAGCTGTGTCCTAATGCTCTTTTGCTGAGGGTTTGGATAGAGCAGCTTCATATAAAGAATGTCACTGTGATCACTGAAGAGTGATCCGTCTGAGAGGCAAACACAGGTCTTTCATTCCAGCTGCAATATTTATACAAGTACACACTGATTGACTAGGAGGTGAATAAAGCACAACAAAGCTGCATTTCCACTCCACCCGCTGAAGTTTCCTGAGAAGTAGTCTGAGAAGTTTAAAATATTTTTTCCAAAAAACAAACCGAAATAACCCCTTCTTTTATTTTAGATTCCTTTCAGATAGCCTTGCAGATGGTTTGCTGAAATCGTCAGACCAACACAATCTGTTTGGCTCAAAAAATTAAAATAAACCCACCAAATTATGTGTTTCTTTGTAATTAAAAAAACACTGAATTTCTAAAACAAAAACTAAATTTCTTATTTCTATCTATTAAACTTACCCTCACTCTGCATTTCGTGAACCAAACTAGAGAAATAATTCCTTAAAGATCCACACATTTTCCCCTGTAGTGCCGAATTCTAGAACCCCAAAATAGGGTGGTATAAATGCTGAGTTCTTCTCTGTTTGTTTTTCTATCAATACATATTCATGTCTTTTCTCTTGACACAAGCCTCCTATCAAAACATCCAAAGACAGTAAATACTAATACATCCAGGAGGTGTTCTTTCTTCCTCTAATTGCCTGCATCAAGCCAGTTTCCATGACATCAGCTCAGGAACAAACATAAAATGCAAGTTAAAAATACTTCCTCTGGGATAAATAAGTATGACCCAATTGGGCCAGTTGGTGGGACAGCTAGAGGGAAGAGGGCTTCCCTAGTGGCTCAGAGGTAGAGGACCCACCTGTTAACGTAGGAGACACTGATTCGATCCCTGCGTGGGGAAGATTCCCTGAAGAAGAAAATGACAACCCATTCCAGTATTCTTGCCTGGGAAATCCCGTGGACAGAGGAGCCTGGTGGGCTAGAGTCCATGGGGTGGCAATAAAGTTAGACATGACTTAGCAACTCAACAAAAGACAGCAAGAGCCCCATGTTCTCACAGAGGTTTTAGTTCAAAGTTGTTTTCAGATTTGAAGAAATAATCGCCTCCTCCCCACCTATGGTCTCGGTGCAAGGCCAACTGTGGCAGCCCTTGGGGTCCCTGGTGCCCAGCACACAGCCCCTCGGTAGGCTGGGCACAACTTCCCCTCATCAGCAGGATGTGAGGAGATGCTGTGAGGTGACTCAGCTTCCAACCGCTGCCACTGCAGTCTTGTTTTTACCTTTTTTTAAAGAATCTGTTCCTGGGTGCTTTATAGCTTTAATCTTAACGTTCCCAGTAGTGTAACTGCCCCCGTGTAGCCATGCCTGCTGCTCTGGAAACCGTCAGGATTAGCGTCTCAGCATGTGAAGGCGACTTCGGGGAGGAATTTGTCTAATTCAGGGCATATTCGTCGCCACAGATTCTCCATTGAGCGCTGCTGGGTGACGTCTCCCCCTGGCGGCTGCTGACGTGCGTGCAGGGGACAGACTTACCGGCAGGCAGCTGAGGGGCTTTCCAGGAAGACGCGGGCTAAAAGATGTCAAGAAAACAGAATTTTTCCACATCGAGGGAACTTTTTGGGGGGGGATGGGGAGTGGGGCGCGGCTTGTGGGATCCTAGTTCCCCAACCAGGGATTGAACCCATGCTGTTTACAATGAAAGCATGGAATCCTAATCACTGAGGGGGGGTGGGGGGGGGGGGGTTGCCTGTGCTCAGTCCTGTTCAACTCTTCGTGACCCGTGGACTCTAACCCAGCAGGCTCCTCTGTCCATGGAATTTCCCAGGCGAGAATACTGGAATGAGTTGCCATTTCCTCCTCCAGGGGATCTTCCCGACCCAGGGATTGAACCCAAGTCTCCTGTGTCTCCTACGTTGCAGGCAGATTCTTTACCACTGAGCCACCAGGGAAGCCCCCAGGAAACCCATAGGTAAAGGAAAACATACATACATACATACATCTCAATGTCGATCTGGCATCTTGGCACAGGGTGAATATCTGAAACCATCACTTGCAGGAACTCTCTCTCACCCCAGGACTTCTCTGTGATTCTTAAATCATCTCTCTCTCCATCCACCTGTCAGATCCTGGCTGAATTATCTCCATTTATCCTACTGAGAAAGATCTCTTTCTCCTCTGGGCTGGAAATAGACCAACGCATATTCAGAAGGAATCTTTTTCTGCTCCCAGCCTCACCCCTACACCACCTCTGCATCAGCCTCTTCTCCCCTCTGGCTCCTCCGGCCAACCCCACCCCAGACTCTCCACAGCTCCCAGCCCCTCGGGATCCCCAGCTCAACTCTCTTGCGTGAAATTCATCACATAAATGTGTTTAGAATACTCCTTCTTCCTTGCCCTGCTGTTTTCTTTGACTCTGCAGTGTTTATTCTCCTAATCCCCTATTATGATTTTAATCTTTTTTAGAAACAGAGTCCTCACCCACTCATTTGGAGGGAGGGCTTGTTTCATTCAGAGTCCCCAACGCAGGCCCTGCCCAAACTTCTCACCATCAACCAGAATGTCATATGCTGCTGTGGCAGGATGAAGAATAACTCCAGAATGCCTTCATCCTGGAGACTCCTGAGGACAGTGGTTATTTCTCCTTGCTTCATATTTCTCCTCCCTCCATGAGATGAGACCATTTGTACATCTAAAAAGTCATGAAAAAGAATTGTTGTTTTTCAGTCGCTAAGTTGTGTCCGACTCTCTGCGACCCCATTGAACTGCAGCATGCCAGCCTCCCCTGTCCTTCAGTATCTCCCAGAATTTGCTCCGATTCATGTCCATTGAGTCGGTGATGCCATCCAACCATCTCATCCTCTGTCATCCCCTTCTCCTGCCCTCAATCTTTCCCAGCATCAGGGTCTTTTCCAATGAGTCAGCTCTTCTCATCAGCTGGCCAAAGTATTGGAGCTTCAGCATCAGTCCTTCCGATGAATATTCAGGCTTGATTTTTTTTAGGATTGACTGGTTTGATCTCCTTGCTGTCCAAGGGACTCCCAAGAATCTTCTTCTTTATGGTCCAGCTCAAATAATGAAATAGAATAAAATAATAAGCTCTTACATCAGCAAATGCAGGCAGTACCAACACTAAACACCAATCAGCAAAAATGCAAAGACAAATGTACCCCCAGCATCTTTCTTGACCAATGAATGCTCCCTTTTGTCCTTTCCGAATAAGCATATTTTCAGTAGAGGAAGAAACTTTCATTTTAAATGTATCAGGATCCTCTGACTTCAGCTATAAAGTCATAGAGGATTCATGGCGCTGTGGATCATTACAAACCACAAATTGTACTGAGTCAATTAGCCTGAGTTTCTGAGTTTCCCTTTTCTGTCTAATCCTACTCAGTAAGGAGATGATCTGACTGATGGACGTCTGTGCTGTGATGATCTTCATATTAGAGTAGGTTTTTCTGACAAGTTTCTGCCTGGCTGTCATCTAATTAAATATTTCGCATTTCTTCAACATGCAGATCACCATAGGTGGACAAGAAGAAAATCAAGGGTTAAGAGTAGAATTTGCATTATGTTTGCCTCCTTGAGCTCAACAGTGCAAAGAAATAAATGCTTTTATAGTTAGAAACCCCAAATGCCTGAAGAAAAGCACTGGACTTTAATGGAGACCTGGGCTCTGCTTTCCTGATAGCCAGGCTACTAACTTTCTTCAGACTGAGCAAGGCCAGGTTGGAAAGACTGAAGGCAAAAGGAGAAGGGGCCAGCAGAAGATGATATGCTTAGATAGCATCACTGACTCAATGAACATGGAATCTGAGCAAACTTTGGGAGACAGTGGAGGACAGGGGAGCCTAGCGTGCTGCAGAACATGGGGTCGTGAAGAGGCGTACACAACTTAGCGACTGCACAACAACAAGGATTAGTAACCTAGATTCCATCTCCACATTGCCGGCAAGCCCGCCTCTTTTGCTTCTTCTGGAACAGCGAGAAGCAAGTTGAATTTCCAGGGACAGAGCTTGATTTCCTGATGGAAAAATTTATAAAGAAGGTGGTTGATGAGAGTAATTCAGAGTTAATGTCCATTTCCCCATGAGTGTACCAGGAGACTCCATCACGAAAGAGCACTTAGAAGCTCTAAGTGCTGAGTAGTTAGCAGACAGCTGTCGTATGCAGATCTCCGTTGGATTGTCTGGCCCTGGCTTGTAGAAACAAGGTTGGCTTCCCAGGGCCTGAACCAGTGCCAACATAAACACATGGGGGCAGGTACTGAGCAGCCTTGGAGAGCTAATACTCCTATTCCACTCTCAGTTGGGAGCGAGGGTGGGCTGTAGCAGACTCTGATGCCTGTTAAAAGAGTAAATTGCTAATTAAAATGATAAAATTGCTTTTGAACTCTGGAGACCAGGAGAACTTTATAATTGACTATTATTATGTGTTTTTGGATGCCTAAACACACTACTGATGATTTGGAGTTGGGAAGGGTGGGATAGGGGAGGGAGTCCATTGCATGTCATTTTAACAATAAAAATACTCTGAAAATATATATACAATGGAAAGGATTACTTCTCACCTCTGGTAAGAGGCACTTAACCTTTGATCTTGAACTAAATTCCATTACCAAAGGTAGCTTATAAAGCAGCCAGGAATTTTTTCCCTTGATATAGTTTCGATGATATGTTAAAATAATTACTAAGTTGCTCAGAGTTCTCCTGAGGATAACTCCTTCTGCATTGAGATGAAGTAAAGAAAACATCAACTTGAGCAAATACAGAGAAAAATATGGGCCACCATTGTGTCATTTTAGGCCTTTTACCCTTATCTTGTCTTATGTGAAATATTAAACTAATTCCTCAACTCTTTTTAAAAATAGTATTATATGGTAGAATTATGGAATTATTTAGGCCAGTATTTTAATGTTACAATCATACACGTAAATACAGACCGATAAACTTAAAGATTTTTTAAAAGTTTACTTGCTAAAGCCATATTCACAATACTATAACCTTTCAGAGTAAATTTTGTTCATCTGACTCATGTGTTTTCAAAGGAGCCCATTAACTATGCAAGAAGTTGTGTGCCCAAATACAATAGGGTGCTTCGTTTATCAGGAGTGGTCTTATGTGGGTGGTCTTGAGGATATTAAACCAAACCCTCACATGTGCCTTTGGTCTATACCAAACCCTGCTCTGTGTGGCAAGCCAATTTTGTCCCAGTTTTCCTGTTCTTTTGCTTCTTCCTGACATTATTAGAAACCAGAGCCACTCTGAGCACCTCTGAACCCTAAGCCTTGGTCTCAGAGAATAGTGACATGAGGTTCAGAGTCTAATTCTGATGTTGGTAGTTAAAGAAACCAAACAAACCAACCAAACAAACAAAACTAATAGGAAACTTGAAAGGGGAAAAAATCAAAACTAAAAAACAAACATTATAAGAAAATTTCCTTAAAAAGAAACAATTGAGGAAGAAATGGGAAAACCAAAATATTAATCACTTGCCTTCTTAAAACTCTCTTCTCGGGACTTCCCTGGAGGGCCCGTGGTTAAGGCTCCAAGCTTCCCACTGAAAGGGGTATGGGTTCAATCCCTGATGGGGAAACTAAGATCCTGCAAGCCACTTGGCCAAAAAATAAATTTTAAAAATAATTTTTTTTTAAACTACAAATTCCTTTATCTAATGTGCCTCTATCAGCCTTCCCTTCCTCTGGGCACATGGGCTACTTACTTCATCCCAGAACCCACTCTCAAAGATCTTGGGACTAAAGCAACTATATGCCAATAAAAATTAATGTAAAAGAAAAAAAAACAAAAAGATCCTGGGACTAGCAGTCCATTCCAAGCCATTCAAAAACCATGGTGCTTCAGAATCAAGAGCTCCAGGTCATCTTGGAATTCCCAGAAGTTTCTCCAAGGCCAAGTAAATCTCTCCTTCCTTAGTATTGCCCACCCAAGTCCTGATGCCTCCCCCAGGATACCACCAATAATCCTAGATGCTTAGGAATTCCACCAAAGGGAGGGGCATCAAGAGAGGCTTGTTGGCATTTCTCAAACTGTATTCCAGGATTTCGTGAGGTGTTAGGGAAAAAAAATTAGCTAAAAATTCTACAGCTCACTTATGGAGATATGTTTGAATAGGTAGCAAACCTTTTAGGAAGTCACAGTGCTTATTTCCATATTGAAAACTCTAAGAAACCCTATAGTAAAGCAACCTCTTCAATTCTAATCGATACAAATTGCTTTCATCACAAAATCTTTTTTTTCCCCTCTAAATCTACTTGTTTATGTCTCATAACTGGTCTTCCAAGGCTTACATTTGGGAAATATTTGAACAACAACTATGCCATGTTGACCTTCTGTTTTTAGGTGTATTTGAGTGGGTCCAAGCCCTAGACACAAGAAAATGTACCATTATATCCATCATCCATGTTTTGGTTTGCTGAGGTAGGTAGCAAGTCTCAACATATATCAGCTTCCTCTTGAAATGGTTGATTACCTTTTCTTTTTGATGATGATTCAGAGAGGTGGAAAATGACAGGGCCACTAAAAAGGACACGATGCATGTTGTCTGATACACACAGTACTTCGATGATTTTTCAGACAGTTCAGAACATCACCAAAATGAGGGCAACCTGACCCTGACTGACGGGGAATCTAAAATTACATTTCTGAAATCCATCAAAGGTCGAATGGAAAATAGAGCTTATTTGGTAGCTAGGTTTTCCGCTGTGTTGATCTAGCTGTTGAAAGGTTTTGTTGTTTGAGGAGCTCAATTATAGTTTGACGTTTGGGAATAGTGTGGAGCATTTAACCTGAACAGGGAAATAAATGAACTGAAATTCTGCCAGAAACCACTAATCCTGCTTTGCAAATAATATAATCGAGCAATAATAATACAAAGACTCTCCTTCAAAGATTCTTTAGTAGCCACTTAGCCACATCATGGTTCTGCCGTGACTTTTCAGAACAGTCTGCAAAAACACTGTGCTAAGAGACAGAGTCTGGGGGTAGGACCTTAAAATTTTTCTCAAGAGATGGGTATGTGCACATAAATAATAGGGAATGTGTGAAACCTGGGGCAAAATGGAGAACTGCTAAAGGTATGCTGGGGCCTTCCCAGGTAAAACTAGTGGTAAAGAACTCACCTGCCAGTGCAGGCGACAGAAGAGAAGCAGGTTCAATTCCTGAGTCAGGAAGATCCCCTGGAGGAGGGCGTGGCACCCCACTCCAGTATTCTTGCCTGGAGAATCCCACGGACAGAGGAGCCGGGCTGGCTACAGTCCATAGGGTCGCACAGAGTCGGACACAACTGAAGCGACTTAGCGTGCATGCAAAGATGTGCTGGGTGTAAATGAAGTGAACCCACAACTTAAAACTGCAGCATCTCTGTAATCTGTTTCTCATAATTACTTCCTTGCACTGGAAGTCAATAGTAAAGGGCCTCAGAGAATCTAGAGACCAGAAAGGAAGCTGGATAAGAGAGTCCACAGGCTCACATGTCAGTGAAGTCTGTGCAAACATGTGAAGAATCCACAAGGGGTGGAGGACGGGGGCAGTGAGTACAGTGGGAGTGCAGACACTCCCGGATGTTTGCAAACCACCGCGGGCTACCCCTTAACCCATTCCTTAACTCAGCCTGTTTGTCATCTTTAGGTGGAACACATTTCTGTTTCTTTTTGTCTTTTTTTATATATATACCTAGAATAAAATGCCTTAAATAGGAGAAAGGCAAATATTACCAACAGCAACATTCTACAATTTGTTCTAAGATATTGAAGTAGCTTTACATGAAGAGGTATTTCACATTTTTCTTTTTTGCCATGACTTCAGAATTACTTCCATCTTTCTCTTAGGTCGCCAGGATGCCCCCTAGAGTTGCATCTGTTCCATTTCCGACCATTACCTCCCTCTGCTTCACTTCCCAGTGTTGGATGCCTACTTTGTAGTTTATACCTCTGTCTGATTTTACGTCACACAGATTATTCCCTATGAATCAAGAAATGGAGAGTTGATAACTATGAACTACATATATTTTGGATGGACAGTAATTGTGTCCTATAATGCGATTAAATTTTAAGTCCATCTTTAAGGTTTGGAATCATTGTACTCCTTAGGAGAGAGCTGCTATTTGTTCAGAATTTCTCTTTTCATCTGATAGGTTGGTCATTTGCCATCTGGCAATTTTTATCATCACCTTACCTATTTTTGCTTATGGTAATAACATTTGCTCTGTGTGTTTTGGCATTAAGTTTCCAGTTTTTTTCTAATGAAAATATTTTCTATGTTTTTACAAGTCATTTTTTAATTCCTACCTGCACCTTCAATACTTTCAGTATTTCTAAAAGCACCTTTCCATTATAGTGACTTCACATAATTAGTTAATATTCTCAAAGCGTGATATATTTAGAACTCTCTTTTTTTTATGACCATACCACACAGCTTGTGGGATCTTAATTCCCCCACCAGGGATTGAACCTACTCCCCCCGCACCCTCCTCCCACCAACCATTGGGCAGCCAGGGAATTCTCTCAGTTCCTCATTTTAAAAAGCAGATGTTCTTCATTATTCTTGATAATTCTAAATTTGGGAGCCAATTTCTTATCAGCTCTGATAAGATCATCACCCTGTTTGCTTAATGTGTAAAGTGTTTAACAATGATTAACAAAGTACTATAGCAAAACAAGTCAACCTTTCTATTATGGTGTTTTCTATGCTCACATGATTAGTATTATCCTTAATTTTTTAAACCATCTTTCCATTTTATGAAATGAAAACAAGGTAATATAATCAGAAAATCCTCCTAGTTGGGCACCCATCAGCTGAAGCACCCAAAGGTACCCTCGATGTGAAGACTTGAGAGAGGGTGCCTGTGTCAGTTTCCTGTAGCTGCCGTGATAAATTATGAGAAACTTGGTGGCTTAGCTCAAATGTATTACCTCTGAGAGGCTAGAAGTATGAATGGGGTTCACTGAGCTAAAATCAAGATGACAGGCAGGGATACTGAGTACCCTCTGGGGTCTCTGTGGAAGCACCCATTTCTTTCCTTTTTCATCCCTTAGAAGCCACCCATATTCCTTGGCTGGTGGCTCCTTCCTCCATCTTCAGAGGCACCAATGCCAGCCAAATCCTCACTCTGCATCACTTGGCCCTTGACCCTCCTGCATTCCTCTTTTACTTACAAGGGCCTTGTAATTACATTCCCCCCACACATACCAATAAGGGCTTTTCAAGTGGGGCCATTAGTGGTAAAGAACCCACTTGCCAATGCACAAGGGATAAGAGACTCGGGTTCAATCCAAGTTGGGTAGAACCTCTGGATGGGGGTATGGCAACCCACCCTGTATTCTTGAATCCCATGGACAAAGGAGCCTCGTGAGCTACAATCCATGGAGTCAGAGTGTCAGACATGACTGTAGCAACTTAGCACACAAGCACGCACAGCCATGAAGCAGGAAAGCATGAATTACAGTGAACTCTGGGAGTTGGTGATGGACAGGGAGGCCTGGCGTGCTGCGATTCATGGGGTCGCAAAGAGTCGGACACGACTGAGCGACTGAACTGAACTGAACTGAACTGAGGCTTAAGAATTGCTTTCCATGTTTATCAAGCATTTATTGAGCACCTACTGTGTGCCACACACTGGGCTGCTCCTGAGGACACAGCAATATTACAGACTCAGGCTCTGCCCCAATTTCAAGGAGCAGATAATCTGAGATTTGGGTGGGGGGAGGGGGTGGTAATGTTTATGTATATAATTGTTTACCTCAGTTACAAGGTGCTATAAAGACATAAATAAAGGTGTTAAGATTCTAGATCAACTGTGAAGTGTGTGGTCAGGGAAAATTCACTGCCCTTTCTTCAAGGAAGTCTTCCTTGAATTCCCAGGTGAGGGAACAGCAAAGGGCAAAGGCCAGGAATGAGAAGAAAAAGTTAACTATTAATGAAAAAGCCAGTGTCACTGGAAGACAGAGATTAGTAGTAGGGAGAGAGGATGAGGATGCTCGTGGTCTAAGATAAAGAAAGAAGTAGTAAGGGCCAAATAATCCAGAATGTCATTCACCATCTGAAAGATTTTGAAAATTCTGTGATGGGAGGCAAGGAAATGGTTTCAAACAAGAGTCAAGCAGCTTAGCCGTCTCAGACATTGGTTTTTGTTTTTTTTTTTTTGCAGTATGATTGACAGCTAACATTATGTTAGTTTCAGATATATAGCATAGCAATTCAATGTTTGTTTATATTGTAGAATTATCACCTCAATAAGTCTAGTCAACTTTTGTCACCATACATAGATATTCTTTTTTTTTTTAACTTTTTATTTTGTATTGGGTATAGCCAATTAACAATGTTGTGATAGTTTCAGGTGAATACTGAAGGGACTCAGCCATACATATATACATACATAGATAGTCTTGATTAAAAATAATAATAATAACATAAAACTAATAGACTGACCTGATCTCAGTGTGCTTAGTTATGGAAACATTAATGTTGGGTTATTTATAGACCAATAAGCTTTATTCTTGCCAGGAAAATTCCGTGGACAGAGGAACTTGGTGGGCTACAGTCCATGGGGTCATAAAAGAGTCAGACACAACTGAGACAACACGCTCATGCGTGCACACACACATGCTTACTCGACAGTTGTCAATTATTAATTTAGGATATGGTTAATATAGGGTGTCCCAGGTGATGCTAGTGGTAAAGAGCCCACCTGCCAATGTGGGTTTGATCCCTGGGTCAGGAATATCCCCTGGAGGAGAGCATGGCAACCCATTCCAGTATTCTTGCCTGGAGAATTCCATGGATAGAAGAGCCTGGCGGGCTACAGTCCGTAGGGTCACAAAGAGTCGGACACGATTGAAGCAACTTAAGAGTCGGACACGATTGAAGTGACTTAGCACGCACACGTGGTAAATTTAGGCAGAATTGTCCTACACATTTGGAAACATTGAAATAGAAATGACTTAGAAATATCTCCTAAACCTAACACAATGTTATGCTTGATTGCATTTGTAGAAACTCTACCCTTGCATTTTCACTGTAGGCTTTGAGAATGACAGTCAGAATTTTTGCACATCATTTGCCAGATGAAAATGAAAACCTCTAAGACAAATTTGTTTCTGCAGAGTGGCTGTTACATTCACATAAAGATTTAGCTGACAACTAACAAAAAGAATTGGGGGAATAGATGGAAGAAACAGCTGTCCAGGAAGCTATCAGTTGCTAGGTTTGCTTGGAATGCACTGGAATTCCCCAGAAGCCCCATTTTGCTCACTGATGGTCATCTGCCTTTAGAAATCACATTAGAGACCCAATTTTCTAAGTCTCATCTCCTTCTGAAAAAGAATATACATTTCCAGGCTCCCCCAGGATGCATAATTTTACACCATTGTTAGTGGTTATTACCACCATTTATCTCTCCAGTAATCCCCCTGGTCCCCTTTGTATAAGTCTGAATATGCCTTGCACATGTTTAAAAATGACATTCTCAGTCACACTTGAGAAGACAGAAGGGTTAGCTAAAATGAACTCACAATGATTATCTTATTCCAACAATTAAAAGTTTTAGCTTTCTTAACAGTATTCACTGTTTACACATCATCATATGTGCAAGGTTATAAAGATGCAGTGCAAGACAAAATAGGTATCTAGCAGGCTTGGAACCCTAGAACAAGTCTGCATGACTTTGTCTTAAAGATGAGGATTGTACGATGAAGTGAATATTTTTATCTATTAATAACAAACACTTATCTAGAACTTGTATTACAAATACTAACACATCAAATATTACATGGGGCATTCTATTGCTCATTTATGGTGGACTTAAGTTTGCCACAGCTCCGTAAACTGAGGATATTCTGATGCAAGGTGCCAAGCTAGTTCTGAGGCACCTTGTAGAGATTTAGCATAGCACAGTACAATATTTGGCCAAAGTCATATAGGAATGTGTTGGGGAGGAAATATTTCCCCTCTACCCTCTTATGCTCTGTTCTTGGAGGCCTGCAAATTAAACTGACCAAAGACAGATTAGCTAGGGGAAAAAACACAATTTTAACTCAAGTGCCTCTGGGAATTCACAGGAAAATATCACTCAAGGAGGTATTAGTTAGAATTTGAGGCTTATATACCCTCTTACTGGGCTTCCCTGGTGGCTCAGATGATAAAGAATCTGCCTGCAATGCAGGACACCAGGGTTCAATTCCTGGGTTGGGAAGATCCCCCAGAGAAGGGAATGGCACTCCACTCCAGTATTCTTGCCTGGAGAATTCCATGGACAGAGGAGCCTGGCAGGCTACAGTCCATGAGGTCACAAAAAGTCGACACCACTGAGCGACTAACACTCATTTTCATGGTCAGGTAACAATGTTTCTGTAAACCTCCACCAAACAAATGTTATTCTCTGTTCTGACAAGAAAGGACACAGTCCCCAGACACAACTTTACCCTTCTGAGGCCCAGTCCTGGCTGAGAGGAGGCAGAGCTCAGCTGGTGGTGTCCTCAGGGCTGGGTCCCCAGAGCCTGCCCAGCTGCTATCACTGAGGGAGCCAGAAGCCCAGGATCCAACTGGCCTTCAGGCTCCTCAGGCCGCCTGCACAGCGGGGGCAGGTCCCTCAGACTGTGACCTATACAGGCGGCCACTGCCATTAGGTCACAGAGGCAGGGCTGGGGGAGAGGTTCACCACTGCCTCAAGGCCTGGGCTCAGCAAGTGGGTGACCCTGGTGAGGGCTCTGGAGCTCTGCAGGACCCAGCCCCCTGGGGCCTGTTCCCTGGGCCCCCAGCTCACCCATTGGCCCAAGGCCAGGTGAACTGGTGGCCCCCCAGGGAGAAAGAGAGGATCTGCCTCTTACCTGATTCTCCACATGGCAACCACTGCTCCACCAACCTTTGGCTGCGTGGGCCACTAACGGTCATCTATGGACAGTTGCTTGTTTGTGGGTGGGGCCAGCTGCAGCACTGACCAATGGCTGAGCAGGGCCACTAACGGCCACTCACTGTGAGTTGGTCACTTGGGGGAAGGGCCCACTGCAGCACTGACCAATGGCTGAGCAAGACCACTAATGGTACCTGTTTGCCTGGTAACAGAGCGGGTGGTGCAGAGCAACTACCTTGAAGCCCTTAGCTGTGCTCTATTACAGTTCTGTTACCTAGTATATTCCTTTGTATTTGGGGGTTTTAATGATGTCTCAGGGGCTTCCCTGGTGGCTCAAATGGGTAAGAAGAGACCTGTACAGGAGATCTGGGCCTGATCCCTGGGTCAGGAAGATCCTCTGGAGAAACGAAAGACTACCCACTCCTGTCTTCTTGTCTGCAAGAATACCATGGAGGGAAGAGCCTGGTGGGCTAGAGTCCACAGGGCCGCAAAGAGTAGGGCATGAATGATGTCTCATAGAATGGATTTCTTCAACAGTAAGAATTTTTTTTTTAATCTCCCCTTAGCTGCTCATAATGGGAAATTCACATGGTCCTCCTCAGCAGTAAACACTAGAGATGTTTACCAGCACCAGCCTCGTTTCGATCATTGAGGAAACTGAGACACAGAAAAGTTTAGAGGCTTTTCCCAGGTCAAGTGGCTGGTCAGTGACCCAGTCAATATTTGTACCTATTCAAAATTCCAGCTCTTGGGAATTCCCTGGCAGTCCAGTGGTAAGGACTCCACGTTTCCACTGGATGGGGGAGCTGGGTTCTATCCCTGGTCAGGGGATCTTGCAAGCTTCAGAGTGAGGCCAAAACCAATAAAAAGTAAAGTCACTAGCATGTAATAATTAAAAAAAAAAAAAAAAAAAGCTTTTAACAACCATGAATTGTGCCTCTGTTACAAGGGCTTCCTTCCTTGAAATTTTTTTAACTAAATAAAAGCATAATAAATGACTTCAAGGAGCTTTTATGGATTAGTATTAATATGACAATATTATAACCTAAAAAGCAGTCTTGCTAATAGCATCATCCTCCCCACCCATCCTAATATAATAGAATCTTCAGATCTGACCATTTCTCTGCCCTAAGGGGACATCTGTGTACACATCATACTCAAGTAGAGGCACCCTTGATTCACAGTTCCTATTCCTTTAAATAGACTGCCCCTCAATACCCATAACCTGCCCTAGACCCCAGATCTGTTCATTGTCACTCAGTTCAGGGACAGACAATGGCCTCAGTCAACATGCCTCCGCATCTTCAAGAACATCATTCAGAAACTGCACTTACTCCTAGAAATGTCTGCCCCAAGAAGCTTGTTATTAAATTGGTGACAATGAATATGCTCATGATCTTTCTAGAGCAGAGGTTCGTCGGGGGAAGAAACAGAAGTTTGAATGATTTTTTGTAGATTATTAGAGGTGAAGGTGAAGTCGCTCAGTCGTGTCCGACTCTTTGCAACCCCGTGGATTGTAACCTACTAGGCTTCTCCGTCCATGGGAGTCTCCAGGCAAGAATATTGGAGTGGATTGTCATTTCCTTCTCCAGGGGATCTTCCCGACCCAGGAATCGAACCCGGGTCTCCTGCATTGGAGGCAGACGCTTTACCCTCTGAACCACCAGGGAAGCCATTTATTAGAGGTAGAGATAGTCTAATCTTAGGTTATTCTAACCATTCTCCTCCATAATTGGACACTGTGCCTGTGCAAGGACCGTTCTCCTTCCTCCAACTCTGCGGGCATAGTGATATTCAGTTGCTGTTGATTAGGAAGTGTAGTTGATCCTTTTGTGAGCAGCATTGTTACATGCAACCAACAAACAACACACTTTTTGTTGACATATACTGGCTGCCAGGCACCTTGCTGGTCACGGTGGATACAAACAAATCAGGTGCAATCCTCGATTCCTCTATCAGAGAAAGAAACATGACGGCAGAATGGTGGGAAAGTTCAGGTTTGTACAAAACAGGGAGCAGATTCCAGGAAAGGTTTTACAACACAGGAGATGTTTGAGTTTGTTCTGAAAAAAATGGGTGTGAAACAGTCACTCCCATGAAAACTTATATACCAAAAAAAAAAAAAAAAAGGGGCGGATTATCATCTGATAAATTTCTTTCAAGAGCCACTTGCAAATCTCAGAAGATGCTGCAGAGGGTACAGAAGAAAAGAATCTGAATTTTATTTTTTTTAATTTAGCTATTTGTTTGGCTGCGCTGGTCTTAATTGCAGCATGTGGGATTTAGTTCCCTGACCAGGGACCAAACCCCGGCCTCCTGCAGTAGAAGCACAGAGTCTTAGCCACTGGACCACCAGGGAAGTCCTAAGAATCTGAATTTTAAATTTTCATTCCTTGTCTTGTCAAACCACTCTATGTTTTCGGACCACGGGAAAGACTGGAAGCAGCCTCCTTGAACGACTTGATTGGCATTCTCTGGGCTTTCAGCGTGAAGCTGTAGAACAGCACGCAAACGCCAGGGGGCAATGCGATTTCACCAAAGATCGCAGGAAATGCTCCAGATCCTGTTTTGGCTAAGACCCTTCACAGCATCCTGTTGCAAAGGTGAAATCCCTAATAAAGAGAGTTTCGCTAAGGAGAGAAAAAAAAAAAAAGTTGAAAAACATCCTTTCTTTGAAAGCTTCCTGAATTGCCATCAAAATTGCCTTTCAGCAATTGCGCACAGCTGAACGTTTTGCAATACTATTTGCAAAAGAATGACTTCAATTTTTTGCTCAATGCAGCTGCCTGATCTTCCCAATCCTCTGCCTAAGGAATGTAAGCAGCCCCCGGCTAGCCGGATTTCACCTCGCTGGGGCTCTAGCGTCCTCAGCCCAACACTGGCCCTCCTCCCCTCGCGCCCACGCGGGGCGTCCAGCTGCCTCCTCCGCGGAGCTGCGGCTCCCTTGAAGGTAATTCCAGTCCCGCCTGTGTTTTGTTTCCGGCTCAGCAGCCGCCAGGTGTCTGCCCTCCCTTAACCCCCAAGGATGAGAGATCAAAGGTGTTTCTGCATCTGCCTCCTGCCCAGCTCTTTAATCTGTTACATGTTCAAAAGGGACAAGTACAGTATTGTGCGCGCAGGGATGGGGATACAAATCAGAACCGTGGACATGGGCGACGTCCCAGAGTTTGTGGACCCGCTCAGATGATGAGGAATATGTCTGTCTACATAGTAGCCCTGCCATTTAGGAAGTGTTTTCTTTTAAATTATATTATGAATAGTATGTGTACGTGGAAATCTGATTCAGTTTTCAGTTCTGTCGCTCAGTCGTGTCCTACTCTTTGAGACGCCATGGACTGCAGCACGCCAGGCTCCCTGTCCATCACCAACTCCCAGAACGCACTCAAACTCATGTCCATTGAGTCGGTGATGCCATCCAGCCATCTCATCCTCTGTCGTCCCCTTCTCTGGCTTTCAGCCTTTCCCAGCATCAGGGTCTTTTCTGATGTCAGTTCTTCACATCAGGTGACCAAAGTACTGAAGTTTCAACTTCAGCATCAGTCCTTCCAATGAATATTCAGGGCTGATTTCCTTTTGGATTGACTGGTTGGATCTCCTTGCAATCCAAGGGACTCAAGAATCTTCTCCAACAACACAGTTCAAAAGCATCAATTCTTCAGCGCTTAGCTTTCTTTATAGTCCAACTCTCACATCCATACATGACTACTGGAAAAACCATAGCCTTGACTAGACAGACCTTTGTTGGCAAAGTAATGTCTCTGCTTTTTAATATGCTGTCTAGGTTGGTCATATTTATTCCAAGGAGCAAGTGTCTTTTAATTTCATGGCTGCAATCACCATCTGCAGTGATTTTGGAGCCCCCCAAAATAAAGTCTGTCACTGTTTCCATTGTTTCACCACCTATTTGCCATGAAGTGATGGGACCAGATGCCATGATCTTCGTTTTCTGAATGTTGAGCTTTAAGCCAACTTTTTCACTCTCCTCTTTCACGTTCATCAAGAGGCTTTTTAATTCCTCTTCACTTTCTGCCCTAAGTGTAGTGTCATCTGCATATCTGAGGTTATTGATATTTCCTCTGGCAATCTTGATTCCAGCCTGTGCTTCTTCCAGCCCAGCATTTCTCATGATGTACTCTGCATATAAGTTAAATAAGCAGGGTAACAGTATACAGCTTTGACATACTCCTTTCCAGATTTGGAACCAGTCTGTTGTTCCATGTCCAGTTCTAACTGTTGCTTCTTGACCTGAATACAGATTTCTCAGGAGACAGGTCAGGTGGTCTGACCCATCTCTTTAAGAATTTTCCAGTTTGTTGTGATCCACACAGTCAAAGGCTTTGGCATAGTCAGTAAAACAGAAGTAGATGTTTTTCTGGAATTCTCTAGCTTTTTTGATGATCCAACGGATGTTGGCAGTTTATCGGAGCCCTACTAAACTCTCGTTAAAAAAATATATATAGTGGGTATGCAGCATAGGGAACTCTGCTCAATGTTATGTGGCAGCCTGGATAGGAGGGGAGTTTGGGAGAGAATGATGCATGTATATGTATGGCTGAGTCCGTTTGCTGTCCACCTGAAACTGACAGCATTGTTAATTGACTATCTTTTGGAGTACTCAGTCCTGTCCAACACTTTGAGACCCTTTGAACTATAGCCCCGCCAGGTTCCTCTGTCCAAGGGCTTTTTCAGGCAAGAATACTAGAGTGGATTTCCCTTTCCTCCTCCAGAGGATCTTCCCCACTCAGGAATGGAACCTATGTCTCCTGCCTTGCAGGTGGACTCTTTACCAGCGGAACCATTGGGGAACTCCAATATGAAATAAAGAGAGAAACTGAAGGGAATTCCCTGGCAATCCAGTGGTTAAGACTTGGGCTTTCACTGCTGTGGATCCGGTTTGATCCCTAGTCCAGGAACAAAGGTCCTACAAGCTGTGCAGTTCAGCTAACATTAAACAATCAAAAATAAAACTAAAAAAGTTTATTGTACACCAGCCCATTTGAGGACTGCTGTTAAGAGAACTGTACAAGGCAAAGGAAAAGCCTTTTAAAATTATGAAATAGACATTTTAAGGACATTTATAAGGACCTTATTTCACATACAGCAAAAATGACAAAGGACTTAAGGAAACAGCAGAAGATTTTTAAGAAAGACAGTTTCCAATGGATCCATCTATTTCCCACATGCACAAGGCTCAATAAGTAGGGAAATACATTTAAAAAAAGAAAAAAACAGTAGACTGCAAACTAGATATTCAGAAAATAGTCTTGCAAGCAGAGGTAATAGAAGATATAGAATCTTTCACCCAGACATCAGCCCTCCCATTATTTTTCCGGCCACAGTTTTGGATGAAAGGGTAAAGCAGAGAAGAACTCACAATCCAGTAAGAAATTATTTCAAAACTTAAATTTAGAAATCATTTAGAAAGCTGAGTTACCATCCTTTCGATTCTCAGGAGAGCTCCCCAATTTCCAGCCAAGACATAAATGTGAGAACACTGATTGTCTGTTTTCTTTTCCTCTGCTCTCCTATGCCCACACACGCCCAGAACCAATCTTCAACTTCCTTTTCTTTGCACAGAGATGATCAAAAGGAATTTCAGCAACTTTATTTGTGCTGAGCTGCTGTCACAGACAGATGTTAAGTCACACTGGGCTTCCCAGGTGGCACTAGTAGTAAAGAACCCGCCTGCCAGCGCAGGAGACATAAGAGATGTGGGTTAGATCTTGGGTTGGGAAGATCCCCTGGAGGAAGGCATGGCAACCCACTCCAGTATTCTTGCTGGAGAATGCCTATGGACAGAAGAGCCAGACAGGCTACAGTCCATAGGGTCAAGAAGGGTTGGACACAACTAAAGTGACTTAGTTTTCCCCAGTTACAATGGCTTTGAATCCAGAAGTCCACAATGTATGAGAAAGAATCAATTCAGTTCAGTCGCTCAGTTGTGTCTGACTTTTTGTGACCCTATGAACTGCAGCATGCCAGGCCTCCCTGTCCATCACCAACTCCCGGAGTTCACTCAGACTCACGTCCATTGAGTCAGTGATGCCATCCAGCCATCTCATCCTCTGTCATCCCCTTCTCCTCCTGCCCTCAATCTTTCCCTGCATCAGAGTCTTTTCAAGTGAGTCAGCTCTTCGCATCAGGTGGCCAAAGTATGGGAGTTTCCGCTTCAACATCAGTCCCTCCAATGAACATCCAGGACTGATCTCCTTTAGGATGGACTGGTTGGATCTCCTTGCAGTCCAAGGGACTCTCAAGAGTCTTCTCCAACACCACAGTTCAAAAGCATCAATTCTTCAGCGCTCAGCTTTCTTTATAGTCCAACTCTCACATCCATATATGACTACTGGAAAAACCACAGCCTTGACTAGATGGACCTGTGTTGACAAAGTAATGTGTCTGCTTTTTAATATGTTGTCTAGGTTGGTCATAACTTTCCTTCCAAGGAGTAAGCATCTTTTAATTTCACGGCTGCAATCACCATCTGCAGTAATGTTGGAGCCCAGAAAAATAAAGTCAGCCACTGTTTCCCCATCTATTTGTCATGAGGTGATGGAACCGGATGCCATGATCTTCGTTTTCCGAATGTTGAGCTTTAAGCCAACTTTTTCACTCTCCTCTTTCACTTTCATCAAGAGGCTCTTTAGTTCTTCTTCACTTTCTGCCGTAAGGGTGGTGTCATCTGTATATCTGAAGTTATTGACATTTCTCCTGGCAATCTTGATTCCAGCTTGTGCTTCATCCAGCCCAGCGTTTCTCATGATGTACTCTGCATATAAGTTAAATAAGCAGGGTGACAATATACAGCCTTGACGTACTTCTTTTCCTATTTGGAACCAGTCTGTTGTTCCATGTCCAGTTCTAACTGTTGCTTCCTGACCTGCATACAGGTTTCTAAAGAGACAGGTCAGGTGGTCTGGTATTCCCATCTCTTTTAGAATTTTCCACAGTTTCTTGTGATCCACACAGTCAAACGCTTTGGCCTAGTCAATAAAGCAGGAATAGATGTTTTTCTGGAACTCTTCTTGCTTTTTCGATGATCCAGCGGATATTGGCAATTTGATCTCTGGTTCCTCTGCCTTTTTTAAAACCAGCTTGAACATCTGGAATTTCACGGTTCACATATTGCTGAAAGCCTGGCTTGGAGAATTTTAAGCATTACTAGCTTGTGAGATGAGTACTATTGTGCAGTAGTTTGAGCATTCTTTGGCATTGCCTTTCTTTGGGACTGGAATGAAAACTGACCTTTTCCAGTCCTGTGGCCACTGCTGAGTTTTCCAAATTTGCTGGCATATTGAGTGCAGCACTTTCACAGCATCATCTTTCAGGAAGAATACTGACACAGTTATTAAAGGCGCTGGTGAAGAGTGAGTCCTTATCTGCTGCATCAAATAATTCTAAGTTCATCTGCTTAAATATTTATTCAGTGCTTATGTGTAGACACACTACTGGACTCTGAAAATCAGTGATGATCAAAGAGGCTTGCTCACAGTCTAGAAGTGGAGGCTGGCATTCATGAAATAATCACAGAGATAACTGCTCCAAAAGGAACACAGTTCTTGCAGGAGAATCTGCTGTAACAAAGGAACTAATTTTAAAGGGTCAGGGTGAACCTCCCTGAGAAAATCGTCATAAGCTAAAAGCTGGAAGATCAAGAAAAGTGAGGGAATGCACATGTTAATATTAAAAGAACTGGAAGGGTGGTATGACCAGAGTACAGATTATTAGGGGCTGAGATGCCAGGTAAGGTCAGAGAATTGGAGCTCAAGTTCAGTTACCTGTTGCTATGACTGCAAAGTATAGCAAAGGAACTGATAAACAACCCCTTTATTTTTATCCTTCAATCTTATGGGACATGAACTTACATGGGGTTCACCTGGGTGATTCTTCTGTTTCACATTCAACTGGAGGTTGGGCTGTCTAGGAGATTCAGGATGGAATTATTCAACTGGTACCTTGGTTTCAGGATCTTCCTTGTAGCTCAGGTGGTAAAGAATCTGCCTGCAATGCAGGAGACAGGGGTTCGATCCCTGGGTCAGGAAGATCCTCTGGAGAAGGGGATGGCATTCCACTCCAGGATTCTTCCCTGGAGCATCCCAGGGATATAGGAGCCTGGATGGCTACAGTTCATGGAGTCACAGAGTCAGACACAAATGAACGACTAAGGCTGCTGCCTTGGTTTCAGTGTCTGGAAGAGTGTGCTCAGCTGAGGCTGTTGAGCACCCATAAGTGGCCCCTGCAATACTGCAGCTTCAAGGCATCTGACGTGGCAGCTCAGGGCTCCCAGAGAGAGTGCCCAGGAGACAGGAAGTATTATGGTCTGGCCAGACAGCATCATTTCAAAGGTATTATATTGGTCAGAACAGTCACAGGACCCACCTGGGTCAAGGTAAACAAGTGTTCTCAACGTGAACCCTTTCAAATAATTTGTGGTCATCTTTAGTCAGCCATGGTTCACCATCAGACACAAACTCTTTACATTCCCCTGTATGCAAAATATCCTTATTCCTAAAGCTGTCCAGAAATGTCATCTCCTTAGGGCATGAAGTTCAAGTTTGAGGTCCAGATTCTGACCATCTAAATAATGATCAAGGGACTTCCCTAGTGGTCCAGTGATTAAAATTCTGTGCTTTCAATGCCGGAGTCTCGAGTTCAATTCCTGGTCATGGAACTAAGATCCCACACGCCTTGGGGTGCAGGCAGTAAATAAATACATAAATTAGTTTTTAAAAAATAATAAAATAAGTAAGGGTCAAGTGCTGATAAGGCACCTTTGATGTAGTTCTCTGATACAGTTTCTCTCAATGTAAAGACTTGTGAACTGAAATGTTAAGTATATCATAGCCCCACCACACACACACACACACACACACACACACACACACACACACACATACCCAGCATATACTGATAACACAGAGGTGAGATAAATAACACAGGGGTGAGATCAATCCATTGAGCATGTTCATTCAAACAGTGGGGGAACAAGAGGCACAGAGCCATCACTGGCATCCAGCAGTTCTGAAATCCACATACTGCTTGTTCCTTAACTTGGGGGGCCCAGTCCTGCTCCCAGACTCTCAGCAGTTCTGGCCACCACCCTGAAAATGCTTGGTTTCACCTTCTAAGTTATAAATCTTATTAGACTTCCTTCCTATGAATCTTATTAGACTTCAGCCTGTTAGACAAAACATATATCCTCAATTCTCCTCAAGACAGTCCCTGCTTTGGCCTGGGCTCAGTCGGGGTGCTGTGGGGACCCCACCCTGAGGATCCTCAGAAGCATTTGTGTCTCTTTTAGAAGCTTTGTGAGGCATATACTTAAGTCTTTCTGAAGTTATAAAAAAGGTTCTTCTGGCCACCCCCTTGGGATGTTCTCCAGTATCAATTTCTAGGTTGAGAGACTTCTGCCTTTGAAAAGATTAGGAATGTGAAATCCTTTCATCTTTTTTAAACCAACAAGTACTAGCTCTATTTTTTTCTAAATTTTGCTTGAAAACTGAACAGGTCCTTAAAAAAAAAACCATCTTTATCTATATTTTATCATATGACACGTTTTAAAGAACCAACTGGCATTTTAAGCATTCTACCGGGAAATCTTACTAAAATCTATAAATTCATCAGGAATATTTGTAGTTTCCACGTTACTGCAGGGGACAGTGTTGCCAAGCGTTCTGTCTCAACATCAGAAGAGTGTGCTTCCTGAAGTCTCCCAATCTGGGAGGGACAGTGGCCGTTTTCCCCTGTCCTCCGAGCTGTCACCAGCAGTCTTCTCAAGGCCTTCTAGCTTCTTCCCTCGCTGGATGTTGTTTGCCAGAATGTCTCCACCTGGTCTTTCCATCAGGGCAGTCCAAGGGCTTCCAACCTGGTATGTCAGGGTTTCCAGAGGGAGGGCTCCAAGAGACAGAAAAAAAGAGGCTGCCTGTTTCATAAAGCCTGGGCACAAACATGAGGCGGGCATCACTGACGCTGTACTTTAATCATCAAAGCAGTCTCAGGGCTGCCCTCATTCAAGAAAAGGGGACATAACCCACATCTCTCTATGGGAGGTGTACGAAGGATCTGTGACCATTTTTATTCCACTCTGGGTGACATCATGCAGGGCTTTGCAAATCATATTAAGGCTTTCAAATAAAGGCTTTCATCTTAAAAATAATGAAGCACCACTGAAGACTTTTCAAAGGTAAGGGATATCACATAATTGGACTTGCCTTTTGAAAAGATTGTTCCAGCTGCAGTATGAGAGTACATTGGAAGGAGATTATTAAAAACTGAATGGTTCTTTCTTAGTTCCTCTTTCTCTATATATACCTTATCATACAGATTTATGTGAACATTACTGTGACAATTTGGCCCAGGGTTGGACTTCCCTGGTGGCTCATATGGTAAAAAATCCACCTGCAAGGTGCGAGACCTGGGTTCAGTCCCTGGGTTGGGAAGATCCCCTGGAGAAGGGAAAGGTTACCTGCTCTGGTATTCTCGCCTGGGAAATCCCATGGACAGAGGAGCCTGGGGGGGCTACAGTCCATGGGGTCTCAAAGAGTCGAACACGACTGAGCACAATGACAGTAAAGGCAAGAAACTACAGATTCTAGAGACATTTGGATATAAAATCAATAAGCTAATATTCCTTGAAGTCTACTTAGAGCACAATCTGTTTTCCAACCCTAGTCCTAACACTGATAAACTTACTTCTTTGGGACTTTCTAACATTATAATCCTGAAGCCTAAATCTCTGCTGTAACTTATGTATCTTCACTCCACACATCAGTGTTCACTAACCTCCATGAAGACCAGTTTCTGAATAGAAATAGTCATTGGTCAAAATAATAAAATCTAGTATTCTGCTCAGTGATATCCACTATTGAATTATACTTGCTAGGACAGATCAAATTTTCTTTTCTGACACCTGGAAACACTTGGGAACGATCGCTTTTTCATTTGATAAATATTTTAAGTACTTACTGTATGCCAGGCACTGTTCTAGTTAACGGAGTTACAGCAGCAAGCAAGCAAGACCAGATTCCTGCTCTCTTTCTGCTGGGGTTGTAATGAGGAAGACACCCCAGAACAAAGAACCAAATAATAAACCAAAAAGATAATTTTAGTAGTAATTTTGTTGTTGTTGAGTCCCTAAATTGTGTCCAGCTCTTTGTAACCCCATGGACTGTAACATGCCAGACTTTCCTGTCTTCCACTATGTCCCAGAGCTTGTTCAAATTCTTGTCCATTGAGTCAGTGACACCATCCAACCATCTCATCCTCTGTTGTCCCCTTCTCCTCCTCCTGCCTTCAATCTTTCCCAGCATCAGGGTCTTTTCTAATGAGTCAGCTCTTCACATCAGATGGCCATGTATTGGAGCTTCAGCTTCAGCAACAGTCTTTCCAATGAATATTCAGGGTTGATTTCCTTTAGGATTGACTGGTTTGATCTCCTTGCTGTCCAAGCATCTCTTAAGAGTCTTCTCCAGCACCATAGTTCGAAAGCATCAATTCTTTGGTGCTCAGCCTTTTTTATCGTCCAACTTTCACATTCATACATGACTACTGGAAAAAATATAGCTTTGACTAGACAGACCTTTGTCAGCAGAGTGATGTCTCTGAAAAAGAGAGAGGGAAACAGGCCAGTGAGTTCTTACTGGGTCTGCTCTAAGTACAGTAATCAAGGAAGGACTTTGAGAAAGTGACATTTGAAGTAACAGTTGAATGAAGAGAAAGAGTTAGCTGTGGGGAGATCCAGTGGTTTGGGAGGGAGGGAGCAGCAGGTGCCGGGAGGGTAGAGCAGGGGGCCAAAAGGAATTATCTCTGCAAAGCACAAAGAGAAAAATGAAGTGGTTAAAACATTTGAGTGAGGGAGGAAGTCGCCTGAAATGAAGTAAAAGTAGTAAGAAAATAAGCAGGAATACATCCCATAGGCCTCAATGGCCAGGGCTAAAAATTCAACTAGTATTTCAAAAACAATGAGATGTCATTGGAGGGTTTTAGTGAGCCCCAGTCATTCACACTTTAGCATGAATTATTTTAACCTGACACTTTTCTCCTAAGAATTACTTTAGATCAATTGAGGTGAGTCATTAGGTGGAAAAAACATTTTGGAAGACTATGAAGAATTAAATGTGGTGGAGGACGGGAGTGTTCATGTGTGTATATATATTTATGTATGTGTTATGGCTTACCCTTAATTCCAGGCAATGTCAGCATCAGCCAGTCACCAGATAATGTCTGTTGTGTGTCCTAGAAGTCAGCAGTGCTACGTGTAGCTTTTCAGCACCATCAATCATTTCTTAAATATTCATGTTTTTTTAAATATTTCTATTTTAAGATAAAGGAAATATCTTTTCATTCTATAAGATTTTGTATAATGTTAATATTAGTACCCTAACCAGATTTAGCCAATTCTAGATTTTCACTATAACGTAGTTACTACCTTGCAGTATGAAAGCCTATCTTGCTGTAGGGGAAAGCTGGACTTGGGGTTTAAAAAACATAAGGGAAATTCACATGGAGGAACAAATAACTCATGTGTCTACTTAAAATTATGTTTATAATTAGAGCTCTAAAGTCAGACTTTTGTTTTTTAATAGATCTTTTCCCCCTCACTCTATAAATACATTCCTGAGCTCTCATCCACCACCACCCACATCTCCCATAAGAAATTCTTTAGACTTCCTTGCTTTCTTTGCATCAAGTCTGTTTCCACACACTGATTAGGTCACACTGATGTCCTTTCACTTGAGTGACAGTTGCTGACACCCATGGTTATGCACAAAAATAAACACGGGTAAAAAAAAACACAACAACAATACTCTGATGGTTTCCTGCATAAAGCTTCTACGGTTCAAAAAAGACAGAATCATCGCTTACTATGCCAATGACTCATACCTCTTGGAATGGTTGCCTGACCAAAAGATGACCAAGTCCATTTAGCGTGTGCTGCTAGTTGGTGCTCAATGACTGTTATTTCCAAGGTGATCTATATAGAGTATCTTTTTGCATATGACAGGTTTAAGAGGTTGTGAAATTATGGGCAAAATCATGGTAAATGCTCACTTTATTCATATTTGGCTTGTTCAGTTAAATTATAACTCCTTTTGTGAATAACTCAAAGTATTCTGAAGGTCAAGATTCTCTTCTCCAGGCATGAGGAAAAAGAAACATCAGTTACGGTCATGATGTGTCAGACCTGGTTCATACCAGGTTGCAAGAGCCAACTGTTACATTTTGGGGAATTTGGTAAACCCATTATTACACACACCCATGATTACAAACATGCAATTATAATTATATTAAAACAAAGGTGATAAATACCTTAAAATCTTTACTTCCTGATTGTTTGACTATATTTTACTATCCATGCTTTTGGGGTTCTTTACATCTGCTATCCTTGTGCGGTGAAATATTTACTACATGATGGTTTTGCTATCATTCATCTCTTCCCAAAGCCATGTCCAGTGACATCAAAGCTGGAAGCTTGAAATAGGCCACAGTGGGAGTGTTTTCATAGTGTTGACATCGAAAGAGTTTTAACTTAATCAAAATAATTTCTATAAAACTTGAACAGTTTAATAGTTCAAGAGATCACATAAAAGATATAATGATAATGAATTTACTGGGAAAAGAACAAATTGGGATGCAATTCAGAGCATTATTTTTGTCAAATCATGATTGATTTGCTGGCTGTGAATCCCACGGTTTGGTCCAAATCAGCAAAAGTCTTCTGTGAGAATCTGTTGGCTGCATGGAAGCTGCAATAAATAAGACTGTATATTTTATTATTATATGTAGATTGTGTACTACACATCACATATATTGGTAAAACCCATAATATACATACATAATACAGGCATATTTTTCCCCTTGTTAAACATTGACCAGATATGACTGGTTCCACCAGAAAGATGAAATTCAACTGGTAACTTAAAGTTGTTTTTTTTTTTTTTTCCAGAAAGTTATAAAAGAGAGCAAGTTTGTCTCTTTGTGAATAGAATCTGTTAAAAATCAGTGGGTGGTCATGCTGATAACCAGTTTGGTTTACCAGTTTGTTTCCACTTTTCATTTGAGACTCCTCCCATTTGAAAGAAAACCAGACTTTCCACACAGTGAAACTGCAGAGTTTTTTTTTTTGTTTTTTGTTTTTTCCAGCCTAAGGTATCATGGCTATCACACAGAGTTTGGGAAATATTGTTTATACTTACGACTTACAAGGAAGAAAATGAACTTTCAAAATCAAATTATTGGACCAGGTCTAATTTATTTTAGTTTAGTATTTTGACCTTTCAGTTCACCAAAAAGTCACGTGGATATCCAGTCAAGGGTAGTGTCTGTTTGCTTCATGAACAATTGGACAAGCTCAGCCCCTCCACTAATCTGCAGGGAATGGGAGCACTAAACACAGGAGACCAGAAATGGCCTCTGGTCCAACCACCCCAGAGAAGGAAGTTGCCAGATCACACCATAGTTTCTAAGCACTTGTTACATATTTCAGCAGAAACCTGTCCCAACACCTATCGGGTGATCTCTGTGCGAAGCTTAGGTAGGAAATACTAGGCCTTGATGTCCTCTGAGTTAAGTTTTATCAGTCCTTCATCCAGTATGACTTATCTATAGAAATAGCCGGTCAGGCTATTGAGACTTGGCCTTTGTTTCATCCAAAAACATGGCCAATCCTTTACTTAGTGAAAAATGCTCACAAGTGATACTAGTGGGAGATGAAGACACTCATGAAGCTTAATCAATGACTGAAAATTACTTCGTTTTTGACGCTGATGTTTGTTTACTTAAATTCTCAAAAAGCCAACAACAACAACAAAACTCCAGATTTGAAGCATGTGTGTAATGTGCGAAGCCTGGCAAAGTAATGTGGGTCCATTCTATAACTGCGACTTTTTGTTTTTATTCAAGGTGTCATAAAACTGAGTTCTGCAGTTGAAGGTACGTTTTTACAACCACAAAATCAATAACGTTTTGCTTCAAGATTGCACCGCGTGGCTTTGTAGCTAGACCGCTTCTGTGGCCGTGGTGTCTGAAGCCATGTTCTAATCGCCAGCTACTGCCTTTCCATCTGTGTTTCTCCTTGTCCTGGTTCTCTTATGCCACACGTCCCTCAGCTCCCCAATAAGTGGCCTCAACACTGACCCCTGAGACAGCATTGATGAGAGCAAGCAGGTGTGGTTTTGCCCCTGATGGGACGACCTCAGGACCACTGCTCCTTAGAGAGCATCCTTATCCTCTACGGCATCTTTATCTGAGGCTGGACCTTGAGTCTTGTCAGGAACCCTGCCCGCTCCCCCACCCACTCCATCTTTCAGCAGGACCTTTTCTAGAGGGATTTGATTCCTCATCCCAATATAGCAGACATGCTTGCCCAGGAAATATGCAGGCACGGAGTCATTAAAACTTCCTGATGGGAAAAAAAAAAAAAAAAAAACTTCCTGATGGCTCGTCTCAAGTCACGAGGTGCCACCCAGGAGGTATTGCAGGAACCAGCTTCCTTGAGTGTCATCCATGTCACTCACACCAGGTGGTTCCTTGGAACTCTGCATCTAAGACGCTTAGAAGAAAAGGAAGAGAGATTTAAAGCAAGAGGAGGGTTGGTGGCGGAGAGAGCGCACAGCCGTGTTTCACCGAGTAACCCCCAGGAATGTTAAAAACACCTCATTTTTTGAAATGACTCATTGGGTATTGGTATAAAATTGACCACCTTGCCCTAAGAGGAGCATACATCTTGTAAGTAGGGAATATGTCATGCTCTCTCTTTGTGAGTGTCTCTGTTTGTTGTGGGGCGTGTGTGTGTGTGTGTGTGTGTGTGTGTGTGTGTGTGTGTGTGTGTTCTCGTTTATTGGGAGTTTGTCAGTCACGCTTTGGAGGGCTCTTCGTCCCCATTTTATCAGGGGAGGCTCCTTGGAAGAAGTGGTGGGCTTTAAGGTGAATTTTCAAATATAAGGAGAGATGTGGCTTCGTGAATGGGCAATGCATGGTGGTGGGAGCTGGAAAGTGCGAGGAGGGGGGGCTCTAGTGGTGAGACCACCTGCTTGACTCAAGCAAAAGGACTGGGTGGGCTGGAGTTTGCAGGTTGGGAGATGGAAGAGAGACTCGGAAATGTCCCCATAGGGCTGGCCCATCCGGAGAGGGGGACTCTGCTCCTTAAGTGGATTTAGTGCCATCACATTTTGAAAAGCACATTAAAAAGGGACTAATTCTGACATTCATGGCAGAAAGTGCATTGCTATCTCAAATAAGGAAGAGACCAGGAAACATTACAGGCTACGGCCATTCAGAGTCAAGAGAGGAATCAAAGAACAGACCTATAGAAACGAGAGAGGACACCTCGCATGTGGCAGGTCTTTGTGAGGCCAAGCAGGGATTCAAGGTCCCTCTGACCGAAAACACGGAATTTTATTGAGAGAAGATCCAAACCGCCCCTGGCTTAGAAAACACAGAAGACACAGCTAAAGCGGGACCATGAGAATGACTCTGCCTGTGGAAACTCCCAGTGGCAAGTCACCCCAAATTTCAGTTAATTATCTGTGGATAACAGTGGGTCCACCCTGGGCTGTTCAGATGTGTTATCGCCAAATGGCTTTAAAGTCAGGGCTTTCTGTTGCCTGCTTGGCTTAAGCACAGTAGTCCACTTATAACAAAAGGATGGAAAACATTTTTTTTTAAGCCAGAAAGCCAAGAGGACATTAGATAATTTTAAAAAGTATTGTCCTGCTAGAACAGTGTCCCCATCATAATTTTGCTCATTGCTATGATTACTTCTGGTAGCATGGCTTATCAGAACCCTCCCCAAAGAGGTTTATGGTCTTCAGAGAAAAAGAAGAGTGAGGATAAGTATGGGCAGAGAGCTGAATGACTGACTGCCTGGGGCTTTTTCAGCAGCCTCATCATCACAGGGTCTCCTCTGAGTTCCCAGGGCTCACAGGGGGTGGTCATGGGTACCAGAGGTCAGGACTGTTTGAACTGCTGCTTGAGCATCTTTTTGGCAGTTTCTTGGCTGGGGGCTGTAGCAGCTTGAAGGCTTGGTAGCATGCTGAGTTGTAACTGTGTGTGCCCAGGGGCTCCCCAGGACACAGTTGTTGTGTGTGTGGCAGGGGGGAGGGGGTTGTTATTCCACGCATGTGTTCTCACGCATCTGGAAGGGGAGAGTTTGATGGGCATGCTCTGTGGGATGTGTGTTGGACTCTCTTGTTTCTATGGGAAATCAAACCTCAGATGGTGGTCCTTATGAATGCTTAGCTCTTTTCTTGCTGTTTTCCATCTGCCGAATGAACTCAAGGCAGCTTCTACAGCTTATCATGGCAAGAAATACGCAAATCAGTGGAGGGGATCCACTGCCAGAATGGAACCTATTTCCTTTTCTTTAAAAATGACTCTGTTCCGGATTTATCCTAGAACTCTGAAAATGACATTAATGTTGTAGGTAGGTTATCCTTTTCTTTTCTTTATCTTCTTTTTAAGGAAAAACAATTGTTACAGTCATAAGAGAAAATCAACAGGGACTCCATGGGCTACTTCCTGCGGAGTATTTTTGTTATGCGGGTCAGTCTGTTCTCTTTCTCTGAAACAAGGTGCCTCCTTCAGCATTTTGCAGCTTTGTGTAAGCTTTTAAAATCATCAGAAAGAAAAAAAAGCTATTTATATCACACCAACAGTAAGGTTAAAAGTGAACTGTCCTTTCATGTTTTAAAGACCTTACATTGAAACAGAAACACTCGTTGATACTTAATTTTGTGATGAAAAAAAAAATATTTGAACAGGAAAAATATTTCTTTGAAAGAAATAATTGCAAAGTTCTGTTGATAACACTGATGGGTTCTGGACTCTAATTTTAGATTCATAACCCCAAATTCAGAAAATTGGGGGGAATTCCTTGGTGACCCAGCGCTTACGACTCCACGCTTCCACTGCTGAGGGCCTGAGTTCGATCCCTGGTCAGGGAACTAAGATCCCACAAGCGTGGCCTCAAAAAATGAAAAGAAAATTGGGGTAAGAGAGAAACATCCAGACACCAAACTGGGGAGAGATAGTTGGGGTAATGGCAAGAATTCCATGACAGAAGCTTCTAAATATTCCTCTTAAAAGGGATTTTCCCTCTTAAAATTGGAGCAGGAAGAGGTGCATATTTCCACAAAGAAGACCAACCTACCAGCCTATCCAAGCGAAACGGGAAGGGAGGCCATGGAAGAACTGAGTCATGCCTGGGTTGGAATGGCCCTGACATCCTGCCCGGATCTTTCTGGGGAGGGAGAGTCCAGCCCCAGCTGGAAGATCTTCATCTGACTCACTTGGTTTGTTCAGTGGACAGAAGAGACCTTGGGGCTGGGAGGCTGCTGGATGCTGTGGACAAGCCTTGCGGCTGATAACCCAGCACACTGTGAGGAGACTTGCCTCAAAGGCAACTTGTTCATCCCCTGTAGGTAGGTAGGCAATCCAAAATCTCAAAATGATGTCAAATTCTTTCGATAGCCTCTATGGGGGAATGAAGTTTGGCTTCTTTGGAAAAGTCCCGTGTCTTTAAAAATGGGAACAGATGAGCCTCTAGGAAGAAATCTAAGAGGCAAGATGGTGACACAACCCCCAGCCACTTTGGACGTCACCCACTTTGGATGCGCCTTTTGGAGGGAAGCTTCGGTTTCAGTTCACACGGGAGGTGATGCTTCGATCATGGATCCGGTGTGCTTTGATTTCATAAACAAAAGCTCTCCTGGCCTTGTGGAGCTTTTGTTCTCCTTTTTTTCCTTCTTGTCACTTCCTTTTATTTAGATAAGTTTTTTCTTCCAGTTGTATTGAGATATAATTGACACACAGAACTGTATAAGCCTGGGCTTCCCAGGTGGCACTAGTGGTAATGAACCCCCCTGCCAGTTCAGGAGACCAAAGAGATGCAGGTTCGATCCCTGGGTTGGGAAGATCCCCTGCAGGAGGAAATGGCAATCCACTCCAGTATTCTTGCCTGGAGAATCCAATGGACGGAGGAGCCTGACGGGCTACATTCCATAGGGTCACAAAGAGTCAGACACGACTGAAGCAACTTAGCATGCATGCAGCGAGTGTAGAAAGCTCTATTAGAAAACAGAAGGTTAGGTGTTTGAGTTCTTGTGGGCTTATCGCGGAAGATGGTTAGTTGAAATAGATTAAACAAAATGAGACTTACTATACAACCATCGAGGCCTGTCTAATATCCACTTTGATACCATAAGTTGATATTACAAACTTTAGGATCTTGATGAAGTATATACTACAAACAGGCTCATTTTCCAGATAAAATAGGACTCAAAGACTGATGGTATCAAGGATGGTTGGAGTCAAATATTTCTGTTAAGAACAACAAATACACAACGCCTTGTTTTTATTCTTTAAATGTTCCCACTCTTAAAAATGTAAGATTAACAGACTACTCACTATGATCTTTATAACAGTATAAAATTATTCCATTAACAGTATGACATTCAAAGCAGTGAAATACACATTAATGTAACTGAGAGAAGAAAATAAAAGGATGAGATCATGAGATGAAAGAGGGGGAAAAAAAAAACAGCTGCCCAGCAGAAAAACAAACAAAACCCCAGAATTCATAGTGAAATGCAGTTGATTTATGAATGGAAAATATTTAAAATGCTAGCTAGCATGAAGGAAGAGTCAAGTGGTAGTCTTTCCAACATATTGGGAGCTGGTCCTTACCAAACCTCTATTATATTTACATATTTTTTAAGAAGTAGAAAAGCATTTTTTTTTTTTTAAGTAATCAGAATCAGGACTTCCCTGGTGGTCCATTGGTTAAGACTCTCTGTTGCCAGTGTAAGGGGTACAAGTTCAAGACCTGGTCAGGGAACTAAGTTCCCATACACCACGGGGTGTGGCCAAAGGATATAAAAAAGAAAGAATAAGAATATTAAAAGCACAGAGAGAGAAGGGAGCCCTTTAACAAAATATCCTATTACAAGGCAAGCTATGCTTTTTCAATTTGCAAAAAAGAATCCATGGGATGACTTTAAGGCTCAAAAGCATAGAAGGAAGACCATAGAGACAGAGGAGGAGGAAGGACACGAGCCCCAGTAGCACCTTCCACCTCATGGGTCTGTTCAGAGGGGAGGAGAGTAAGGGAACTCAAATTCAGGTCTGTAACACCTCTGTCTCTACTGCCTCAGGGCTCCTGGCAGCGATTCCTAGCAGGCTTAACCTCCCCCTTCATGGAAACCTTTACATGACCTGCCTAATGATTTCCTGATGGCCACATCCTACAGCAATGCAGAGCTTATGTAAGGATTTGGGCACATGCCACCTAGTAGCTTTGGTGGCCAAGACCTGTGAGCAAGACCTTTTGGTCATCACACCCTGTTTGAGCTTGCATGTGTGTTTTGGGGTGTATGGGGTGATGGGAATATCCCTGCTGAGGTCCAGTGAGCAACCGCTCTCCACACATACACACACCCAGCTGGAGGCCCAGGCTGTGTGGAAAAGTTTCATTACTGGGAAGCTAGGAGAAACGCACTCAGGTTATAAAAAGGAAAACTTTTCCTTTTCACAGAGTCTTGAGGAATCTCAAGCAGAGATGTTGTTAGCAGAACTTGAAATAGACTGAATCCCTTACATAGGTGAATTTGTGTATTGGATCCATTATACGTGAGAAGCCTGGAAACAGGAGATTCCAGGGCTGGTGTAAACAACTGTTGTTAATTGAAATTAATAACATTTAGTTCAGTTCAATTCAGTCGCTCAGTCGTGTCCAACTCTTTGTGACCCCATGAATTACAGCACACCAGGCCTCCCTGTCCATCACCAACCCTTGGAGTTCACTCAAACTCATGTCCATGGAGTCAGTGATGCCATCCAGCCATCTCATCCTCTGTCGTCCCCTTCTCCTCCTGACTCCAATCCCTCTGAGCATCAGGGTCTTTTCTAATGAGTCAACTCTTCCCATGAGGTGGCCAAAGTATGGGAGTTCCAGCTTTAGCATCAGTCCTTCCAATGAACACCCAGGACTTATCTCCTTTAGGATGGACTGGTTGGATCTCCTTGTAGTACAAGGGACTCTCAAGAGTCTTCTCCAACACCACAGTTCAAAAGCATCAATTCTTCGGTGCTCAGCTTTCTTCACAGTCCAATTCTCACATCCATACATGACCACAGGAAAAACCATAGCCTTGACTAGATGGACCTTTGTTGGCAAAGTAATATCTCTGCTTTTTAATATGCTGTCTAGGTTGGTCATAACTTTCCTTCCGAGGAGTAAGCATCTTTTAATGTGATGGCTGCAATCACCATCTGCAGTGATATTGGAGCCCAAAAAGATAAAGTCTGACGCTGTTTACACTGTTTCCCCATCTATTTCCCATGAAGTGATGGGACCAGATGCCATGATCTTCGTTTTCTGAATGTTGACCTTTAAGCCAACTTTTTCACTCTCCTCTTTCACTTTCATCAAGAGGCTTTTTAGTTCCTCTTCACTTTCTGCCATAAGGGTGGTGTCATCTGCATATCTGAGGTTATTGAGATTTCTCCCGGCAATCTTGATTCCAGCTTGTGCTTCTTCCAGCCCAGCGTTTCTCATGATGTACTCTGCATATAAGTTAAATAAGCAGGTGACAATATACAGCCTTGACATACTCCTTTTCCTATTTGGAACCAGTCTGTTGTTCCACTTCCAGTTCTAACTGTTGCTTCCTGACCTGCATATAGGTTTCTCAAGAGGCAGGTCAGGTGTTCTCCTATTCCCATCTCTTTCAGTATTTTCCACAGTTTATTGTGATCCACACAGTCAAAGGCTTTGGCATAGTCATTAACTACAATCAATTACAATTCACCACAGTGGTGTTCAGTATTTACTTTGTTTCAGGTCCCTGCACTGGGACCTTCCCCAATATTATCTCACTTAACCTCTCAACGATCTATCAGAGAAGTGCTATCTGCATGCCCACTTCACTGACAAGGATTCGGAGATCATCCAGCTAACCCAAGGCTGACCCAGGACTGAAAGCCCTGTCTATGTGATTGCATAACTTTAAGCTCTGGCAGGAAGGGATGGCCACACTCACGTTTTCAAACTGAATATCTTTCCAACTAGCCAGTTTGGGATTGCCTTGTGTAACTCAGAAAAGTCACCCCTTCTGCAGAATGTGTGAGGCAGGGGCAGTGTGCAGGATCTCGCGAGATCTCGCGTGGGTTCTGTACCCACGGTCCCGCCTTACTCTGTCTCTTTAATGCAGCATAGGCTATGAAGAGGCTGGGAACCCAGAGACACAGGGAGACTGAATTCTAGCCTTCCCCACCACCACGTTTCCCCTTCAGAGCCCATCTTGGAGCCTAGATTGCCCATTATTTCCAGATCCCAAGCCAACATAAACCACGACATAACTAGTTTAATTGTAGGCTCACTGGGAAAACACATACACACATCCAAGGAAACACAGGTGCCCCTAATCCCTGAAGAGCTAGCCAAGGCCACTCATCTTGTAGGTGAACCCCAGCTTGCACCAGAACCACCCGAAGGGCTTTTTAAAACACAGATTGCCAGCCCAACCCCGCCCCCCCCAAAAGCTTCTGAATCCTGGGTCTGAGTGAGGCCTGGGAACTTGACTCACAGGTTCCTGGTGCTGCTGACTCTGCTGTTTGGGGGACCACCTTTGAAAACCACTGTTTTAAGGGATGAAAGCTTTAGCTTTGAGATTACATTTCTGAGCACCTGTCTCTGTCTGTTTAATTGTGATAGCAGCTGTTCATCCTTACCATCTGTATTGGTTTCTTATTGCTGTTGTCACATTATTACCACACATTTAGGGACTTACGACAACACCAGTCATCTTACAGTTTTGGAAATCAGAAGTCTAAAAAGGGGTCTGCAAGGGCCTCTCCATTATGGAGCTTCCAGAGGAGAATCCAACTTCTTGCCTCTTCCAGCTTCCAGAAGGTTGCCTGCACTCCTTGGCTTGTCACCCCTTCCTCCTGGGTCCTCAAAAACAGCAGTGGAGTAGCATCTTCAAACCTCTCTCTCTTACACACACACACACACACACACACACACACACACACACACACACCCCTCTCTGCTTCTGGGACCACCTCTTCTCTGAGTCTGACCCTCCTGCCTCCCTCCTAGAAGTCCTTGTGATTTCATTGACCTACCCCAAGGAAGCCTACCTCGATAATCCAAAGTAATCATTCCATTTTAAGACCCTTAACTCAACCCACTCTGGTGTTCTTGCCTGGAGAATCCCATGGACAGCAAAGCCTGGCAGGCTACAGTCCATGGGGTCACAAAGAGTCGGACATGACTAAGCGACTGACACTTTCACAACTTAATTACACACGAAAGTCCCTTTTGCCAAGGAAGGAGTATACACAGATTTTGAAGATTAGGACGTGGACATCTTCAGAGGCCTTCATTCTGTCCAGTACCCTAGCCACCTGAGAGCTGTGTACCCTCCTAAAGCACAGCACCCTTCCCACCAAAGAAGCACCGAAACCAAAACCAAGTCAGGATTTGCATGATGCAACCCTGCCTTCAGACACTCCTGGTAATCAAGCCATCTTGCAGAGATAAAGGGGGAGTCTGGGGGGTGTGGGGAAGGGAGTGGGGAGGAAGGCAGGAGCCCCAAGGGCGTTAGCAAAGTGCCTCTTAGACCAGGCCCCAAACACCTATAAATCTCTCCCCACATTTGCCAGACTTTCTAGAACCTAGAGCCAAGGTGCTCCCTCTAGGCTGGGAGCCGCCAGGGTCCTCGCTGGGCCTCACCCCAGCCTCAGCCTCCAGCACCGCCTCCTAAACCTGCCAGCAGGCGCTTGTGAGAGATGCAGAAAGAGGAATTGTACTAAAAGTTTTCTTGCCTTTTGAATTTCCCAGGATGACCTGCAGAGCTTTTCTGGGCTGAAGTCCCAGCCTCCAGGCTGTGAACTTTCTGTCGGTGCATTCACTTGCTCGGGCTGCTGTAAAACTACCAGACTGGCCGGCTCAGGCAACAGAAATACAGAAATACACTTTCTCACAGTGCCGGGGCCTGGAAGTCTGAGAGCAGGGTGTGAGCAGGCTGTGTGTCCTGGAGCCCCTCTTGTCGGCTTGCAGACGGCTGTCTTCTCCCTCGTCCTCAGATGGCCCTTCCTCTGTGAGCACACTCCCCTAGCACCTCTCTCTTATTATTAGGACCCAGTCCTATTGGATTCCAGCTCACCCTCATTTGACCTCATTTTGTCTTAATCACCTCTTTAAAGGCCTTTTTTTTTAAGTCTTTATTGAATTTGTTACAATATTGTTTGTTTCATTCACCCAGGAAGCATGTAGAATCTTAATTCCCTGACCAGGGATCAAGTCTGCATCCCTTCATTAGAAGGCTAAGTCCTAACCAGTAGACCACCAGGGACGTTCCTCTTTAAAGGCCGTTATCTCCAAACACGGTTGCCTTCTGAGGTCCTAAGAGTAAGGACTTCAGCAGTTGAATCTGGGGGAGCACACCCTCAGCTCATAACTGTGGACTGCAGTCCTGGGAGACTCATACATAAAGTTCGCTTCCG